>NW_027223754.1:188921601-190209458 GCF_028538775.1 Myotis yumanensis
ACCTTGATGCATTGCTTTGTGTTATCATGTGTTTGATTCTCCTGTTCTTGTTAGATTGAGGAGAACTGCCTTTTAGCCCACCCAGCATACACAAGTTTCTGTCTTACTCTCCAATTAAGTATTTGTAAAGGCTGAAGCCTGGTTGCAATTCCATTAAGCAGCTAACCCCTGGGCATCTATTTTCAAGGCTATGTAACACGCATTTTTCCCAGGCTAAGTAGCTTGGCCCTGTATCACCAGGGTGGATCTCTGCCCTATAGAATGTTAATATTTTGGCATAAATAGCTCCATGCTGAAATAGAAGAGTTGATTGGGATTTAAATAATATTTACATAAAATACACTCTGCCTTAAATAGTAATTGATGAACAACCAAAATCCCCTCTGTATCAATAAGGAAAATTATTAATAGCATTGTATAGACTGAGTGGCATGGATCTTGGGGGGCGGGACACCACCGTGAGCAGAGCATGAGGATTTGCATACAGAATATCATTATATACACAAGTATTTAAGATAGACCCTATAGTATAATGTAAGGTAGCATGGCATGTAACCTATTGTGTGGTTTATGGTGTAATTAGATGTTAGGTAATAATTATTAAGTAGGCATGTAATCCAGATGTGTAGATGTTTTCTAGCCTTCATGGGTTCCCTTCCTAATTCTCAAATGATAATTGCCTGGGTATCCATTCTGAATATCACCATATTGCATACTCAGAAATTCATTCTTCAACTGGTTTTCCTCTCCATGTCATTGCCCAGCAGCCTTAAAAAATGCTCACATGTTACTAAAAATCTATCTTTTTAGTCCTTGACCCCTTTGGCAAACCTCCCTGCTGGTAACTAACTTACCATTGCCTGGTACTTGACTTCTCCATGGCCCTACTACTTCTTCTGAGTCTCTCTAGTCACAGCTAAGAATGGTCTTGAAACATTTGAAAGAATTTTGTTTTATCAGTTATATATACCAAATAGTTTAAAGAACCAAATAATACTAAAAAGCAGATTATTACAATTAATAACCCCTACTTGCCCCACTTTCTCTTATCAATTTCTTCCTACCCATAGGCAGTCACTTGTATATTAATAATATGCTTATATTAATATATGCTGGTTTATATGTTATATATTTTTATGCATATATATTTATGTGCATATGTGTATATAAATACATATATTAATTTACCAGAGAATATTTTGCTCTCTTTAACTCTCACCTATATCTTCTACCTCCTTATCCCATATACTTTTCTCATCTTGCCATCTTCTCAGTGTAGATAAATTTAATTTTAGTTATACTTAATATTCAGTTGTTATACTATTGTGGATATGGTAATACTATGCACAGCTGAGCTATGAAATGTATTACTTTTACATTTGAACATGACTTTTTGTTTTCTTAGAGTCAATAATTGTTTATTTTGTTTAGTTTTTCCACATAATTACCACTAATCAGCTTCAAGCCCTCCAGCTATAGCAGTGATGGCAAACCTATGACACATGTGTCAGAGGTGACATGCGAACTCATTTTTTTGGTTGATTTTTCTTTGTTAAATGGAATTTAAATATATAAAATAAATATCAAAAATATAAGTCTTTGTTTTACTATGGTTTCAAATATCAAAAAATTTCTATATGTGACACGGCACCAGAGTTAAGTTAGGGTTTTTCAAAATGCTGACACACCGAGCTCAAAAAGTTCGCCATCACTGACCTATAGTCTGTATCTTTTCAAGTGTTCCAACAATTTTATCTTGAAGAAATCTCTCCTAGAGTCTTCTGATCTGCTCAAATAGGGACTCATAACTCTATAACTGGTCCATAGCTGTCAGCGTGAAATTTTCTGCACCATTACCCTAAAAATTCTCTTTCTTTTCTGTCCCATGATGGATTGTCAGTTTTCTGAGTCCACAGTCTTCCTTTCTGGATTTAGTCATTTGTTTAATCGTAACACATCATTTGCTAAGAAATGTGTCTGTAAATGTCTTTATTCTACCCTCACCCTAAATTTATTGTTTGGCGAAGCATAGGATTCTATGTTGAAAGTCATTTCCTTCAGAATTTTTAAGGCATTTCTTCATTGTCTTCCAGCTTTCAGTATTCTTTTGGAGCTATCTAAAGTCATCCTGATTTTGTATCCTTGTATATAAACTTTTTCCCCTAGACGGTAGGCATGTGGGGTGTTGACTTTGTTGACAAAACTTTATATAATATGCCTTGATGTGAGCCACTTCAATGGAGTGATGGAAGGAAACTCATATCCTCCTAGCCTGTGAAATTTATTTTAATGTTTTTCTTTAATACTATTTTTTTCCTAAATAATAATTGTTGTTGTTTTCTGGAGCTCTTCTATTGTGAGTGTTGGATATTATATAACTTTCTTCTCTTTTCTTCCTATTTTGCATCTCTTGCCTTCTTGTCCTATTTTCTGGAGATTTTCTCAATTTTATATTTCACCTCTCCCAGGTCTTTAATTTCTGCTATCATTTTTAATTTCCAAGAGCTTTCTTACTTGTTTTCTGAAAGTGTTTATTTTATACAATATTATAATCTTGTTCTATAGATTTATTGCCCTCCCTTATGTCTCAAAATATCAAATATTTTAAGTGTTCTTGTGCTTGTGTAACCTTTGTTACCTCCAAGTGTTTCAATTTTCTTTTTGTATTTGACCTTATCTATTGCTTCCATGTTATGGGCTTCCCTCTGACGTGTATGGTAACCTTGGTGGTCTGTTTATATGTGAGAGTGGGGATTGAAAATGCTGACTAATGGCTCTGACTTATTGGGTAGACTGTTGGTAGTGGGGTTTACTGTGGAGAGGATTAACTTGGATGACAACCCCCTCCCATTAATACTTTCACTCTCTATGAATACCACTCTCAACTGCCAGTGTGCCCTTATTTTAGTGACTTTTGTTTTACCTTCTCTCATCTTCTGCCAAGGTGGAAAAGAGGCAGTAGTCTAGCTGCACTGTGTGGGAGCAAGCATTTTGGCTTGTTAACTGCCTCCTTTTTTTCTGCTTCTTAAATAGACTTTCAACCAGCCTCCCTGTTATCAGTCCCATCTTCACACCCACTTCCATAGTGACACTAATTTTGGAGTTCTTCAATGTAACTCCAATTACTTTTCAGTTTCTTCCACTCATTTCTCACACATTCTCAGGTCTGCTAAATCAGTTATCATTTATCCATCTGGTTTCCAACCTCCAAAAGTTAATTGTCATTATGTCCTCTCCTATTCTTTATCTTTATGGATAAAGACTTTTTTTAAAAAAAAATATCCCCTTTCCATCATTTTAGTAGGGTTTAGGAGAAGTGAAAGTAAATATATGTAGTCAACCTGTTATCTTACCTAGAAACCAATCTGTAGCAAACAATTAGTGAAATTGTTCTGAGGGCTTGGTATAAGAGATATATAACTCCAAGAGAGAATTCTCTAAATGCTACACTACAAAGCCACTATCTGGAAGTAGCTGGCTGAATTCAATTCTATAGGAATATTCAAACTTCTCTCTACCTCAAAATCCTGCCCCCTAGCTCCCTTTCAATCCACAGAGAGAAGATTCCCCCTTCCCTGGTCCAAAGCCCTCCTCTTTCCCTGCCCTAGGATGACCAATATTAGAAATATTTATCATCTTCAGCAAAATCCCCACCCTTATCCATGGGGTATAATCTGGCCTTAGTGCTCCAGACAAGGCACTCATGATGTTCTGTATACATTTCCCCAGAGCTCACCGGTCCAATCTTGTGTGACACCATATAGAGGACATCAAGATTTCAGTATAGGTGATACTAGGCCAACCCCATCCCTGAACCTATCCACAGTCTTTTTCCAGCATGAGTGAAGAGATGCTCAAATTAGCATTCCTCATAAAAATCCCCAGATCCTAGGAGAAAATACTTGGGAATTTCCCCAAAAAACACAGTCATTTTCATGAACAGACCAATCTATGTCTACATTAAAAAATAATCTCAACATCATAAAAGCACATTTGCTAAAGACACACATTTTACATTACTAACCCAATTATTTGGTCCCTCAGTTTACACCTGAATTCAGGTTCATCATCAATTTACAATGTTCTATAATATGATGAGTAGATATTGCACACTATGTAGCATATCAGGGCCTTGGTTAAGGACAGTGCTGTGGATAGAGCTTGTCTTCTATGCATGAGCTATGGTTGAAGTATCATGTAAATATGCTTAACCAAACCAGGGTTCTGCCAGTTCTGGTTTGGATGAAATGCAAAATTTATGAGCCCTTTCTGATTGTATATCTACTTGGAATAAAGGAACATTCTCCTGAATGGTGCTAATCAGAGACTAGGCTACCGTTCAATAGTTCTACTCTCTTGAATTTCAATTAAACTTCATACAGATGTGTTTTATCAGGTTAAACCATATGAAATTTCTGACATTCAATTTTTTTTGACCTACAAAAATTGCAATTTTATATGATTGAATTTTATAGTGAGAAAAGTGCTTGGAGTCTAGAGGCTTGGTTTTGAATCCTGGTTCTCTTGCTCAGTAACTGTTAAGCTTTAGCAAGTCACTGGATGTCTTTCTGGGCTCCAGTTTTCAGATGGAGCCAGCTATGTCTGCTGCAAAGGGTTATTGTGAAAATTAAATGACTGATGCAAATTGACACACCCAATACATAGCCACTGGCTAATGGTAAAAATACTTGCTCATCTATTACTTCATTTGATTTTCACAGTAGTCTTATAAGTTAGACATAGAAAACACAGTCTATTGTTGAATTTTAAAGAGGAGGAAACTGTTACCTACAGAATCAAATGGTTTATACAGAATTACCTACCTAGCAAATAGCAGAGCTAGAACTGGAACATAGATATCTTGATTCTTGGTCTTGTAAATACATATTCCTCTCAAATACTGTGCTTCTTTCCAGTCATAAGAACATTGTAAAACAAACAAAATACCTGCAGGAGTTAACTAAGCTCCAAGATGCATAATGCAATGAAACACACAGCACTAAAACTGAACATTCTTGAAACTTTTTTTGTTTGTGTAACAATAGGACAATGCTGTATCTATATTCTTATCCATTTAATCTCTACAACAATCTTTTTTTCCAAATAGACAGGCTGGAGTTCAGAGTGGTAATCATTTTTAAAATCATTTTCACTGCATGGAAGATAGACCCGAATTTCCTGTTCACTAATCAAATGGGAACATAAAGGCTTGACTTTTTGGATTTGATGTGGTCCCTGATGATCATGTGGATATGATTTAATAGACAGGAATTCAGGAGATCTGGTTTCTCCTGGTTCTAACACTGTGATGTTAAACCACTCTGAGCTTGAATATTATAGTAACCACTTTTGTACTCTGTAAAGTACAAAGATTGTCTTCTTCTAGTTTTAACATTATAGAGTCCACTAGAGACCCGGTGCACAAAATTCGTGCATGGGGAGGGGGTCCCTCATCCCAGCCTGCACCCTCTCCAATCTGGGACCCCTTGAGGGATGTCCGACTGCCTGATCGGGCCTAAACGGGCAGTCGGACATCCCTCTTACTGTTGACTCCCAATCACTCGCCTGCCTGCCTGCCTACCTGATTGCCCCTAACTGCTTCTGCCTGCCAGCCTGATCACCCCCTAACCACTCCCTTGCCAGCCTGATCGATGCCTAATTGCTCCCCTGCCGGCCCGATTGCCCCTAACTGCCCTCCCCTGCCAGCCTGGTCCCCCCTAACTGCCCTCCCCTGCAGGCCTGATTGCCCGCCCTCCTTTTCAGGCCTGGTCCCTCCCAACTTCCCTCCCCTGCTGGCCATCTTGTGGTGGCCATCTTGTGTCCACATGGGGTGGCCATCTTGTATGTTGGAGTGATGTTCAATTTGCATATTACCTCTTTATTATATAGGATAATTCAGAAGTTTGCATTACATAACCAACTGCACTTATTTGGAAGTTACTCTGGGACAGGCTTGGGCTGCTCTGGGAAGGCATATGAACCTGGCTCCTGTTGCTGCCAGCTGCCACCAGAACACTATAACCATCTATGGGGAGAACCATTGTCAATGTTGGTCAGTGTCAAAGGCCAAAATACAGAGCTTGGAGAGGATTCTAAGTGAACTCTGGGTTCCCATAGCCTCTGAAGAGAGATCAGATAAAAGTTTAATAAAAGGAAGTCCTGGTAGATGTCCTGATCAGCTTAATGCTCCAGAGAGAATCCATTTCCAAACAATGGTGTACACCTGTGTTGGGAAGATCATTCTGCCTGGAGAATCACCTCCAGTGATCACCCCAACACTTCCTGACATCAGCTTTTAGGGATCATCACCCACCAACTCTCAACAATAGGAGACCTCAGAATGGCTTTCACTATGGTGAGAGGCCATATTAATGAAGCTGAGGCTAGAACAGAAAATTCACATATCTACATTATATAAGGAATCTACATTATATAAGGAATCTACATTATATAAGGAATGCTTGGACCATGCAACACCTCATTATTGGAGAGGAGAGGAAAACTCCACAATGCACAAGATTGCTTCATATTGACAACCCATCTTGCTTTGTTCCTTCCATTTCTGCAGATTTCAGAGAAGCTGATTCTTTGCCTGGGCTGGTTTCCTGTTTTTCCTGACATCTACTTCTCTTTGATTGATTTCCATTAGCTTATTTGGTAGTTGATCCACTGCTACTCTGATCATTTCCTTCCATGAGCTTCTACTTCCCCTTTCCTTTCATCCTTAAATACCTTGACCTGATCCTGATCACAGCATGTCTTGGCATTGTGGACCTTCTTTCTCACCCATGCGTAGTGATTGGCGTATTTCCCGTTTTTATCTGTGAGTGCATGCCTCTGTATGGGTGTTTGACAGCCTATAGGCATGGCATCATGGGCAGTGACTATGCCAGCTCTGATATGAATGCCTTGCCCTGCATCCCTCAGAGCAGGGAATCACAGTGAATTTTCAATCCCCTTTTGTGACTGGGATTGACAAAGGAAGCTGTCTCTTGGTGTGGCTGTTTCATAAAGTCTTCTTCAGGGAGGAGGTTTGGGTAGGTGATATTAACACTGAGATTCTGATCACACACTTACATGACTAATCAGATTCCCTCAGATAAAATCACTTCATATCTAGATGGATTTAATTTTCTCCTAATTCCCTGTGCCATTTACCACGTTTTATGTAAGTCAATGAACACTTACATTTTTCCTTTAGGTTCTGTCAGTCCCCTGGTTGCTAAATGTACTTTCTCTCAGTTTTGTTCAGAAATCCAAACCAGGAAATCCAAATACCCAGATTTATTTTCAGCCTCTCCAATGATGGTTTATGTTAGTCATAATAAATCAAAAGCACTGTGAGATCCTGAAGTGTTCTATGAATCATCTAAGAAAGAAAAAAAGCACCTTCTGACCCATTTTAGTGATGAAATTATGGTTCTGTTGGCTCAGTCGTTTAATGAACACCTATTTTGTGCAAGGCATGTGGTAGCACCTAGGGGACTGATGGAGACATATCTGTCACAGATAACACATTCTAAGAAATTGTGATTCATTGTAAGATAAAGTAGATATAAATTATAATGGCCTCAAGGAGAAAGGCATTTCCCTAAAGAAGCAGAGATCAAGAATATAGGATTTCTGGAGAGGTGGGGGTAGGGAAAGATTGAGGAAGGCTTTACAAAGAGGAGGGAATTGACCTGAATCTTCAAGAAAGGGTGGGATTTGATATGAGAAATAGGGCAGAAGAAAATCTTAAGTAGAGGAAACATTGAGCATGGAGAAAGTTCAAGGTGTTTATGGAGAAATCTGTGAGGGGCACAGAAATAGGGGTGAAAATAGGTACTTTGGGAATATCATGAACAACTTTGTGTGGCAGCTTTATCCCCTTGGTTATGGGAGTTACTGAAGGTTTTCAGCTGGGGAAACATAAGTTACTCTTCAAGAAGATTAACCTGAAGAGATTAGAAGGAACCGAAAGGTCAAAAAACTGAGGCCATCATTCAAGAAGATGAATTTTCATTCTCTGTTAACTGGATTATATGTTGATACCCAGCTAATCAGAATACTGGAAATTGAAACTACCTATCTCCAACTACTCTGCATAAAGGGGAATTTGCTGTAATTGGTGAAGTGTGGGGTGGTGAAAGGTTACATGTCCTGCAATGTGACATTCTTTAGTTAGCCTGAGACATAATTATGAGTATCACAATGAATTAAGCATCAAGTTCACATTCTGATTCACTTTAAACAATTGGTCTGCAGCTATGAAAAGATGACATTTCATTAAGCAGGGGAGATTTAAAATGCTAAATAAGTTATATGAACCCAGGAAAGAGCCCTTTGGAAATTGCAATTCAGAGACGTGTTTAGCTACGGTTGCTGTCATCAAGAATAGCATCCCACATAGCACAGAGATAGGAGGAATTTAGCTGCAACCATCACCAATTTAACTCTTGGGAGTCTCTGTTTTCACCACTATTTCTGTATCCCTCACACTCTTCTCCATAAACACTTTGACCTTTCTTGCCCCAAGTGCTGAAGCAGATTGAGTGACAGCATTTTTAAAATTTATTTTATTTTTTAGAGAGAGAGGAAGGGAGAGAGATACAGAGATAGAAACATCAATGAAAGAGAAACCTCATCGATAGGCTGCCTCCTGCATGTCCCACACTGGTGATCCAGTCTGCACCCCGGGCATGTGCCCTCACCTGGAATCGAACCAGCAACGTCTTGGTTTCTTGGTCAAAGCTCAACTGCTGAGCCACACCAGCTGACCACAGAGCATTTTTAATAAGTGTAGCATGTGACTGGTGACTGAACACAGATGTTATAGCAAAACTGTTGTTATTTAAGATAGTTTAGCACTTTATATTTATTATGTTTTGATTAGCACTTCCTAATTTTATTTCATTTTATTCATTTGTTTTTATTTTTTTGCATTCCCCATCCCATTCCTCCTCTTCTCAGTGTGCTGCTGTCTGGGCCAAAACAATTTTCAAAATTAAGCCCTAAAGTGTCAATTCCCTTTTTTAGTAGATTCCCCAACTAACTAGTTAATCTCCTGCTCTCTCATTACTTTCTCCCTTAATGAAGATAGGTAGTAACATTCTCCAGAGATGATCCTGCCAGCATTTATATTTCTTCCAAATTAGAAGAGTAGGCATCTCTCCAGATCATAAAGAATACATTTATTTTAAGGTACAGTGGAGAGAACGCACAGAAATTACAGTTTGCTTAATGAGAGCCTCAGTAGTTTGCAGAAATTGTAGCTTGTGCAGAAGGTTTCAGCTTCATGCCTGGTGCTCTGGTTCAATATTCTCATAATCTGGCCATTAGGTGTTAGGTTATAAAACAACTCAGAGTTTGGAAACAGAAGAAACTCAGGACACATTTTATCTGGTAGTTTCTGTATCTCTCCTGTGCTCTTCCTTGAATACGTTTTCTCTTTGTTAATCTGTCTCCCTCTCTTTAGGGTCCTCCCTTCATTAATCTTTTAATCTCTGTATCTCTGCCTCTTTGACCTTCTCTTGTGTTTCAAATCCTGGGTGTTTTTCTTTCTCCTGGGATTAGAAGCTTTGATCTCAACAACTGTGGGTAGTACCCACATTTCCAAGGATTATGAAATCCCCAGTCTGGATTCACTGTGGACATTGCTAAATGTGTTCCCCCAAGCACAAGAGTTTGGCACTTGTATTTCAATGATGAAATATGGAGACTTGTTCCATTATGTGCCAGGTGCTATGTGACCAGTGACATATGTGAGTTCAGTAACTCTTGTCAACCCTGTGAGGCTCATGTCACAGAGAAGGAAGCTAAATTATGCCTAGAGAGATTAAGTGATTTGTAGTTAGTTGCAGAATTAGAATTCACTTCTCATGTTGCTGTGTTTCCTAGTCTGATCCATGTGTTTATCTGCAGAGGTTTATAAACCTCCCTCAGTTGGATATAAAAGTAGAATGCTCATTTAGGGGCTCAAGAGAGGCCAGGTCTTACTAGATTTACCATTAAACTGAAAGAACATTGGTCTACTTAGGCCTATAAAGTGTTAATTACTGGAAAAGCTAGAGATTCAAAAGGTTTAGTGGGAGAAGTCAGTGGTTTAGTAGCAATGTAGAACATCTATTGGTTGGATTAGGGTCTTTTGACTTCAAACAATTAGAAATTCTTTCTAATTAAAGTTTTGTTTGGGTTTTTTTGGGGGGGGGGGGGCGTTGTTTAATATTTATTTATTTATTTATTTATTTATTTATTTTGCAAGATTTTTTTTTTTTTTTCAAGTTTATGGTGGCTCCCAAAATTGAAGCAATGCATAAAGGTGCCAAACAGATTTGAGAGGGTCAGGAGCCAGTGCAGCTCCAGGAATCCAGAACACAGGAGTCAATTGATGGTCTTGTGAGGGTGCAGCCATAGGACAAATTAGCTCCAACTGTGTTTTCCATCTGCTGATGATGCTAAGTTCCAGGGAGAGTCCAGTTGGAGCATCATGACTGATAGCCCCACCAGCAAACCTAATTGCCAAGAACTTTGAGAATATCAAGGCAGTTATCCCTTTTTTCCTGCCAGCTGATTGAAGTGCAGATATTCTTCATTTTATACAACCCTCTGGCACCAGCCCACACTAGAAGATTCCCTCTCCTCCGCCACTACCCAGAAAAGCAAACACCTTCCCACCTCTGTGTTAACCCATGAAGTTTTCCCTCCCACCCATTCCTCCTCTGCCTCCCAAACTTGCTAATGCCCAATCTCTAATCAAGTATTGGCCACAACAATTGGGGAGGCAGGAAGCATGAATCAATCTTTGTACTGTTCCTAAGTTGGTGTCACCATGACAGCATCAAAACAAATGGAAGGGAGAAATGAAAGTTTAACAAGAGTGTCCCCAGCACCTGGTATGGGCAAACCCCCATTCCCAGTAGGTTAAGACAGCCCCGCCTCTTCTTCCTTTCCTCCTCCCTATTCCCACCTTTCATCCCACATGAGATCATTAGTCCCTGCAGCTGCAAACTAGACTGGTCTAGTCTTTTGATCACTCTGATTTCTCTGCAGACAAAGAATTGTAGCTGAGTCTGATTGTCTCACACTGATTAAAAAAAAAAAAAAAAGATAATTAACCCTTTTCTGCTGACAAAAAAGAAAAAGTGTCACACACTCACACACACAGTGAGCAAAAGTAGGTTTACAGTTGTGAGCACAGGAAAGATTTTATTCTTATATTATTTAGTAATTATTGTATTATTTTCCATATGAACAACTGTAAACCTACTTCTGTCCCACCCTGCACACACACACATATTAAATGCACTTTTAGGTGACACGTGGCTGCCCCCTCTTGATTCTTATTCTCCCATGATCTTTCTCCCATGGAGCATTTTCTTTCATTTCCTTCTTTCTTTATCCTGTCTGTTGTGCCTTCCCTACTGCTTTCTTTTCATCCTTATTCTTTTGGCTTCTTTGCTTTTTTCTCCTCCCATATTGAGATAAAAATGAAACTACAGAAAGCCGCTGCCTAAAGCTAGTGAGAAGCCTTGCGGGTGAACCTCCCACCACAAATCAGACTGTCCTCCTTGTGTTGACTCCACAACCCTCTCTAGCGGACCTGCTGTCCACATATTTCCACGCGTATTGCGGGCCTCTCCACCAAACCAATTTCTTCATGGGTCACCAGGGAAATAAAACCTACAATGAAAACGATAGTATTGGTTTTCCGTTTTACTTTACTAGTAATAAAATCATAGCACTTCGCACAGAAAGAGCCCTAGTGCGCTTGAACCACAAACCACATTGGAGAAGGGAAAGCCACACGACTCTTCCTTCTAATGATGCAAGCCACAGGCCAATTCAAACCTGAGCTCGCTTTATAAATTTCAAAGCTCAGAATAATTTGTATCGGGTGGGGTGGAGGCAGTAGGGAAAAATAAAAATCTGCTGAAAGTGGCGTGCAAAAGAAACGCAGAAGATGACCTAAACTGATCGTCAACACTGAGAAATCCGAAGTAGTTGGAGAGGAATTGTTTCAATGTTTTTGGAAGACTGTATTACCATGGCAAATCAATATGAAACTTAAGTGAAATTGACATGGGCAGATGGAAAAGGAATGTTTTAAAATTAGCTCACACCACTAACTTGTTATGTGGTCTTGATCGGTTGCTTAACCTCTCTGGACCTCATTTCCACTGTTTATAAAATGAAGGAGAAAAAAAATGTTAAGATTGATGATTTCTAACAACATTTCTAGCTCTAAAATTCTGTAATTCTAATCAAGACTACAAGATTGTGGCTAAAGGTAAAGTTATTTAGAGAGGTTTTCCCTTTAACCCACCGGAAAAGGGATAGGTAATAACCAACATGAAACCTCAGCAATTATCTTGCTTTTTCTCAGAGGTTCTGACTTCTCTGATTCAAAGAGAGCTAATGCACTTCAGCTTTTAGATAAACTGCTTATCCTGGCCCTCCCCTTCCCTACTTCTGCTTCCAACCAAGCCACTACAGAAAGTACTGACTAGACATTGTAGGTGTCAAGGGGAATGGGTAGAATAATATATATTGACCATCCCAGCTGGGAACTGCCAGAAGGACTCTTTGCACAGGACTCAGTGGGCCTGATGGGAAAAAAAAAAAAAAGAGTAACAAAGAATTTTAAGCCTAATATAGACCTCAAGACTAAGGAATTTGGCCTTGGCAACAAGAGGAAAGTTAGAGACAACCTTCCCCACTTAGAGGAAATACCTTCTAAAAGTGAGTTGAGCCCTGGCCGATTTGGTTCAGTGGATAGAGCGTCGGCCCACAGACTGAAGGGTCCTAGGTTTGATTCCATGCGTGTGGGAAGCAACCAACCAATCTATGTGTCTCTCTCACATCGATGTTTCTCTTTCTCTCTCTCTCTCCCTCTCCCTTCCACTCTTTCTAAAACAAATATCAATGGGAAAATATCCTCAGATGAGGATTAACAAAACAAAACAAAAAATGAGTTGAGATTTGCTCTCAGATTCATTCCCTGACTTTCTTTGACAAAATATATTTTCCAGGTTCCCTTGCCAACTATCCTCTCATTAGATTCACCTCATGGAAGGCATTAGCAGGAGGCTGGAGGAAAGAAGACAGGGAATTTCTCCCTCTCTCTACTTAGGTTTTGGTGGCACAGCCTCATCAATGAGTCGAGGCTGCTCTGTGATCCAAGCTCCCTCCACAGATCTGTCTCTTGGGCTCTGGTAATACCACCTCTTCTCCTGCTCCTCTCTCATCCTAAAGATGGTAGCAGGTTGCTAGTGTTGCTAATCCGAGTTGTCTCACTCTCCCCAAGTTGATGTGTCAGCTTCTCCAGAACCTTTGAGATGCATGCCCCATATTACATTTCTTCTGTGGGACTACCTGGCCTGGGCTTTCTCTTCCTGACCACACCCTAGCTGTCATAGATGCCTGATTCTGACCATATGCTGCCACTGACATGCCATCCCTATGCAGGAATACTTTGGGTACAACTCTGATAGTTTCTGGTACAGTTCCCAGGGACATTATCTCAAAAAGCCCTCCTTGACCTTGGTGGGAGCAAAATAGTCAGCTCAGTGGCTCAATGGTGATTCTGAAGTCAACACTGACAGTGACAAAGACAGGTGGGCCAATGTTGGTGCTTACCAGGTAGAGCAGAGAAATTG
Organism: Myotis yumanensis; assembly: GCF_028538775.1. NCBI lineage: Eukaryota > Metazoa > Chordata > Mammalia > Chiroptera > Vespertilionidae > Myotis > Myotis yumanensis. The sequence continues at coordinate 188,935,239 of NW_027223754.1, forward strand.
CATTGATGGCTGCTATGGGGGAATGTTAATATCTGCCTCTACCTGGAAAAAAGAAGGTATTTGAGAGGCTCTGACAGTTCAGAGGCAATTATCATTACACCGAAATTATTCCTACAGCCCTTGATTGTTCTCACAATGCTGTTTTCTAGGAGAAAAGGGAATGTAAACAATAATTTCCAAAGCACTTTCAAGCTTTTATATCATTTGATACTCACATTTCAGATGACGAAGTTGAAATTCTAAAAAACTACAAACTAATAAGTAGCATAGATTAAGCCAAAATCTAAGTTTTCTGACCTCAATTTACGTGCTTTATGAAGAGTATCTGGCAAGAGGCAGTGAGGGATCCCTATGAACTGCCAAGAACATACACCGAGAGACTGGGGCTGCTAGAGGCAAAGTTCAACCTATATACATGTTTACAACAATACCTGCCAGACTAAATGTGTATTTAGATGCTTACATCTCTGTCTACATTTTGAGCTAAAGAGCAGAGACCACATTTTAATCCACTGTAACTCCAGTACCTATCAGAGTTTGAGGTCCAGTGGTATCCAATGAACATGTATTGGCTGCACAGACGAATGAGGGCAGAGCAAGCCACTAACAGGGCCAAAACAAATATTGATGGGATTGGAAATCAGGATCTGGTAATAGATTCAATTATATAAGTAGGTTATATAGAAATAAGTGCATTCCTGTATATATATTAAGCTATAGATAGTGTCTTAGGATCCCACAGAATATCTCCTTATAGGACCAGAATTCAATTATAAAAAATCCATTCCTTTGGTCTTTGAGAGTCTTTATGTCAAAGCAAAATCTTTGATACTAGGAATAATGAGTTTGATTTTAAAAGGAAAAAGAAAGTGAGCAAATCTCTGAGTAGTCCTACTTCTGGGTATTTTCCCTATGGCTACACCTGCACACATATGAAATGATGTATATAAATGGTTTGTGTAACATTATTTTTAGTAGCAAACAGTTGGAAACACCCCAGTGTCCATCTATAGGGTGTTGGTTAAATAAACTGGAAGACTTTCTATGCATTTATTTTTTAAACATTAAAAAGAATGAAGGAGCTCTTTATTTATTAACTAGAGGCCCAGTGCACAAATTCATGCACCAGTGGGGTCCCTCGGCCTGGCGTGCAGGATCAGGCCGAAACCAGCTCTCTGACATCCCCCAAGGGGTCCTGGATTGCGAGAGGGTGCAGGCCAGGCCAAGGGACCCCATAGGTGCACAATCAGGGTCGGGGAGGAAGGCAGGAGGTTGGCCAGCCAGGGGGCAGGGAGGGGAAGAGAAGACCATAGGAGGGCTCCAGGGTGTGTCCCGCCTATCTTGCTCAGTCCTGATCGGCCAGACCCCAGCAGCAAGCTAACCTACCAGTCAGAGCGCCTTCCCCCTGGTGGTCAGTGCATGTCATAGCAACTGGTCAACCGGTCAACTGTCTGCCCCCGGTGGTTAGTGCATGTCATAGCGACTGGTTGACAGGTCAACTATCTGCCCCCTGGTGGTCAGTGCATATCATAGCGAGCAGTTGAGCGGCCTTAGCATATAATTAGCATATTATGCTTTGATTGGTTGAATGGCTGATGGGTCAACTGGACACAGCATATTAGGCTTTTATTATATAGGCTATAGAATCATCTCTGGGATATATTGTGAAGGTGAAAAAAGCAAGATGGGAACTATTTATAATGTTAACTTTTGTATATGAAAAGGAATGGATTAAAATGTGTATTCCTACCTGCTTTGTTCACATAAACTAGCCCTGGAAGAATACACAAGAAACCAACACAAAACCTTACCTACAGCACATGGGAGTAAAAGGAATGGTCTGAATGGGAATCTGGTGAGAGCAAGACTTCTTAATATATGTCTAATGAAATTCTTTTGGTTTTTGAACATTGGAATGTATGAGCTAATCAAGCATTTTAATTTAATTAATTTAATTTAACTTGAGAGAGAGGATCCAAAAAAAAAATGGAAGGCACCAAGGACAAGCTGTAGTATATTAGGACTTTTCTCTTCCCTTGTCTCCCAAAAATATATGATAACTGCTGAGCCCCCAGGTGTTCCACTCCTGCCCTGATCCAGCACCTGCTAAATCTATCTGATGCCACAGTGATTGCTCCTTCCTCATTCACTAGGTTGTTAATCCCTAGAGAGCAGAGTCGATGACTAACTCCTCTTTTTCATCCCCAGGATTCCAGGCATATAAAAGTACTTAAAAAAATACATAAATCTTTGTTAAATGGAATTGAATTTTTCCTACTGCCAAATCTAATTTTGCCTTTAAAATCCTCAGCATGAGCCAGAGATTTCTCTCCTTCCTTCTCCTCAAAAAATCCATTTAGGGGGCAGTCTTTCATGCACTATCAAGCAGTGATGGTAGGGAGTAGGGTAGCATCCTGGACCAAGGGGCCAGTGGGTCAGAGACCCTTGTAAGGTACATGTGTGCCCATGAGTCTGGAAGTGAGAATACCAAATTGGCTGCAAACGGGCCCCATGGGTGTATGTGGGGAACCCAAGTTTCATGGTCCAAAAAGTTTATGGAATTCAGGTTTTGTCCAGACAGATGTTTTATTTTAAAAGACTCTCTCCAAAGAATGGACACAGGAATCTAAGAAGTCCATGAACTCATTTGTTCATGGACTATCTACCATGTTCCAAGTAGGATGTAAGGCACTGAGGTTTCAGAAGTGAATACTACAGGGCATGCTTAAAGCTGAGTTGACAGTTGTAGCAGCATTATTAATAATCAGTTTACTCACATGACCAACCAGTGCCTAAATCCACAGGAAGCAAAGCTCAGCTCCTCATACCTTCAGAGTGTGAATTGGTTATGGCTAAATGAGGCATCAGGGTCCCAGATAAATGGTCTGGTACTCAGACCAGGGCTTCAAACAGAAACCCACTGTAGTGGCCAAAAGAAGGCAAGAACTCTATGAGCATATGGTAGCCCATTACTCATATCAGTCGCCTGATCCATGACATCAAATCCTAAACCTCTTCATCTGGAGGCCTGAGGCCACTGACACCCTGGTCAGAGTTGGCTCAAGTACTGAGCAAAGCTAAGCCTCCATGTGTCTGTGTGTGGGGGTGGGGAGGCTTGAGAAACACAGGGTTGGCAGAGAAAGCCCTAGAGCATTAATAAACATGTCCTTATTTTCTCGCTTTATGTATACTGTTGAGCAAAGCTTTCCTCCCCTTATACACATTTCCCTCATATTTCATGCTGCCCTTTTGTTCCCATTTTATTCCATCAGGTTTTATTCTCATAATTATGGTGATTGGGTGGGGACAAGAACATATAATCGAGATGACCCCAGTATTACAGCTTTGCCAAGCACACTGGTATTTCTTTTAAGTTTGCTTTTTAAACTTATTAACAATGTTTTCAAATCTAGAAAATAGGGAGTCTAGCTAGGCCGGTGTGGCTCAGTGGTTGAGTGTCAGCCTATGAACTAGGGGGTCACGGTTCAATTCCTGGTCAGGGCACATGTCCAGGTTATGGGCTTGCTCTTCAGTAGGGAGTGTGCAGGAGGCATCCACTCAATGATTCTCTCTCATCATTGATGTTTCAATCGCTCCCTTCCTCTCTCTGAAATCAATAGAAATATATTTTTTAAGAAAATAAAATAGGGAGCCTATACTGGGAATCAAAAGAGGTTACCTAATATCCCAATAGTTGGTCTCTGTACAGCACAGAAGGTTGGATATTTTGCATTGACTCAGTCACTAGTTACCCAACGGACCTTAAGGGTGTCAACAAACCTCTGTGCCTCATTTATCCTGTGTCCAAAGGGAGCAGCCATGCCTATTTTGACATATAAAGAAAAAGTATGTGAGATGTAGAAGTGCTCTGACAATGACAAACACTGTACAAATGCAGGGTAGGGCAAAAGCAGATTTACAATTGTGAGTACACAAAACAGAATTTATACTTCTATTATTATTTATTATTATTATTAATTAATTATTATTTTCCATATGAATAACTGTAAACCTACTTTTGCCCCACCTTGTCTGTGAGATTTTTTAAATCATCATCATTCTAAATTATATAAAAAATAAGGCTATTTGGTATAAATTTGAGTTTGACATTCTCATGGTAGGAGCAAGGTGGGTGCCTGGAGGGACAGGTTAGAGAGCATTGTTCGGGTGTTTTTAAAAGCTTGCCTTGTTCATTATCTGTGACAATAATAGATGACTGGAGGACTAGAATGTCTTCCCATGTTAGAGGTTTTTGTTTTGGTACCAGATGCAAGAATAAGACACAAAAGCAGTCAGTGCACAAGGTTGAAGCAACGCTGACTGCTTAGCTACTTCTGAATATTTTTAGCTCAGCTCTACTGCTTTCAAAGTACCTGCAGACAAGAGGTACAGATGTGTTACCCGCTCAGAGAATGGCTTCAGAAATAATCAAAACATCACATGCCGTATCAAGAACAATTTAGAGATGCTCTTGCAGGGGTACAGACTATGTTTTATGAGCAAATAAAACACACACATGCCAAAAAATATTGACGTTGTGTCAAAAAGAATCCTGCCCTGAATAAATGGATGTGGCAGAGTAACACCACATAATTCAGGGACAAATCCCCTCCTCCGTGTATTCCTCAAACACAATCTTGGACCTCCTTTATAATGTTTTTGTAATTCATTCAGCAATGTTTATTGGAAGATTTCTGGGCTCAGGCACTGTTCTAGGTGTTGAACTCATTCAGTGCACAAGACAGACTCTACCCTCAGGAAGTTTCTTTTCTTGTAGGAGAGGCAGAGAAACAAATAAATATTTACACTAACGTTATGATGAATGCTGTTTTTAAATATAGCAGAGTAAGGAGACAGAGTAATGAATGCTATGTTTGAAACATTTGTCAGGGACAGTCACTCTGAGATAGAGGAAATGCAAGTGGCCAACCTGTGGCATCAAATGACAACTTCGAAATAAATGCCCACGGGTTGTGAAATCACAGCAAATACAACTGTTGTATACCTCAAAGCATTTTAAAAATTATTCCCTCTCACCATCATTATCCCCAATCTATAACCAAAGAATGTCAGCCTCATAAACTTGAAAACATCTGATTTAGTTTTAAAAAACCTTTGTGACTCCTAACAAGGGCTGGTGGAAACAAAATTTGAAATTTAGATGATCCAAATCAGACTACAAGCTTGAGCTTGGCAGGACAACAGACATGAACTCTACTAAAGGACTATAAGCCACCCAGGAGAATGAATCGGAAGAGAAAGGTCCGCATCATGTTGAAGTGTCATGAGAGAAAGATGCTCACGCCAGATTGGAATCACAGCTGAGATGCCTTCACAAACCGTTAACACTGCTCTAAACTGGATGCTGTGCCCATTTCCCTTTCACTCTGGGACAAATAGAGGTGGTCTTAAAGTTTCACAGCAGTGCTTACACACTGTGACATACTCCTCCTAAATTTTGATGGGATCCTTAAAAGCCTAGAACTGCAAAGAATGATGCCTGAGCTTGTCAGGTTAGAATTTCTGGTGCATGTAAGAATAAAGGACAACCCTTCCCTCAGAAGATGTACTGTAAGTGGGCTGCAGGATTACAGGTGTGGTGTGTACTGGTTCAGGTGCAGGAGGCCCAGTGAGGGACCATGTAAGCTGGGGTGTCTTTGAACCTTTGCCTCCACAGAATTCAACCCCAGTAAAGGAGAGTCACAGAGGCAGCCAAGCAAGCCCAAGATGTCACCTCTGAAGAAGAAGGAAAGACCCTGGTTTCTGAGTCTTTCCCCTCAATGTGGAAATGTACATCAAAACGTGTATCAAAAGTTGGTCTCTGAGTTATTGCACCTGACTTCAGGATAAAAAAAAAAAAAAATTATTATTTTTTTGCCAAGTTGTGCCTTTCCTTCTGAAATTGTAAATGAACACAATACTAGAACCTGTTTACACTGTGAAGTGGATATTGTTACAGAGGACACGCCAGAGGCTTTCTCACTGTTATGCCTTGTGAATGTATGATCTACAGAGAAAACCTTGTAGTTTTACCTGCTGATGCTGACTGTCGAAAAATAAATTTTGGTATTTTTCCCCTCAAAAAAAAAAAAAAATAAGATGTCACCTCTGGAGCACCTCGCAGAGAATGTCAGTCACTCCCCTGGTCAGCAGAGGAGGAGGATTGGAGGGGAGAGGCAAATAAAAGTGATCGTTGAGACTGTTCTCAAAGGATGATTGTAAAGAAAGAGAAGGTGAAAACACAGGGACACAGAAATTAGTTCAACCAGGGAAGAAAGACCTTACTGACAGGATTATTCCATGGTGAAAACGGCTTCCTCCAAAAGCAGACAGTAAAACCACTGAGGATGTATTTCTTCCTTTCTTTCTTTTTTTAGACAAAAATTTATTGAGTAAACTTGACCATGTGCCAGACACCCTGCTTTGATTTATATTATGTTGTATCTACATGGCTGTTGTCCGCACTGGGTGTCTGAGCCACTTGAATTTCTATCCATTCTTATGGCCCTGTTCTGAGCAATTAAAAATACATACATGTGCTCAGAAGGGAAGAAGAGAAGGGAAGCATGTAAAAGTAAATTATAGACAGGATTTCTGCATTGCTGAGATGACTGGAGTAGCTGAAATATACCATTCATTTAAATCATACCAGCCAAAGAGATATAGAACCCACTGTTCAAAGAAACTCGAAACAGTAATTTTCAAACCTTGAATAAATGAAGGTGGAATACTCCTCCCGATCTACATACCGTGGTTATACAGAGTTCAACCTTTGTCGACCCATGCAGCAGGGAAGGGTGTGGCTGTTGGCCCACACTTGAAAAAGATAGGCAGGGAAAGATTTTCTTTTCTTATCCGTGTAGCAGAATCCCAGCAAGTCCATACCTCCCAGAAAACCATTCGGGCTTTATCATGCCTGCTTCCTCTTCAATCTATGATCCACATCTCTCATTCACAGTCATGATGCCCCTCCCACTTCCTCTCTGAGTGACAGAGAACCAACCCCAGTGAGCTCAGTCATCCACAGAATCCCAGCTCGTGAGCATTAAAATGAGCCCGGGGGGCCTCCTGTTTCAAGCTCCACATTCCATAGGCCATAGAACTGAGGCCCAGAGTGGGCACCTTCTCTTGAGCCATGGTGAAGCCCCATTTCCGTACAACTCAGGCAAAGATAAATGGAACACCTAACTCTCCATTAACCTTCTGTTTCTTGCCAGCATCTCCACTGCTTGAATCTCTCCCCATTTCCCTCTTGGGATTGTGCCCTTTCTACTGGCACCTCTACAGATGCCACCGAGAACTGTCAATGGCAGAACTGACTGTTAGTAAGTGGAGCCAGGCTGTGCTGAGATGGATGTTAAAGTGAGGATGCCCTCTTGACATCACCACCATTAGCAGTGCCGGCAAGCCATAGAAGTGGGGAGAAGCCCTAGCTAATTGGCCAAAACTGCTAGTAGCCAGCAAGCAGCCATAGCAACACCCTGATTCCTATCCCTCTGGTTTATTTCTTCATTGCCTGTCTAAATGGAGTCCCCACCTCAAACGAAACAAGAGTCTCCTCTCAGCCCCTCACAGCTTCCCAGGAACATACCTGCTTAACTAAGCCATTATTGGACTCTTTCAACTCACCTTCAGTGATCTTTTTTTAAATTTAAAATCATCTCTGCTTTTTAACCTGATTATTAGCCATCACTGCTGAGAGCAGGCTGACTGCTAAATTAGTTGGTACTCACTGTTCCTGTACTCCTTATGTCTCTTCCTATCACAAAGGACTCATAAAGGCCAGTGCATGTGGTGACAAACAAGGCACTTGGGAATCAAGACTGCAGTTCCACACTTCGCTTATTCTCCATGACTGGATGAGCTGAGGTGTGGGTAGGAAGATGTGTTTCTGTGCAATTAGTATAGGAAAAGTCATAAACAACCTTCGTCATTAGGCATCTTTTCTCTGCCTTTTTGGAACCATCCAAACAATATTCCCCAAACCACAATGTTTCAGAGTGCCTTGTTTTTGTGTAATCTGCTTATTACAGTTGAGAGGAAATTTGCTCTGACAATAGATCTTTTCAAAGATTTTGACTATTCAGATTTTTATAATTCCTATTCCCCATTCTCACGTTCAGATTAGATACGACTTATGTGGAAAACAGTAGAAGAATCTCAAATTCTGTTTTGGGTGAAAAGGGAGTGTATATCCAGATGAAATAAGCTGTCTGAGGCCAGATCTTATGGAAATGAGGCAAGAAGGCATTTTCTCCCCTCTCCTGAGAAAGCAAGAGTTCTGCACCTCCTTTGGATACAAAACTGGTCTCCACTCAACCGTGATATTCCCAAAGACCAGGTCTGATGAACCCATTTTCCAGCTCAAAAATCCAATGGCTCAAGCCTACATCCCAATAAACTTCCAAATTCCTTAGTTTGCACAATCTGGCCTCATCTTCTTTCCCATCTCATCTCCTAGCTTTTGTTTACAAAATGAACAAGTCAAGCTGACCTCATCTTTCTGTTCTTTAGTTAAGTCCCACACTCTGCCACCTTTAGGCTTTGTTTTAGCTGCCTGCAATGCTCCTCCTCCCCAACTGGCCTATTTTTGCAAGTGCCCATCCCATAGTCCTTCAAGAATAGTAAGAGACAGAAATTAACTCAAAAAGAATTGATTGCAAAGATAGAAAGATACCTCATGAAAACCAAAAGTATCAAGTACGATTATACTTGAAGAACTGGAAATAGAAACTAAAAGCCATAGAGAGCCATGATTTACTACTCCCATTCTCCCCACCTCCTTCCTCCTTCACTAATCAAATATGCTCTATCTCTACTTCCTCCCATGAGTCTCTCTGTTGCTTTCAGAGTCTGCCTTCTCTACCTATTCATATGCATTGACCAAACATGGCCTCCTAAGGCTGTTTCATGTTTTCTCAGCTCCAAACTCACTGACCAACTGACTAGCCTCCTGTAGTATAGACCAATTCCCAATGCATGGGAAGGACGTGTCATTAGATTGACTTGCCTACTGGACTGACTCTCAGCTCAAATCTGTTCTGCTCAGCAATGGCCAAGGAGGTGTTGGTCATCAAATACAACTTGATTGAACTTCTGTGTGGATATATCTGTGTTGCTGAGAAGGAAACATTTTCATAGCAGCAAGGCATGATCTAGGCAGACTCCCTAAAAAGTTGCCTATCAAAAATCCAGCTCAAATTCAAGATCCTTTTCAGAGCTTTCTATGATTCCACCATGTAGACATAACCTCTCTTCTCTTTGAGTATCAAGTTCACTTGTAAGTGACAACTTGGTGTCTTTTCACTGAGCATCCTCCCCTCCACCTTTTTTTCTCCTTACGGATCCCACCTTAACCCCCAGGTATTGATCCAGGCTAATCCAAGCATAGTACCTCACCCACCTTGCCTTGATATTATTTCCTGCAAATCAGAAATGTGAAAGTGACATTCCTCTAAAATCTAAAATATGGGATAGTCTGACCTGATAAAGGCTGGGTGGCAGTGGGAACCACCTCCTTCCAAGCTTAAATGCTAGAATGTCTTGGCTACTTCTGGAAGCCTCTGGTAAGATACCATGAGAAAGAGACACTGCAAGAAGTTGGTGTAAGCTGATCTGAGTGGGACAGAAAAGGAGCAGCAAGATGAAATGTGTTTGGAGTTTAGGGCACCATTCTAAAAATTAAATGCCTGGTTCTTAGTTGTCCTTATTTCTGTCCTTTTGAAGCTTAGTCTATGTATTATCTCAGGATCCTAATTAATATCTTTTTGCTTGGGGTGACCATAATTTGCTTCTAATCAATGAGAAGTGGCATGCACAGCCTTTTATATAAACCTTTGTTAAGCTAAATAATTCAGTCAATGAAGGAAAAATACCACATGATCTCACTCATTTATGGATAATAAAAACCATTGTAAACTTATGAACAAAAATAGATACAGAGGCAGAGCAGCCTCGAACAGACTGTCAAACTACAGCGGGAAGGCTGGGGAGGGTTGGGGGGCGGCGGGGGGGGGGCGGGGGGGTAAGAGATCAACCGAAGGACTTGTATGCATGCATATAAGCATAACCAATGGACATAAGACACTGGGGGGTAGGGGAGGCCAAGGGATTGTCAAGGGCGGGAAAAAAAGGAGACATATGTAATACTCTTTGTAATACTTTAAGCAATAAAACAATTTAAAAAACCCTTTATTATGATGCTAATTACTGCTTCCATTGAATTATCATTATTTGTCTACATTTCTTCTTTTTTATATGAATCTATGAAGTCAGGGATCATGTATTACCGCTTCTGAATGCCATCAAGGCCCCTATCATGGAACAAAATAAGATCTTATAATGTCTATTAAGTGAAGCAATAAATGATTAGAAATTATCCATTGTCCTATTCCCGTGATCAGGCACTTCATGAATTTGGGGAATGTCTGTGAATAAAAGGAAGCAATTTTTGTCCACATCAGTGTGTTAGAGGATGATGGTCCAGTCTTCTTTTTGGTATCTGAATTCTACTCACCTGCTTCCTTCTACTTGGAATACAGAGATAAGGACAGATGTGGCTTTTATTGAGTAAACCTAGTATTTGACATGATCCTGGGTGAAAGAAATGGGAAATGGCCCTTTACTACATGGAATAAAGAAAAGGAAAAAAAAACCCTTCCTATTTCCCCAAAGCACAAGCATTGCTTCTTATAGAACCCAAGCTGTTGCATGCTGAGTACGTGGGTTTGGTTTCAATATGGCTCAGGAAATTACTTCCTGTTCAAATACCACAGATACTATGGTTTCTACCTGTGACTGTTTATTTGCATCTGGAAAATTTCAAGGTTCTGGCAAAGTTTACTGGGAATTCAGAATGGAACTGAGGGAGAAGTCCTGAAAAATCTTGTCTAACTCATAGCTTCCTATTGACTTCTGCCTCTCCTACCTATGAACTGCACTTAAAATCCCTTTGGAGGATTAAAATGTGTCCTTGGTTAAGAAGCTGCTTTCTCCAGACCCCAGAAAGGGCTGCAGAACCTTCATGCCCAAACTCATCTCTCAGTCTCCCTCATCATCCCAGAGCCCAGGCTGGCAGAGCTGGGTCCTGAATTTTAAAAGGACCTTCACTCCACCCTTCCCTAATGACAGGCCCCTGCCCTTAGCTTGCTCTGAAACAAGCACTAAGGTAGTCTTGGGGGCACCAATGGTCATAGCCCTCGCCTACACTCACTTAGTCACTCCCTCCCCAGGCCCCAGTAGGCTTTCATCTTTCCTATTTGGTTGGCATTTGACAAAGTTGTCTTCCTTGAGACCTTTCAGCTGCAACATTTCCCAGCTCATCATCTTCTCCTTGTCAACATGACACAGGACAGGCAGCCTTTCAAAATGAGAGAAAAAGGAGGAGAGAAGAGGGGGAGCAAAGAAAGACCTCAGTGAAGGGCAGCAAAGACTTTAGATCAAACATAAATGTGCCTCAAAGTAACAGCAGCTCAACAGGGTACACCTTGTTTTGATAAGAAGCCTTGGGAGGATTGAGCCTCTTCGTGCATGCTTCCCAAAAGCTCTTAGCAGACTCTGGACAGGATGACATTTTGGTGTGGCCAAAATGCAGCCACTTCTAGGGACAAAAGCCTCCCCTGGGCTTACAGTTGCCTACTGAGATGCTCTCACCTGCCTGCCCCTCTAATACCTGGTTCCATGCCTTGCCCGACCTGGATGGAGCCCACAGTGCCAATAAGTTCTCAGATAGTGAACTTGGATATCCATTGAACACAACCTTAGCCATTGTCCATCTCTGCCTTTGCCAAGCTGTCCTGGCCAGCTGTTGCCTGGAAGTCTCCCCTGCCTTCCCCTATTTATCTGCCAGAAAACTTTACCTCTTTAAGAGTTAGCTCCATTTGCTCCTCACCTAGTACTGTGCAGATGCTGTTAGATGTGCCCATTGCAACTTGTGCTGGTTTCCATTTGCAAACATCACACTGTCTCACATTTATCTTTTGATGCTCCCATCCATCAAAAAGATTGTGTGAGCCATAAAGGTGCAGAAAATTGCTTTTTAAAAATGTCTGTATTCTCAGCACCTAGCACAGATCCTGTCACACAGAATTTTGTAGGAAGCAGAAGTGCTGAGAAAGGCTAAGGAACCCCTGAGCACCAAAAGATTCTTCCTTTTCTTGCCACTTTAGTAGAAATATAGTTTAGTAGATGTCTGAAAATACTGCCTCACATTCCTATGTAGAACCACCCACCCACCTGTGTACAAAGTAGGCTATCATTCACAGTGACCCAGTCCTTCTTTCCCTCTGGTCATAGGGTAGGCATGTGAGTCATTTAGAATATTCCATCTCGTAACTCATAGTAATAGGTTCAGGGTGGGCATATAGCACAAATAAGTACAATCAGAGCCTTCTCTGAGATGTAAGACATGAAAAGAAGGAAAAGGATCTTTCTGCCTAGATTGTAAATTATAACACTAGGGGCCCAGTGCATGAATTTGTGCATCTTGAAAGGAACTGTGGGCCGAGAAGCACAGGAGCAGGTCTCAGCCCATCCTCCATGCCCCTGCCCAGCCCCTCCTGCTGTGGCCCCTGGTCCCCTCTCTGCCTGCTGTCCCGCTCCCACCACCACCACTGCTGCACATTGACGGCACTGACCCCACTGGCACCCACTGACAGCGCAGAGCAATTGGGGCCGGTGCTGTTAGCAGGTACGAGTGGCATGGCGACTGATGCCCCGATCACCCCTCAGGATCAGGAGAAGGTAGAGAAGCCCTCAGGGGTGATCAGGGCCAGCAGCCACCGCTCACACCCACTGACAGCGCTGAGAGTTTGAGACCTGCAGCAGGTGCAAACATCAGCTCTGGTGCCAGCTGTGGGTGCGAACAGGGCCAGTGCTGGCAGCAGGGTGGGACCACAGCACACTGGAGCAAAGAATTTTCAGTAACCAATGGAGGCTCGACCAGATGACAGCAACCAGCACCCCGCCCTGGTCTGGCACCCCCGCTTACCTGCTCCACCATCCTGCCATGGCCGACACCCGCTATGGTGGTCAGTGCACGTCATAGCAACCAGTTGCTCAGTTGTTCCGCCATTCGGTCTATTTGCATATAGGGTTATAGATAGATAGATAGATAGATAGATAGATAGATAGATAGATAAACATAGAGCTCTTAGTAGCCATTCTTTCTTCCTCTTGAGTATGAAGCCAAAATACATAGAGAAGCAGATGTAGAGAGAGATGTATAGGTAGAAGATGTATATTGTTTTAGTGACTAAATCCAGCTATACCTGAAGTCAGACCCATCCTGTCCTTCCTGGTTATTAGGTTTTACAGCTAGGTCAACCTCCTCTCTATCCTTCTCATTTTTTTTTTCCCCTTAAGCTACTTGGAGTCGACTTTCGGTCATTTGAAATCAAAGCAGGTCTAATATATACCATTTGTTTGCTAAAACACAAAGTGAGAATTCCTTCTCTCCCAATAGAATTCTTGCTTAATTACCTTCCTTGAACAGTAAAAATTGTGTGGGGAAAACCCATTAGCCTTAAATCTCAACCATTGCTAGGATTTGGTGCTTTTGGAGGTTATCGGACATGATTTGTTTATAAGGGACAAAACATTTTAACACAGATTTAGCAATTATTCTCAGGGAAACTGCAACTCTTTATTGTCATAATTGAAACACTTAACATCATTTTTTTTAAATCAATACCCTAGTCAAACAATAAAGCTTTTAGAAGGCAACATAGACGAATATCTTCAACACCTTGGAATAGGCAGAGTTCCTAAATAGGATATAAAAAGCTCTAACAATAAAAGGAAGAAAATCAATAAATTGGACTACATTAAAATTAAGAACTTTTGTGCAAAGATATCATAAGAGAGTAAAACACAAGCCACCGAGTGGGAGGAGATATTTGCAATAGACTGATCTGTCAAAGGATTTGTAACCAGAATACATAAAAAATACCTGCTAATCAATCGGAAAAGAGCAGACAACTCAATAGGAGAAAAAAGAACAAAAGGGACTATCAAATTGTCAACATGATGGGAAAAGGTTCTCAACCTCACTAATTATTAGAGACATTCCAATTAAAACCACAGCCTGGCCAGCATAGCTCAGTGGTTGAGCATCGACCTATGAACCAGGAGGTCAGGGTTCGATTCCTGGTTAAGGCACATGCCCAGGTTATGGGCTCAATCTCCAGTGTGGGTCAGCAGGAGGCAGCCAACCAATGATTCCCTCTCATCATTGATGTTTCTATCTCTCTCTATTTCTCCCTTCTTCTCTGAAATCAATAAAAATATATTTTAGAAAAGCCACCACAATGAGATACCTTTAGAAATCCACCAGAATGGCTAAAATGAATAAGATGGTGGGACCAAGTTGAGTAAGGATGTGGAACTTTCAGACCTTGCTGATAGGAGTACAAATGAGCACACCACTTTCGGAAATTGTTTTAAATATTCACTGACACTGAAATTTTTTCCTATGGAATACGAGTTCTGCTTCTTGATGGGTTCTGGTACACAGGTGTGTTTACTCTGTGTCAGTCCTCAGAGCTGTACATTTAGGAGCATGCACCTTCTGAGTATATGCATCACTTCCCTGCTATAGGCCTCCAGCAGTAAGTCAGATCAGCAAGGACCCTCATGGCTGAGCTGGGCCAGGGTTTTCAGAGCACACTCCTTACCAGCCTACAATGGCCATTTCCATTTTTCTCTTCCTGATCATTCTTTCAGCTCTCATCTTTCTCTAACAGGTATTTTGGAATGTAAAACTAAAGTAGCAAATAGAAAAATTAGGCAAATATGAAGCACAAATAAGCAGAAATATGTTTACTATGTTTACACACCAACACACACACATGCACACAGATGGCACTAAATAAAATTCATCTCAGGAATGCAAAAAATACTGGCCTGAGACCCAGTTCAGAAAGAGAACTGCCCTTTTTTTAGGGAAATACCTTGATATGTCTACTGGAGTGCCCAAGATGGGCCCCAAGAGTTTGGTCTAAATGAAGAGAGTCAATGACACAGTTAAAGGTTTTTGCACAAAATTATACACAATTTGGAGTAGAATGAGAGAGGAGAGGAGAAACAGAGGGGCCTGTGTACTATGTGGCTGAAGGCTGCCCTTGCTGAGAATTGTGGACAGTAGGAAATGCCCAAGCAGGCTTAAGAAGGGGACTGTGTTATTTTGTGATGCTGCAGTGTGAACTCCATGGCCCAGACTCTCACTTGAGTCTGCTATTCACACAGCCTCCTGATAGTATCACTTGGGGGAGGTAAAGCAATCCTGTCCAGTAGGTGGTAACTAGTGAGGAAAAGGCCAGGTGTACACAGGTTGCCCAGATGACCCATAAATTGTATTAATTCAGTTGAAGCAGGAACTCAAAGCCTGGGGTGACCAGCAGAAGAGTAAGTTTCAGTAGGTATCTCTGGAGAGATTGGGATGGAAGGTGGATCTCCATTGCCCATGGAATAAGGGTCTCAGTATTTTTTGCATTTCAAAGGACAAGGGAACCCCAATGAGCACCTGGGTTATCTAAGTTTATGGATTACACTGCTTATCTGTGTCTGTGCTAAGTTGCGTGCATAAGACATGAGAATGAACAGGGAAATGATGGAGTAAAGAGAACCCTGAGTAAGACGTCTAAGGTGATGAATCTGAGTCATGGCTTGGTCACTAATCTTGGATGAACCAGTGAGCTTCTCTGGTCTGCAGGTGTCTCTCCTGTAAAATATGGGCCTGAACTAGATAAACTCTCTGATCCCTACCAGCTCCAACTTTTCAGAGTACTCATTCTGACTTCCCACTTTGTCCAAACCACTTGAGTTTACTCTCCTCAGTTAACTGATTTCTCCCTGCATTTTTACAAAGTTGGGGAGCCATTTCAAGATTTCTCAACGCAGACTTGCAGGAAGACATGTATCCGCCATTTCTCCCTCCTTAAGCACAGAGATGGAAAGGCCCTTCTGCTGCCAGCCCAGAGGCAGCAGAGTGAGACACAGGCCAAGCCTAGAGGAGAGGCCTAGAGATTAAGCAACTTCTCATAGTCATCTCATAGGTTATTGACATAAGACCCAGTCCAAGATCCAGGCCTGCTTTTTTGAGTTTTTCTCCCCACCACGGTCATGCCATCAGTTCTCTTCCTTGGTATCACTTGTTCAATAGTTGCTAAAACTTAGGAATAAGGGAAATAAAACTTTGAGGGAAAGAATAATGTAAGATGAAGTGCTTTACCTCAGAATTTGCAATAGAATTGGAAACTCTCCACCTCTCAATCTCTTCAGTAATATTTCCCTTAGCAATTGATGGGATTTTAATGGAAAGCTATTAATTCAACAAATTCTTAGTAAGTGGCAACTCTATTCCAGCACTATGCTATACTCTGAGGGTAAAGTGGTGAACGAAGTAAGTTCCTTATGGAATTTATAGGCTTAAAATAGTAATCACATTGCAACCAATAATAAATTAGTTAGATAATGGGGGGGATAAGGACACATTTGTAATACCTTAACTAATAAAGAATTTTTTTAAAAATTAGAGTATATACTGTCATGAATGGAAAGGGAACTATAATGGTTAATTTTATGTGTCAACCTGACTGGGTCGTAGGGTTCCCAGATATTTGGTCAAGTATTTATGAATACGTTTTTGATGCTCTTTCCAAGTGAGAGAAGCTTTTGAACTGGTAGACTGAGTAAAGCAGACTGTTGTCCCCCATGCGGGTGAGCAACATCCAACTTGTTGAGGGTCTGAGCAGGAAAAGAAAGGTGAAGGAAGGGAGAGTCCTGTCTCCCTTGAGCTGAGACATCAGTCTTCTCCTCTTCTCAGACTGGGACTTACATCTTTGGTGCTCCTGGCTCTCAGGCATTGAGACTTGCACTGGAATTACATCGCCAGCTCTCTTGGGTCTCCAGTTTGAAAGAAGTAGATTGTGGGATTTCTCAGCCTCCACAATCACATAGGTCAGTTCCTTATAATAAGTATTATATCTATCTATCAGTGTATATATATTGATCTATAACCTACTGGTTCTGTTTTCCTGAGAATACAAACTAATACTAGCCTAGTGAATTTAGCAGAGACCTAAGGTGGAAAGTGAGTTACCCAGATGAAGGAGGAGGAATGGAGAAGGGAAACATTCAACAGAGAGGGAATAACATTAGCACAGGCCATAACCACTTTGAAGAACAGGAAGATGACTAGCTTAACTGAGCTGTTGCGAGCCAGGAAAATATTGGTTAGAGAGGGAAAGAGAGAGGTACCCAGGGACCAGACCCTGTAGGGCATTGTGGGATCTTGTTAGGAATTTAGGACTTTATCCAGAGAGCAGTGGGAAGTCATTGAAGACCTCTAACCAGGTTTCAACGAGTTAAACGCATCCACCACATTTGTTTGTTTGTTACATCACAGAATGTAGGCCAGTCTGAGCTTGAAGTCCTGCCAGATGTGCTGTCTCCTGAAAAGTTCCCCTTGGCTTCTAGATGGCATTTCTGACTTTCCCACACACACACACAATCTGTCTTCCACCACTGAACCCAGTTACCACGTGATAGATTGTGAGTCGCAGGAAGGACATCCGTGAAGTCCAGTGGAGAGAGTCCTCAGCAGGGGGTCAACAGTAATGCCCTTCTCTTGACCCTCCCAGACTCTTGTGTGGCAAAGTTCAAGACCCTGTGTCTCCATTTTTGTACTCACACCTGAGTCTGCCTCACTTCCCTAGGATGTTGGAGGAATAATTAAATTAAAGATATAAAGTGTGAGGTTCCTAGGTGCTGAGGTAGCAGCTGGCACATGTAACTAGGAGACAGGACTACAATGTACCCAATGCTGCCACAGTGGAGCCCAGAAGAAGCTACCTGCAGGTCAAGACTGTTAGGACTTTTCAGACTTGGACAATGGGGAGAAGATCTTGGCATTTACTAAATTGGGAAATTTAGGAAATTAGAAAATATAATAGGAAGTTTAGGAAAGGGTAATAGTTTTGACTTATACCTGTGAATTTTAGATGACTGTAGGACCTACAAGTAAGATGTCTAGGAGGAAATTGGACACAATACTCTGGAGCTTGGAGAAAACCTGAGTGAGAGACATAGATTTGGGGTCATCATAGGGATGATTGGTGCCCCATTCTTGGGTAAAGATTTCTCAGGAGGAGCCTGAAGAAGAGAGGAGGGATAAAGACCTATCACTGGGCAATGGAAGGTACCACAGGCTTGGGGGTCCTGTGCCCCACTTCCAAAATAGACCCCCGGTCAAAGTTTTTAATTTTATACAAAACCAAAACAAAGATGAGTAGAGGTCAGGGTTTCAGGTGAGTGTGTGACTGTGCCTAGGATTGAAGTCTCATCCTTTGTGGACACTATTTCCCTCCCTTGACACAAGTGGACCAAAGCAACCAACTGCCAAATGTCTGACTTGTCTACTGGCCCAGAGACATTTCCCTGCTAAGGTGGCCATGACCTGAAATATGCAACTCTTTGCCAACAATGGAAGACTGATCAGAACAAGTCTTATCTATATTTGGTCTGGCCCACAGCATATGCACTTTGAAGTCTTGTATAGAAGTCATGTAAGGGATTTGGAACAGATAACATAAGAGACTGGGTTTTTGGTGTTTGGAGCCAATAAGAACACAGTGGCCAGGTCTCAACTGAAATTGTCAAGCCCCAGTAACTACAGGCATACAGAGAAACTGGTTAGGAAAGGAAGTGGAGCAGATGTCAGAGAGAAGCAGAGATGCCATGAGCAAGCAACTGGTGGTCAAGTAAGGAGCCTTGGGTCTGACAGTTCCTGGTTACCATCTTTATGCAATGCTGCTATATTCAGCCCTCACCCATTTTGTCTTGTAACCTCTCAAATGCAGACTAGGAGAACACCATGGAGAGATCTCATTTTGTTTAAATTATGCCTACATGTGTTACATGTATCTCCACTATAACTTTCCAAGTTGCCAATTCTTACAGCAGAATCTTTTCTGTGGTTAAAACAAAAACAAATGTAAAGGGTGATCATGGCTAAAGGAACCCAGATTCTAAATTAATGAAGTCTGAATTACACACCACAGGCTCTGGGCTAACCTCTGTAAATAGCAATTGACAATTTCATTTATTGGGGTCAAGGTCCAGTCAAATGCAATCAGTTATGTGAAATAGGATCTTTGTTTATCATAAGCCTGTAGTGCTTATAAGTCACAACCAGTGTACCTGAGTTTCCCAATAGGATTTGAAATGCAAACTCTTACTTTTTCTCATAAAACCCAGGCTCGGTGACCTTTTCCTAGAATGACAGTTCCCACCAAGGCATAGGGAGTTTCTTGGGCTAACGAGTAATCCCTTTCATAAAAGAGGATAAATAAAAAGTTCTCTGAAAAGTATATTTTCAAAAATTAGTGCCACTTTATGGATATGAATCCAAAATCAAAGACTAAAGCACAGAAGAAAGTCTTCCAAAATGTGGGGCATCAGGGCATGGGACTAACACCTCCTAGGGAGCTAACTATGAAATCAGACTTTGGTAATATGTGCCTGTTGTGCTCAGAGGGGATAGAACATGACCTATGGTATATCTGAATCTGTAAGTATATTTCATAATTATGTGTATTACTTACCTGGCCATATTCAGGGCCAATCTTTAAGTTTACCTCACTAAACCTGAACATACAAATGTCTTATCATGGTATCCCTGACATACACTTGCCATGGACAGATCTTTTTTGAAAAATCCTTGCTGGCATGAAAACAGCACATGCAGACATGTAGACTCTATTTAAGAGCTTGTTTGGAGGTTCTAGCAGGGGAGCGCAGCTACTCGTATACCCTTGACCAAAGACCGGTCCTCTCCTCAGGGGGGAAGGTCGTCCTCTTCGATCGAGCATGCAGCTTCGGGAGGGACGCACATGGATCGGTGAGGGAGGAGGGGGACACCCGCCTAGCCAGCCAGATCAGCCGAATCAACCCTGGCGATCAATGGGGTGATAGATGTCGCAGCCAGATCACCCTCACATCCGTAGACTCTATTTAAAAGTGTCCATGAGGCAATGCATCTGTTTAGAACCTTGATTGTGGTGATGGTATCACAGGTGTGTACATATATATCCAATCCCATCAAGATGTATCCATTAAATATGTGCAATCTTTTGTATAGCAATTATTCTTCAATTATATACATATTGCTAAGCAAACCAAAGAAAGTTGCAGAATAATATGTACAATATACAACCACTTATATAAAATTTTAGGAAATGAAAGCCAATTTGACATATTTTAATGACTATATATACAATAAAAGTTTTTTTTTAATGCATAGGAATAACAGCCAGCTAATTCAGTGTGTTGGTTACTTCTAAGAAAGGAGAGACATAAGATTGGGAAGAATATCCAGTGGATTTTAACTGTACCTGTAACATTTTCTTTAAAATAAATTCTATCCTGGATTTTTTTTAAAGTGTCTGTGTTTCTGAGTATTTCACACACACATAGTGGCTCATAGGTATTCTTCATTGGCTAGGAGATATGATAGAACTAAAACCTTAAAATCTGTGTGCAGGCATAAATAGAATACCTTGAATTTACTTCTGACCTTGCACTTTTCAAAGCATGTCATCATCTTGGATATTTTGTAAAGTCACAACTAATGTAGGTAAGTTCTGCAGGTGTCATTAGCTAATTTGACAGATGAAGCACAAAAGTGGAAAATGGAAACACAACAATGTAGAACTGAATTTTTTTTTGGGGGGGGGGCGGGGGTGTTCACAGTGATCTTTGTTTGGTTGCCAATAATCATAAACCTTTTTCTCCCCTGACAGTTCTCATTATTCATGTGCCTTTAGAACACCCAGTGTACCACAGGCCCACCTCATTCTGAGCTCCCAGTGAAAGAATTTCCCCAGGCAGTGATTATAATTCTGGGGGAGGAGCCCCCGATTGGAAGCTGGAGTTGACGCTTTTCCAATTCAACTGCAAAAACTTAAGTATTCTTGAAAGTTAAGTAGTCTCTTAAAATATAAGTGTGTGTCGTGAAAGGAATTGTTATAAATGGAGATCAGGTGAACAACTTCTAAGTGGAATGAGACTGAGACCTTCTTTTCTAGTTTGGAAAACATTTGTTGATTGAGTGCCCACTGTCTATCCCACAACTCTGGGCTACATATCACAGTGAAGGAGTGTGAGGGAGACATTCAAAGTAAAATAAGCCATTCCCTCAGGGGATGTTCAAACAAAAGAAAAGTGGACAAATAACTGGGAAACAGTAGCAATTGCCAAGAGGCAAGGTGGGAGGAAGGAGTCTGTTGGGGCCTGCATTGGGGGCACAAGAAAAAAGTAAGGGGAGGAACTGGCTGGGAAGAAGGGCTGGGGCCAGGCTCTGAAGCTGAGCCAAGAGACACATGGGACAGTTCCCAGAGGGAAGGTCAGGGCGTTTCCTCAATCAGAGCTGGGTACTCTGCCAAGTGGGTACAAGATCCCCCTTACAAACAGAGACAACGCCACAGATCTGGGCCCCAGTAGGAATGTTCTTTGAAAAGGAATAATACTGCACCCCACCTTTGCCAACAATGGTGGGAGGGGGGCTTTGAATTCCCTGAGCCCTGCTGATGGAGAAAAGCCTGGGTAGAGAACAAAGGACATGCACTTTGGTTGAAAAGATGGCTCTTAGTTAAGCAAAGCTGAATGGAAGATGTGAAGGAAGAGAACTCTAGGCAGAGTGTGGTCCAGTAACAGCAGCAGCAGCAGCAGCCCCTTAGGAAAGTGTTAGAAATGCAAATTCTCAGGCCCCTCCTCAGGCCAACTGAACCAGAAAGTCTAGAGAAGAAGCCAGCAGTCTGTGTTTTAAGAAGCCCTCTGGGTGATTCCGTTTCACTCTAAAGTTTGAGAGCCACTGCCGTAAATCATCCTACACTGAAGGCTGGTCAGTTCCTGAGCCTGGGAAGAATCAGCATGGGCTAGCACAGGGAAGATTTTCTGCTCTGTTGCCTTAATGCACCAGGAAATCAACATGAGATTATGGTCAAAAGACAACCCTCCCCCCCACCCTCCCACCCCCCCCCCCCGCCCCCCCCCCCCCACAAACACACACAAACACCCTGTAACCAGAATAATCTAAGGGCACCTCAGGAACTAATAGGTTGTCCACTGGAAGAGGCCAGGTTTTGGGTTTTGCATAATTTTGAGAAAGTATGTTTAAGGGGCCCCTTCTGAGATCAATTCCAGAGGTTCTGAGGACCACTAGGAAAAAAATCTGTTCACTGGGACCTCCTCCATATTACCTTGCCAGTCTATATAATTGCATATTAATCCAACCAGTGAGTTTTGCAGCCTTTTTACACAAGCTGGTTCTATCTTAGTCACAAAAATCATAAAATTGGAAGACTTGAATGGAAAACACATTCTTCCTCACCTGTCTTAAATGTCATTCATGTACCCATTCATTCATTCAACAAATACGTTTTAAGTGCTTAGAATGTGCTCAGCATTTCATTATCTCTTTTTCTCATTCCTAGTCGGTTCTATATAAAATTCACCATACCAACATAATTTGTTTATGTATCCAACAGTTCGAATGAGCTGAAACTCACTCACCAATCCTTGACTCACCAATCCTCACCAAAGCAGTGTTTGCGTATGATTTTTTTTTTTTTAATTTACAGAAGGGAGCTCAGCAAGTGGATAGCACTTCTGTGTCCCTTATTCTAGGTTGTCTTCATCCAGAGATAACATTAAAGAAGGTGGGTCAAACAGACAATCATTAAAATAATATATGATAGGTCTTGTATGCTGATGGTACTTGAAGAAGAGAGGAACTCATTATGCCTGTGAGAGTTTTGTGTTTTAATCTAATAGAGGAGGAACATCTAAATTATTTTGGAATTTTATTGATTCTCTTAAGCCCCAAAACATACTGTTGACCTTTACTCTTGGCAGAAGACTCTGCAGCAGTAGCATGGCCACCAGACATGAATTTTCTCCACTCCAATGTCCTCCACATCCCCACCACCCTTTGCTCTTTCTCCACCTCTGTTGTTAATGCCACACCTTCACATGTCCTCTGCAACTGTGTCATCAGCTCAAAATCTCACATATTGCATCATTCCTGGCTCTGCTCCCTGAACCAATGAAGTACACATACTTCCTGTGTCCTGATATATCCCCCATCCCTACTGATTTCCCAGAAAACTACTACTGCATTTCTCTCCTTTTCTTCGTTGTCAAACTTCTCCCAGTATAATCTTTTTTCCTATTTTTCTCATTCTTGCATCAGGCCCTTAAAAAATAATATTTAGCCCAAACCGGTTTGGCTCAATGGACAGAGCATCGGCCTATGGACTCAAGGGTCCCAGGTTCGATTCCGGTCAAGGGCATGTACCTTGATTGTAGGCACATACCCACCCAGTAAGGAGTGTGCAGGAGGCAGCTGATTGATGTTTCTCTCTCATGGATGTTTCTAATTCTCTATTCCTCTTCCTTCCTCTCTGTAAGAAGTTAATAAAATATATATATTTTTTTAAATTCACAAAAAATAATATTTAACACCTTCCTACCTGCCAGTGCTTACATATTGTGTATTAACTCATGTCACCCTCATAATAATATTGTTCACTAAACACTGTCATTAGTATCCTCATTCTTCAGGAGAGGAAACTGAACACAGAGTGGTTAAGCCATGAGCCTGATAACACACAGAGGGCAGGTGGCTGAGCTGTGGTTCTGACCCAAACATTCTGGCTCTTGAGTCTGTACTCTTAATCATTAGAACAGCTGCAGAACACATATTTGGGGAGCCTGCCCAACCCACGCTTCTTACTTTAAAATTGTCAACTTACTTTAAAATTGTCAACCTGGAGTGGACAGGTCCAGTAATGTGCTGAGCTCAGCCAATCAGTTTCTCACTGTGGAAAACAGTGGGCGTGGCTTTGGTTCCTGACTTTCTAGTTCCAATCCCAATGTGTGCTATTCTTGGATATCTATGAGACTGTCTATAATATTTTTTAAATAACCAGCTGCCCTATTTAGTTGAGTGGTTTCTATCCCTGTAATCCAATAATGCCTCTTTAAATCACATCCTCACAACAGCCAGAAGCTGATCTTTTAAAGATTGCTAATCATCTCTTTAAAATTGACTCTAACAGCCCTCACCAGTTTGACTCAGTGGATAGAGGATAGGCCTGTGGACCAAAGGGTCCCAGGATCGATTCTGCTCAAGGACTCGTACCTTGGTTGCAGGCTCTCCGTCTTCCCTTCTCTCTTCCATTCTCCCTAAAAATCAATGGGAAAATATCCTTGGGTGAGGATTAACAACAACAACAAAAAAATTGACTCTAATAAATCTTAAAAGTTCTCATCACACACACAAAAAATGTGTTAACCATATGTGGTGATAGATGTTAACTAGACTTATTGTAGTGATCATTTCATAATGTACATAAATATGGAATCATTATGTTTTACACCAGAAACTAATATAATGTTACATGTCGATTATGTGTCAATTTTTTAAAAATTGACTCCAGTGCCTTCTTTGTTCTGTCCTAACCTTTTGCAGTGTTCCACCAAGGTGACCTGCCCAATCCCCTCACGTGTTCCTCTCCTCTGTGCCTATATGTTGCCCCGCACAGCCTGACGTTACCTTCACTACTCTCATTAGCCTGGCTTCCTCTCATCTCTGTGACGTGGCTCAGCATCTCTCCAAAGAAAAGTGTCCATGATTCCTTAAGGCTGAAAATGCCTTGCTCTGTGCTCCCATCATTCCCTCTGTAAATGTATGTCACTGCACTCCCATACAAAACAAGTATAATTGGAAATTACATACTCCTGAGCAAAAATAGCAAATTGCAGAATAAGATTAATAGTATGACCCCTTTTATGTAAAATTCCATCTGTCATGTTAAAAAACATAAGCAGCTCATGTCACTCACTTGCCCAAATCCTCCAGTGAATTTCTAATCATGCTTAACAACAAAATGCAAAGGCCAGACCTGGTCCAGCAGGATTGGACCCTCCCACTCCGGCCCCACCTCTATTTCTTTCTACCTCATCCATGCCATCCACACTGAACTATTTTCCTTTTCTTAAAAGAACCTCGTTTGTTCCTGCCATTCAAACCATCTGTGTCCCAGTTGACTTTACCTGGAATGCTCTGTCCCCAAATCTTTGTCTGACTGGCTTTGCCTTGTCATCGAAAATTCAGCTCCAGACCCCAAAAACACAGTCCATAGAGACCACCCCTGTTATATTTTTTCACAGCGCTCTGTATTATTTTCTTCAGGAACTTATCACTATCTGAAAGCCATTTCTCCACTTATTTGGTTTTCTGTTTGTCTATTCCCTGGACTTAGCCAAAATGCAGGGTTTAGAACACAGTCCTCTAGTTGCCAAATCTGCCTGAGACTTCTGACACCAACTGCAAGTGCAGGGATGTCCCCAAACCACCCTCAGTTTTACTAATTGGTTAGAACAGTGGTCGGCAAACTGCGGCTCGAGAGCCACATGTGGCTCTAAGGCCCCTTGAGTGTGGCTCTTCCTAAGCCTTAGGAGTACCCTAATTAAGTTAATAACAATGTACCTACCTATATAGTTTAAGTTTAAAAAATTTGGCTCTCAAAAGAAATTTCAATCGTTGTACTGTTGATATTTGGCTCTGTTGACTAATGAGTTTGCCGACCACTGGGCTAGAAAGATGCATAGAACTCACTGAAGGCTATTATATTCAGGGTCACATTTATTGCAGCAAAATGATATAAATTAGTACCTGCAAAGGAAAAGACTCATAGGGAAGAGTCTGGGTGGAGTCCAGAGGTGGAGCTTGTGATCATCCTCTCCCCATGGAATTATGCTCAGTGTCGCCTCCTTCTGGCCATGATGTGTTACATTGCACACTGAGAATTACCAACCAGGAAGACTTTCCTGAGCCTCAGCTTTTATTGCAGTGGTTCTCAACCTTCCTAATGCCGCGACCCTTTAATACAGTTCCTCATGTTATGGTGACCCCCAACCATAAAATTATTTTCGTTGCTACTTCATAACTGTAATTTTGCTGCCGTTATGAATCATAATGTAAATATCTGATATGCAGGATGTATTTTCATTGTTACAAATTGAACATAATTAAAGCATAGTGATTAATCACAAAAACAATATGTAATTATATACGTGTTTTCCAATGGTCATAGGCGACCCCTGTGAAAGGGTTGTTCGACCCCCAAAGGGTCACGACCCACAGGTTGGCGACCCACAGGTTGAGAACCACTGTTTTATTGGATCTTCATTATGTTGGCATGATTGATTGAATTATTGCCGACATGGCTGAACTCAACCTATAGTTATCTAAACACCATGCAGCCCCAAGGGTCTACCATGAGCCACCACATTTGCATAAACTTAGCAGCACTGCCATGTACCATGAATGAAGATACCACTATCACTCAGTGAATTTTAAGAGTTTAGAGGTTGCATTACCTCCCCAGAGCAGGCAAAGGCCAACCTCTTATTGGACATGACCTGCCGGGGCTCCTCACATGGGGAACCACCTTGCCAGGGCTGACCTGCAGCCCCTGAACGACGGATGAACAGATTACTCCAACATAGCTTCACTGTGAAAGAGCAGGCTAAGGGATGGCCTAGCTAAAGGAGCCAGGCAGCCTCTGTTGCCTGCCTCATTAGGCTTTTATTGGAAGTTTTATCTTTAGATACAATCAGTAGGGTGAGTAATCTTGGGAGGACACATGTGTTTACATTGTCCTCTAGGCAAGGGCATCCAAGGATTAAGCATAAGGATTCCAGTAAACACCTGGGGGTCTGCACATACACAGACTTGTTTGGAAAGGTCAAGGAATAATTAGGGGTGCCACCTTCGACACTCCCCTAAGTTTCCCCTAAGTCGGAATTCTGATAAACAGGGCAGGCAGCCTTCCACACACTTCCCTTTTCTAGGAATATCCTCCTTACAAGCTTTCCATCCAAGTCTCTTGTGCTCCCCCAAAATGACCAAATTTCTTACTACACATCCCTCATCTCTCTATTCACTACTAGAACATAAACTTCTGTGTTGCGGAGAATAGACTGTCTGTCTTGTTCTCCATTGTGGCCCCAGCAGCACAAACAAGTTTTATGTATATACTATTGTGGCATGTAAATTTATACACAGGGTATAACACTACTAATTCATTTCTACCTAATGTTTAACACTACTAATTCACAAGCCAGGGATTTTGCTGCATGTTGAGAATGTAGGGGTGAGTAAGACAGATTAGTTTCCTACTCTCAGGAGACAGACAATAGGCAAATAAGTAAGCATTGTGTCACAGAGTGTGATCAATGCCATGAAGTAAGCAGGTGATGTGGACAATTGGGGGCATAAGGTTGGTCAGGAAAGACATCTCAGAGAAAAATCCAAGGGAAGAGCAAACAATCCATGTCCAGGGGTCAGCAGATGCAAAGGCTACAGGGAAATGTAGAGTTTCACATGTCCAAGGACCAGCAATGAGACCTCTGTGGCAGTTCTTATGGAAGAGGGAGTAGTCATGACTAGATTGGGTGGGAAGGGGCCCGAGGCCAGATCATGAAGGGCCTTGAAGGCCTTCCAAGGCATTTGGATTTTATTCTAAGTGTGATGGAAAATCAAATGGCAGCATTTAAGCAGAGCAAGAATTTGATCTGATTTACAGTTTTAAAAGTTCACTTTCATGGATGCATAAAAAATGAATTATGAGGAGGAGGGAGCACAAGGTGGAGAAGGGAGGCAACTTCAAAGCTTTTGCACCAGACCAGGTGAGAGGTAAGAGGTAGTGACAGCTTGAACTGCAGAATTGTGGTGAGAAATGCTCTGATTTGAGATATATGTTGGAGGTAACCCTGCTAGAACTTGCTGATGGATTGGATATGGAAATGAGGGAAAGGGAGGAATCAAAGATGACTCAGGGTTTCTGGTATAAGCAACTAGGTGGATGATAATGCTGTTTCGTGAGTTGTGGACATAGAAGGAGGAACAGGGCTAGCTGGCAGTGATTACAGCAGGGAATTAAGAGTTTTGTTTTAGACTTGCTGAATTTACGATGCCAATGAGACATTCTGGTGGGGATGTCAGGTTGACAGTTGGATATAAGAACAGGAAGCTCCATGGGAGGAGTTCTGGGATGGAGACATCATTGTAGAGATGGAATTTATGACATGAGAGTACATAGAAGAGACCAAAGAGAAGGGAAAGGAAAAGAATGGAAGGAAAGAGAAGAGGACAAGAGTGACCCCATAACCAGGTCCTGAGGCACATCAGCACTTGGAGGTCCTGACTAAAAGAATGAGCCAGCAAAACTGCATGAGCAGCAGAGGCTGGTGATATAGAAAAAAGTCCAGAAGAGTATGATGTCATAAAACTAAGAAAGAAGAGTGTTTCATGAAGGAGGGAGGGGTCAAATGTGCCAAACATGACAGAAAGACCAAGATAAGACCAGAAAACAACCCACTGTGTTTAGAATGATAGAAATTGAAGAGTAATTTTAGCAAAGAAATACCATGAGCCAGATTACAGCAAACTGAATAGCAATTTGTAGATGAAGAAATGGAAGCAGTATGTGTAGACAATACTTTGGAGAAGTTTTACTACAAATTAGGTTATAGGTAAAGAGAAACACAGCATCAATTGAAACTTTAGTAAACATGGGGATTCATACAGCACACTTAAATGAATATTAAAGAGGGCGAGACTGATGATGCAGGACCAAGGAATAATGAAGAAGAGAAATCCTTTAGAAGAGCAGAGGGGAGGCGCTGGCCTTTGATAAGGAGAATCTTTGCATCCCAGGAGAAGGAACGAGGGTGACAATGATACACACGGGTACATACTAGTATATGGACCCAGTGGTTGGGAGAAGAGTTTCCAATGAAGAGTGATGGGGTCATCAGCTGGGATGGAGAGTGGAGGAGGGGAAAGGGATGGAAGTATGGATGTTGAAGAGCAAACATAAAGCCTGGCTTACAGTTTCTCCCAATTTCTTTCCACTCCCAGTACAGCAGTCCTAGTTCAGGTCTGAATTCTCTCCAACTATACAACCATGATGGCCTCCTAAAAGCTCTCTCACACCCAGCATTCCCCTGACCCCTCAGTCCTTTACCCACCCATTCTTTGGAGGGATCCCCCTAAACCAGCGGTTCTCAACTGGTGGGTCGCGACCCCTTTGGGGATTGAACGACCCTTTCACAGGGGTCGCCTAAGACCATCAGAAAACACATATATAATTACATATTGTTTTTGTGATTAATCACTATGCTTTCATTATGTTCAATTTGTAACAATGAAAATACATCCTGCATATCAGATATTTACATTATGATTCATAACAGTAGCAAAGTTATGTTATGAAGTAGCAACGAAAATAATTTTATGGTTGGGGGTCACCACAACATGAGGAACTGTATTAAAGGGTCGAGGCATTAGGAAGGTTGAGAACCACTGCCTAAACCATAAATTCATGGAAACCTCTGATGGGCTTCACTGTGTTTTATACAATGCTCGAACGCCTCGTCCAGGCATGCAGAGTTCTCCATCTTCTGGTCCAACCTACCTTTGCATGTTTACACCCCATCAATACATCTTCTTCCCCTCTACCTGTCGCTGAATCACTGCAGCCTATTCATTGCTCTCCCCCATTGCTACAACATGTCTCACTTGTTTGTCTTTGTTTAAGCTCTTTTTTCTACCTGGCATGCACCTTCCCTTTTTCAGAAGTCCTACCCATTTTTCAAGATCCAACACGAATGTTACTTATTTCACGAAACTTACCAGATCCTTCCATTACAATTAATGTAGCTTCCCATAGCTCCTATTTCTTTAAATTGTATTATTTTAAAAAAAGTCTGTCTCATATGATAAGCATGTATTTATGCATGTACATTTGTCTACACCTTTGCTTACCTCTGGAAGGAAGGAAGGAAGGAAGGAAGGAAGGAAGGAAGGAAGGAAGGGAGGGAGGGAGGGAGGGAGGGAGGGAGGGAGGGAGGGAGGAAGGAAGGAAGGAAGGAAGGAAGGAAGGAAGGAAGGAAGGAAGGAAGGAAGGAAGGAGGGAAGGAAGGAAGGAAAGTAGGGACCACAGGAAGGGGCTGGAGAAAAGAGGAAGGTGAAAGCCTCCTGGGCCTCTCTGAGTGCACCTGACTGGCTTGAATAAAAGTGCTCCATGGTGCTTCCCACCACTGGTCAGCCCGGTTGCAAGCCCCCAGCTCCTCTTCATTGACTTTCCACTGGCATCCTGGCTGGCAGATCCCCTGCCCTCCCCTCTCCTCCCTCTCCTCATTTCTTCCCCCTTTGCCTCCAGCTTAGATGCCCAGTAATTGAATCAAATTTTAAGAAACAGCTCTATCTCTGAAAAGAGCAATGGGAGGGACTTGAGAGAAACAGAGCAGAGAGGTGATATGTAATGTTGAAAAATTCATGCTAAAGGAAGCACATGCCCCTGCCCCCAGCGTTCCATCTGATAAAGTCCTGACAGAGACCATGGGGGGCTGGGCCTAATTTATCGGGGTGACAGCCAGAGTCCATGTGTGTGCAGGAGGAGAGTGGCAATTTACTTCTGGGGAGCAGTAAGAGGGATGGGAGAGATGACGCTCCTTCTAGAAAGAGCTGCCCCTGTACCACGGTCCTCCTCGGCTCCTGATGAAGTCAGGCCTGTGCGGGGACTGCCCTCCGCAGTCCCACAGGCCCGGTGTGGTTTCTGATTCCTGCTCCCTTTAAGAATCCTAAAGGGCAGGGCAAGTCCCTGGACCAGGGCGAGTGGCTTGCCTCACTCCACTTCATTGAGCACTGTTTGCTCTGAGCCTGGGGCGGGAGTGTTGAGGCGGCCAGGCTCCAGGGGCCTGAAAAAGCCCGATCTCGTTCCCAACCCTGGTCTCTCACTCCCTTCGCAAAGCACTGCAGAGCTGCAGCCTGATTAATGCTGCGCGCTGATATATATACAGGAGATGGGCCTGCGATTCCCGCAAGCGCCCCTGCGCTGAACCAATTCCGGCTGCTCGACTACGACCCCTGGCGGCCCGCGGAGAAAGTCTCCGCAGAGTTTCAAAAGCAAATGGGCCGCTGGACAGGATGCGGAGGGAGGATTTTAAAAGAAACTGGGCTAGGAAATATGCACACACCCCCCTCCTCCCCCAGATGGTTAGGGCGGGAAAGAGTGCGGAGAATGAAAAGAAAGCCAATTTTGCTTACTTGTAATCTAAACAAGAAGGACGAGAACAATCTGTTGGGGACGGTGGGGGCTTCTGGAGGGGAATGGGAGGGGGGAAGGTGGTAATGTGAAAAATCTGTTTATGGTTGGAATGGAATCTGTTTAATATAATGCTTACACAAAATAAGACTTATACGTTTTCCCGTACTCTGAACTCTGCTTCCTTTATCTTCATTTTAACTAGCAGTGGGCTCTGATCCTAGTTTCTTTTTCATATTCCCAAACCAGCTGTATTTTAGGAAGAGGCATCTATTCAGGGAAAGGAAACATACTTGGCTTCTCCATTGCCTTCTATGAGCTTGAGTTCCAAGAGTCATTATAAGACAAAAGTGAAGAGCCTGGACCCTTGAGACACACTGTAAATCCTTAACGTGAATCTAACATATGTCACTCACTCGCTGTGGGACCTTGAGCAATCTGCTCAACCTCTCTGAACCTCTGTTTCCTTGTCTAGAAAACAAGTATAAGCAACATGCACCTCCAAGATTGTGGCAATAAGGAGGCCGTGGTGCTCAAGGTACTCCTGCCCTCATCTCCACCCCCAGGACAGAGACGCTTTCTGATGTCGGTCTGCATTCCCTGGTGGGGCCCCTTTGTGACCTGACTGTGATACACTCAGTTTAAGAATAGGCCAAGTGCCTGTGAGGAACCGGGGGATGAGTCTTCCATCACTTTCCCTGACTCTTTCCCATCAGTTCACACCGCCCTCAAACCTCATCAGAACATGCAAGCAGACCAGGCAGCACCCACAAAAGGGTAGCTGGGTTTGCTATGCAAGGAGCTTCTTGACATGGAGCTAATCCTAGCTTGGGGAGGAGTTTTGTTGTCTTCAGTCAGTTATCAATGTCCTTCTTGGTGTCAGCATTGCAGGCATTCAGTGCTTTGTGTAAGCGAGGTTCTCTGCTAGGGGCTCACTTGGTGAAGAGGTTCCCCAAGAGGTCCCTGCCCCTGAGGAGCATAGTTTAGTTGGAAAGATGTGACATACACATAGGAAAAAAATAATAAATAATGATTCTAAATTGTGTAGTAAAGAGTCGCATGAGAAGCTCACCAGCACTTAGGAAATCAGAGGACAGAAAAACTGATTGGAGAGATACTTCCTCCAGCTCTCGAGGGCCCAAGAGCTACAAAAAGTGGTCGTGGTGCTCTGATGAAGTGGGCGGCAGGCTCTTCTCTCTAATTCAGGGTGTCTCACTAGAAGGAAACATCACAGGGTATACCGTCCACGCTGGGGAAGAACACGTGCAGAAAATCCAACTCCTCACAGCGTCTCCTGAAGATGCCGGTCCATCGTTAGCCCCAGGACCTAGAGATTTGTCTCAACGCATCACTCTCTTTCAAAGCTCCACCTCTGAGAGTGTGCCCACTTCATGCCCATCTTCTGGAGGACAAATCTGAGTGAGATGAGAAAGAGGAAGGAAGATGGGGACCAGGTTACTCATGATTCTTTATTCATGTCTCCATCAGTTCACCAACATAACCATCCATCCATTCATCCATTCAGTCCTTCGTTCATTCACTACAGATCATACTTAGCAATTGTTATATGCTCAGCACTGTGCTATGAGGAGTACAAAATAATGATTTTACATTACCCTGCTCAACTTTAAAGCATCTCCTCTTTTGTTCCACCCCATCTGAAGAACCAGATGTACTATGAGATTCATGAGATTCATGTGGCTTTTTCCATTTTAGTATCACAGCCCTAATAAACACAGATGCCACCACTCTGGTCAGCAAACTCTTTCATATTGAGTCTAATCATTTAGATTTTACAGATCCACCACCCACTTGCTGAAGGGACAAAGAAGAATAGGACTTAATGTACTAGCACCTTCGGATCAAATACAAATATGTCAAACCTTTGCCTCACACGAGATAGCTGATGACTGCCCTATGAGCTGGCTCTAGCCTGTTCACCTCCAATCTTTTCAGTAGCCTTTTCTCCTTGCCTGCTGCCTCTCACTCCCACCCTGCCTTCATAGGCTTTGTGACAATCCATGCTCTTTAAAATATTTTCCGGAGTCAATTTGCTTCTCTTTAGTGGTGGCAGAACACTGTATAATTATCTCCCAATTCATCAGGCTCCTTAACAGGCAAATGCCTTTTCCCCCCCATAAGTTTCTCTGGCTGAGGTACCACTAGGTCTTGTTGCTACGGAAACCAGAACGTTTCTTTCTTTATTTCAGTGGTATGTTGAAAGCTTCGCGTGTATGTGCATGCATACATATGGTGGCTGCTCGATTTTTCAGTTCTTTTTTCCTTTTCTGCCTCTGCTGACCTGTCTGGCATTTTCCCTGCATCACATGTTTCAGAACGTTCCCCCTCATCCACAGCCCCTGCCTATCCCCTTCCTGCCATTCACTGTGCCTCCACCTCCCCCTACCCATCCATCTGGTGTTCTCAGCTGCTTAAAAAGAAATACCAGTTGGCTTGCATGAAGTCTAGGGTGGGGGTAGGGAAATAAAGGGTAATTGTGGAAACAAAGCTTTGCGAAAGTCTCTGACCAGCCAGGTGTTTCCGGCTGGACAACTGGTGGCCTGACTTGGCCATCTTCCTAGAACGCGGGGCTTCTTCAGAGGAGGAGGAGAGGAGATGAAAGCACACAGCTCAGGGCAGGAATGGAGGGAGAGCGTAGGCAGCAGCACCATCTGCTGCTGCGGCTCCTGGGCACGGGTGTACATACCTCCACCCAAGTCCCTGGGTTTGGTTCAAGGACTGGTGGGGAGGGGCAATGTCATAATTAGGGGTTGGGCTTTGGAGTCAGACAGAAGTTTGAGCCCCAGGCTGCCATTTCCTAGCTGTAACCTTGGGTAAATGACTAACTCTCTTTAAGGCTCAATTTCCTCCTCCTTAAAAGAAGCATCATAATAAAGTTATTTTTGACAAGTAAATGAATAAGGAATATTCATTAGCATATTGCCTGGCACATGGTCCATACTCAATAAATATTCATTGCCATTGTTGTCCTTATCGTTATTATTGCCGCTGTCAGGATTATTAGAGGATCATGATGACATGCAGGGCGACCGCCGAGGCAGGCACGGCGTCACAGAGGAGGGCCCAGGCCGAGCATGTTCTGGTCATATGTGCAAAGGCGTGAGGTGTGGACAGGAAACTGCGGCTGTGTGGCTGCCGTGTCAGATGCAGGGGGGTGGGGGCGGGGGGAGGCACGTTCATCATTAGTCAAAGGGGACTGAACCTGACCTCCAGTTAATGGAAATGAGCAGGAGGGTCTTAGGTTAAGAACACCACAAGCAGGTAAAGTATTTTGAAAAAAATATGATATACAAAATGCCAAAATTGAGGAGCTCCTGAGCCTTCCCTTGCTTTCAGAGTGATCCTGGCCAGCTCCACATATGAACTGATTCCTTCCTCCACGTTGGCCCCCTCCTTCCTGGACATTCCAGGCCACATGGACCTGGCAGGTGCAGCATGGCCCAGCTGTATAACCTGGAGAGAGGCAAAGATGCAATAGCAGAGGTAGATGAGATGCCTTCTGAAGTCTCTTGATAACATGAAGGTATAAAGAATTTAAAGGAGTGGTTGGTTGGCACGAGAGGCGGAGCAGTTGGCAAGAGTCGAAGCTTTTGTGTGTGTAATGAGCAGCGCCACCGTGGTCAGAGAGGCAACAGAAATGATGCAGAAAGTGCAGGGCAGAGAGACCAGGCATGGTTTGGTAACTGAGCTGGTGATGCAGGGGAAGGAGAAGGGTCAGTGAAAACTCAGAGGCTAATTCTATTGTGCTTGGATGCTGGAAAAAACAGCAAGTGAAGAGTAAGGCTGGATGCTCTGGGTTTGGCCTTATTAAAAAGGAAACAGCAGAACTGCAAGATCTGCTTTGGGTCACATGGTACATCCACCCTCCGCTCTCAACCCTGAGCAAGCATTCTTGAACTTTGTGATCTAAAATTATGCCAAATTTTCTTTTAGCTTTGGCTTAAAATAAGACAATGGTATCTCTAAAAATGTGTCAGCCTGGATTTCCAGAATCAAAATGAGATCAGAGCTGACTAAAGGTAATAAGCCAGCGAGCCAAAGTGCTGCTTGCCCTTAACAGGGTTCTGTAAGGAGCCGAATGAATGTTTATATTTTGGGGTTTTCATTTTCTCTTCAGAACTCATAGGGGAGGGAGACTCCCCCACCCCCATTGATTGATTTGTATTCTGCATTTTCCAAAAATGGATTTTAATTCT
Organism: Myotis yumanensis; assembly: GCF_028538775.1. NCBI lineage: Eukaryota > Metazoa > Chordata > Mammalia > Chiroptera > Vespertilionidae > Myotis > Myotis yumanensis. Next base: position 188,970,631 of record NW_027223754.1, read on the forward strand.
GTAGTTAGCAAAAAATGTATATACACATTTTTTAAATGGGTTTGATAAAGTTTTGAAAGATAGTTACCTCCTGAACAACTCTGAGTACAACTTGGACTCCCCAAAAACTTACTAATAGCCTACTGTTCCCCAGATAATATTAAGAACTGATTAAAACATATTTTATATGTTATATGTATTTTATATTGTGTTCTTATAATAAAAGAAGCTAGAGAAAAGAAAATGTTATTAAGAAAATCAGAAGAGCCTAGCTGGTTTGGCTCAGTAGCTAGAGTGTCAGCCTGCAGACTGAAGGGTCCCAGGTTTGATTCTGGTCAAAGGCATATGCCCAGGTTGCGGGCTCCATCCCTAGTAGGGGGTGTGCAGGAGGCAGATGATCAGTGATTCTCTCTCATCATTGATGTTTCTATCTCTCTCTCCCTTTCCCTTCCTCTCTGAAATAAATTAAAAAATATATATTTTTTAAAAAGGGAGGGAGTCTATGAAAAAATTATAAGAAAAAAATACATTTACAGTATTTATTGTATTTATCGATATCATAAGTTTCTGTTGTCTGTTTACAAGATGAAAAAAATCCACACATAAGTGGGCCCATGCAGTTCCAACCAGTGTTGTTCAAGGGTCATCTATCTAGATAAAATATTTTACAAGTAAGGAAAATTTAGAGGGCAATGGGGAAGCAAATAAGTCCTCATCTATGCAAAACGCTAGGTGCAGCTCTCCATTTGTATTAACCCGTTTGGGCCTCACAACGCCCAGATGAGATTAATATACTATGCCCTTTTATACCCTAGGAAATTGAAGTTAAAGGTCAGTTGAAAAACTTGCCAAAGGTCATCCATTTAATCAGTGCTGGACCAGTAGTCTGGTCCATGTTTGCCTGATTTCAAAGCCTCAGCAGATTTACCATTTATACCAGTGAATAGAAGAATGAGAGGAAGTTCATCAATCAATAACAGGGTTGACCCTTGACACAAATTCACACACGTTAACACTTTTCTCTCCTGGGACCCCTCCCCAGAATCTGGTTGGCTGTTGAGTCACTTTACCTAACCTCATCCTTCAAATTTCCCCAGAGTCCCAAACTACTTTTCCCTCTTTCCCTGACTCATCTGAACTCCAGTTTGGACACTTATAGCTCTGAACCCCAGTTAAAAAGTAAATTGACTTGTATGCATGCATATAAGCCTAACCAATGGACACAGACAACAGGGGGGTGAGGGCATGAGTCAGGTGTGGGGGGGGCATTGGGGGATAAGGACACATATGTAATACCTTAATCAATAAAGAAACAAAAGTAAATTGATTTAACTGATCAAGAATAAGAAACTCTGCTGGCTCTATTTTTACTTTCCTAGCAGTATTTGTTTCATGAAGTCTTATAGAACAAAATGACTGACTGATGAAGCCCAAGACAGGAAAGAAAACAAAATGTGAATTTCAGATAGAGAAAAGAGAGATATTTTGGGTCCACTGAGGGTTTTTTAAATAGATTTACTAATATATAATTGACATACAGCAAACTGCCTATATTTAAGATGTAATATTTGATAGGTTTGGGCACATATAGACATCCATCAATCATCCCTGCACTCACGATATGCCCAAAGGTTTCTTCATGCTCAAAAGTTTCTTCCTGGGAGGGCAACTGAGTGTTGATTCCCTTAAATTGGACCAGTTCCTAAGCAAGGTGACTATAGATAAAAACTGGCTCTGTAACTATGACAGAGCTCAATGACATTTTTGTGAACTGAATGTAGCTTTACAAGCAACTGATTTTTTAAACCTATGCACAATTCTGGAAATAATTCCAGGAAGGCGGGGAGAGGCTGTGGACCTATTTGTAAACAAAAATCATGTGAAGTAACAATAGACCCAAGAGAAATACAAAGGATTGTAAAAAAAAAATACTACGAACAACTCTACTCCAACAAACTGGACAATCTAGATGAAATGGACATATTCTTAGAAAAATACAAGCTTCCAAAACTCAATCAGGAAGAATCAAGAAAAATTGAATAGGCCGATAACTACCGATGAAATTGAAGCAGTAATCAAAAATCTTCCAGCAAACAAAAGACCTGGTCCAATGGCTTTACAGAGGAGTTCTACCAAGCATTCAAAGAAGAGCTAAAACCTATCCTCCTCAGACTATTCCGAAAATTTCAAGAGGAAGGCACACTTCCAAGCCACCTGTCAGAGTGGCTATCATCAACAAATGACAAGTGCTGGAGAGGATGTGGAGAAAAAGGAACCCTTGTGCACTGCTGGTGGAAATGCAGACTGGTGCAGCCACTGTGGAAAACAGTATGGAGATCCCTCAAAAAATTAAAAATAGAACTCCCATTCAACCCAAAAATCCCACTTCTAAGAATATATCCCAAGAAACCAGAAACACCAATCAGAAAGGACATATGCACCCCTATATTCATAACAGCACAATTTACAATAGCTAAGATTTGGAAACAGCCTAAGTTCCCATCAGCAGATGAGTAAATTTAAAAACTGTGGTTCAGTCCTAACCAGTTTGGCTCAGTGGATAGAGCGTCAGCCTGTGGACTGAAGGGTCCCAGGTTCGATTCCGGTCAAGGGCATGTACCTTGGTTGCGGGCACATCCCCAGTAGGGAGTGTGCAGGAGACAGCTGATTGATGTTTCTCTCTCATCGAAGTTTCTAACTCTCTATCCCTCTCCCTTCCTCTCTGAAAAAAAATCAATAAAATATATTTTTTTTAAAAAAACCTGTGGTACACAATGGAATACTATGGTGCTATAAAAAAGAAGGAATTCTTACCATTTGCAACAGCATGGATGGACTTAGAGAGCATTATGCTAAGTGAAATAAGCCAGTTGGAGAAAGATAAATATCACATGATCTCACTCATATGTGGGATATAATGAACAACATAAACTGATGAACAAAAATAGATCCAGAGACTAAGAAACACTGAACAAACAGTCCAACCTCAGAGAGAAGACAGGGGGGTGGTAAGAGATCAACCAAAGGACTTGTATGCATGCATATTAGCATAACCAATGGACACAAGACACTGGGGCAGAGGGGTCTTGTCTGGGGGAAGGTTGTGGGGGGGGCCAATCAGGGGGGGAAAAAGACATATGTAATACTTTAAACAATTTTTTAAAAATCGTGTGGGGATAATAATCTCCAAAAAACACACAACACACCTGATAGCATATGCTACACAGGCCTTGGTTAGAAAAATACATGTGCATTTACATGGGAAACTTATACATTGGAAAATTCCACAGAAGTGAGTTCACCATCCTGTCCCATGAGCCACACCAGCAGATGCATAGCTCCCATCCAGTGGGGCTGGAAGGACAGAGCTGAGGATGCTCCCCATTCAGACAACTGTAAAGATAGCCAAAATTGGGGGCTGGGGAAAAATCAAATTCAAGATCCACTAGACTCTTGGTCCCTCTAGGACAGCAGGCGTGCTCATTTATTTTGTTGTCCCTGATACCCATATTTCCTAGCACAGGCCTGTTGGAAAGAAATGCTGACTCATTCTTTGGGATACCTATTCAAAATGAAATGCTCTCTAGTTTCACCTACCAATGGGAATTTCATTGTGAGCTGGCAAAGAACTGATTGGGGAAAATGCTCTCACTAGGATCTCTTGGTATTCTGTGGACTTCATGCTCTGAGCACCTACTGCATACCAGACACTATGCAAGGTTATGCTTTGGTTGGAGAGATGGCCAAGCACACGGGCAGGTTGACAAGGACCATTCCAGAAGAACACACAGCACAGTAGCACATTGGTGGAGCATCTAAACTATTTTGGGGGCTCAAGGAGGACCACGCAGAGGCTCTGGTCCCCAAGCCTGACAGAGTATTCTTTTCGGCTTGGTTGTTATGTATTTTATATAAAACCATGCTCAACCATTCCTTATCTATAATAAAGGCCTACTTCAAAAACTAATAACTGATCTTGGAAAAACCAGCCTTATCCTGGAGTGAAATAGCACGTTAAATATATGCATGGTGAATAGCAACATGGAACACGAGCATGTGAGCCACCCCAGTGCCTAAAGATGAATAGAGAGTGAGGGTTTCTCAGTAAAAGATTTCTGTGTCAAACTCTTATTTTTATCAGAGCACTAACATCTGTCTTAAAATATGTCAGAGAATGCTTTATGGGGAAGGAAAAAGATAACAGAATGGAGAAAGTAGGATGACAACAAGGGAGAGAGAATAAAGCATAAAATGGTGGGTAGAATACAGAAGAGAAAGAAAGCTTGAGGGAAGAAAGTCAGAATGGAGGATAAGGAGGGGAGGCCAGAAAATGCTGAAAATTAGAGAATGAAGAAACCAGTGGGGAATTAAAGAGACAATGAATGAAAAAGGAAGGAGCTACACTGAGGAACGCATATTAAGGGGGGAAAAAAGACAAACAACAGAGGAATTGAGGGTGTGAGTAGCCAACAATAGAGAAATCAGCACCCAAGCAGCCTGGCCCTCTGTATTGCCTCTCACTAGAAGTTGGAGCTCAGAGGATAAGACAGGGCTCTTGTAGATGTGGAGTAACATCAGTGCAATCCAGAGCCAGTGCCCCCATCCCATTTGATTATCTCCGGGGGCAAGTTGGAGACAACCACTGTGTCACAAGGGCCTCCATGAACCGTATTCCTAAGAATGGCCTTCTCTGTCCTTCACTAATTGTCAGCATGTCCTCTGGTATTTAAGACCAGATGGCCAAGAGAGAGCTGGGTCTTCTAAAAGTCTTCAGGAGCTGGGCCCTTGACACTGCAGTGCAGTCTCTGACCCAGCAGCTTTTGTCCTATGCATTCAGGCCAATCTCTAGAACAAGTGCCTAGTGAGGAATTTTCAAGTGTCCCCATGATAGGAGGACTGCCTGGCTTTGTCACAAAATATCCTCCAGCTACTCAGATCTTAAAATAGCAAATGTTCCCCTTAAGAACATCTTTAATTTTTTTTCTCATTTACTATTCCTTAGTCTGTTTTCTATTAGAAGACATGAAAGGCATTCCCTGAATAATGGTGAAGTTGATGTGAGCATGCCTGTGCCGATATAGACATCATGCTCATCACAGTGGAGTTTGCATCTCTAGGTCATCAGTACAGACAAGAAACCAATAGCAAGTGGTGAACAGAAAGCTAATATGACCTCTGCCATTAAAGAGAGAACACTAATAGAATTAACCAAATTTACCAGCTATTAAGAGGTCATTGTTGATCAAATCCAAGACTCATAGAATAACTCAAGGTCTTAAATTCCCCTCATTCTACCTCCAGGGAGGATGGTAAATACAAAGGTATATTACATTCTCAAGGTCACATGAAGTTGGTCATCATATCAGGAGTTGGTGCTCTCAATGGTCAGAGCAAAAGAGTTACCATTTCTGTTTTTCATCCTGGTACATTTCTTAGTTCCATCTCTTGCTAAATGTGATTCAGACAATATCTGGGGATGCCTTCATCCTAGGCTTGTCTACCTTTTGCAAGACCATATGATCCAGGGAACCTCAGAGGAAAGGCAGCAACCCCAATTGGAGTAGGCCCAGAATGGCCTGGATAGGCAAAGATGGGACAGGTTAAAGCCAGACTGTCCTCCACCATGAGATCTTAATAGAGTGCTGTTCTTTCTGGTGCTTCAATAGTATCTTGAAAGTATTTTCTTCTTGGGGGAGAGGGGAGTTGCTTATAACTCATAGGGTAATAGTAACTCAGGATTTACCTGTTGCATTCACTTCCTTTGTCTTAATCCTATTTGCTTAGCAATCCTATATAATAAAAGCCTAATATGCTAAGTGTTCGACCATCTGACCATTTGACCAGTCGCTATGACATGCACTGACCACCAAGGGGCAGATGCTCCAACTGGTAGGTTAGCTTGCTACTAGGGTCCTGCCAATTGAGACTGGGCTAGACGGGCAGACATGCCCTGGATACCTCCTATGGTCCCTCCCAGCCAGCCAACCTCCGGGTATCCCTCCCCAGCTTCCCCCGCCCCCATCACCCCAATCAGGACTGTGTGAGATGGGGCGGACACACCCTGGAGCCCTCCTGCAGTTCCTCCCCAGTCCTGATCGTACACCGTGGGGACCCTCAGCCTGGCCTGCACCCTCTCACAATCCAGGACCTCTCAGGGGATATCAGAGAGCCCATTTCAGCCCAATCCCCGCAGGCCAGGCCGAGGGACCCCACTGGTGCACGAATCTGTGGACCAGGCCTCTAGTAATATATAAGAGGCCAGGACCAAGCAGATCAGGATAAAGACCTCCAAGTTTCCTTCAACTCTAAGAATCTATAACTGGGGATGAGAGACACTTAACCTCTTCCCTGGGTTCTAGGGAACCAGTAAGTATCAAGTCAAAGCAAGGAGTATAGAGCATCAATTCAGAAAAAAAAAAAAACAACACAAATTAAAGCCTAAATGCTATTGTAACTGCACGATAAAAGTTTATTTTTTAGTTAATAGTTTATTGCATGCCCACTAGATACCTTCTTGTTTATTGAGGGTTTGCTAGATCCTTTGTGTATATCACTTAGTATTTACTAAAAATCTACAAGGTAGGTTATTATCATACTCAATTTACAGGTGAGGAAACTGAGGCATAGAGAATTTAAATAGACTGTCCAAACTCTTACAACTAGTAGGTGGCTGAGCTGGGTCTGACTGCGGAGCCCAGGACTGTCACGCTGCCTCTCTTGGAAAATTTCCACATAACATGATTGAGCCTGTCACTTAGGTCCCGGAGCATCTCTCCCACAGCCCTGTACAGCTGCACACACTTCTGATTCTCACTGGGGCAATTTCTCCCAGTCAGGTGCATGCTGACTGGCCAAATGAGACATGATTAGGAATAATTGTGACATGACATGGTCTGGAATGAAGAGCAGATGGGGCTTGAGTGCACAAAAACCCTTTGGGGTCTGATTTCAAGGGAAGGAGACATGGTCATCTTAATGATTTCCAGCATGCTTTGGCAAGAGGAGTGAGAGAGGAAGGGCGATAGCCACGGCTGATATGGTTGGCAACAGCTGACACTGAAAAACACTTCCTTCCTACAATTGTAAGTCATCATTCCCAACATTGCCAGTCCTCAAGCCTGGAACTGAGAGGAGTCATATGGAAGGGGCAGAAAGGCAAGGCCAACACTTAGGAAGAGCTCTAACCATAACCAAGACAGATCTACAGCATGTCAGACCCACAGAATGTCAGGCCCAGTGGTTGGAATGGAGGCAGACCAGGGGAGAGGGACAATGGTGCAGTAGAAGAGTGCTTCTGTTAAGTCTCCAGAAGGCCTGGCCCCAGCCCCAATTCTACCCTTAACTAGGTGTGTGACTCTGGGGAAATCACTAACTCTCTTTGAGTCTTAAGTCCCTTGCAATTCTAAAATATTCTGATTCTAACCTGAGCCTATTAAATACTCTGTGTAAAGGTATCCTTTCTATGAAAATCAAAAACAAGAGTCCCTCTTATAAGAAATAGAGCAATACAGGGTTCAGTCCTAATATACACATAGTTTGGTGTCTAGCTTGCCATCAGGAGGGAAAGAAAGATGGGCCTCTTCCTTCCTTCCTTCCTTCCTTCCTTCCTTCCTTCCTTCCTTCCTTCCTTCCTTCCTTCCTTCCTTCCTTTCTCCTGCACACCATTCAGGATGCCTTTGGCTGCAAGTAAGAAAATACTCCGGTTCAATGGGCTTAAACAACATGGAAATGTATGTCATGAAAAGTCCAGAAGTAGGCCAACTCCAGAGTTGGTCAATTTATTCTCAAGTGCCCAGGTTTTTTCCTTATCTCCCCACTGCCATTCTCCATGTACAACTTTGTTCTCAGAAGTAGGTTCCCCACAGGTTACGCAGATGGCTACTATATTTCCAGGTGTCATTGCCAGACACAGCAATGTCCAGTAGAAGAAAGTCATTCTCTTCCCAAGCATCACATTTTAGGAGCAAAGAAACCTTTTCACAAGCCTTTTCATACCTTGTTGTCCAAAACTAGTTCACATGCCTAATCACATCCAATCACAGGCATGGGAAGTGGTACCTGAGAGGCTGGGGACAGGCAAAAATCTGCAAAAGCTCAGAGCTCCAATAGCAGAAATCGCTGGGGATAGCCGTGGAGTTGGTAATTAGGACAAAGACAGCTGTTTGCTTCCCAATACCCATTTTCCCTTTCTTCCTTAGCAGTATAAACTCTGGTGTTTAACTGGGCAGTCTGCCATTCATAATAAAGATTACATTTGTCAGCTTAACATTTTCACCAGTACATGTGTCCATGTTTTTAAATTCTGCCCCCATCCCATTTGATTATCTCTGGGAACAAGTTGGAGACAACCACTGTGTCACAAGGGCCTCCATGAACCATGTTCCTAAGAACAGCCTTCTTTATCTTTCACTAATTTTCAACAGAGGGGCCACGTGGAACTTTTGAAATCTTGTTTAAATGGAGCTAACTCAACTTGGAGACCTGCCACCTATATTCTTTTGCTTTCCTCCTTCTTCCAGCCTACAACCCAAATGTGATGGCTGGATCTCCATCAGCCATCTTGGACCATAAGTCAAACTTGAGGACGAAAACTACATCCTAGGATATGGTTACACAGAAAGATAGAAGGAGTTGAGGTTACTGGTGACTCCACAGCCACAATACCTGCCAAAGACAGCCTATATCCATATTTATGTAAGAGGATAAACTCATGTTTATTTATTTGTCTGGTCTGTTGCTTACCACCAGTGCAATTAACTGATCTAGCAACCAGCAATGAATGCTATTCCCTGAGAGTTAAATCACATAGGTTAGTTGAGTTTATTTTCTCAGTATGAGAATGGGGCAGAGAAAAGTTTTGGAATCAAACTGATTTGCATGCAAACCCTAGCTTTGTCACTTACAACCTGTGTGACCATTGGTAAGTGATTTCACTTATTTGGGTTTAATTTCACCATCTGTAAAATGGAACTGACTATTCCTACTTCAAAGGATGGTCATGAGGGTTAAGTAAGAAAACGTTTGCAAATTACCTTGTATTGCAAATGCATATAACAGATGCATAATACGTGGTCCTAACTGTTTTTGAAAATACTCAGAAACTCTTAAGAACTCAGAAATTCCATTGCCCAAACCTCTCATTTTTATATAAAAAATAACTGAACGCCATAGAGGTGAAATCAGGTTCTCAAAAGAGTATCTAAAGGCACAGTTGTTGTGATTATTCACCACAAAGAATACTTTCATCACTCTGTGTCCAGCATAGCATCTACATTACCCATGGCCCTGGTGCTTCAGGATTTCTCTACTAGACACACTGCCCAGCCCCTGATGAGGGACAGATGCTCAGCCCTGAGCACCAGCCACCAAAATGTGGTTCTTTTCCTACACTGATATCATCAGTCACATCATGTGGTACTACTTTAATTGCAGTCCTATTTTTGGAAAAATAGATGGCTAAACATAAGCAATTTTTTCTTTGCATTTTTTTGGTTACTGAAGCAAAGTACTCAGTAAATAAGGACTGATTTGCATGACATTTTGCATGAATAGCGATGTTGAATGAACAAGGTAACAGACTTTGAACTTTCATAGGCACTGTATTTAATTTTAAAATGTTTTTTTGTTGTTGTTGTTGTTAATTCCCAGTAGATTTCCACTGACATTAAAATCGACCACAATTTTGGAGGCCCCTGGTGGCTACAATGGGAAAATACAAAAGCAATTATAAAGCCTGTGTGTGTTTGTTTAGCTAGGTGAGGTTTGCCTTTATTTATGCACATTCGGCTGTGCAAATTTTCCAGGCATGGGGGCCCTGGTTATGCTCTAAACCCCAGGTGACATCACAGTTAGGGGCCTTAGCAAGGTCTTGCTGGGAGCCAAAAAGGACTCATGCTGTGCTTTCCCAGGTCGGGACTGGTCAAAACAACTCCCACAGAAATTCAAGGGCAAGAAAACCACCCCAAAGGCCAAATAACCACATATCTTATGTTCTCAATAGATAGCAAGTTCCACACTAAAATAACATAACCATATCCTACTATAAATAACAATAAGTAAAAGACTCTTGGTGTCTTTTCCACCGGCACAATCAGAATGCTCCATCACCAAGAAATTTGCCTGGTGTGACTGTTCACATAACTCACTCCAGGCCATAATTGTAGAGCACAGCAATGATGAATGACGAGCGAGAACAAATAGAATATAATAATTATTCTATTCTGGATTTAAATAACGCTTTTCTTCCCCAGAGGTCTAAGTGCTTTCACATAGATTACAAGGTAAAGGCGGATATTATTATCCCCATTTGTGGATAAGGAAATAAAGTCAGAAATGGAAGCTGTTCGTCCAGAGATTTAGAATAAAAGCCTATTAAGGGTGAATAATAACCTTTGACATTATCTATGCAACCCAGTCAGTATTTTTTTATTAATTTTTAGGGAGAGAGAGGAAGAAAGAGAGAGGGAGAAGGGAGGGAGAGAGAAAAATATCAATTTGTTGTTCCACTTATTTATGCATTCATTCTTTGATTCTTGCATGTGCTCTAACTGGAGATTGAACCTGCAACCTTGGCATATCAGGATGACGCTCTTACCAACTGAGCTATCCAGCCAGGGCTATGCAGCCCCCTCATTTCTCAGATGAAGAAACTGAAATCAGGATGATGTTGTGACTTTTCCAAGACTGTATTGTTAATGGCCAAATAATACACCTAACCCTTCATGGAGCCAAAAACAAAAATTAAGTCTTCTGACAATCTGGTAAATAAGCTGTGAGACTTCCCACCAGCAACTTAGCTCAGTTGGTTAGAGCATGGCTCTGATATGCCAAGGTTGTGGGTTCGATCCCTGGTCAGGGCACATACAAGAAGCAGCCAATGAATGTATAAATAAGTGGAACAACAAATCAATGTTTCTCTCTTTCTCCCTCTCTCTATAAAATTAATTTTAAAAATATTAAAAATTACATCTAGTTTGTGTGTGTGTGGGTTTTTTTTTAAAAAAAAAAAAAAGAGAGAGAGAGAGAATGCAGTCTCCCAGGAGTCACCAGGATCATGATCAGATAACATCTGCTTCCAGAATCCCAGGGGGTTTTACTTTACGTTGAAAGTAAGCAACACAATGACTCAAGAGATCTCACGGGGGTAAACTTTACCAAAGTTCATATAGAGAAATCCCCTCTACATATTATAACAGCACTCAGATTTCCTGCCCAACTTCCTCTCTTCACCATCATAGTCACTCACATCCTGTTACAAGATGGGATGCTACCAGGGGTGTGGGAAGAGTCTTGGTGGGTATTCATCCTCAGAGATTCTCTTCCCTGAGGTGTTACTCCCCTTTCCTAGGCTTTGATGTGCGAAGATATGTAGCCCCACACACCCAACCCATGGGAATCCCCGTCAAGCTCTACAGACCCCTGAGGTTCAGGCTCCAGAGGATGTGCCCAGCATGGCAGGAAGCTGCAAAGGCCAGGCATTGCTCCTGGGCTCTTGAGCTGCAAGAGGCCAGAGTAGCAGCTGTCAGGTGGGAGAAGTCATAGGCCACAGAAGAAAGCGCAGTGCACACCAAGAAAAAAAGAACTGCCGCAGCATCTTCTTCTCTCTGTATAGCTCTGTCAGGAAAATAGATAAGGGTTTGAGCAGAAGCTGCAGCCACACAGAGCCCTGCCTCTTCTTCCTGCCAGGTTGCCTCACTCTCTTTCCCCACATCCCCAGGCTAAAGACTGATTCTTCCCACCCCAAGGCATCTGCCTTCTATTCTACTGTCTCCTACTCTACTGTCTCCTACTCCTACTGCCTACTCTACTGCCTCCTACTCTACTGTCAAGAAAGGTGGAAAATACGTAACCTCTCTCTCTCTAGTCCGCTGCCCCCTTCCCCGACTTGCAACCTCCTTATTTAGCCCAAACCCATTTCCCCTGCTTATGAGAGAAAGGAGGGATGCTTTTAGATTACACATCAATCTCTTTTCTCTCAGGCATAAATGTTCTCAAGGTCCCCATATCCTTACATCAAGAATAAATCCTCCTCAGGAGAAATGGGGATGAGAAGAAACTTCAACTCTAAATCATAATATGCTCTAAGATACAAGGGCATGTATGACATCACCAATAATTCAGATGTTACATAAATATTTACCACACAAAACCACTATACGGGAGAACAGAGGAGGAAAGGAACTGAGGGGCATGGAGTTGTTCACTGAATTCCTTCACCCCACCAGCTGGTGCTCAGTTCAGCTCACCCCAATTTTTTACCTTATGCCCCCCCATGTTAGCCTCCCTAACAGGATAATTTGTCAAACTTCTTAGGACATGTCGACTGTGTGGGGATCCCTTAAACTCTGAATTTCAATGATATTTGTAACTATTATATTTCAGATACCCCTCACATCCCATCTCCATCAGCGGTCAACAACAATGACGTTGGCACCAACGTACTTCAAAGCTCAATTCCCAGTTTCTTGGGAACTTAACATATAGGTGGGCAGTTATCCAGACCCCTGCTTCCCTTCCTCTCGCTCCTGCTGTCCACATTCGGGCCATTTCACTTCTTATTAACATTTCAGATGGCGGACATAAAAGAGGAAAAGTGAAAATCTGATTAGTCAATTTTGCTATTTTCTGGAAGTAGTGGTAAAAGATGGATCACCAAGGAAAGCAAAGCTATTAGCTATTGAAATCTCTAGATTTCAATTAACCTTATTTCCTCACAGATAATTGAGAATTGACAATAAAGTTATTATCTCTGCAGCCTTCTTCAGGGAAAAAAAAATTACATTTCTGATGCCAACTGCACATTGGGATGACCAGGACCCATAAATAATTCATACCCTCAGGTCAGCACCAAGAACTCAAAGCTTGGTGAGAGAGCCTGTAGACAGAAGACAACCTAGCCTCTGGATCATAGGAATGTAGAGCCCACCTTACCCTCCCTTCACTGTGTTTTGTTTGTGCCCATGTGTGTCAGCATCACTGACATGTCATTCCAGCCTGCCAGCTCCAGCCCACCCCTCCTACACAGGCTTCATGCCACTGCCTCCCCCCTCTGGTCAGACTGGCCTCTCGCTGCCCCTGATCGCACCTTGCCCGGCCCTGCCTCATTCCTTTCTCCCTTCTAGGCCCCTTCCTAAAATGCTTGATTCTTTCCCAAACTCAAGCCTTCAAGATCTGGCTCAACTCCAGCAGTACCACAATGACCTCAAGACAATGCCACTCAGCACTGCTTTGAGCCCCCCACCATAACCCATCTTGTCCTCTGGGCACATCCAGTGGGCAAGTGCTGTGACTAGCACAAGTTGAAATAGGTACCAAGGGCAAGGATGGCAGCAGCCATGTGCCCTGGGACCAGGCCCACCTGCTGCAAACCCAGATTCTGCAGCTTCTTAGCTCTGTCCACACGCTAAGTCATCCTCAGTTTCCTCTTCTGTAAAATGAGACCGGAAATAGAATCTACCTTCTAGATTTGTTTTGAAACCTAAATGAGAGAAAACTACAAAGCACCTAGCATGGAGCCTGGAAGAAAATAAGTTCTGGGTGCATGGTGATTATGGCCATTGTTAATAACATCCCCACCAGCCAGTTACAGCATGGGTACCTAGTCCATCACCTGGGACCTGCTCTGGGCCTGTCACTGGTGTTACACTCTGCCCAGAGTCCCAAGGTTGTGCAGCTTGTACCTCAGTGCCTTGTAGGATTTTTAGTAAAAGGTCTCTTCTGGTATTTACATAGCTCTTGCTCTCTCTCTCTCTCTCTCTCTCCCTCTCTCACCTTCCCCCAACCCCCGACAATTTTCAAACCATTCACACAATTAACACTTAAGAACATACTGTTACTGGTCAAGCTCAGCACCCCTCCTTCTTCCCTCAGGATAAGTTTGTCCCCAAAGGAACCTCAAATCTCAGGCAAATAGGCTACTGGGAGAGCTGGCTCATCCTGTTTCTAGACCTTCCCACACCTGTCTGACTTAAAGCAGGTGCCTCCTCCCACCTCAATTACCATTAGAATTAAATTGCCTCCCTTCAGAAGTCACAGTTCATACTTCTGGAACCATCAGAACAATGACCACTGCCACTGCTCAGTCCTCCCTCCCTTCCTCCTCCTCTCTCCTCCTCCCTACCTGCTTTCCCATCTCTCCTGGTGACCGAGTGCTCCCCGCCTCAACGCCCCGACTTTCCCCCCCTCCCACGGTTCGCAGGCAGCGCCACCTTCTGGACGCAAACTCAACTGCAGCTTCCCCTTCCGCAGTGGGGTGGGGTGCCAGGAGCTGGGCAGGATGAACCGTTCTTCCCCTCTGGGTAGCACTGCATAAACTGGACAGTTCTGCAGCAGGACAGCAATAGTTAATCTTTTCCTTTTAAAAAGCAAGTAGGCACACGTTGTAAGAGAAGAATGAAGGGCCAAATGTAAACAAGACCTATTAGGAAAAATAAATTCCATTCTAGACAGCCTTTTACCTTAAAAATGTGAAGCCTTAACAGTGATGACTGCACATTTACATTTCTTTTTCTTTTTTCTTGCTTTCAAGCAACCTCTCATGGGAAAATGTCAGCTTTATAATTTGATATAATAGTATACCTTTTTGTCTTGGCATAAAAATAATTACCAGGCCAGAGACCCCTTCCTAAGTAAAAGACAAAAAGACATAAACCATCCTGGTGATGTCTAGAAGTAGACTTCCAGAGTAACCTATTGGGGTTCCTCTCCCAATAGGAAAACCTAGTTATTAGAGAAAAAACACCTTATGAACAATGGATCCTACTTCTCACTGGGTCTCAGGAAAAAAACCCAGGATGGTATCCCTGTTACCCTGTTATCTCCTATTTAAGAGTAAGTCACTTTAAGGAAAGGGAAGTTGTTTGTCTGTTTTTGCAAAAGAAGTATTTCTTTCTAGTTGCAGTTTTTCTCTTAATGATGTTGAATTTGTTATTTGTAGTTTGTCACGCTTTGCATATAAGTAATTATAATATTGCTGATTTATATATAATCAGCAAAATTAATAATAGTAGCAGCTAACAGTTACTGAGCACTTACTAAAATTTATTTTAAAATCATATATCTTAGATTATTTCATTCTTATAACAATTCAATATGGTGGCACTATCATTACCCCATTTTTAAAACAGGGAATCTGAAAGACTGACAGAATTAATTGCCCAAGTCACACACAGCCAGGATTTATACCCAACAGTCTAGTTTCAGAAGCTATGAGTTTAATCATTACAACCTTTTGCCTATAATAGATCAGCATCTACAAGGTGAAATTTCCAGTGGAGAGGGGCTGGGGGAAGGAACCATTCTAACTGCATAGCTTTTTCTTGCCCTCTACTATCCTATCCATTCACTCATTTCTTCATGCAAAATCCAGATCCCAATTCTAAACACATTAGTGAAGTAGATGAAAATATAGGTGGAAACAGAGACGTAGAGGCAGAGGAGAGAGAGAGAGAGAGAGAGAGAGAGAGAGAGAGAGAGAGAGAGAGAGAGAGAGAGAGAATGATATTTTACCCCAGGAATCTTAATGTGTAGTCTATGGGATCCATGAACTCCCTGAGATTATATGCAAAATGTCACCTGCATGTCCATTTTTGTGGAGAAAGCATCCTTAGCATTCTAAAGATTCTCAAAGGTACCTGTATCCCAGAAAAGACTAGAAATTACCAATTGTAATAGAGAATGCAATGGTACCAACACCAGCCATCTCCTCTGTTCTTTCATATGGGACCATCTCCTACACACTCCACATTCTCCCTTTTGGTCAAAAATTGAAAGAAGACAAAAAGGGAGCCTAGAACCTCAAAGACATTAAGACTCTCTTTAGAACTCATCAACATGTTCTTAGTTATTCAATAGTTAATGCACTATATACTAGATATCAATTCAAACGTAGATAAAGAAGAGAGAAAGAGGATCAACTTTTACTAAGGACCTACTACAGTAGTCCCCCTTATCCATGGGGTATGCATGCCAATACCTGCAGGGGATGCCTGAAACCACAGATAGTACCAAACTTCTACTTTTTCACTTAAAGGAAGCACTTTATAGCTTCTCTGGTGTACCCAAATTGCCAGTATCGCTACTCTTGTGCTTTGGGGCCATTTTTACGTAAAAGAAGGGTTACTTGAACACAAGCACTGCAATACCATGACAGTCTATCTGATAACCAAGACAGCTACTGAGTGACTAATGGTGGAGACTCTGGACAAAGAACTGATTCACTTCCCCGGTGGGACAGAGCGGGGATGGTGTGAAATTTCATCATGCTTCTCAGAATGGCATGCAATTTAAAGCTAACAATTGTTTGTTTCTGAGACTTTTCTATTTAGTATTTTTGAACCACAGTTGATTGCTGGTAACTTAAATCACAGAAAGTGAAACCACAGATAAGGGGGAACTGCTGTAGAAGCTAGATGCTTCATTTTTCTAATAATATTGTGTTTTAGGTATTATTATTGTTATTTACATATAATTGATTAAAAACACACACAGGGATTTGAGAATATGTGAATCATGCCCAAGTTCAGGCAGTTGACAAAGGGCTGCTACATGAATCAAAGGCAAATCTATTTGAATCTATAAACCTGGGTCTTCCCTCTGCTTCATTCTGCTCTGAGAAAGGCAGAAAGGGCTAATCACTGTACCCACCTTTAATGACCTTAGACATCTTTCCAGGGTCTGTCAAAATGAATATGGGTAAGTAAGTATATGTGTTCTTGAGACAAGGTGACCAAGCTCTATTGCATGGCTGATGCACCAAATATTCCAGAAAAGAAAAGAAAAAAAAGATCATTATTTGAAGATTAAGTAACTTAATGCTAATATTATTTCTAGCTTCTGAATCCTTCCATTAATTCGTCACTTTATTCCACAAATTACATTGAGCAACCGTCTATGCTGGGCATTGGGTAAGGCCTAGCATATCATCTTGAAATATTGTCTCCAATAGACCCCACGGTCCCTGCCCTCGAAAGGCTCACAGGCATGCAATCAAATCATTACAATACTGTGGAATATAGATTAGAATCTAAGAATGTGCAGAGTCCAATGGCAGAAAAAAGTACAAGATGTTTAGGCTGGACCTTAAAAAATTAGAAGTTTCCAGGCAAACTATGTGTCAACTTGGCTGGGTTTCAGTGCCCAGATATGTGGTCAGACATCGTTCTGGATGTTCCCATGAGGGTGTTTCCGGTGAAGTTAACAGTTAAAATAGTGGACTTTGAGTAAAGCAGAGTGCCCTCCATAATGTGGGTGGGCCGCATCCAATAAATTGAAGGCCTGAATAGAACAAGTGACTGACCTTCCCCAGAAGAATGGAATTCTGCCAACAGATGGCCTTCAGACTTGAACTGCAGCATCATCTCTTCATCCTGCAGATTTTCCTTCTTCCATAATCATGTGAGCCAATTCTTAAAATAGATCTATCTACCTATCTTCTGTCTCCCCCACTCCCCTCTCTCTCTTCATATATATATGTACTCCATATATATTTTATACACATGCACACAGCAGGTCTTGGAATAACATTGTTTTGTTATAACATTGATGAGATGCCTGCTGTAGGAACTTAACTTTTGTTTATATCAATTAGTCTATGGTAAAATTAATTACATTATACATCTTTTCACTGCAGTTCCAAGAACCTGTCAACATAGTTAACGAGAACTTACTGCATACATCTATATACACACACATACTAGTGGCCCAGTGCATGAAATTTGTGCACATTAAAAGGGAATTAATTAGAGAAAATATTTTAATATTGCTATTTTCCCTTTGCCAGGGTTAGGGACGTGAGCCTCATGTCCCAGGGCGGCGCAAGTCCCCGCCCACCCGCTCCTGCTGCACACGCAGCCTGCTGATCGGTCATTAAATGACAGCGTCCCAACCAATTTGCATATTACCCTATTATTAGATAGATAATATGTATAAATATTATATGTATGTATAATATTTATATATTTGTTGTTGTGTTGTTTATTTCCATTGGTTCTGTTTCTCTGGAGAACCCTAATACACAATGTGAGTAGGGGTATTCTAGGCAGAAGGAACAGCATGTGCAAAGGCACAGAGGTATGAAGCCACATGGTGGCTTTGGACAACTGCAAGTAGTTCAATCAGTCTGTTAATCCTGTTCTGGGGCCCAGTCTTATTGACTGGCCTGATCACTCTATGCCTTGCTCCATAAACTAGATTCTAGGAATCAGATATTTTTATTCTGTTAGACCATCCAGGTGCTTTTGAAAGTGCATAAATGCTTACACTTTTCTAAAATAATGAGTCTCAAAGGGCAGTTGTAAGATTTATCAGTTGGAACAAGCACACATTTTACCTGCCACCTTGGCAGAGGCGTGCACAGCTACCACTGTCAGGAAACAAGGTGCACTCTGGACATCATATTCCTTTTTGCCACAATTTTAACGTCAGTAGCCTTTGGGAAAATCTGTACCAGTCAAGATTCTCCAAAAAATAAAACCAAGAAATGTGCAGTTTGAGTCTATAGACAGTCTGTGGGCAGAATTCCTTCTTGCCCTCCATCAAAAGACTCCTGGAAACAGGTGAAATAAGTCATAGTCATATCTTGTCAACTTCCCTGAGCCCTGGAGTCTCTTTAGAGCTATCTGAATCCCATGCTTGTCCCATGAGTAAGATTCGAGAAGTTCATAAAACCCATGAAAATGTTTGTAAAATTATGACTGTATGTACAAATATCTGAAGGAAAGGTCTACAGCTTTCATCACTTCTTTGAGAGAGCCACAGCTCACCTCCATCCACAGAGAAGATTAAGAATATGTATTTTAATGGGTAAAAGATCTTTTGGATTCAAAAGGACAGACCACTGTAACCCAGATAGCTTGACATACATGGTTCAATGACTTTCCAAAATAGTAACTGTAAAATTGATTCCTAAATTGCTGCAGCTTCATTCATTTTTGTTGGGTTATCTCTTCTCAAAGTGTTGGCCAAAGGAACACAGTTTATTTCTCCCTGCTAAGGCAGCATCAGGATCAGGACTGGGCATTAGGACACTGAAACTCCACCTGGTCCTGACTCAGACACTCACCTGTTCTGAGGCTTTGATGACTCCTCCCACTGCTCTGAGCCTCATTACATCCCAAAGGTTGGGTTAGATTGTAGGAAGAGGCTATAGGGTTAAGCCTCAGACTGACCTGTTGGCAAAGCCACAAACAAGTCCCAGCTTAGAGGGCACAGCCCTCTTAGCATAATTAAGCTTGACCTTATGACACTCCCTAGATCTTATCTGGGTAGCTAATGGGCTGAGGGAGATGCAGCAAGTGCTGCCAAAACAAGTGAAACTCACAAGAACATTGTAACTATGGTGACCGCTACCTTGTTTACCTCTGGCTATAAAATAAAGGCTCAACTTGCCTCTGGATCACTCTCTGTGGCCTCAGCCAGGCACAGGAAGATCCACCTAGATTAGACCCAGCTTATTCTCTTTGTCTGTCTTTTCTACATCCTTTGCCAACGCCGCCGCCCCCTGCCCCCCCTCAGGCTCACTGAACCCTTGGCTGTGCTGGCACGGCA
Organism: Myotis yumanensis; assembly: GCF_028538775.1. Taxonomy (NCBI): domain Eukaryota; kingdom Metazoa; phylum Chordata; class Mammalia; order Chiroptera; family Vespertilionidae; genus Myotis; species Myotis yumanensis. Next base: position 188,990,155 of record NW_027223754.1, read on the forward strand.
CATTAGATGATCTCTAAGGTCCTATCCGACTCTAAGGGTATTATCACATGACTCTGAATTACTGTCATCTTCTTGTGGCATTGCTTCAGGCTGCTCTTCAATGCTCTGGACAAGTGACATCTCCTTAGTCCTTCCTTCTACCTGCCCCTCTAATGGAGCTAGAGAGCCATGAAATTAGTTTGGCTGGGAAAGAAATGCTACTCTGCAAAAGGAAGAATTTTAATATAATTCAAAATTATGAATCTCAGTACCTACACCATGGTTCTTTAGGCCATGGATATCCCTTGCCATTGGGGGAGGCATCACTGAGTGATTAGGGCTAGAGAAAGACCAGTGACAATTTTACAGTATTCTGGTTATTATTTTTATCGCATATGATTCATTAAGGCCATTCAAAAGAGTCTTCCACAAGAGGTGAACTGCAATCATTTTTATTATCTATGCCACATTTCATACATTAGCTATATTTCACACATCAGGAAATCAGTTGCTGCAATGAAAGAGACAGTTTGATGCAATGAAAAAAATATTAGATTGGGAGTTCTGAGACCTGAGTCATGATCCCACTTTATCCATTAACCAGCTACATATATGACTCCAGGTAGGATTACCAGTAAGAATTCACTATCTTTCTGTCCTACTTAATTGAGAATTCCTCAGGGTCAGAGGTCTTATATACTTCATCTTGGTATCCTGGCTTCCAGCACACTATCTATTACATTGCAGGCATTTATTAAATGTGCTGGACAGAGAGGTAGATAGATGGATGAATAAAATCACATTTTCTTCAGGCTTCAAATTTCTTATCTGTAAAATAAGATCTGCCACAGAAGATTGTTTGGACAATCAAATGAGATAGTATACATAAAGCTTTGTCCTGATTTGGTATCAGAACAGACTAGGCAATCTAAGAAAGCCAATCTCTACTAATAGACTAGTGGTTGATAACAGACCATGTGTTGAGGTGTTAATCCTCTCAGATTGTATCAGAATCTTTGAACTTTGATCCAAAAAAGTAGTTAAGCTTGGATTTTTACACTCTTGGATATTTGTGGACAGATTGCTCCCACTCCCACAGATTACTCCACTAATGAACACCACCCTTGACCATCCTATTATCTCCAGATCCTGCATTGTACTTTTATACAATTCTGATTAAAATGACCTTCAAAGACAAATATCCTATATAACAAAACTCTAATATGCAAATTGACCGAACGGCAGAATGACCAGTTGCTATGATGCTCACTGACCTTCAGGGGGCAGATGCTCAATGCAGGAGCTGCCCCCTGGTGGTCAGTGCACTCCCACAAGGGAGCACTGCTCAGCCAGAAGCTGAGCTCACAGCTGGCGAGCACAGTGGCAGTGGTGGGAGCCTCTCCCACCTCCATGACAGCCGGGCTGAGGACCACCCCCCACACTGCCTCCCCCTGCCCCAGTGCATGAATGTCATGCATCAGGACTCTAGTAAGTAAATAAAAGGGAATCAGTGGCATAAGAGGGTGGATCAGCATGAAAGGCTTAAAGGCAACTTTTTTTTTTAATCCTCACCAAAGGATACTTTCCATTGATGAGGGAGAGAGAGAGAGAGAGAGAGAGAAGAGAAACATCAATTGGTTGCCTCTCATAATGTGCCCCTACTGGGGTTCAAACCTGCAACCTTTGTGGTTGCAGGATGACACTTCAACTAACTGAGCAATCTGGCCAGGGCTTAAAGAGAAGTCTTGATGACAGAAAGACTCCTGAGCAAGATTACTTCAACAGAAAGGGATCTGAGGTCTTCTATAGTGCAGATTAGTTGGTCTGCCTCTCACTGGCCTACTAATGTCCACATCTTTGAGTCCTCTCCGCAGGGATGGATGAAGTCTCTGCAGAGCCTGCAGCACTCACTAAATTTTCCCTCCCCTGGCTGGGTTTGCTAAGGGTTATGGAAGCCACAAGGAACAGCAAGGATCAATGTGTCAGCATGTGCTAACATTGTCCCTACTAGAGATGCCCACACGTCACTAACTGAGAGACCTCTTGTGAGCTTCGACTACAGTAGCTGGCTCTATCTCTTTAAGAGTGACTTCAGAGTGTGAAAAAGGAGATGAGGGTGATTTCCTTCATATATATATATATATATATATATATATATATATATATATATATACACATACTAGGGGCCCGGTGCATGAAGATTCATGCATGGGGTGGGGAGGGGGTCCCTCAGCCCAACCTGCACCCTCTCCATCTTTGTTGGGTTAATTTGCATATTCACCCTGATTGGCTGGTGAGCGTAGCAAAGGGACGGTCAATTTACATGTTTCTCTTTTATTAGATAGGATAGGAAGACATGGTAGACACCAAGGAGTCAGCATGGTGAGATCTCAGGGGATTTGAATCCACTGTCCCATCCTGGCTCAGGGGACTCCTGTAGAAAATGGGCCTTGCCAGCTGAAGAGCATCGATAAGTTACAGAAACGACCTCCTAACCAGTTCCCAGCAGTGCTTTAGATGTCTCTGAATGTCCCTCCACATCCCTCCTCCGGGGCATCTTTGAATGTAGAGAATAGTGTTCTGCACCATTCCCACTTCTATCGGTGCATAATTAGTTTATATGAAATTTTAACCACTGACTCAATCATTCATTTTTGTCATTCCATTCAAAGCAACAGTGTGACAGTGTATCTTTTTTTATGTATTTTGGAGAATGACAAGTAGTATATTGTAGACCAAAAGATTTAGCTGGAAGGAGCAGGGAGAGGCGGGTCTGGGGAAGGGAAAGTATGTGTCATTTCATTGACTTTGTATAGTAGCCAGTTCAGCATGTGCAAGTTGGAGTGCTAAGTCAGTTTTGAGGGTAAATGTTTTTGCTAGACCACCTCTGAATCCTTGTAGTGGGCATTTTGACTTCCTCTCAACATCCATTCCAACTCCTCCCCCATTTTTACAGTGTAACACCCAGGGTTTTTGGCTGAATACAACCCACTCCTGGCTGGAAGGTGGGCCTTGATTGGAACCATTCACAATGAATGATCCAGGGCAGGGCAATAAATGGAGATATTAAGTCAATATGCCCATGTCCATACCTTGGCCATGAGGGTGGTGCAAGATCCAAGGTGGTTAAAAATAAAAAATAAAAAACAGCCCTAGCTGGTTTGGCTCGGTGGATAGAGTGTCGCCCTGCAAACTGAAGGGTCCTGGGTTCGAGTCCAGTCAAGGGCACAAGCCCGGGTTGTGGACTCAATCCCCAGTGGGGGATGTGGATGAGGCAGCCAATCAATGATTCTCTCTCACTATTGATGTTTTTTCCTCTCTGTCCCTCTCCCTTCCTCTCTGAAAATCAATTAAAATAGATTTTAAAAGTAAAAATTAAAAACAAAAGGAGGTTGTAGGAGTTTCATTCTCCCTGTCCCTGGAGGAAACAGTCGTTCCTGTTGCTGCTGGAAGTCATTCATTCATTCTTCTCTCCAACCTAGTCTCATTGGTCTATGCGCCAAGCACAACTCGGTTCTCAGGGCTAGGAATACCAAATCTTCCATCTCCCAATTTAGTGAAAAGGGCAGAAAATAAATAAACATATAAAGACATTGCGTACTGTCAAGTGACAAGGGCTAAGAAAAAAAATTAAGATAAGAAAACAGAACGTTGTGAGGTGTGATACTTATTTAATAAACAGAGTTGCTTGGAGGAGGGTGAGAGTGCCCGGAGCTGAGGACACCTGGGAAGCCTTCCCAAGGAAGGGGACATCTGACAGAGTCAGAGACAAAATAGAAAAGTGGATTGAATATGCAAGACATTTTGAAAATAAACGTTACGTAATGACTGATTAGATTGGGGGTTTAAAAAGAAAGATGAATCGAAGATTATATAAAAGCAATATTTTTTAAACTGCAATATTTCCTTAGTGGGTCATGAAATCAAATTAAATGGGTCATACAATCAGACTTTTTAAAATGGAATCAAATAGATTAGAATAAAATAGATTAAAGAGCATCATACATAGTGAGGGTAAGTACTATTTTATGAAATGTTACTCAGTTACATGTGTGTATGTGTCTGTATGTGTATGTATACCAGTTGTGATATAAAATCTATTTCTTACCATGGGCTAGAGTTAAAATTTTTTAGAAAATATTGACTTGAGGTTTTAAATCTGCTTCAATGTAAGATGATGGTACCATTGGTTAAAAAAAAATACATTAATAAATGCCCATGGTTTTGAAGATGAAGACTTTTTAGTTTGAGTTTAATGTTTTATCTGGATATCTAAATAGAAAGGAGCAAAGGCAGTTGAAAAAGTGAGCACAGACAAGAAATGTCAAAACTCAAGGTAGGAATTTAGGAGTCATCTGCAGAAAAAAAAAAAAAACTATAGCAATGAATAAGGTTATTAGAAGAGAAAGTATAGGAAACAGGAAAAAAAAAGTCAAGGATAAAGCCTTAGGCCATAACATTTGGGGGGAAAGGGTGGGAACAGAAAAACCACAAAAATGTCCAAGAAGGAGCAAGCAAAGATTCCAGGAAAATCCAGAGATGAAGGAGTAGGAGATCCACTAGAGAACAGAATTTTGATAATGTCAAATGTTCTAAACAATCAAGGAGGAAGATGTGGATTAAGAAAAAGCCACTGGATGTAGCAACTTTGAGAATATTAATGATTTACAAGGAAACTATTCTTCAGAGGGATGAAAATACAAGCTAGGGTGGTTAGAACATAAAGACAGTATACTTTGTAGTGAGGGGAAGCATACAGAATGAAAATATATTCATTGCCTTCAGTTTCCAGCTTCACCAGATGTTTCCAACAAACAATTCTCAGAGTCATTGACACCAACTTTATTTCTTCACTCATCCAGTTCTTAGACCATTTCTTTTATTTTTATGTTTGCAATTACAGTTTACATTCAGCATTATTTGATATTAGTTTCAGGTGCACAGCATAGTGGTTAGATAATCATATACTTTACCAAGTGTTCCCCCTCATATTTCCAGTACCCAACTGGCACCATACATAGTTATCACATAACATACTACAATATTATTGACTATTTTTCCTATGTGGTACTTTATATCCCATTGACTATTTTGGAATTACCAATCTGTACTTCTCAATCCATTCGCCTTTTTCTCCTAGTCCCCCAACACCCCTTCCCTCTGGCAACCATCAGTTTTTTCTCTGTATCTCTGAGTCTGTTTCTGTTTTGTTTGTTTATATTATTCCTTACATTCTACATATAAGTGAAATCATATGGCATTCATCTTTCTCTGACTTATTTCACTTAGCATAATACCTTCCAGGTCCATCCATGCTGTCACAAATGGTAAGATTTCACTCTTTTTTTTTTTTATAGCTGGGGAATATTCTATTGTATGGATGTACCACATCTTCTTTATCCACTCTATTGATGGGCACTTGGGTTGCTTCCATAGCTTGGCTATTGTAAATAATACTGCAATGAACATAGGGATGCATATATTCTTTTGAATTAGTGTTTTGGATTTCTTTGGATATATACCCAGAAATGGAATCACTGGTTAGACCATTTCCTGAAGCACCTCAGATTTTTCCTCAAGGTGATAATCATCAACAACACCAAACATGCTTCATAGGCTGAACACAAGTATATCTTAGTCAAGGGATGTGTTTTTAATCTTTTCAGTGCTAAGAGACCAATCCTGAGATTCTGGCAGGGGTTCCACTCTGCTGGAAATGGCAGGAAGCTTTGGGAGGAGACCATTTGTTTGTTTGTTTGGGCAATTCCTGAATGGGTTTGTGGTTATGCAAATGAAAGACTCCTTGCCCAATCTGGGGGAGAGATTAAGACCATGAAGATTTAAGGTTTCCAAAGAGTACAAGTGAAAGAAGTGTCTGTCTTGAGTGCAGACTGCTGTGCTGTTTACTGCTTTTTGGCTTCCTCAAAACTCAGAGAGTAGGAATTGTGGTCCAGGATGTGGGGCGATGAGAGAGGAATGTGGGAACTAAGGAAGACTGTCATTATAGCAGGATGCGGAGGCCGAGGACTAAGGAGAAAAACAACCGGTTAGGGACTCTGCACCACAGAGTGGCCAATGGATTCAGCAGCAGCATCTCATATCCAGTTTCACATTGTTCTTCCCAAAGCTGTAATTTTCCTATAACCCCAAGTCTTCAGGAAAGTTTCTCCACCATTACAATCTACCACTAGTAATAACTAACATGTATTGACAATGAGCCAGGTGCTCTTCATATTAGTAACTCATTGACCCTCACAGCAACTCTATGAAGGAACTATTATTTTCACCCACACCTTACAGAGGAAGACACTGAGGTATAAATAACTTGTTTAAGGCCATGCAACAAGTAAGGGTCAGAGCCTGCATTGGAACTCATGAAGTCTGACGACAGAGCTCATAATCTTAACCACAGCTACTCTCTATATCTTTATGTTCCTGTTAGCTTGGGAAATAAAGGGAGGATCTGTGATGACATTTTGGGGCGGAGTGGACCAGAAGTGTTGGTCACTATCAAGAGGTGAAAATGAACCCAACAGAGGAAATCTGGGAGAAGCCTGATGCAAGAACTTGGCTATAACATCAGGAGAATATCATCAAGTCCTGGGAACACCAGAACCCCTTGGGAAGGACCCTGGAGCTCCTTCTGTACCTTGGGTCAGGGACTCTCACTGCAGAAATTTGCATGTAAATAGGTGTGTTTCACCTCTGTGAAATGTGACAGCACACCACTGCCTCACAATGCTTGGATGCCTAGTAATTGGCTGCTGTATGTGTTAAGTCTTCCTGCCATCTTCTGAGGTGCTTTCTAGCATCCCTTGAAGGACAATCCAGATTTTCACTCTATCACCATGATTCAGCTCATAGTCACTGTCTGTTTTTGGCAGGTCAGCAAAGTTGACTCCGTGGCACAACTTCCCCCCCTTTTTTATCATCTTCTAAGGCATATTTACAGCCTCCTAAGATACTTTACATGCTGGAAAATAATTACATTGATCCACAGATAAACAGACCAGGATGAAGACAACTTTCCCCATTAATAAAGTGATCCAAGTGAATATTATTTCCTGATCAAGGTAACTGAAAGCAGATGGAGAAATACAAAGATTATATAAGCAGCTAGTAGTCAGTTCAGCAGAGATGAAAGTGTATTCGACTAAAACAAATATTAGTTAGAACAATATGCGGTCACTGTGTGTCTTTGGAGGAGGAATGCCAATGAGAAACTTAAGTGTGGAAAGACAAGATAACTGCCTTCCCCCAACTCAAAAAGGGAATAAGCTGCTTATCAGGGATGGTGGGTATATGGTCAGCCTTATTAGCATATCTTAATTGGGAATTAGACTGTCATGGACAGAAAACATTGTAAGTTAAAACTTGGGAGACAAAATAATTCATTTAAATTCCTAATGCACATCTTGTTTCCTACCTATTTCTTGAAGTGTTTACCTTTTCCTGTTCCTCTTTTTTCCCCATTATTCATGTCATCATTCTTCTATCTACAGCCATACTCTCAAAATTCCTGCTCAGGATACTAATCCCTTCTTTTCCAAAATTCTATTTGTGATATATTTCCACAATTATCAGATGTCATTACTTCATTTATAGCTCTCTGTTTTATATGCTTTTTTATCTCTACCTACTATTATGCATTCTCATTCATCATTTTCACTCTTTCCCACTTTCTCCTTTCTCACGCCCTCACTCTCTCTACCTCTCTGTTACTCATTCACACAAGCTCAATCTCACATAAAAATTAACCTATAATAAAATTTGTCTGTGCTGGTTACAAATTCTGGTTATGTAGCTTATGCCCAGAGACTTGGGATGGCATAAGATTGGACGTTTCTCACAGCCTGTTGCTCTAATCTGCAAATGTTTTCTTGACTCTTTCCCACTTCACACCAACTGATGGAATAGCATTATTTGTTATCTCCTTGGAGCAGGGCTGAGAGGAACATTCTGCTGAATATACATTTAGCCAAGACTGCATCTGTATTATGCAAGACAGTGTTCACTTTCAGAACACAGGGCACAAGCACATGCATTCACAGCCTCATCTGGAAATGTGCTTGTGTTGCTCAGCAGCAAGTGCCCTGATGAGTAACCTTTCCCCTGAACAGTCATGAAAGCTGTTGATCTTGGCTCATAAATGACCTTTGAGAGGGTACCTCTAGTTGTACAGGGCTGATGGTAGTACTGGTGGGTGGTATGTTTTAAAGAAACTTTCAAATAAAACAAAGTAACCATACACCAGCCAGCTGGTGTTTATGTCACAGGCCTGATCTGGTTATGAGAAGAATGTGGTGAGCTATGAACTGTTTGCCAAGGAATATACACAACTGTGTTGATGTGGGCTTTGGCTTTATTCTCATGCCTGGCAGTCTAAATTGCAAGGCCATACAAAGTAGCTTAAGTTTGCCAGGAACATGATATAAATTATATGCTATTTTCTAAGCAGCGGCTGGGACTTCTGGAATAATTCTCTACAAGTTTGCATAAGCATGAAAGATCTGACCCACAGGAACACTTTCTCCTCATGGTGGGCCTCAGAGTGTCAAGTTCTGGCTAGTCCCCTCAAGAAATGTCTAAACCTTCACCCAAGGATGACTTTGAAGGTCTGCAACAGATGAGTGCCAAATGAAGTTGTCCTGGCTAGTCAAGGAGAAGCCCCACTTAATTAGTCTTCAAGATCCAAGATTGGCCTAAAGTTTTCAAAAACCTCAGGGAATGTGGGAACCTGCCCCAAACCCACTAGACTCTAATCAGTCTTAAAATTAGACTCAGTTTACATTGCCATAAACCAGCAGTGGTTCTCAACCTTCCTAATGCCGCGACCCTTTAATACAGTTCCTCATGTTGTGGTGACCCCCAACCATAAAATTATTTTCGTTGCTACTTCATAACTGTAATTTTGCTACTGTTATGAATCATAATGTAAATATCTGATATACAAGATGTATTTTCATTGTTGGCAACCCACAGGTTGAGAACCGCTGCATAGAGCTAAGTAAGCATTTATAGCATATCTTGCTTATTAAACCACATGGTACAAGTGATTGTAAGTAATATGATTGGTCCCTTCTTTTATTAGTAGGACATGCCTGGTGAGAAAATGTATTCTTCCACCCAGAAATAGACATAGAAACCCAGAGACTGGCTGAGTGGCTCCCACCAGCCTCTCTAGCTGGTTTGTATCTTCCCTTGAGGTTGGGTTATTGGGACTTGGCCTGATTGTCATGGTAGCCTTCTGTATAGAACCTGGCAGTAGATATTCCAGACTTAGCCACCTGAATGCCAGAAGGTTGTTCTCTGAGGCAGGCAAATGTCCTCCCCAAAAGCCAAGAAGAGCAATCAAGGACAATGCACCCTATAATGTTGGTCTCGGGGTACAGGTCTATGATCCAGAAAGACAGATCCCAAGTATGCAACTTCAAATTTAATGTTTTCTAATCCAACTGGCATTTTTCTGGAAAATGTTCAATTTTATAGGACTAACTCAATTAGTTTTCACTAGACACCTAACTTGTTGGTAACATTGGAAGTCATATATTTCCAAATTTCAGATGAGGAAACAGAGACAAAAGATCATTAAGAAAAACAGCAAAGTGACTCAAGAAGAAGATAAGTTTTTATTTATCTAGTTACTAAAGCTCCAGGACTGTGTTGAATCCACTATATATTACTATATAGTCCTTTGTCTTGAAATTAGTTAAGAGATTATATCATAGCATCAGTCTTGTTTGTCTCAAGTACTTGTAAAATACAGCTACCATGGGATACAAACAAAAGAAATATAAAACTAAATTAAATTTTGGTATGGCATAGTGCTTCAGAAATACAACTTCCCATACGCATGTCATTGATAGTCTAATAATGTCAACTTTCACACTTTGCCTTTTATCAGAGTACAGAAGACATTTCCTGAGTTCCTCGCTTTCTTTCTTTCAATATAAAGAAGGAGATTCAGAAATGACTGTGTGCATCATTTCCCTAAGGAAGCTCAGGCTCACAGAACTGAAGTGGAAACCCAACTTTCAGTTTAGACTACTTAGGCCCAAGGCCATTCCAATTTTAAATATTCTGTCCCAATATTAACATAAGTGGCCTCTTCCCTCTCAGACCAGTTCGACTAGGCTCCAGAAACACAGACTCCAGCCTCAGCACTGATATTCATTTACCCATTCAGGTTATGAACCTACTATGTATTAAATAGATCAGATACCACCCCTGCCCTAAAGAAACTTACAAACCTGGCAAAGGCAAGTCTGTAGAAAATCAAACCAATTATAAGATATAGTCTAATTGTCACGGTGGCAACATGAACAATGGTCAGGCAGCTCGTGGAAGTCAGAGTCTTTGAACTGGGTTTGAGTCACCTGGGATTAAATGGGCAAAGGAAAGTACAGGGATAGCAATTCAGATAGAGGAAACAGCATGAAGGTTGACACAGCTTTGATGAAGTAGAGGCATAGCTTTGAGACATGGTCAAGGTGCCAGACACGTAAGCATGTGAGGGTCGGGGAGGCAGGGAAGAGTAGAACAGACTGAAACTGCAAAGGCAGATTAAACCCGGACTCTGAAATGTCTTGGATACCAGGCCGAGGAGATGGGACTTTGTTCTTCATATAATTTGAAGTTATTGAAGATTTTTTGAGCAGATTAATGGCCTGAGAAAATATGAACTTTAGGAAAATGATGCTTTACTTGAAGGAGGGATATGTGTGGAAAGAAAATCAATTGGAGGCTGATTTTTCTGATGAGAGGAGGCAATAATCTGTGTAAGTAGCTAGATCACAAACTGAGACCAAGCGATGAGGTCATAGAGGGCAATGCGGATTTCATGAAGAATGCATATGGAGACCATAGTTCCTGTGGGCCACACTTTTATCTGAACTTGGGGCTGGTATCTCCCCTCTTGAATTTGCTTGAAATGATCCATAAATACTTCTCTCCTTCGGTAACTCATCCTCCCATCCCCCACAATGTGTCATTCTGAAGTGGACACCAGGGGGCATACTTATCCTAACAACTGTGGAAGAGACCAGAAAAGAGTAGGAATTGGAGCAGAACATGAATGGGAAGGATTAAGGGATACTAAAGTAGTCCAGGATGGGGGGTGGGGGTAGGAGTGGACAAGGCGAGAGGCATGGAATTCTTATCATTTTAGGAACCTTGAGATGAGTTTGCAATAAATATGGACAAGAGAGAATGGAGAATCACATTTCTTGAGTTCTTAAAATATCCCAGGAATCTGTGCTGGGTGCATTTCTACTATATCTAATATATATGATTTCTGCATGATGACTATGCATAGTTTCATCTTATAGCCAACAATTCCAGGTCAGAAGTTCACTCGCTGGGATATTTGTTGTGCATCCACTGTATGCCAAGTACTCTTCAAGGCACTTGGGATGCACTGAGTGAACAAGACCACCACTGCTCTCTAAAATGTCGTTGACATGAGGAGTGGGGGAGGGGATCGCAAAAACAAGCAAATAAATGAATGAGACAATTCAGATAGTGTGATTGCTATCATGGGACTGGCCAGCTGATACCAGCTGCTGGAAGGAGCTTCAATCACCATGTGGAGGTCTCCATCATACTGCTTAAAGGTCCTTGTGACATGACAGCTGGCCTTCCCCAGAGTGGGTGATCAACAGGAGAGCACACAGAAGCTGATGTGTCAGGGGATTTGGCCTAAGCCATCAGTTGGACATCCCCCAAGGGCTCCTAGACTGCAAGAGGGCACAGGCCAGGCTGAGGGAGCCCCCCCCTCCCCCCCCCGCCGCCAGTGCATAAATTTCGTGCACCAGGCCTCTACTATTATCATAACACAAGGTTGTTGGGTGGGGATTCAAACTGGGTAGAAGAAAAGGTAAGGGAAATAGCTCTCAGGATTCTAGTCCTAGCTATCAATACTTGGGCAAGTTACTTATCTGTAACATAAAACTCATACTGGTACCTACTTAGTAGGTCTGTTTTTAGGATGAAATGGATTGATGGTTGCAAAATTCTTAGAATGATACCTAGCACATAGTATGTGCCATGTGAGTATTTTTAATTAATAAGCCAGTCAACAAATCAATCAATAATACTGACAGCCCTCCATATTTTTATTCCTGTCTGAGTAATCTTCTAATCTGAGTTACACTGAGTAACTACCTCGATTGTTGGTCCACATCAATTTTTATCCAACAGGAAGAGGTTGTCAAGATCGCTGTGCGGCAACAGATATCCTTGTCAATATCTGTCATGAACGTTAGAATGATTTGTTGGCCTGTTTGCCTCCCATCTCCACTGAAAGCCTTCAGAGAAGCTCTGTCTTTTTCTTCTCATGTTCCTTGAGCCTTGCCCAACATCCAGCTCACAAATAAGTGAAGACACACCCATGTGACATTAAAATGCTATTTTTGATGATGATATAATGGCTTCCAGAATTACCAAGAAGACTTCTGGGATGTATTTCCATGGGTGGGACTATTACACTATGTCTGGGTGGGCCCTCTTCCCACTGGGGGAGTGCTATTTTTAGCCTTGGGCGTGCAGATTTTCCAAGGATAATTGAGAAGACTATGGCGGTGACCCTTTAGAATTGGGGGAGGGGTATGCATGATGAGGAAAATCATGTACCCTTTTCTGGCTTTGTTCTTTACACTGTCCTGCCTGATTTCAGTTTGTTCACATTGCCTTCTTTCAGGTAGGTAAGTAATGGGGTGGCGGGGGGGGGCGGGGGGGGAGGATAAGAGAGAAAGAGAGAGAGAGAGGCACAGTGGGCGGGGGGAAATTTTTTGAATGTGCCATCCACAGTAATGAAAAAGCACATGGCTTTTTATTACATCAGAAAGCCTGTTAAGGGGCTGAGAGCCTTGGGAATCTATCAATGTAACTAAAGCAGGTCAAGATTTAGTTATTCTGCAGCAAAACCACATTTTTAGTTAATATCATTTATTAAATGAAAGAAACTACCACAGAGTATTGGAATGATCTTATGAGACATTCATGTAATTTTTAATCAGTTTGGCTGTTTCCTAATTCACTAACAAAAAGGATTATAAGAACATGACCATGCTATATCTACTGTTCTTTTTTGTTCTAAATAAAATTGAATGTCTTTTATAATAAAGTTGAAAGAATAAATTGGTGATTCTCATTTCTCCCCTCCCAAAATAACCTAATTCTCTGAAGTGACCTTGACATAAACCATTCTATAAATGGGGGTTTTTAAATTGATTTTTAGAGACAGAGGAAGAGAGAGAGAGAGAGAGAGAGAGAGAGAGAGAGAGAGAGAGAGAGATTTGTTATTCTACTTATGTATGTACTCATTGGTTGATTTTTGTATGTGCCCTGACTGGGGGGTTGAACCTACAACCCTGGCATATAGGGACAACACTAACCAACAGAGCTACCTGCCCAGGGCATGTAAACGCAATTTAACAGCATCAAAGGTATATCTAATAGGGCATGTGCAGGGTAGTGATGTTTTTGCATAAGAACCCTGGTGTCCCCAGTAGTCACAGTGGGAAATTTGCCAATTTTCAATATCTGATTTCCCTCAGCAGGCAGCCTTCCTTTCTGCTGGATGGGGTTGAGACCTGCAAATTAGAATGCTAAGTCTTTCCCTGACATCTAGTGTCAACCTGTGAAATAACAGACTGGGAACCAGCCACTCATTAAGATGAGGATGTTAATCTCATTTGTTAACTGGATTGACAAGCAGCACTTTTTAAGGGGTGGCTCTTGGTCTCAGCCCTGAAGAGTCCATCCGAAAGCCTCTGTGAACTTCACCCCCTCATGAGTAGCCACAAGACAGAAGGAGCAAAGAGGCACCTGGAAAATGAAAATACATTGTTGTTCTTAGTGTAAAATAGGTCTTATTGGTGTAAGACAGATATAGCATTCTTTGGGCTTAACTACCTTCTTATTGAAAACTAGCAGAAATCATTATATATATATATATATATATATATATATATATATATATATATATATATATCCCTAATATGTAAATAGACCAAATGGCAGAACAACTGAACAACTGAACAACCAGACAACTGGTCACTATGACGTGTGCTGACCACCAGGGGGCATTCGCAGAACATGGCGGGCGTCCACAGCAGGAGGCAGAATGCAAAACATGGTGGGCATCAGGCACAGCAGGATGGTGGAGCAGGTGAGCGGGGGGCGCCAGACCAAGGCAGGGTGCTGGTCGCAGTCATCGGGGCAAGCCTCTGATGGTTACTGAAAATTCTTTGCTCCCGCGCGCCACGGTCCCACTGGGCACTCACACCTGCTGCCAGCACCAGCCCCGCTCACACCCATTGCCGGCTCCTGAACCACTGCTTGCACCTGCTGCTGGTGCCCAGCACCAGCCTTGATCACTTGGCACCATCAGCGGGTGCGAGTGGCGGCTGCCAGCCCTGATCGCCCCTCAGGGCTTCTCCACCTCCCCCTGCTCCTGAGGGCCAATCGGGGCCAGCAGCCGAAGTTCACACCTGCTGATGGCGCTGGCCCTGCTCACACCCGCTGTTGCCAACAGCCCCAATTGCTCCGCGTTGTCAGCAGTTGCCAGCGGGACCGGTGCCGGCAGCGTGTGGGAGTGGCTGTGGCAGGAGTGGGGCTGCCGGCAGAAAAGGGACCAGGGGTCGTAGTGGGAGGGGCCAGGCAGGGGCACAGAGGATGGGCTGAGACCTGCCTCAGTGCCCACGGCAGCCTCGTGGCCCACAGTTCCTTTCAAGGTGCACAAATTTGTGCACTGGGCCCCTAGTATCTTTATAAACTCTCTTCTTATTCCCAGTCCTTTTATTCCAGAACCTCTCCAACCAACACTCTGCCTTGCACATGAATTTTTTACTCCTATTTTTTCTGGTATATGGAATTTATACATAATGTACAATAAAGGGGGGGGGGAGAGAGAGAGAGAGAGAGAGAGAGAGAGAGAGAGAAGAAGGGAAGGAAGGAAGGAAGGAAGGAAGGAAGGAAGGAAGGAAGGAAGGAAGGAAGGAAGGAAGGAAGGGAGGGAGGAAGGAAGGAAAAGGGGAAGGGGAAGGCGAAGGGGAAGGGGAAGGGGAAGGGAAAGGGAACATTCTTTCTACAATCTTGACTCTGGATATCCCATCTGAGCTTGTCCCAGAGGTACCCAATAGCTACTTCAAGTAAGCAGTAATAAAGCACCATATGTATGGTGGGCTACAAGAAGTCTCCCCAATGAGATCTCATACATTTCTTCTATCAACCTAATTAGCAACTATAAAACAGCAAATGTCTTAATAGTAGCCTTATTATTCTTTTACAAAAAGGCAAGGAAATCCTGGCTTGTGTGGCTCAATTAATTGAGTATCCTCTGGTATACTGAAAGGTTTCAGGTTCCATTTCCGGTTAGGGCACATGCCTAGATTGCGGGTTGGATTCCAGTCATGGCACGTATGAAGGCCACCAATAGATGTTCTCTCTCACATCGATGTTTCTCTCTCTCTCTCTCTCTCTCTCTCTCTCTCTCTCTCTCCCTTTCCCTCCCTCCCTCCCCCCCTTTCCCTCCCTCCCTCCCCCCCCTCTCTCCCTCCCTCCCTCTCTCTATAACCAATAAGCATATCCTCAGGTAAGGATATTTTTAAGGCAAGGGTGGGGAGAATATCAATAAGAAAAAGACAGAAAAATCAATAAACACTAAAGGTCAGCTGTTGACCTGCCCCCAGAACAGCAAAAATATCTTTGAAGACTGATTGTTTTCTTTATGGTGAACCTTCAGAGTAGCATATGTAAATACCTGACTTGGAGGAACATGGTGAATTTATCTAAAAAATGATGAAAACTGTTACTTGACCTCATTGGAAGAAATGGTTTTTTAAAAATCTGTCTTATTTTTGTATTTCCAATTCAGTGACTCCAGTCTGTGTGCTTTTGAGCCAAACTGCATTAAGAAAGAAGCTGACCTTGAACTTAGCATTAGGAAATTCTTAAGGTTCTTTTAAAGCACAATTAGTTCTCTTTATTTTATTTTAATCCATTTTGTGATCCAAAGATTTTCCTTCAACAAAACAAACTACTATGACTCATCATTAGAAAAACTAGAGAAATTAGATGGTAGAGAAGAAAATTCAGACATTAACAAGCTGGATTATCTGCCACCTTTTTAATTGTCTTGATATAAATCCCCATACAATGAGCGTATACATGGCAAAGACAGAAACTTAGATCCACAGGGAGGGAGGAAGTTTATAAAAATGAAAGCTCCAAAAGTGTGATTTGAAAAGTAACATCTGTCTATCTGGTCCAACTCTTCTCATAATTTACTACAGAGTAACAGCAAGTATTGATTTCTGCCCTTCAGTTTCCTGATCTGCCATTCATCTTGGCTTACCTCCCAGAGATTCATGTCAGAAAACCACTGTTCATCATGTTTTTTCATAACATATAATGAGGTACAGGAAGAGAGAGAGAGAGAGAGAGAGAGAGAGAGAGAGAGAGAGAGTTTTCAATTAGCTTCATTGGAGCGTCACAATGCCTTCCTCAGCCAATCTGCATTCAAGGTCAACCTAAAGTCAATTTTCTTCTCTTGGACTATTATATTTACAAGAGAATATCCTGATAGAAATGCTTCCTTTATAACTAGCTCCATCCATATATTTCTTTTTGTTCAAGCATTATGAGATGCTTTTGTCAGCATTATGAGACTTTCTAAGATGCCTGTGAAGAGCTTGTTTGAGAGGACACCTAAACTTTATGTGATAAAATAAGCAACAAAACTTCCAAGTCCTTCACTGAAAGCGTTCCAGAGATGTCCAGTTCACTCAAAGGACCAAGATCCATTATCATCTATAAATTAAGTTCCTTCATCATGAAACTCATTTAACCAATGATTTAGTAGAATTGTGGTTCTGCAAAGAGCTTTGAGAAATCATCTGGTAAAAACTCAAGCCCTCAGAAAATTAAATGTCTAAACCTAGAGTAGCAAATGGGTTTCTTCTTAAGTAAAATTTTCAAAGGATTGGCAGAGGCCGCCTGGAATTCCAAATAGAGGATTTTGAGAGTTGGCCCCAACTCTGCAGAGGGTGTTGCCATTAATTAGTAATGTCTGCCAAGAGTACAGGAAAAGGATAAAAGGCTGACTATGGCCTAAATTACCTAAGAGAGAGCACTTTTCTTAGGTTTGCTTACCATCTTCCTCCATCATCCATTCTAGTGTTATATCTTTCTGTTAACCATCCATCACCTTATAAAACCTTTTCAGAACTGTGTCCCACCTTAGTCATCCCTTCTGGAGACATCAAAAAAACTTTTCATCTTTCACTGTGGGACCTATTTTCCATTGCTTTAATCATCTTCATTGCTTGTTTCTACCGTCACTGCAATTTATTCACTTCCCTTTGAACAGTGGTGACCAACACTGAATACAGTCCTCTAATTTAGACTATAATCCTACCAATTTAGAATATAGACAGATTATTGCCCCTCATCAAATTTCTTCATACATCCTAGTATCACATGAGCTTTTTCATAATGTCATGTGACTAATGTCTACGCCAGGTCATTGCTAACTGTGTCCAGACATTATTTTAGAACTTTCTCATTGGTGTGATTGATGTTCAGAGGTTTAGCATCATAATAGTTTGCCCAAAAGAAGTCACCATCTTGAGGGTAAAAAAGTTTGGACAAAAGTAAAAGATGTCTTTTAAAAAGAAAAAAGACAACCATTTTTAAAACAAAAGCAGATGTTAAAAATGTTCAAAATACAGTATTTTTGAAAAGTGAATTCAAAAATATCAGATATTTTAATGAGAAGATTTATGGGATACCAAATTAAAACTTCAGGTGACACAGATCCATGCCCTGTTCTCTTGTCACCCCTCCATGTCCATGCCACCCCAATTGACTTGTTCCCAGAGGGCTACAGGATCTGGGTTGGAGCTAACATAAAGAGAAATTATGATACTAATTTGAGGAAGCTAAATTTGGCAATAAAACAATTTAAAAGTAAAATTTTAAACAAGACGACAGCTGGATTTATACAGATATGGGAAGGGTCATTCCCAAGTGAGTTGACTCAGAGTTGATGGATGTGCCAGAAAAGCTTAACTATATAGAGTTTAAACATGGAAAATATGCAGCCTCTTCAGGATTTATATTTTGGGTGCTTCGGGGATTTCCAGGACCACTCTGGAATGGAGCCCTTCAAGGTTATCCTAGAACCTCTTTAGACCTGAAAGCAGGGGCTACCTAAATATCCAGCTGGCTCCTCATACTTTGCATGTCCAGATCTAAGTTTGACATCTTCCTCCTAAAGTTAATTACTCTTCCAGCTTTCCTGTTTCATTAACAGCATGGCCAGTTTCCCAGCGACCAGGCTTGTAACATCAGAATAACTTTTGTTGTCTTCTCCTTAAATTCTTGCTGACTCATATGGCATCTAAGCCATATTTTTGGTATTAATCTCTTCCATTCCCATCCCATCCACTTTTTCCAGTTACTTCAAGTATACTTTTTTTCTTGACTACTGTGACATCTTCCCAACCCTCTCCCCACTTTCTTTCTCTTCCCCTAGAACCCATTCTATAATCATTTAATGACTATGATCTCACCAAATCAGTTTAAAATTCCAATCTCTGAGTGTCGGGACCTTCTGCAGCAGAGACCCCAATCTACTTTTCCAAATAGGTCACTTGCTCCAGCTAGCATTTCCACCTCTATGCTTTTCTTGGTCCATCCTTCTGAACCATCTTCCTTCTTCCTCCCACAAATACAACTTTCAAAATTTTACCCACCCTTTGAGTTCATCTCAAATGCTCCTTAAACACATGTACCCATGGAGGGCAGCTGGATGAGGGCCGGAGCAGATTGCTGTAAGGCAGGGGGCACTCCAGAAATCCATGGATAGCTCCAGGGGAATTTATGAGTGTCCTAAGTTTTATGAAGAAGAAAAAAGTACATTTTTGCAGAGATGACTTTTACCAAATTTAAGGAACCTAAAAAGATTTCAAGTTACCTAGAAATAACTTCCCTCCCAGTTTTCTCAGCATCAACCACGATGCACCTGCATTGGATCCACTTGTCTAATTTCCTTCTAAACCATAGGGGATGGGTTCTGTCACCCTCTTGATATCACCCAGCGCCTTCCCTGGCACTCCTCACAATTATAGTGAATATCTGCTAATTGCCATGCATAGTGCTCAATGATGAGGGTAAGGAAATGAAAGGTGAGCTCCCTGCCTTCATGGAGCAAGTACAGGCTAGTGAGCAAGGCATACAGTTAAACCCACAATTAAAATAGTTTGTGAAAAATATTCTACTGGAATAAGCATTGACAAAGAGTATCCCAGTAGGGCCTGGGGTGGTCAGGTCATCTCTTTCAGAGATGAGGAATTGGCTGAATCTGGAGGATCAGATAAGGTAGCCAGATACCAGAGGAAGGAAGGATCTTTATGAGAAAGGAGTAGTTTGTGGGAAACACCCCCTACAGCATGGTGTGAGTGGTATGTTTTAGCTCAAAGATGGAATGGACATGATATGGAAAGATTGTCATGAGTTTAGGACTCTGGATTTTATCATGAACAGCATGAAGGAGCCAGTGAAGAATTAAAAGCAGAGGAAGTACATGATACTATTTAAATTTTAGGGCAATCATTTTTGCAATAGGGTGAAAAATGCATTATAGCAGTGAATTCTTAAGAGACTATTCAGATCCTTTAAATACATCCTATTAGAGGGCTAAATTAATATCATAGTAAGGGAGATGGGGAAAAATGAATCTAGAAATATTTAGAAATTAGAATCAACAAGATACAAGTACTAATTAGATGTAAAGAATGAGGTACAAAGAGGAATCATGAATAACACTTGCATTTCTGGCCTGTGCATCTTAATAATAGGTGGTTATTTCCTGAGACCAGGAATGCAAAAAATAGGGGAAGGAAACTCATGGGTTGAATTTGTAGTTCTTATAGGACTAGTTCCAGAAACTTGAGGGGGCAGCCATTTGCAGGATGGAGAGGGGGTGAGAACTGGTCTTGAATGGGTGGGCTGGGGTCTCCACACATATGCACTCAAGGTCCTCAGGGATGAAGCCTTAAGGTTATATGCATTGGCATCCTATGCTGGAGTTCTGGTCCTCTTAGCCCTGAATTGGGTCCCTGGCAGTAACAGAAGAATCCATCAATACCCATCCTGACATCAGCATCAAGAACAGGTAGGAGGGACTAGGAATGAAAGTATGGAAGCCAATGGAATGTTTCTCACCTGCAGTTATACAGATGGAAGACATTGAGAGCCTGGAACAAAGGAGTGGCCTTTGGGGCAGGGAGATTTGAGCAGGTAAGAGATAAGCAAGGTGTATCTCTTCTATCCTCCTATCTCCATTCTTCAAACTTCTATTTCCTCCCTGAGGTGGCAGTTCTCCCCATCTCCTCTGTGCTCCCTCAGAGCCCCTCCCATTTTCTCCAGGTAGGAGACTTACCCCCAAACTAGACTAAAAGACAGGAAACGTGTCTGCTTGGTCTTTCCCCCCAGCCTCTAGGTACAGCACCTAGCACCCAGCAATGTACTGGTACGTGTTTTAGTAGTCACCCTTGGCCCCATGTGTAGGCCCCACCTGTCTCCTTACAGAAGTAAGGCCAGGTGGGACTCCAAACACTCCTCTCCTTGGGGTACATATAATCAGCGTGGAGCCTTCCCTACTTCCTGTGTGCTCAGAAGCTGCCTGCCCTTCTGAACTGCAAACACGTCTTTAAAAATGAATCACTCCTCCTCAAGATCTACTTCAAAATTTCCAGTGAGTTCTCTTCCTTTTATCTTACCGCCCACCACCCAACCCCATTCCCCTCTGTTCCCTGAAATAAACCCTTCTTTTAAACTCATTTACACACTTTTTATTGGAACATTTTATCTAAATTTTGGTATATTCTGCCTATTTCTTACTCAACATAAAAGACAGCTTCTCTTTTTGTTTAAGTGTGGAGTCCTGCACAATATCTTCTTGGTGATAGGCCTTCTTTCAAAGCCTTTCTGAAATATTTTTGCCTGTGCCTGAAAGTCAGTGGAGTTTTGCACAGGGACTGTAATGGCTGAGCCCAAAGCACAGTGGTATAGCTGTCTGTTAACCATTTAATACCTCAAGTTTATCACTTAGATGAATAAATAAGTTGTCATTCGCCCAAAGGTCGTATTCTTGAGTGGTAATGGAGAGCTCCATAGCTCATCTTCCTGATACTCATAATTTAGACCAATTTCTTCTAAGAGTATTTAATTGCCCTACCAGTTTGGCTCAGTGGAAAGAACATTGGCCTGTGGATTTAAGGGTTCTGGGTTTGATTCTGGTCAAGGACATATACCTCAGTTTCAGGCTCGATCCCTGGCTCTGGTTGGGCACATGTGGGAAGCAACCAATTGATGTATCTCTCTCCATCAATTTTCTCTCTGTCTCCCCCTCTCCTTTCCACTTTCTCTAAAAATCAATGGGGAAAAAATATCCTCAGGTGAGGATTAACAAACTAAGCATTTAATTAATACTCAATTTAATACTTCAATATTCAATTCTATTTGATTCTTCCTAAGACATTTAATTCAACAAATAGTTATTAGGCTCCTATAGAAAAAACTGGCAATTTTCTGTCTCTTCACAGGATATCTAAGATCATCTTGAAAGTTGACTCCCATGTTACAATGTCACCACTGAAGAGAGCTAAGTGTCAGCTGTAAACACTGTCTGGGCTTCTTTTAAGCCATCTCTGAAAATGTTTAGTAAGCCAGTGTCTTATCCTTGATAAGGATGTTCCCCCTGTGATGGTTAATTTGATGTGTCAACTTAGCTGTGCCATGGTGCCCAAATACATGGTCAAATGTTCTTCTGGATGTTTCTATGAGGGGGTTTTGGATAATATTAACATTTAAATCATTGGGACTTTGAGTAAAACAGGTCTCTCCTTTCTCCCTGCCCCACCACTGTGTTGTGTGTCATTGAATCAGTTGAAAACATGAATAGGACAAACGACTGGCCTCCCCTAAACAAGGGAGTATTCTGCCAGCAGATAGCCTTTGGACAGCACAGACTTTTCTTTGGATCTCTAGCCTACCAGTCCCCCTCCCCACTGCAGATTTTGGATTTGCCTGCCTCCATAATCATGTGAGTGAATTTCTTCTTTAGACACACACACACACACACACACACACACACACACACTTTATTGGTTCTGTTTCTCTGGAGAATCCCAATTAATACACCCCCATTCACCATCTAGGTCTTTGAGGTGGATGATTCCATCTTGGCAGAAAGGTAATTTGGGTAGAGCTAGGTTATTGGAGATTATGCCTAAAGACCTATAAGTATAAGGGAAGAAGGGATTCTCTGGAGGTCTGATCTGTGACTGGGCATATGATGTGGGGGAAAGAATTCCTGGGAGAGCCAAGCAAGAGGAGTAGCCTCTTATAATGGTATCCTGGAAGCAACCTAAGAAATCATATATGTCTCTGAGAGGGTATCAATAATTAATGCAATTTAAGTAATTAAATTTAAAATATGTTGAAATTTGATTTTCAGGATCCTTTGTGTATTCGTTGTGTATTACTCTGTGAAGTCATTTCATCCAAGACCATAGGGCAGTGATGGCGAACTTATGACACGCGTGTCAGAGGTGACATGCGAACTCATTTTTTGGTTGATTCTTCTTTGTTAATTGGCATTTAAATATATAAAATAAATATCAAAAATATAAGTCTTTGTTTTACTATGGTTGCAAATATCAAAAAAATTTCTATATGTGACACGGCACCAGAGTTAACTTAGGGTTTTTCAAAATGCTGACACGCCAAGCTCAAAAGGTTCGCATCATTGCCATAGGGGACTGGAAGATTACTGACTCCACGTTAAAACCATTTTTCTCATACTGGTGTTGACATGGTGCTGGGACCCGTAGTATCAACCCTACTTTGTAGCATTGATTCCAATCCCTATGGCTCATAGAAAGCAGTAAAACTTTTCTTCTCTCAAAGTGTCCACACAAATATGTTCCGTTTTATGCAATGAATGGGCTCCTGAAGATTTATGTGTTGCATACCTTTGTGAATTGCTTTATATATTGAAGACACATTAAAGGAGTTTGCTATTTTAAGAAACTTTGCAAGTATCTCATTTCTTAATGTCATAAGCCATTCTGATTCAAGATCACAACCTCTATCTAATGTATTAGCATAAGAAATTCCATTCTGTGTTTAAGAGGTTTAATTAAAGTAAGATAAAACTAAACTTAATAACATTCAATTGCCTGAAAGTTATTGTAGAAATGTCTAATGTATTAGCAAAAAGTAGCTTAATGTCTCAAATAAATGCCAAGTTGTCCAAATCAAACTGATTGACAACCTAATTAGGAATAAATGTCACTGTTATCCATATTTTCCTACATTTTTTCAAAAGAAAACATTCACACGGTGAAGGGAATCAGAATCTATTTTTATATCCCTAGAGTTATAAACATTTGTATCAAAATATTTACAATTATAGTATATGAAATATCAATCTATTAAAGAAGAAGCCAAATACAGTACTAGAACAACCCACCAATGTAATGCAGTTACATGAGACATAAATGGCACAGAAACAAAGTAAAAGACATGGGACTACATGGTTCACTCCAGTCATAGTCTGACTTTTTAACATAATGTGATTATCTCTTTTGAATATATCTGATATGTAAGTATGCTTCTGCACGTAAGACAGCCTTCTATAATCATATGATAATTAAATGGTAGTAAAAAGTTTATTATCCCATAGTTTTTGCTTGCCAGCCTCTCTACCTTCAACCCAGATAATTCGGTGGTCTGTCCTCAACATTCCCTTAACCAGAATGAACATAAAGAAATATACTTAGTAAGAGTCCTTTTACATAAATACTAGCAATCATTGCATAACAACTCCCCAAAAAGGAAAAGTATATAAGAAATGACATGAGGAGAGAGCTAGGAGAAGAAAAGTAGGCAAGAAGTCTCAGATTCTCCCTAAGGTAGATCTTCTCAGGGTGATCAAGGAAATGTCGTCCTAAAATAAACCCTTTAGGCAGAATCTGAGATGGCTTAAAATAGCTGCTCCAGGCTAGAGCAGTGTGCCTGCTTAACCAGGAATAACATACTACTTCTAAGTCCTATATAGAAAAGCTCTGTGGCAACAGGCAGATCAATTACCATCTGACCGGGCACCACCAGAGATTTGTGTGTGTGTGTTGTCCTTAAAGAAAATATCTGCCCATCACCTATAATTTTACTTCTCTCACAGAAATTTTCTTATTTTCCTGGGAGCACAGGCACTCCATTCTTATCATGACTTAAATCTAATATGCTTAACACTTTCCAATTACATAGCACCTTTCACCCAAGGACCTATTGTTTGTTTTTGGTTTGTGTGTGTTTCAAAATAAGCTTCCAGAATTGTCTTGCCTCACCTATGAAGCAGGATAGGCAGGCTTTCTGAAAGCTGACCACTCCAGCCAGTGTGAAAGCCAGAGTTGCCTCTGGTCCCCAATATGGATAATTAGATAAAACATCCTAAAAAGTTTATAATTTCGAGGGAGAGTAACAGAGTGCGTTACAGGGAGCTATGTCTGTCTCTCTCATTCTATATTTAAAAGAATCATTGCTTGCAGGGAGAGGGAATCCTAAAATCATAACCCTAATATAGCATTGTTGCAAGACTGCCCCGTGAGCCCATAATTAGTGTGGTGCTTTCACCACAGAATTGGTCATTTGTGGCATTACAGAAACTCCAGAAGAGCCGCCCTGGCTCTAAGCGAGAGGCCTAGCAAAGTCCGTAGCAAGAAGTCTCCAGGAGGGACAGCTGTGTGAGGCTGGTCTGGGTTCCACCACGCCCCACCCGCCCCCCAGGCCTTCCACTGTGAAAAGTTCTCTTTCTTGATTTAACTAACCCACCAACTTGGCTTCATGACTATGTCCCTTCCAACCATTTTGTCGCAAATACCACTGAATTGCACAGAGCTAAATATCTGTTTCCAAGAGGGATAATGGCGCGCTAGCCGAAGCCCTCCTGTGGGCCCTTCAGACTGGAATGTGATGTTTTGCTTTGGGTCAGGAGGGCAGGAGGGCTTCCAGGCTTAACATACTCAGTACAAAAACAAGATCTGCCCTTGTTGGAACTTGTACCGCTATTTTAACTTGGTGCAGTAGGTCTGAGGACCACAGTGCAAGACCCAGAATTCACCCTCAGAAGCGGAGCCAGTGGTGTGGTAGCTGGTGGGCCTCCCGCAGTGTGTGTAACTGAGAACTGGTGGCTGGAGAGAGGCTCTCTGGCCTACATCGAGGGATCATGGAAGTTCTAGCCAACTACTTTCTCCCAAGGGCAGGGGCTTGACAGTAGGAAACCTCCTGAGTAATGGTTTGGGTTTCAGCCTCTCCCACCCTCATGTCCTCCCTCCCCCTCCCCCCTCCCCTGGCTTGGCTTTTCCTGCAGAGCAACTTTCACTTCCCTCCCAGATTCCATGGCTCCCTCCTCCCCACCCCCCAGATCCCCATACACTTGTTCAGACTTATTTCTTTCTCAGGACCAGGTAGAGAATGCCAATGATAAAGCTAAAGCAGAAGCAGATCCAGGTCAGGATGAAGCAATAGCCGTGGTGGCTTTGGGCGTATATACTTCCATAACCGCTCGCATAATGATGAGTGTAGATGGACGCCCCGACCATAATGCAAAACCCTGCAATGGAAAAAAGAAAGTTTAGGTATTTTGTTTGTTTGGAGGGGGGAGAGAAGTTATTTTGATTTCTTTCTTTCTTTCTTCTTTTTACATTAAAATCAAGAACAGGTTTTGTAATTTTAAAAAGATCCTATTTTCTTCATCTGCAATGGGAAAATGAAATCTGGCTGTTTGGTCCCAAACAGTAGTTCTGTTGATCCGCCCTGATCTGAGCTTGGTGGTCCTGTTGATAAATTAGAGTTGCTTGGGCTCTCACATCTGCACTGGGTTGTGGCTGCAAATGTGAAGTGAAACAGAGAACCTTATGCCCACAGCCCAGGCCATGTAGGCAGACTTCCCCAGGATGCAAGCATGCTACCAAATTGGATGTGTGTGGGAAGAATGAAGGAAAAGGAGAGTGGCAATAATTGAGAGCAGCGTGGCAGTGGTTTTATCTTTCGAGGACTCTCACCTGTCTGCCCTCTTCAAGTGTCTCATACACAAGTGCTGCTGGTGGGCGGCCCACCACCCTTCGGGGGCTGCCTCAGAGCACTAGACTTAAACAAAGAAGCAGACAAGGGTTCTTATTCCAAGCAGCTAGCAAGGGTTTTCAGGAAGAGAACAAATAACCAGACCCATGTGCTCATCTGTTCAAGTTGCCAGGAGCACCCATGGTAAGATCTACTTAAAAGCTTTGCCTGGGTAAACTGGGGTCTGCGCCTGATACTCACAGCACACCAGCATGGTGGCCCCTGAGAGGAAGAAGCGGTTTCCCTTCTCCATGGTGAAGAGCTGGAACACGAAGACCACGAGGGAGATGACGGAGAAGATGATGGAAAGGATCATGAAGGCCTGCACTGCCTTGAGCGCATCTGTGGACACAGGGGCAGGAGACCAACGGTGTCAGGCCAACCAATCCCCGACAGGCTGGACGTTTCCCCCATCACATGAATTGTCAGCACTGAATACAATAGCTTTATAGATACCTTCATCGGCATATGGCAGGGGTCCGTCGCAGTTACCGTTGCTGCAGTTTTTCCAAAGACCTACTGATGCTCTTGAAACATCTGAAACCACCCAGACCTGAAATCAGGAGGAAACAAAACATTGTTTTAAAACTGACCCTCTGCTTTAAAAGAAAAAGAAATATCAAATCAGCTTGTGTCAGGAACAAATCTTAAGCAAGACACCATATTTAGCCATACATGTGGCTGTGCAACCCATTTCTTAGTGGAAATGAGATTCAATCCAGATTGTGTTGCCTGGCTAGTGTAACGTGGTGGTTAAGTGTCAAGCTATGAACAAGGGTTGTGGGCTCGATCCCCAATAGGGGAGTGCAGGAGGCAGACAACCAATGATTCTCTCTCATCATTGATGTTTCTACCTCTCTCTCCCTCCCTCTTCCTCTCCGAAGTCAATGAAAAAAAATATATATATATATATAAAGATTGTGTCATGTAAGGACCTGGCTAAAAAAGGGGAAAAAAATAAGGAAAAATGTTCAACTGGAGACAACTAAGAAACATAGGATAACAAAGAAAATAGCAATGAGTCCTGGTGGTTAATAAGCCACTTTCATCTAAACAGAAGGATCCAACTTTGATTGTCACAACATGCAACGTAATTTCATAGCAAAATAGTACATCAAGAGCTTTACTGTGGGGCAGCTGAAAGTGGCCAGAATATATTCCCTGAGGCTCACCATGGTACCAGCTCCCTTCTTACTGTGCCCAACAAACCCAGTTATCCTTCAGAAATGGAAAAACAAACCCCCAACTCTGTCCACATGAAGTGTGTCTGCTAAAATGCACATTACTGAAAAGGCAAGGTCAAGGGCGTGCAGTTGCCTGCTCCTGTTCAGTATTCAGCACTTTGGCATCCACGAATACACTTTGAAGTCATTCATCAGACCTGTTATCCTGAGAGACTCGGGGACTGGCATACAGATGGCTGAGTTAGAGTCTGGGGAAAGCTGCATGGGCAAGGGTTCTTTCTTATCACAGTCATCCTTACATTAGCCTTGCTTATAATCCCCCCTTCAATCCCAACGTTGGCAAAACTCTTCTACCTGAACTTTAAAGCCCATTTATCCTTTAACTGTGACAGGGATCTATGCAGATTCTGGATCCATCATTTGCCTACCTAGAGACTTGTGTTTTTGGTTTTTGTGTCCAATAAGCTGTCTTGTTTTTCCTGAGAAAAGCACAAAAGCAAATTGTATGCTACAAACTAGCACTAGAGGGCAGAATAGCTCAAGGTTCTGAGAGAAGGGACATGCTCCCTCCAATATTTTTTTGTTTCCTTTGAGTGAGTGATAATCTTGCAAAATTCCACTTTCACAGGCTACTCCTCTCTGCCCAGAACTTGAATCCATCAGTCTGGCAACCAAAGCTTCTCATCATCTCACTCCCATCTCTCCTAATCGAGGTTCCCAGAAGGAAGGGAAGTTCTGCCCCTGACACCTACGTGTCCTCATTATGCCCTGAAGGAAGTTGGTCCCTTCCTCCTGGGCACTCCTGCCTGGAATATATCCCTCTGCTCCTCCCACTATTCCTTCTTATGCCAAGAGAAAGCCCAGCCATAGCACTCCTGCAAGCTCCACCTCAGCTGGGAAGACTCCTGTAGAGACTGGAGAAGCCTCATTGAGTTCTCCAGTCTCTAGTCTCCTGCAGACACTGATGACTTTTATCCTCCTGTTATTTAGTTATTTGAAGTGTGAGAAAGAGTGTGTATGTGTGTGTTTCCACACCTAAACTGAAAATTCATGAAGGGCAGGGATTGTGGCTTAAACGTCCTTTGTAGCACTTTATGTAAATATTTAAATAATTCCTGAATAAACAAAAGAACATTACTCACATTGGCAATGGTGGAAACAAATAACATAATGACGGTGGCGATGTGGACCACAAAGATGCCAGCCAGTAATACCAACATCTTGGCTTTTTGATGACTTGGTGAGTTTGGAGTCCTGAAAAGAAAGGAGAAAACAAGAGGGAAACTAAAGGTTACTACTGTCAGAGGCAAGAAGATAATTCAGCTTTCCCACACCTGTGGCCTATCTGCTACAATCTGAAGGCGCTGCAATAAAAACCGTCACAATTTCATCATAAATTCCTAAAAACAGCCTGGTTCCCTCTGTGCCTATTGGTCTATTGACATATACCTAAATATAAACACAATTCTGCATCTCAGGTACTTATATACCCACCTCTCCAAAACAGCCTGTTTCCAAACAGGACATTTTATAACTGTCACTACTTTATTTCGTTTGTGTTTTAGAGGCCAAGCGTAGGACTTGGATTTTTTAAAGGCCTCCTGACAACTATAATTTTCAGTGCAGCAGTGTCATATAAATTTCCATTTTCCACGAGGGCAGTGTCCTTGCCCCTGTCAAACTGTGCATCCAGCAATTGTCATAGAAATGGATGCGTCCCACAGAATAGCAGCTATTACTCGGTGTCCATAGACTAAAGAGGTGACTAATTGGATCCCAGGTGAGATATACAATGTGAGAGCCACAACTTCTATTATTACCGTGCTGTTTGGTATTCAATAATTATGACAACGTAATTACAGTTTAATGGTCTGGTCACCTACATATTGACTATTTTAGACTTGTATCACTGCGCCTCAGCCTTGGGCTGTGTGCGCCCCATGGCGGGGAACCTGCTATTGGTCTGGGAGCCGTGTTATATTCCCCATGAGTCAATATGACAGTTTTGGGGGCTCTAGAAGCAGGCAGCTTGGAATACCACCAAATGTGCCTTCTACGCATGCGTGACATTTATACAGACTCCAGTCCTTCAAGAGTTAATGCAGAAGACAGGCAAATGCATAAATCACACGGTGGGAGAATTGGGAACCAATATAGATTAAGAATGTATGTGGATAAACAAAAGTGTTCAGCCATAATCTCAGCGGTGTAGAGAAAGAGAGCTCATTGATCGTAAAACCCAGGACATAAAGGGAGTGTGAAGGATGCACATTGCTATTCTGGTTTATGTCAGCTGGGGGAGTGCTGTGTCATGCCCAAACAGTCACATGCAGTGCAGGCCCCCAGGGACTTCAAAGCAAAGGGCTCGGCTTATTCACACCCTAGCAGCGTGGGACATGTGGACTTCCCCACCTAGGGGCTCTGCACATCCTGCAATCGGCCCACGTCTCTCTCTCACTCCACCTCATTTAATTGAAGCGTTGAGTGTGCTTGAGCCACTTTCCTACTGTAGCAGGTATTTATTGAAGAGCACTAATTCCAGCACTTCAGGTGCCTTTTATCTCTGCTCAGGAAACACTAGAGTGCCTTGCTCTTTACAGGCCAAGCGTGAGAGGCAGACACTTCCACACTTGCTCCAACAAGCCCCGCCCTTCTCCCCAATCTAAGCACTTCCCTCCCACCCAGGCTATTTTGTAGGAATTTGTCCAATTTCACTGTGAGTGACAAAAATGATGAAGTTTCTCCTGTGGCCTCAGGGGAGAACTTGGAGCTTTCATGTGTCTGCTGTGAATACTCTCTCCAGGCCTTCAAATTCATTTTTGCTTTTCTCAGGCTCTCACACACCTCCACGATTTTCTGCTTGACTTTAATGCACCGTGAAAAGAGGTTTTGGAATTAGACAGAGGTTGAGTTAGACTCATATAAAGTTACTTGACCTTTTGGTCTCAGTTTCCTCCTATATGAAGTGGAGGATTGCAACTGGGAAATATGAGGGTTAAATTGGATTATATATGTGAAACTCCTAGCACCATGCTTGGCACATGGCAGGTACTAAGGGGGTTGCTTTGGTTGCGGTTATAACTATGATTATTATATGAAACTGTTGCCAACCCAAACCAGTCAATCAGTCACCAGGCTGCCCCATGTTAAGTGCAAGTTATAGGATATCTGCCATCCAGGTCACAAGGGCGTGTATATGCAATCATTCTTACAAGTTGCCATTATGACTAACCTTGCCGCTTGAGTGGGAGACCTCAGGAATGAGGGGGAGAAAGTTCATTCTTCTCAGCCTTCCACATCTTTGGGGACTCAACAGCATTTTTTGTCTGCCTGATTTACACCTGGCCACACCCTCCATTTTGATGACTTGAACATCATTGCATTCTAAATATCTTCCTCCCCCTGCATCCTCACCTTGGCCCATCCACACACCCCTGGGGCACTCGAGTTCCTGGCCTGCACATCTCACTTCTGATCTAAACCACAGCCCTATCCAATCATTGTCTCCTGCCCAGTGCAGGCAAGAGGAGAGGTTGGGGGGGGGAGGGGGGGGCGGTAAATCAAGCAAATAAGTGACTCTCTTTCATCATAGATTTCTGTGATTGTGTTCCATCTACTCACCAAGGAAAGGAGCACATTGTCTTGGAATGGAAAGTGTTCTTAGTGTGCAGAAAACACAATTTTCTCTGCTTTTGGCCTCTGGATACAGCCAGAGGTAGTGGCTGTTTAGTGGAGCTATCACTTTATACCTATAACTTCATCTTTTCACTGCCCCAAATTTGTCAGGTTTTTTGGTGTCATCCATTGTCAGTGTAAAAGGCTTCTATTGTTTTCAGTGGCCCTCCCAACATATATGGAAACAGAATGAACTGTATCTTTAAATTTTCTGGCCTGGATCATTCCTAGTTATTCAGTCCCTATAATAAGGACCCTCAGGAGAGAAACCCCCAGCCTAAGGAAGTTGGGTGGGAGACAACCCTTAGATCTTTAAGGATGAGTGGCACCTAATGGGTGAATGTCTGGGGATCTAACAAAGAGCAGAGTAGATGGGTTTAAATAACAGCAGATCCTGATCTCTCAATTTCTATACACCCATCACTTGCAGTGTAGCTTCTAGGGAGACTCATTTCCTGCCCTGGTGTATATCTTGCTTCATAGCATTAAAAAGAGACCATTTCTGAGCATTAATATCATTGGAAGTATTGGTTGCATGTTCCACTAAAACAATAATTGACTTCTCCCTCACACCTCTCTAAAATGCCATGGATGGCACTCTCCAATGCAAAGCATACCCCTAGTCATAGCTGGGCAGCTTGAACCAGGAAGTAGACAATAACAATATTGCAATTCTGACTACTTGGGCGCAGTGCCTGCCTCTCTCCCAGCATTTTGTGCACTGGGCAGTCCCAAAGTTTGTCGGTTGGTTGTTGGGAACTCCCATAACAATAGGGTTATTTGTGGTGCTTAGACTCTCAGATACAGGCCACCAGAGCTAGTCAATGCACAGTGTCCTTAAAGGATAGGACATCCACTGACTATACTATGTGGGGTTCCAGGAACACATTTCTCCACCCACCATTGTAAGCAGAGGAAGATCTCCTCCTATACCCTCACCAACCCAACATGCCAGCACAGGTTGGTCAAAGCTCCATAGGGCTGGGTGGAAAACAGAAAAATATAGGAGGCATGAATGTTAACTCTGGAGAGAAGTGACTGCTAAGAGAAATGGAGGTAAGAGACTAACAGCCGCACATGGGTTCTCTGTTATCCCTCCTAGATTCTTCTTTCTGCCCTAAGGCACAGGCCTGCCAGTCCCCTTTCCACCGGCAGCCATTTGTTGTTTCTGACCACGCTTCTCCTTTCCTCCCCACAATGCCCAGGCCACATTAGAGAAGCTGTCTCTTTATGCACCTGTCCCAGATGCAAGCCTCACAACCATTCTAGATCTGGGTTAACTTCTTGGCTAGTAGAAAATGTATTGCAGTTCCTGGAAATGGCCCTGAGGATTACAATTGCTGGTGATGGAGGCTGTAAATGATGACCTCCTGTGGGCAGCGGGATAATTGCCCTCCAGTTGCCTCCATCCTCTTAAGTGATTGTTGGTTTCTCGACTCCCTCTTAATACCTTCCTCCCACAAATGAAAGAATGGAAGGAACATAGCATTGATTGCCTCTTTGCCTTTGTTTGGGAAACCTAACACTTTTAAGGTCCTCAGACTATGAGAAACTTATCAGGCCCTTCTGGACACCTTTTCTTTTTTAATGAGAAACTAGTACTACGGAGACTTTAAGATAATCGACTCCTAAAAATGTTGGTCATTTGGCTTCATGTTTGCTAAGCTCTGGGTCAGATAACTTCTTCCTGCCGTGTTGTCTGTGTGCTTATTAAGCTGCTATCAGAGCCTGGGGGGAGTAATTCTTTAAGGGTAATCTGTGGTACAATCATTGGGAACAATACAATAAAACAGAGTAACCAAAAACCTACTTCTCCAGCAAAGGAAGTGGTGGAAATCCCGGGCTTGAGTCATTGAAGAATACCCTGAGCCTGGTGGTATAACATAATCAGAAACAGGAGGCCGGGCCCTGTGAGCAGCAGGAGAGTCCCGCAGAGCTCCCATGTCCGTGATTCATCGGAGAGTGGGTGAGATTCTCCCAGACAAAGGCTAGTGGAGATATCCTCTACCAGATGGCGCAAGAGAGCTTTCTGGGAAGCCTGAGGCGCGGGCTGGCGGGAGAAGGCAGTTTGGTCATTTCCCTGGCAGCCCAAGATGGCCCAGGTTTTTCTGGGGAGAAGAGAGTAATAACAGCCAGATGCCAAGTCCCCTGTTTCTCCTTCCTCTCGTCCTGCTTTTATTGCCCAAAACATCACAGTCCGGCCATGAGTTGTTCCTCTATTATTTATCTCGCACCCATTCTTTACTTCGCATTGTCCTTGTCCACTTCATGTCGTAGCCAAGACCATAGCATTAGCCCAAGGTCCTTTTCCTGAACGACCCCTCTAATATGCCCTCCACACTACCAGTGTATCTGACCATGTTACTCCTCTGTTCAAAATCCTCCAAAGTCCCCGCCACCAGGAAAAAGAGACTCCAAACCCTGCAGGCACTCCGGCCCTGGCAATCCTAGGAATGTGGGGATCCCAGGAATTGGGTTTCAGAAAGAAAAAAGCATCCTTTCTCCAGTAACTACCTATCAAATTCTTTTCAAAAAAAATTCAAATATTGCCCCCTCTAGGAAGCCTTCCCAGATACAGAGGCCAGAAGTTGTCATTTCCCCCTGTTATGCTGCAGCTCTTCCATTGTCCTTTATGAAAACCACTAGTGGCAGCTATTTTTGGAAATGTTTGGCTCCCCCATCCTGAAGACCCTAAGTTCCTGAAGGAGGGAAGCGTCTTGTGTATGATAGGTATCGAATAAATATCTGTTTGGTGAGCAAATAAATATTTCCTTCTTGATAGAAAAATAATCATTGTCAAAGATACTGAAGATTTTATAATAAAAAACAGAATTCTAGAGGGAAAATGTTTCCTTTTAAAACATAAACTTTTGTCCTTGTTATTTTTAGACATTATTTATATATTACTATAACTATGTATTGAGCATCTTATTACATGCAAACTCATATATATTTCCATATAAAAACCTATATAAACGTATGAATATCTCCTCAGTACATTTGACTAGATAGGGGGTATATATGTGCTTATTGTCCTTTATTACAGAGGAAATAAGTGAGTGAAAAGATAATATCTTAAATTTCTAAACACTAATTTGTCCACGGATTTAACTTTTCTAATTCAGTTACAGAATCTCTGGACTGCAGGTCCTCCCAAGTACATGAAAACTCATCTACAAAGCTACACCAAGGAACTATCTAACTCAGGCTTAAACTCCTCTGGTCACGGGGAGTTCACTACCTCCCAAGACACACACACACACACACACACCCAAAGTAGGAAGGTCCTTCTGCAATGCATCAGTGTCTCTCTTGGCAACGACTCCCCTGAACTTCGTTCTGCCCTTTGTCTAATGCTTCCTCTTCAGCCCATTTCTAAAATGGTTACCTTTGCAACAGAACTTTCCGGTTATCAGAAAATTAGCCAGAGGGCACCACCTTAGGTTCCCAAATCTCAATCAGGTGAGAACACAGTCCTGAGAGACTCGACTGCTAAACACCACTCCGCCTTTTCAGTGATTGATGTTTTTCCAGCAGTGACATCCCACCCTCTTTCTGGATAACTGCAAACTTTGAAGAAAGCTTTCTCACACCATCTGACCAAAGGCGGGCTGCTTCCTCCGAGGCACAAGAGACGGTGATAACCAAGTTGTTCCTGGTCATATGATCTCCATGAGTCAGCCCGCGTCTCTGTCTTCGTGCCATTTTCCTCAGCATGACACCCGAAACTCCGAAACTCCGGTGGCGGCTGCTCCCTCAGGACACTGTGTAGGGTTGTGGCACGAACGTCTTCCCGGCCTCCACACATCCAGGTCAATTTTGCTTTTGTTGGTTTGTTTTTGATGTGTTTGTTTCCCACCGGGGAGCATTTGCGTGGGCACAGTGGATGTCCATTTCACACAAAGGCAGAAAAGGAAATACTCTCTTCTGGAGCGGCGATAGAGGATGCATCCGGAGGAGGAAAAGGCTGGGATTCAAGTCAGGCCAGTGGATGAGACCTTGGATGAGCTTTTCTGGCCAGTGTTATTGTTGTTTGCTATCAAGTGTACTTGCCATTCTAAATATTGTTTTCACAGTGGAGTGGGAGAGGGGGGCATTCATTCTCCATGGGAAACGTGTGGAGAGAAAGCTCCTAAAGAACCATTTCCTCCTGCCCCGGGATATCTGACACTTGGTGTGGGAGGCAAGAACTCCGGGTTGCTCCTCACTATATACACATCATACCAGGCCTGATGTTTTTAAGTGCAGGGAAATTTTTATGACCTGGAGAAACATCAGCCATCAAGCAGCAAAAGTAACAAGGATCTCCATGCTCCAAGAAAAACATCTATTTTTTTCATGATCCTGGGGAAAGGGGACTGCATCTCCCAAGTGCAGGGTATCATAAATGGGGGTGACTATGGAAAGGGTAGCGTTTATTGGCACTGGTATAGACTAGCACAGACTCTCACATAGTTCGGGAGGAGGGACTAGGGGGCAGGAGTGAGGGGGCAAGCATGTTATTTTAAAAAGAAGAAGAAAGAGCACCTATTAGAAAACCAGCTTCTCATGAAACTTCAGCCTGACCAGCTGCTGACTGTGGGAAAATCACAAAACCTCCCTGGTCCGCGGCTCCCAGAGAGGCAGTACCTAATGGTAAGGCTCACAGGTTTGCGGTTCAAATCCTGACTCTACCACTTCTTTTTTCTCTTTTTTTAATTTCAGTTTTACTGAGGTCTAATTGGCATATAAAATTGTCAGGCATTTAAAGTATACATCGTGGTGATTTGCTGACTCCATGCTTCTTAACTGTGACCTATAAACCTCATAGGGTTGATGTGCGGATTAAAGGGCCATGCCCGACACAGAGCAAAGGCTATATACGGTGGCTGGTTATTCTTTCTGATCAATTATGTAAAATGAGAGGCTTGGGCCAGCGAAATGGGCTTTCGGCTTCCCTGGCAGAATCTGAGGACCAACATCTACGCTGAAGGCAAACAAATAGCATGAATCTTGTTTTTGCAAATGCTCCCATGGAGAATTCCGTGTCTCTCTTATTTCCCCTTGTCCAGGGAGGGAATGGGTCAGGGCCACATCTGCAAAGGCTTGAGGCCAGGCTTGGGCTGCGAAGAGGCAGCCAGCCCACGCCCCCAGACCGCAGCTGGTCAGGCCCTAGGGCGAAGTCTCCCAGGCGAGGAAGGAAGCATCAGTGTCTTCTGCTGCTGACAAAGAGGAGCGCTCTGGCAGCCAGAAAGTCTTCAAGAGAGAAGTTGCCAAAATAATAACTAGGGTTTGGGAAGAAAATCAAGGTGTGGCCCGGGCCCAGCGGCGCTTGGGCGGGTCGACAGTAGATGGCGGCAACATGCTTCAACCAGCAAAGCTGCAGCCTTGGGGGGTGGCAACGAGCTGGGAGGGGTGCTGCCCCTCAACCGGAGGTGCCCAGAGAGCACTGGGTGGGCTGCGAGTTTTGTCTCTCTTTCTTAGGGCAATTGGTTGTTTAGAAGTTCAGAGGTGGTTAAGTTATTCAGTCCAATCCCTGGACAAAGGAGGAAATGGAGTCACCAGAGGGAAAGCAGAATGAGAACTGAAGCCCACCATCTCCCGCCATCTAGGCAGGCCTCTTCCACTCCAGTGTGATCTCGCTCCTATCTTGGTCTTAGAGTTCAGCAGAAGTTCCCAAACTACCCTGTTCCCCCTGCTACCTCCTAGTCAGTCAGGGAGTCAATACAGCCCCACAGAACAGTGCCACTGGCAAAAACAAAGGGTCTTTCAAGGGCCACTGCTTCTTCCCGCCTGGCCACCAAAGGCCCAGACCCATCCCCACACTGCAAACCCTGAGATGAGCTTCAAACATTCTGCCCTGCGCCCCACCCTCAGCACGGAGTCCCCTCCCCACGGAATCACAAAGTAAAAGGAAGCTCCAGGCCTCAGCCCTCTCTGAGCTAAGTGTGAACACACCCTCTGGCCGGACTCATTGTTTCAGCATAGGAATCCTCTCTCCAATAACCTATAGCTCCAGCCCATGGAAGAGGGGCCTTTGATTACTTGAAGGAAGAAGTCTAAGGATCAAGGACCTCATTTGGCTTTCAGCTCTGATCTGAAAAGAGTTGAGAAATGTCTGGAAAATCACTGACCTATTGGCACAATATTCCATGGAAGCACAAGTGATACCAAGGATGTATTGACCAACATTTGTGCCTGCGCAACTTAAGATTCTTCACCGGGCACAGTGAACAGAATGTTTGAACCTGAGGAGTGTCCTGAAACATGAAGGGTGTGTGATCCCCAAACAAGAGGGAGGGACTTAGGAGTGGAAACATCCTCACACTTCTGTCTTGCTCTTTCACCTCCTTCGTCTTTCTCTGTCCACTTTGCTTTTTCTCCCTCTTCTAGGCCTTTCCATTTCCCTCTTCTTTGTCCCAACACACGGGCCCTAGGGAAACACAGCAGTTCCATTTGCTCCCTCCTCTGCCCTTTCCTCCTAGTAGCTTCCCTTTCCTCCTCTCAATTTGTTCCTCATTGGCTCCCATCCACACCTTAACGGCCACACCCTTACGCTGCAGTCTCCCTCCTTAAGAAGAGGGTGGAGTTCCTTTCCCAGGACCGGCTCAGTTTCTCCCTGAGCCTGATTGGGTGCCTGGCTGCTCTCAGTCTTGACAGGCTTAGGTAGCCTGCCCATCCTCATTTGAGCTGGCTTCTTTATGTTTTATTAATCAAATCTCTTCCTTTTCCCCCCAGAGCTGAGTGAGTGCTCATTGCTATTAGATGATGAAGCTGGAAAACCCCATGCCTAAGAAATCTCCGAGTGGATGAAGCAGAAGAAACTACCTGGGTCCTCGATCCTCTAAAATGCTTGTTTCAATGCAACAAGTTGCCTCATTTCACTTTTCTACCAATTTTTATGGATTAAACTAGCTATGAGCATGAGCCAAGGATTTCTCAAGATAGGAATGTTAGGACCTTGGGACAATAAAATTTCAGAGCTGCACAGGCCTTGGGAACCCCCAAGTTCATTGAGAAGACAAGTGACCTAACCATGGTCCCACAACAGAGTCAGGACAGGACCACAGCCCCTTCGTCTTCCTGTTCAATGTTTGCATCTACTCCAGGATTTCTGCCACCAGTTTCAACCTATGCCTAAAGTGTTCTCAATTTCACCTTCCCCATTGGAAGACAGAATTCATTAAATAGGCTCAGAAAACACAAAAACTGCCGCACCCACATAAGGCCACCAGCATTAGAGGCTGAGGAGTCCATTTTAGTTCCAGGAAAACACCATTTCCACAACAGGAAAGAAAATGTTGATCCAAATATTTTTTTAAAAGGGAAGAGAAACAGCAACATCCATGAGGATTTGTAGTTTTATCTTTATGCTTCCTATCAGTGAATCTTCCAATTAAATTGAGAGCAATGACTTTCCAAGCCAGCGCCAGGGACTGACGGGTTACCAAGTATGATCTTGAGACATTGTGTTTGGGGTGGGGTGCTGGGAATTCATTAAACTACTAATCAGAACCATATTTGGCTCCCTTGATCACTAAATAGAAATCAGAGTCATCTGGGCAGAACTGGGAAGAGGATTGGAAATGGGAAGTTCCTGGTCAGAAGATCCCAGTCCTGTACTGGTTAAGGATGATGAACTCCCTCAATGGATTGACATCCAGATCACCTGCCAGCAATTAGACCCAGGTTACACCGATTGGCAGCCTGTTCCCATAGTTACCATGACAGGTGTAACAGTGTAAAGGCACGGGCTACAGGAACTCTGGACCAAGTTAAGGGACAACCCCCACATGGCCAAGTTAGAAGCTTCTGTGTCTGGTATTAAATTGATTTAACCATGACCTTGTGGGGAGCAATTGGGTGTGTCCCCCTGAGTATGTATATCTGAGAGTCCCAAATGTCTCTGAGCTTTTGTATACACAGGTGGTAAGTTAAGGAACCATATTCATGTGTAGAAAATGAAATACCTCAGACTCAGATCATATGGCTATGCTTTACTACGTGCATAGTTTCAACAATTCAAAATGTTTCCTGCTCCTTTGCTGAGTCTCAGGCAATAATATTCATAATAATCAAGTTTGATCCATTAGCAATTAAGTAAGGGTTAAATGTTTAGAGGGTAATATGCATTGGGTGGAGCAGCAACAACAAAAAATGGAATATATTCTGGGTCGCTTCAGGACAGCAGAGCTTGGAACAAAGAATAGAAGTTCTAGAAACCCAATTTCGCTGGATTTAAGAAACTCTAATCATTAGAGCTGTCCAGCAAAGGGGGGTGGGCATGGATGTGCACTCTGAGATACCGAGCCTCCCACCCCCCACCCCAAAATGTTAAAGAAATGTCAAATGGCCATCTGTCCAGGGTGGTGTAAAAATAAGATTTCTGCATATTTGTAGGAGAATGGAAAAGTGGATCTTCAAGATCCCTCTCAAACTGAGAGCAAAATTAAGGATGGAATATAACTAAATTTGTCCTGTGCCCTTTTCTCTGGCCATTTTTTCAGATGTGTTTCCCATCAGGCCCTGATGAGCCTATAAAAAGCTGTTTTCTTCTTCCTGCGGGACCCATTGATCTCAGTGATCCGGCATGAACCAAAACCCACAGAGCCAGCCAGACCAAGCCAAGAGGGTCTTCATCTCCAGCACAGCCTTGGTGAAGCCCATTCGGTAACCCCCCCCCCCCCCCATGTCTGCATGTCTCCCTGGGAACTGCATGGGCCCACGCTGGTCTCAGGAGGGAAGTGGGAAGGGTTGGGAAAGCCACAGTGAGTCTTTCCAGTGGTCTGTGGAAGGATGTCCTTCCTTCCTCAGAGGTCTGCCCTGAACTCCTGGGAGGTAGCCAGCGTCTGTTCTGAGATGTGATCTGCCCTGGGTTGGTCCTTGACGGCATTCTGACAACTCCCAGGACAGTTTAGTGCCCTCAAAGCACTAATGTACAGTCTGGGGGGTCCTCTGACCAGGACGCCAGACCGGATGTCCTGCAGCCCTCCAGACAGCGCTCTGCCCCCGCCCCATTCTTCAGAGTCTGGGGTGGAATTCGATCCTCCTCTGAGGATGAGAGGCAGCAGGGGAGGAGAATATAACCCTCACAGTTCAGCCTTGTCAAGGACTTCCAGCTGCGATCTAGAAAAACTGCCTTCACTAAGGACTCTCACTACTTCTTAGAGGAAGAGGGGAAAGCGGGAATCAGAATTGCTTTTTTTTTTTTCAGTTGCCCTCAAAGCCCAGGAAATAACACACAGCCTATTATCTCATTTATAAAACTACAGTATACCATCAAATGGGGCACAAACAATGCAATCCATGATGGTTTACACCCAGAATTTTCCGTATTTTCTATTTGCTATTAGCTTATTAGTTTAACCCGTGCAACACGAAAAGATGTGTACTAACGTCATAGAATACCATTACTATCAACTTAATAATGGCTTTCCTAATCCACATCAGGTAATCTGGAAATAAAAAACCTTTGAAGCAAGTGTGGGAGTTCCCTGCATCTCGAAAAGTTGCCCTTGCATTTACTTAATCATCCCCCTGAGGGCAGTTTTCCCAGAAGCGTTGCCTGTACAATGTACACAGGCTGATTACATTTAAACCTTCCCTTCCAACGGACTGCGTTTCTAAAGGAAAAGTCTAATTTCACCAGACAAGCTGAATCCTGTCATTTTCGTCCTCTTGTTTATGTGTGTGTGGTGCGGGGGGGACGGGGGGGGGGGGGGGGGGGTTGGAATGCACCCGTAACTATGTTGAAATAGGCCACACCTCAACCAAAATGCTAACCTAAAAAAAAAAAGCAAACAGAAAGCACCTACTCCTTCCTTTCTCCAGATTCACTGCGTGATTAAGCACGAGTGTTTGCATCTGTGCAACCACAACTTGGGCGCGTGAGACGATATACGTCCCGAACAATGACTGCCTTCCATTTAGAAAAATTCCACATCCACCTAAAACACATTTTTTTAAAATCACTTCTGATTTCTCAACTGTTCCCTCAGCACTAAAATCCAGCTATTTCTGGGGTGGAAGCACAAAGCCATTTAACATTTCTTACAGAAACAAATAGAGTTCCCCTGCCCCACCCTCTCCCCCAATTCCAGTTTCCCTCCTTCCTCTCCCATCCTGCACATCTGGCCAAGGAGGGAAGGAGCTCAGGCTCCAGATTCTATTAAGTGAACCCCTCCCAGAGTCTTATTTGAAAAAAGCATTTGCCTCTCTCTCTCTCTCTCTCTCTCTCTAACGGTTTTCTTTAAACAAAACCCACCTCTCTTTCCCAACCTGTGGGGAGAAAAAAAACACTTCAATTCAAAAAGTGAATGAACAAGCAAGAAAGGCAGCAGTGAAAGCCACAGCAAAAATAAACGGAAGAACAGCCCTCTATCCACCGTCACCCCAAAAAGACCAGCAAACAATCAACCAAGCAGACACAATTCAAGTCCTGAAGCAATTTTTGAATCAAAATGGAGGAATGGAAAACATCTGGCAAGCGCCGCCTGTCATTTCAAAGGTTTGTGGTGTTTCCTCCATAAAGACTGTCCTATCCAGGTGTGTTCCAAAGTCCCTGCTCCCTTCACATCTTCAGAGCGAGCACCCAGGCACTGCAATATCATTACAGCCCAGTCCTCTGAACCTTATGGAAAAAGTTGTCTCAGTATCCACTTGTAGCCAAAAGTTTCAGAGATTCAGTTCAAGGAGTCACAGAAATATTGAAAAGGGAAAAAAGAAAAAGAAAAACTTAGATGAGGTCAGAAGAAAGAGGGCAGTGGAAAGGAGAGAGAATTCTCCGAGTTTCCCCACAGTGTTGGGAGCCGACCTACCTGAGGGTCCCGGCGAAGGAGGTGCCTGGAGTGGCAGGAGCTGGCAGCTGCCCGGTCTGCTCTTCTGGAGGTTTGTGACCGCAGTGAGGGGAGGGACCTGCCTCCCGAGGTTATAAGTTTCCTGCGCTGGTGTGCTGGGGTGTGTGATGGGCGGTTTCTTTTCCCTGTGTTTTAAAGGAGTTTCTATGAATCAGTCTGGCTTAAAAAAAAAAAAGATTTGTTGGTAAGCTACGCCCTTCTAGGTTGGCAGGCTGTCAAGAGAGGTTGGGAGTGAGCCATCAATTCAAAGAAGCCTGTTTCGGCTCCCTCTGACTCAGACACACAGACCACAGTGGAAAAAGGAGTGACATTGCTTCAAATGAGTAATAGGAGTCA
This sequence comes from Myotis yumanensis, assembly GCF_028538775.1. NCBI lineage: Eukaryota > Metazoa > Chordata > Mammalia > Chiroptera > Vespertilionidae > Myotis > Myotis yumanensis. The sequence continues at coordinate 189,032,357 of NW_027223754.1, forward strand.
CACAAATAGATCTGTTTACCGAAGCCCATTCCTCGTTACCAAAAAGAAGACTTGGTTACCAAGGGGATAAGGCAGAACACAAGTTATGTGCCCAAACTTCTTCTGGGAAGGGGGAGGGAAAGGGACAGTGTCCTGTCCATTGAAACCCTATTTGATCGACCGAGGGGAGTCCCATTCTCTCTCTCCCATCAAATGCATCAGCTGCTGTTCACGATCAAGAATGATCAGATTTCTTTCTTATTTACTTCCCTGCCTGACTCAGGTGCACTGTCCTGTAAGGTGAGGCCCTGGAGGCCGAAGGGCACATGCCAAGAGCCCAGGTAAAGCTGCCTCCGAATGACGGCGCACTGGCCGGGCAGAAACTGATTTATCCTTGCGCTCTGTGAATGCCCATGCCTACTCCACACACAGTCGGGAGGAAGTGGCTGAGAACTTTGCTCTGTGATCTCCATGCACTAATCATGTGGACCTTGCTCTACAATTCGCTTTCCTGTGCTCGGCCGGAGCATAATTGGCACAACCCTCCGGCACCACTCCTCCCTCCCTCAGCACTGGAGCCAGGAGGGGCTGGAGGAGTCATCTAATCTCAGCCAAGGCATTCCACTGGAAAGGACAGCCCCGACGCCTGAGTTCAAGCCCTGCTCTCCCCCTTATTGTCTGTGCGACCATGGGCAAATCAACCTCTGCGTGCCTCAGTTTCCTTGCGTATAAAATGGGGGTAGACAGTTCCTATCTCACAGAATTATGGTGAGAAACACACAGAGAGCTTATAGCAATGCTTGGCACATAGTAAGCACTCAATCGGTGTTAACGATAATGATTATTGTGCTGAAGAAGAAACTCAGGCCCAGAGAGGTCAAGTGACTGATCCAAGGAGACACAGTTAATTAGCAGTAGCAGCTTGGTTCCAAGTTTGTCACATCTAAGCAACTTTATTTCTATTATTCAATTCAAATTATTCCTATGGAGTTATTTATTTCTTCATTCATTCAACCAACATCTGCAGGTCATGACATCCTAGGAACTGTCAGAGCATTGGGTCACAGATGTGAGAAAGATTCCTGTGTGTGCTCTTGGATCTTAGATGCCATAAAAAAAAATCAAAAACAGACTGGTGGCTATTCACCTAATATTGATACAATTAGGTGGTAAAATTCTAGGTGCATTTTAGTTTCTTCTGTGTCATAGTTTCCAAATCCTCTGCAATGACCCTATACAACTTTGGTTTTTTAGGGGGAAAAATGTTAATGGAAAGGAGAGAATATTTTCTGAAGTAGATGATGGGGAAAACACCACACACACACACACACACACACACTGATTTGATGCCACAACTTCCCAAGTCCAAGAACTGAATTCTGTCCCTGTCAGGATGAGACAGGGTAGATTTTTCATTAAAAACTGATGATGTGGCAGCAGATGGCTTCAGTTTCTCCCATCTTTCCTCACCCGCCTCCCCCATCACTTGTTTGATAATAAAAAATGCCTGTTTGAGAGGAGCCACTCCCAGCAATAGGTTGGTCCCTGTGATCTCTGAGCAGCCTAACCCTCGGGGAGGGCAGGATGGTGAGGCCCAGGAACCCTCTTGGGCTATAAAGAACAGAATGACACACATTCTCTCGGAGCAGCATTCTACCACTCCCCCTGGCCTTCTACCACCCTTCCGTTTGCCTTTCACCCCCAAGGCCTTCTGCCAGTGTCAAACTCTCTTCCTACTGCCTGGCAATGGGGTGAGCCAGTGATCTGCCCTCTTGCATATGGTTTCTCACCATAATTTTAAGGGAGTAGATAACATAGTCTTCCTAATGGACCTAATAAGTCTCTCCTTCCAAGTACATTTGGAGATGTAGGGTTTGGAAAGAAAATGTTAAATGCTTTGGCTCCTAACACACACACACACACACACACACACACACACACTCACACTCACACACATAGCACATAAAGCTAAATTGTGTAAATATTTTTTTAAATATAAATGCCAGTCCAGGATCTCTAAAGAATCATAATTAACCCTTGAAATGGTTAATTATGCGCTCATTTTATAAAGCAACGTTATCAAGTCTGAGGAGGAATCTGGACCTGTTCTGGCTGAGGCTCTGGTCCATTGTGCCTCTGGAAGGGATTAAAGCAGTAAGGCTGTTTCTTTCCATGGCTATGAGCTGGACAATTTTAAGTCTGCAGACAGACAGCAAAGGGTTCAGGGTCTAAAACCGCATTGGGGTTGGAGAATGCAGCTCTGTCTGGTGTCTTCTCAGTCCATTCAAACAAGTAGGACTCATCTGCCTTCCTGCTGTGCTCCCGTTCCCCTCCTTGGGAAAGTGGATTAGACACATTCAATTTCCACATGAGTAAAGAACTGGGCAAAGTTTCATCTGACCCCAATAAAGCCATATATTCTTGGGAAGGAATGTCCCTTCTTGCCCAGTGCCACAGTGCCGCTCAGACACGGCAATATTTGCCCCTCCTTCTGAAGCAATAAATGTTAGGTTAGGTGGCTCAGGATGTCCCCGCCCCTCACCCAACCGCAGTATAAAAAAAGCGCCCCCCTCCATGTTGGCGTGAATCCACGTGCCCTGTCTTTGGGGGTACATGGGTCTCCCGGGGACGCAGAATAAACCTTCCTTTCCTTTCTTTTCTGATTCACTGGACTCTATTTCTTGCGCCGCCTCCTGAGCCACCTAACCTAACAATAAGAATCAATTCCTGGCATGGTGCCATCTGGGGCAGATTTTCAAGTATGAACTGGTGTAAATGCTTTCAGTGAATGTAGGAATCAAGGGCTTTTAATGACTAGATATAAGGAGAACTATCCTAAGGAAAGTCTGCCCCGCCATGCACCCCGCCCCCCACCCCCGCCGCCCAGTGGCCCCTAGGAAAAAAAACTAAGAAGAGCTTGAACCTGTTTATGCTCAAACTCAATTAGCCAAAAAGAATCTCAAACCTGCTCCCCAAAGCTGTGATATGTGCAGGGAATGTCAATGTTCATATTAGCAACCACTGCTTGAGAGGTAAATCGATTAAAAATGATAAATAGCATTTTTCCAAATCTAATGAATATGTGCTCCTTGCCACTCCTGTTTGAAATTTGAGAACTTACCAGAAATTTCATCTTTCTTCCTGTCACCTCTTTCTGCTATGCACTTCTCTTTATTTCTCCCACCGGCTGTTTCTTCCTGTTTTATTGTTTGCTTTCTTGAAATCCTTTCAGCAAGATGTGATTTTAATGTAATTTCACAAAATGAGAAGTCTCTAAAAGCCCTTAAGTCTTCTCTTTTCTTGTCTCTTAGTGAGCTTGTCCTGAAACTGCTTTTGAAAGATAAACCAGATGAAACTCCAAGTTTCCAAGATTACGGGCCCTTGGCCTGAAATTTCCAGCTGAGTGGAAAGTCTCCATAACACAGCACTATGATGTACACGGTTGTAGAAGAGACATGGCTGCGTTGAAGAAGACATCTGAATCTCAGAGGTGAAATAAGCCAGCCCCGCCACCTTGGACAGTTACCAGATTAATATTAATTGCTGCAATCAACTTGTTCGGGCAGTTGGGATGTGTATGGATGGTTGAAATGGCTAAAAGAACAACCTCCCAAGCTATGTCTATGGCTTCATAGCCAGAGAAGAATAACAAGCAAACAAAATAAGAAGTGAAAAGATCCTATCTTTCTCGAACTAAAGTCAACTGCAACACCAGAGGGAGATCTTAAAGGTATATTGTCTTCTTCACTTTGCCCCTCATGCTACTGACCACTTGATTCCTACCACTTAATGGACCATTTCAGGTACTGAGTATTCATAAGTAATGGAACAGTGACTGCCCCTCCCTTTGCATAGAGTGGGCAGCAGGTCTAGGAGGTAGATGTTACCTACATTAAAATCTAGTACATTTAATCAATGGAGTGTCCAATTTTCAAGTAAAAGGATCTGTGTCCTCCTCCAAAATTTTCCCCTCAAACTCAGCTGCTGACCAGAGCACCCTTTAGCTAAGCCCCCCACAGCTGTAAGAAAAGCAATGAGCACATATTTTTTAAATTTGTCCATGGAAATTATTGTGGAAGGGGGCCACACAGCCCATCCTGGGTGGGGGTGTGTCTTAAAATGTATTCCCCACTAGGATTGTGTGGTCAGTAGAGCACACAGGGACACTATAGAAGTTAACTTTGAGACCAAGTTAGCACTTTCAGGCTCACAAATTATGTCTTGGTAACAACAAATAAAAACTAAGTAGAGTGACTCAATAATTCAGCCTCATTGGAAATTCTTTCTGGTTAAATTTTAAGGTGATTAGTTGAATGTTTTTAGATCTAACAAGACTAAACGACCTCTTTCAAATCCTTAAGACTGGTATGTCAACGCGCGCGCACACATGCACACAAAACAAGGTAGCATTTGCCATTCCAAACACAAGGGTGCCAGGTCCAGCCCACTCTTTGTGGGTAGTGCGGGGAGGTGTCTCAAGGCACTCTAACCTGGAAGAGTCTGCAGTCTCTGGCTTTACAGGCTGTCTTTCCTACTAGGGCTGGATAAAAGCTGACAAGCATGCAAAGCTCCTTTTCCAGACCCGACAACCAATTTGATTAACACACTAGACCTTCAGTCAAATTACAGTGCTATCCAGCATGATTTATTCAGTAACATATTTCTAGTTATAATTTCACCTTAGCCATACTTGCCTGAGACTACACCCAGTCATGTAAATTAGACTGGGGAGGGGGGGGGTCCATCAATCTCTGCCACCCTTTGTGACTATTCTGGGAGAGGGTCACATCCACAGAGGCTCAAAACAACCACTCTATTCTTCCTAATTTTTACTCTTAATAAAAGACTTTATTTTGATGTTCTGGGAATGTCTTAATATACTGTTTGGACTAGGAATGTCTTAATAAAGCATTTATACTAAGAAGTTTAATTTGAAGATCCAAGGCATCATACCCTCCAAAATGCCCTTCCTTCTGGATTGTGTGCTGGGCAGCACTTGCCTATATTGAGGGGGAAACAACTGTTAACCAACCACATGTGAAGACATTCACTCCCACTATCCTGCAGTCCTCTGAAACTGCACACAGGATCCATGACCCCCAAAGGATGTCCTTTTACTATTTGATTTCTGGTTGTAAAAAGTGATCTATTTTTAAAAAATGTTTTTATTGATTTTTAGAGAGAGAGGAGGGGAGAGGGAGGGAGAGAGAAAGAGAGAGAGAAGGAGAATGAGAAAGAGAAATATCAATCAGCTGCCTCCTGCATGATCCCTACCAGGGGATCTAGGCCGCAACCCAGCATGTGCCCTGACTGGGAATCAAACCGGCAACCTTTAGGTGCATGCGACAACACCCAACCAAATGAGCCACACTGGCCAGGGCAAATGAATCATTCTTTGAACAAAATTTCAATAATGCATTAAAATGTAAATAATAAAATTAAAATCATCCTAAACTTTGCTTCTGAGATAATCATTGCAAACATTCTTTCATTTGTAGGTACACATGTATAAAATATGATCCAAGATGATGTACATCAAGCATGTCAAACTCGCAGCCCACAATGAATATTTTTGCGGCCCAGCCAATATAACGGTATGTAAGAAACGTTTTAATAAAAATTTATTAACTTAATTTTTACAATATCCTGTTATACATAATTATTAATAGTGAACTGCAACGTTCGCTAATGACTGATTACTATAATCGTGTTGCATTCATTTCCCTTACGTGCCTTACTCACGGCGCACCATTTTCTCCACTAATACTAGCAGTGAATATTTTAGCAGCTGATTGCCACGTGTCATTAGTCTTGGACTGACTTGTTTGGTGTGTGCAACAGGAAATATTTCACTTTTGGAGAACAAGAAAAATAGGTTTATTTGTGTTATGCTTATTAATTTGTGCAGATATCCAGTGTCTGGTAAGTTAATGTTCAATAAAAAATATTAATTTTTATTAAAATGTTCTATTATTTTATGCTAACGATTACTCGTTTATTTCAGCCCTTTGTATTCAGCCTTTCCCTATCGAAATAAACCTATGTTTCTATGAGAATTGAAGCTTTTTTTGCTATTTTTTTGCGGCCCACTTAAACTTAAACCTTGTTTATTTGGCCCGTGTTAGCCTTTGAGTTTGACATGCTTGTTGTACATGCTGCATTAATGTCTGCTATTATTGCACAACAGGTCACAGTGTCCCCTCTAGCTCAGCCCCACAGCTTCCCATGTTAATAAAACTAGATCTACACTGTTCTTTATAATGGCTACAAGTATTCTGTTACATGCATCTACCATAAAGTGTTTTTAAAATTCTCTATTAATGGACAATAGATATTTATGTTGCTTTGATTTTTGTCACCATAAATAATACTATCATGGAAATCCTTGTACATAACGTATCTGCACATGTAATGACAGATTTGCTCTCTTTTGAATATTTTATCCCACATTCACTGGATTGGCATGTAGTATCGATTACCTCATTCAGTTGTGTGCAATCTTAGAAAATTCACCTAGTCCTCATGATCTTTTTTTTTCCCACTAGTGGCTTATAAACAATAAAAAATTGTTTCTCGCAGTCTGGAGGCTGGGAAGTTCAAAATCAAGGCTCTGGCAGATTTGGTATCTAGTAAGGACTTCCTGGTTCATAAATGGAACAAGAACCCAAGTCCAGATACCTACTTCCACAAAAACTAAACTCGTGAAACAGATGCTGGTAAAAAGGGAAAAGTGGTTTACTCAAGTGCCAGTCACCTGAGGAGATGGGGGACTCTTGTTGCAAAGCCCATTTCAGTATGTCAGTGCGACAGAGGTTTCTATAAGGAGGGAGAGAAAAAGCAGAACAGATAAATCAAGGGGAGGAGGTTGGAAAATTCTCTACATGCAGACTAGCACAGTCCATTCTGATACGGATCTCAAAACTGGTCAAGTGACGGTCTGGTGTGCGTCATCCTGGTCTTCATCATCCTGGTTCTATGTCATCCTGGTTTTACATCTGAAGGTCAGCAAATCTTCCAGCACTGGGATGATTGAAGGTCAGAGTCTGCATCTGAAGTTAGTTCCTAGGATTAACAACAGGAATTAATTCTCTCATGGTTCTGGAGGACAGAAGAAGAAAATCGGTATCATGGGGCTAAATTCAGATGCTGCCCCTTACAGTTCCTGGTGGCTGCAGGCATTCCTTAGCTTGTGGCTGCATCAGTACAACCTCTGCCTCTGTCATCACATTGCCTTCTCCTCTTTTCTCTAGTCCTTGTGATCTTAAGGGTTCCTTTTAGTATTAAAATTTATGATAGCCACTTTCCCAATTCTAATAACTCATGCAAAGCATTTATAAATGGATGCTAACCGCTCTAACTCTTCCTTCTCTTTTTAACCTCATCAACAGTGATCAATGATCGACACTTTCTACTATTGTCCTTCTGATCTTCCATCTGAGAACATGAATCCAAATGGGACTGCTGAACCCTAAATATATAGGGCTGGGTAGTTGCCAGGAATGTGAGATTTTTAAGATTCTTTAGTTCTGGCTAAATTCCATAGACTGCTTCATTAGTGTTCTCAGATTGACCACATCCATTTCCCAAAATTCCAGGCCCATGGCATCATTTTACTCTCATTGTATGCCTTAATCCCATTGCTCAGGATGTGACCCTAGCCAGTTGCACAGGATGGAGCCCACACTGAACTCAGAGAGGCCACCGGACGTGTGTCAGTGATCTGTCCCTGATGAGCTTATAGCTCCTTGCCTCCTGGTACTGTGCGGTGCCCTCATCAAACTGGGTGCAGTGAAATAGACAAGTCTGGGCTGGTGGGGCTCTTGCCAAAGAATTTCCAGCCTTAGCTCAGAAGCAATAAAATGCAAGGTCCGTGCTAGATGGTGGCAAGATGACAGCTGCACAGATTCCTTAGCCCCATGCTGGCTGGCTGATGGGTGGGGCAGGGAGGGGTTGACTCACTAGGCACTGGCAATTAGACTGTCTTCAGCCTGCTGAAGGGGTGTCCATGGATTAAGGTCCAGAATAGTATTTACTCCAAGAGAGAGGCCTGCTACAAGTAATAATAACAACTACAGTTAAAAATTTACATTTGCATAGTATCTTATGGACATACATTTCTTGTATTTTAACCTCTCTTTTAAAAAACTTAATGGAAGAGTAAAATTGAAGCTCAGAAAGGCCTAATTGCTTGACCAAGGTCACAGAATGATGAAGGAAAAGCATCTAGATTTCTTGGGTGTTTTTTTAAACTCTTTCTTTGCTGAACTTTTCTCTTTCCTCTACATTGCTTACCTTTTTGTGGCTCATGGATGCTATGAAGTGTCTGCTGTAGATCCAGGGTGATCCAAAAAGGTAGAGGATTCCCAGTATGTGAGGTGGTTTTGAACTACTCCCTTTGGTTTTCTATACACTCAAGGAGCAGCTTGTAATCCCAAGATATCCCTCCCCACAACCTGCACCAGTGTTCTCTGAGTAGGCAAACATCTGGGTTCCTTGCATGCCTGTCAATCTGATGAGAAACAACCCTCCTAGGGAAATTTGGTTGAATATCCTGCTTTAGCTACCAAATTCAACTTCATGAACCAGCTCAAGCTTGCATCCCAGGCACCCTTTGGAAACTTTCTCTGAGAAAGAACTCTTAGTTGAAGACAAAGAATTAAAGATTATAAGAGCTTTACGACAGAAGGTGCATATCTAATGAATGGTCAATGGATAGGATTTAAGAATTTATCTTCTCAAAAGAGAACATAAATTGGTTTCAGAGTATGCAGAGGGGCTGCTATCTGTGGGATTTAAAACAGTGATATTTAGAACTTGGGCAAAGCATTTAATGTCCTGTTTGGGACAGTGGATCTCTACTTGCCAGGTTAAGGAGCTGCCATGCTGTGGAAAAGCCACACTAAGGGAATGGAGAGGCTTTGGCGATGAAGAGCACAGCCCCACTTAAGAGAGAGCTAGAGGGAGCATTCTCCTGGCTCAACTACTTTGGCTGCAGCAAAGTAAGGCTACCTAAGGGTAGGAGTCCTTTGTTATTCACAGGTGCATCCTAAGCAGCTATAACAGTTCCTAGCCCTTGGTAGGCACCCAATAAATATTTGTTGAGTGAATGAAACAGAACTTTCTAAAAGATCTCAATAAAGAATGTGGGGTACTCTCAGGAACTAGGTAGAGTAATTAACAGCATGTAATGCCCCCCTTAATCCACCAAATAATAATAATACCTGAAAGAAAGCAGATCACTCACCACAACAGTGATGAGTAAACTAAAAAAGCAAGCACAGGCTCACTTTACAAATATTGCAACACGCAAGACAGCTAAGTGGGGAGGGACCTGGGGAAGTTGTGGACAAAGGCAGTAACACATCTACTACACTCTCAGTGATATACCCACTTATGCTGACCATCTTAATAGAGGACAAATGGAAAACATGACTGCAAGAAAGGAATGTGTCATAAAAGTGAGCAAGGTATCTGGGCTTTTAACCATCACGGAACTGAAAACATCATGGAGGGTATCAGATCACAGAAATTGCAGGGTTGGAGATAAGGCTCAGCTCAAGTAATTCAAAATCAGACTCATGATCTTCTCTCTCCCATGTGCACTTCTCCTGTATTTCTCATTAGCAGAGCCTTCCCTGGCACCCCACTTCCTAAGACTGGAGGAGGTGCTCCTTTGTGCCCCCAAATTTCTCTGTGCTTACTCTCCAACAGACCTTCTCACAAAATTCTGGGCTCCGTCACAGCAAAGTACTATGTCAGTCCTTGATGTATTTCCGCTCCTAACACAATACCTCACCTATAGTAGATACTCAATAAACACTTGTCCAAAACTTAAATGAATTAACAGCTCCATCATCCACCCAGACAATTTAGACTCCTCCTTCTGCCACCCTCCATGTCCAAAGCCACCAAGTTCAATTTAATCCGTTTAAAATTTGTTTCAGGCCTAACCCCTCTTCTTCATGCCTACTGCTATGGCCTTTGCTTAGGGCTTCTTTTGTCTAAACTATTACAGTGGCCTCCTAACATTTGTCTCCTTGCCTCTCAGCACTCTCTATCCCAAGATGTACTCTTTGCCAGAGGTTTTGAACTAGCAGGTATACACATAACCTGTTTGGCCCTGAAAAGGTTCTAAAAATAATCTAAATTAGTTTTCTACATTTTAATATTAAGAAATTTCAAATAAAATTTTGGTTTTCCAAATTTTATTTTAAAAAATCAGAGGGACTGGCAACAAAGAGACTTCATTCCCACAGTGCAACACTAAACCATGAAGAGCTGGGGCCAGGGGAAGGGCATGGAGCATGCTACCTTCAGCAGGGACATCGCCTCCTTCCCACATGGCCTTGTCTCTCTACTTTAGGGGCCTGGTTCCCTGGAGGCATGGGGGTTTATGGGTCCTGCTGTTTCCTACCACCAGAGTTATCTGTATAAAATACAGATCTTACCCAAAAAAGTATCACATGACTGCAATCTAACTTTGCTGGAAAATAAAATCATGCTATGCAAGGCCCATCACCCACTGGCTCCATCCACCTTTCAAGCCTATGCCCTCCTTTTACCCACCCTTCACCTTAAACGTGGTGGGTATTTTCTCATTTCTGAGGCTTTGCTCAAGCTCTAGTCTCCAGTTTGAGTGCCAGGTCTTGTGATGTAGGGGTAAAAGATTGTGCTGAAGTCAGACTGCTTAGGTACAAGCCCTCTCTAAGCCTTCATTTCCTCCTTTGTAAAATGCGGATAATACTAGTTGATGCCTCATGGGGTTATTGGGAGCGGCAAATAAGTAATAGTTGTAAGGTTCCTAACATGGGGCCTCGCACATAGCAAGGGCTTAACAAGTAATACCCAGGTTGTTGTTGTTGCTGTTGTCCTGCCCTTCTCTCCCTGAAGAAATGCTGTTCTACCTCCATAGCCAGTTCAAATGTCACCTTCTCAGTGAGGCCTTCTCCAGCCCTCCACCCCACCCTAAGTAGAATGAGTAATCCCTCCCCAGGATCTAGAGGGTTCTGCACCTTCCTCTAGGGTGGCACTGACCACACCGTCTCACCCTTAGCTGACCTGTGTCCATTCCTCTGTGCACCACTCACTCCCTAAGGGCCAAGTTGCACATCTTTGGACACCCAGGGCCTGGACACTGTAGGTACTCAGTGTTGCTTGAATTAGTTGGGTTGGAGGTAAAGACAGAAACAACCAGAGGGTCAATCAATTGTTTCCCAGAGTCCTATACACCAAAGATTGTCATGGGATGCTATTTGCCACCTGAACATAGTCAATAAAAGCCAACAGAAAGGAAAAAGGAAAAATTCAGAGCATTAGAGCAAGCCATGTCACTTAATTATCTGACTTTTGTTTCTCTGAACCTCCGTTTTCCCATCTGTAAGGTGGAAATAATAATGCTTTCCCCACCTCACTGGAATACATGAGGATCTAATGAGGGTAACATAGGTGAAAACATTTTCTGAACTACAAAACCTTCGTTTCAGTGCCTGGCCCAATCTGTGACCCTTATTTAATATGAGAATTGGAAGGTACAAAAATGAATTTCCTATAGGATCTGGATTACTAAAATAGTTATAAAGTGTGGGTGGAAAGGCAAGAAATTAGCCCCCAAAACAAATACCAAAAAGCCATGATGAGACTTCCCTGGGATGATAGACTTGGTTTGAATTCCAGCTTTTTCACTTTGAAGGACTCTGGGCAAATTCTTAGCCTTTCCAAGCCTCACTTCTTTATCTCTAAAATGAAGAGAATAAAACCCATCTCAGAAAGGACAGAGCATATATAGGAACCTTGAATACTACTTGCCACCAAGGCTCTCGATAACGTCTGCAGACTTGCTGAGTGATAATCAATGAGCACTGGATATAAGCAAACTAGAAATACCAACTTGAATATAAGAATGACATTAATAACATTAGAATGAAGGCATAATATGTATTTTCTTGATTTGGGATGGAGGGGACTTGAGTGTTCAACAGCCCTCTACCCAAATCAAAGCTCTCTGTAGCCCTGTTCCTGATCACTCACCTGGATCTCCGTGGTCACTTCCTATCTTGTCTCCCCACTCCAGGCACCCTTTCCTGATTCTTCTCGCTCTTCTCAGAGTGGCTTTCCAAAATTACCATGGCGCTCCTCTCTGGAAAGTAGTTCAACGGCAGCCCATCATTGCTAGAATATGGACCCACTACTTGGCCAGCATGCGAGGCCTTTCACAGTCAGATCCTGCCAATCTCACCAGTCCCATCCCTCACCAACATGTCACCCCACTTCTCATGCCTCTTATCCCAACCTCATGGTTCCAGCACATCCCTAAGCCTTCAACGTCCTGCTTTGATGAAATTCCCTTTCCCTCCCACCTGGTCTCCAAGACTCAGCTTGGGCATCAACTTCTTCAGGAAGACACCCTCCACCCGACATGGATTTGGTTCTCCTCCTGGGAGCTCCCACAGCCTCTAAGCACACTTGTCTTGACACTCATCACAAGGAAACACAATATTCATTTACTTGTTTGTCTCCCTCTTTCCATCAGATGGTGAGATCCTGGAAGGCAAGAATGGTCTTTTGTGTTTGAATCCTCACAAATTACCAACCATGCCTAGGCACAGTAGGCACTCTATTATTTTTATTGAACAAAATATGTTTATAAGTTAATGGATGGTTGTGAAAATTTACTATAAATAAGTTCATCTCCCTGTCCCCTCCCCCCACAAAAATCACTTGTCTCCTGTCTTTAGGGACTCACCTTTACATATACAGAGACCCTGTAGCACTATGTTCTGAATTTTGACCCTACAACTTACTAACTGTGAGGCCTGAGCATATTCTGTAACCTCTCTAAGGTTCAGTTTCCTTCTCTGCAAAATAAATACAATAAGGGTACATGCTTCATAAAGATTGTATGAGAATAAGACAAGGTGATTCAGATAAAACACAGTGCCTAGCATGTGATAAGTGTTCAATAAATGTTTAAAACAAATTAAGGGTTAAGAAGTCTTAGTAACTGCCTTCTTGATAGTGAATCAGCAAGCAGTTGAAAGCCTGTCTGCTAGACCCACAGGACGCAAAAGAGAGGTCCTAGTCACCATCATGATATGGAATCCAGATCGCACGTGGGAGGCACAGTGCACAAAGCTGCAGAAATGCTTGTCCCAGGTGCTGGAAGGGACACCTGAGCTCAGTGGTGAGCACGCGCCTTGGCAAAGTGGCCGAAACACTCCAGAAGCCAAATGTGGCCATTGCAGCAGCTCCTGGTCTTCCTGCCTTCCACGGTGTTAGCCGCTCTCGCACTCACGGACCTTTAATTTGCTCTGAAGCACTTAGCTCTCTCCATCCCATGCATTACTTCCCAACCTTTTGAGTGCTTTCTGGCCTTCCTGACTCACTTACCACGCAGTCCCTCAGGCTGTAGGCAGGCCACTCTTAAAAGCCTGAAACTTCTCATAGTGTCACAGTTGGCTTTATCAGGATCTTACCATATGGCCTTTGAGTACTCACATGGATGAAGTGTCAGGGTCAATACTAGTAAGAAAGGGGAAGAAATAGTGCCTGGGGAGGGTGGAAGTCCCTGGGCCAGCTCTCCCAGGTCCCATCCTGAGTGTCCCTTCTCAGGGAAGGACTGATATAGGCAATCATCAACTCTGTGATGCTAGTGAACTAGCCTGTGCCTTCTGGTAGGAAGGTTTCCAGGAGCTCATGGCCGCTTGGCTGGTGCCTACTTAGACCTACACCTTAGTCAGCCCCATCTACCTTGTCCCTGCCTCATCTCCACTCCCTTTCCCATCAGCAGTCCCGGGTCCTAGAAGTGCTCTCTGCGCTGATGGCTCCAGGTCTGAGTGTGCAATCCAACAACACCCCCAGTGTCCAGTCACCAGGGCGCATCACTTAACCTCTCTTTGTCCCCCTTTTAGTCACTTGCCCCAGGCAAAAAGCTCTACAATGAAATATGAGTTTGACTACCATTAGCCTTATGACAAGATCCCACAATAACCATAGGGTGCCCATCATTTTGTTTCACATAGTTATGTGATATCTTGATAATCATAATAATGGATATGACTTTCTGCTTGCTTTATGTGTACCTTACAACAGCCCTGGTTCTTTTAAAGGTGGTGTTTCCAATTTAGAAATGAGGACGCTGAGGCTCAGAGAATGAAGTAGCATGCCCAGTCACAAGGTAAGTGGCCAAGCAAGACTTGAACCCATGGCCTTCTGGCTGAGGGCAGAGCCCTGGTTTTTTGCCCTTGCCACCTCCCCACAAGCTCTGCTAGAGTGAGGGACACCCCCACACCCATGCAACCTCCCAGTCCTAGCTAGAAGCAGCGATGGAGATGCTAATGCATCTACCCGAAAGGGTATAATTAGGCAATATCACTGTTTTTCTTCAAAGTGTGTAACATGAGACACAGGAAAAACATTTATTGCAGTGTACAGGATTCCAGTATAATGATATCAATTTTGTCTCTCTCATTTATTCTTCCTACTAAAGTTTTCTCTATTTTCGAAGGTTTAGATCTAGCCTCACCCCTCTGTGCATTTCCTCTGGCTACTCACTGAGCTGCTCTTCTACTAAAGTACTTACCCAGACTGGACCATGCAATTTCAATACTTTTTGTCTTTCATGCTTTTACTTAAATGTCATCTTCTCGGTAGTAACTTTTCTGGTCACCTATTCTAAAATTGCAGCCCCTCCCCAACACTTGCTATCCCCCTTCGCAGCTGTATTTTTCCCCTAAGGCAGTGGTTCTCAACCTTCTGGCCCTTTAAATACAGTTCCTCATGTTGTGACCCAACCATAAAATTATTTTCGTTGCTACTTCATAACTGTAATGTTGCTACTGTTATGAATCGTAATGTAAATATCTGATATGCAGGATGGTCTTAGGTGACCCCTGTGAAAGGGTCATTCGACCGCCAAAGGGGTCATGACCCAAAGGTTGAGAACCACTGCCCTAAGGACTTACACCACCCAGCATATACATCCTATTGGCTCCTCCTACTTATTTCCTGCCTCCCGCATTAGAACACAAGCTCCCTGAGGCTAGGCTTTTCTTTATGTTTTTTTTCACAGCTGCCTTTCCCAGAGCAGTGTCTAGTAAGTGCTCAGTACTTAAATGCTTGGTGTGTTTTATTTCTAGTTTATTTCAGCTAAGTTAGTTCTTCCTCTTTAAATAACTATGAAGTTCTCAAAGATAGTAACCAGACCATATATATATCTTCTGTCTCCCCAGAACACTTCCAGAGATGCCAGGCACATAGATAGAGGTTATTTTATTTTTAAATATATTTTTATTGGTTTTAGAGAGAGGAAGGGAGAGGGATAGAGAGATAGGAACATCATCAAGAGAGAAACATCGATCAGTTGCCTCCTGCACGCCCCCTACTGGGGATCGAACCCACAACCCTGGCATGTGCCCTGACTGTGACCTCTGGGTTCATGAGCTGACACTTAACCATTGAGCCACACTGGCTAGGCTAGATAGAAGTTATTTTCAAACCCACTTGCCTGATTAACTGTGTAGAAAATTAAGCAAAATTGAAGGCCCTCTGCCCTATAGTGGGGTTACCTGTATCTTCTCATCATTGTGAATTTGCCTCCATTCTGAAAATTTTAATTTGCATGGCAGCAGGTGGAGGTGGGCTACTTCATGGTTAAAAAAAAAAAAATCTCCTTTATTCCTGAAAATTAACTGCTGGTGGCCCCTGTGCCTTCGCATATTATTTTTCTCTTCTCCTTGCCTTGGAAGCCCACTGGGTCCCTTTGGTCCCTGTCACTCTGACAGCTCCCTAATGCTAAGAGTGGGATTCTGCATGTTGTACAGGTTCAAGGGAGGATGCACATTCCCCAGACCAGCAGGAGTGACTGGCTCAAACTGTAGAGAGGTTTGCCCCAGCCTTGCCTTCAGGAGCCAGGATGGGTGTGTGCTGCCTGCACTGTGCACACAGGCTGTGCCCAGGGAAGTCACTGGTTTCCATGGCAATCTCACCCTCCGTGTGTCTGCGTGTGCACGTGTGTGCACACGTGTGTGTACAAGTACATGTGTGATGAGCCAGCTCTGCCTGATTCACAGTCTTCCCGAGATGGGCTGGCTCTTTGGGGAGCACCAGGTGTTGAAATCTTGAGGGAAGGGCCGGCCTTGACCCTAAGAAAATTCTCCAGGTGCCAAGTCAAAGGATTAGTTCCATCTGCCACCACCCAAATCAGGCCATGAGTTGCTGTGGGTAGACAGTGAAATCATCTTTTCTTCTGGTTTTGGTGGTTACTATTTTTAACTGTGTTGAATGGCCAGGAAGAACCTGAGGGGAAGGTAGCCAGAGCAGCAAAGACCAATTTCCTGGCTCAGGATCCTCACAGCCCAGGCAGTTTCCTGTTTGCCAGAGGAGAGCTGAGGGGCACGGGATGGGGGGGGGGGGGGTATTCCCTTATAGTTGGAAGGTTTTACAGCACTTTGAGGTAGAGAAAGAAGAAATCTTCAGCTCTGCCCAGGCTCAACCCTCATGTCAATTATTTTTTCTGTTGGGTTGGGACTGGGCAGGTTGGTGAGCAGGAGGGGACAGAAGAAGGAAGGAGAACAGAATTGGGGGGCGGGGGGTAGCTTTAATGGGACAGGATGTACTTAAAATTCTCCCTGTCTGTTATCCATCCAAAAACTGGCCTCTTCGTGGTGTAGGAGGCCACTGTGACTTCTCCATATTTATAGTATTTGGCAGAATTGTGGAACACAATTCTAACAGTGTATTTTAAATGAAGCTAAATGAAATGCATTCTTAGTCCATGGGAAAGTTCTTCCTTTTTTTTTTTTTTTGGATATAATGTGATGTGAAGAGTTGGTGCTGACTGAAGCATCGTAGATAATCACACAATGTGTGAAGCTGATGTGAGTCTAGGTGGGAGCTGGGTGACCCAGACTGGAATGGTCCCCCACTAGAAATGATCCAGTCATTCAAACTATTCCCAGATCTTGGAGCCCCCGGAGCAGGGGTAGCTCCAGGATCCTACCATTTCTCAACTTACCATGTTTTCCAAAGGTTTTTTTGTTGTTATTTTTGTTTGATGACCTGATTCTCTCCATCCACAGTGGCCCTGATGCAACTCTCTATCCACCAAAGTTCTCCAAGGATCAGGGCTGATTAGGGGTCGAGTTTCTGAAATCAGCTTGCAGAAGTCATGAACCCAAACCTGACATTCTGTTTCTTCTGCTTCCATCTCCCAATTATGTCATGGAATTTTCTGTGTCTAAATCTAAAATATGTTTATGTTATTTTCTAAAAAGTATACAGGCCTAATTGAGCTTCACTGGCCCCTGTGGATGTCTATAGGTACACCTTCTTTACTGATCTTCGTTCCCTCATTTGTAAAAGAAGGATATTGGGTATTGAACTAAGGGTTTTTCCAGCTCAAAAATACCCAAGATTCGCCAAAAATACATTCAGTATCGCTCCTCCAATCCCATAGCCTTTTTTATTCTGAATCCTGCTAATTGTTCCTCTGCCTTGCTTCCTATTTTGAGGTATTTTTCTCCATTCCAAATGTATCAACACTAGTTCATCTCCAAGCTTCTTCATGCTGGACTACTAGAGCTATCTTCTTGGGGGTTGCTTTGGCTTTCATTGTTTTCTTCTGTTAAGTGATACCACAAGTAGCTGATCAGAATAACTGGTTTCACAGTTCATTTTATATCTGATTCAAGGACCTGTATATGGCTCCTTACTTTCCCACTCCACACACACCTTAAACCTCACTATCACCTGGTTTACCACAACATGGCCCTATGGCTCCAATCATGTTCCTGTATTACCCAGCCCTCTATTCACTTTGAAGATTCTCACCCCTTTGTATCAACAATAACACCTCCATGCGGCCTCCCCTACTCTCCAAACCAATCTTCACTATCCTCCACACAAACTAGGGCCATGATACACTGCCTGGAGACTGACACCCATTCCCTTCCATGCTCCCTTCATCTTCTTTTCTTTGTCATTTTGATAACATACTCCATGTCATTCTCTAGTGGTTTCATGTTTATTTATTGACCCTTCTCTAAGGGAAAATGTCCAAAAAGGGGATCCTAGGAAAGGTGTGGCCTTCTCTCCTTTATTTGAAGTTAATTTAAAAAAAAAAAAAACATGAAAAGGCACTTTTCTAAAAGTTTATTTTGAGGGCTCAGAAATTAAACCCCTGTTCTCCACAGTCTTTTTGGATTCAGTAGTCTTCTCCATGCCATAGTAAAGTTTTCTGTGCAACCTCCAGAAACAGCATTTCTCATGATAAGACAGACTGCAGAGTTATACTGTGACTTCCAGAGGACTCGTTCTATACCTCCAGGATGGTCTGCCAAGCTCCAGGAGCACATTGCAGCACATCAATTGTCATCCTTGGGAACAACAGCACTGCTGGTGCCTCACATTTGTCGGTATGCCTCAAGTACTCTACGGAAGGAGGCACATTGAGGGTATAAACCTCCCTCAACCATGCTTCTACTGTATACAGACATAGACTTGTCCTCTGGTGGCCAAGAGAGGTTGTTCTTGAAGGTGTCAGGGGCATGCCCAAGAAAATAAACTTGAGGGGAAATGGTTTATACATTTTTTTAATAGAAACACTACCTTGTTACGAGTTCTAGAATGAATATCTGCATTTTCCATTGTTCTATAAAATGAGTATCAAGTCCTTGATCCTGTTTTATCTCCCTCTGATAACTCCAGCCTTTTGCTCCATCATGCAGGGCCTAGCAGTTACAGATTCTGCATCTCCAAGAGCAGGGTCATGAACCTGAAAGGAATCTCCCCAATCAGGTTCAGCTACAGAATTAAATCAATCTACCCACTGAAAAGGGTGGTGGCAGGTTCACACACCTATGGCAAAAGTCATTCTAAGGGAAACATCTACTTTTTTTTTACCTGAAATCTTCCTTTTAACGTTGAGGGGGTGATTTCTAACTTTTCAAGCTTTGACATACTTGTCTCTTTTTCACTTCATCACACACCTATGAGACATGTAGGCATCATTATGTTTATTAATAAAATGAATTCAAGTAGATTGGTTGGGGTATTTGAGGATTTCTTGAAATCACAGAGGACCTCCTGGGGTAACCTGAAGCAGAACTAATGTCCTTGGAGATGAGGCTCTAGAACAAGGGTGGGCAAACTTTTTGACTCGAGGGCCACAATGGGTTCTTAAACTGGACCGGAGGGCCGGAACAAAAGCATGGAGGGAGTGTTTGTGTGAACTAATATAAATTCAAAGTAAACATCATTACATAAAAGGGTACGGTCCTTTTTTTTTTTTAGTTTTATTCATTTCAAACGGGCCGGATCTGGCCCGCGGGCCATAGTTTGCCCAGGCTGCTCTAGAATCAGACAGAGCAGTTTAATCTGATTTTTAGTTAATTGGTCTTGGGCAAGGGATTCAGCCTCTTTGAGCCTCAGTTTCCTCATCTGTAAAATGGAGACAATACTATCTAGCTGATTGGGTTGTGAGTAACAATAAATGTGATCAATGTAAGTAAACTGCTTGGCACATAGGCGTGCAACAAATGTAGATGTAATCTAATAGATTAATATGGGAGGACCAGGTACACAGCATGCAGAAAAGAACTCATGGATGGAGAGCAGTCATTCCTGAGGCATTTTCTCCAGCTCAAGTTACCAAAAGATAAGAATGAACACATACATGCAAGAGGGCAGAGCTAAGCATAACAGACAGCTTTACCTGAAAGGTGGAGGGCAAGTCAACAGAAAGGAACATTCCAAATGACATTTACATCCTTTGGATTCCAAAAACAAGGGCTAGGTTTTTATCTTTAGTCACTGCTGAGGTATGATTTGCTGCAAAGGACACAGTTGATATCCTCTCTCCAGCAGGGACCTGCATTGTGAGAGGAGAAAAGCCATTTGCCTTCTCTCTGAAAAGACCAGCTAGAATCAGGGAAGCAAGTACAACGGATCTATGCACCCCTGTGTTCACTGCAGCATTATCGACAATAGGCAAGATATAGAAGCAACCCAAGTTCCCATCAACAGGCGAGTGGATTCGAAAGCTGTGGTCCATACAGGGTGGGGCAAAAAATAAGTTTACAGTTGTTCATATGGAAAATAATACAACAATTAATAAATAATAATATAAGGATAAACTCTCTATTTTGTGTGCTCACAACTGTAAACCTACCTTTGTCCCACCCTACATATACAATGGAGTACTATTTGACCATAAAAATGTGGAATCTTAACATTTGTGATAGCAGGGATGGACCTGGAGGGTATTATGCTGAGTGAAATAAGTCAGTCAGAGAGAGACAAATACCATATGATTTCATTTATACGGGGAATCTAAAGAACAATGTAAATGAATAGACAAAACAGAAACAGACTCATAGATACCGAGAACAGACTGATGGTTGCCAGAAGGGAGGAGGGTTGGGGGAATGGGTGAAAAGGTAAAGGGATCAAGAAGCACAAATTGGTAGTTTCGAAATAGTCACGGGGATGTAAAGTACAGCACAGGGAATATAGTCAATAATATTGCAACAACTATGTATGCTGTCAGGTGGGTACTTGAAATAGCAAAGGAACACTTTGTAAAGTAAATGATTGTCTTAACACTATGATGTACACCTAAAACCACTAAAAAATAATATATTGAATGTAAACTCTAATTGAACAAGATTTTTTTAAATTTTTAAACACCATCTCTCCTGGAGTAGATGTGTGGCACAGCAAGGCAGTGTGGGAAAAGCCTAGATAAGAAGGCAGAAGACAGTCTGTATGGCCCTGACGCTCACGCAGGATGTAATGATTCAAGGCCTGTGGTACAGCATTTGGGGGCAAAAGAGGCTCATGGTAGCACCAGGCTCTCTGGAATTTTTTTAAAAGATGATGATACAACCAACTCACAAGAACTAAATAACTTGCCACCACAAATGCCAAACAGAATCTATTTGATTCAAAGGCATGAAATACACCAAGTTTGTAGCTAAAAGTCAGAGTGAAGTGTATACATTTTTTTAAACCACAGACTGAACAAAACCTAGCTCACTTATCCTCTTAAGCTGTAAACCAATTCTAAGTGGATTTAAGTATACAAATTTATGGAAGTACATTCTAGTGTGTCAGGACAGAATCAATTTTATAAAATGGAATCCGATACTAATTGAATATCAAAATTTGCTCAGAATCAGGCCTAAACAGTAGCTTGAAAATTCAACTCCAATTAGAATAAAAGGAAATAAAGAACTCAAAATTAGCCAATAATGATGATGATGATGATGATGATGTTGGTGATGATGTTGGTGGTCATGATCATGATCATAATACTACTATACTTCCTGGTACTTGTTCCCAGAGCAATGACATATATCCATGTACCAAGGGTGCACTGATGCGTTCCCCTTGCAATGATCTCAGAATCTTTTACTTGGATAATCTACCTTCTGACTAGTGTGAGCTTTGAGAAATGTGTTGAGCTGCAGATCAAAGAGAAAAAGTAGGTCCCACATAAGAAAACAGAAGGTAGCTAGTAAACTTGTACACATTGGTAATTATTAATTGCATTATTAGCATATTGGCCAGAGATTATGACTTGTACATGTGTGATCGGTATATAGGCATTGTTACATGTGCACATGTTTGAATGACACAAATAATTAGCAACTTAAATTTACCAATTTTGTTGGCATATGTTCTTTAAATACTGAAAACCTCAGAGGAAGATAAAAATGTGGACCGCCACCAGTGGGACCAGCAAAGAATGAGTTATTTGTGTCGCTGAAAAATATAGAGAGAATAAAAATCACATGTCCAGAATGACATGGAAATTAGGGGTTGGGAGAAGAGGAATGTGTGAGAGCAGTAATTTGGCCAATCTTTCTGGAGAAGGAGAAGATGCTAAACAGAGGAAAATAAAGGGGTTTCATTCCATGCAGCCAGGAGTTTGACAATGGCTCAGATTTCAGAAATGTGACAAACCATGGTCACTTGGCCACAAAGCCTGTTTTCTGTGGTTTCAGGTTTACTCATCTGTGAAACATGGGACTTCCTAGCCATTGTAAAGGAACAAAACAGGTGATCCCCGAAAGAATGAGTTGCTGATTCAGAAGCTAAAGAAAGAAAGGACTGTGTAGTTGCTGGCTCCCTCTCCTTCCGCATTTCTGGCCTCAGTTCTCTTCTCCCGCGAGTAAGACTCAAAGCCCGTCCAGCCTGCTCTGCAGTTTGGACAGTTCACGGGGAAATTCCTCTAAAGGGCGAATCAGATCCGCTTAGAGGAGCGTGAGTTCCTGCAGGCACAATACCCTCTGAGTTTTCTCTCTAGCAGCACAGTTTGAGGCGTGGCCTCGATGTTGACCGCATATTTAGAATGTCAGCCCACGTGGGAATGATTCCTTCCAGTTAGCATGATCCCACATTGAAGAGTTTAACTTGGATTCTGTTTCTCTCGTTTCATTTCTCTTCCCTTTGTCCTACTTTCCCCTGTGGCTGAGAGATGTTTTTCCACTTCGTTTTGCAGACATGTGAGGCATCTCACTCCCTCATAGCCCCCACCCCATACTTCCACACATCTGGAAGAGCAATGTTCACATCTGGAGGCCATTCTCATCTGGAAGATTTCTTTTGACATTCTTTTCTTTGAAACTCAATCCATGTAACCTCTTGTTCAAAAGGGCCTCTGAACTACTGGAATCATTTGCAGAGGCTCAGGAAAAAGTCCTTGGTTTTATCCCTATGTGGTGGAATTTATGAGTCAACCCAAACCCAGCATTTTGTTTCTGATTGCTTTTTCTTTTCATAGTAATTATTTTTCTGAGCTTCATGTTGAAAAGGACTGCAAGTCCTAACCTAGGTCACATGCAAAAGGAAGATGGAAAGTGAGATATTCAGCAAATCACAATGGTGAGTCCGGTTCCTAGCTCTGTGAACTTGAACTAGATAGTCATTTCCTCATCAACAAAATTGGGGTTCATTGTTTAAAACTTGATTAATACCCCCTGCTTTGTTATCTCATAAGATTATGCCAGGATAAGGTGAGATAGCACATCTGCGCATGCCTGGTCTCACCCTGGGTAAGATAAGGATGAAGGAGAAAGGGGAAGAGGCTCCCATCCAGCTGAGACAGTGTCTGCATTTGCACCCCTCTCCCCCTCCCCCCCCCCCCCACCCCCCGACCCCCTTTGCCGCAACACTGTGGCTTTGTGATGCACCACTGGGCAGGGGAGAGGCAGAAATCTCTGGAACATGAGAGTCCTGCATTCAGCCGCATGCTCTCATTCTAAGTAGAGTGTAGAGTATTTAATTGGTGATTCTCGAACTTAATGTTCATAAAAAGTACCTGGCCATTCTGAAAAAATGCAAGTTCTGGTTCAGCAGGTCTAGGGTGGGACTGAGGTTTGCAGTTCTAACGAACTCCCATGTTATACTTAAGCTATTTGTCCCTAGATCATATGTTGAGCAACATGATACAGGGAAGTAGATCTCCAGCCCAAATATTCAACTTCGACAAGCAAGAGAATTTGTCATCTTGGCAGTGTCAAATCTAAATCTTAAGAAGTCAGTCTTCCGAAGGAGAGGCATAGAAGGAAAGGAGATCCACATTCCTAAAATGCACAAAGACTTGTTCAGCTCAACTTTGACCCTCTCCTGCCAGGAGGCAGGAGCCACGTGGCCTTTTGGGTGTGAAGGGAAAGCTAACTGCCCTACTTCACCCCATTCCCTGCCCTCAAGTATTTCCCCTCAGAGTTAGGTTTACGCCTACTGGAGAGAATGCCACAGCTATGGATGGCTGCCTTTGACCTTTAGCAAGTTGCCCATTCCCAGCCAGGAGGCTGCTACAAGAGGAAGAAACACCAATGCTTTTTCAGCTGGGCATCGCCAGCCAGCTTCTCTTGCCCCTGAGCTATGTTGCCTGGCAACCAGAGGGCAGGAGAAAGGCAGGGATGGAAGTAGGTAAGAAGGCAGGGAGAAAATGATGGGAACAGGAGCAACCGGGCTAAATGCCATCTGAGGGCTCCTGGTCACACAGACACACACACCCAATAGGGTAGAAAGTTAACAAGCCTCAGAGGGAGGACACCAGTGGGTGTGAACCTAGAGAGCAAGAGGCCAGAAGTTTATATTCATTTTTTCCATTATATTATTTTTAAAATATGTACTAATAATAAAAGGAGGAGAAAAATAATCCTACTTCTTCGATGAACTGGCAAGGCAGAGGGAAAAATTGAAAGAGTCTTTATGAAAACCAAGGGAATCATTAAAGGGTGTGTAGGGGGGTGGGGAGAAGTTGGTAAAAATCCTGTACTAAAAGCTAAAACATGTCTTGAAAAATGGCCAAAAAATAGTTTATAGTAAGGTCTAAAGAGCTGAAATGAGACACCGCCCAGGTGTGGGCAAGTGGCTCCCGAATGAGGCAGGGAAGGGTGATGCCACGTGGCCCACTCGTTGCCACCCACCTGCCACCCCATCAGTGTGTCACTGGGAAGGGGCCACCCCAGCCAACAGGAGGGTGTGGGACAACAGACAGCCATTCAGGGAGACAGCTAAAGTGCAGGAAGATTTTTTTATTCCAGCCACACTTCTGGAACTTCAGTTTCCTTGTAGGTTGAAAGCCTTAATTCAGGCCTGTAAGAGTCTCTTAAATTGTTGAACTGCCTCTGCTCTGGCCTTCCTGCTTCCTGTCATTCTCACACTTGCAACCTTGCTCCAAACTGCCATAGGGATAGCCTTCTAAAACACAGATGGAACCACGCTGCTCAAAATCTTTCATAGTGTCCCATAGCCAACAAAGAAAATTCCAAATTTCTTAGCATGGCATTTGATGCTTTCCACAGCCTTGCCCTGGTCCACTGTTTCAGAGTCACCTACCGTGACTCCTACCAACCCCCAACCACCCTATGGTCAAGTCATCTAAACCATACTGTTCTCCACCAAGCCATGAACTTTTACCCTTCCATGCCTTTGCATATTGTTATAATTGCTCATGTGGTTTATCTTCCAAATAAGCCCTATTTTCCATTTTAAAAGTACACAGAAATAGCATTAAAATTTTTTCAAAGTAATACCTTCACATAATTTAATTTTTTAAAAGGTGAGGAAGACTTAACATGCAAAGAAGCAATCTCTTGCCTTCCTCTTCCTCCTGCCCATGCCCTCTCCCTTAACTAAATCACCTTTCAGTCTAAATTTTCTCTCCTGGTGGTTACCTTCATTTCTCTAGGAACTATTTCTTGATTTCTCTAAAGTTATTTGTTAATTTAGCAATTTTACATAGCCTTTTTTTTTTTGCATTCTGACTCTAATAAATGAGTGCTTTGCACACATGGAACGTACTGCTGTTTTCATTTTCCCAGTGGAAACATTTCACTTTAA
Organism: Myotis yumanensis; assembly: GCF_028538775.1. NCBI lineage: Eukaryota > Metazoa > Chordata > Mammalia > Chiroptera > Vespertilionidae > Myotis > Myotis yumanensis. The sequence continues at coordinate 189,057,686 of NW_027223754.1, forward strand.
GATAAGTTACAAGAAAAAAAAAAAACATGCCAAAACCGGTTTGGCTCAGTGGATAGAGTGTCGGCCTGTGGACTGAAAGGTCCCAGGTTCGATTCCAGTCGAGGGCATGTACCTTGGTTGCGGGCACATCCCCAGTAGGAGATGTGCAGGAGGCAGCTGATTGATGTTTCTCTCTAATCGATGTTTCTAACTCTCTATCTCTCTCCCTCCCTCTCTGTAAAAAATCAATAAAATATATTTTTTTAAAAACATATGGTAAGGAGTAAGAGTTCAGGCTGGGAAGTCAGCCTGGCTGTGTCCTGATGGCTAGCTTGCTACTTACCACTGTGTGATCTCAGTCAATTGAACTAACTTTTCTGTGCTTATGATGTCTTCACAGATGGTGGAGGATACAAATTAGTGTTTTCTTCAGCTGTAAAATCTGTACTGGCCTCTCACTAGACCTGCAGCAAAACTGTATCTCTCTTCACTACTGTTAAAGGTTGGAGATACTGCCTCCAGATCCTACATCTCCCTCTAGTTTGCTTTTTACACCCTCATCTTGCAGGAGTGTGTTCTCAAATGACCTTCTTAAAAAGATGTGTAGACCTGAAGCTAATATAATATTGTATGTCAACTATAATCGAAAAAATGTTAATTATTTTTTAAACGTATAGAAGTAAGCATCGCACCTGTCTGCAAATGTCTTTTCTTCTGCCTTTAAAATTCACAATTACTTTTGCTAGTTATACAATCCTAGTGGAAAGTCTCTTTATGCATTCATTTGTTGCTTCTTGCCCTGACTGGGGATCAACCCCACAACCTTTAACCAATTGAGCTACTGGGCCATCCTGGATTATTCTAAGTGTTATTTTTTTATTGATATTTCATATGCATCTTTTTCTTTTATTTTTCCTCTAATCTTATCCTCCAATTTTTTAATTAGATTTTTCTTCTTATTTAATTTATGTAGAGTCTTTATAAATATCTCTAGAGGATACAAATTCACTTTATTCAAGCTCCTTATTTACCCAGAATTATCTCTTGTATTCCTTTTGGTCATTTCTCTATTTCACAGTGTTTCTTTTTCATATATCATAATTCTCTCAAATACCTACTCACTGGGGGGATTGGCAAAACTGACCATTAATTCAGTGTACACCAGCAGGCATGGTTGACTATTGGGCTCCATTTCAGGCTAAGTGGAAATGGACCCAGATGTGACATTAGCTCCTACACTACTAGTAAGAGCAGCTTGTTCAATTTCTTTAGAGAGGAACAATCCTTCCGCCATGACCTCTGGGTGAAGAAGTAAGGGTGTTTCCACTGTATCTCCCGCTTGTCTACCATCAAATCTACAGTTCTTAGTACTGAGCCCTTCCAGAATTCTTTAAGAAAAATCGCCCTGGACAACTGCCTGCAGAGTGTCTATCTTCACAGCACCTTCCTCTGTGTACCTCACTTCATCTGCCCTCAGTCCTCCTCCTGCTTACTGTAATCCACATATCACACCAACATTTATCCTCTGCAGACCTTCTTCACATTCTCTTCATTGTTGAAGTTTGTACCAATTTTCATTCCTTTGGTGTCATGCCATGAGGGCTCAAAAGAAGATAAATGTGTGTTCCAAGAAACCAAAAGCAAAAATGATGATTCTAAAAGTTTCCAGAGAAGGTATAGATCCCCTGAAAAAGAACAGGAGTTCTTAATATCAACAATGGATGCTGGCCAAGAGAATAATTGTTTCACTATTGAAAGACAAGAACCTTCACCCTAGAACTTTGACACTGATTAAACTATCTTTGAAATCTGGGGCAGTAATGACATCGCAGGACCTATAAACCTCTTTTAATAGTCTCTTGGAAGAAATACTCCAGTAGGAAGAGAAATAAATACAAGAGAACACTATAGGACTTGTGTGCATTGAGAATAAATAAATAAAGACTATATACATTTTAATCTTTTTCTAAAAAATGAAGGTTAAAAATGGAATAGAAAAGTAGACTTATGGATAAGTAGGCAACATGCATAAATGGGAGGATTCATACCTACACACATTATAATGAATTTATAAAGTGTCAAAATTGGCAAAGAATACATTTAAAGCCTTGCATAGATAAATAACCATTATCAAAATTAAAATGGCAATCACTTTATGAGATGAATAAGTATGACCTGGATTCCAAACTGGATAAGAACAACACACACAAAAATTATATTATCTACATACATAGATATTATTGTGTCTCACATATACAAGAAACTCTTACAAATCAACATGAAGAAGACTGGAAACCCAAAAGAAAAGTGAACAAAACATGGAATACACAATTTAGAAAATGAATACCAAGTATGAGATAAGATGTGTATTTCTAGGAAGATCAGGAAATCAGAGAAATACAAATTTTTAAACAGTGACTTACTACTTTATATACATCCAATACACAATGATTAGAAAGCTGAGTAATACCAAGTGATGATGAAGAAGACTCAAGGAAATAAGACTTATGCATGTATTTCTGGAGCAGCCTTAAACTGGCACCGCATCTCTAGAAAGCAACTGGGAGGGTATTGAGTAAAAATTAAATATTCATATACTTTATGCCAGCAATTCCCCATGTTGGGTCTGTGCTCAGAGAGGCTCTTACAGAGTTCCATGGAGCACAAATATGAGAGTACTTGTCCTAGCATTAGAGACTATCATAAGTGAGTCAGCGACTGGCAGCTGGAAGGGTGGGGGAGTGAGGAAGGGGGAAGAAGCAAAATAGGAGATAAGGTCAGGGGTGAAAGGGAAAAACAAATAACCAAAATAAAACCAGAATGCAACCTTGCACAGCCTGTTAATGAACTGAGGAATGTGTTCAACTCAGCTCCCTGCATCTGTCATTCCACGAACCGAAAATCATTGCGTACAAGTAGCTATTTATCACCTGGTATCCTTTTGTGGGTCAAGCACTCTGGGTAGAAAAATAAATGAGCAACTGCCGCCAGGGTGCTTCACTTGCTTTGATCAAAGAGGTAAGCTGTGGAGTGGACGTGACCTTCCAACACTCCCCCGCCCCTCATCCCTCCATTCATCTGGTCCAGTAGAAAACAAGAGAGAAGGCCTCACCCTCTATAAACAAACCCCTCCCTGGCCCTCAGTAATCTCCAGGCTTAGTGTTTCCCACCCAAATCTCATTTCCCTCCGCAGAACTCTTGTGGAGCAGGTTGCTCAACCCCTAAGCAATCCTGCCCACTTCACCTGGAGTCACATTGAAGCAGTGTTGACATTTGTCCCTTGTACTCCCCAAAGCGTCAGTGCAGCCATCTCCTGGGTCTGGGGCTCTTGTGGAGAAGAAGGGCAAGATGGAGGCAAGATCCTATGTCTTCTGGGGGGAAATAAATTATTTTTACAGCAATTTCTCTGCACCCTTCTAGATAATCAATCTGAACATCTGGAAAAAGAAAGCCCACTTCCACAGATAAGGACCAGAATGGGTTTGTTGAAGCAACACAGAAATAGAGAGAAAGCAGCACCAAGATGAACTCTTAAAAGCTGGTGAAGTGACAAGAGACTGATTTTTCCCCCATGGGGATATTGCTGGCATCTTTTTTCTTCCACATATGCCTGCATCAGCCTACTCTTTAGAACCAAACCTCCGTTTTTCTATTTTCCCTAGATTCCTATTCCATAGATCAGTGATGGCGAACCTTTTGAGCTCGGCGTGTCAGCATTTTGAAAAACCCTAACTTAACTCTGGTGCCGTGTCACATATAGAAATTTTTTGATATTTGCAACCATAGTAAAACAAAGACTTATATTTTTGATATTTATTTTATATATTTAAATGCCATTTAAAAAAGAAAAATCAACCAAAAAAATGAGTTCGAATGTCACCTCTGACACTCGTGTCATAGGTTCGCCATCACTGCCATAGATCCTGCCTCAGCTGATTCCCTGGTTCAGATACCACTGCACCCTCCTCCGCACCTCTTTCAACCCATCTGGCAAGGGGGCCTTCAATTTTGACTTCTCCAGACCACACCAGACCACAAAATGGCCTTGAATCCTGTTCAGCTTGCTTTGTTTTCCTCAGCCACCAAAGAGCTGGGCAGTCAGCTATCCTCATAAAGTTTACCCTGTGGACAAAGCGGCGTCCTGAGGCCTTATCAAGAAAAACTACAGAAATGAAAGTTATAGGCCCTGCCCTTAAAGGAATGTGTCTGTGGGTCACTTGTTAAACATAAGTCATTATTCTTGGCACTTTTATATAGTACACTTATAGTACATTTCTTTCTTTATCTTCACAATGACCTCAGCAGTTAAAGCCCCATTTTCTGTTTTCCAAATGAGTAAACGGAGCCTCTCAGACATAGAAGATGTGCCTCAAGTAACAGCTGGTATGTGACAAGACCAGCGCTTCTGACCCCAAGCCCAGGCACTTTTCACAATACCGTCGTTGCATTCAAAAGAATCTGTCCTGCTTGGAAATACAGAGCCCTTGGCCTTGAAATAGACTCAAAGTATTTTCAAAAGAGCATGTCAACAAGAACAAAGGCACGATTAAATGAACTCTGAGCTGGTATGTTCTGGTCTCTTCGTGGAAAGGAGGGGTTCAACAGCAAACACTTTCTAAAAGGAGACACCTTGGAAATCCAGTTGAAAGAACAGAGGGCGGTAGATTGTCCAGGAAGAGAAAATAAAGTTGGAACAAGCATCTTCTCTTGAGGTTACTCAGACATTCCTACTGTCATGGAATGAATTTTCTACTCTGTCTCCCAGAGAAAGAGGAGTCGTGATGAAACGTGGCAGGGTGGACTCAGGTTAGACAGCACGAAAAATGTTTCTGGCAATGAGGGAGTTAAATACCAAACTCTTTCATTAAAGGAAGTGGTGAAATGTAGATTCCACCCCCCCCCTCCCCCGAAGATGGTTTTAGCTTACTCCTGTTGGAAACGGGAGATGGAATACATGAGCTCTGGAAACCTCCTCTGAAAATGGCAGTTCTGCAGCTGTAAGATAACTTTATTGTGCACACATAAAAAAGGGTTCAGGGCAACCCGGATAATGACAAACTATTACTCAACCCCAGGCCCTCCCAGAGAGCTCCTGCAGAAGTTTTTCTCTCCTTTCCTCCCTGGTTCCCATACTCCAACAAGCATGAACCAGAAAGGGCCTGAGTCACCAGGGCACGTGACTGAAAGTGCACAGGGGCCCCTCCACACTTGGCACGGCCACATGAAACCGAAGTCACCGTGCCCTGCAAGCTGAGGAGCACCAGGCAGTTAGTTACAGGTTTGTGTCAGAAATCATCCCGGGGCTTCCTTCCCGCCACTCGAGCTTTAGAGAAAATTCTTGTCCGTGATTCACTTCCAAGGCACAATGGCCTGGCTGTAAGACCACTTGCTGGCCCTGTAAGTTCTCATGTTCACATCTGGGGTCTGCCAGAGGCTGCTGACCCAGGATCCCCGAGGGAAATCCCAGCACCACTCCCTATGTTAGCCATCCTTCACTGATTTTCCACAGAAGAGGACTTTGCAGTGGCTTCTTCCCTGCTCTATGGCTGCTGTTCAGGTGTGTGTCAGTCAGTTAGTCAGTTGAATAGTTGGATAGTTAGTTGGTTAATTGGTTAGTCAGTCAGTCAGTCAGTTTTGCAAATAGCACCAGGGCAAAACACACCTCCGAGAAAACGATGTTGTTCATAGATCCATTAATGGTTTCACTGCCCCTGCGGGAAATCAGAAAAGGCCTTGAACAGGAAGTTCACACAAATAAACGTCTCTTCCTGCTGCAATGATTTCCATTCTCCCAGAAACTAAGTTTAGTCAGACCTTAGGAATCACCTAGCAACCCCATCGTCTTCCAGGAAAGGAAGCCCGAGCCCAGAGAGATGAAGCGACTCGCCCAGGGTCATACAGCTGGTCAGTGCCCTTCACATGGGAGGGGACCAGCACACATCCACGGAAGGAGGGGGAAATAGGCCATTTCCTTTTTGTGTTTCAAGTAATGGGGTTTGTCTAAGATTGACAAGTATAGTTTTAGACATTTCTCCCTCCTGTCCGTGTCCTAATCACCAACATCACCACACACGCGTGCACACACACATGTGAATTGTCTGCTCTACTGCTTCTAAGAACTCACTAAGACTTTGATTTCCATCAAAATATTTTAAATTTATAGGCACCATCAATTCCTTTAGCAGAACTGGGACTGGCTTCCTGACCCACAGGAAGTGACTATCCGTTAGCTCAGGCTGCATGGCAAATACAGGTATGTTTCCATCCAGGTTTGTCATCTACTTTTCCCCCCATTCTTCCCTCCCAATTCCCAGAACCCACCTCTTCAACACCAAAATGGATCAGACAATTGTAAAAAAAATGTGGATGGTTGAAAGAGTTGGGGTTTTCAAATTAAAAGGCCAAGATATGCATTAGTGTCATGGCCTCACTCAAGACATTTAATGATTGGCATCTTTAAATTGGGGACAGTAATGCCATGGTGCCGTGAGAATGAAATTAGATCATATTTTGGGAAAGCCCTTTTGGAATTGTTGAGAGGAAATGTAAGGGATGTTCATGACTGCCTCCAAGCTGCCCTATGCTTGACCATGTAGTAGAGTTCACAGCCCAAAGGAAGGGTGTTGGCAGCTGGGCTGGGCCAGAGGCAGGGCTAGAGGTTAGAAATGTGGTGTTCTCCACCTGTGTACACAGGAAAGAGCCTCTTCCCACAGTCCTCAGAGGGGCCACGGCTAGGGCACGCTGTGGCTAGGGCCAGCTGTGAGTACCATCCCAGAATGCACTGCTACTGCTGGTCCAGGTCAGCCCCCAAAGCTGCCTTTTTTCTTCTTTTTTTTTCTTTCTTTTTTTTTTTCTTTCTGTTTTTGGTTCTCATGGTTTCTGGAGCATTTTAAAGAGGCTTATCACTACTGGCCTGGCAGACAGACAACTTGCTTTAGGGCAACAACTCATTTTTTTCCCCAGTCTGAGCTCGTACAAGTAGAGAATATTGGGGATGTGGACACCTAGAGTAATTCACTATTACCCCATGTCTTTCAAGCACTGTTTTCCCTTCCCAGTCCAATAGCTTTAGCAGTCTTGACAAACAATGATAATCTCCTATCTGACTAAGATGAATGCCTGACCTTCCTTCTCCAACTCAAAAGACTTTGTTCCTTCCAGAAAGAGCATCCTCTTTTACTCAAGGTAACCAGCCTCGCCAACTATTTCATCACTTCTTCCCGAGCTCTTCTCCTGGGGTAAGCATGGCTGCCTCTATCCAGCAGCACCTTCCACTTCTCTCCACAGATGTTTTTCCCTCTGTCTATGAGCACATGGAAACTTCTAATCATTTGAAAAATGTTCCTCAACATTTGTTTCACTATTTACAATCCTATGTTTACAGTCTTTCCATTGTCACACTTCTTAAATCAGTATCTATACAAGCAGTCTCTTTTCCTGAAAACAGTGTTTTTCCCCACCTTATGCTCTCTAGAAACTTTACTTCCAAAGGTCATCAAGGAAATGTCTAAAGATCAATGACTAGTTTTCTCTGCTCATTCTTCCTCTCCAGCATTCGTGTTCAGTGGAGTTCGCTCTTCCATGGTATCTGTGGCAGCACATGCCCTCATATGTCTATTTTTCTGCCTGCTCCCATGTCCTCTTTGTCAACTCTTTTCTGTGTCCTTAATGCAGACATTTGTCAAGATTCAGTTCCGGGGGCCTCTGCTCTTCTATTTATTTTCTTTCCCTTGTTCATTTCATTTTGAAAATGTATCCAACATCTATATTTATATATGACTACTCCTACCCCAAAATGCCTATTAGATGTTGCTTCCTCAGGGTCTTCATGGTGATTTGATATAACTAAAATTAAATTCATCATCTCTCTGGCTTCTGCATTTCTGTTAGCAATTCAACTTCTCTCTTTACTAGTCACTTAGGGGCTAGACTTAAAAACCATTACTAATCCCTCTCCTTCTCTCATCCCCATATGTTGTCAACCACCAAGTCTAGCCAGTTCTTTCTAAAACCTTTCAATCTCTTTTCCTTCTTACTCATTTTATCCCTATTGACTTAATGCTCATGAGTTCAGATAATTTATCCTTTTAATCATTCATTTAACAAATGTGTATTGAGTGCCTATTCTGCACCAGGCTTTGTGTTAGAGCTAGGTAGGCAAAAACAGATTCAGACCGCCTGCCTTCCAGCAATGGACTTTATAAAGTATATAAGGTGCCCAAGATAATACTAATGAGTATACTAGTATAACTACAAATTGAAATGAGTATTCCGAAAAAGAACACACTTCGGGTTGAAGCAATAAGTATAAGTATAGAAGTTGACTAGAAAAATGGACATGGCATGCTGATAGAAGAAAGTTACTGAAAATAATTTATTCAAAGACTCTTGTGTTAGAAGGAACATAGTAAGTTCAAGAGACTGAGAACTCAGTGAGGCTGGAGTTGAGAGGGCAAGGGGTAAAATGAGGCTAGAGAAGAAAGAAAGGAAAGAAATGTCAAGCCTGGTCAACCAGGGTAAGTTATTTGGTTGGACTTCATCCTAAGATTGTTTGGGAGCAAATAAAGAATTTACTACTAGTCACTTTAACACAGCAGTGGTCTCCTGCCTGAGATCCTGGATTGCCCTACTCCAGTCTGTGCTGCATGTCATCACAAGAGTTTTCATAAGATAATCTTCCAACCTATCTAGTTTTACTTCCCAAGCCAGCTTACAAAACTTGTACATTACAGCCAACTGGTCTACTTTTTGACTCTGGGCTTTCCTGACTCTGTGCTTTTGTTCACCTCCCTCATCTCTGCTTTAATTATCATCTGTTATTCCTCTCTACCTTATGACTAGCCACCACTGAAGGGATCATTTAAATACATTGTTTTCTGGAAACCAGAAATATCCTGATCATCCTAACTTATAATGGTTCTCCATGTGCTCAGCAACCTTGATACTTGCCACTTACACATTACAATAGCCTGGGCTTTAGAGCTAGAAAGTCTTGGTTTAGAACACATCAGTTAATTCTCAAAGCCTCAGATATCTATAAATGGATAAAACCTTTGTATGTATAGGGTTAGTGGGGAATTAAATTCGAGTACATTTATAAAGTATCTAAAAGAGTAATTGTCACATAGAAAACACTGAATACTTATTATTCACTGTTAGCTTAACATATTTTTCTTGGTAGTAATGTTGGCAAGAGTATGATTCTATGAACACTCATATGCTGCTGGTAAGAGTATTAATTACTACTAATATTCAGAGAAAACTATTTGGCAGATTAAGCAAAAAAATGTGCATAATTTTTTATGTTGTAATTATACTTCTAGGTATTTATCAGAAACCAAACAGGAATGTTATAAAAATTTGTGTTCAGAGATGTTATTTGTTGCATTGTTTACAATAGAAACACACATATAAACATCCAAAATAAGGGAATGAGTCAATAAAGTGTAAATTATAATTTATCTGTGAGATGGATAGACTTCCACATAGTCATTCATTTACAATGATGTTTATAAAGAATTTTTAAAGCTTTTAGAAAATAACTGCGATGTAGGATTAAGTGGCAATATAGGGTATTGATGTGTTTTATATTGTTACCCAGCTATGGAAATGTACACAGGGGTCCTCATTATCCACATATTTATTATCTAAGTCTCCAGAGTTGCAAAATTTAATGAGTTGAGAGGGAGTTTAGAGAGCTGCACAAATTACATGCAAGGCCTCTAGAAAATAAGGATCTGGAGAGTTAGATCAATAAAAAATTGAAGAGAAAGTTAACGTGGATGACAAGATAGGCCATACAAAAGAGAATGATCTGACTAGTAAAGTATTCTGAGAGGCTATTGAGGAAATTGATGAGCTCTTCAAACGTTTTTACAAAATTGGACTGCTTTATGATTGTGTTACAAAGTAATCCAGTGTGAAGTGATGTAGTACTAAACTACATTTTTTAAGTACCTCCTGACCCCTTTTCCCATCATTTTGATTGATATTTTCTTTTAAGAATTGGTGTATAATTGCAAGTATAACCTAAATTGTATTTAAAAGGCTTATAACAAAATTATTTATGTATTTTATTACATTATCAAGATTAAAATTAATCTTTTAAAGGACTGTTAAAAGGCAAACTGAGGTATATTAAAACTTTTAAGAATGTATTTGAGCTACAATTGATTCGAGTCAAGCAGCGCCAAACTTGAAGTAGTCGGAAGCACCCCAGGGATAGGAGTCAGGGGAAAGACTTCTATAGATAGAAGCTACAGAAGCAAAGCAAGGAAATAATTTAATTGGCTATAGCTTAAAGCCTAGTTGACTGTCTGTGATTAGCTGTCCTTAGTGTTTTGATTTCTAACCTTGAGGCATTTACAGGCTTAGATTTTGGTTTGCTTTCATAGGCTGCCATGGTATTAGAGCCACCTCAGTCTCATGGCCTCCTTGTTTAGTTAATTTAACACCACTTATGAACTTTGATTCCCATTTTCATTAATTAACTTTAGATAATTCTTGGTTAACAAAGATTTCCTGATTATTATGCATAGAAAATTAAATGTAGAAAGGTAATGTCCAATAGAAACATAATGTGGCTCAGTTGTGTAATTTATGTGAAATTAATTGAATAATTTATATTTAACACAGTTATCCAAAATATAATAATCTCAAGATGCAATAAATATAAAAATTATCAATGGGATTTTTTTAATTAAATCTCCAAAATCCAAGTGTATATTTGACACAGTAGATCTCGATTTGAGCTAACCACATTTTAAGCATTATATAACTCAGGTCTAGAAGAAAATGTATCAAAGTGTTTTTCAAAATATACACAAAATGGTTATGTATAAATAGTAGAGGGATTTGATGTGAGAAATTACTTTCATAATTTAAACTTTTTTAACTTTGGCATTTAAGTATCCCATATTTTTAGCTTTCTTTTTTCACTTATTAAGGGTAATATTTTTCTATATCTCTCACTTATGGCTTAGGTATTTAAATAATACATTTTTTTCCTACTTCTCATGATGTCCTTTGCTAGTTGCATTTTACTTTCTGCTTTAGCTTTTCTGATTTTCTCAGCAAATTATTTCCACTTTTTCCATCCTTTTCACAGGTAGCCTGGTGAACTTCCACTTCTGAGATCATTTTAAAGGAACCTTGCCCAGCCAAGTTAATTTCTTTCTAGCCTTCCCTGCTTTCTCATGGATCAAGATCATTTTTTCTTGTTATTATGAAACAAGTAATTTTCTTAGACTTCTTTGTCTAAAAAAAAATAAAAAATAAAAAACACACACACAAAAAAAACCTTCCCAGGGAATTCTTTGAGTTATTGGAATTCACTTAGTTGATTTTCATTCTTTTTCTCCTACAAGTTCCTCTTTTTTGTCCTTTAGAATCATACATTTTAGAACATATAAATATATTGTCACTTTCAATCGAGTTGCTAAATTTAAACTCTTAAATATTTACTCCCTGAATATAAGTATCACGTCACAAGTTCTGTTTTCAACCCAGTGATTTGATTTCTCCACCATTTGGCCATAAAGGGCTATTTCTCCTAAATGAGCTGGAGAACTTACTTTGCATCACTTCCATGTTGTTTCCTTTCAAAAAGGATATACACTGAAATTGTTAGGCTTCTCTTTTGCATTCTGTATTGAAAAGCTTTGGGTAACTTGTTCAAAGAAAATATGGAGCTTGGTTAAGAGATTGTGTACCATTTTCTTGAGGCTTTCTGATATCCGTAAGTCACTGAGAAAAGAATTGTCAATATATGTATGAGCTAAATAATTTTGAAATTGTTGCTGTATATTATTAGGCAACTGGTACTCATTACTGTTAAGACATTGTACATTCAGAAAGCAGAAGAGTTCATTTAAATAATATAGAATTGAACAGAAAGGAAAAAAAGTAATAGAGGTGGTTGTGGGTGGGTACTCAAGTACTAGCTGATTGAATACTAACAGCTTTCCAAAGTGATCCAGACACTAATGTACAGATGCTGAAATCTAACTCCCTGAACATCTGCTCAAGAACCCTCACAGGCCACCCACAGAAAACAGGGTTGTTTTCTTCTCTCCCCAGGGATGGGAGTGGAGGACTATGGATAATAGCTTCTTAATGCAGGAAGTGAAAAATAAAATAGAATAAACAGTTGGATTTGGGGTGGAATCAATTAATGACAATTTACATTTGATATGCATTGTGGGTAGAAGTGATGAAAAACAGATCAAGTGAGATGATTTGGGGGAGGCTCGTTATTTGTTTATATTTTGCCCTTCTCTGTGTAGGACAGCAGAGACTAGAAGGTACTCTCAAATGGTAGCAGTCTATATACACGAATGTATAGAAGGAGGTAAGAAAGAAAAGAAAAAAGGGGGTGGGGAGGAAGGGAGGCACAAAGGGAGGAACTTCAGTGAAGTGTATTTCATTTGTAGAATAGGTTTCCTGGAAGGTGGGAGGGAAACAAAATATTGGTGACCATTTGATTAAATTAAAAAAAACATTTATTGAGTACTTGCTCTGTGCTAAATTGTGCTAGGTGCTAAGGAGTATCACAAGATAACCAGCGAGTTAGATCTCTGCACAAGGCGGAACCATGTGCTCCCTCCCACCACCACATGCCCACAGAGGTTGGTCCAGTTTTTAACCCCATCACAAGCTAGGAATCCAAACAAGGATGGAGCCCAAACCAATTCCAGGACCCCTCTGAGCAAGACCAAGTTGGAGGAGCCTCAGACAGTAGGAATGACTCCAAAATTTATCTGGGGCTGGCAGAGCTGCCCTTAATCTTGAGTTATTGCCAGCTCATCTATAAGAGGTCTCTGGCCATTTCCAGGATTCCCTCTGTCCTCTCATTAACTTCTCAATAGGCTCTATTGGGGCTCCTAGGAATGACGCAAACCAGAACAGATGTTTAAGAATGTATAAAGCGTCATGTAGGTGGGTCACTTTAGCAAGTCATTCTCTTTTCCCCAAGAGAGAACAGTAGTGCTGTGGGTTCAGGGAAACCCTAGTATCTGGGGATGAAGACAGGAGAAGGAAGGGGGTCAGGAGAAAGCCCAGAGAAACAGGATTGAGGAGCCAGTTACTAGTTGCATGCTACTGAAGGAATTGTTCAACCTTTCCTGTCTCTTGTTTTCTCAGCCTTCAAATGATGGTAACATGATGTATGTCATGGGGTCACACTGATGAATCAATGAGATAAGATACCTGAACATTCTGGAAATGTCTAACACAGATATCTTATATAATAAAGGGTTAATATGCAAAGGGTTGCTATGACGTGCACTGACCACCAGGAGCAGACGCTCAACACAAGAGCTGCTACCTGGTGGTCAGTGCGCTCCCACAAGGGGAGCACCACTCAGCCACAAACCGGGCTGATGCTGGCAAGCACAGCAGTAGTGGCGGGAGCCTCTCCCACCTCCTTGGCAGCGCTAAGGATGTCCATCTGTGGCTTAGGCCCTCTCCCCATGGTTGGATATCCCCAAGGGCTCCCAGACTGCTAAAGGGTGCAGGCCAGACTGAGGGACCCCCTGCCCTGCCCTGTGCACGAATGTTGTGCACTGGACCTCTAGTTTATTAATATTTATGAAATTATAAAAGACTAGAGGCCCAGTGCACAACATTCGTGCACAGGGGGAGGGTCCCCTCAGCCCAGCCTGCACATTCTCACAATCCGGGACCCCTCAGGTGATGTCCGACTGCCAGTTTAGGCCCGACCCCGCAGGGATCCCTGTGGGATCAGGTCTAAACCAGCAGTCAGACATCCCTCTCTCAATCTGGGACCGCTGGCTCCTAACCGCTCGCCTGCCTGTCTGCCTCATTGCCCCTAACCCACTCTGCCTGCCTGCCTGATCACCCCTAACCACTCTGCCTGCCAGTCTATTGCCCCTAACTGCTCACCTGCTTGCCTGATCACACCTAACCACTCTGCTTGCCTGCCTCATCACCCCTAACTGCTTCTGCCTCAGCCCCTGCCTCAGCAGCTTTGGCCAGAAGGACGTCCGGAATGACGTCTGGAAGGTCTTTCGGCTGTCCGGTCTAATTAGCATATTACTCTTTTATTATTATAAATATCTAGATAGGTGAGACAATAGATTTCTTAGACAACTGAGAGAGTAAGTGTAAGAGACTAGCTTTCTCCTAAGAGAGCCTCTGGAGATAGAAAAGGAAACATCCAGGCCAATGATAGAAATTACCCACATAATTAAATTCTGATTTTTAACTGGAGAACCTGGGATTGTATTTTTTATAATTGCACTGAGCCTAAACTCTACATGCTGTCAGTGATAGAATCATAACCAAAGAACATTAGAAGGCAGACTGAAATTTGCTCTTGTCAAGGGCTTTAGAGGCTGGGGAGTATTGTGTTCCAGAAGCCATTCAAACACAGAGGGAGGAGCTGGCTGTTTGCAGCCATCTGGCTGCCAGTTCTACCACACCCTCCTCTCCATCCTGTCTGAGACTGCACTCTGGGGCCTGCCTGAAGCTGGACCAGATTCCACATAAGTGGGCGTGCAAAGTGCCTTTCCCTGGACAATCATCCAAGGACACTCAGTGTTTCTTCTTGGGTGCCAGTCCTGGGTTTCTTTTCCCTCGACTTTGTTAATTTTGTAATTTAGCTTTTTGCATCTTTTCAGACCATCTAATAAAGCTGTGAGGAAACAAAGGCCGAATTGAAAAGCAGGGCTAGAGAATTGAGCTAAATTAAAAATGGTCATTTGGTTCTCATCCCAGTAAATCCTAGAACTACCAGCTTATTCTCCCTTATATCTGTTTCCTCCTGTCAACTAAATGCCAACAAGAACACATCGTCTCAAAAACGTTAACTTCTATTTTGCAGATAGTTGCAGAATTCCAGGACACTATAAGAATTTTGAGCAACTAAAGCAAGAACCATTAATAAGCAAACTGTTGTTAGCTTTGGACAATTAATCCAGGTCAAAAATAAAATTATAATATTTAATATTTAAATAGCAGGTTAAAGTTTACAGAATGTTTTATGCCCATTTCCTCATTTGATAGTTCAACTCCCAAGATGACTCCAAATGATTCTACCCTCTGGTGTTCATGCCCTTTGGAAGCCACTCCCACATTGAATAGGGCTGACAGGTACATCCAATAGAATATTGCAGAAATGATGGAGTGTGACCTCCATGTGACCCATGTTGCAGCTTTCACCTTACTCTACTCATGGGTCACTCTCTCTAGGAAAAGCCAGCTACCATCGGTGAAGACACTCAACAGCTGTGATGGTTAATTTCATGTTAACTTGACAAGGCTCTGTGGGATGCCCACATAGCTGGTAAAACATTCCTTCTGGGTATGCCTGTAAGAGTGTCTCTGGAATAGATAAGCATTTGAATCGATAGACTGCATAGAGAAGATTGCCCTTACCAACACAGGTGGACATCATCCAACTCACTGAGGGTTCGAAAGAACAATAAGGTAGAGGAAAGACAAATCTGCTCTCTCTGCTTGAGCTGAGGTATCTATCTTCTCCTGCCTTTGGACATTGGCACTCTTGGTTTAGGGACTTTGGGGTTTAAACTGGCACTTACACACACCACTAACCTGCCTGCCTCATCACCCCTAACCACTTGCCTACCTGCCTGATCACTCCTAACTGCTCGCCGGCCTGCCTGATCGCCCCTAATCACTCACCTGCCTGCCTGACTGCCCCTAACCACTCACCTGCCTGCCTGATTGCCCCTAACCACTCTGCCTGCCTGCTTGATCACCCCTAACCACTCACCCACCTGCCTGATCACCCCTAACCACCCGCCTGCCTGCCTGATTGCCCCTAACAACTCGCCTTCCTGCCTGATCACCCCTAAGCACCTCTGCCTCGGGTCCCACCACCATGGCTTCCTCCAGAAGGATGTCTGGAAGGTTTTTCAGCTGTCCAGTCTAATTAGCAAATTATGCTTTTATTATTATAGATAAGATCATGTAATCTAAAAGTATAAATTGTTTTACTTCTTCCTTTCCAGTCTGAGTGACTTTTTATTTCTTTTTCTTGCTTAATTGCCTTGACTAGATCCTCTAATACAATGTTGAATAGAAGTGGAGAGAGTGACATCCTTGTTTTGTTCCTGACTTTCAGGGGAAAACATCTACTCTTTCACAGTTAAGTGTGAGGTTAGCTCTGAGTTTTTCATAGACACCCTTTACCAAGTTGAGGAAGTTCCCCTCTATTTCTATTTTCTTGAGTGTTTTTAACATGTATGTGTGTTAAATTTATCAAATGCATTCCCTATCTATAATAATAAAAGCATAATATGCTAATTAGACCATACATCCTACCAGACGAAGCCAGGCTGCAAGGGAAGCCCAGGTCCTGAGTGCCAGAGGGAAGCCAGTGCCGGCAGCCAAGGGAAGCAAGGCCTACTCTTGCACGAATTTTGTGCATCAGGCCTCTAGTGTCTATATAAAACTGATCATGTTGGTTTTGTTTCTTATTCTATTGATATAGCATATTACCTTGATTGATCCACCAAAATCTTGACCAAGACCTCAGAAGAGATCCTACACAAGAATCAGCTAATCTGCCCCTAAATTTCTGACTCACAGAAACTGTGAGATAATAAATGCTCATTCTTTTACAAGCTACAAAATTTTAGGATAATTTGTTATATAGCAATAAATAATTAAGAGCATTGTTATCATGGTTTTATAAATGAATAAATGGGCTTGGCATGTTTACCTGCTTTGTAATCCTGCCCTGGATTATAGAATTAGATGTGGAAGTGGTTTGAACCAGGTCTTGTGCCTCAAATAGTAAATAGGTTTTCCTTCACAAATTTCTACTAAATTTGATGACAGATCCCAAATTTACTGCAAACTTTTATCTCTGGTTGGTGCACCCGTCCCATATGATTGGGCAGGTAGTTCACTGCACAGGCACTACTGGCTGAGGGGGCAGATGGAGACTGATATCTGACCTGTGCTTTTCCTGCCAAGCTGTGCACCTAGCTCAGGGCTGCATTGGCCCAGAGGAAATGCTCCTTTTCAAACGTGCAGTCTGACTGCCACATCATATGCCCAAATGGTCAATACTAGTTCTACATGCCAGCGAAGCAATATTAATTAATGGGACTAATCCCAAACAAAATTTTAAATCTAAGACAAAAGTTATCACCACCCTCTCTTACCCCCTCTCCCCCAACACTTCTTTCTTAGGATGTGGTTGATCATCTTACATACTCAATATCACTTAATTCTCATAATTCTAAGAGGTAGATATTATTATACCCATTTTGTTGATAAGAAAACCTACTGAGAGGTCAAATAATTGATCCAAGTCCCATAGATGGTAAATGGTGGAACTGAGGTTATAACTAAGGTCCATCTGACTCTGAAACCTTCGCTCCACCCACCACACCTTGTTGTTCCATCTCCCTAATAAATCCATTGAGGATGTCTCTCTAGGAATATCAGCATTCTCATAGAGAATGCCTGCTAAACAAACATTCAAGACCCAAATACATTCATCTAAAATGATAAACTGCTGAGCTTTGAGATATGAAAATATTTGGAAGCATTAAGAACTCTCAACATTCTTCCAAATGTTCCACATAGGTGACCCTCCTTGACTTAAAGGTAGCCCTATTGAGCAGACAGACATTAGACAATCCACTGAAGTCCATGACCTGGATCTCAGAAGCTGCTGTACCTTTTAACTCTGAGATAGAAGAGAAGAGCTACTGATGCAGGAAGGCAGATGTTCATTCATTCCTACAACCAGTATTTATTGAGTGTTTACTATGGACCAGGTATGTGAAGGGACAGAAGAAGATATAGCATTAAACAAAGCAGTTATCCTCCTGACCTCATGGAGCTTAGAAGATAATGAGCTTTCTTAAACTCTCCCTTTCTCTCTCTCTCTCTTCTCTCTAAATAGGAGAGAAACTACACACTTTGCTCTCATTACAACCACTACAGTGAAAGGCTCAATTGACTAAGGCAAAGCTTAGTAGGGAATAGCTGAGAAAGCTAAGATAATGCTTTCAAAACCCTCCTCTCACCTTCTCCCTTGAACAGCCAGAGCGGACACACAGATGCCTCTAAGCAGCCATTCAGGGAACCAGAGGAAGAGGCTCAGACTACACTCCCCCCGAACTGATGGTAAAGAGAGTTGCGTGGCTGGGAGCAGGGGCACAGAGGAGAAAGGACCTTTAGGAAAACTTGGCTTTAAAATCAGGAATGTCAGCTTATTATTGTCATGATTTCACAAGGGATCCTCAGAAGGTAGAAGGGTTTGGGTTCATATCAGAACAGCATGTAGAAAGAATTGACTGGCCAGCCAAAACCTTATCTGAACCTAACATGTCTGCAACATTGGTCAACAAAGTTCAAAGAAACAGCCTTTTCCTTGCAGGCTTTTCGTGCCAAGACTCCTTCTGGTCCAGTTGTAACTGAGTGAATAAGGAAGCCAAGAAAGTGAAATGGAATTTTTGGAACTCAATCCTGGGTGTGCTGCAAGCTGAGGACAGAAATATTTGGGTTGATGAAAGTGGGGTGTAGGCTTGTTTGCTTTAGGGTCCTTCCCATCCTCCAGAACCTTGGCCAATACTATAGAGTCAGGCTGGCTTCTAGGCTCCTTGCAAAGACCAAGGTGATCTGTCCAAAACACCTCTATCTATAATATATTATATGGAGAACATTAGCCAACAACCCCCGTTTAAGACGGAATAGGTTCAAAAACTCCATATACTAGAAAAACTGGTTACAAAAATGGAATTTGACGCCATGTCAAAGAAACAGATGCACTGGTCCTGATAAGGTAGTGATGTGGGCAGTGTGAGGGCTGCTGCGGAAGGTGGAGAAAAGGCCAGTGTGTGGGGATCCAAGCCTGCACCTTCTTCCAGCCAGAGCAGCTCAGCGTTCCCTCTTCATACACTGGGGCTCTGGAAAATATTTAATTTGAGGGAAGAGATTCAAATATATGAGACAGACAGATACAAAATATATAAAACATGAAAAATCCTGGTGGCATAGAAAAAGTGCTGTATTGGGAATTAAGAGACCATGCTTCTAGTCCAGGCTGCCACTGGGCCCCTTAAGGAAGTGATCATAAGTTGCAAGTCTTTTTTTTTTCCCAACTGTTAAGTGCACAATGTTGAACAAAAGTAGATAGAGGCGGGTGAGGGCAGGATTGGGGGGATGAGGGGACATTGGGGGGATAAGGACACATTTGTAATATCTTAATCAATAAAAGGGAAAAATTTTTAAAAAAGAATAGCCATAAATAAATAGATAGAGGCAAAGAAGCATCAAACAGACTGTCAAACTACAGCGAGAAGGCAGGGGGGATTGGGGTGTGAGAAATCAACAGAAGGACTTGTATGCATGCATATAAGCACAACCAGCAGATACAAGACACTGGGGGAATGTGTGAGGGCAAATGCCGGGGGATAGGGGAGGCTGGGAGGAGGTCAATGGGGGGCGGGGGGTGGGAGGAGGGGAAGAGACATATTTGTAGCACCTTAAACAATAAAATTAAATTAAATTAAAAAAAGATCTCCAAGGAACTTCAGCTCCAACATAAGTTAATTCTCCAATTGCAAGAAAGCTCTAGACAAAGGTTAGAGCTGCCTTTCATGGCCAGAGCTTGAACCTTACTCTAGTCTCCTCCTCCTGAGAAAATAGAGTTTTAGTTGGAGATAAACCTAGAACTACGAGTCACCTCTATGCCTAGAAGACCCCTGTAACCAAGCACAGAAAGCAGTGTAGAGAGTAAATCAGCACACTGTATTCTGAAGGGGCCTATACTGTGCCCTGGTCCATAAAATAGCCCCAACAATGATAATTATAAAGGCATGTAGTGGGTCAGACATGGTGTCCAGCATTTTTGTACATATTGACTCTTTGAATCCCCACAACAGTCCTAAAAAATTGGAAATATTATCATTCCCATTTTACGGATGAGGAAACTAAGGCTCAAAGAGGGTTAGTGACTTGTCCGAGATCACATTGATGCTAATAGAAGAAGCATATGGCAATGCCAGGCAGTGCTCTTGACCATTGTGCTGCTCAAAGTGGAGACCAGGATGGAGATTCTACTGACATTTGCGAATCACCAGAGAAAGGAGAAGAAATTGTAAAAGCAATGAACTACATTGTCAGCAAACAGGTAGCTACTCAACAAAAACTAGAATCTAGGGGGATGCCTCAATCTGACACTTCAGAACAACCTGGCTAGACATACTGAGTTATTAAGGAGCAGTGGCTCCAAGGGACAGAGGAGAGACAGTATGAAAAGTAGTTCTCCAAAGAAATGATGAAATCAAGTCACTGACCATTGGCAGATAAGGGAAAGATAAACAGGTCCCTATAGACAGGAAGAGAGGCATGTTGGCAAAGGGAACTGCCAGAAATTCATGTGAAGTGTCCAAGAGCCTGTCAGCATTGCTTAATGGTTCTAGGGCTGTTTGAATGGAGCTTGTACACTACCAAATTCCTGGTTTAGATATTTAAAAAGAAGGTCAGTTCTGAGTCAGGAGAGCTGAGAGAAGGTCCCACCTTCACCTGCTGAGATAGCTCTTTGTTCATATTTGTGCTGATTTCTTGGGGACAGGGTGGAAGGGAAGCAACATGAGTTATCATTTAAATACATCTACCCCTATAACATTGAACTAAATGGCACAGATATTCCTCTTCCCTGTTGCCCCACAGTCTTTCCCTTCTAGTCCAGAATTTCCAGAATCCCAATCTTTCCCTTTGCTCCTCTGTCCATACTTGACCTTAAATATTCCACATGGGTTACTCCTTTTGAAAAACCTTCACATCCCTCTTCTTTCTACCCTAAGCAACAGTGGTTGCTAGCAAGCCACAATGAAATAGCACTGTCACTAAAAAGGGTCTGGAAAGGCTAGTCTTCAGGACAAAGTGAATGGGGCAATGGTGATGAAGTGCCACCCAAGACAGAAACCAACCACGAACAGATGGCAGGCACAGTGCCTACCATGTGCAAAGGACTCAAGTAATACTAGAAGGAAGGAAGAAAGGCAGAAAGGCAGGAAAGAAGAAAGGGAGGAAAGAGAAAGGAAGGAAGGAAGGAAGGAAGGAAGGAAGGAAGGAAGGAAGGAAGGAAGGAAGGAAGGAAGGAAGGGAGGAAAGAAGGGAGGAAGAGAGGAAGACAGGAAGGAAAAAAGGAAGAAAGGAAGAAGAATTACTTTCATTGATAACTAGAGGCCCAATGCACGAAATTCATGCAAGGGGGCTTGGTCCCTGCGGCCGCTGCGGCTGCCTTTCCTTGGCCCCCCGCCACCATAGCTTTGTCTGGAAGGTCGTCTGGAAGGACTTCTGGCCTAATTAGCATATTATGTTTTTATTATCTATATATAATAGAGGAATATGCAAATTAGCTGAGATGCCGTAACATCATGACCGAACAGCAGGGACCTGAGGCTGCATGGCACCTGGCTGAGGCGAGGGACCTCAGGCCGTGCTCCCCGCCCTGAGGGGCTTGACAGGGGACCTCAGGGTGCACCTCCTGTCCCAGCGCCAGGCCGGGGGACCTTAGGCTGCACCCCCTGCTGGGTGGAGCTTGATGGGGGACCTCAGGCCATGCCTCCCATCCCAGGGACGGGCCAAGGGACCTCAGACTGCACCCCTTGCCTGGCGGGGTTTGACGGGGACCTCAGGCTGTGCCTCTCACCCAGCAGGGCTTGATGGGGGACCTCAAGCTGCACCCCCCACCCCACCCCGGTGCCAAGCTGGGAGACCTCAGGCCATGCCCTCTGCCCCAGTGCCAGGCCAGGGGACCTCAGGCTGCACCCCCTGCCTGGTAGGGCTTGACAGAGGACCTCAAACCATGCCCTCCACCCCAGCACCGGGCCGGGGGACCTGAGTCTATGCCCCCCACCCTGCGGAGCTTGATGGGGAACCTGAGGCTGCACCCCCCACCCAGAGGGGTTTGACAGGGGTAGGGTCGGCTGGGTCTGTGTCTCACCCAATGAGGGTTGGGGCTGGCCAGATCTGGGTCTCCTGCATTTTCAAAGTGCATGTGGGTGGTGGGCGGGGACTTGACTCTAGGTCCCACGGCATGCCCCAGACTCTGACAGGAGGGAGATTTTCATATACATTTTACTAATTTTCTTTCATTTCTGACACTTCTATTATAGAGAAAGGGCAAATAGCAATATTAAAATATTTCCTCTAATTAATTCCCTTTTAATGTGCATGAATTTCATGCACCAGGCCACTAGTATATATATAAAAAGCCAGCAACCAGAACGCCATAACAACTGGAACAACCAGTCGCTCTAACGCCCACTGCGGCCAGCGAACCTGCCCGATCAGCTGGCCAACTCCCCCCCCCCCCCCCCCCCGTGGCCCTACCCCCCAGGCCTGCCCCACCCTGATCGGTCCCCAACACACAAATCGGAGGTGGGGTTGGCTGGCCAACCTCTCACAGCCCCTCCCCTGGCAGCTAACCTCAGATCTACCCTCCCCCCCCACCCCATTCAGGGACGGGGCCAGCCGGCCAGTTCATCACCCACAGCCCCTCCCCACAGCCAGCCCTGCCCCCAATTGGCCACCCACCCCAATCAGGGGTGGGGCCTGCCGGCCAATCGCCCTTGGCCCCTCCCCCCAGCTGGCTCAGCCCTGATCAGGCCCTGATCAGGTTGGGCTGGCTAGTCAGCCTCCCACCATTTCCTCCTCCCAACAGGCTCAGTCCCAATCCTTCCCGATTGGGGCCGGGCCGGCCGGACCCCACCTGTGCACGAATTCATGCACTGGGCCTCTAGCTATAGATAATAGCTGATCTGAGGATTTGGAGTCCTCCAGGCAATACTCAGGACCTGCCAGCAGCCACTAAAAATATCTTTAAAATGACTCAGATGATACATCCTATTAATGACCTTGATGGATGCTCTGCACTATTTCTTTCTTCAACCCTGAGTCTTGAAATTCTCCACCAACTGATTCTAGTAACCAACTTTATCTCCCTCGGCTCTTAAGGGGGACTCTCTACCCCAGCAAAGTCACCTTGCCTGGTCTTCTATTGCTTAGCGCACTGCCTTTTCTATGCACATCAGTCTGTCTTCTATACTGAAATATAGGCTTCTACAGGTTTATGTACTAAAACATTTCCTATTTGCCTCTCCAAGTCCACTTTCCACCTTTCTCTATCATGCCTTTGGGAGGCTCAACTCTTCAGACTATTACCCAGGCCCTTTTGTACCTTTGGCTTCCAGTGGGTTTGACCAATAAGAGGCCAGATAAAAGATTGGAGGATGGGAAGAGAGACAGTTCCAGAATGTGTTCCCTCCTACCAGGCCACGTTTGGTCAGTGGCTGTGTTCTTTTTCCAGTGCCACAACTGTCAAATGGCCCCTCTGCCAAAGCCAGAGTCTTCTTAAGGGCTGATAGCCACTCCTTCCCCCTTGTGCCTTCAGGCTGAGAGTGGTGGGTTTCCCACTGTGTTCGTCCTGCACATTGCTCCATCCCTTCCTGGTTCTCTCAATCTTCTCCACGGTTCTGTAAATTGTCCATTCATTAAACTGCCATTCACATTTTTACTCATTGTGGGTCAACCCCTTAGTATGGAGCTAGGCACACACCAGTTTGGTGCTGGAAGTGAGCCCCCATTTCGCCTCTCCTTCCTTCTTGCTGAGGCCCTAGAACCCCAGCCCTAGCCCTAGAAGGACACCTCCTATTTAATTCTTTTCCCTTTGCTAGGATTCTATTGAAAGTGAAATCCTTTCCAATGTAAATATGGCTTCTGGGAGGAGCACATGCTTATCTTGATCATGATGAAAGTGAATAAGCTTATCAAACTCATTGGGGAGAGTGGATAAATATAACGTATTTTGAGAGCCTATGATTTATTAACCATTATTTAGGTGTTGTCACTTATGTGAATCCCTGGAGACATAGTATGGCAGATGTTGCTTTTATTTGGGTCGAAGGGAGGAAAAGGTTGGTCATGTCTGTGCTAAGGGGGGCCTTGAGGATAGGTGACTAGAGGGCTGTGAGGACATGGGGAACAAGTGAAAGGGATTGTGTCCAACAATAGGGAAGGACCCTATAAAGAAACTGGATTCATTCACATATTTGTACAAGGCTGGGCGAGCCCCACCCACTTCCTTCTTTCTCTCCACCCAGCATTACTTTTCTACTGGAACTGCTACTTCCTCCTCCTCCTCCTCTTTCCCTCCTGTGTCTTTGGTCACCATGTGTATATGTATTGTCTAGGGTACAGAGGAAATTCATATTCACAATTGCTAAAAAGATGCCAGCTACCTCTTGTACATCATTCAAACAGGTGAGAGTCTAAGGAAAAGGGAGGGAATCAGAAAAAGTCACCCCATAAGGGGCCTGACATGTATGGCTCTGCATGGAATGAGTGAATGTTATGTGAATGAAACATCAATAGACAGGATTCATCCATGTTGATGTTGTCAAGAAACCTGGAGAGCTAGTGTGGTAGCAAATGGGATGATCCCTTCTTTCCCTAGCATTTACATAAGACCAGTGCTAGTCATATCACACAGGTATGGGGGTTAATGACTCTCTAGAATGGCTCCCATAGCTATCACAGGATTCTCCTTTGTTACCAAGGAGAAAAGAGAGGCTTTTCTGATCACATATACAGAGCTGGATTCTTTGGGTTCCTGCTCTTGGGATTCCCCACCCCACCCCCACCCTTTCTTAATTGTTCCTTCCTTCTTTTTACTGTGTAGAATGTGGGTACAATGGCTGGAGCTTGAACAGCCACTTAGAATCATGAGATGCAAATCACATGCAGAAGATAACAGAGTGCTACATAAGACTGAAATCTGAATCCCTGTGTATGACTTTACCAACCTTAGACTGCTTACCTCTAAACTTTTTATATGTGAATGGAAAATAAATTTCTACTTTATTTAAAACACTGCTATTTTGTTTTCCATGTCATATGTGGCCTGATCTGGTGGTAATTGATAAAGAATCCTTCTAGGCTTTAAGTATAACACCTAAGTTATCTTGAATAAATTCTAATCCAGAAATTCCATTGTCATTTCCTCAGTTTCTCCAGAGTTGTCTAAATATGGAACTCAATTTCTCTTTCTTCCCAGGGAAGTGAAGAAGGCAATATTTTCATGGTCCCTAAAGATGCCCATTTTATGGTCTGAATGACAAAGCAGAATGTGGAATATCAAGGTTCCCATCCAGGCCAAACTCTGGTTCCTTCGTTCCCTATGATCAGCTGTGCCACAGCCTATTAAATAGACCATGAAACCCACCTACAGCTAGGACCTTTGTAGAGATTAGTAGTGATTTAATGTCTCCAAATGACTTGGTGATGCTTAGATGAAAAGAGGCTTAGGAAATAGAAACACATCCTTGTCTTCAGCTAGAAAATAACACTCCATGAGTCAGAAGTAGCACAATAGGACTGAGACAAAGAATAGTGTATCTGGACATTTCAGGAAGTAGTTAACAGTAAAGGGAAGAGGCGAGGAGGGTGGGTGGGGGCTAATGAGCTGCCAGAGAGTGGACACAATATTCCTGATCACTCCTTTCTCCATCTGTATCAGCCCCATGGTATGTTTTGATCCCTTCATGGTCTTGCCTTGATGAACCTCTCATTTCCTATCACTCCCCACCTTCTCCACTGTCATCATCTCTGCCTCAAATATAAAATCTAGATCATAAAGAAACTAAAGAAAATATGCTCTCTGATAGCTACAGGCTGCTGTTCATGCTATTCGTTGTGTTTAGAAAGTTCTTAACCTTTCACCTGTTCAAATGACACCTCCTCAGTAAAGCCTTCCTAGATTTCCTTAGGAAAAGTTAGAACATTTTCCCTCTGTGCTTTTAGAGCACTTTATACATTCCTATAAACTTCCATTGGAGAGATAACTGCAGGGCTGCCTCATATGCACATTTAACTTGCATGAATTTAACTGCACATGCTCAGTAAACAGAAAGAGAAAAAGGAAACATAAAACAAATAAAAAAAAGAAAGACATCTTTTTATTTCCCACTCTCTACAAAATATACCTTAGCTTCATTTTTTAAAAAAAGGAAGCTCTAGCTGAAATGTCAAGAAAAAATAAAGGAAGTTTCTTGGAGTTGATTTAGGGGATTTTTGAGGAAGTTATTTTCTAGACTATTTGTCATTTCACTTTATATGCTGACTTTGGAGTAAATCTCTGAATAAGATGTGACTCTTCTGCACAGCATCATGTGGTGACTTCTCGGTCTGCCTCAAGACAGACTGTTCTAGACTGTGAGCTTCTGAAAAGCACAGCGTATGTTATTTATTCTGGGGTCTTCTGGACTGAATACAGTGTCCAGTAGACAGTTGATGCTCAATAAACATTTGTTGAAAGAAAATTTGAATGATTCCAGCATTTTTCACTGATTACATCCTACTTAGAATCTAAGGGAAACTGTCTCACCCCACCCACCTCTACAACACCCTTGTCCAATAGTCATTTGATCCCTTCTTTGAAGACACCTAAACATGAGCTATCTATTTACAAAGCAGCACATGCCACTGCTTTGTTAGAAGATGTCCAGCAAAATCCAACTTCTAGAAAACAAGGACTGTCCAGAGTGCCCATCATGGCGCCATGTACAACAAGGAGCTTAACTCAATGAATTCTGCTGTGGCCACCAATGAATTCTGCTGAGGCCAATGAATTTCACTACAGGAATCACAAGCCTTAGATTATTGAACTAACAAAACTGGCTTTCTGCTATGAGGGTTTGAAAATTAAGGGCCCATTCCATTCTCAACAATGATCCTGAGATCTGCCTATAACACCTCAGTTATCCAGAGATCAGCCTTTTGAAATCAGAATGGCCATGAACCTGGAATTAACAAAGGAGTAAAAGAGGAAAAAGGGTTTTGGTGGATAAATCAACTCTTGATCACCCACAATAATAGACCAAGGAGAGACTAAAGGTGACAGCTGATAATGCTGAGGCAAGAAACAGAAGAACTCCAGTTTCTGGTTGTGTAGAAGACACGTGTGTATCTTTGGTAAGGGGAGAAATACATCTGTCCTAAAGTTTTGTGTGGTTTTTTTTTTCAATTTAGTTCTTCTCTTATCTCATCTTACTACTTCATTTTATAGAGAACTTAAGATTTTTGGTTTGTATTCATCCATTAAATCAGTTTTCTGAACATCTGTTCTGTGTCGGGCACTGTGCTGCTCATTTGGGTTCAATGAAGGAAAAGTTCACAGTCTCACAAGGAGACAATAGAGATTTTACAATACAGTGTGGTAAGTGCTAGATAAAGGTAAAAAGCAGTATAATGGGAGTATATATGAGAGGCACCTAATCCCATACTGGAAGAGAAAATAACAATGACAATGAGAACAATAATAATAACTAAAGTATAGTGAGTCTTGGCTGCATGTCAGATGCTGTTCTATGAACTCTATGCATATTAACTTACTTAATCCTCATAACTTTATGAGATAGGTAACCTTTTTATCAACCCCATTTTCAAAAAAAGAGAGAGAGGATGAACCTGAGAGGGTACATAATTTATCCAAGGTCATGTGGCAACTAAATGGCAAAGCTGGTAACTGCACATAGTCCAACTTCAGAGACTGTGCTTTTAACAGCTATCTGATTTTGCCCTCTAAGGAGGAGGGGAAGGTCATCCGTGGTAGGTGAACGCAAGACACCTAATCTGGGACCTGAAGGAAAAGTGGGCAAGGACAGAGACAAAGAAAGGTAAGTGAGGGGAAGAAGTTGGGAGTAGTGAGTGATGAGTTTGAGAAGGTTACCAAGGAGCAGATCAGGAATGGCTAAGAAATTGGGTCATTAACATGAAAAAGATGAGAAACCATTGAAGGATCATATCTGCATTGTAAAAAGGTCTCTCTGGCTACAGTGGAGATTAGGGATTACTAGGGTTTAAACTGGAGGCAAGAAGACCAGAGAAAATAGTTTTTATAGTAATCCAAAAGAATGGATTTAGTTCAGATGGTCAACTGAACTAAAGTGGCACTGGGAGGAAAGGAAGTAGGTAATAAGGCCTATGATGACATGATTCCGTGGTGGATAGGACGTGAGCAGATGAGGAAGAGGGTGTCATCAAGTGGATGACACCTGGGTTTCTGGCTTCAGTGATAGGTGGATGGCGGTGCCAATCAATGACAAGAAATCCCATGGAACCCCTAGCTGGTTTGGCTCAGTGGATAGAGCATCAAAATGTGGACTGAAGGGTCCCAGATTTGATTCCAGTTGAGGGCACATGTCTGGGTTGCGGACCCAATTCCCAGTAGGGGACATGCAGGAGGCAGCCAATCAATGATTCTCTCTCATCATTGATGTTTCTATCTATCTCTCTCCCTCTCCCTTCCTCTATGAAATCAATAAAAATATATATTTTTTTAAAAAAAGAGAAATCCCATGGAAGAGTTTATGTTCCATCCAAAGCATCCCACCATTGGGAGGAAAAGAGAAGTCAGAGTCTCCCTCACACTTCCTATCTGATCTCTGCCACATGAAGCCGTTCTACAGATGTCTATAATCCAGCCTCTCTGGGAGAATCCCACAGAACATTCAAGAGCCCGAGAGGCAGACTGGTCACCTCAAAGAAGTTAGGGTAGGTATTGTAATGGTGGAGGAAATACCCATCTAGAGAGAAAAAACAGACCCTGTCTAGAGTCTAGCTGTCCGAGGGCCACACAACTCCTCTGGAGCCTTACCACTGCCTATTCTGAGAGTGTCCTTGCCAAGTTACAAGAAATCGTGGGGCTGAGGGGTGGATCTGTACAGTCCTCAGGCTAATAAGTTTATACAACATACTCAGGTGCCAGGTACTAACTAGATCCTTTGAGCTCAAGGTTTTTAAAAAAAGCCAACCTATTGGAGGAGGTTGGCTCCTGGAACAAAACAAAACAAAACAAAACAAAAAACTATGATTCAATGTTTTGATTGTGAGAGTACAAACCAAAGATTCAGTGTCAAAGAACCTGAATGGAACAAGAAAGAGACAAAACAAGTCAATTAAATAACTGTTCATACAGAGAAAACATTGGTGCTTTTTTTTAAAATATATTTTTATTTATTTCAGAGATGAAGGGAGAGGGAGAGATAGAAACATCAATGATGAGAGAGAATCATTGATTGGCTATCTTCTGCACACGCCCCACTGGAGATCAAGCCTGCAACCCGGGTATGTGCCCTGACCAGGAATCAAACCATGACCTCCTAGTTCATAGGTCGACACTCAACCACTTAGGCAAGCCAGCCGGGCCATTGGTGCTTCTTGATGGCTACCCAAAAGAGAAGATCATGAGGCCGGGGGAGCAATTTAGGAAATGGTAGAGGTAAGCTCAAGGGAAAACTAGATAGAAAGAGAGAGAAGCATTCAGCTATAAGAAGCACAACATGGAAACTTACTCTTGGAGAATAGTCTTTTTTTAAAAAAAACAAGAGTCTTTTTATGACAAATGAAAGAAAGTCTTTAAGTACAAGGGCTCAGAGGAGTAAAAGGTAGGAGATCTAAATAGCATAGAACTCCAGAGACAGGGTCAGGACACCTAAACAGGAATAAATATGACCAAAAAAATCCTGTCCCTGGCCCTTTTGAGATGACAAGTGAGAAAAGGAGCATCTGCCTCAGGAGATATTAGAAGAAGAAGCACTTAGTGGTAGAAAGTGGGAGCTGGTGACTGGCCAAAAACTAGGTTAACCAGAGCAGAGAACTAGAAGAAAGAGAGAGGCAAGAAGGAAAGTAGAAATGTAGAAGATTGAGAAGGAAATAGGGCAAGGGGGGAGTGAGCATTTATGAATTTACTAAATAAATTTATAAGGTTGGTAATGGTGGTAAAACCATTGGTGAGTTTGGGAGAAAAGGCAATGTGGCCAAGGGGTAGGAGTGACTCTGGTGAAATCTTTATCTGTGGAGAGAAGTTATATCCCTCCTCACAACATTTCTGTTGGAGTTCTCACCAGCAGCAGATAAATGGGCCTTAAGAGCCTGCCTAATATGGCCCTTCATAGGTCGCCTGTCCAGTGATACTCAGATAAGGAACTTGCACCAGAATGTAATCATGAAGAGATTCCTTCATCTAGAACAGAAGTTGGCAAACTACAGCCCCTCTCCCAACCCCAAGCCACAACCAACCCACTGGACGTTTCCCACCTGAGCCAATTTTAGTCTAAAAAAGAAAAATTATAGCTCTTGCCAGTGTGGCTCAGTTGGTCCCATGCACCAGGGGGTTGCCAATTCAATTCCCAGTGGGGCAAATACAGAGGTTTCAGGCTCAATCCCCAGTAGGGGGTGTACAGGAGGCAGCTCTCTCACATTGAGATTTTTCTATTCTCCTTTTCTCTCTCTCTAAAAATCAATAAACTATTATTTTTAAAAATCTATACTAATAAAAGAGTAATATGCTAATTAGACCACACATCTTCCAGATGTCCTTCTGGACAAAGCCACGATGACGGTGCCAAAGCAGAGGTGATTAGGGGCAATCAGGCCAGCAGGGGAGAGCAGTTAGGAAGTTAGGAGGATCAGGCCTGCAGGGGAGAGCAGTTAGGGAGATCAGGCTGGCAAGGGAGAGCAGTTAGGGGAATCAGGCCAGCAGGGGAGAGCAGTTAGGGAGATCGGGCCAGCAGGGGAGGGCAGTTAGGGGCAATCAGACCAGCAGGGAAGAGCAGTTAGGCAATCAGGCCGGCAGGGGAGAGCAGTTAGGGGGTTCAGGCCAGCAGGGGAGAGCAGTTAGGGGCATCAGGCAGGCAGGCAGAGGCAGTTAGGGGTGTTCAGGCAGGCAGGCAAGTGAGTGGTTAGAAGCCAGTGGTCCCAGATTGTGAGAGGGATCCCTGATTGGAGAGGGTGCAGGCCAGGCTGAGGGAACCCCCGGTGCATGAATTTCATGCACTGAGCCTCTAGTTAATATAGAAAAAGAACTCTAATGGAATACAGTTACACCCGTTCATGTATGTGTGTCTATGGCTGCCCTAGCATTACGAAATGGCAGCACTGAGTACTTGGAACAGAAACTGCCCTGCAAGGCCTAAAGTATTTACTCTCTGGCCCTTTACAGAAAAGGTTTGCCAACCTTTATCTACAAGGTCTTATTCTAAGAAGTCGATAGGACCTATCAGTGCACTTAGTGATAGTGGATTTACATGGTGCAAGCTCCTTCCCTGGTGGAATATTGGCAGCAGTTTGCGAACTGGCTACTGTGGACACCACATAGTGCTGTCCAGAGAACATGGAGAAGGACAGCTACATCTTACCTGTGGGCCCAAAGGACAGGCTCCAAGCAGGCAGAGCCACCTCCATAAATGCAACCAGCCCACACCACAGGTACCAGAGCACACTGACATCCTGGACACCATAGTTAAAGATAGGGTATTTAGGAGCCACACAACAGAGGCCTTACCTGCAGGGTGTTTTCATGAGAGAAGCACTTATGTGTATTTATGCTTGTTTGTCTTCATTATAATTAGACTGCTAACTCCTCAGGGTAAAACTTGTCTAACCATCAACTTCTGAGTGTGCACTTCATTACTAAGGGTAAATAAAGTAATAACAGGAAACCACCAAACTGTTTACTAGGAAAAAAAAATAAATTTTTTTCTATGGAAACTTTTGTAAAGTAGTGAGCAATAATAATGTGCAGGTAATTTGCCTGACTTTTCCCAATTTTAGCATCTGATTAATTTCCGTGGATTTCACTGTTCGAGAAGTTCTCAGGGTGGCTGTTTGCTTTGTTACTTGGTGTGTGTGTGTGTGTGTGTGTGTGTGTGTGTACACTTTAAATCAGGTGTAGCAAGTATTTCAGAAATATATTTTATTATATGGTAAGATGCTAGCAAAGAAGTTAGTCTTAAGTCCATTCATTCATTTAGTCATTCACTCCGAATTACTGAGCACACCTTATGCCAGGAGCTATGCTAAGTACTAAAGGTACAATGAAGAGAAAAGATTGTGGTCAAGTAAGTTGAGTGAGGAGAGGCCTGACTGTGGTTCTGATTCTTCTCAGCTGTTCAATTCAATCATCTTTGGGTCCACCATGTTTCCTGACACAGTGGTGACCCTGCCAAAATGTGGTAACACTCTACCTTCCCCCTCTGCTGGGTCAGACTCATCTCACTGTCTTTACACCCCTAGTGAACTTGACTCACTCCCCAGCCAGGCCACAGCAGCAGCAGCGGATACCTGGAGTTGCTCTAGCACAGCCATGCCTCCTCCACCTCCTCAGGCCTTTCCAGAAAGGCCCCTCAAGGATTCCTGCATTCCAGAAACCAGCCCTTCCAGTTGGGCAGAAATTTCCTGCCTTGGCAGTCAAAAGGCATTTGTTTTTATTTTAAATGCATGGTACCTCCCCAGACAGCCCCACCCTCTGTTCTAATTCCATTAAATCTATTCATTTTGGAACGTGTGTGTGTGTGTGTGTGTGTGTGTGTGTGTATGTGTGTGTATTTGAAAGAGGAACTGGGAGAGAAGTGTGGAGAGAGGCTGATAAAATGAGGGACCTCCATCGACAGGTAACAACGGAGGGTCCCTTGTGTCCTTCATTCTTTCTCTTTACTTTCTCCTTCCTTGAACATGTCACCTCCTAGCCCAGTCTCCTCACCCCAAGGAGTAGTAGGCTGTCTAAATATTCTTGTGAAATATATAATGTCACAGGAGTTGGCAATAATTAAAGGATAAAGCAGACATCTTTGTCTTGAGAAAATAACACATGCATACCACTCTTAATTTAAAACTATGAACAATGTCATGTTAATATAATTAATGCCTCATTTATTGAGTCCAGTGGGAAATGAACTATTCTACATAATTGATTCTCCCAGATTGTCAGAGCCTAAAACTTGGTAAATCAAGTCAGTTTAGCATTTTTCATTGTTATGAAAATATTTCTAAATATATTGTATTATTCTCTATTTTTCTAAGTAAAACTCACCCAACATAACTTATTACCCACCATAAGGACAGACCCAGTGCCTAGTGGAGGAGTGCTCAGGCTCCCCATATATGTTTGTAGAACAAATCATTATAACCTTCAACATTGAACTGTGATGTACAAAAATAATGAATTATTGGGCTTTGGAATTATGGAGAGCTCTTTGTCCTTACCTCAGATTATGATTTTTTGCATTCGTATTTGTGTTTTTATAATTCTGTCTCCTCCCTCACCATGAAGCAGCCAACTTCTTGTTTCTGTCACTAAAAGTTCCTCCCTGCCCTATGAGCGCACCAATTTTAATCTGCCGTAGATCAGAATTAAGCTTACGAAATAAAAGTCAATAGCCTTTAACTTTAAGAGAGGAGGAGGAGGAGCTCTGTGAATTTTTGGTGCCCACATTGGCTACCCAGAGGCCTTTTTTGCTTCCTGCTGGTTTCTCGGCTGTGTTTCAGGTAGCTGCGCCTGCTACATGAGTAATTCCCAGGTAAGCCAACCATTACCATGAGAGCTAAAACAGAAACTCATAATAATGAGTCTTACATGGGTTAGAACCTCTCACCATATGTCATCCAGGAAAACATCGCTTCTGATTATAGAATCTGACATCTAAATTAAGAGGTTCCTCCACAATTGTGAGTCAGCCAACAGAGGTCACACTCCAGGCAAGGGGGAACCCTGACTAGGCTACAATAGTCCTCTAAATTCAGGAGCACACCTCTCCCAGGATATGCAATCGCTTCCATTTGCTGGTGCTCTAGGTCTAACAAGCTTTCCCTCTATGGGTGACAGAAACTCCAAATTTACCTCATAATCGATCCAACAGGATGAAGTCTCCCAGAGTTCCCATGGAGTTGAGAGGATCTCTACTTTATGCCTAAATAGCTCTCTGCAGCACAGATGAAAAGCAAATGGGTGAAAATCCTGATTTTGAGTTTACCAAGAAATTATTTAGCCTTCAATAGTATATTCTGCCACTCATAAAAACTTCAACAAAAATAGCAGCGAACTGGTCCAAAACAGTAAGGGAAGAAGTGAGAAGATGAGATTAGCATCAGACCCGTTGGATCCTTCCCTTGTGTGCCTCTAATACTATCTCGGTTCCAAAGCAAACTGGTTAAGGCATGAATCTTCTTCCCTCAACATGGTCTGGTTTGGGGTCATAGAGTTCTTTGCTGGTTGGACTAAGTAAGGAAGGGCCGGGAGACAGAATCCAAGCCTCACCCCTGAGTCTGCAGCTGCCTCACCAGGTAACTCCAGTAGACTGTCTCTGCTCTTTTGGATTCTGACTCTCAATTCTCCTGTCTGTAAAAGGAGGGATAATTGCACCCTTTGCTCCCAACATGGTGTGAAACTTTGTTAATAGGTGTTTGGAAAAGCTTGCATCTCTAGATGAAAACATTCATAAGTTTTGAGCTCTGTTCTTAGCTGAGTTTTTGTAGTTAAATTTTCTTGACTATGGCAATGGGGTTTCTATGGGGGGATAGGACACATATGTAATACCTTAATCAATAAAGAAAAAAAATAAATAGCAAAATGTATATATACTAGAGGCTCGGTGCACAAAAATTTGTGCACTGGGGGGGGGGGGGTATCCCTCAGCCCCACTTGTGCCCTCTCACAGTCTGGGACCCCTCGGGAGATAACGACCTGCTGGCTTAGGCCTGCTCCCGGGTAGCAGAGGGCAGGCCCAATCCCTAGGTGCCTGCCCCACAGCCCCTGGTGGGGCTCAGAGCACGGTCGATTGGGGAGTGGGGCGCCGTCCCCTGTCATGCACAGAGCAGGGCAGATCAGGAGGTTGTGATGCCACCCTCAGTCATGCTCAGGGTAGGGCCGATTGGGGCGTTGGGGCGCCTCCCCCTGTCACACTCAAGGCAGGGTTGATGGGAAGGTTGCGGCGCCACCCCCTGTGATGCACAGAGCAGGGTGGATCAGGAGGTTGTGGCGCCACCCCTGTCACACACAGAGCAGGGCCCATCATGGGGGTTGGGGCCCTGCCCCCTGTCACACACAGAGCAGGGCCGATCAGGGGGTTGGGGAGCTCCCCCCTGTCACGCACAGAGCAGGGCTGATCAGGGGGTTGTGGAGCACCCCCATGTCACGCACAGAGTAGGGCAGATCAGGGGGTTGGGGCACCACCCCCTGTCACCCACAGAGCAGGGCCAATCAGGGGGTTGGGGCACTCCTCCCGTCAAACTCAGGGCAGGGCCGATGGGGAGGTTGTGGCTCCACCCCGTCACACACAGAGCAGGACCCATGGCGGGGTTGGGGCGTCGCACCCTGTCACACACCGAGCAGGGCTGGTCAGGGGGTTGGGGGCTCCCCCCATCAGGCACAGAGCAGGGCCGATCAGGGGGTTGGGGCGCTTTCCCCTGTCATGAACAGAGCAGGGCGAATAGGGAGGTTGTGGCCCTGCCCCCTGTCACACACAGAGCTGCAGAGTGATCAGGGGGTTTGGGCACTGCCCCCGTCACGCTGCTCCAGGGGCCGGGAGGCCTCGTGGCTCCGCTGATCCCGGGTTCGGGAGGTCTCGTGGCTCCGCTGATCCCGGTGCTGGGAGGCATATTACCCTTTTACTATATAGGATAGAGGCTTGGTGCATGCGTGGGGGCCGGCTGGTTTGCCCTGAAGGGTGTCCCGGATCAGGGTGGGGGTCCCGCTTGGGTGCCTGGCCAGTCTGGGTGAGGGGGATGATGGCTGTTTGCAGCTGGTCACACCCCCTTCAGGGTGGGGGTCCCCACTGGGGTGCCTGGCCAGTCTGGGTGAGGGGCTGAGGACCGTTTTCAGGCTGGCGGGTGACTGAAGCTCCCAACCTCTCTTTTTTTTCTTTTTTCTTTTTTATTCTGGGATTTATTTACCTTCTATGGCTGTCACTGGAGCTGAGAGCCAGCTTTAGCTCTGAGGCTTGGCTCCAGCTCTGAGATCCCGGCTGGCTGAAAGCAGGTTTCTGGGTTTAGTTTAGCTTCTATATTTGCAACATTGTTTCTTAGAGAGCAAGCTCAGAGGCTGGCAGCAGCAGGCGGGGAACCTTGGCTTCCTCCTTTACTGAAGCAAGCAAGCCTCCTGTTCGCTTCAGTTGCCTGGCTGCTGGCCGCCATCTTGGTTGGCAGTTAATTTGCATATCTCGCTGATTAGCCAATGGGAAGGGTAGCGAAGTTATGGTTAATTACCATGTTTGTCTATTATTAGATAGGATATATATATATATATGTATATATATATATACACATACACTAATAAAAGAGTAATATGCTAATTAGACCAGGAGCCCTTTTGGACAAAGCCAGGGGCTTGGTCGGCCTGCAAACTGCCCCCAAACAGCTCTCAGCCCCGCACCGAGGCCAGCCACGCCCCCCAGTGGGGACCCTCACCCCGATGGGGGCATGGCCAGCCTATACACAGCCCTCAGCCCCTCACCCAGGCTGGCTATGCCCCCCAGCGGGGACACCCACCCTGATGGAGGCATGGCCAGCCTGCAAATGGCCCTCAGCCCCTTGCCCAGGCTGGCCATGCCCCCAGCAGAGACACCCCCCCCCCCCCCCGACCTGATGGGTGCGTGGCTGTCCTGCAACCACCCCAATCCCTCACCCATGCTGGCACTGCCCCCTGTCAGGACCCCCACCCTGATCTGGGACCCCCTTCAGGGCAGACCAGCCGGCCCCCACCCATGCACCAGGCCTCTATCCTATATAATAAAAGGGTAATATGCTAATTAGACCAGACATCTTCCCAATGACTATTAGCACATCCTTCCTGACAAAGCTGGGCCTGGGAAAAGCCACCTGCCAGCGGTCCTGGGCACCAGCACCTGCGGCTGACTGCAGCCTAGGAAACGGAGAAGCCGCCTGCCCCGTGGTCCCGGGCGCCAGTGTCTGCAGCTGGCTGCTGCCTGGGAGACAGAGAAGCAGCCCACCCCACGATCCCAGGCTGCAGCCAGACGGAGAAGCCACCTGCCCTGTGGTCCCGCATGCCAGCTCCTGTGGCCTGGGCAAAGCCACCTGCTCACTATCCCTTGCAGCTGCAGCCAGCACAGGCGAAGCTGGCCCGGGTCCCAGGTGCCTGTAGCTGGCCAGAGGGAGGGAAGTCCATGTCCCAGGTGCCTGCAGCTGGCTGGAGGAGGAAACCCTGGGTCCTGGGTGAGGGTCGAGGCAGAGGTGGTTAGGGGCAATCAAGCCAGCAGGGGAGCAGTTAGCAGAGATCAGGCTGGCAGACAGAAGCATTCAGAGGCAATCAAGCAGGCAGGCAGGTGAGCAGTTAGGAGCCAGCAGTCCCAGATTGTGAGAGGGATGTCCGACTGCCAGTTTAGGCCTGATCCCTCAGGGACATCCCCGAGGGGTCCCAGATTGGAGAGGGTGCAGGCCGGGCTGAGGGGACCCCCTCCATGCACGAATTTTGTGCACCAGGCCACTAGTGTGTGTGTATATATATATAAAATTCCCTTTGGAGAATGAATTCTATAAACCTAAGAGTGCTGTCGTGAGCATAGAGACTTTATAAGCCCCTTAAGTTTCCCTCTGACTCATTTTTCATTTCACAGATGATCAACATGGACTCTTCTACTGTAGAAAAAATTTCTTTGAAAAATTTTTTCTAAAAATATGTGATATAAACCAGATTTTTCTAAATAAAATTATGGGTTGAATGCAGCAATGAGTCTTCCTTGCTTAAAGTTTATTTTGAATCTTTTAGAAAAGATTTCAAAGAAAATAGGTACCTCTGATATTTTTTAACAGCTGAATTGAGGTATAAATGACATATAATAAAATACACTTTTTAAATTGTACTATTTGAAAAGTTTTGACATATGTATACATTCAAGAAATCATCACTATAATCAAGATAAGGAACATATCCACCTAGTCAGCATGGCTCCAAGAGGTCACCGTTTGATTCCCAGTCAGGACATCTGCCTGAGTTCTGGGCTTGGTCCCCAGTGTGGGGCATGCAGGAGGCAGCCAATCAATGATTCTCTGTCATCATTGATGTTTCTATCTCCCTCTCACTCTCCCTTCCTCTCTGAAATCAATGAAAATTGATTCATTATCTTAAAAAAAAGTTAATGAACATATCCATCACCTCCATTTTATAACCCTCACTCTCTCCCCTTCTCTTGCAGTTTGCATTTTCTAGAATTTCATATAAATACTAGAGGCCCGGTGGACAAAAATTTGTGCACTCGGGGGGGGGGGGGGGGGCGCGTCCCCCAGCCCGGCCTGTGCCCTCTCGCAGTCTGGGACGCCTCGGGAGATAACGACCTGCTGGCTTAGGCCTGCTTCTGGGTGGCAGAGGGCAGGCCCAATCCCTAAGTGCAGCCCCTGGTCAGGCTCAGAGCAGGGCCGACTGGGGAGTTGGGGTGCTGCCCCATCATGCACAGAGCAGGGCGGATCGGGATGTTGCAATGCCACCTTCAGTCATGCTCAGGGTAGGGCCGAATGGGGGGTTGGGGCGCTGCCCCCTGTCACACACAGAGCAGGGCCGATCAGGGGGTTGAGGAGCTCCCCGCTGTCACTCACAGAGTAGGGCCGATAGGGGAGTTGGGGCACCGCCCCCTGTCACACAAAGAGCAGGGTGGATCAGGGGGTTGGGGCGCTGCACCCTGTCACACTCAGGGCAGGGCCAATGGGGAGGTTATGGCTCTACCTTGTCACACACAGAGCAAGGCCCATGGAGGGGGGTTGGGGCGCCACCCTCTATCACCCACAGAGCAGGGCCGATCAGGGGGTTGGGGCACCGCCACTGTCACACTCGGGGCAGGGCCGATGGAGAGGTTATGGCTCTACCCTGTCACACACAGAGCAGGGCCCGTGGGGGGAGGAGGGGGTTGGGGCACCGCACCCTGTCACACACAGAGCAGGGCCGATCAGGGGGTTGGTGCGCTGCACCCTGTCAAACACAGAGCCTCAGGGCAATCAGGGGATTGGGGAGCTCCCCCCTATCAGGCACAGAGCAGGGCAGATAGGGGGGTTGTGGCCCCGCCCCCTGTCACACACAGAGCCGCAGAGCTATCAGGGGGTTTGGGCGCTGCCCCCTGTCACGCTGATCCCGGTGCCGGGAGCCTCGCTGCTCTGCTGATTCCAGTGCCAGGAGGCATATTACCATTTTACTATATAGAATAGAGGCCTGGTGCATGGGTGGGGGCTGGCTGGTTTGCCCTGAAGGGTGTCCTGGATCAGGGTGGGGGTCCCCACTGGGGTGCCTGGCCAGTCTGGGTGAGGGGCTGAGGGCTGTTTTCCGGAAGCGAGTGACTGAAGCTTCCAACCGCTCCTTGTTTTCTTTCTTTTTTTTTTTTTTTTATTCTGGGCCAGCTTTAGCTCTGAGGCCTCGCCGCTGAAAACATCGATACAATGTTGCGGTCCGGGGCTGACTAAAAGCCGGTTTCTGGGGTTTTGTTTAGCTTTTTATTTGCAACATAGTACATAGTTGCTTAGAGTTGCAGCTGAGAGGACGGCAAGTGAGGCGGAGAACGTTGGAGTCCGCAGTCACTGAAGCGAGCAAGCCTCCCTGCTCGCTTCAGTGCCTGGATGCCAGCCGCCATCTTGGCTGACAGTTGATTTGCATATACTCACTGATTAGCCAATGAAAAGGGTAGCGGTTGTATGCTAATTACCATGTTTCTCTTTTATTAGTGTAGATAATAAAAAAGCATGTGCTCTATTTCTCCTGGTTGCTTTCACTCAGTATAATTTTTTTGAGATTTAATTCATGTTATTGGTTATATAAGTCCATTGCTTTATATTGCTGAATAGTATTCCATTGTGTGAATATACCAATTAATTTGTTTATCTCTTCACTTGTTGATGCACATTTAAGCTGTTTCCAATTTGGGACTATTACAAATAAAGCTGCTATGGACATTCATGTGCAAGTCTTTGCATGGATGTATTCTTTCATTTCTCTTGGGTAAATATCTAAAAGTGGAATGGCTAGGTTGTATGATACAGTATTATCTTCTTAGGAGATCCTGAATGAATAGATATTGTGTTTGGAGAAAAGCGTGATACATGTGAACCTTACACATAGCCTGCAAGTGTTTATCATAGAAAGAGTTTGCTTTTGTGTTACACAATTTGCAGAATGCTTTTGCATGTATTATCTTAACATATGCTTATAAGTATTTTCTTCTTCCGTTTAGCATCTCCAAGATCAAATGAAGTAGTCTAGATGTCTTCTCAAAAGAACTACATATCTAGATTGCTTTTGCTCCCTTGTTTCTCAAATGGAAACACTTACCCTAAGTAAGGCTGCATTGCCCACTTTGAAAGTGAATCAGCAAGATGTAGACCAGAGCCTTCATCTGCCTGCTTCTGACTTCTGTCTTCTTTCTCTCTCTCTCTCTCTCTCTCTCTCTCTCTCTCTCTCTCTCTCACTGATTTCACACATCTACCAACTTATCAATCGCTAATGCTATAATTCATATCTTTAAAACTTTATATCTTGACTCCAGTTCTTTCACCAACATGCCCACTAAAAAGATACAGAAACTGTTTTCATGTAATTCCAAACTCTGAATCATCTTACCATGTTTTTTAAGTTAGGAAATACTATTTATGAGACACTGATAAAAACCAAACTTGCATTTTCACTGTTCTATGCCAGAAATGACTTCATTTAATTGTTGCAGAAAATTTTTAGTGAGACCTTCATGATCATTACTCAAAAACACTCATCCTGTCTATCCCCTTTCCCTCTGCCTGCCTTCTGCTTTCTTGCTGCCTTTTCTGTCTTCACTCTTCCAATTTCTTCTAAGGTTTGGAGAAAACTGTCAGTCAAAGACTACTGGAGATAATTTCAAAAAGAGTGTTTGGCTTTGGGACAACTGGTTTCCCCATTGCAAAAGTTGTTATATTCCCTCCCTACACAAAAAACATAATTTAATATGGATTTTAAAAATTAAAAATAGAACTACCAAAGCATTAAAAATATGAAATTTTAAAAATAATATTAAAGTGGGATTTAAGTAAGTAAGACATAAAATCTAGAATGCATAAAGATGTGAAAAGCCGCAGCCAACGTGGCTTTCGGCTTCAAAGGCTTGAAGAAAGAGCTGACGTGCAAATTAAAACACAAGAAATATAATTTTGAAATTATGGGGGAGCCAGGGAAAGCTTAACTGTAGTAGTCAAGTTCCACTGAGTCTCCGTTCCAGTCTTCTTTTATTTACTAGAATACACAATTTCCTCTTAGGAATGCAAATAGACATATCAATGGTAATGTTTAGTAAACAGTAAGATTATCAGGTTGGGGGAGTTTACTTTAGGCCATTGAGTCAGCAGTAGGTAATAAAATACAAATATTCACCCTGTGAATATCAAAGAGGCCAAATTCAGCCTCCTTCTGACAGGACTTCTCGCATTTATATTAATTACTGTTGATCTTGGTTCTTAGCATAAAGAAAATTATTGATAAATTATGTAAATTTTCCTTTTCTGTATGAAAAAGATAGCATAAAGTTAAAAAGTAAGAGGTAGATTGGCAGAAAATTATATATATACATATATATATATATATATAACTCTTAATATATAAAAAGTTCCCTGTGTTGAATTGCACCCTTAAGATGTGTGCATTTTACTGTATGTAAATTTTACCTCAAATAATAAAAAGGATTGTAAATAAATATTAAATTCTGTTATTGATAAGCATCTGAAGAATACTGATATCTGCAACCTACTTTGAAATACATGAAAATAAAATGGACTGATATATGAATAAAGTGATGAAAAGATGGAAAGATATATAATAACATAAATATAGCGAAATGTTTATTATCAGTACTAGATGGTGGGTTTATGGATGTTCACTACATAATTCTATCAACTGCTCTGTATGTTTGAGATTTTCATAATAAAATATTGGAGGAAAGCCTCCTAAAATGAATTTAAAGACACATAACTCTTAAGAACAGCAAACAAAGCAAATTAAAAGACAATTTGAAGTAAATAAAACAAGTGGTTCCAAAAAAGAGGGGATGTTTAATCTCACTTAGAGTCAGCAAAAATTTATAAAACTTTATAACATCCAACAGAAATACACACACAGGAAAAAATATGCATATAAGGATATTTGTCACTTTTTTGTTTAAAATACTAAGAGGGAAAAAAGAAAGGAAATGGAAAGAAAAAAAAACCCTCCCTAGGGAAGTGGTTAAATAAATGACAGTGTGTTATGGGGGTTCACAACAAGTCTCCTCAAGATGTGCCACTATGGCATGTAGATTAATATTATCTCATGCTGAAAACAAGGTTCAGAAGGCTCAGGAAGAAATGTGGGCTTCTCCTTTACTGTCTAAAAGAATTTAAGATAGGGTGATATCATCGTAAATAACTACAGTTTAATCTGAACTAGATAAGGTAAACGGGAGTAACCTAGCAAGACCCATTTGATCAAAGTCCTCCTTGCATTCCACTGTTTCTAGATGGCCTAGCAAACATTTCATCCCCTTGCAAATTTGCCTTACTCCCCTTTGAAGTCCTATACCCCTGTTACCCGCTCCTTGGTTCAGAATGACATATATTCCTTATCTTGCCTTCCTGTCTTTGGAATGTTCTTGCTATGTGAATTCCCCATATGATCATATTAGGACTTTATTTTCTCCTGTTAATCTGTCTTCTGTCACTTTAATAATTCTACGAGCCAGAAGAACTAAGAGGGAAAAGGGAATTTTCCCTATCTCCAATAGTGTCCATGTACAGAACTCTGTGCAGCACTGAAGAACTGTAGGTACTGACAGAAAGACCTCCAAGGTCTATTGTTCATTTTGAAAAAAAAAAAAATGAACATCACAGAATGAATTGTATAAAATGACATTTACATTAAAAATAATAATAGAACTATAAGAGTATGCAAATGCACATTTAAAAATGTCCAAAATCATACCTATTTAATCTTGCCTTATCTTAGGAAAGAGAGAAAATGGAGGAAGGGAGAAAAGACTCTAAAAAGACATTTAGGCTTCTATTTTGTAGATGTCTATATTATTTGAACTTTTTACAACAAGCATGCAATATTTTGGTAAATTTTTAAATTAATAAATTGTTCTAGAAAACTAATAATGACTATTATCTAAATATCCAATATCCCTAAAACAGCCTGTGAAAACTGCAAAGTTTAGTCAAGAATCCACACATTTTTCCTACCTAACATCAAAAGCCTGAATTCTTGGAAACAAAACATCTGATGATCTCTTACGGAATTTCTTTACTTGTCATCTGAATGTCTCCACATTCATGTCTATTAAGCCAAATAGTCACAAGCCTATAAAATGATGTGAAAGTTCTTTCTTCTCCCAACTGCATCCCCCCTAGGGCTTAGCCTAACTCAAAATGCTGAGCCTGGCCCCAATAAAAGCCCCATTGAGAGAAAAGTGTTCTTAAACATAATGCAACGCATTCTGAGCTAAATGCCAACGATTAGATGGATCAGGGAGGGGAGAATTTATGAAAACACTGCAAATCCAATGAAAGAGGCAAAGATGAGACGTGAGAAAAAGCAGAAGGGAGAATAGAGTTGGAAAGGATTTTAATTGAAATGTTTGCAACATACTGACCCATGAAAGAATTCAGAAGGAATTTCACCACCTAGACTCGCACATGTACATACGTGTAGAGCTCCGTTCAGGAAACCAGAAGAGACTTTCTGGAGGCAGACAGATTCTAGTTAGGCAGATATGCAAACACAGAAAGAGGAGTAGGAAGAATTGGGTCAGATACATTCTCTGAAAAATTACATGCCAGTGATGAAAAAGTTCCCTGCCCACAGACAGACTCAGAGCATTTTACAAACATCTTTGTCCTGAGTGGAGCGGGCATTCAGCTTCTTGCCCACCTGTGGCTTCTCCAGTAGAGAGTGCGACGGGGATGTGGCAAAAATACCCATGTTCGGGTAAAGATGTAGTGTGGCCAAGACCAGATTGCCGTCTGCAGAGCTTGTTTCTCACTACCTCTACTTAAGGAAAACCTCTCCCTTCGCTTCTG
This sequence comes from Myotis yumanensis, assembly GCF_028538775.1. Taxonomy (NCBI): domain Eukaryota; kingdom Metazoa; phylum Chordata; class Mammalia; order Chiroptera; family Vespertilionidae; genus Myotis; species Myotis yumanensis. The sequence continues at coordinate 189,101,519 of NW_027223754.1, forward strand.
AGAGAGCCAGGGATGCCCTGTTCACGTGTATGTCCTCATTTTACACCTCAGTTCACTCAACACACTTGTGTTGAGTACTTAATTTAGTGACAGACTGTGCTCTCCTCTGGAAATGCACAAATGAGGAGCGTGACCCTCTCCCTAGGAATCTCACAATCTGGTGGGCATGTATTTACAATACCATGGATGTTTGTGAAAGGTATGTGACAGCACAAAGTCAACAGAGATGGAATGCTGGGGAAGGGAAGACAGGTTCATTGTCACAGAAGTTGAGCTCTGAGCTGTGCTTTGAAACTGAGTACAAGCTCAAAAAAAAATGAGAAGATAAGACAACGCCTGGGAGAAAATGTTTGCAAAAGATATATTTGATAAAAGACTCATCCAAAATATACAAAGAATTTAATGAACAATCTTATTTAAAAATGGGCAAAAGTCTTAATCAGACACTTTACCAAAGTAGATAGCAGGTCCTCAAATAATGTTATTTTATTCAATATCATCTACACTAATAAAAGAGAAACATGGTAATTGGTGTACGACCGCTACCCTTCCCATTGGCTAATCAGCATATCCTTATGCAAATTAACTGTCAGCCAAGATGGCGGCTGGCAGCCATGCACTGAAGCGAAGGAGGCTTGCTTGCTCCAGTGACGGCGGACTCCAATGTTCCCCGCCTGACTTGCCGGCCTCTCAGCTGCAACTCTAAGCAACTATGTTGCAAATATAGAAACTAAACAAAACCCCAGAAACCTGCGTTAGTCAGCCGGGCTTCAGCCAGCTGGACCGCAACATTGTATCAAATACAGAAGGTAAAGGCCAGAAACCAGCTTTCAGCAGCGAGGCCTCAGAGCTAAAGCTGGCCCAGAATAGAAAAAAAGAAAAAGAAAAAAAGGAGCAGTTGGGAGCTTCAGTCACCCGCCTGCCTGAAAACGGCCCTCAGCCCCTCACCCAGACTGGCCAGGCACCCTAGTGGGGACCCCAACCCTGATCCAGGACACCCTTCAGGGCAAACCAGCCGGCCCCCACCCATGCACCAGGCCTCTATTCTATATAGTAAAAGGGTAATATGCCTCCTGGCACCGGGATCAGCGGAGCCGCCAGGCCTCCCGGCACCGGGATCAGCGTGACAGGGGGCAGTGCCCAAACCCCCTGATCGCCCTGCGGCTCTGTGTGTGACAGGGGGCGGGACCACACCCTCCCTATCTGCCCTGCTCTGTTCGTGACAGGGGAAGGCGCCCCAACCCCCTGATCAGCCCTGCTCTGTGCCTGATAGGGGGGAGCTCCCCAATCCCCTGATCGCCCTGCGGCTCTGTGTTTAACAGGGTGCAGTGCACCAAACTCTCCCCACCCACGGGCCCTGCTCTATGTGTGACAGGGTAGAGACATAACCTCTCCATCAGCCCTGCCCTGAGTGTGACAGTGGCTGCGCCCCAACCCCCTGATCAGCCCTGCTCTGTGGGTGATAGAGGGTGGCGCCCCAACCCCCCTCCATGGGCCTTGCTCTGTGTGTGACAGGGTAGGGCCATAACCTCCCCATTGGCCCTGCCCTGAGTGTGACAGGGTGCAGCGTCCCAACCCCCTGATCCGCCCTGCTCTGTGTGTGACAGGGGGCGGTGTCCCAACTCCCCTATCGGCCCTACTCTGTGAGTGACAGGCGGGAGCTCCTCAACCCCCTGATCGGCCCTGCTCTGTGCATGACATGGGGGAGCTCCTCAACCCCCTGATGGGCCCTGCTCTGTGCGTGACAGGGGGGAGCTCCCCAACCCCCTGATCGACCCTGTTCTGTGTGTGACAAATACGAAGCCCCAACCCCCTGATCGGCCCCGCTCTGTGAGTGACAGGGGGCAGCGCCCCAACCCCCTGATTGGCCGTGCTCTGTGAGTGACAGGGGGCAGCGCCCCAACCCCCTGATTGGCCCTGCTCTGTGCGTGACAGGGGGTGGCGCCGCAACCTCCCCATCGACCCTGCCTTGAGTGTGACAGGGGGCGGTGCCCCAACCCCCCAATCGGCCCTACCCTGAGCGTGACTGAGGGTGGCATCGCAACTTCCTGATCCGCCCTGCTCTGTGCATGAGAGGGGGCGGCGCCCCAACTCCCCAGTCAGCCCTGCTCTGAGCCTGACCAGGGGCTGCACCTAGGGATTGGGCGTGCCCTCTGCCACCCGGGAGCAGGCCTAAGCCAGCAGGTCGTTATCTCCTGAGGGGTCCCAGACTGCGAGAGGGGCACAGGCCGGGCTGGGGGGCCCCCCTCCCTCCCCCGAGTGCACAAATTTTTGTGCACCGGGCCTCTAGTCTATATATATAAAGAGCCAGGGGCCATCGCAACCAAACGGATGACCGAACAGGCTGGGTGGGGTGACAAGGCCAGCAGGGGAGTTAGTGAGGGACAACCAAACAACTGAGAAGCAGGCTGCATGGGGTGACCAGGCTGGCAGGGGTTTTAGTGATGGATGGCTAAACAACTGAACAAGCAGGCTGCGTGGGGCGACCAGGCCAGTAGGGGGGTTAGTGAGGGACAACCAACAACTGAGCACCAGGCTGGGTGGGGTGACCAAGCTGGCAGAGGGGGCAGTGAGGGGTGACCAGGCCAGCAGGGGGGGCAGTTTGGGGTGACCAGGCCAGCAGGGAGGCAGTTGGGGGCAACCAGGTCGGCAGGGGGGCAGTTGGGGGCAACCAAGCCAGTGGGGGGGGGGGCAATTGGGGGTGACCATGCCTGTAATGGGGGCAGTAAGGGGTGACCAGGCCTGCAATGGGGGCAGTAAGGGGCAACCAGGCCAGTAGAGGAGGGGCAATGAAGGGTGACCAGGCTGGCAGGGGGACAGTTGGGGGCGACCAGGCCAGCAGGCAGAGGTGGTTAGGGGTGATCAGGCTGGCAGGGGGGCCAGTAGGGGGATCAGGCAGGCAGGCAGGTGAGCAGTTAAGAGCCAGCGGTCCCAGATTGTGAGAGGGATGTCCAACTGCCAGTTTAAGCCTGATCCTGCAATCGGACATCCCCTGAGGGGTCCCAGATTGGAGAGGGTGCAGGCTGGGCTGAGGGGAATTTCGTGCACTGGGCCTATAGTTTCATTATAACATTGGTTGTGGGTGCCGCCATCTTTGAGGGCAGGGAAGTCAATTAGCATATTCCTTCCTTATTGGCTGTGGGCGCTGCCATCTTTGCAATGGTGCGAGGGTCAATTAGCATATTCCCTCTTTATTAGATAGGATAAAACCTAAGCAACTGAACAACCGGTCACTATGACACGCACTGACCACCAGAGGACAGACGCTCAACACACAGGATCAGGCTCCCTCCTGTCTGGATCAGGCCTGCAGGGATCAGGATGAAAACAGCTATCTGACATCCCCAGAGGGGTCCTGGATTGTGAGAGTGCAGGCCAGGCTGAGGGACCCCACCAGTGCACAAATCCATGAATCGCATTCCAAGAAGGGGAACAACATGTCTAACGCACAGACTGTAGCTATTGGAAGTTCACTGAGAGTGTTGTGTCTCTGGAACTCAGGCATTGAAGTAGGAGCAGTGAGGAGGCAAGCCAGATCTTGCAGAACCATAATTAACTTCCAAAGAACGTCAGATTTTATTCTATATATAAACAGAGATAGTCTTAAGCAAGAGCAAACATGAGATCAAATTTGCTTTCCTGAAAGAATGGGGATGGGAGCCAGCCTGGAGGCTGCTGCATCGTCCAAGAGAAGAATTATGTTATTCTGGGCTGAATAGCAGGGGTAAGAGAGCAGGAGATTGAGACTGAGCTGGTAGAATTGACAGACTTTAGTGACTGCTGAGATATTAGAGAAGAGGGAGAAATGAATGATATTTTGGGTTTCTGGTTTTAGTAAATAAGGCTGGTGGTGACATTAATGGGAGTCACAGGTTGGAAGAGGCCAGTGAGGTAAGGAGAAAAGAGCAAAGGGCATATGAATTATCTGTCCAAAAGGACTTCTTAGATGGCCATGGACGTCATGGCATCATCAATGATCAACATAAGCAGCATTTATGATGCTCTAAATATGGCCCTGCCACTCTGCTGACCTACATTATCTCATTTAATCCTTCCAGCACCCTTATGAAAGAGATATTGTTGTTATCCCTGCTTTACAGATAAGGAAACTAAGGCTTAAAAATGTGCTCAAAGTCACATAGTAAGTGGTGGATCAGAGATCTAAATCCTGTCTCTCTACCTGCAAAGCCCAACTCCTCTAAAACACTCTATGGACTCACTGAATTGCCACTACCTCCAGCCCTTCCCCCTTTGAATGACCTGGAAACATGTGGCCTTGTATTCCTAGCAAAGCTAGCCCTTACCTCAATGCTGAACTTGGCAAGAGAGCTGGGGACCCTTAGCAGGTGCAGCCAGCACAGCTGTACTTGGTTTCCCCATGCCCCATTTCCCAAGCACGCGTCCCTTGTTCTCACTCTGAGGCAGAACTGGGCCCATTCAAAGGCACCATTATTCATAAAGGGATTGCAACTGCTGACTGGGTCGTGTTCCACTCAGGTCAAATGACATTTCCCAGAGGAACGGTCATTTTCTGCATGTGCTGCTACCTCCCTGGTCTGGACAGTGTGCACTGCCCTGGGAACCAACTAAGTCACTGTGATGAACTGGGGTTTTCTTTTTCTTTTTTTTTTTTTTTAAGTAGAAGTAGGGGTAAATATTGGACCAAGAGGAAATAAAAGATGGATGTATATTTGGTACATTTGTTCTGAAAACCTTTGGGGCTCAAATTTGCTTTCTTCAGCGATGTGAAGCCATGGCAATTGCTACTGTTAATTAACAGCTATGACTTTTAGCAGCATAGCAGTTTCCAAATGCCAGTCCTCAGGCCAATTAAGTCCATGATGAACTGTCACCGCAAGACGAAATGAGAAAAATAAGAGCAATGCAATGTGCTTGTGTGTGTGTGTAAGTACAGTACATCACATACATTTGTAAATGTCAGTATGACTTTTCTAATTGCCTTCTTGGGAAAAACTTTTCTTTATTCTGAGTCTATTATCTTCCCATTTTAAGAGTATTTTTGACATTCCAAGCCCCAACTCCAAAATTCTGAAACAACTATTGCAGTTAGAAACCTTATGTATTCATTTAACCAGCATTCATTAAGCATCTACTTTCTTCCAAGCTCTGGGTATGTCCCGAAGACCAAGATTAACCAGCTGCTGCTGTTCTCACAGAGATGACCCAGCAGGAAAGATGGGTGTTGATGATGTCATAAGAACACAAGGAGCACTGTGAAGAGACGCACAGGGCATTACAGGAGCATGTGACCTGCAACCTTACCTTGCTGGGGACATCTGGGAAGACTTCCCTGAGAAAAATGCACTTAAGCTGAATAGGAACGAGAAGGATGAGTAGAAATGAGCTGAATGAAGTGACCCTAAGAGGCAGCAAAGAGTGAGGCAGGTTTGAGGACTGGAAGAAAGGTGCTGAGGCCCAAGGGCTGGGAGGCTGGCTACACATAGGAGCACTTAACTGGCTGACATCTAGATAAGCCAATGGCTAAAAAAGAAAGTTCCACCAGCACAGGGTAAGCCCGAATTAAACCCATTGTCCGTGTCTCCAGGGGATGCTCCCGACTGCTTGCAGCAAAGCCACCAACTAGTAAGTGGCTGACCGTACATTATCACACAGTGTTTAATAAATAATATGTCCCCTGAGTAAGATTCTGTCACTAGCTGGCAACGCTGGGAAATCAGATCACTTTGCTGATCACTCTGTGCCTCATTTGGTCTCGTGTCTAAAATAAGAGTGTTAGATTAAATAAACCCGAAGTCCTATTCCAGGGCAAACATTCCATAAGGATAAGTGTATAACAGCTACCAGTCAGTGGTATTTAAATTTTGAAGTCACTGCACTAGATCTTGCATAGGTTTCCCCACTTCCTGAAAGTAGAAGCCTGTTTAAGCCAAAACATCACAAAGTGACAATGCGATTACCATTACCTTATATGAAAAAAGTGTTGAGTGTTCCCAGATCCAAAAAATAACCTACCAAATTATACCAAGCATGCTTACTTACATCCAGTTTTGCACTAAGTGTGACACCCCATGAGCTCTCTGAGGCTTTTCTGATTCCTTAGGGCACATCTTGCTAACAGATGCACAGAATAAATGGAGGTAAAGCCAGATGCTCACAGACACAGTTCAAAGCTCTGGCAGCTTGATGCTGAGATGCTGGGTGTGATTCTTGAGGAGCCACTCTTGCTGCTTGGGGTGTCCACTGCCTCTAATGGCTGGCAGAAAAACAAACACTGAACACTATTCCCACTTTTAATCTTTTTTCTTAAAAGCAAAAATCCCCTTGGAACTTCTTTTGGCTAGGGAAAACAGGTACTAATGTAGTAGGTCTTTTGGAAAAGCAACGTGGTGAAATGCAAACTTTCGAAAAGCAGGGAATAGCTCACAGCGAAGGTATAAGAATCATAAAAAGAACTTACTCTAAATGTTAATTTGCTCCATTGTAAATGATTATTCTATCTAATAAAGATGGAATATGCAAATTGACCATCACTTAGCAACAAAGATGGCAGCACCCACAGCCAATAAGGAGGGAATATACAAATTGACATGACAAAGATGGCCCCACCCCGGCCACTCCAGGCCTCTGGGCAGCGCACAAAGGCGGAAAGGTGGCTCCAGGCCAGAGCGAAGGCAGTGCCAATAGCCAGAGGAAGGAAGGCCTATTCTTGCACGAATCTTTGTGCATCAGGCCTCTATTTATTAATAATACGAATTCTGGCCCTAGCTGGTTTTGCTCAGTGGCTATAGCATCAGCCTGTGGACTGAAGGGATCCAGGTTCAATTCCACTCAAGGGCATGTACCTCAGTTACAGTTCGATTCCTGGCCCCAGTAGGGGCATGTGTGGGGGGCAACCAATCAATGTGTCTCTCTCACATCGATGTTTCCCTCTCTTTCTGTCTCTCCCCATTCCTTCCACTCTCTCTAAAAATCAATGGAAAAAAATCTTTAAATAATAATAATAACATGAATTTTAAACCTTCTTCAAGACCCAGTTCATTTGTCTTCATGATGACCTTTTCAAATACTCCAGGATAGAAGTTAGTCACAATACATAATTTATATGTATTGTCAAGAAGTCTTATGCTCACTTCTTTAGTGATGTCTTTAACTCCCTGACTTGGTTATTTGTGTTTGAAGACAGAGATCATATCACCCATCTCTTCTGGATCAGGCATCCACACTTAGCTTTATGGTAAAGATGTCCAATAGACACCTGTAAATTGATTGAATCTCATATGTCATCATTCTTCATACCTATTACCAGGAGAAGCTTAAGGAAAGTCAACAGGAAAGAATGTTAATTGTTTTTAATCAGTCTTACTGTCCCTGTGATACAGGCTCTATTGCCTGGGGAAGGCAGGCTGGTAAAAGCAGTTTGTGGGATGGCAATCCCATTGAACTTATCTGAAAGGCTGATGTAGCAGTTAATGTGTTCATAGGATATTTGCATCAAGTGTATTATTAAGCACAGACTTAAGTATTTAGATATGCAAAGTAAACTGCAATGATTTGTTTGAGTTTTTTTCAGCAGCTCATCATGTGGAACAGGCCATCTGCCCACCCACAGAAAACAGTCAGGGTCAGAACTCAGAAACCACATCTTCACCCTGTTCCTGAGATCTTTGAACCACAAAACATGTCATCCATTCCAAAAAGATGTTCATGGAATTAAGTTCTGAGTTATTATGGTCAGCAAGCAATAACTCTTATGAGCAAAAGCAAAACTAAAGCAGTAAGAACCAAAATTAAGCTACAAATAATACCATAATAATACACAGAATACTATAAATAAGTATTGTGTTATTGCCATTAGTATACATATTTGAGGTGTTCAGGTTGTTTATTTCCTTCAAGATGCTTGTCCTGCAAGGTGGGTAGCAGTGCTTTGGCCCTGGCCTCAGAGTCTAACAGTTATGCATCTCAGACACATGGTTAGCTAAGCGTTGAAAATGCTCTCAACGAGTTATGCTAAGATACTAGTTTCTATAGAGTCACCAGCACCAATTCAAAATGCCGCTGTCATTGAGTATGATAGTCCACAAAGTACTACAAAGCTATCATTTCACAAACCTGCAAATGGGGATTTGTACTCCCCAAAGTCCCCATGTGGAAGTATATTAGTGTTAGACTCTGACAACACTTCAGCATTTTCATCTGTGAGTAGGGAGAATGGAGAGGAAACCCTACAGAATCTTCCCGTCCTTTATTTCCTATGTTCTTGTCTAAAGTACATATTACTCACCTGTTTCTTAACTTGGATTTTCCAAAAACACGGCTTTCAGGTAACATTACAACCTGTGAAGTCATGTATGTAATATCTCTTATTCATTGTAAGCATTCACTGAATGTTAATTTACTTTTCTTTCCTTCTCCCTAAAAATAAAAAAATACATAAATCAGGGATAAAAATGTGCCACCAAACCCAAAAGGGCAGTGACAGTGAGAGTCTACAGCCAGTTCATCAAATGCAGTCTTCATCCAGCCAGTCATGTGTGGGGCAAAGGTCAAGAGGGAGACCCAGGCATCTGTTGCCACTGGAGATGGGAACACATCTGTAAAAGCCTGTATTGTGAAGAGATCCGCCTAGGTTAATAGGTCCTGGTTTTTTAGGTTCAGGTTATCTCCAGGCAAATGAACACCCCATTAAGAGTATTCACATGAGCCATCAGGAAAGGGAATTTTGCCATTTCCTTCTTTCACTAGAGCATGAGGGATTTGCAATGCGATTGAATGCTAGAGAGCTAGACTGAGAGCCAGCCTTCACCATTCTAGGTTGTGCACATGACATTCTCCAAATCACCCACTATGCGTCACTCTGGTGCAGACAGCCAGGCCAACCATGTTCCCAGAACTGGGACCAGCGCAGCCCTGGGACCAGCAACGAGGCACATCCTTGACTGATGAACATTGCAGAGTTAGTTAAAAGTCAGAAACAATGGGACTGATCTCCAAACCAATATATTATTGTTGTTGGTGTTTACACCTGAGGTGAAATTCTAACCTTGGGCAAGTCAAAATACTCTCTCTGTAAATTAAGTACAATTATGCCTGACAGCAGGTACCACATATGTCAGGTATAAATAGCTTTGAGATCTGGAGATGAAAGGCCCAGTTGTCTTTGCCGCTTGTGAGGTTATTTTGCAGGAATCTTTCTCTCCCCCCTGTGCCTGAGCTGGAGGGGGCGCTCAGATCCCTCATCTCTGGTTTGCCAGAGAGGAAGGAAAGATACGTATGGCATGGAGACTCTGGGTTAAGCTCTGAATTTAAGTCACTGAAATTTAAAGATTACGTGGAATAAACTAACCTCTTAGAAGCAAAACTTCAGATAACCAGCAATTTTATGAGGTGCTGTATCCAAACAACTTGTTGTACCTGCCATACAAATGTTAATGTTTTAATGAGTGTTTTTGCTTCTTTTATTCAAGGGCCTCTGAATCCTGTAGGATGAGAGGCCCCAGGAGCCTGAAAGGGATTAATGACAGGCTTTAGGTGTTATTATCCTCCCACTGAGACACCTGCAATCAAGAGGGCAGAGGGTGAGTTTTCAGCCTGAAGCACTCAGGTGACAGGCAGTTTTTGCTGCTTCAGAAAACCTCCCCAGGAGTGACTGGACAGCACCAAGGAAAAATGGGCAGGGAGAGTAATAACACTTGTAACAATAATAGCATGGGTGAGACTTAACCATGTCGCCAGATGCTGTTCTCAGATCCTTTAATTTACTCCTGACAACAACAGTGTAATTTTACATTTTCCAGATGAGGAATCTGAGGCACAGGAAGATTAATTTGCTCAAATGTAAACATCTTGCACCTGAAACTAATATAATATTGAATGTCAACTGTAATTGAAAAATAAAATGTTAAAATTTTTTAAACATCTTGTAAGTGGTACAAGAAAGGATTTGAATCCAATTAGTTTTGATTCTGGAAACTAAATTCTTGACAGAAAGAGAGACAAAGCTATTTAATCCTGTTCATTTCATAAAGACTTGGCCAGCTCAGGTGGGCCTGGGGTCCCATCTTTCTGCCCTCGTTCCTTCCTCTGTACCTCTGGCCTCGTCATAGATGAACGCCAATCCTTTCACTGTGCCCAAGAAAGTGTGTGGAACGAAGCTCCAGAAAATAAGGGGCTACCTGCTGAACATCTGCTTCTTAAGTCTGTCCAAGAAGCTACTGTGTCAGGTCAGATTGAGACATCTAATAGCTAGAGGCTGAAGAGGACTGCGTTTAGCTTGTATTCAGATACAAAGTGGAGCTCATTCAGAAGAGCAGCCAGGATAATGAAAGACCAGGAGACTACACCAAATAAAGAAATGCTGAAGGGCCAGGCTGGTGTGTCTCAGTTGTTGAAAGTCAATCTATGAACTAGGAGGTCATGGTTCGATTCTGGTCAGGGCACATGCCCAGGTTGCAGGCTTGATTCCCAAAAGGGGGCAGGCCGAAGACAGCCAATCAATGATTCTCTCGTCATTGATGTTTCTCTCTCTCTCTCTCTCTCTCTCTCTCTCTCTCTCCCTCTCCCTTCCTCTCTGAAATCAATTTTTAAAAAAAGAAATGTTCCAGTCACCCAGTGGACAAGGCACTGGCCTCCTAAAAAAAGAAATGCTGGCCCTAACCGATTTGGCTCAGTGGATAGAGCATCGGCCTGTGGACTGAAAGGTCCCAGGTTCGATTCCGGTCAAGGGCATGTACCTTGGTTGCGGGCACATCCCCAGTGGGGGGTGTGCAGGAGGCAGCAGATCGATGTTTCTCTCTAATCGATGTTTCTAACTCTCTATCCCTCTCCCTTCCTCTCTGTAAAAAAAATCAATAAAATATTTTTTTTTTTTTAGGGGAGAAACCAAGATGGCGGCATAGGTAAACACCGGAGTTTGCTGCCTTGAACAACCACTTTAAAAATACAACTAAAAGACGGAACGGACATCACCCAGAACCACAGGAAGGCTGGCTGAGGAGAGACTCTTCAACTAGAAGGAAAAACAACAGCATTACGAGGCCCAGAGGAAGCGCAGTGTGGAAAATTTAAAGGTACGGTGGTGCAGCGGTGCGCGCGCAAAGCGGGCTGGTGGCTGAGGGCGCGGTTGTCGTTTTCAATCAGGAGTGAGTCTCAGACTCTGGGCTACAGATCCGGGCGAGTCTCTAGGGACCCAGACTCAAACGGGAGAAGCGGGACTGTCTGGCTACAGTCCCTCCGAGGTTTGCAGCGGTTGTGGGGACAGAGAGGCAGAGCCCCTGGAGAGGGACTGAGAGCAGCCATAGCTGCTCCCTCCCCCCGCCCTGTTGAGCCCGCCCCGCCCAGGCCCTGCGCAGAGCCATTTGCCGATCGCCTCAGGCAAAGGCTGGACTAGCGCCTCCCCAGAGGACTGAAGTTTTCCACACAGCTGATTCCAACAGCCAGTCGGCCTGGTGGTCAAATCCCTCTAGTGTTAACTACAACAATTAAGGCTTGGCTAGAACAAGACTGCACACAAAGACCACAAGGGGGTGCACCAAGAAAGCATAAAAGATGCGGAGACAAAAAAACATGACAGAAATGGAGGATATGGAGCTAAGAATCACAATTTTGAGGGCTTGCTATAAACTTGTGCAGAGCCTCATGAAAACTAATGAGACCCTCGATGCTACGATAAAGAAATTAGAAAGTAAGCATACACGGACTGAAATAAAGAATATTATACCCAATAGCAGACCAGAGGAGCACAAGAATCAAACCAAAGATTTGACAAAAAACACCCAACTGGAAAAGCAAAATGAAAAAAGAATCCGAAAGTGTGAAGATAGTGTAAGGAGCCTCTGGGACAGTTTCAAGCGTACCAACATCAGAATAATAGGGGTGCCAGAAGATGAAAGACAGCAAGATATTGAAAACCTATTTCAAGAAATAATGGCAGAAAACTTCCCCCACCTGGTGAAAGAAATGGACTTACAGGTCCAAGAAGCGCAGAGAACCCCAAACAAAAGGAATCCAAAGAGGACCACACCAAGACACATCATAATTAAAATGCCAAGAGCAAAAGACAAAGAGAGAATCTTAAAAGCAGCAAGAGAAAGAGACTCAATTACCTACAAGGGAATACCCATACGACTGTCAGCTGATTTCTCAACAGAAACTTTGCAGGCCAGAAGGGAATGGCAAGAAATATTCAAAGTGATGAATACCAAGAACCTACAACCAAGATTACTTTATCCAGCAAAGCTATCATTCAGAACTGAAGGTCAGATAAAGAGCTTCACAGACAAGGAAAAGCTAAAGGAGTTCATCACCACTAAACCAGTATTATACGAAATACTGAAAGGTATACTTTAAGAAGAGGAAGAAGAAAAAGGTAAAGATACAAATTGTGAACAACAAACATGCATCTATCAACAAGTGAATCTAAGAATCAAGTGAATAAATAATCTGATGTACAGAATGAACTGGTGATTATAATGAATCAGGGACATAGAAAGGGAATGGACTGACTATTCTTGGGGGGGTAAGGGGAATGGGAGATTCGGGAAGAGACTGGACAAAAATCATGCACCTATGGATGAGGACAGGGGGTGGGGAGTGAGGGCGGAGGGTGGGGCGGGAACTGGAAGGAGGGGAGTTATGGGGGGGGGGGAAGAGGAACAAATGTAATCTGAAAATAAAAATTTAATAAAAAAAAATATATTTTTTTTTTTAAAAAAAAGAAATGCTGAAGGAACTAGAGATGTTTAGACTGAAGAAGAAAAGACTCAGAAGACAGAGGGAACTAGCCTTAAATATCTGACTGATCAGTTCTCAAGAGGGAGACGACCCCAAGAGGGAGAGTTCACACAAAGGTAAAGAAGCTAATTCCAGCTACTGCTCAGAGCTTGTCCAAAGACGCATAGACTGCCTAGTCTTAGTAAAGGTATTTAAGTTCAAACTCAAGACCATTGGCCCCTTATTAGTAAAATATCCTTTCACTCTCAAAAGAGTTCTAGTTTGGATCTAAATTAATGGTCACCAGGAAGAGGGAACACAGCCTCTGAGCTCCTGGATAACCTGTGTAGCTTTCAAAACATTTCCAAGCATGTCATTTTAAATTTGCATATCCAAGATTTTTTAAGATAATGGTCCTATTAATTGACTTGTCATTGCAAGAATTATACTTTTTATCTACTGTTCCATCATTTCCATTATGGAATTAAGCCTATTTCTTCCCAGATTTGCTCCATTTTCTTCCATCTATGAGCTCCACGCCAGCAGAGAAAACAAGCCCAGGAATGTTGTGCCGAATGGAAAAGGCAGGGAAGTGCTGTTTGACTTGGAATTCCACGGCATGTGGCAGGCAGGGTGGAGAAGTGACTGAGCTCTCTGAACAGGGTGTTCTCTGGGGCCTAGGGAACTTGGTGAAAGCATCTAAGTTGAAAACAAATGGGAGGGAAGGGCAGAAGGGATAAGCCAGACCAGGCCTGGGGTTGCTGTGTGCCAGGGAACAACCATTGCACAGGGGTGCAGTTGTCTTTTCCTGTTGTGGCACCTCTTAGTTTAGCTTTGTGCTTCTTGTTTTTTAAAGAAAATATATCACTATTTTAGGGGCTAAAAATAGTCATTTTTCAAATTCTTTTTTTTTCTTCTGGCTACTCTGATTTGGTGTTTTCAGCCACCTTATCCTCCGAATTGCTGACTTGATTCTCTGTTTCATCAAGCCTGATATTAATTCCTTCTAGTTTATTCTTCCTTTTAGTTATTGTATTTTTCATTTATGACTGGTTCTTTTTTATGGTTTCTATGTCCTTTTTTATGTTTATTATCTCTTTAAGTTCTCACTGAGTTCATTCATTCTTCTCCTAAGTTCCTTGGGCATCCTTATAACCATTGTTTTTAACTCTATCTAGTAGATTGCTTGCCTCCATTTCATTTAGTTCTTTTTCTGGGGATTTCTCCTGTTCTTTCATGTGGGGCATGTATCTTTGTCTCCCTATTTTGGCTGCCTCACTATATTTGTTTCTGTGTACTAGGTAGATCTGCTATACCTCCCAATCTTGGCACAGTGGCCTTATGTAGTAGGTGTCTTGTGGGGCACAGTCTCCCTAATCACCTGAGCTAGGTGCTCCAAGAATGTGAGCTCTCTGTTGTAGTTGAGTCTTGATTGTAAAATAATCATTTTTAATTACAGTTTATGGGAAGACTTATAAGAGACCTCAGTTAAAGAAAGTCATATAGGAAGATGAAGTGAGTAAGTCCTCAGACAGTCTGGGTACCAGGTCCACGCTGCCTCAGTCAGAGGACTAGACTTGAGTTTCCTTCCATGTTATGATAATTATTGTGAAGAAACATTTCAGCCCTGTGCACAGTGAGAGAGCAGCAAGCACTTGGCTGGGAGTCCCCTGGTCCATCCCCTGCTTGACTCTGGGACTTCAAATCACCTCATTTCTTTGAGGCACCAGGTCCACATGTGTCCCCAAGAAACGTTTATGAGAGATGCTTCCAAAGTCCCTTCTAACTCTGAACATCAGTGATTAAAGTCTAAAGGAGCTTGTAATTGCCCCGGAACGTCTTTCTCTAGGTCAAGTAATGAAATGGAAAGAGTAGCAGAAAGAGAATTTGCCCATGAGTGTCTTCAAGTGTTGGCAAAAAAGAATTGAGCCCATGAGACATGCAAGCAGGGAAGTTTTAGACTTTTCCAGGGGATCAATGACTTCTTTCCTACTCCATGTCTTATGATTGTCAATACATGGGCCAAAAGCAACTTCAGATGGCCCTTTCTCTTTTGGAAATCCCCTCCAAAAATGGTTGGTCGTGGTGACAGGGTCCCTTCTCCTGAGTGACCTGAAGCACCGATAGGAGACCTCTGTGGCATAAGCAACTGATTTTGTCATTAGCCAGGTCAGGCGTCAAGCTCCATGGACCAGGTAGACAAGTGAGTCACCCATCACCATAAATTAAAGCAAAGAATCTGGAAGGAGAAAATTAGCAAAATGTGGAATGGGGAGGTGTTAGGGTAAAATACCCTTAAAGCACCAGGAAGCCAAACAGTTGGGGACTGGTCACCTTTCCACAGGGAAATTCTATTCTGAAGTCTTCCAACAGCACCCCAAACACAGCAGTTGCCACCTAAATGCCTGCCAGTGGCCACAGGGGCCTCTGGACCAAGCAGCGACTAGTCAGTGCAAACACACGAGTGTTGGGTGGAGAGAATATATTCAAGCACATCCCCTTTTGCTTCTGGAGAGCCAGGTTTGGGTCTGTCAGAGCACCGAGAATGAGGGCCGCTGAGTGGGCACATCTCCTGAATTGCCCTGTACAGCAATGCCTCCTGGAAGCCAGCAAAGTGTGTGATGCTTTGAATGTATCTGATGGTCATCTCTGAGCAAGAAGCCACCAATAAAGACCCAGGCCCACGGGTGGGTGACATCATAATAGTACCTGTGTAGATTAATGTCTGTGTACCAGGCTTTACAGTGTACATAGCTTTTATGTATGCTATCTCATCAGATGCTTCTGTCAACCCCACAAAGTAAATAAAACTGATATTATCGACCCCATCTTAAAAATAAGAAAACTGAGGCTCAAAGTGGCCTAATGCTATAGTCAAGCTCCCACAGCTAGGGCGTCAGAGCATAAGCTCTGATGTCTGAATTAATGAAAGCCAGTACTTCAACAAAAGAAGGAAAGGAGACATAACCAATCATCTTTGCTTTGCTCCAGAATTTTTCATTCATTGGCACTGTGGGTGTCAACCCCAGGGAGAAAAGTGTGTGCGCTTTCCTGTGTAAGAGGCTCCGAGTCCCTGGCAAATCAGGAGCCCCTCCCTGCTCACTCGCCACTCTACACAGCTCCCCAGAACCGCACTGGGTGGAAAAGTTAATAACAAGTCCTGCTGCACTCCCACACCAATTAGTACTTGATGTATTGAACACCCACGCAGTCCTCACCAAGCCCCGCAGGGCTTTGTGGCCCCAGAGAAAAGGCTGTCTTTATTCTCAAGGAATTTACAGTCTGAAGAGGAAGTAGGAAAAGATGCATATCAAGTTACACATGAGATAAAATGTTTCACAAAACGCCAGGATTAACAGTATATGAAATCTAATTATAGGTGGACAATGTCTCAAGTGAGGAAGAATCATTAGGGTTTGGTCATACTTCTATATCTAAAGATAATTACTTGAATGAAAATATTTGCCTTACTCACTGTCCTTAGTAAATAAAAACATATTTGCATATTTTCAAAGGCATGCTTAGATTTTGCAAGCCTTGCATTTACTACAACTATTATACCACATAATTCCTTTTAACCTTTTAATCCTTTTTATGTCGATTATGACTATCCTAATACATAAAGAGCCAGGGTCCGTAACATCCAAAACGACCAAACGGACAACCAAACACCAGGCTGCACGCACAACAGGCTCGGGTGGGCAGGGACTGGTGAGAGGGCTGAACTGCTGACCTCTGGGTCCCTCCTGCCACCACCAATGCGGGTGCAATGCAATTGGTCAGGGGGCCCCCTGCCATCGCCCCATGATTGCCCTACAGAGGGAGGCCCAGGCCACTGGCTGATGTGCTCCTCAATCACCCCAAAGAGGGAGGCCCAGGCTACCCGGCCAGCGGTGGTGAGTGGGGCCTCCCTCTGCGGGGCTATCAATCGTGGGGCTCCTGGACTGCAAGAGGGCATAGGCCGGGGTGAAGGACCGCCCCCCCCCCCCCCGAGTGCACAAATTTCGTGCACCAGGCCTCTAGTCTATAAATATATAATAGGCTAAGTGACCAACCGTATGTCCGTCCAACCGTCTGACTCACTGGCTGGTACATGCGCACTGGCAATTTAAAAATAAACATTGACTCGCACATGCGTGATATATATAAAGCTCTCGCTGGCACCAATCGCACGCATGCATTTTGATCTGTCATTGTTGATCGTGAATTTGGTTGTTTTGTTGACATTCTGAAGATGAAAGAAAGCGGCAGCATCGATGAAATATGTCTAAAAACCAACTATTGGCACAACTACCTCTGAAGCCAAAAGAAGCTGGCATTGTCAACAGAATATATCTAAAGACTAACTATTGGCAAAATGTACCATTTGAGTGACGATTCCATCAATTCAATGGATGATGCTGAAAAGGAAAATTTTCCCATCAAATTTCTTAATAGTATTACTCCTTCAGGAATGCCATGTCATAGAATTAAAATTGAAAGTAGGTGCAATCATCATGCTATTGAGAAATCTTAATAGAAAATGGAGTCATTGCAATGGTACTAGATTTATTATCACAAGATTGCAACCTAACATAATCAAAGCTGAAGTATTAACAGGATCTGCAGGAGAGGTTGTTCTGATTCCAAGAATTTATCCCCGTCTAACACTGGCCTCCCATTTAAATTAATTTGAAGACAGTTTCCCATGATGCCAGCATTTGCGATGACTATTAATAAATCACAAAGACAAACTCTAGACACAGTAGGAATATTCCTACCTGAACCCATTTTCAGACATGGTCAGTCATATGTTGCTTTCTCTAGAGTTCGAAGAGCATGTGACATTCAAGTTAAAGCTATAAATACTTCATCACAAGGGAAATTAGTCAAGCACTCTGAAAGTGTTTTTACTCTTAATGTGGTATACAGGAATATATTAGAATAAGATTAATCAATTTATTAGTCATTGTTTTTACCAATGCTGTTTTTATGTTTTTGTTGTTTTTATTTCATGTTTTTATTGTTTTTATATCATATCTTTGTTGTTGTTATATCATGTTATTATGGTTTATTTATTAATCAATTTATATATTATTTTCATATACATTTTACTAATTTTCTTTCATCTATGACACTTCTATTATAGAGAAAGGGCGAATAGTGGTATTAAAATATTTCTTCTAATTAATTTCCTTTCAATGTGCACAAATCCATGCACTGGGCCACTAGTTAATAAAATAGCTTCCATTAATGAGTTGCTTATTCTGTGCCTGCACTATAAAATGCATTTACTACCTTTATACTTATATCTTACTTAATTTCTTTAAGACCCTATGAAGTAACTATTATCTTCATTCTTCAGTTATAGAAATTGAGGATTAGAGAGATTATTTTTTAAAATGTTTTTAATTTCTAAGAGAGGAAGGGAGAGGGACACAGAGATAGAAACATCAATGATGAGAGAGGATCATCGATTGGCTGCTTCCTGCCCCACTGCGGATCAAGCCCAAAACCAGGGCATGTGCCCTGACCGGAAAACAAACTGTGACCTCCTGGTTCATGTGTTGACACTCAACCACTGAGCCACACTGGCCGGGCTAGAGAGATTTTTTTTCAATTACAGTGGACATTCAATATTATGCTAGTTTCAGGTGAACAGCATAGTGGCTGGGCATTTATATAACTTATAAAGTGATCCTGTCGCTAAGTCTAGTATCCACTTTACACCATACATAGTTATTGAGTATATTCCCTATGCCCGTGTTCGGCAAACTGCAGCTCTCGAGCCACATGCGGCTCTTTGGCCCCTTGAGTGTGGCTCTTCCTAAGCCCTCGGAGTACCCTAATTAAGTTAATAACAATGTACTTACCTATATAGTTTAAGTTAGAAAAATTTGGCTCTCAAAAGAAATTTCAATCGTCGTACTGTTGATATTTGGCTCTGTTGATTAATGAGTTTGCCAACCACTGCCCTATGCTATACTTTATTATTTCACATATATGTGGAATCTAAAGAATAAAACATGAGTAAAAAGAGCAGAAACAAGCACAGAGAACAAACTGATGGTTACCAGATAGGAGGGGCAGAGGGTTGGGGAATTGGGTAAAAAAGGTGAAGGGATTAAGAAGTACAAACCAGCAATTACAAAATAAGCATAAGGAATAGAGAGATTTTTTAATACACTTGCTCAAAGTCATATAGCTTGTAAGTCAAAAAAGTACATTTGAACCAAGATCTGCTTTAATGCAAAGCTCTTCTAAAGTTTGTATTTCTTGCCCAGCCAGCATGGCTCAGTGGTTAAGCATTGACCTATGAACCAGGAGGTCACAGTTCGATTCCCCATCAGGCCACATGCCCAGGTTGCAGTCTCAATCCCTAGTGTGGGTTATGCAGGAGGGAGTCAATCAGTGATTCTCCCTCATCATTGATGTTTCTATCCCTACCTCTCTGAAATCAATAAAAATATATTTTTTAAAAATTTATATTTCCTCATTTTAGCTTTATGGCATCCTCATGAAGTGGGAAAGGTTTTAGTAACCCCATTTTAAAGATGAGAAAACATTTATCCAAAGTTTCAGTGACAACAAAGATTTTGGACAGTAACCCTACAACTCCATTCTACTTAGAATCCACCCCATTGTCTTTCTATGGTACCAGAAACTACTCACATCAAGAGGGAAAGCCAGAATACTCTAATTATCCTTCAGAAAGAAGTATAAGTAGTCCAATCCATGCAGTTTTAAATTGTTCTTTGCTACATGGGTAGCATCGCATTCAAATATTAAAAATCTACCCTTTACCCAATGAGAATGCAGATGGTTTGGAACTTCAAAGCCAAGCTGGCAATGACCCACATTTAAGAACACTCCTCACCTGAACTCTCTCAAAGCCACATCATACCAGTGATGGTTGGAACCTTGAGCAGGCTCCCTTGAGCACTTATCCATTTAAAACTAGCAGTTATGTTGAAATCACTGATGACTCAGCAGACATGAAAGTCCAGTGGAATCCCTCTCCACAGCTCTGTCCACTCTCAAGTCGCCTCTTTGGTGATTCACCTTCTTTGAACTTCTGCCATATTGGTTAATCACCCCAGTTAGTTGAGTGTGTCCAGTCCCCGGTACCCCTGCTTGCACAAAACTCTGGGAATTGTAGTTCTGCTGTAAATGATCAGAAAGTCACATCACCATCTGTACAGTCACATCCTCAGGTTCCTCCTGGGTAAAATGATATTAATAAGCCTACTTGACTTCATTATGGGGATTAAATGAGACAATGAATCAAAAGGCCATAGTATAGTACATTGTAAGTAGTCAATAAATATTAGCTAGCCAATATTATATTGCATTATATTATACAAGGTGTGGCAAAAGTAGGTTTACAGTTGTTCATATGGAAAATGATACAATAATTAATAAATAATAATACAAGAATAAACTCTGTTTTGTGTATTCACAACTATAAATCTGCTTTCGCCCCACCATGTATAATCACTAAAATATAATATTATTCTTATTGCTTCTGAAGAGCAGTTTAAGTATATTGAATTTAATTAAGAAGAGTATGACTAATCATACATGCAATTGTATATTTATTTTTTTTTAATCCAGAATTGGATCCTTTTCTCAGCCAACAATGGTTTAAGAAGGAAAAAGACAAAAGGTAGGATTATTCATATAGTCAGATGGGATCATATTGTGCCTGTGATGCCTGAATGGATCAGGAAAAGAAGGCAAGGCTGAGAACCACTTACCTGGATTAGAGGGAGGAAAGGCTTGCATGAAGGGGTTGTGTTTTTGAGACCTTTTTTTCTTTACTCACAGAATCCCTACATATTCAATTTTTCTATGTTCTAAACTCTAAAGTAAAAGCAATAAGGCTCAGAGAGGACATGTCTTTCTATAGACAAAACTAGAAAAAACATACCTGAATTTACATATACACAAATATAATACAAATATGCATACTATTTGTATATACATATATTCACGCAAATATATATGCATCTACACTAATAAAAGAGAAACATGGTAATTAGCGTACGACCACTACCCTTTTCATTGGCTAATCAGGGCAATATGCAAATTAACTGCCAACTAAGATGGTGGTTAACCGCCAACAAAGATGGCGGTTAATTTGCATATGTAGGCACAATGCAGGGAGGCGAAAGGGAAAGCAGGAAGAAGCCCCCTGCCACTGACAGTGATCGGAAACCCAGGGGGGAGCTAAGAGCCGGGGGGCAGGGCAAAGGCGGCCCTGGGGGCCGCCTTTGCCCTGCCCACCAGCCATGATCGGAGAATCGGGCGCCTTTGCCGCCCTGGCCAGTGATAGCGGGAAGTAGGAGTGGAGCCAGCGATGGGAGCTGGGCACGGGTGAAGCTGGCAGTCCCGGGAGCTAGAGGTCCCTTGCCTGGGCCTAAAGTGGAGCCCGCGATCGCGGGGCCGCTGCAGCTGCGGGTCCCCGCTGCCCGGGCCGGACTCCTGAGCCAGAGGCGTTAGGCCTGGGCAGGGGCAGAGCAGGAGATCGCAGGGAGCTGGGGGTCCCCTGCCCAGGCCTGACACCTCTGCCGGAGGCCTCAGGCCTGGGCCAGGGGCGGAGCCAGCAATCAGAGGGGTCTGGTGGTCCCCTGCCTAGGCCTGACACCTGGGCCAGAGGCATCAGGCCTGGGCGGGGGGCAGAACCAGTGATCGGGAGGAAATGAGGGTCCCCTGCCCAGGCCTGACGCCTCTGGCAGAGGCATCAGGCCTGGGCAAGGGGCCAATCCTGCGATTGGAGGGTGATGGGGGTCAACGCCTGAGGGCTCCCAGTATGTGAAAGGGGGCAGGCTGGGCTGAGGGACACTCCCCCCACCACCACCCAGTGGACGAATTTCGTGCACCAGGCCCCTAGTATATATATATATTTATCTTATCTAATAAAGAGTGAATATGCAAATTGACCATTATACCCAAACAGTCAAGATGGCTGCGCCCACAGTGGTGGCCAAGTTCCTGTAACGACCTTAAGGAGCAATCAGCAGGGACCTGAGGCTGTGACCCCTCCTGGTGGGGCTTGATGGGGGACCTCAGGCCATGCCCCCACCCCAGCACCAGGCTGTGGGACCTGAGGCTGCACCCCCCGCCTGGTGGGGCTTGACAGGGGACCTCAAGGCGTGCTCCCTGCCCTGGCCCAGGCCGAGGTACCTCAGGCCGTGCACCCAGCCCCAGACTGGGGAACCTGAGGCTGCGCCCCCCCACCTGGCAAGGCTTGACAGGGGACCTCAGGCCATACCCCCCACCCTGGCACCAGGCCAGGAGACCTGAGGCCGCACCACCCAAAAGGGCTTGATGAGGGTGAGGCCAGCCGGGTCTGGATCTAGCCCAATGGGGTTGGAGCCAACCAGGTCTGGGTCTTGCACAATTTCAAGGTGCACGTGGGTGGGCAGGGACTTGACTCTGCTTTCCGTGGCGTGCCCCAGACTCTGACAGGAGGAAGATTTTCATATACATTTTACTAATTTTCTTTCATCTCTGACACTTCTATTATAGAGAAAGGGCAAATAGCAATATTAAAATATTTCCTCTAATTAATTCCCTTTTAATGTGCACAAATTTTGTGCACCGGGTCACTAGTGTATACATATGCGTATATATATGTATGAATACATATGTGTGATAGATATATATAAACTCATGAATTCACACCAATGCCTCTAATTCCAGTGCACCCCCACATAGGGTTCCTTCTTTACTCTCCCACCCATATTTGATTTCCCTTTCCCATGTGAGAATTCTAGCTCCCAACAGCATGAACACATTTTCTCATTTGCCCAATGCCACAATACATTTAAAATAGTTTCAAAATTGCTAAACATATCTACCACAAGATGAATAAGGTATATATACTAAAAAAAATCCAGTAGTTGGTTTCAATTCTCCCCTACTCAACCTCACCCAAGAAGGAAGGTAAATAGTCAAATACTGTGTTCATAAGTTACTTGGATTTTTCTTTCTTTTGCTTTTTCCTCTTCAGTGTGGTTGTAGTATTTATTTGAAATATAATTGGGTTCATTTGTTTCCACTTATTTCCAGTTTTAGGTTTTTCTTTCCCTTCTCATCTTGCTTTAATTTTATTTTTGAAAATGTAGAACATTAACATGTTTCCAGTGGGGGGCATGCAGGAGATAGCTGATCAATGATTCTCTCTCATCACTGATGTTTCTGTCTCTCTCTCCCTCTCCCTTCCTCTCTGAAATCAATAAAAAATATTAAAAAAATAAACAACTCAGTGTGGTCTGGTCAACATCATGTGGAAACCATCCCAGACCTTCAGACTCCGTAGTTTACAAAGACACTCCCCCACCAGATGATTCTTATGCTCAGTCATAGAAGCACTGAGCTGAATGCCTTAGAAGGCATACAGGCCTCTGGTAGGTACCCTAGAGTGGCCCCTGTCCTTCTGGGAGTTGGGGGAGGGGAGAGGGCGCAGCAGGGAGATCCCTGCCTGCCACTGTGATGTCACAGAGTAAACCTCATGTGTCAGCCAGCCCCACCCTGACTGGTGTACTAGCTGCAGGACATCCTTTCCATCCTCTCCAGACCACCTTACACCACCTTAGCACTCTGCAGGCAAGAGGGAGCCTGATTCATCTTCACACTAGATACTCATTCCACTCAACCAGTTGAAACAGAGAAGATAAACTGAAACATCTTTGACTCAGAACTTCAAGTGAATGAACAAGTCCTCTCAACTGACTCAAAATGTTTGTCCCACCCAGAAGGTAAGTACCTTTATTTTTGACATCTCATGACTACCTCTTGTGTTATCCCTTCTCTCATGTGTATCCCGGAATGTTGGATTTGTAATACAGATTATACAAATTCACCAATTTATTTCACGAGCTTATGGTAAGGAACTTGAGAACACACTATAGGATTACACAAAATGGAATAAAAATATATTACTCAAGCCCAGTTTTTATTGATAAACCCGGAGATGTCCATACCGTGGCCTCTTGCTCTTTCATCCTCTTCTATGAAAATGTCCATTTCTTCTTCCTTTGCCTCTTCATCTTACTTTTCCTCTCTGTTCCCAGGGCTGCTTACAGCCCCTAGCTTTTTTTTTTTCCCTCCATCTGTATGATTACCGTTGCCAAAATCTGGCTCCTGCTCAAAGACCCAGTGGTGGTGGAAACGAAAAAGATGCATATGACCCTACTGAACTGAAAGAGTAGATATTAAGTTCTCTTCCAAAGAATGATGAGGCACCCCCTTGGTCCTGCTGGAAGCCAGCTCCAGCCTGGAATCTGCTGGAATTAAGGAGAGCATAACCTTATGCTCTTTTGGTCTCGGAGAATCTGAGAGAATCTGCAGGAGTCCTCCCAGACCCTGGAAGACCCTCAGGGCCAGCAAAGATATCTTGGCTTGTTTAGGTAAGAACCTATATCTGAAAGTAACTTGCCTCCCATTTGAAAAAGTTGGGGACTACCAACCTTCAGCTCAAAGGGTTCCTAAGAAAGAGTTTTCATTATCATATATCTTGCCATTCTCAAGAGAGAAAAATGAAGCTTACTGTTAACGCTAGAGAAATACACGCACAGAGCCATGTGGCATGCTGCTCGTTGGCTAGAAGTTAGGGATCTCAGAAGAAAGGATAAGATAGGGCCTAAGAAGGGGACACAGTGGGACTGCAGAGCAGAGCTAGTGATTGAGGAGCCATCAGTGTGGGCTCAGACTGCTCCCTATCTCCGTAGCAGCCCCAAAGTGAATAGATGGTCAACTGAAGAATCCTCAAAAGTGGGTAAGAATATGATAGAAAGGGCCAGCCAGAGTAAATTTTATTTGCCACTGGCTTATGAGGAGAGGCTCGGGGAATGTGGGAGAGTCTGGTTATCAGTCTTTACCTGAAGTATAAAGTACACGTAACCCATTGCCTCATTCTGGGTGAGTTTCCACCATCCGGCCTGCAAAGTGAACCATGTGATAAGGTGGCCGTGCCTTCCCCTTTTCCCGAGAGGGCAGCCTGCGGATGAGTCAGGAGCATTTACTAGCTTGGCCTTGCGCAGCCAGCTGCTCCGAATCTGATTCCTCAGGTGCTGAGGATGCGAGCAGGTGCTGGTGAACAGTCTGGCAAGGTGTCTGGTACACAGTATGGTTCCCTTCCTCAGCTCGTTCTCCTAATTTAACTCCGGAAATCGTCCCTTGGTGAGAAAGGACTAGAACTCAGGTCTGCTTAGGGATTCGTGGCCCCAAAATTTCACAGAAGTGAGGCGAAGACACAGCCTGGCTTTAGAACAGGAGCTAGGGACCAGGAACGATGGGCGCAGGGAGGTGCCTGACACTGGGACCCACAGACCCGGGTAGGAGAATTCCTCTGGTGACCCCGCCCCAGCACTCCCTGCCGCCCGCCCCACCGAAAGGCGTCGCTCGCAGCCCCCGCCCAATTCGGCGTCCACGTGGCGGCGCCCCGGGCCACGCCCCATCGCGGCCTTGGCCCCAAGACCGCCCGCCCTCCGGCTCGCTCTCGAAGGTTCCTTCGCTGGGAGGGGCCCCGCGACGCGGTTCTCCTCAGACGCGCGAGGGCGGGAGGGAGAAAGGACCCCCGCTCCCCGCCCCGCCCTCCGGGAAGTCCTGGCCCCGGCCGCTAGGGCGGGACCAGCCAAACAATGCAAAACACTCTCCGGGCGCGTCGCCGTGGTAACGCGCGCCCGTTGCTAGGCGACCCGGCGCCGTAGTAAACCGCGTGCGGGGTGTTACTCATCCAGGGAGGGGGGCGATGGGGAGCTGGCGGGGACTCTGCCGGGCTCCCGCACCCAGACTGCTGGGGGAGGAGGAGAGGGGGAAGGGAAGGAGGGAGGGCAGGAATAGAAGGGATGAGGGCGGCTCACCAGGAACGGAAATGGGGAGGCCCCGCCGTGCCTGCCCGCAGCCGCGCCCTGAGCGCCCCTCCAGAGGCCACTGACGTTGGGCCCGCAGCCCTGCCCCGCCCCGCGTCCCCGAGAGCCCAGGGCCCAGCAGGCCCGAGGAGTCCGTGATCCGCGCGTGAGCGATTGCCCCACAGGATGTGCAAATGTGGCTGACCCGCTGATTCACTCCAGATGCTTGGGACATTGAATAAGGCCGCTTCCTCTCCTGGAAATGACTGCTAGAGCTAAAGCCCTCAAACAATTACATTAAAAAGCGGAAAGGGAAAGGCGACGCACAGGAGAGGCCCCCAGATGCTTTTCTGTGGTCCTTCCCACTGAACATAAGTAGAAGTGTTCCCAGAACTTGGGACCCACGTTAGGAAGAAAGGAGTCGTTTTCATTCTGTGAGCATTTGAGGCCATGTGCACATTAAACATGGTTACAGTCGAGACTGACTCGAAGCTGGGACATCCCAGAGCTAAGCGTCCAAGAGTGACGTGAATATTTTGGACACTCAGCATGGGCATGTTGCTGGCATTACTCTTCCTTTCCAGTGTCAACATGTCTTGTGTGAAGACCTTCTGTGATCTTCATCAGTGAACACTCAAATATGAGGCACTGAAGTAAAAAATATATATAATTATAGCAGCAATATCTCAGATGCTTCAAGATACATCATCCATAAGGGCTCCAATCCCTAGGGAATCACCGGGCTTGGGAAAGGACAAAACATTTCCCAACTGTCTCTGGCTTTTGAGCAATGTGTTTGTACCCTGGTCTCTGTGAACTAAAGATAATACTTGTTCATGAGATCATTGCTGTTATCGGGGCTTTGGTCATCCAAAAGCAGGAATGTTTCCACAGGTGGGCGGAAATGTATTGGCCAGGATCTGTTTGGTGACACTAGGGGTGCATCTGTGTAGAAAGGCAGAGGGTGTGTCTGTGGATCTGTGGACTCTCACTGCTGTTATGTATGTGAATCCGGAGGATTCCTCTCTCCTTCAGCAATGGGAGGCTGTTGGGACACTTTTCTTTATTCACATCTTATTTCACCTAATAGACTCCCTACCTGTATTCATGGGCCTCCTTTCCATTACACACTTCACTCATTCATGGATGTTAGACAGGGCTAGGCTCCGAGGATCAACAATGAATAAAACCTGGCTACTACCATATCTAACTACTCAAGTCATGTGAGCATAACAGACAAGTAAACCATGTGATGAGTTACATGACAGAGGCACACAGAACATGCAGGAACAGGTGCATGTCGATCAGAGCCAGTGAGAGCCCACACATTGACACCCCACTCCAGCCTTTTACCTACTGAGTAACAAGGAGGAGGGCATTCATGGGCATGGGCCAGAAATCTGACTCTTGGGAGTAGGACAGAGAACTACTGCCCAGAAGGGCGAGTGAATCTTTGTTGGGAGAATATTCCAGTATGGATAGTGAAAAAAAAACAAAAAAAAAACTAGCTGGAAACCTGAGCCCCAGGCTTTGACCTCAGGGAAGTGGTGTGCTATACAGTCTCCTCTGGCTCAGCGTGCTTACCCATTGTTCTAATCACCTCTTATCTACAGTGGACTCACAAATTGAATTCCTGTTTACACAGTATGTGTGGTCCCAAGACCATTGTTTCTCATAGATGCCTATGAAATATGGTTTTGTACAGTGTGGGGAACAGTGACTGAGAACCTTACAAATATAGGTTGGTCCCAACCCTTGGCTTTGTGATGTCATCAGCACTGAGTTGCATATCTATCCCTGTGGGGCTCATCCTGAGATGGTAACAGTCCAACATACAGAAGTTAAATACTGTTTTGAGATGTGAAATCTTCATGTCTGTGCTGAATCATGAGCTTCAGAGCTGAACCTAATTATATTTATGTTGCATTGACTAGCAATTAGTACTTCTTCTGTTCTAAGAGAGGAAAGAGAAGAAAAAAAAATATTAACACGCCTAAATTACAATGAAAGGAAGTGAGTGGGATGCTAGCCTCTGATTTTTGTGGCCAGGCACAAAACTCATGTTTTGCCAAAGAGAGGAAATTAGACATTGTGGCCCAAGATCCTTGGGATGGGGGGTGTGGGATCTCAAGGTTGATCACAACTCGTAGCCAGCCAGCCAGCTAAGCACTCACACAAAATGCACAGCCTCTTAAGGGGGTAGATTCAGGCTTTGGAGAGGCCTAAAATAGCATGATTTGGAGGCACTCTTTAAGAAAAACAATACAACATGACAAGTACAAATTAGATAGCAGGGTCTTGGGAGGGGCCTGCATAAGAGGGGGAACGGAACGATGAAGCTTAATCCACCTCTAGGCCTCCTCGTGTAAGACTCAGCCACTCCCATCCGCTTTTCCCTGGAGAAGGCAAATGTCAGTCTATTAAGACACAGGGGGTGCGGTTTATGAGCAGAGGCAATAAAAACCAAAGACATAAGACTGTGCCAAATGGTGACTCAAGCGGGATATGAGAGTGTCTGCAAGTATTTGAAGGGTGTCAGCAGAGAGAAGGGAAAAGAATTGTTCACTGTTCTAGGGTGGACAGGGAACGAGGGTGCAACTAAGTAAATAAGAATGTGCACAGAATTCATCGGGAAACAAAGATAACTGTATTTTCTGATACTGTGGCATAGCACTTCCCATGGGAAATACTTAAGGATCAACTGAATCACCGAAAACTGACATTGGCCACAAAAATGTGCTAAAGGAAACAATCCTGGCTCATTGGGAGCCCTGAATTCCATAAGGCTGACACATGTGCTCTATAGATTAGTGTAGGGAGCAGGCCAACCGAGGAAAAGAGAACAATCCCGAAGGGAGGAGCCGCCACCTCACCCACAGTTGCTGACTGGTGGGGAGCACATGACTAAAGAGGAAGAATCTGAGGAGATGGTGCCACCCAGCGTTGTGATGACTACTGTAGCCAGGAAACCAGCAGCCAATTCCATCATGAGCTGTAACCACAGAATTCCTGCTCCCTGGTCCCAGCAGATAGGGAGTTCTGTCACAACGAATGAAGGGTCATTGGGTGATATGGGAATTATGTCTGGGCACAAGCATATTGCATCAAATAGGCTGTTCACATCAGTGTGAGAAGAATAGAGAATATATTGGGTGGCAGAAGTGAGACCCAGAGAGGCTCCTTTGGCTAAAAGGTAGACTAATTCAAACACTCTGAGGAGAGCCTGCCTTTGATTCCCTAAGCTGACGGCACACAGAATGGGAAAAACCTTCACTTGGTTGATGGTGAATCTGGAAGAGTTGGGAGAAGGGCAGGGAATAGAGGGTTTCATTAAATATAAACCCAAAATGAGTTAAACAGGTGTTATTTTAAAATATATTTTTATTGATTTCAGAGAGGAAAAGAGAGGGAGAGATAGAAACATCAATGATGAGAATCATTGATCGGCTACCTCCTGCACGCCCCTACGGGGGATGGAGCCTGCAACCTGGGTATGTGCTCTGACCGGAAGTCAAACAGTGACCTCCTGGTTCATAGGTCAATGCTCAATCATTGAGCAACACCAGTTAAGCCAGGTGTTATCTTAATTCCCTGATTATATATTTTTTCAGTCTGTTCAGTTTTCATCAATTGTTAGGTCAGAGTGGCGATATATAAGTTGCTTACATGTGGAGCCAGAAACAAGAAGTCCATCCTGGGTATATACTGAGTGTCCTAAAATTACAGATTCCTGGGACTCACCCCAGAACTACTATGGAATCTCAGGATGGGGGTCCAAAAATCTACATCTTTTCCAAAGTTTCAGATAGTTCTGAAGCTTAGTCAGAATGAAGAATTACTGCTCTCAATAAGAGATATTTATAATCAAGACAAAGTGTTAGGAGAGGGGTACAGTGTGACAAGGACAGAGAGGAGGGAACAGCTCCCATTCATTTTTAAAGAATGAGTGACTTTCACACTAATCTTGATGAAAGGCAGATCACCGAGTAAAAAGGTAATACAGGATGTTTCCCACCCTTGTCATCCTAATTGGTATGATTTTTGAGGACAGAAAGAACAACATGAACTTCTAGGTGACCAGAACAAGAATATATGCAATCAACACCTTATTCATTTGTCAGATTTTTTTTTTTAAGTTTTAGAAACCATCCTGTATAATAAGAGCCCAGTGACCGAACAGTGGAACGACCAGAACAACTGGTTGACCAGTCGCTATGACACTCACTGACCACCAGGGGGAAGATGCCCAATGCAGGAGCTGCCCTCTGGTGGTCAGTGGGCTCCCACAGTGGGAGCACTGCTAGGCTGACCAGGATGAGCGGCACTCCCACTGCGGGCCAATCCCCACAGACCACCCCCCCCCCCCCCCCCCCCAACACACACTAGTGCATGAATCCTGTGCACCAGGCCTGGAGATCAGGGAGAAATGGTAGATAGCTGTAGCATTGCTGACCCTGGAATTTATTTGTCTCCTACTCCATCTGCATCCTCACCACATCCCCACCCAACACTCTCTGACTGCCTCCACATTCCATGCAAAGGGACAATGTTAATAATCATTAGTAATGATGCTAACTGGAGGGTGGAGACCACCCAAGATACCAGGAAGCTATTCCATATCCATGAGTTCTATGAAGCTCTGACATTGCAGATAATAGAGCTTATTAAAGAGATGGAAAGCCCTACACAAGGGAATGAAAACCTTTGCATCAATGGTGATCCTGTAATATTTGTGTGTCTGCCATAAAATGAAGCCCAATCCATTCACACCAGTTACCTAGGGAATGGCAGTGGGATGGAAACTAAATCATCACTTATTTTGTAAAGAAATGTCCTTCTGTGGGTGCAGGTCTTTGCTTTTCTGTGATTAATCCCAGATCCCCATTGGCAAACGCTCCCACATAATCTCCCAGAACAGCTGGGCCATGATTATATTGTCAATTATTAAATGCCCAAGTTTCCTGCAAGGCAGCCTTTAATCATGAGGCGCTCCAAAGAGAGAGAGAGAGAGAAGAGGAGGGATAGTAAGGGTTGGGAGAAGAGGGTGGGAAGGCTAGTTTCCAATTTTTCAACATTAAACCAAAGAGATTTGGAACCCAGATGGCATCCTGCAGTCCTTCCACACAAGTTTCAAGAGTCTGACCATGGCCAAGCTAACTAGCTTCACCCTCCCATTGCTCAGAACATACATTGCATAGTTATTTTGCACCTGATTCTTCAAAGAGGTATGACTGTCTCACCCATTTGTTGCCTATGTTAAGCCTATGTTAATTACGAGTTTTTCTGTTAACCTATGTTGATGGAAGAATTAGTGACATTTTGGTACCTATGTACTTCCTAATGATTTGAACCCAAGTGTTGGGAAGTCACTCATTGTCCCTTTTCTGTGGAGTAGAATGACCTTGGCATGGGGCTTGTCAGCATATGCAAAGATATAACTTTCCTTATGGCTGCTGCTTCTTCATGATCACCTTAAGGAAACCCCTGAAAAATTAGATTTGTTCTTTGATTCAAGAGGTATGTGGATCCTGGAGGGGGGGGAAAGGCATATTGTGGGGGGGAAATAAAATATGTGATGAGAAGTACAGTACTATAGGTGTCAAAGATAATTCTTGAATGAGGGTCATCATATCTATCCTTGGTGGACACTCCTTCTGAAAGCACCCTCATTGGGCTTCATTCCAAGCTCTTTTCATCTTTTGTTTCTCAAATCACCTTTCCTTAAATTCGTTGTCACTTTGTGCTGCAAAGTGGTTGTACATGGTGTGGGGTTCATTATTCTTGTTTCTGAATAACCTGCAGAACTTAAAAATATGTGTAAATTGAAATGGAGCAAAGGTACAATTGAAATCTGATGTGATATGATGATGACAAACTAATTTCCAAGCCCCCGAAGACTGAAAATAAAGTTGTTGAAAATGTAGAATTGCCTAAATCCTTAGACAAAATGATTAATGAAGGTATTTTATCTGAAATCAATTTCCTATTCAGGCAATGGACAGGAAGATAATTAGAAAGGGTAACTCATGTAACAGAATAATAACTAAAACCAATAGGATTTTCATGACTAAAAACAACATTAAAACATTCTCTTTTTTTTGGTGGGAGGGTGGCGGGTGGGGGTGATGGGCCAACATATGATTCCCATATCTAGCAATAGAAGATGTTTCTCCCTTCCAGGTGCTGTGGTTTTTCAGTCCTTACCAAGGTCACCCAGAGTCTCGCACAGTCTGACAGTTCTTGGTGCATTTAATTTGTTTTGAGTGCTTGAAAAAGAAAAACCGAATTAGCAGATTGCTTCCCAGAAACAGTTTATCATGTTTTGTATATTAGTTTTTATATACATAAGAGTCTTGTGTATTTCTTATTGCCATAAAATAATCCACGTTTTGTCTGTAGCCTGCACTGTTTTAGTCCCTGGAAAGTCTAAAGAACAAACTGTTATATTTCTGAGATAAAGTTCTCTGTTAAATGTAGAAAATGTTAAGCTGGAGATGATGAGAGAGGCAGATTAATGGGCCTATCCCATTTAGCTATGGTTTTATTTACGTCTCTTAAGCGAAGCAGATTTGGGTCTGATTAATTCTGCTATGAGAGATCCCCTGGAAAGCTCAAGATGGTTTACTTTAAGAAGCATCTGTCAGCAGCTAAGTATGGGCTTCCTTTCCATTCAGAACGTATTAACACAATAGTATAAACCATTCCATTACACAAAGTGCAAGACCTGACAAATTTATTTTTGTTAAATCTGGCTCCAAGCCACCACTCCCCAAAGTTGAAACGTCTAGCATTGGTCATTCTTCAAATAGCCCTTCTCTTAGACTAAGAATAACGAGGTCAGGGGCTCCCACCAGAGCCACACGGGCCACGGACCTTTCTGCTGCCACACCCTGTGTCCTCGCTGTGCGTCGAGCAGTGCCCCTCCACCAGCCAAAGTCACCCTTTCCGTGGCTCCATGGCCTCGGCACTTGGTGCGCAGCCTCCATGGGCACCAAGCAGCCATCTCCCATTTGATTCCTGCATCTCAGTGGCCATGGATGGAAAGCTGGACCCAGATAACCAGGTCTCTCAGAACCCGCAGCTCCCTCTGCTCTCCATCCCAGTGGGTCCACTGTTTCCTTTTATCCTCAAGGCCCCACCCCCGTGATCCAGTTAATCATTGGCTGATAGGACACATTCCCCATCCCCCCACCCCCGTTCCCCTCTCAGAGGAACCTATGATGCAGGGAAGAGGACAGGGAAAACTCAGTTACCATAACAGACACCTCAGCGAGTCAGTGCTACTAAATGCAGTGTTACCTTTCAATGCAGACAACACCAAAAATGATGACCAGCGAGAGCATTTAGAGTGCTCCCAATTCTTTTTCCCAACCTGATCTATAGCCTAGCCTCAGTGGCTTCATCCCATTCTGACTGAGGTATTCTCTAATGCCTCTTCGGATCATCCTCAGTAAGCATTTTAGTATAATACAGTCCGGCTTAAATAAACATCATCACTAGGGTGTCTGCCCCAGGCCAGCTGAAGCCCACCTTCCACACGGCTCCTTGGAGGAAACTCAAAGCGGCTGGTGGCACCGGCAGATTGGAGGAAAGGGGCCTGAGCTTAGGGAGCCGCGGGGAGGGGTGTCCAGATCTCCCAGGAGAGTCTGAAAGCAGGCTCTCCCCTTGTCTGTCTGTTACAGATGGAGCTCCCGAAGGTCTTCTCTGGCCAATGGACATTCCTATCTGCCATCCTCAACCTGCTATCACTCGGCCTCTCCACAGCATTCCTGCTCAGCAACTCCTGGTTTGTGGACACACAGAAGGTGCCCAAGCCCCTGTGCAGAGAAGGTCTGGCAACCAAGTGCTTTGAGCTGCCAGTGCCCTTGGATGGGGGCAGCAGCAGCACATCATCCCAGGAGGTGGTGCAATGCACCTGGGAGACTGGGGATGACCACTTCTCCTGCCATACCTTCCGGAGTGGCCTGCGGCTATCCTGTGAGGAAACTGTGGAAGAACCAGGTAGACTCCTCATCCCCAGCTGCCTGACCACCTCCTTCCCCCCATGGAATCTTATAGCCCTCTCCCACACCACATCGGCCTCATCCCCAAGCTCAGCATTTTCCACCACTGTACTGTGTGCTTTCTCTTTAGGGAACCCCCTTTTAATAAGGATGGAAGTCCATCTGGCTTTTCATTTCCTGCCTGTCTAGTAGATTCATTGGGTTAAAATAGCATTACCCTTAAAGGGTTCCATTTAGACTTTCAACAGTATAAGGATTTCCATTCTAGCAAATTGAAGTTGCTGTTTAGAAACAAAAAAGGAGAGATGATATTACAGGAACAGCCTTGTTCTGCCCAGTTGTGACTTTATCGGGATAACTTCATTTCTATGAGCCTCGATTTTCTCATCAATGAGATGGATCAGAGTAGATCGCCCTTAAAGCCCCTTTCTTTCCCTCCCTCCTGGAAAAGGGTTTTCTCATTCTAAGTATCTATATATATAAAAGGCTAATATGCTAAGCTGTTCAACCAGTCGCTATGATGCTCACTGACCACCAGAGGGCAGATGATCAATGCAGGAGCTGCCGGGACAGTCACTGGCCATTTACAGACCTGGTGCCGACAAAGCAACACTCGGCTTCCCCCAAGTGGGACACAGGCCCATCACCACCCTGGAGCGACAGCCCATCAAATTGCAGCCAATGCTGTCGAGACCCCCATGGTGCAAAATGCAGCCCACAGCCCAGCCCAGCCCAGCCCAAAAACGGTGGCTGTGGGCACCAGGTAATGATATCATGTAGCAATGCCCAGCTTCCTCTCCCTAGTGACTAGCCTCCTTGGAGTTTCTTCAGCCCAGGACACAACTTGCTTTAGAGACAGGTGCAAACATTTCACACTTTAACCAAATGTCTATGAAGTGTTTTCACATGCCTCATCTCATTTGATCCTCACAGAAGTCCTGGAGTAGGTAGATAGGAGACTAGGTAGAATCCTATTTTCTTTACATTAACTTGAAAACAGAGATTTAAAAAGTTTAGAAACTTGACCCAACTGAAAAGAAGTAAGAAATGGTGGAACTTGAAAATGACTTCAGGTTTTCTTACTGCACAGAATATAGTCAAACACTGCTACAGTTAAATATTTCACCCTTTGTTCTACCGCATGATCTATAAGACTAATCTGCTTCATGTTGATATTTACTGCTGTGTTGCTGACAATTACCTGAAAGAGAAGTTGGGGTGCCTCACTGGGCTGGAAAAGGTTTAGCTAAATCAGAAAGCAGGTCTAATTAAGCAAATGTGAATATATATATATATATATTATCACTGGTGCCATTGAATGCATGTCTTTCCATCTGTCATTGTCAATCGTGAATTTGGTTGACACTTTTATTATAGAGAAAGGGCGAATAGCAATACTAAAATATTTCTTCTAATTAATTTCCTTTCAATGTGCACGAATTCGTGCACCTGGCCTCTAGTTACTTGTAATGTTGAAAGCAGGGTAATTGAAGCTCAGAGAGAGTAATTAGGCCCTATAAGGATGTCAGGACTCCGGTGTCGGCATGCACCCTCACCCCTGGTCCTTAGGTTAGAGCAATTAGGTCGAGATCACCCTCCCTGCTTCCTGCTCAAAGCATTCAAATGTCACCTGCTACTGAAGCTTTTCTAAGGCCCCAAATCACAGACAGTTTGCAATCTTCTTCTTCTCCTGGCTTGGGCTAAGGGGAAAAGGAGCCAGAAGAGGAATATAAACGTGTATTGTGCCACTTAATACCACTCCAACCCCAGTCCCTAAACAATTTAGAGCCATTCAGACCAGTGGACCACCTCAGCAAATGGCCTGGGTTAACACTGGAGTCATTAACTCTTCCTGGGGTCATTAACAGGAACGAGAACATTTCCCTCTCAGGGTAACATTGTCATCTTCATTATCAGGAATTGAGAAATTAATTTCGGGTGACTCTTGTCTATGCCATTCATTCTTCCATGCATTCTTAACTACTTTCAAAGAGCCATTTACTGCCTGCCTACTGTCTGCTGGGCAGGCACTGCGTCAGAACAAATGGAGAGGTGTTGGGTATGGGACTGGGGACAGATTTCCTCCCAACTGTCCAAGGAAGCACCTCAAAGAAACTGACCCTTGTCTGTTTCAGGGAAGAAATGCCGACGTTCCCTTGAACTCACACCATCAACCAAGAGAGGTGAGAAAGGACTACTGGAATATGCCACGTTGCAACGCCTACATCACCCCACTCTCCGATATGGAGGGAAGCGGTTAATGGAGAAGGCTTTCCTCCCCCACCCTCCCTTGGGGCTTGTGGCAAGTATGTGGGTTTGATAACAAATTTAGTTGCCAGTGAGTTTTGGGACTTCTCTGGATCCAAATCGTACCGTGATCTCCCGCTTTTCTCTTCTTCTGAGCTCCCAAGGGCTGACACAGATTCCTTCTAGAGCTGCCTTTCATTCACATGCAGGCATGCAAGGAAAGAAATAGCAGGGACAAATCAAGTTCACAAATAGAAAACCACAGCTCTGACCTACTCCTGTTGCCAAGTAACCATGTTGAAAAGCTTAGGTTTTTCCTTTTTTTCTCCAATAATATTTTTGTGTCTGTGTAAAATAGAAGGAAAAGGGAAGGCATGGAGGGGGGGAAGAAACAAAACTGGCTGTCCAAAATTAAGAAAAGAGAAAAAACAATGATAAATAGCAAAGCCTATTACTGCAAGATTTCAATGACTTCTCAAATCTCTCTAACAGTATTTACAGCCAATCAATTTTACTTGATTATATGTTGGGGACCGAGTAGAGTGAGAGCTGTGGGGTTCTAGAAAAAGAACCCCAAATTAAGGAATGTTCCCAGCTGGTTTCAGCTTTGTTTCACCCTCCCCTTCTCTGGTGCTGCAAGGCTTTTCTCTTTCAATAGGCACCACCTAATTTCCCATCTGATGGTTCACCGTCCAGTTATTTAACTGGCAGGGTGAGGGTACCTCTTCCTCTGCTTTCCGACAGAGATCCTATGGCTATTACTGGGAGCCCAGTTTGCCCGCATCAGACTTGAACTCATCGGTTTCCTCCTCCTATTAACGGACTTGCTGTTCACCGGGAACCCTGGCTGTGGGCTCAAGCTGAGAGAGCCTTTGCCGCTATCTCCTCTGTCATGTCAGGTGAGCGCCCCCAAGGCTGGAGAAGGTGGGTGTCCTCTGTGCCCTCTGAAGCACTAGCTGGCTGGCTGGTCTCTGCCCTGAGGAGAGGAAAGAGGAACCTTGGGCGGGGTGTGTGGGGGAGGGAAGAGGTATGAGCTACATTACAAGCGTTTTCATCTTAAATTGAGTTAACATGTGAAATGTCATCTTAGATCATGATGTACTTTGTGAAATGGTTTATCCCTAGGTTCTTTTTCTTTGCAAATGCCTCGATGTGTAAATTAGCTTGGTTTACTTTTCCATTGTGACACACAGAGCTTTTCAAGACTGTTGGCTGAAGTAAGAGATGCATATATCAGATCAAGAAAAAAGCTCACATTGGGGTATGGGTGGAGAGAAGTCAAGGGGAATGTAGCCCTGAGTGCAGCATTGACTCAGACGTTCTCCATAGCTCTAAAGTCTGGGGCAGCCTGATGCAGAAAGTCCCCCTGCATTCAGGGAGTCTCCCTGACAGATTCGTCTTCCCAGACAGATTCGTCTTCCCAGACCTGTGGCTGCACCTGATACACAATGAGAAGGTTGCTCTTAAGTCTCTAGTTCCCTGTAGATGGCAATGTCAGCCTTTCTCTAAAGGTGCTGCCTTCCTGCTCCCTCTGCAGGCCTTCTGGGGATGGTGGCCCACCTGATGTAGTCACAAGTCTTCCAGGCAACTGCCAACTTGGGTCCAGAAGATTGGAGGCCACATGCTTAGAATTATGGGTGGACCTTCTAGGACAGTGATGGCGAACCTTTTGAGCTCGGCGTGTCAGCATTTTGAAAAACCCTAACTTAACTCTGGTGCCTTGTCACATATAGAAATTTTTTGATATTTGCAACCATAGTAAAACAAAGACTTATATTTTTGATATTTATTTCACATATTTAAATGCCATTTAACAAAGAAAAATCAACCAAAAAAATGAGTTCGCGTGTCATAGGTTCGCCATCACTGTTCTAGGAAGTGCTTACCATCATCTCCTGAACCTTTGGCCCCTCCACCAGCCAACTTTCATTAGATTTGCTTCCCTCACATAGACACTTGCTTTGTGTTCTTCTACCTTCTCTTCACCTCTCATCCCAGAAGCCTGTCAATCAAACAGAAGGCTAGACCATCAGGCCACACCCATTCTTCCCCCACCTTCTGAACAGGTACAGAGAGGGTTCTAGTTTGTTTTGTGAGGCTGTTGTCTTGCCCAGTTTTTCTGCTGGTACAACTGTTGCAATTGCTTCTTTACCTGATAAGTATGTTGCCCTTGGGAAACAAGACTGATTGTGTATGGCTTATGGAAATGATGCTCTATGTTTTATATTTTTTATGACTTGAGGTATTAGAGGACAGAGAAATGGTCAATTGGCCTTGAAATTTGGATTGAATTCTATTCCCTGTGAATGGCTTATTCTTCTCCTGTAATGAAGACTAACTTCTTCCTACCTCCATTCTGATTCCACCAAACTGTGTTAGAAATAAAACTTCCCCTACAGTCATTCTCTAAGCCTTAGAAAACCATGACAAAACAAATATAGTCGAGATAAACATCCCCTTTGCTTAAGAGTTCCTCACTTTCTCCCTTGAAGCACATGCTCGATTCAGGCACAGGGGCAACCTGAACTGACTGTAACTATTTGGATAGTGCTATGGACTTTAACAGTGCTGAAAAGATGCAGCGCCAGCTCGAGTTTCTACGCTAAAGCAGGCAATATGGAAAGCGCCACATGTCGTTACAAGATCCTATCCCTTTTCTCGCTGCATCATACATGCTATTTGATTCAGGCTGGGTCTTTGGTCTACTTCTCCAGCCACCGTATCAGTTTAGCTCATTTCCCAGACTCATTGTTTCTCGTCTTTGCCTGTCTCCAAGCCATTGCTGGCCTTACTATAGAGCTCAGACTGCAAAACTCCCATCAGAAGCCTCCCCAGCCTGAGTCTACTTTGTCCACCCGTAATTCCAAGCATGTGGCCTCCAGTCTTCTGGACCCGTTGGCAGTTGCCTGGAAGACTTGTGAATAGAATACATCATGGGGGCCACCACCAGAGGCTGCAGACAGGAACACGTAGTACCAGCATGTGGCCTGGCTTTAACCATCCCTTGGACTCATGAAATCTCTCACTAACCTCACACAACTTCCTGTTTCCTGGGCCACCCAGAATCACAGGGAGATTTAGGATTTGACTTTCCAAGTGTTTAGAGCCGTGTCTGATAAACTTCCCTGATGTCTTTTCTTCTTTGTTGAATCCATCCAGCTTCCCTTCATCTCTAGTGTCTCTTCCATCCATTGTAAACTCCCTAAAGTCGAGAACCAAATTGTTTTCATAATAGGCAAATTCCACTTAGTGCAACCTGTTAATACATCCAAATTTGTAGTAAGTGCTTCCTGAGACTCAACTTTGTGGGCCCTTAAAACTGCTAAGCTCAGAACAAGGGAAGAGGGAGGAGAGATGATCACTCCAGCATCCAAGCGAAGGAAAATCTTTGGCAGAGTGTGTGTGGGAGGGGAGGGGTCAGGGAGAAGGGGGCAAGGAAGTATTACAGTGGGTGGTGCAGATCTATGGAGTCTTGAAGATTACACAAGGGTAACTGCAGCTTGAGAAACAGTAGGCAACAACGCTACGTGTGTGTGTTTATATACAAAAAATAGGCACACCAAGTATAAACAGGCACAGTATTAACAAGTAATCCATTCCGTGAAAAGGAATCTGCTCGACTCCTTGTCTGCCTTTTTTTTTTTAATTTCTTTATTGATTAAGGTATTAATACTACATGCGTCATTCTCTTTTACTACGAAACATCCGGAGTGTAACCTACTACGACAGACCAAATTAAGTCCTTTTACCCACAGTTCTTTCCCTGCTGCACAGTGGAAGACAGCACAGTCATGTCCCTAAGTCCCTACGAGGCATCAGCCTAGTTTACTAGTAAGGGAGGGATCAGGGCATTTTTCTTTCAAACCTGTAAGAAAGATTCCGTGTAAATTTTTTTGTATGTTTGTTCCTCGTACAGCCTGAATTTCCTTCACCTGCTGCATGGCATCAGCTGTCACCACCTTCAAGACGTACACCAAGCTGGTGCTGGAGTTCAAGTGCAAGCACAGGAAGAGCTTCAAAGGAAACCTGAGTTACCTGCCACACCATCACCAGTGTTCCCTCCAACCGCTGCCAAGTGCAGCCCACACGGGGGCCCTCTGACCAGCTACCACCAGAACCACAATCAGCCCAGCCGCCCTGTCTCCGAAGGAGTTGACTTCTACGCAGAGCTACGCAACCAGGAATTCCAACAAGACACCAGCCGGGGGCTACAAGAACTGGCTGGGCCTCCTGTAGAAGAATAGTGTTAGGAGTAAGTGGGTTTGGAGAGCAGGCTGAGCCCCACCTTACATGCTTGTTGTCAACACGTGCTTAAGCCGAAGTCTGTTTCTTGAGCATGGTTTTTAGAGGTTAAGGACAAGGGTATGTCCAAGTACAAGTACAAAGTGTTTGTGTGGGGCGTGCCGGTGCCACTGCTCCCCTTCCCTTCACAGCTCAATCTTTCACTGTCTATACCTCACGCGTTCAGATTCGTTCTCTCCTTTACTCATTGCTTGTTATGAGCTGGGTTCTGGGCTAAGCAATGGAGATAAAAAAAAAAAAAAGAGGAGTAAAATGCAGTTCTTGCCCTTTAGGGGTTTATCAATCTGGTCATCTGTCTGGGGTTTGGAGCAATAGAGGTGGGCAATCAGCAGTCGATGATTGTGGCTCAATTATGCGTGGTGCACTTGAATGTCCTGGAAGTCACAGAAGGAAACGAAGGCAATCCTAGGGGCTGTGACATGTAGATGTCCCTCACGCTGCCTCTTACATGCTCTGCCTCCACACCGTGGACACCCAATGAAAGTGTAATTAAGTATGATCCTAGAAGCCAGTAGGAGATGAGTGTGAATGAGAAGGCTCCAACCACATGCAGGGACAGGCCCACTTCCAGAAATGGCCCACTGAGGCTACTGAGGCAGGACCATGCCTCCCCAGTGGAGAACATACAGGAGACTTCCCCAGTGAACAGGCTGCAGGCTGTGCTCCTCTCTCGATCCCCACCTTCTCACCCATCCACAGGGGAAAACAAACCATCCTTGATAGTTAAGAATGAGAATGGCACACAAGTATGTTCCTATTCATGGTATTTATTTGTTCTGTAACAGTTCACATTTTATTTATTTTTAAATCCTTATTGTTGACGGTATTACATATGTCTCCTTTTCCCCCCATTGACCTAACAGTTCACATTTTAAATAGTACTTCCTGACAACACAACCAGCTGGCTCTTCTTTAACATGGGCAATAAGGACAGCAATTCACATTCAAGGGTAGCAGACACCATCTGGGGGGTGGAGAGGGTTTCTAAGGGAAGGAAAGAGGAGAGACTGGGAGGAGAAAGACCCCTGCATTTGCAGAAGTCAGTACTATTTCTAGGGAACTGTCACATTGGCCTTGCTGGCAACCCCATGTTGGAAATGAAGAATGAAATCTGGGTGGGTGGTTGCCTGAGAGGAAAAGTTGTTTAGAGACACACTGAACAAGAAACCCGCAGCCACACTGGTCAGATGAAGCTTTCACCATCTCTGCCGCCATTTACACCTCCTGTACTGGCTGCAAGAGGGAGAGGAAACCTAGAGCTTGTACCATGTTTAGCAAAGAGAGTCAAACTTATCACAGTAAAAACAATCTATGTTAATTTGCAAACACACCATGAAGAATTTAGGGGCATTATGTTTTTCTAGCTTCCTCTTACATTGTTTCTGGGATTCACCCAGCACAACTACCTAAAACAATCCCCCTAAACCAGGTCCTCAGAAAACAACTTCACATGTTACTCCTGCCTAAAGGCCTCAACATGGATAGAGAACCAGGCTGAGGCCCACATGGGCCTCAAGTTTTAGGTATTCTGTCAACTATAAATGAGTCTTAGAATTCTCTACTAGACCTTACTCTTTTCTATCCAGGTAGATTCAAACCCTAGAAGTACATCTGGAATCATCCCCAGACTCCTGGGTATACTGTTAATGGTCCCTCAAGTTTGTAATAAGCTTGACCTACTCATGCCCCAACACATGCCTTCCAAAGTATTGAAACCAAATTTGCTTTCACAGACTTAAGGCAGCAAGGTGCCCAGAAACCTATAGCAAGGCCAACCTCAGGCCAGCCTACATGCCTGAGGGGAGCTATTGCTACCAACCTTCTGTGATGTCATAATGCCTAACAGGGTAGTTACTATCCTATCCCATCAATGTAGGCTCCCTAATTTTCTGTAATCTCTCTCTATTCTGAATTCCTTTATTAACACAAGTTAAAAAATATGGCCTCAAGTAAAGAGAGAACCCGAGTGGCACTCAGAGATGACTTATCGAAACTATTCACGAGGGAAAGCAGTTCTCCTCCAGTTAACACGGGATCTCGGCTAAATAGACATGACCTAGAAGTTTAGGAGAGAACTTAGTAGAAGAAGGGAGAACCACTGGAGAAAATTCTAAAGAACTTAACCAATTATAAAAGTTACAGTATTTACATAGGAGTTTTTCTCAAAATACAATGCTTCAAAGATTCTACCAGAAAAGAGGTGTGCAGGGCAAAAGAGATGCATCCTGGGCTCAGGAGCAAGAGGAAAGATCCAGAAACAGCTCTGCTCTCATGCAAGCAAAGCAAAAATATCCCTGAATAAAGGAGACCAAAAGAGAAGCGGTAAGGAGGAAATGCTAAGGAATCAGAGTAGAGATGAAGCAGAGAGGAGCGGATCTGCCTCAGTTGTTCCCGACTTCAGTTTTCCTCGATGTTGAGGACAGCATACACATAAGCACTTTCAACGTTACTGCAGTAAAAAGGATGAGGACCGGCAGAACAATTAAAACCACAGGGTAACATGTGGACCTCATCATTTGCTCCCCTTCTGATGGGAATATGGTGGTTCTATGGTTGGTCAATATATAGACGTGGGAAGGGTGAGGAGACAGGATACATAAGGAAGAGGTAAATGTAGGGTGGCTCACCCTGGCTCCCGCTATCAGTCTTTCTCACTCTGCTGAGGTTGGGAAAAAGCCGAGGAACAGGTGGGGAAAGTATGAGGAGAGGAATGATGAGTGGCTCTGACCATCAGAGGCAGGCCTCTGGGAGCCTCAAGATGACCAAACAAACCAAATGTATTTCAGGACAAGAAACTGAGTCCCTGGAGCTTAGGACATAGCTAGAAAATATTTCATCCCAACGCTGAAAACCACACACATATGGCATGATGCAAAACAAAATGCTCCAGTGAGGAACTTCCCTGGAACCTCCCAGCAAGAGTTTATAAGTTAGACATACAAAAACCAAAACAATTATTAGATTCACATTTCCAAATTATCCACACAGAGTGCCTAGAGGTGGGGGGGTTAATGCACAGGTTGAAAAAGTAGGTGAAACACCCCGACCACATGGTTCGTGCCGTTACGAAGAACTCCAACGTGCCTTCCAAAGGGCTCTGCCACCACCACGCAGAGGTGGCAAGAGGAGGGTGAAGTCGTCTTCCTTCTCTCCAAAGCACTGATTTTATACTGACAGGAGAGAAACAGCATCCGTTCTGCTCACTTCTTCTTAAACTAAAGGCTGCATCCGACTAGATCTAGGGAAAGGTGCAAGTATCAGTGGCTGGAATTTTCTTCATGCTACAGAAATGGAGGAAACCTAAAGGTCAGAATACTCCTCTATTTTCCTGTCCTTCTGTGCAGCTCCAACAGCTCATAAGTGTCCCTCCATAAAGGCCTAGAGA
This sequence comes from Myotis yumanensis, assembly GCF_028538775.1. NCBI lineage: Eukaryota > Metazoa > Chordata > Mammalia > Chiroptera > Vespertilionidae > Myotis > Myotis yumanensis. The sequence continues at coordinate 189,144,985 of NW_027223754.1, forward strand.
CTTGCTCTTTTTTCCATGATAAGCTCTTCAATATTGAACTAGACCACAGAGGAGGGTTTTAGCATTTGAGCAAGGTAAATTCTATGTAACTGCCACAAGCCCAGCATGTCAGCATCACTAGCCTCTACCCAGAAAACACCAGTAGTATCCACCCACCTCGGTCACTGGGACAATAAAAACTATGGCCCCACCAATGTCCCTTAAGGGAGGTGGTACCATCTCCCTCTGAAAAGAACTGAGCATCATTTCTCAGTGGTAATGAAGCACCCTTAGAGAATAATAATGGTCTGAAACAACTGGTTCTTGACACCCAGCTACTCAAGAGGCTCCCATTCTCTCTCTTTTCTAAAGAGCACTGTTGAAGCTGGTAGAATTTGTCCTAAACCCTCAATAGTAACCAAATATTTGTGTCAGAAGCTATTCACCTGCAAGGGAGAATCAACAAACTTGATCCTAGAGAGGAATCGTCGCAGCTCCCCACGGCCAATTTTGGGGGTGGTCTCCTTGAGCTGGACCATCTGGCCCTCCATCAGTGCCCACCGCAGACTAAGCTTGCTGACCACCAGGGGTGCTGGATGGCCTTTGGAGCTTGGCCCTGTTGTCCTGGTAACATAAAAGGCATCTTTCCAGAGGTCGTTAATTCCAACTGAGGAAGGACAAAAACAAGAGCAGTTAACAAGGACCAGAGACTTCCACTAACAGAAGAGTGGTTTGGTTCGGCAAGCAGATTCAATCGTTCATTTATTCCTTCAGTAACTCATACAAGAAGTTTACTGAGCACCTTGTAGACGCAAGGCACTGAGCTAAACGGTGGGGTGTAGTGGCGAAGGGCTGGATGCCAGCAAAGCAACACATTCTTCTCAGCTTTTGTACCATAGTTTTTTCTCTCTCTCTCTCTCTCTCTCTCTTTTTTTTTTTTTTTTTTTTTTTGTCTCACAGGTATGTTTATTCATGCCAGCAAGGAAAGGGCACTTCTAGATACGGCGTGTCCCTCGCCCCCATCTAACAGCCAAGGTGTATGCGAGCTGACGCTCCCCCGCTGCGCACTGGGCTCAGCTGCTAGTGATGACCTTGAGCAGCCAGGGCACTCGAACCTTTCAGAGCTTTAGCTTTTTCATCCCCACTCCTGATCCTGTACACGATGAGGCCCATCAGCCCCATCCTCACCCAGATCTCCTGGTAAACCTGGGGGTAGTAGGGCTTCATGGGGACCCACACATTTTTAATGAGGCTCTGAAACATCTCGCCACAGGACCAACGTCTCGGGCTGCTGTGACCCGCACAGCCAGCTACTCGGTAAGGTCGCCGAACTGTACCATAGTTTCTCTTCAGCTGCTTCTAAGAAAGCCCCAAATCAGGAAACTAGAGGCTATACCAACTATGGTGCCAATTTGGTAGAAAAGTGAGCACAACAAGCTAGAAACTCTGAGAAATCCTAGATTGTCAGCACATGATCATATAAGCTATTACCTAGCCAGTGTTTATTTCGCCTCATCTTTAAAATATGTGTTGTAATAAAAATGGTCTTGATTCTTGATTACCATTATTAAATGTGCACTAACAGTATTTTATGCTAATATTTAAAAAATCGCTCATTTAGATCAAATTGCAGGATTTTGTAAGCTGACAGCTCCCTACTTGGCCCCCTACCACACACAAATCCTGTGGAGAGGTGTCTGCAAGTTCCCAATGTATCCCAGTAAGTCCAGAATGCATTAACTTCGACCTTAAGGCAAATAAGTTTCTAAGGAGAAAGCAAGTCTTTGAAGGGCAAGAGAATATGGAAAGACGTAAGGAACGTGACCAGCCTGGTCTTCCCCGTCCACCCCCAGCAGGAACAGATTCCCTGAGGCCAGCCTGAAGAAGGAACCTCTGGGGCAAGACCATCAGACACCTCCAGACTGGCAGGTAGCAGTGGCTGGGTTTTCAGGGCTCCGTTTCTGGAGTTAAAGGTCCCTAATATATGACCCCAATTTTGCTATATGATACTATTTAGATACATATATAAACACTTCCCCAAATGTTAACAGTCATGACGAGTGGTCTTTTTCCCTTTGCTTTTTCTCCTGGCTGCCATTTCTAGGCAATGGGCATGTTCCCTTTTACTAGTCAAAAGAGTCTCCACTGATCCTAAACCCATGCCCTGAGAAAACAGTCTACCTCCATCCTATCCCTCCAGTTAATTCTTTCTAAGCCTGGGCTCCTCGAGGGTCAAGAAACTACTCTTATTGTGCTCACAGCCCCTGGTGTAGTGCCTGGCATACAACGGGTGCTCAATAAACATCTGCTGAGTGAGTGGCTGCAGGAATCCCCACCACTGAGAGCCCTCTGGGAATGGCACTGCACTTCCCCCTCAGCTTGTGGCAGATGCAGAGGAGGTGGGTCCTCACCCTGTGAGCCTGGTGCACTTCCCAAAGGGAACGCTCCAGCAATGGCCCTGGGCACCAGAGACACCAAGGAAAACCAGTGGCTCAGCACCCCCCGTCTGAAAGCACACATCCTTCCCTTGGGGACCCGGTCTTCTCACACACAGCAGCACATCCGCTCCCCTCTCTGTGTACACAGACTCCCACCGTCACCAGGACTGACCCTCTGCAGCTGTTACTGTGCCTGTGGCATTGGCCAGATCCAGAAGAATTGAGGGGAACTCCGGATGCAGGAGGTAAAGGTGGTGAAGGCTGGGTGGCTCAGTTCCTAGGATGACATCCTGACAATGAGGAGCAAAAAGGAAAAGGAAAAGTAATTCTGTATTCCCACACGTGACAGTCCTCAGAGGAGACAGTGAGGTTACTCATTTCTCTCAGATGCTAAGCCCTGATCCCAAGGAGAAACTCCCAGACGTATGAGACATGTTCCAAAGAGCTCAAAATACTAACTTATCAATAACTTCTTCAAACCACTGTGGTTAGAAAATGCTTTCTCCCTTTTAAGAAAAGCAAAAGGAAGACAGGTAATGCACATGCCCCGGGACAGAAATCTGAGGTAGAGACCTCACAGTCTCCCACCTCCGGGAGCATTCCAGTGCTGGTTCATACCCTGCAGCAGGTGGGGATGTGTGCAGACAGCGATTATCTATGTATGAAATATAATGTGCTAACGACATTTCCTCTCATTGGATAGTAAAGCCAATTGCAAGTGTCAGGATATGAGTCACAAAAATCTTATTTACAGAAATGAAGAGAAGGCTGACCAGACAGAGCAAGTCATTGATTATAAAACAAAAATTCCAAGGCCTGAGTGCCAGTCTCCAAGCTCCCTGTGGCAGGATAAATGCACACTGGAACTTCCTGTAGCAGAGTAACTGCTGTGCAGGGATGATCTCCGGCAGGAGCACGCGGTGCAGCCACGCAGTGGCTACAGCACAAAAATGCCGTGGCTGCTCTACTGAGCTCCCCGGGAGCACCACCCCTTTCCTGGGATCCTCTTGGGTCTCCCCTCGAGGAGGAAGTGAAACCCTGAAAAATGACTATCCCCCCTGCTTCTATATTGTCAGCACATGGAGTCCACTGAGGAGAAGTGTGGGCGGGAGGCCAGCAGCCACCACACTCCCACCACACGCTCACAGAGCGGAAGAGGGCTTTTCCACACACCCTTAGGTCCCAGGCATGATGGGGCAGATCTCTGGCTTAGCTACCAGGACAAGAGAACAGCCAAACTCCTTCCTCACCACCTACAGCATAGGCCCAAATTCCTTGGCATGAAAACCAAGGTCTTACACCCTTTAATCCAAATCTGCTGTTTCCAGCCTCCTCCTACAATGACTTACCTGCCCACCCCATGCTTCGAGAATGTCTGGTGACTACCTAAACACATGCTGCACTTTGCTCTATTTAACCTCTGCCCATCTTACCCCCCTTCCCTCAGACAACTCCCCTACCCAGCTCCTTTCCTCCTGTTAGAACACTGTGTGCGCTTAGGAACCCCACTTGAATGCCACCTCTTCCATGAAAAACTCTCTAATCTTCCCAGACAAAATGAATCTCCTTTTCGCTTCCATCTGAAATTCTCTGTTTCCTATTTCCACATTTGTAACATCCGCCTTTGTTCTTTTCAGATGCTTACATCTGAGTCATCTGGTCCAAACCCCTCATTTTATTACATGAGAAAACCCCAAAAGTTAAGATGTTAGGTAAGCTGCCCATGGTCACATGTTAGGGAATAGCAGAGTTAAGACTATAATCTAGATATTAAGTCAATCTGATCCTCGATAAGAGGGAATATATTAGCACCATCATTCACGGATAAAGAGCTCGAAGCTCAGAGAAGTTAACTGACTTGTCTGACAGCACACAGTTGGTGAGCTCAGGGCTCTTCCTCCTTCGGTCTCTGCGTGCCCCCATCACTGGGGACCATCTCTCTTCTCTAGAGGTTCAGCACTGTTTCCAGTGTGTCCTGAGGTCCCTACAGAGAATGTGGTACCTGGCACAGAGTAGGTACTGGTCAACATGTGTTGAACGAAATCAAGGTGGGTCTCCCTAAAAACTCAGCGGCACCTCTTATTCTGCCTGACTCAGCAACAAAATACTACAATATGGCACGTAAGACGTTCTAAAATCCGCCTTCTATGTGTCAGATCTTCTCTCCCACAGTCTCCCCAAGTGAACTCTCACTTCAGCCGAGCTGGGCCCCTCTGTTGTAGCAGCAGCCAAGGGGCTGTGGTTGGCTGCCCCATGGCGTGGCTGGAAGGCAAAGGCGGGAAGCAGAGCTCAGGAGGAAGCAGGCTCCTGCTCTGCCCACTCAAAGGCTGCTTTGTTCTACCCACAACCACCTGGAGGTGTGGCTGGTCTAACGACAACTTCAGACCCAGCCAGCCCCACAGAGTGGCCACCACCCGACAAAGTGACAGAGGGACCCTCCCCGGCTCACTCACGGAATTGGAAGGTGCAGCTGGCAGCCCTTCAGCCCAAAAGAGGAAGACGGACTTCTGGTCTGAAGTAACTGCTGAGGTGGTCGGTGTTCTTTTCAAGTGACATGGAGCAGTGTAATTCCAAATAACAGAGCCAGAGTCCCCATCCACCACCATCATCTGTGAGAGAGAAGACAGTGAGGAGAGCCCGTCCTCAGAAGGGCAGCAGGCCCAGGGAATGAACACACACACACACACACACACACACACACACCAGGCCCAGGGGACACGAACACACACACGAACACACACACACACACACACCAGGCCCAGGGAAAACACACACACACACACCAGGCCCAGGGAACACGAACACACACACACACACACACACACACACACACCAGGCCCAGGGAACACGAACACACACACACACACACACACACACACACCAGGCCCAGGGGACACGAACACACACACACACACACACACACACACCAGGCCCAGGGAACACGAACACACACGAACACACACACACACACACACACACCAGGCCCAGGGAACACGAACACACACACACACACACACCAGGCCCAGGGAATGAACACACACACACACACACACACCAGGCCCAGGGAACACACACACACACACACACACACACACCAGGCCCAGGGAACACGAATACACACACGAACACACACACACACACACACACACCAGGCCCAGGGAACACGAACATACACACGAACACACACACACACACCAGGCCCAGGGAACACGAACACACACACACACACCAGGCCCAGGGAACACACACACACACACACACACACACACACACTCAAATAACATTTATTAACAGGCTGAAACAGACGCCAACAGCATCGCTCCATCCTGCTCCTTCCCTCCTACAGCGGCAGCAACGCTTCAGAACAATGATGTAGTGAACACCGTGTCCTGTGCGCTGTGCTGAGAGCTTTGTGGCATGTGTAGCTCAGCCCCAGGGTAGTCTCACATTTAAAAGAGCACAGTCCAAACAGGCGAAAAATAAATTAAGAGAAAACGCACTCCTTAGCTGCATCTCTCACAGGATAATTTTAGAAACTGAATCCATAATCCCTGGCAGCATTTCTAGCTCCCTTCCCCACAAACACCTCGCACCCAACAGTTGCAGAGCCTGTCACCTGACAAAACTCCCCCATCTACCTCTAGCCCAGTGTCTTTCGCCCGTTCTCCTCAGTGTCTCTGTTCCTCAGTGTGGGGAAAAGACTACATACACCTCTTTCCACCATCACTTCCCTATTCTTCCAGTCTCTAGGGTCCTGCCCTTCTCCGCCCATGCTCAGACTCAGCCTCACATAGGTCCTGGGAAGACAAACTCCTCTGAGTGAGCAGACAGGAAAATGGGCTCACAGTTCAAGATTCCCTTTGATAGTCTTGGGAAGAAAAGAAGTCTAGAGACACAGCACTGAACAATTTTATCCAGTCGTGCGTATTATTTCATTTAGCTGCCACAATAACCCTATGAAGTAGCAGGCAGTGTTGTTACCCATTTTACAGATGCAGTAACTTCAGCTAGGCAAAAATTATGTAAATGGCCCAAGGTCACCAATAAACAGTGGAGCCAGGATTAAAACCCAGGTCTTAACCAACCTACTCTATATACCCTCTCCCTCAGTCCTGCCAGGAATGCCAATGAACATTCCAATCTCTACCTGAAGTTCCTTTGAAAGACAATCAGACATTGCTTCCAGAAGGCTCTCCCTGAAGTGACACTTGATCATCGGATCTGTCCTCTGCTCGTGACCGAAAAACCCTATAGTGTCCACACCTCACCCAAATTCTGCAGTTTTGCTTTCAACACCCTCCATCAGCTGACTGTATCCTGACCTCCCTGGCGGGAACTCTCAGCCCATCCTTATCCGTCCATCCAGGAAACCTCTTCTCTGCCCCTATGGTTCTGCACATCCAACCCCCGACCACCATGAAGCATCTCTTGACTCCTTCACTCATCTGCTCTCCATGTCCCCGCGGCAGTGGAGCCTCCATTACAGCACAATGTGGTAGAGCTGTGTGCGAACAGCACCCCACTGACTATGAGTTACAGACAGTGGCCTGGCCTTCATTCACAGTGTTCTCCAGCACATCATCTGCGTATCCAGCACAGAATTGGGCACCCTTTAGAGGTGATGATTGAGTGTGTGTTGAATTCGCTCTCAGGGAACTATGAGCAATATATAGATCCATATTTTACAGTGAAGATAAACCAAAAAGCTAGGTCAATTATCAAAAGGAAAACGTGAAAACTCTTGTTCTGCTTCTAATGTTCAAGAAATGAAAACTGCCTATCCAATCGTTATATCCTCACGTTACGCAAACTCACGTAAAATGAGAAAGAACTATCCCGTGTCCTCGGGACATGCCATGCCTTTCTGTTGCTGGGCCTCTCTCTTGGTGTTCCTGGCCTGGCATGCTTCCCCATCCACCCCTCTCACAGGATACACTTCAACTTTCAAGTCCCTGCTCATCCTTCCCTCTTCTATAAAGTCCTCCATAACAACCCAGCCTCCACAGACATCCTGCCTTCTCTGAAATCTTAGGTGTATATTGGATGCACAGAGTATTACATTTATTTACACCTGCCTTCCCCCATGGCAAAAGGCTCCTACTGCCTCGCTGTAAGTGAGGAATCCACGAGAAGGTCTCCTGTGCAGGAGGAAGGTTAGCCAGAAAAGCTTCCAATGCTACAGACTTTAGCACCGAGTTGTGAGTTTTCACTTGATCCATTCAGCTAGACTTTGAGTTCTTTGAAGGAAGGAACCTATTTTAGGTTCTCTTTATTTCTCCCAGTGCCTAGCGCAAAGCTGCACACAACGTATATACTTTATATGTGTTCTGACTGATTTGAGTCCCAGGGATTTACCTTTTTCATCCCGACTCCATCCTGTATCTGCAGGAGGAAGTCTAACGTCTGATCGTCAGTGAAATACCCAGGAGTGGGCTGGCTACAAATGAGAACAAGGTATGAGAGTGACGGTGAGTAAGAAAACGAGAAAAACAAGGACCTCCTTCCCTCCCTTCTCCTGCATCAGCCCCAGATATCAAACAATTGTTCTGGGAAGTGGTTCAAAGCAGCAAACGTGAGAAGGAGCGCACTGCCAACCTGTGTAGGCCCTGGAGACTCAGGGTCCAGTGTGGTGTGAGGTTCTGCCCCCGAAGCAGGACGAGGGCCTGTCCGCTTGTGATCAGGAGGTTGCTGCAGTTGGAATCCGGTGCCTTCACCATCTGGAGCAGCTCAACACCGTCGCTGAATCACCAAGACCCCGACAGTCAGTCTCTGGATTAGATGAGGCTCCTGACCCACTTGTTCTGACCTTTTCTCTTGGTATATAGGTTTGTATAACTTCTATATTCATCTCCCACAATTAGGTGAAGTCTGCTGTTCAGTGAACTCTCATTTTCCTACCTTTAGAAACCAAGAATCCCTAGAAAATCCACACAAGTTCATAAGGAACTCACAGAGGTGCCACACACCACTCATGTTGGACACTCTGGGAAAGAAAACAGAGCCAAAGAGAGCAGCAGGGAAGGGAGGTGCGGATCTGGGCAGGAGTCCTGAAATTGCCATTAAGCGTGGACAGCGACTTCTGGTAAATACACACAGCATCATATTATTTCTTTCTCTGCACAACTGGGACCATTTAACATCTGTCAAATTCACTGGAACAATAGGACACTGCCTCAGAAAATGATTGAAAACTCCCAGTATCAAAGAATGAAGACAATTATTACTAAACTAGAGGCCCGGTGCACAAAAATTTGTGCACTCGGGGGGGGGGGGGGGGTCCCTCAGCCCGGCCTATGCCCTCTTGCAGTCTGGGACCCCTCAGAGGATGTCCACCTGCTGGCTTAGGCCCTCTCGCTGGGGGATCGGGCCCAAGCTGGCAGTCAGACATCCCTCTGGCAGCCCGGCAGCCCTCAGGGGATGTCCATTTGCCAGCGGGGAGCAGGCCGAAGCTGCAGTTGGACATCCTTAGCGGACATCCTTAGCGCTGCTGAGGAGGCGGAAGAGGCTCCTGCCACCACCGCTGTACTGGCAGCCATCAGCCTGGCTTGTGGCTGAGCAGAGCTCCCCCTCGGGGAGCGCACTGACCACCAGGGGGCAGCTCCTGCATTGAGCGTCTGCCCCCTGGTGGTCAGTGTGTGTCATAGTGACCAGTCATTCCCAGTCCTTCTGCTGTTAGGGTCAGTTTGCATATTACCCTTTTATTATATAGGCTAGAGGCCTGGTGCATGGGTGGGGGCCAGCTGGTTTGCCCTGAAGGGTGTCCCGGATCAGGGTGGGGGTCCTGCTGGGGTGCCTGGCCAGCCTGGGTGAGGGGCTGATGGCTGTTTGCAGGCTGGTCAAGACCCCCCCCAATGGGGACCCTCACCCCATGGAGGTTTGGCCAGCCTGGGTGAGGGGCTGATGGCTGTTTGCAGGCTGGCCACACCCCCTTTAGGGTTGGGGGTCCCCACTGGGGTGACTGGCCAGTCTGGGTGAGGGGCTGAGGGCCGTTTTCAGGCTGGCTAAGCCCCCCTGACGACAGAAGCTCCCAGCCTCTCCTTTTTTTTTTTTTTTAATTCTGGGATTTATTTACCCTCTATAATTGAAACTTTGTAGCCTTGAGAGGAGCTCAGAGCCAGCTAGGGCGGGTAAGAGGGAAGCTTGGCTTCCTCCATCACCAGGGGCAACCCACTCCTGCTCGCTCCAGCTCCGTGGCCACGGCGGGCTGAAAGCAGGTATCTGGGGTTTATTTACCTTCTATAATTGAAATATTGTTGCTTTGAGTGGAGCTCAGAGCTGGGCCGTGGAAGGCGGGAAGCTTGGCTTCCTCCATCATTGGGGCAACCAAGCCTCCTGCTTGCTCCAGCTCAGTGGCTGCCAGCCGCCATCTTGGTTGAGTTAATTTGCATATAGTTGCTTTGATTGGCTGGTGGGTGTGGCTTAAGGCGTGGTGAAGGTACGGTCAATTTGCATGTTTGTCTTTTATTAGTGTAGATGGGTAAAATCCACTGCATATGACAAACTACATGCTTTTAGTTAAGAAGGAAACTAAAATCAAAAAAAAAATTTCATGCATGCTATTCCTGCTTCTGCCAAAATGACTCTTCAACTAAGAGAAAAATACAGGAAAAGGAGGGTAGATATTTCAGCAGTTTGACAGTGATTTTAAATAAACCTATCCCCCTAATTTAAAGTTCCCCAGCCTCACCCCAACTCAGAACCTAAACCAATATCCTTCTTTCCAACCTACGTGCAAAGGGGTCACACATCATAGTCACTAACACACAGATAGCAACACAGTATGTTATCGAGAAAATTTCTCACTCACTGAGACCGGAAAAGAAGGTAATAGCTTAAGACTATCACTGCTTCCCCCCAAACCTCTGCCCACATATTCACCAGCCCAACCAAACTCAGAGACTCCATGGCACGTGAGAGCTTGAAAGCTCAATGACAAGGTCCTACCTGTAAATGTCAATGAGTTCTGACAGGTTGATGGATCTTCGCTTCTCCCATTCTGGCTCTTCTATCTGCAGAGAAGGTGGTGAGCTGTCTCGATTTTGGGCCTGAACAAAAATGTCCCGCAGGGCGACAGCTTGGATATTTCCTAGCATCACAGGAAGAGCCAACACTGAGAAGCTGAATTTAATAGGCCTCCCCCAGGATGAGGATCTGAGAGAGACTTAGGGCCTGATGAGATGGGTCTACCATAGCCCGCCCAGACTGGTCCAACAAGGAGTGAACCGGGAATGATTATATAGGTGCTGGACAAAGAGTCTTCTCTTTGGAGAAGGCAGCAAAGGGGGAGCAGAGTGAATGACCTACAATAGGCGGGGCAGTGAGCACTCCCTGCTATAGGAGGTGATGAAAGGGCTGGTGTCAGCAATTCCCCAGCTTTCACCAGTCTCACAAAAGAAGCCTAATCACCTACATCCATGGGGAACAGTAGCAAAAACCAGCCTTGCTTCTTACCAAAGCCAAAGAGGATGTAGACAGCCCCATTGGCGGTGATGTAGACCTGAGGACCAATCAGATTCCCCTCTCCCACGATGCTGTACTTCACAGGCCGGCCCACTGGACTCCCTGTCTGGCCAGACACCAGCAGAAAGCACACATCTGGCTGAAGAATTGAAAGAAGGGGGTCCAGTCAACAGAAGCCCTACTGTTTCCCCATCATAGTTTCTCCACATAATCATCGCTTCATTGTTAGCTAAGGATTCAGAAACACTTTCCAAAGTTGGAAAACACCTAGCCCAAGTGCTTTACTTTATTCCCTGGAAGTAAGAAAGAGAGGCAAATGTTAGACACCCGCAAAGGGCATCTTGACGGTAGCTCAGGCAATTTCTCTGAAGTACAGTTTTGGCTGATGAACAGTCTCTTGAGACCAGAATTCTAGCTCAGAGCTAAACACACGACAGCTGACCCCTGGTCTCTGCTCTCATACCCAGAAATCCTCAGTAATATTTGGTCCCAGCAAGAATCAATGCAGACACTGATCCCCCATCATAACATCACATACCTGGCCTGGCCACTCTCAACCTTACTCTCAAACAAAGATGGGCAAACTTTCTGTGAAAGGCCAGATGGTAAATACTTTAGGTTTTGCAAGCCAAATGGTTTCTGTAGTAACTACTCTACCACTACAGTGTGAAAGTGGCCATAGATAATAAATACATGTGTGCCAATAAAACTTTATTTACAAAAAAAACAGCAATGGGCCACATCTGGCCTGCAGGCAATAATTTGCTAACCCCTACTCTAGAGGATTTTCTTTTAGTGAGAGTCACTGGTTGGGAAATATGAGGACTGTATCAATATCCTGACCTCAGTAAAGCTTTTAACAAAGTTTATCATCCTGAGTTCTTATGCATAAGATAAAGACAAGTGATTTTCAGTGTACCAGAGGAGGAGTCAGTGACAATGCAGAGGGAGGTTTTAGTGGAATGTCACAGCACTCTGCTTTTGTCCCAATACTATTCGTCATTCCTATCAAGGTCATGGGTTTGATTGGACACAACACGAACCAAATCTGATTTGGCCATAGACTGTAAAAATAAAAACATCACCATAGTAAGTCTATAGCAAGGCCACAAAGCTACAAAGTGATAATTATTCAGAATTCACACACAGATCTCTCTGGCTGCAAAGCTCCACCTGTCAGAGTTAGTGGAACCATAATGAAACCGCCAGGGAAATGGGTTCATAATGGTAATTTATCCATTCGATTTAAAGCTAAGCCCTTGTAATAAGAGGTTTCAAGCAGCATTTATAACAACAATACTAGGAACTAACTAAAGTTAAAGTGCTCCCTGTAGGAAACACAAGGACCATTTTATACAGCATACCTGTGAGTCCCCAACAGCCAGAACCACAAGATCTCGAACGCCATCTTCGTCCACATCTGGCAGTACCACCCCTGGGGCAGCCAGGGTACCGTTGGATAGGTAGTTTGGGTTTAAAGTCCAAATGGCTTTCCCTAGGGAAGGACAAATAGGCTGATCACAGTGATGGCTTTCTGCCTCCTGAAAAGGTGGCCACAACACCACCAGGCCAGAAAAGAGAAACTCAGTGGCCAAACAACAGATAGTAACTCCTACTTCCTTTTTACCTTACTAGGACGAATGGAGCAGGGAGTGTGAGATGAAATCCCCAAGTACCTAGCTAACGTCTCCCCGGGAGAGAGGAGCCCATTTGTCTGGGACAGAGGAATTGATCTGGGATTATTACAACTATTAAGGAACCACCAGGGCAGCCAACCAGAAAACTAACTCTCTCTCCCTCCTACCATGTGTTCACCTGAGTAGAGAAATCAAGCGTAGATTTTCAACATGACCTCAGCTCTAGAGTTAACTTGCATGCAATCCTTTTCCATTCAGAACTACCCAGGACCAAACTCCAACCTCTAAAATTGGGAAGGATGATATTTATTCAGTCCAAGGTGTTAACAAGCATACCGGCAGTATACTTATGACTCTGTAAAGAGCCTTCATTACATATACTTCTTTTTCATACCTTTTGTCATGTATGTCTACATGCAATAGGAAGATAAAAAGCCAAACAACATGCCTCAACAAACCTTACTTTCTCCACTGACATATTTTTAAGTAGTTGATGCCCAAGTTCACACATGGACCCCATAGCTATCAAATATGAAGAGGCAACGCTCAGCTGTCTTTTGTGCAAAGAACAGAGTAAGGAGACTATCTAGCAACCAAAGGCCTCAAGGTAGTTTCCGTTCAGGTTAAACTGTGGATCTAGCACTCAACCTATTCCAACCCTTTCTGTTATCTCCCTAAAATAACCACCTTCCAAAGCAGTAAATCAGATTTCCCACCATGTGAGAGTGGAAAGGTCCTCCCCCACCAGACTGTTCTAATCCGAGACCATGGCTCACTGGAGCAGAAACTTTTTGTGGCAAATGATCTTCACCTGATGTCGCATTGAATGCACTGAACATCTTGTGCATCCCTGTCACAAGGCAGATGGTCCCGGCCACGCTTCCTGGCATCAGATCCAAACATGTAATATCTCGAGCCTCCTCAGGGAGAGGACTAGACCAGAGTGTGCTGCCGTTCATCCCCGAAAGGCACACGAGAACAGCAGGTGGCCTTGAGACACCTAAAAGCACACAAAAGAGAGAAGAAATGAAAGGAGGCAGAGGAAAGAAGTAGAGATGAGCAGGAGGCCAGAAAACCAAAAGTAAGTGGTGGTAAGGCAGCAACCCACACCTATGTACTCGGCTCCCTCCCATATTTCTGGTAACAAGGTCTGAAAACAGAGCTTGTCCCGTCCTGTCTGCTCAACACATCTCGTCCAGGACAAGAGCCCTGGACCTCCTCCAGGCTGCCTTATGCAACTCCACGCTTGCACCTCCCCCAACACCTTTGCTCCCATGCCTGTCACCTGAGCCCAACAAAATACTGACATCCTTAAGGATAAAAGCTATTGCATTAATTTCTGTACCTCCAGTACCTTACAAAATACTGGTACATGGCAACCAATTGTTGTCTGAATAAAGACAGGAACAAAAAAAAATTGAGAATGTGAAAAAGTTGAGAACAACAACAACAATAAAAAAACCAAACTGGGAGGGAAAAGTATGCTCAGAAAAATGAGGCTACTAGACTAGACTATCTGCAGAGCAGGGAGCAAAATACCTGGATTCTAATTATCACTAGCAAATGCTCTCTGGGGGCAAAAATATATATATTTTCTTAAATAAACCTTAAGATTACACTTAACAACAATCAGTAGGTAGGTCTTCCTGGCCTAGAGTTCATTGAAATTAGCTGATTTGGCCCCAATCAATAAAGAATACTACCTGGGAAAATTTAATACCTAGGTCCAAGGATAGCTGGTAAAGGACTGGAGTAGCTCACCTCTTCAATAAATAATCCTTTATGTCAATCAAAAGCAGAATAGTAACTTTCTCTGGTGCCAGTTTTACAATCACTTTCAGTACTAACCTATCTCACACACTTTCCACCTCCAGCAATAACTGATACAGCAACAACTAACACAGCTTCGTGGCCCCTATTCCTCAGTGCTGCTAATTAAAATCACAAGCTGAAAACAAGGGTCAAACGGTAGCTCACAGTTTCAGCCGTGGTTGCCAGAAGCAGTGGCACACATGACAAGTCGTGGTGATAAATGTTAACAGCCTGACTTCTCATGGATGCTCTGACATACTGCCCTTCCCCCTAAGGGGCCCAATGACTCTACATCAATTCTCTGACATCTTTTTCTGGATGGTGATGGGTTATCCCTTCCCCATTAGTCCATGACTCCCTCAGGAAAAGACCACACTCATTTTGTTTAGATCAATATAACCAGCACAGCTCTGCTTAAGGTACACAGCAGACATTCAATACGTAGTCACTGAATGAATGGATGGACAACAGAACAAACAAAAATGCAATCCTTCTTATGTTCAGGGGCACAGAGCTTTGAACCCACTGTCTGGGGTTAAGGGCAGCAGTTTGACATAGGGTCAAAAAACATGAACTCCACAGCCAGACTCCCAGGATTTGGATCCCAGCTCTGCCATTTACCGGCTGGGGGACACTGGGCAAGTTCCTTAGCTTCACTATGCCTCAGTTTCCTCATCTGCAAACAGGGAATAATTATATTGTCTACCTCATGGGACTGAGATGAGGGATAAATTCATCCATCATATATGTTATAGACTTCATATGGTGCACAGCACATACATTAGTGATGTTATTAATTTTACAATCTATGGCCAAATCAGGCTAGTTTGTATTGTATCCAACTTAAACCTATGACCTTGTCACTGTGAATCCTGATACGTAGCAAACCATACAAATAACAAATGACGAAAAAGAAATCTCTAAATCTAAGCGTGGGTCGGGGAAAAGTTTTACTTCAAAGGCTAGCTAATGAGTCATAGGCAGGAAAAAAAATATAACTCAGGTTCAATCACATAGTCAGCATTTTGCCTGGAGGTTCTCTCTGGAACAGATTTATCCCCAAATGGCTTCTACTTAGGGCACAAGCCCCCAAAAGGTATTTCTTATAAGAGGGGCACATAGCCTAGAATTTTCTAGAATAGACTTGGATGTTTATTCCAGGGCCTGAATGATTCAAGAGTAGTTACTAGTGCATCCTCAACCTCAAACTTGAGTTCCTCTATCAGCTCACAGACTATAGTTCTAAACTCCTTTAACAGAGGCCGCGAGACCAGCCAAAGCTCCCGTGGACCTATGCTGAAAACCCAACACTTTATTTCTTTCTTCTGCAGTTGATCTGTGTAACAGCTGGGGTCCCAGGAAACAGACATTCAATTAGGATAGGTTGTGAAAGGTTTACTAAAGAGACAAGATGTGGTCAAGGTATAGGAAAACCACCAGGAATAGTAAAGCCCTCAGAACTGTTACTGCTCCCAGGCCCAGAGGGACAGTGGAGAAAGTGATTACTGGAATCCAGAAAAAGCAAGTCCTGTAAGAGGACCACCTTGACAGGAGCTGCAACCTGTGATCAAGGATGTAGCCAGGCTGAGGTAATCCGTCAGGGAGGAGCCAGAGGAATTCTCATTCATTCTCTCTCTCTCTCTCTCTCTCTCTCTCTCTCTCTCTCTCTCTCTCTCCCTTCCTCCCTCCCTCTCATTCCAATTTCTTCCCTGTGTTCCCCATTGGCCAAACCCAACTGGAATTCCACAGGCAAGGGAGATGCTGACATATTCCATGCATAATCCTCCCCAAGCAGAAAGCAGAATGGAGAACAGAGACAAAGAGAGTAAACAGGAGTAAAAGGAAAACTACTAGGCAAGATGTAAGTGTGATATATTAGTATGTGAACAAAAGCTTTCTGCTGGGGATGGGAAGGTAGGAGAGTCAACATTTACTGTAACCTAAGAGGCAATGGAAAATGGATTGGGAGAAAACTCAAGAAACCTCAGTACTAATGCTGAGCACTGCAGGCACGTGGGCAAGTTGCTTCCTCTCTGGCCTCAGCTTCCTCCCTGGACTGGTGACCACGAAGAGTTCCTTCCAGCTGGAGAGCTCTATGGTTCCTTGACTGAGTGGTATTTAGAAGCGGGAACTTCCTGCTGGGGGTTATCTTGTGTGACAGCTCGTGGTGCCTTCCTATTCAGGGCAGGCCCTTTTCTACACGGCCCCTTGGGAGAAGCTTTCTTTTCGCTCACATGGGTCCAATCACTGAGCTTCTCCTGGAGCAGCCTCTAAAATTAACAGTGTCTTACCGACGGCACTGCCATTCCTTGAAGTTACAAAGGAGAGAAGCACATCCCGCAGGCCATCTCCATTCACATCGGCTAACTGCAATGGAGACAGGTCCCCACCTGATAAACACATTAAAAAAAAATCCTTAGCAACTTACCACAAACCAGTTAAAAAAAGAAAGGGATACATAGTGCCAGCACTTCATAAAAACAAGGCAGAATTTCAGTTCCTAGATAAGAGAGAATAGACACAATTCTGCCTGTTCCTCTCACTGAACACAGCCATAATCCCTGGGCATTATCCATAAAGCAAATACGAGAAGACTCTGGAAGGTCTGGCCAGGCCTTGAGCCTTACTTTTCTCTTTAAATTGTCCTTCCTGCAGCTTTGCTCAATAGGAACAGTGCTGGCTGCATAGCAGGAACCCAGCAAGCCAATGCTCTATCCTATCTACATCTAATTAAGACCAAGGCCAACACCTCTTTCACCCTGTCCCCTCCACTCTGGCAACCACCAGGCCCTTCTCTGTGTCTATGACTCTGTTTCAATTTTGTTTGTTCATTTGTTTTGTGCTTTAGAGTCCACATATAAGTGAAATCACATGGTATTTGTCTTTCTGACTGACTTATTTCACTGAGCATAATACCCTGTAGGCCCATGCTGCTGCAAATGGTAAGATTTCGTTCTTTTTTATGGCCAAGTAATATTCCGTTGTATTAAGAAGTACAAATTGGTAGTCACAAAATAGTCATGGGGATGGAAAGTACAGCAAAGGGAATATAGTCAATCATATTGTAATAACTATGTATGGTGCCAGGTGGGTACTAGAAATATTGGGGAGAACACTTTGTAAAGTATATGACTGCCTAACCACTATGCTGGACATCTAAAACCAATACAAAATAATATTAAAAGTAAATTGTAATTGAAAAATACAAAGTTTAAAAAATACAACGCCAACAGAAACACAACAAAGCAGTGATCTTCCCAAGTTTTTTGAGCTGTATCAATCCATCTTTTTGTTTTATTTCAAATCTTAACCTCCTAAAGGCAGCTCTACACACAGGGGAAGAAATGCTATATGACACACATTAAAGACTTGGAGGAAATTTTCAATGTAATCAGACGCTTTACAGAATTAGGGATAAAAATCCTGCAACTCACCTCC
Organism: Myotis yumanensis; assembly: GCF_028538775.1. Classification (NCBI taxonomy): domain Eukaryota; kingdom Metazoa; phylum Chordata; class Mammalia; order Chiroptera; family Vespertilionidae; genus Myotis; species Myotis yumanensis. The sequence goes on from NW_027223754.1 coordinate 189,162,749, forward strand.
CTGGGGGCTCAAGTGGCGGCTCCAAGTGCTGTGCAGATCTCTGGGGGGACAGGGGATCAGGAACGCACATACGAGCACCAGGACCATCGAGATCACCAAGGTCAGCAGAAACACAGATGTGCGCACATAGGACACGATGGAAGAGGTTGTCTTCTGCTCCAGGCCTCCGAGGGGCTCCGCGGGGTACCCCTCTGTGGGGCCCTCCGAAACATGTGGCTTTGCAGCCCCTGCCACCTCGGCATCTGAGTCAGGCTCTGGGGCTTCTCCCAGTGCACTCTTCCCATTCTTGACCCCTCCGTTCTTCTGCTGCAAGTCCAGCACAAGATCGTCTTCACTCTCATCACTGTCGGCCTGTGTGAGGGGATCATACTCCCCTAGGTCGGGGCTCTTCTTCCCTGAAAAGACAGAAAGAGAGGGCTTCACAGGGAACAAGAAAGAAGAAACCCTCACCAAGTGCATGGCAACTGCAAACACACAGAACTAAGCAAACTGACACAAATCTAGATTTACAACCTTGGATCTTCATGGCTCTGCAAAACAGACATCAGCATGGAGGAAAGGATGGGGGAGGGGAGAAATCACAGGGTTCTAGAACAGTAGTTCTCAACCTTCTGGCCCTTTAAATACAGTTCCTCATGTTGTGAGCCAATCATAAAATTATTTTTGTTGCTACTTCATAACTGTAATGTTGCTACTGTTATGAATCGTAATGTAAATATCTGATATGCAGGATGGTCTTAGGCCACCCCTGTGAAAGGGTCCTTCGACCGCCAAAGGGGTCGCGACCCACAGGTTGAGAACCGCTGTTCTAGAATCACTGCTTTCAGGAGTTTAAGAAACTGGAAAAGAAATGGAGAAAGGAAATTTCAAATACCTTTTTAGGTTTTTGTTGTTGTTATTGTTGTTGTTTTAAACTCTCTTGATTTGTTTCAATCTCACTAATGAAAAAAACCATGGCTCTTATATCATCAACCTTCCATAGGCCTAAAATGATTATTTTCTTTGATGTTCTTAGATATGTGATGTTCTGATCTTTCCTGGGACTTCCCTACACTTTTAGAATAATGATTCTCTATACCTTGCTTCTCACAGTCCAATATTTGTGGCTTCCTAATTGTTTCTATGAAACAATTTAGAAAGTTGAACACTAAATGCCACCTGGAGATGTTTCACCGGAAATTCACTCCTAAGAACCTCACTGGGATCCCAATGCCTTTCAGTACATGTTTCAGTAAATAGTGTTTATCTCTAAAAATGCTATTCTGAGCACATATTCCAGGAGGGAGCAGGAACACAGAGGTAGAGGACTTGTCTTGAAACTGGTTTACACAACAAGCACCTGTTTTTACTTAAACCTTATGTCTATTTGGAGGTGGAAAGAGGCAGAAATTACAGGAGGGCTTAAGCACACCTTGCAAGCCACCCCTTGCTGCCCTCACTGCCAATGACTGGATGATCTTATGCCTTCATTTCTTGTTATAACCAAGTAAAAAACAAGAAAAAGTTTCTGTTTTGGAAATTACCTGGTAAGCTGTTACTAATGTAAATGCTACTTTAAATCTTTTGTTAAGAAGAAATATTAAAAAATCTAATTAAAAAGGGAAAAAGAAGAATCCTCGATCCTAATCTCTGTCTCTGGTCACTGTGATCTTGATGTTACTTCATACATTACGTCTCAGTTTGCTCAAGATGTGAAATGAAGCAATAAAACACTATATGGAGACCCATATGGGAAGTAAAGTCTTTAGTGTAAAGTTTAGTGTTTGGTATATAGAGTGTCAATAAATGTTTGATTTAAAAATGAACATTCAAAAAAATAAACATTCCACAGAATAATTTTATAACATTAAGTATTTTGAAAACACACACTCACACACACACAGAAAATACTGAGTAATCTAGCATTCTGTTATCTACAAATTTCTATATATTTTCACCTTCAAACCTATTCATTTTGTCTGATAAATATTATATTTGATTTTAAAGGCATAAATTATTTTTAAAAAACAATTTTTAGGAATTTCATTCAGAATAGTACTTCAGGATATGCCATAGAGTCACTACAGGTTCAAGCTAATCTCATCTACTTTATATATCTACTAGAGGCCCGATGCATGAAATTCGTGCAAGGGTTTTGGCTCTCGCAGCCCTGGCTTCGTCCGGAAGGTCGTCCAGACGGTCATCTGGACAGTCGTTCTGCTGTTTGGTCTAATTAGCAAATTAGCTCGTTATTATATAGGATTCTATGAGCCAAGTTATTTTATTAATTAGGGCATTTCATGCCCTAACCATCTCAGGTAACTTGGTAATAATTTACAAACAGGACCACAGGTTGTTGTAATAATATTAACCCTAATATTTTTAAGTGCTTCTTTTAACTAAATGAATATACCTAATAGGATCTTTAAAATGTGCTATATACAAAAATGGGTATTATTCAGCCTTAAAAAGTAAGGAAATTCTGACACAATGGATCTTCAGTACATTATGATAAGTGAAATAGTCCAGTCACAAAAAGACAAATACTGTATGATTCCATGTAATGTAGTCAAAGTCACAGAAACAGAAAGTGGAATTGTGGTTTCTATCTTCACAAGAAGCAGGCTGTCAGCACATGTAGGGAGTGTGCAGTAGGCAGCCAATCAATGTTTTGCTTTCATGTAGATGTTTCTCTCCCCCTCTCCCTTCCTCTCTCTCTCTAAAAAAATCAATGAAAATATTTTTTAAGAAAACTAGAAAGGTATGACTATAGAAAACAAAGGTGATCCAATATATGCATAAATGGAGAAGAGAACAGAAAAGAAAATGGAAACAAAAACAGTACTTTAAAAATATACAAAAAAAGTTCCTGCAATAAAGCAAAACCTAAAACTGCAGAATAAAGGATAAAATGAGTCCCAAGAAAAACTGATACAGTCCTGCCGGCGTGGCTCAGTGGTTGAACTTCAACCTATGAACCAGGAGGTCATGGTTTGATATCCGGTCAGGGCATGCCCGGGTTGCAGGCTCCATCCCCAGTGTGGGGGGACATGCATAAGATAGCTAATCAATGATTCTCTCTCATCATTGATGTTTCTATCTCTCTCTCCCTCTTCCTTCCTCTCTGAAATCAATACAAATCTATTTTAAAAAAAAGAAAACTCTTACAGAATAATCAACATTGAAACATATCCTAGTAAAGACATTGAACTTCAAGGACAAAGAAAGAATCATATGAGCAACCAGGCCAAAGGAAAAAGAATCAAGTCACTAATAATGGGAACAAATATCAGGCTGACTTCTCCACAATAACATACATTCCTAAAAGGTCATGCCACAATATGTAAAAAGTTCTGAGAGGAAAAACATGGGTGTGCAATGCAAGAACTTTCATCCAGACATGACGTTTCTGAATTATAAAGGCAAGCATGCAAGAACTCAGGCTATCTTACTCTTGTGTCTTTCTCTTAAAAATCATAGAAAATAGGACCCATTCTTGTCCAAACTCTTAAGATAAATATTTACTTTTACAGTATTAACAGTACATATTTTTCCAGGTAGTTCAAAGACAAACCTCAGCTTAATTATTATAGACTGCAAGCTTTGGTTTAAGAACTCCTAAGTAAATATTTTTTCTATGTTTCACAGAAAGACAGCATGGGTGTATAAACATCAACTCTTCGGGTTGAGGAGATAACATCAAAACCATGCTTCTAAGCTCAGGGTACTTTAGCACTCTCTTCTCTGATGATTTCAGTTATCACCCATATGTTTCAAACCAATAGAAGATTTTCAAAGAATAAGGAAGACACTGATTTTCCATATCTATCACTTTTCCCCGTACAAAGACTGAGGATGCTGATTACATAACCATTCCCAAAATGGTATGGAGCAGTGATTCCAAAGTGGGCGCTACCGCCCCCCGGTAGGCGCTGCAGCGATCCAGGGGGGCGGTGATGGCCACAGGTGCATTTGGGGGTGATGAGTAACTGCTCTTACAATTTTAAAAAAATTAATTTCCAGGGGCTGAGTAATATTTTTTCTGGAAAGGGGGGCGGTAGGCCAAATAAGTTTGGGAACCACTGGTATGGAGGAAAACATAAATAGCAAAGAGATGCAACTATACCATCCACAAAGGTTCCAGGAAAATATACTATAATATATACTATTCTTGAGTCTATACTTTACATAGACTCTACTGCAATGAAAGGTAAATAATTCATATCATGGATTAGTTGATCCAGGGTACATAATCATTCTAAATTATACATAATAAAACAAATCACTACAGTAACATTATGCTCTGTTGTTCCCTTTAGTGTTTGACCTTCAAACTTTAAAACGAACTAAGAAAATATATACTTAAGAGATAATTGTCCCACAGGCTGCTTTATGAATGTCACATTGTCCTTCTGTTATTGATTAACCTCATTCTATGCATGTGAGCCAAACATCTTTCTATCTTGAGCTTAGTGGAAGGTTTTGAGGCTGTGAAACATGGCTGCTTTTTCTTCACAAGGATGAGGATATCTGTCATTACCTCACGATTACATCAGGCCTTCCTTCAAGTATCACATTCATAGAAGATCATGGTGCTTATGATGATAATAACAGCTAACCCTTACTGAATAACCAACATGTGTCAAAGGTTAACAAACCTCCCAAGTATATCCGTCTCTTATACTTTGCCAAATAACCCCATGAGGTCAATATGTAGTGAGTGTGTGGAATACAGTGAGTGTTTCATAAAAATATTATTATTACACATGAAGAAACTGAAGCTTGAAGAGATTAAGTAACTAATCTGGTAAAGACCGGATTTAAATCCAAGCCTGTCTCATGCTCTTAGTCTCCACTCTATTCGGCTTCCTTACATGTAAAAATAGGAAGGACACCATTGTGGTGATCATTTCACAACATACACAAATCCTGAATCATTACGTTATACACCTAAAAATAATGTTATATGCCACTTGTGCTCCTTTAAAAAAAAATTGTAAGTTAACAAAGGTAACATGACAGTAACCCCTAGGCCAAATAACTACAGTGCATCCAAAAAAAGCTAACAGAAAGCAACTTTTACCTAATATAAAAGCAAAAAAAAAAAATGTATTTGGAGTGGAAGGGAGAAACAGCAAGAGGGAGCCACGCTAAAGTACAAGCTGAAAAAAAAAAAACACCCATATCACATAAAAGAATATATGGCTATTGTATCTGGGCCTTAAAAAGTATCAAAATACTTGACTGCTCAGGGCAAGCTGCTGTGCAAACATAGGTCCAAGTACCAGACTGTGTTTTCTCTACCCTATCAGATGACCAATTTACTGAAACTGAATACTTCAGGGAGTAGAAATGCCACAGCCTCAGGATGTGAGAATGCAGAAGAGCTCAAGAGTTTTGAATGCAAGATTTTCTTGCATTCCTATCCTCAGAGAATAACTATTACCTATGCTGGAAACTAAAAGAAAAAAGAAATAAAGCTAAATATGTCTGACCATCTCATTACCTCCCTCAGGAGAATATCATATTACACTAAGGATACATAAGGCTACTCTCTTCAAAGTTAATTAATCCTGCAGGTATAGAGACATGCCCCCTTCAATGTTACATACACATTCCAAAATAGATATTATCAATGCTCCTTCCAATGTTCTAAGGAGCCCATGTGAAAAGAAATGTCTTAGATCATGAAGTCTGGAGACAGAAATGCAAATTCATATCAAATCCATACCCAACGCAGTCATCCAAGGCTCAGTGTACCAGGCTGCAAGCTCCTTGACCCTGCAACCCAACACCCGCCCCCCGCCCCCCCCCCCTACACCCCCCGCAGCACCTTATGCTGGATATCCACCAGATACACAACTAGCCCTTCTCAGGATGCCAGGAAAAGCAACTGCTTTCCCCCCTAAACCCTTAAGTTAACATCAAACAAATGTGTATAGCTTAATGTTAAAATTTATTTAGGTGGAATCATAAAAATTTTGAAGTCTTAACGTTTAAATTTTATTGGGGCAGAATAAAATAGACATTTGCTAAAGTAGCGAGTTTCTAGCAGCACAGTTCCGTTTAGGGGGGTGGAAAACAAAACAACAAACAACAACTTGGAGCTGCTGCTGCCCAAAGTACTGAATTAGCTCTGGAAGTTGTCCTCACCACCAGTGCCTCTTTAAAGAATAGCCCATACATTATCTGCAACTTGCAGGTGCCAAATCATCCCCCTCCTATAAATGCTCAGCCTGGGCAGCCAGAGGCTGACCAAGTGGAATCAAAAGCCCGGGATCTAGCGTTAAAGGACTCCCCGGCATTCCAGTTCAGGTTTTTCCAATACCGCTTAGCGACTTTGGACAAGTCGATTCAGCCGAATAACTCTCATTTTCCTCTTCTGTAAACTCGGAGGTTAAAGACCTGTCATTAGGTGGGGAGGCTGCTCCAGAGGGTCACAAGTCCTCGGCCGCCCCCCATCCCCGCCCCCGCCCAGGTGCAACCCAGGAGAGAAGGAGCTGGAGACGCTCGGGAAAGGATGCTCCCTCACAACCCTTCCCTGGAGGCGGCGGCGCGCGCGCTGACATTCGCCATCGCAGCAGCTCAGCCCGCTCCCGGCCACCTGCCCAGCGCGCCTCCAGCGTCCCTCCCTGCCAGGCTCTGGGCTCGCCCCGCGCCCGCGGTCCCCGACCCGCCTGGCGCCACTAACCCCAGCCCAGGGGGGCTGCACCGCTCGCCTCCGCGCGCCTGCAGCTCCGCCTGGGTGAGGGCCAGGCCCCGACCGGCTTCACCCGCAGAGCCTCGTCTCCCCGTCTCCCCAAGCCCGGCGGGGGCGGGGTGGTCTTGAGGCTGCAACTCCTTACCCGGGAGCTTGAGCGCCCTGGACAGCACTGTCGCCATGGCGGAGGCCCCGGTGCGCGTGCGCGCGCCCGCGTCCTGTCGGGAAATGTAGTTCCGGGAGGACGGTGCGCTGGGCTGGGTCCGAAAAGGTAGGAGCTGCGCGGGGAGTCAAGGTCAGGAGGAGGGGCCGGCTGGCGGCCTCCGAGCCCACTTGCAAGCTGCCGCGGGCTCTTCTGTCGCCCACTCGGAGCCAGGCCCCTTACTTGGCAAGTGACCTGAGTCTCGCCTTATCCTCAGTGAAGTGGGGAGATGAAGCCTACCACGTAGGTTTGCAGTGAGAACGGTATGACATAACCGACTCTTGTGTTGAGAAATGCGCCCTGGGCTTTGGAGACAAGACAAACGGGATTTCAATCCTGCCTGCATCCCTTCCCAGCAAGGCCCTCTTGGGCAAGTTACTTGGTATGACTAAGTTTCAGCTTATTTTTTTTTTTTTTTGTAAGAGAACATTTATTGGGTAAATTACAGAGGTAGAAAAAGTAATTCCTAGAAGAAATAGGCTTAGGAAACAAGTCTAGAGGTAAAGGAAGGGCCGTTGGAGCTTGGGAGTGAGGAAGGTAATGGTAAGGTTGGGGGAAGGGGGGTGGGGAGGGAAAGGGAAAGACATGGGTGTGCTCCCTGGAAGGAGAAAGTTCAGCTTCATTTTTTTTTTAATGGAGACAATACTATCTACTTCACAGGTTTACTCTGAGAATTGATTATATAATCTGTTTAAAACACAGCGCACAATAGGCAACTGTTTCTTTCTTAGGAAAAGGTCGAGGCTTCCTGGAGCTGTAACCCTAATTTCTTATTACCAGTTTAAGTACTTGACACCCTACCTGCAGCTCCCAGCTTGAAGGGTCTAGGAAGCAGAAACTGACCTGCTTCTCCCTCACAGGTACCAAGAGAACAGTGCTTTAGTGCAGGAATGCTGAAGATATCTGATCCATCCTCCTTGTTTTACTGAAGAGAAAACTGAGTTCTAAAAAGGTGACCTAACTTCTTAGTGTCAAAACAAAAGCTCTAAGATGCCTCTCAACTTGGAAGCTGCCTCATTCCCATGAAAAACTGTAGGTAGGACTATCCTGTGGAAATCTAAGAAACTCTTAACAGCCATCCCCATCACCCATTTCCCCAGGGAAAAAACATCACTGACTCTGACAGAGCACAGACACTAGAGCCAGGTCACAAGTTCAAACCCCAACTTCACCGTTTCCCAGCTGTCAAATCTAGGGCTAGTTGCTCAATCCCTCTCTGCCTCAATTTCCTCATCTGCAAAATGGGGATGAAATAGTTCTTATTCCACAGAGTTGTCCTGAGAATTAAATGGATACATGCAAAGCACTGAGAACAGTGCCTGGCACCTAGTAGGTGTTTTATAAGTGTTAGCTCTTCTTTTTAATAATAATTTATTAATTTTTTACAATTTAATAATAAATGTAGTAATTTAATGGGTGGTGGAGTTTGGGGGGGTTGTTCTTGTTTTGCCTTCTACGATACCCAAAATTTCTATTGTTTGCCACTTTTCTGGGGATACAGTTAAAAACCATATCTGAGTTACTCCAGAGGCTGCAACTGCAGAGGAACTACTGAGAAGCTGAAAAATGCTGTCCATGTGCGATGCCGTAGCTGTGGCTTGCACTCTTCCTCAGCGGGCCAGGCTGATCTCCAGAACTGCTTTGGGAATCATCCTTCATTGCTTCAAGTAATCTCCATGCCTCTAACACTCGTCTTAAGAAGATTGGCACTGCCAAGATATTCTCTATTATTGAAGAGCAGATTCTTGGAGCTCATATACCTCTGTTGACCGTGAAGAGACTGGGCATGTCTTAAGTATTGGTGATGGTATTGCCTGAGTACATGGGCTGCGGAATGTTCAAGCAGAAGAAATGGTAGCGTTTTCTTCAGGCATTGAACCCGACGATGTTAGTGTTGTGTTTAGAAATGATAAACTAATTAAGGAAGGAAATATTGTGAAGCGAACAGGAGCCATTGTGGATGTTCCCATTGATGAGGAGCTATTAGGCCATGTAGCAGATGCCCTTGGTCATGCCATTGGTGGAAAGGGTCCAATTGGTTCCAAGACCCATGGGTGAGTTGGCCTGAAAGCCCCTGTGATCATTCCTCAAGTTTCTGTGCAAGAACCAATGCAGACTGGCATTAAGGCTGTGGATAGCTTGGTGCCATTGGTCGTGGTCAGTGTGAGCTGATTATTGGTGACCGACAGACTGGCAAAACATCAATTGCTATTGACACAGTCATTAAGCAGAAATGTTTCAATGATGGGTCTGATGAAAAGAAGAAGCTATGCTATATCTACACTGTTACTGGTCAGAAGAGATCCACTGTTGCCCAGTTGGTGAAGAGACTTAGAGATGCAGATACCATGAAGTACACCATAGTGGTTTCAGCTACTGCTTCAGAGGCTGCCCCACTGCAGTACCTGGCTCCTTATTCTGGCTGTTTTGTAGGAGAATATTTTAGGGACAATGGCAAACATGCTTTGATCATCTATGACGACTTATCCAAACAGGCTGTTGCTTATCGCCAGATGTTTTTGCTGTGTGCCAATCCCTGATCATGAGGCCTATCCTCATGTGTGTTCTACCTGCATTCCCATATGCTAGAAAGAGCAGCCAAAATGAATGATTCTTTCGGTGGTGGCTCCTTGACTGCTCTAACCGTCACAGAAACACAAGCTGGTAATGTGTCTGCTTACATCCAATGAATGTCATTTCCATCACTGACAGACAGATCTTCTTGGAAACAGAACTGTTCTACGGAAGTATCCACCCTGCCATTAACATTGGTTTGTCTATGTCCTGAGGTGTATCTGCTGCCCAAACCAGAGCCATGAAGCAAGTGGCAGGTACCATGAAGCTAGAATTGGTATCGGGAGTTGCTGCTTTTGCTCAATTCTGTTCTTTTTTAAAAAATATATTTTATTGATTTTTTACAGAGAGGAAGGGAGAAGGATAGAGAGGTAGAAACATCGATGAGAGAGAAACATTGATCAGCTGCCTCCTGCACACCCCCTACTGGGGATGTGCCTGCAACCAAGGTACATGCCCTTGACCAGAATCAAACCTAGAACCTTTCAGTCCGCAGGCTGATGCTCTATCCACTGAGCCAAACCGGTTAGGGCTCAATTCTGTTCTGATCTCAATGCTGCCACTTAATAACTCTTGGTGTGCGTCTGTTCTGAAGCAAGCAGAGTATTCTCCCATGGCCATTGAAGAACAAGTGACTGCTATTTATGTCGGTGTAAGGGAGTATCTTGATAAACTGGAGCCCAGCAAGATCACAAAGTTTGAGAATACTTTCTTGTCTCCTGTTATCAGCCAACACCAAGCCCTGTTGAGCAATGTCAGGGCTGATGGAAAGACCTCAGAACAGTCAGATGCAAAGCTGAGATTGTAACAAACTTCTTGGCTGGATTTGGAGCTTAAACGCCTATGGATTCACATGAAGCACCAGCTTGGTTTTGTCATTTCCTCTAGTAGTCGGTTCCATTTGTAAAAGGATTACTCTCATACTCCAGATGTACAGAAATCACCTAAAAAATAAAGGTTCCATATTGCAAAAACACACAGTATATCTTATCTTACATCTATGTAGGTCATCTGGGAGAAGAAGCAACACTACTAGTCACAGTAAGTCAGTGGCGGTTTGCCTCAGATCAGATTAGTTCATTTGAACACATTCTTGAGATATGAAAATTGATTTTTAAAAAAAAAGAACCTTTCAGGTGAGCAAGATGTAGAAAATGTCCATTTTATCTGCAGAAGAAGAACTTGCATTTCTAGGAGACGGTACTATGGACTGAAATAGCCAGGATACACGGGAGAGAAGGAAAGAGGAAATCTGCCCACTTTCTTAGTGAAAGGGCATATCCTAGGAGAGCCCCTTCCTATGTAGTGGAAGTAAAATAAAGTTGTACAGTTTAAAGTTTGATTATAATTTTGCTTTAAATGATGTAGTCACCTTACGCACCAGTGTATATAAACACAGTCCTATGTGTCCACATAAACTTGTGTGAGTGTGTACACATCTCACAGATGTGGCATCTCCAGCCCCTCGGCTTTCCGTGCCTACGCTCTGTGGCATTGCCACTCTCCCTATAATCACCCCAGCTTTGCCCAAATGCTTTTCAGGGGGAAGCAGACACTAAGGCACTACTGCTCCCGTCTTGGCTCCCGGAACTTTCCTCCTCTTTGCTTTACTTGCTCTCTGGAAATCTCTCCCATCCCCCCACATTGTTTTCCAATTTAACACAGGAACCAGAGTTTAGAACAGCATTTCTCAAATGTAATGTGTTTTTTTTCTCCCAATTAAAGGAAAAATTCAAAGCAGCCATCAACTGTATCAGGATCCCTACCTTTTACATCAAGAAAACCTGTGAGTTCCTTTTTACTAGTAAGTTACTTGGCATAACATGAGTGTCTTTACTGCCTAAACATCCTCTGAAGTCACACCCCACCCCAGGGCTTCTTGACTTACCTTTCCGACAAGTGAAACAAGAGTGGTTGGGGATTAATTTGCCAGACTGCTGTGCCTGCTGTGAAGAGAAATTCTACTTCTGCAAATCACAACTGGAGGCAGAAGAGCCCCCTCTATTCTTTATTTTTTCCCCCATAGCTCCCCTCCACCTGGTTCCCACCCACCCCATGCCCTTACCACGCCCCCACTGTCCTCGTCCATAGGTGTACGATTTTTGTCCAGTCTCTTCCCACACCCCCCACACCCTCTTCCCCCTGAGAATTGTCAGTCCACTCCCTTTCTATGCCCCTGATTCTATTATATTCAACAGTTTATTCTGTTCATCAGATTTTTTATTCATTTGATTTTTAGATTCACTTGTTGATAGATATGTATTTGTTGTCACTTTGTTGTTCATAATTTTTATCTTTACCTTTTTCTTCTTCTTCCTCTTCTTTTTTTTTTGTAAATATGTTTTATTGATTTTTTACAGAGAGGAAGGGCGAGGGATAGGGAGTTAGAAACATTGATGAGAGAGAAACATCGATCAGCTGCCTCCTGCACACTCCCCACTGGGGATGTGCCCGCAACCAAGGTACATGCCCTTGACTGAAATCGAACCCAGGACCCTTGAGTCCGCAGGTCGACACTCTATCCACTGAGCCAAATCGGTCAGGGCTTCTTCCTCTTCTTAAAGAGTACCCTTCAGCATTTCATATAATACTGGTTTAGTGGTGATTCTATTCTTCCTATATTGATCTGCAAGGGAGTCTTCTTTCCCAAGCTTCCAAGCTTCCAATAGCTTCCAGCAGAAACCCATATTTGTTGGTTCTTATTACCTTTATGATATCCCAAATGTTGCTCGGAATCGCTAAGTGTCCTGCATGGGCTCATGATCAAATCTGGTCATCTAATATTTACCATTCCCTGAACACTGGCCCTTCTGCTGGTCCTGAGCCTCCCAGTAGGTTTCACTGCTTCCTCCTGGAACCAATACCACCATGTTGACCAGCAGCTTCCCCCAACCTCCCCCAAAAAAGAACAGTGAACCAAGCATATTGTGACTTGTGTAGTTTTCCTGAAGATTCAAGGGGACAAGGGGGAGGATCACAGGGCACACAGACTATCGCCCCCTAAAAATCTGTTAGATACATCTCTTCTCCCAGGTCTCTGCTCCTGGCTCCATCACTGCAACCTCCTCCACCAGGACACTCTCAGGTGTGTCCTGCTTTTAATCTTTCTCCTCTTCCCTTTCCTGCCTCCCGCTGCAATTAGCCTCAAAATAAAGCTAGAATTTCACCTCCATCTCACAGATGGCAGAATATTTTCACGGAAGCTGCCACATCATACAATGGAATGCTCACACTACCCTTCCAATATATTCTTATATTTTAATTCTCACGATGATCCTATGAGGTAAGTATTACTACCCGAGTCTTACAGTGAGAATGTTTAAGCTAGATAGATAAAGCCACTTGCCCAAAGTCACAGGGTCTATGTGCTTGAAGGAGGACTTGAATGCAGGGGTGTCTGTAATTTAATTGTGAGCAAATACATCAAATACATGGCACATGTAGTACAATTTGTCCTTTCATCATCCATAGCACACATCAGTCACCACATTCTTTCACAGGGAGCCTACACTCAGCTTTAGAATCCCTAACTCAGCTATCCAGGGGGCCACTACCTATCAATTTGACTTGGCTAAAAAAATGAAAATTATTTATAACCCATGCCTCACATATATCATAGTAACCAGACTAAAACCCCTGCTAAGACAGTACCTGATTTATGGTAGGTATTCAGTGTTGACTATAGCTGATACTTGGCCAACGTTTGTTCTACTCTGTTGGGAGTCTTAGCTGATGAGTCCGACACGTTCTGATTGATGGTCAGGACCCAGGCAGTGTTGGTTTGTTAATATTTAGACTACACCCCTGGTTGAGTCTTTTTAGTTCTGTACTTCTAGCTCACTGGTTAAGTCCTAAGTAATCCTCTAAAAGTCAGTAATTAGGGTGCCACTGGTGTGTCACTGGCATGCCAGAGCACTTCATTGTTCTCTCCTTAGAGTATTTATCACAGGAATCTGTGTGCTGTAATTATTTGAATATATGTCTGCCATATTCAAACTCTCCTACTAAATGTTGAGTTCTTAAGAATAAGATGAAATCTGTATATATTTTTAGCCCTAAACAATGCAGAGCACATTGCCCCAGATGTTTATTGAATAAATGTAAATTCACAAATGAATAGCACATTATAGAAGAGAAATGAAATCAACTTAGAGAAAAGTTTTAAAAACAGGGAAGACATCTTTATAATTAATAAAACCCTTTTATTCTAAGTTCACATTCCTTGATTCGTGTCATCCAAATGTTCTCAAATTCTGTCACTGCTTCTGGTCACACCAAGTTACAAGAAAGAGGTCACAGTGAATTAAGTTACTCATGCGTTGTCTCTCTCACACAATTCGTGTACAGATTCTGACTTGTTCTACCTGCTTTCCTGTTCTAGCAAGAAAGAAAGGGTGGTTCCTGTTTATTTTCCTCTTATTACACAAACTATTAAACCTTACAGAATTCATATTTCTTCTCCTGGGAGAAGATGGCACACTTGCCTATACCCAGCCTGAAGGGTGGACCTGCCACTCCAGCAGCCAGTCTCCCTGCTCTCACCTGTCAAAGGACTAGATCAACCCACACAGACACTGAGGCTCCTGGCTCACTCCAGCCCTGAACGATGCCTCTGGGCTATGTGGAACCATCCCCTTAGATGACAGCCCAACACACGATGTCTTTCCCTCCATATTGATCTGTCCTGAAGGAAAGATAAACAGCATGATATGAGATAAAAGTTCTCTCTAACACACAATTATATTAAATACTATAGATTATTCTCATTTCTATACAATGAACATTTTCAGCTTTCCTCATTGGAAGCACAGTGTTATAATGTAATTTCAGAAATTACATTAAACCTAAAAATATTTGACCTAAAAATTGTTTCTTAGATGCCCTTCATTATAATCTTATGATCTAAAAATTATTTCTTACATATTTTTATTATAATCTTGCCTCTATAATAATCTAATAAAACCGATCATCATTTCATCTGGCTGACTTTCTGGGTTTGGCAACACGCTTGGTTTGTCAGTCTGAGGTTTAATATGACACAGTACTTGATCTGATGCTTAATTCATCTCTCAGCTGTTGTTTGAGAGTTTGAGAGGAGCAATCACAATGGCAGAGCTAAACGGATGGGATGTATGTGGCCACAAACCATGCAGAGGTTGTGAGAAATAAATCTACCTTTGCCACCACAAATATTTTCACTCATTCTTTTCTATTTTGTTTTCCTCCCAAGAGCTTGTCTTTAAAGAACTAAAGGCTCTAGGAAATTTCTCTTTTTACTTATCTAGTTTCTAAAATCTTACTCATTCCTTTTTTCTCTCTCTCTTATAAATACTATCTTTTTATACCTTAATCTTCAAGACTTTTAAATTTTATTCTTTCATCTGAGTATTTACTTTTTATTCCCTACCCCAGTCTTAAAAACCAAGGTGGTTTGCTTAAAGATGAAATTTTGTGTAAAGGTATTTCCTCCTTCCTAACACAAATTGTCTCATTTTGTGTCTTTTTTTTTAAGTTAATCTTAAAAACCTGAGTTTTGTTCTTCACTTAGAAGATTTTGCATGAAGCTAATCTTCTATTTCCTCAGTTTTAAATGCCACCTTATTTGATATGGTCTTGTTTGAGGGAATATTTTCAAATAAGTTGTCATATTTTTCCTTCATTACTTTTCTAGGGGAATGCTTGTTCCCACTCCTCAGATTTCTGCTTGAGCACCATGGAAGAAGTGAATTTTCTGATGAGTCAGAAGAAGGAAGGAGAACATGCTTACCTCTCTGTTTCCCTATGGGACTCATTCATTCGTTCATTTTTTAAAATTATTCATTCAACAAATATTTGAGTGACTGCTACTTTCTGGAACCTATTCTAGATGCTAGAACTGTAAGATCAAACAAAATAGACAAAAATCTTTGTCCTCATGGTGTATGGAGCCAGGCAGGGGAGAAGGTGTCAGATGTTATGGAGAAAAACAGAAGAGGGAAGAAGAATGAAGTATAGAAGTTATAGGTGGTAAGTTTTGTGGGGTGTTCAATGAAAGGCCTCAGTAACAGGGTGACAATTTCAGTCTTAAGAGCAGTACGGCCTTCACACCTTCACACTAGGGCAAAAGGGGCTACTGTTCTGGGCCTTATGCCTCAAGGCACCCCAGGCTTTGAAGTATCTTCCTTGAAATGCTCCAAGCCCCCTCCAACACCTGGGACCAAGGGGGCTTCGGTACCGTTCTGGGGGAGCATATCCCTGCGGGCTCCTGTTTCTCTCCTTAGGGGAGCTCTCCGACCCTGCTCCCACCCATATGCCCGTGAACTTCACAACGCATTTTTTTTTATTTAAATTCTTTATTGTTGAAAGTATTGCATATGTCTCATTTTTTTAAATTAAAGTGTTTTGATTGAAGAGGCCTGCTAGAAATATTTCCACAGCCCCTCCTCCACCCACCCATAGTCTCCCCACCACACAGAGGCACCCCACTTCACTCCCACCCCCATGTCCAGTGTCAGCCCTGCTGAAGGGGATTTGACTATGCATGGTTGTTTCTTTTAATAACATTGGATCTCAATATTGGAAGGGATCTCAGAGGTCTGCAAATCTAATCTCCACTGAGTAGGAATTGCTTCTGTAATAGTCATTTCATCTCTGCGTGGACATTATCAGATCCTGGGAGGGGGTGGCATGCAGTAGATATATACGGTTGGATAACTTTGTGCCTGTTACCCGTGACCACACCCAGCAATACTAACTCTCCCTTCCAAGGCCTAATCCCTGGTCCATATGGCAATTGTTAAAATGCCTGAAATATGAGGCAGGGCTCTTAAGAAATTTCACTGGAAGTTATTTCCTCTTTTTTATAAAAAATATTTTTCCTCCCCCGTCCCCTTCCCTTTGCTTTAAGTACATGAAGTTTTGTCTCCTAATGCAAGAGGCTTCCTTTGACATTAATTTTATCCTTCAGCAATCAAGCCTCACATTCGATAGAGAGCAGTCTTTTTAAGGAGAATTCTCTCCTTGTTTCTTTTTCCATGTTAACCTTAAAGACCTGAGGTCTTGTCCTCATTTCTAAGCATGCAGCTCCTTTCTTCTTTAACAGGCCAACCTTAAATAAGAGAAAGCACCTTAGAGAAAGGAATTTTGCATGAAGCTTTTCTGCCCACCCCATATAATCTTTTACAAATTATTTCTTTAATGTTCATTTTAATCCTGCACCTTTGTTTCCTGATCTGAGAAACTGTTGAAGACATTTTCCTCCACTCACCAGTCTTAAAGATCAGGATGCTTTCTGTTACTAATGTATTGCTTCTTACCCCTGAGCATTATAGATCTGTGGCTTTGTTCTCTCTTTTAGTGAGCAAAATATACATATCATAGCAACTTAGAAAAGAAGAGATACAACTGGGGCCAATGACCATGCACTACTTATTCAGAAGTAGGTTCACAGTTGTTCATATGGAAAATAATACAATAATTAATAAATAATTCAAGAATAAACTTTTGTGTAGTATTCACAACTATAAACCTACTTTTGCCCCACCCTATATTTATGTTTTCATTTTAAAAAAACCAAGAAGGTATGATTCATTTCAATGTTATTTTTTGTGTGTCATTTCAATAAAATAAAAATGTAGTGTATTAATATATGTACAAAATACATTTCAGCTACCTAAAATAATGACATAGATCTAAATGTATTAACGTGGGAATGTGACCGTGGGAATATGTGTACATGTAAAAATGTCTGATACATATAAAAAGATTCAATGGACTGAATGTTTGTTACACACACACACACACACACACACAGACACACACACACAGATTTGTATGTTGAAACCTAATCCCCAGTGTAATGGTATTTTGAGGTGAGGTCTTTGGGAGGTGATAAGGGCAAGAGGGCAAAGGGGTGGGATTAGTGCCCTGATAAAAGAGACTCCAGAGAGCCCACTCCCCACTTTGCCATGCAAGGACACAAGTATATGCCATCTCTGAATCAGGAAGCAGGTCCTTACCAGACACCAAATCTACTTGTGTGGGAGGCAATTAGACAGATGTGAGCGGAGCAAGGATGATGAGCCAAGTACAGAAGGTCACTAGGGTGGAAAGCCCCAGGTGCCTAGCAACGGAAGATCAATTGTAGAGTGGGACCTCCCCTCTAGGGTGACTTTCTTACCCTAGCATATCGCTGGTCCTGTGGTTTGGACCCGCTGACCTTCCTTCCCTAGAGCTAACATCTAAGCCTCAAGTTGTATTTCAGCTCTAGGCCCAGATAAGCAACAGAAACAGCCTCAGGACCAGCAGCATCGAATAATAACCCCTGCCCTGGTGCCAGCCAACCAATCAGTGGAGACCACAACCCTGAAAGGACACACCTGGAAAGCTACTGAATATTCTATTAAGATCTTCCCCCTGGAAACTTTGCTAAAATCACCACCCTTAAAACTCTTAGGACAGAGGACCCAGTGTACTCTCCCTCTCCCTCTCCCTCTCCCTCTCCCTCTCCCTCTCCCTCTCCCTCTCCCTCTCCCTCTCCCTCTCCCTCTCCCTCTCCCTCTCCCTCTCCCTCTCCCTCTCCCTCCTGGGAGCATGCATGCCCACACCTTCTCCCCACTACCCCCTAGGCACGTTACCATTACCCTCCTCACTCCCAAGTTCCAAGGGCCCTTGCTTTACCTCTAGAAGTTATTTCATAAGCCCATTTCTTCTAGGAATTACTTTTTCTACCTCAGTAATTTACCCAATAAATGTTCTCTTACAGTTTGGGTCTTGGCTCTGAATTCTTTCCTAGCCAGAACCCAAGTACTGAGGTTGCTGAACCCAGGTCCAATCTGACCTCATGGATCAGACACTACCTACAACACTGGCACCTTGATCTCAGACTTCCCAGCCTCCAGAACTGTGAGAGAGAAACTTCTGTTGTTTATACGCCACCCAGTCTATGATGCTTTTGTTGTAGCAGCATGAACAGATGAAGGTAGGCAAGATAAATACTCAGTCAAGAGTGGTTATCTCTGGGAAGTATGTTGCTTTGTACCCATGAAGGGAGATTACTGTTACAGGAAAACGTTCACTTTGACTCTATATTCACTTGTACTAATGGACTGAAAGGATATATTTCTTGTAAAAAAAATCTTAAGTTGCCATCAGAACAGAAATAGAAAAAAAAAAAATATATATATATATATATATATATATAGTCAATCAAGAGAAGTTATATAATACTAATTTCTGTTGTAGGTAGCAGGAGCACATCAGGTGTCTGATCCATGGGGTCAGATTGGACCTGGGTTCAGCATACTTAGACAGGGAAAGTATCTCTTGAGGAGACATTACACAAGTTTATCTATGGTAGAATTTCAGAATTTTTTGTTATAATATTTCTTTACATAGAAAGACTTTTTTTCTAGCAGTAGTCAATTTTTCATTTTCTGATGCAGTATGCAGTTCCCAGCTTTGTTGAATCCCTGTTTTCCTCGACTTGACTCTAATCAGGTTCAATCTCTTTGTTATGTTTTCATAGGATGTTTGAAAGAGATGATAAACCAGAGTTTCTCCACCTTTTTTCTCCTAAAAATAAATAAATATTTGTTTCCCTTGTTTAATTAAAAATCAAACAGAATTTCTGGTTCCTGTAAAGATGAAAACCTGGCACAGATTGCTGTCTCCCTTCCCGAGAATCAAACAAGGAAAAGCTTAAAGGGAACATGAATTCTAGAAGCTAATGACGTGGACAGTAAGAAACTTCAGGGGAGATGAAGGGGGTGAGGCAGGGGTTGGCTATAGCCTGGGGCAGAATATTTCAGAGGGAAGTAGGTTAGTGACAACAACTTTACACTTCCTTTTGCTTCTTCCCTATTCTGCTTTAAGGCAATGATTGCCTCTGTGTTCACCAGGGAAATCAGTGAAATAGGGGACCAGCAAATAAAATCAGGCAACCAAAATCTCAGCCAGAGTTAGGAGTTAATAAAAACAGTGGAGAACTTGTGGGCCTGAAGCATGTACTCCTCCATTTCTTCACCATGCTTCCCGACTAACTTCCAAGTTACACATCTAGTCTGGACCTTGCCTTGAACTCCGGACTCATACAGACAAAACTGTCTATTCATAACTCTCTGTGGACTTTTAATAGGCATCTCAAACAAAATGTATCCTCAACCAAACTCCTGATATTCTCCCTAAAACCTGGTCATTTTTCAGCCTTCCCTATTGCAATAAGTGACAATTCTATCTGTCTAGTTACTGATTCCAAATCTATTGGTACTGTATTCAATTTATAAATTCACACAATGGAGAACTATGCAGATGTAGAAAGGAATTCACACCTGTATGGAGTGAATTCCCTGATGTGTGATTAGGTGAAAAAAAAGCAAGTGCAGGATAAAGTGTATAGACTCCACCTTTTACCTAAAAATAGAGAAAATATGAAAAAAAATGCACATATTTTCAAAAATGGAAGAATATATTAAAATGTAATAGAAAAGGGAGAAAGGAAGGAGCAGGTTAGAAAGAATAGAGTTAGAAGTTAACTTCTCTGAATATATTTTGCCTTATAGCTTTTAACTTAAAAACCATTTAAATAGTTTTAAAACAAAACTAAATCAAGATAGAATATCAATCCTTGAAAATGGAAAACAAAATATCAAGTATATCATGTTGATAGACTAACTACATAGAGAAGAATTAATTTGATAACTTAAAATACAGCAATTTGACTATACCATCCTACTGGAATACATTCTAAAGGGAAAACTAGAATTGCAAAAAGAATCTTAAATTCCATGCAGAGGTCCTATTGCTAATAACAACAGTATGAAACTGTTATGCGCATGTATATAATAAGATAAAGCAAATAAGAAATCTGTTAATGCTGTTTGAAACTACCACATATACACATAGAATAAGCTCAAGAAAATTAAGTAATTATGTTACTGAGTAAGAGTAAAAAGATATAAAATCAAAGAAGTTAGATAAAGAAAACTATAAATAACATTGTATTTGAATTGGAAATATGAGTATTAACTCATGAGGTATTTTCCTTTTTCGTAGAATACATATTTCTAGCTCTATCAAGGGAAAAGGCCTCAAAGCAATGACCAACCCAATGAGGACCCCTAGTGCCCAGATTGCAATCTCTAAATACCTTTTCTCATGAAAAAGAACCTGGGCTCCTTGGGGAATGGATGAGTTCCTGTGTGAGCAGGAATAAGATGGAATACCTACTCATACTAGGAAACAAGGGCGCTATTGAAGTCCACTGGGGTCACTTTGAAAGATCACAGGAACCAATGTGAAGAAGCTTGCAATGGTCAAAACTGAAACAGTTTGAAAGGGCTCCCAATAGCCAAATATAGAACATTATCAATAAGGATAATGATTGCAATAAAAACATATAACATTGATAAAGTCTGTAAGTTTATGATACTTAAAAAAAAAAAAAAACCCGTACTAACAGGTTTGGCTCAGTGGATAGAGCGTTGGCCTGCGGACTGAGGGTCCCAGGTTCAATTCCGGTCAAGGACATGTACCTTGGTTGCAGGCACATCCCCAGGAGGAAGTGTGTAGGAGGCAGCTGATTGATGTTTCTCTCTCATCGATGTTTCTAACTCTCTATCCCTCTCCCTTCCTCTCTGTAAAAAATCAATAAAATATATATATATTTTTTTTAAAACCTAAACTTTAGCGGATACAAAAGAACCGAATAATTTTTCTAAAAGCTGAAAATGCAAGGAAGTTAATACCACATAGCCAATCCTCATACAAGAATGGGAGTGAGTGATAAACATTCCTTTCTTCCCTTTCAAGCAGACAATTCTCACATGTACTCTACATTGCTTCCCAAAGAATCCCAAGAAGGATTAACCTCTAGCTCCCCACAGTGGGATCAACTCAGTGAGGTGTTTTCAGGTAATCTTTTCCTCCTTTTCTGCTTCATTCTTCCTTCTTTTATCTGAGACCACCAGAAACTAGAAAAGAAACCTAGAATAGACCTTTTCCTCCCAATCCTCAGAAGGAACCAACCCTGCCAACACCTTGATCTTGAACTTCTAGCCCCTAAATTTATTCCATATAATAAAGATATAATGTGCAAATTAACCCTCATGCCCTCACAAGATGGCTACCTACAACCAGGCCTGGGGGGGGGGGGGGCGCGAGCATGAGGGGCAACCAGGCCGGCAGGGGGGGCAGTTAGGGGCAATCAGGCTGGCAGGGGTGGCAGTTAGGGGCAATCAGGCAGGCAGGCAGGTGAGCAATTAGGAGCCAGCAGTCCAGGATTGTGAGAGGGATGTCCGACTGCCAAGGGGTCCTGGATTGGAGAGGGTGCAGGCTGGGCTGAGGAGACCCCCCCCCCCATGCACAAATTTCATGCACCGGGCCTCTATTAAGACAGTAAATTTCTGTTGCTTAAGCCACCCAGTTTGTGGTACTTTGTTACAGCAGCTCTAACGCACTAATTCAAAGAGGGAGGCAGAAAATCAATATACTAAATTTATTATTGGTCATTGTAGGGAATTAATAAGCATTATCTCAAGAAATACAGGTGAACTAGAGTGCTATAATTAACATAGTTATAAAGGAAACCACTTGTACAAAAACACAAATACTTTAGTGTTTACAGAAGAAACACACAAAAAACAAAGATGCTATAAATTGTGAAAACAGAAAATATAACTTAAAATTTTATGACCAAACATTAGTCTTGTAATTAATGTGAAATTATTAAACTCGCCTTTTAAAAGAAAAAGTTTTCAGATTAGATCACAAAGTGAAACTCTGCTCTGTATAAGGGCACATGTAATGGAGATTTTCTACTGAATATTGCTTTGACCATTTGAAAACGAATCTCTCATTGCTCAGTAGGAGCTGAGTCAAGAGGAGTATGCTACCCCTAAAGGTAACCCTGACCCTATATTACCTTTGTATGTCACAAATCAATTTGGAAACTTCTCTGATACTGATTATACAATTATGGATGGATCTCTGCAAATGAAAAGTGTGATTTCAGATATAGGGTACATTAAAGAACATATAGGCAGAGGTAGGATTCTTTGTCCATAGTTCAAATATGTGTGCCCCAAATTCAGAAAAAGTTAAAAATAAAATAAGGAAAAGGCATCAGGAAAATCCAACTGAAAAGAAAGCTGGGGCTATGATCTAAGATGTAAATGGAAACTAGATCCTTCTACCATTCTAGATGCAATTTTAATATAGACTCTGTCATCAAAAAGAAATAGCTGATGTTACAGTTGAGTTATGGACATAATAAAGTTCCTCTCTCTTGATTCCTCTTTTTCTCCAAAATTGCTGATCAGCCTCTAAGTTTCAAATATAAGCATATTTTGCATATTATTTCCTTCTCCCTTCTAAAAAATGTATTTGGTGTAGGACGGAACCCTAGATGCTAACACACACACACACACACACACACACACACACACACACACAACCTCTCCAGTAACCCTGCTCATGTTGCCACCCTTCCTACAGTCTGCCCCTCCCACACCATCCCACTTTTATTCATTCAGCAAATGCTTATTGAGAGCTTATGTTTCTGGCATGATTCTCTTTTTTTTAATATATTTGTTATTGATTTCAGAGAGGAAGGGAGAGGAAGAGAGATAGAAACAATGATGAGAGAGAATCATTGATCTGCTGCCTCTTGCATGCTCCCCACTGTGGATCAAGCCCCCAATTCGGGCTTGTCCCCTTGACTGGAATCGAACCTGGGACTCTTTAGTCTGCAGGCCGAGGCTTTATCCACTGAGTCAAACCAGCTAGGGCTGGCATGATTCTAAGTACTGGAGACAGATTACTAATCAAGGTCCCTCCTCTTATGATGTGTACATTCTAGAGGAAAAAGTCAGACAAGCCCAAGACTAGAGTCACATCTTTTTTTTTAAATTAAATCTTTATTGTTCAGATTATTACAGTTGTTCCTCTTTTTCCCCCCCATAGCTCCCCTCCACCTGTTTCCCACCCCACCCTCTGCCCTCACCCCCCCCCCCCACTGTCCTCATCCATAGGTGCACGATTTTTGTTCAGTCTCTTCCTGCATCCCCCACACCCCTTTCCCCCCAAGAATAGTCAGTCCATTCCCTTTCTATGTCCCTGATTCTATTATAATCACCAGTTTATTCTGTTCATCAGATTATTTATTCACTTGATTTTTAGATTTACTTGTTGATAGATGTGTGTTTGTTGGTCATAGTTTGTATCTTTACCATTTTCTTCTTCTTCCTCTTCTTAAAGGATACCTTTCAGCATTTCATATAATACTGGTTTGGTGGTGATGAACTCCTTTAGCTTTTTCTTATCTGTGAAGCTCTTTATCTGACCTTCAATTCTGAATGATAGCTTTGCTGGGTAAAGTAATCTTGGTTGTAGATTCTTGGTATTCATCACTTTGAATATTTCTTGCCACTCCCTTCTGGCCTGCAAAGTTTCTGTTGAGAAATCAGCTGACAGTCGTATGGGTACTCCCTTGTAGGTAACTGACTGTCTTTCTCTTGCTGCTTTTAAGATTCTCTCTTTGTCTTTTGCTCTTGGCATTTTAATTATGATGTGTCTTGGTGTGGTCCTCTTTGGATTCCTTTTGTTTGGGGTTCTCTGCGCTTCCTGGACTTGTAAGTCTATTTCTTTCACCAGGTAGGGGAAGTTTTCTGTCATTATTTCTTCAAATAGGTTTTCAATATCTTGCTCTCTCTCTTCTTCTGGCACCCCTATAATTTGGATGTTGGTACGCTTGAAGCTGTCCCAGTGGCTCCTTACACTATCTTCATATTTTTGGATTCTTTTTTCCTTTTGCTTTTCCAGTTGGGTGTTTTTTGCTTCTTCGTATTTCAAATCTTTGACTTGATTCTTGCGATCCTCTAGTCTGCTGTTGGGAGTCTGTATAATATTCTTTATTTCAGTCAGTGTATGCTTAATTTCTAGTTGGTCCTTTATCACGACCTTGAGGGTCTCATTAGATTTCTTGAGGGTCTCATTAAGTTTATCGGCGGTTTCTAGAAAATTCTTGAAAAACCTTAAAAGTGTGGTTTTGAACTCTATATCCAGTAGTTTGCTTTCCTCCATTTCTGTCCTTTGTGACCTGTTTCTTTGTCTCTGCATTTTTTTATGCTTCGCTGTGTCGATAGAGTGGCTTTCTGTACTAGGTGTCCTATAGGGCCCAGTGGCTCAGCCTCCCCAATTACCTGAGGTAGACACTCTTGGTGCACCCCCTTGTGGGCTTTGTGCACAGTCTTGTTGTAGTTAAGCCTTGATTGTTGTAGGTATCACTGGGAGGGATTGACCTCCAGGCCAATTGGCTGTGAGAATCAGTTGTGTCTGCAGTGGGATAACTTCTGTGCTGGAGACACCCCTCCGGGGCAAGACTTGCTTCAATGGGGCTTTGGTGTTCACTGAGTCTGCCCCCTGAGTGTGTCCTTCATGAATCCAAGGAGCTGCAATCTGGATGGTCCCACTCTGACCACCAGGCACACTGGCTCCTGGATCTCTAAGGAGGTACTAATCTAGCCTCTGCCTGAGGCTATCCAGCAGGAGCCAGCTGTGACACAATGCAAGTTGCCCTGGGGCCTTGGGCAAGCTGCAGTTTGTTAGGTAATTATCAGATTGCAAAGGGCCAGGCCTTTAATATGCAAAAGCCTCTGTGGCTTGGGCAGGGCGGGGTCCCAGGGGATCAACAGGGCGGAGCGAGCAGTTATGGCTGCTCTCAGTCTTGCCCTCAGAGGCCCTGCTTCTCAGTGTCCTGGCAATCGCTGCAAGCACCCCTGAGAGAAAGCTGCCCTCGAGTTCCGACCGATGCCAGACAGTCCAGTTTCTCCTGTATGAGTCTGGGTCCCCAGAGACTCGCCCGGAACTGGAGCTCAGAGCTTGAGACTCCCTCCCAATTGAAAAAGACAACCGTGTCCTCAGCTGCCAACCCTCTCCGCATGCGCCTCTGTACCTCTGTATTTTACTTACGTACCGCACCTCCTCTGAGTCTCGATATGCTTTTCTCTTTCCTTCTAGTTGTAGAATTTCCACTCAGCCAGCCTTCCTGTGGTTCTGGATGATGTCCATTCCGTCTTTTAGTTGTATTTTTGAAGTGGTTGTGCGAGGCAGCAATCTCCGGTGTTTACCTATGCCGCCATCTTGGTTTCTCTCTCTAGAGTCACATCTTGACAGCTATTGTCCTGGTGTGCTACAGTTCTTGGAGAGAATCTGCTGATCTTGATTCACTGGCATGGGCAGTAAGTGCCCCCAGTAGTGCCCAGATCAGAAACATAGGGGAAAAAAAAAAGTCAGACAAAAGGGAAAATCATCTCACGTATCAGGAAGGACACCTTCCCCCTAAAGTCTCTTTCTTCACAATCTTCCTCTTTTCTCAGAGGCTGACTTCGCTCTCTCTTTAACACTTTCTTCACCAGCCTCTCTTCCCATAGCCCCTGGTCTTGCATTCCTGCCCTTGTAAATTTTTAGTAGACTATTTAACATGCATACAACTTTGTTGATAGGGTCTGCTTTGCACATAGATATTACTGCCTCCATTACTTCACTCTCAGGCAAGGTGTACTCGGCTTCTGAGTGCTCTGCCCATCAAGCTTCATATTTTGAGTAGGTTCTTCTGCTGCAGATAACAGCCTCCACCTCTCACCCGGGATCCCTTGAACTAATCTCTCATCCTGGGTATCATTTCCAGGGAAACAACTACAAGCAGCTGCAGCAATTGCTCTGATTAACTGTGAAGTCCCCTAGTGCAGTGGTTCTCAACCTGTGGGTCGCGACCCCTTTGGGGGTCAAACAACCCTTTCACAGGGGTCACCTAAGACCATCAGAAAACACATATATAATTACATATTGTTTTTGTGATTAATCGCCATGCTTTAATTATGTTCAATTTGTAACAATGAAAATACATTCTGCATATCAGATATTTACATTACAATTCATAACAGTAGCAAAATTACAGTTATGAAGTAGCAACGAAAATAATTTTATGGTTGGGGTCACCACAACATGAGGAACTATATTAAAGGGTCGCGGCATTAGGGAGGTTGAGAACCACTGCCCTAGTGTCTTCTTTCCCATCCTCTTCAGCATTTGGGGATTTGGGAGTTTGGGTTCATACTTCCTGCCCCGCTGCCCTAAGTGCTTAGAGGAGCATTAAGAGCAACATGACTGGCCATATAATACCTGCCTTTGTACCCTGCCCTCACCATTATTGGCTGTCTTCTCTTAGCTGGATAATCAAGCCTCTCTATGCCACAATTTCCTAATTACAACGTTGGGGAAATAATAGTACCTTCCTTCCAAGGTTACTGTCAAGGTTAAATGAGATAAACCAAGCAGAGCACTTAGAATGCTTACTGGCTCATTTTATTCTTACTAGTAAAACCATTGCATAACAACACATACAATTTCATTTGTCCACAGTACACACACACTCAATGTTATTCAATCATAATACCTAATAAATTGCTAAAGAAAGTATTTCACAGCATATCAAAGTCTTTAGGTAAAGGAAAACATCTAGTAATCTGTGCTTTAAAATGATGTACCATCCAATGCTCTTGAAGCAGCTGGGTTCAGTTCTTGGTAGCAGAACCAACTTGACCTTAGAGGTGGAGAGAGTCTATCCCCTAACAGTGTACAGAGGGCTTTTAAGTTCCTGAACTCCTTTAATCCTCCCAACAGCACTGTGAGGTGACCTTATTACCCCAATATTGCAGATGTAGAAAATGAGGCCTGCAGAAGTTAGGAAATTTGCAGAAAAGACACTAGTCACAGTAGTAGAACAGAGTCATATTGCAACCCAGCTCTTCTGACCCAATGTCTTCTGATTCCCAAATGCTTTTGTTACTTGACTATGCTGAGTAATAGGCCATTTCACTGTACCTAGTTCAGTAACTAAAATAGGTAATTAGATCTAATATCAAGAAGTCTTGTTAATCATTCCGCAGTTATTAAGCAACCCCTAGGAGTGGCGAGTGAGATCAAAGCTAAAGGAAAATACGTCTTTGCCCTTTAAGAGATTAGTCTAAAAAGGAGACGATGTGGCTGTGAGCAGGAAAAATACTCAGGAACTCTTACAAAGCAACATACAATCTCATGAATTGTGAGCTGTATGCCAGTTCACACGTTGAGGTCTCTGGATGCTTTCAAATCAATTGAATGTCATAGTTTACTTGGTAGCATTTGTTTTCTTTCTTGGTGGCACATAAAATACAGTGTCTCTTATAATCAATGGCATCTTAGAGTCAAGAAAATATAAAATAATTAAATGGCCATTTATTTTATAGCAATCAGCAAATATCTATTTGTCAAAAAGTAAACCTTTTTTGTATGCAGTTAATTAAGTTAATATCTGTTACCACAAAACTAGAGGTCATCAGTATCACCATTATTGATTCCCACTGCCTGGTTCAAGTTCAATGTTCCCTCTCTTCAGATGCAGGTGTAGCAGGAAGTCCCTCAGCATTGGTTCAGAGCTGCCTGTGAGAAGAATAAACAAAATAGCTCAAGTTCAGATGGAAGGATCTGACCCAGTGTTCCTGGAGGCACAATAAAAGTTGTATTTTCAGAGAAGTCCGACTTCAAGGGGTGAATCAGAGGGGGAAAATGTCCTATGGAGGCATCAGTGTGGCACAGAGTCAGGAATATACAGAGGGTATATGTGGACATGTAGCAGGTTGGGTGACAGGGTGTAATAACAGCGTGATGGACATTGAAAACAGAGTGAGATTCAAATCCTGGCCAAGCCACACACTGGCTTTTGACCTTGGGAAAGTCACTTAATTATTTTGAGCTTCGGGTTCCTCCCTAGTAAAATATTTATGTTTAGTTGTGTGAGTAGAAATAATATTTGCAAAACACTTGGCAGGGAGAGTAGGCACTCAATGAATGGTAATGGCATTGGTTAGAAGGTTAGAATAGAAGGAGTGAATGAGCAAAGCCATGCTTTGGAAAATTAATGTAGAATCTGTGATTAAAACAGATTAGAGGGGAAAATACTGGTAAGTAGAGAGCTAGTTAAGATGCTTTTTCAATCATCCAGAAGGGAGGTGAGGGGGGAGAGTGGCAAACTAAGGGTATCTGAGGGTGGAGATGTGGCAGTTAGATGGGGGGGGTGGGGGCGGGGGAGAATCAAGACTGTGAACCTGGACTGCGCAGTACCGGCCCGGGACCGAGCCTTAGGGTGGAGGCTCAGAAAAGCACGCAAGGAATGGAATGGGGGGCGAGGAGAGCCCGCGGGAGGAGAGGGGTGTCCTCCAAGTTTGGCGCCCAGGTGCATGAGAGAGGCCACAGCGGTGGACAGAGGATGGGGGGCGGGAGAGGTGGGAAGTTCTACACCGCCCCTGCCTAAATCATTTGGGAGTGGGGGGGAGCGGGGAGACAATCAGTTTGCAGACAGACATCCCGCGAACCAGTCAGACTCAGCAGAGGAGGCGGCCTGGCCGGACTTCCCCAGGACCTGGAGGAATTCCAGGCAGAGGCGGAGCGCGGCTCTTCCCGCCTCTCCCCCGCCCAAGGCGCCCTGCTCCGGGGCCGCCCCACCGAACGCTGTACCGCGGGCGGAGCCCGAGGCTCCCCGCCCTCCCGCCCCCGTACGCGCTGCCGAGCTAGTCTGCACTGGTCGCCCCCGGTCACCCAGTTGCCCCCGCCACCCCACGTCCGCTCGGTTGTCCCGATTGCCGCGGCGACACCATGCTGGGCATGATCAGAAACTCGTTGTTCGGGAGCGTAGAGACGTGGCCTTGGCAGGTCCTGAGCAAAGGGGGCAAGGTAGGCCCGCAGGGCTTGCTGGGTGGCTGCGCCCCGCGCACCCGGAAGGGGTTGGAGCGGGTTCTGAGGGGCCAGCGGGACAGAAATGTGCCCCGGATCGTGCGTTATGGCTTCTGCCTTGGGCACGGCCCTCCATGGCCCAGCACTTGGACTGGGAAGGAGGGAAGGGGGAGGTCCGGTGCAGCGGGGCTCAGGGCTCTGCTGAGGAGGGGACACACACACACAGGCGAGGTTGATTGGCAGGGAGAATCCTAGCTCGGCGAGGTGGACAGCGCCTGTTGAATGCATTTAAACATCCTGAACTTGGGTTTGCCGAGAAACCCTCCGTGGCAGAAAGGACTGGAAAACTGCTGTCCTTAAGACACACCCTTAAGAACAAGATCGAGGTAAATGTGCAAGGCCGGAGCACAGGGGAGAAGCAATCATATCGCCTGGGGGTGAGGGTGAGCCTTGGGGAGGAAGTGTGGTCAGCTGGGCCTTGGGAATGTGCAAGAGTGCACAGAAAAGCGAGAGCGTGTGCAAAGGCCCAGTAAAACGGCTGCTGGCCCGTGGGACTCCCAGAGTTGGGTGCCTAGAATACAGGAGGAGTGAGCAGGGCATAATTGCTGTGCTCCCCTGAGACTGACATCACTGCTAACACAGGCAAATTGGACTGCCCCCTCAAAACAAGGAGTCTGCCACTAGATGAGCCTTTCCTTGCCCAGGTACTTTGTGCACTTAGTGGCTGTATACTCAGCTGCCAACTCAGCGCCTGGTTTGTTAAAAGACTGAGTTGTCTGGGGTCAAGTTCTGGTACCTAGTACAGTGATCATCACACAAAAGCCCTCAACTGGATTCTGGATTCTCCAAGCAGCCATAGCTGTCACTTCACCGGTCTGTATTTGTTTCCTCGGCTATAGGATGAGCAGTTTAGCCCTGAACAAGGGGGACATTCAAATGCCTGTGAACTCAGCCTAGTGGTCTCTAGGGTCCCTGTTGGCTCTAACACTTGAGGAATCCACATGTCACCATCAGCTCCCAGAGAGCTTTTCTTTCTGTGGTGGAGTCTGGCTCACTTGGTCTGTTTGGGTTAACAGACAGTGCAAATGCAGGCTGATGGTCTGGGCTGGTCTGCTGCCTGTTTGCCCTCAGATCCCTTCCTGGCCCGCCCCCCAAACCCCCCCCCCCCGCCCCCATTTCCTGTTCCGCTCTCTGTGTCTGCACCTGGAGTGGGAACTGACCCCTGTGGGCTGTTTCCCAGGCTGCAGTATCCGCTCTCTCCCATCGAGGTTCGCCCAGTGGGAGGCACTAGCGGGAGATAAGAGGGCCTGAGGAAAGGAGAAGCCAGGGTATTTTTCCCTCTCCTTGTCCACCCTGTCATATTTCTGGCACAAGGTGCTTCTCTGTGGCTCTTGCTAGACAAGTCACCATGGTTCTAGCTTCCACCAAGTGATCCAGGTACCTGAACTCAGGTAACAGATAATCTTCCTTCTACCTCTACTAAGGCGCTTACGGACCTCTGGGTTGCCTTACTGTCCACTGTTATGTATCTCAGTCCTTTATTATCTGTGAAATCAAGTCCTTGAATTAAGATGCCTCTGTTAAAAATACTCTAGTAGTTTCTGCTTCCTCTTAGACGTTTATTGATACAGCATCACCTGCCCCTGATTTGATGCCTCTAGGGATAGAAGCAGCTGCCTGATAAGCATCTTCCCTCAGCATCTGATGGGCATATGGGGCAATATGGGATATTGTCACCAGGCCAAAGCAACTCATTTAACCTGAACGAACCTCAGGTTCTGTAGTTGTAGAATAAGTATACAAATGCCCTTCCCATCTGATTCCAGAGTTACTATAAATATTAAAATTTTAAAAAAACATGAAAATATTTTGTAAACCACCTACCAAGGTGGTAATATCATTATGTCAGAACTTACCTCATTTCCACTCTTACTAGCTGTGTGGTCACAGGCAACTTTCTTAACCTCTCTAAAGCTAATCCCGAGAGAAAATAATGTCATATTTTATAAGATTGTTTTGAAATTTAAATGAGATAACCAATTATAAGTTGTTCAACACACTACCTAGCATTTGGTGGGGGGTGGTAACTGTTAGCTTCCTCTTAGTTTTACAGGTAATTTTATAGGAAAGTTACTTAACCTCTCAACCACTCTGAATACTAAAATTCCACAATTATGAGAATGATAATATCTGTGTAACAATTAAATGTTCAGATACTTGTAAGCCTGTCATACATATTCATATATATATATATATATATATATATATATATATATGAAAATCCAGGGTATTATTATTTTGAAAAGAGCCTCTCCCTGAAATTATCTCTTACCCTGGAAAGAGTCTGAGTGAGAAACTCCTGGGCACATGGGTGGCACATGATGTGTCCCGTGTAACTTGGGTTTGGGCTCACCAGATGTTCAAGACTGATTCCATGCACCCACAGGGGAGGCCCAGGCTGCTGCAGACCTTATCATGCGCCTTCTGCATTGCTCAGGGAGGGGGGAGGACACATGGTCTCTGTGTTGGGTTGGGTGGGCCTTGTGGATGCTCAGA
Source organism: Myotis yumanensis (assembly GCF_028538775.1). Lineage (NCBI taxonomy): Eukaryota > Metazoa > Chordata > Mammalia > Chiroptera > Vespertilionidae > Myotis > Myotis yumanensis. The sequence goes on from NW_027223754.1 coordinate 189,194,506, forward strand.
GCAGACTGATATTAATAACTGACATCTTTATTGGATTTGTGTCTAGTTGGGTGCACACTGGTTGGCATCTAACTGCCTGGGGTTTGAATCCTGGTTCTACCACTTGTCCACTATAACTTGGGCACATTACTTACTTAACCTCTTGTGCTCCTGTTTCATCTGAAAATAAAGATTAAAAAAAAAACTAACTTCTTCACAGGGTTGCTGGAGGGATTGAATGAATGGATCCAGGTAAAATGTTTAAAATAATACCTGACACACAGACAGTACTCAGTTAGGTTGATGTTGTTGTTGATGATGATGATAACGATGATTGATATTTTCTTATAATGAGAAAGTTAGCTTCCAAAATCAGCATGTGACAAGGGAAAAAACTGACCCTGCAGAGGACCTTGCAAATCCCATACCAAGAAGCACTCTTGTAAGGCCTCTGTCTGGGACTTGAACTTGACCAGGGTTCCCAATGAATGTTGAAAATTGGTGTTTGTGGCCACAGGCCAAAATCCTCATCTAGTAACAATTGGGAGCGTGAGCTAGCTGAATATAGGGTGGAGAAGGACTATTCTCATGTTTCAAGTAACAAGGAAATGCACTTACAGATATTAGACTTGAAAAAATCAAATGTGTTAACTGTATTAACTTAGCTGCTTTATTTTCTGCAAAAAAATAGAGTGAACTCTACTTAAATTCAGCTCCCTGATGAACTAAAATAGTTTTATAATGTCAATTTTTCAAGCCTAAATTTTCTCAGAGATCCAGTGATTCCAGTGAGAGGTTAGGGACACAGAGGCTGTGAAAAACAGGCAATAGCTGCCATAGAACCACCTTAAGACACTGTAACCACCTTTTCTTTAGGATAAATATAACTAGACAAGATTCTCATCTCTCCACCCAGCTATGCCTATTGTATCCCTTGTCAATAGAGTAAAAACCAGATTTCACTCCACAGCCTTCTTTCCCACAAATAGCATGCCTACTATGTGCAAGACGTAGACGTAGTGCTTAGGTGTTAAGAGATACAGTGATAAACAAGACAGATAATCCCCTGACCCCATGAGGCTGGCTTATGGTTGCAGGCAGAGGTTAAAAACATTATCATTCAGTTATAATTACAATTTGTGAAAGTACAATGGCCTATAAAAATATCATTGGGAAGCTGTTTTTAATAAGGATCTTCTCTGAGGAAGTGACTTTTAGATGAGTAGGGGCAGAGACAGGAACGAATACTCCAGGCAGAGGAAGCAACAGATACAGAGGCCCTGAGGCAGGAATGACCTTGGCATTTAAAGAGATAGCAGAAGGCCAATGAAGAGGTGCTCTGGGTGTAGCTGGCAAGGCAGGTAGAAGCTAGGTGGTCCCTGGACCATAAGAACTTGGTGAATGAAGGCTTGTGGACAGGCGATTAATGAACATGATTGGATTTATATAAAATGTTCCATAAATGTTCTCTGGGCAAGCTCATCCTCATCACAGCTTTAGTTACTCTGTATGCTGATGACTCCCAAATTCCTATCCCTATGCCAGTCGCCTGCTGAGCTCCAGACCTGTGTGTTCAGCTGCACAGTGGACAGTTTGCTCATTTATAGCAGGAGGCAGGTGAACGGACAGATATGGAAGGGCCCTTCCAGTTCTAGAGTTATCTGCCTTTGGAGTTCATAGGAAGGAAGGATCGCTTAGGAAGAAGAGGTTGAGTTAAGCCTTAAATGATGGTAGACTTTTCATGGGGCCCTTGACCCTCTGCACCAAACTGGATTGCTTCCTTGGCAGCCGTCCTGGGGAACAGGCTAAGAGCACAGATCACCTATACCATTTCCCAGAACTCAAGATTCAGACACACTTGCAAAATTCCATATTTAGATCACACAAAATCAGTTGAACTAATTTGGGGCAGATGAAACTGACTTGCTGTCAGATCACCATCATTGGACTGTTAGTTACAAACTCAACTCCCCATGACAGCCTACAAGTTCTTTAGGTTCCGGCCACAGCCAGACCTCTGGCCTCCTCTTTTGCCCTGCCCTGCTGGACAGTCATGCTCCAGCCACTAAGAACCACCTGTATTCATCACCATCAACACACTGTTCTTTAACTCTTCTCTTTCACCCTGTGATGCCTACTGTCTGGAATTGCCCTCCCTAAACTATCCAAGCATTTACGACATTGTATAACAATCATGTAATTCTTCTCACCACCCAACTAGACTGCCTCTGTCATATTGAACTCTAAAATATGTAGCACCTGGCGGAGGTTTTCAATAAATGTTTACTCAATGAATCAATGCAGCAGTGACTGAATGTCCAGTGGGATGATCTGTAAGCACCTCAAAGTCAGCATAACCTACCCAGACACATAAACACACACACCCATGCCCCCTAAACTAACCTAACTAACTCTCTTCTGTGTTCCCACACTGCCCTTACATTCCTCTCCCCTTAAACATGTCATCATGTTATAACCTGTTTCCTGGCTACTTCTATTAGACCGTGCCTCTCATGAGGTCAGAAATCATATCTTTTATTTCTGTTTTGTAGCACCTGGCACAGTGCTCAGCACATAGTCAATGTTCTGTAGTTGTTGGCTGAATGAATAAAAGAAGAAAAGATCCTGCTAGCTTTCTGCAGTGAGAACTTGTTTCTCCATTGTAAGATTTCCTTCAACGTAATCATCCAACCTTTCTACAGAATTTTTCAATTTCTGTTGTATTTTCATTTCCAAGGGCTCTTTGATCTCTGAACATTCTTTCTGGAGATGTTCATGGATGGTGTTGGAAGCAGTGTCTTCTCTTACCTCTCTAAGAATACTGATTGCATGAAGTTTTTTCTGCTGTCTCTACATCGTAAGAAATCCCAGAGTCTATTTCTCATAGCCCTTTATATTCAGGCTGTTTCTTCTACCCTGTGGACATACCCAAGCTTGTTATGGAAAGTTCCTTAGCAGCTCGTGCCTCCTGTAACTGGATTATTTCTGTTTCTAAAAGTCATCCCAGGTTGCTCTCATCTACCTCATAAGAACTGTGTATTCTCTGTCTCTAGGAAGAAGTGACCTATGAGGAAAGGACCTGTGAAGGTGGGAAGTTTGCCACAGTGGAAGTGACAGATAAGCCTGTGGATGAGGCTCTACGGGAAGCAATGCCCAAAGTCATGAAGTATGTGGGAGGCACCAATGACAAGGGTGAGTGCCCCTGAAGGATGTGGCTCTGGTCTCAGAGGCGAGCCTTGCATGGTCTTCACTTCATTCGTGGAAAACACAGGGAGGGGCCACAGTGCACCTGTCACTACCTGTTTCAGTGACATGTGAACTTGCTGCACTGACCTCTTTCTACCTGTTTTAGGTTGGTTTTTTTGGTTTTTTATATGTTTTTTATTGATTTTGAGAGAGAGAATGGGAGGAGAGAAACATTGACCAGTTGCCTCCCACATACACCCCTACCAGGGATTGAGCCCATAACCTGGCCATGTACCCTGACCAAAATCGAACCAGCCACCTTTCCATGCACTGGATGATGTTCAACCCACTGAGCCAGCCAGGGTGGTTTGTGGTTGTTTTTTAACCGTACAGTGCTTATCATGTCTTCGGATTGGTGAACTCAGTGAAGTGTGCCCACGGTAAGTCAAGCCACAAAGAGGGGGTCAGCCTCTGACTTGAGATCTTAACTCCAAGAATGGAAATCTCCGGTCAGCCCCCTGGTAGCTCAGAGTTTGAGGGGTCCTGAGAGTTAGCGAGTGATGACTGTGGCAGATCCCTGACAATGGAAGGGTCTGAGGATTCTAAACCTGTCCCACTCCTAAAGACTGGGCAGTTGTATGGGCTACCTCCCTACTTTAAAATGATAGGCCTGATGTTTCTGTGTACCTGTTAGCATGTAAACCACATTTAAATATGAATTTAACTCTTAAACTCTCTAATTTCTACTATACTTTGGAATCGCTGAAAACTTAAAATGGGTCAGAAAGCAAGGTGAAAAAAGAGATGGCATGGTTAATTTTTAGGGTAGTTCTCAAGCTGATCGCTTAGAAGGCTAGAAACTGGTATTAACCTTAGCTACATTTACTAGGACCACAGTAATCAGGCTTTGAACAATAAGCTGACCCATAGGAGGTCAAGAAGAAATCTTTTTCTTCTTAACATCAGCATAACATATTTTATAATAAAATATGTGTAAAAATTATAAAACTCATTAAAGAAAATCACAAAACAGCCCCCCTCATCCATCTTTTCTAGTATAATCATTGTTGTCTTTTGAATGTATTTCTTTAGGGCTCTTTAATAGGCTTTTAAAATATAATCGTAGTGTTTGTGTAATCATATATCCTGCTTCTGTTACTTATTGCATCACTGTTTTTCCACTGTTGTGAAATAGTCTTCTTAAGCATAATTATTACTAGCTACATTGTACTGCATCATGTGCCTACAGTTTATTAGGACATATTCCTATTTTGAGCCTATTTATATGGCTCCCAGTTTCTCACAATTATAAACTCTGCTGCAATGAATATCCTATTACTAAAAGCCTTTTCCGTATTTTGGGTATTTCCTTAAAATTGACATTTAGATAGGAAGTAATTAAGTACTGATAATATTTACGGTTTTGATATATATTACTAAATAATTTTTTCTAAGAGAGTTGAATTACTACACCCCCTACTTCCAATATATGCAAATTGGAGGTCTTTTGTGTGTATGAAGTGTGCCCACCAAATTTTTTTTAATGCCTCAAGTGTTTATTATCAATTTCGTGATCAGAGAATATTGTCATGGAAGGAGAAGGAGGCTAGCAGATTTTCACAGGCCTGAGCAAGTCCTGTCTCTCAATCCCACCTCACTCCGTGGGCTTTTCTGTTTGCAGGAATTGGGATGGGGATGACGGTCCCCATTTCCTTCGCCGTGTTCCCCAGTGACGATGGCTCCCTACAGAAGAAAATCAAAGTCTGGTTCCGGATTCCAAACCAGTTTCAGAGCGACCCGCCTGTTCCCAGTGACAACAGCATTAAAATCGAGGAGAGGGAAAGCATCACTGTCTATTCCACGTAAGGAGACCATTTTTTAGCATCTAAGGGTGTACTTGAGCGTTTGCATTACACTTATATTTTTTCCAGCTCTGCTGAGGTATAATTGATATATAACATTGTATTACTTTAAGGTGTACACATAATGCTTTGATAAATGATTACCACAATAAGTTTAGTTATCATCCATCACCTGACATAGTTATGAATTTTTTTTCTTGAAATGAGAACTTTTAAGGCCTACTCTCTTAGTAACTTTCTTTTTTTTTTTTTTTTTTTTCTATTTGGTTTGTCTTAAATTACCTTTGATTGCTGTCTTGCCTGGTAATTCTGTTGTGTCACTTTTTAAAAAAATATATATTTCATTGATTTTTTACAGAGAGGAAGGGAGAGGGATAAGAGTTGGAAACATTGATGAGAGAGAAACATCTATCAGCTGCCTCCTGCACTCTACCTACTGGGGATGTGCCCGCAACCAAGGTACATGCCCTTGACCAGAATAGAACCTGGGACCCTTGAGTCCGCAGGCTGATGCTCTATCCACTGAGCCAAACCAGTTAGGGCTGAGTAACTTTCAAATATACAATGCAATATTGTTAACTGTAGCCACCTTACTGTACATTACATCCCCGGAACTAATTTATCTTACAGCTGGGAGTTTGTACCTTTTCACCACCTTTGCCCATTTCTCCACCCCTCCCCCTTATCTGGCAACTAGCAATATGTTCTGTGTATCTATGAGTTCTTTTTCTTTTTTTAATTCCACATATAAGTGAGATCATACAGTATTTGTCTGTCTCTGTCTGACCTATTTCATTTAGCATAATACCCTCGAGATCCACCCATGTTGTCACAAATGGCAAGATTTTCTTCTTTTTGTGGCTGAATAATATTCCATTTTATAGATGTATCACATCTTCTGTATCCATTTATCAGCAGATGGATACTTAGGCTATTTCCAGATCTTGGCTATTATAAATAATGCTGCATTGTACATGGGGATTCAGATATCACTTCAAGGTAGTAATTTTGTTTCCTTGGGATATATACTCACACATGGAATTGCTGGATCATGCAAAAGTTCTATTTTTAATTTTTTGAGGACTCTCCATATCATTTTCCACAGTGGCTGCACCAATTTATATACCCACCAACAGTGCACAAGAGTTCCCTTTTCTTCACATCCTCGATGCTTGTTATTTCTTGTCTTTTGGATAATAGCCATCCTAATAGGTGTGAGGTCATAGCTCATTGTGGCTTTGATTTGTATTTCCCTGATGATTAGTGATATTGAGCACCTTTTTATATACCTTTTGGCCTTTTGCATATCTTTTTTGGCAAAATGTCTATTCAGATCCTCTGCCTTTTTTTTTTTTTAATCAGATTGGCTTTTTTGCTATTGAGTTTTTTATATATATGTGTTCCAAAAATTGTATACACACTTTAACAGCTGATAGCTCAGTTTTGAAAATGAAATATATTTTAATACACACTGCCTTTATCATTATTCAAAGTTGTATATACATTTTTGGGGGACACCCTATATTTGGATATTAACCCCTTATCAGAGTTGCAAATGTTACTCCTCTTCAAACTTGCCCCTTATCAGATTTAACCTCTCCTCAGATTTGGCTCTTACCAAATTAACCCCTTATCAGATTTGCAAATATTTCCTCCCATTTGGTAGGTTGCCTTTTCATTTTGTTGATGGTTTTGTGTTTTGGGTTGTTGTTTTTTGTTTTTGTTTTTGTTTTTGTTTTTTTGCTGTGCAGAAGCTATTTAGTCTGATGTAGTCCCACTTGTTTATTTTTGCTTTTGTTTCCTTTGTTTTTGCTGTCAAATATAACCATTGCCACACTGATGTCAAGAAGCTTACCACCTGTGTTTTCTCCTAGAAACTTTACATTTCAGGTCTTATGTTAGAGTCTTTAATATTTTTAAGTTGATTTTTATATATGGTGTAAGATAGGGGTTCAGTTTCAATCTTTTGTAATGTGGCTGTCCAGTTTTCCCAACATCATTTATTGAAGAAACTATCCCATCCTCATTATATATTTTTTACTCCTTGATTGTAAATTAGGTGACCATATATGCATGGATTTAGTTCTGGGTTCTCTATTTTATTTCATTGATCTATGTATCTATTTTTATGCCAATACCATATTGTTTTGATTACAATAGGTTTGTAATATCGTTTGAAGTCAGGAAATGTGTGATACCTCCAGCTTTGTTCTTTTTTCAAGATTTCTCTAGCTATTCAGGATCTTTTATGATTCCATAACAATTTTAAGATTGTTTTTCCATTTCTGTGAAAATTGGGATTTTGAAAGGGATTGCATTAATCTGTAGATTGCTTGGGTAGTATGGACATTTTAATGATATTCTTACAATCTATGAGCATGGATTATCTTTCCATTTATTTGTTTTTTCTTCAATTTCTTTAATTAATGTCTTATAGTTTTCAGTGTATAGATCTTTCACCTCCTTACATAAATTTATTTCTAGATTTTATTCTTTTTGATGCAATTGTAAATAGGATTATTTCTTAGTCTCACTTTCTAAATTCAGATTGTTGATTAATTAAGAAATACTGAGTCCAGATGATTTCTCACTTCCATTTCCTCAGCCTACAGCACACAAACATATGCATTGTATCTGAATACACACTTTTGTCAGTTGGCAAGTTGACTTGACTATAGAGAATATCTTTTCAGCTTAAGCTGAACATTAACCACAGCAAGGTTCTGGGAGACTCAGAAAAAAGTTAAGTCAAGCTGTAGTTTAGGGTCATAAATACATAGGAGGCATAAGGCTGGGATACCTCAGTTTTACCTCACACTTCCCTAAATGCTGGGAGGGCAGGGAGTATATGCCAGAGCTGGACTGCCATCCCCTTTGGTGGTTCATGATCTGTGGTCCTTTGAGCAGAGCACACATGCATCCTATTTTCATCCTGGTCCTGTTTCCAGGGCCTCATTTGTGGCCAAGTTCCCGTGACTGCAGTGAATAACAGGTGCAAATGGTTGCATGCTCTTATTCTTCGGACTCCAACTCCCCTTAGAAACCAAGTCTTTTCTAGATAATCAGTGACTATGTGTTAAAATCCTACAGTGTGATGGGCACCCAACCACATGTAGGCAGACACCAGGAGTTTCACCACTAGTTACCATAGAACAACCTCATGAAAAATAAATATACGATTAATCTTGCACTGGACAGTTTCAGTCCGCTCGCAGGGGGGCCTCCAAACTTAGTTATTTGGCAGACTTGCTCCAACTCTACACCTGAGGGTGCAGTTTTCTCTGTAGTGTAGACGATGCATAATGATACTGTGAGCGTGGCTGAACTGGGCAGTTAGTCCAGGAGACCCAGGGCCCCCCAGAGGACACTGAGGGTACTACAGCTGGGCAGCAGTAAATGGAGACCCCCAACTCTTCCACTCTAATCTTCATTCAGACTCTCCAGCCTTCACTATAGAGGCTGCAGAGAAAGTAAACTCTAATTAAAGAATTTCTTTCCAGTGCAGGGACTAGGGTGGGGAAGTGAGGCACCTGTGGTGCAAGATTTAAGGAGGCACTTGCTCTCACAGTTGTCCAAGCACAGGATTGGCACTGAGAGTGGGTACCTCCTTAAATCTTGCACACTAGGTGTCTCAGCTGACTCACCCTAGTTCCTGCTCTTCTTCTCCTGTGTCTCTTTCCTGTGTCTTGGGAGGCAACCTGGTGCAATATAATGAACAGTTATATTTTAGTATAGTTTGAATTCCGGGATGATGCTTGGGAAGTTTTTAAGACTTACTTTCCCCATCCGTTGAGTACTGATACTATCATCTACCTCATAGGATTACTGTTAAAGAGTATCTTTCAGTATTTACTAAGATGCTATTTATAAGTTACTTAATGTTTATGACCTGTAATAGGTCTCAGTAATAATTCTTTCCCTTCTTATTCCATAAGGAATGAGGTTGGTGATTAAATTTGTTCACATTAGACTCTAAGGCTAGTTTCTAATTCAGGGGTGGGGAACCTTTTTCCTGCCAAGGGCCATTTGGATATTTATAACATCATTCGCGGGCCATACAAAATTATCAACTTAGAAACTAGCCTGCTATATTTGGTCAAACATTTAATTAACTCACCCCTAATGCCTTGGCAGGGCCAAACCAAATGATTTTGTGGGCCTTATATGTCCCAAGGACCGGATGTTCCCCACCCTTGTTAATCATATGTATGACCAGACCCAGGATAATGAGTTGGTACGATTTTTTTCATTTGTCTTTAACTTTTTAGTATGGAAACTCTCCAACTCATAACACGATAACAGGAATAAGATTATGAAACCCTATGCACCCATCACTCACCTTCAATAATAATTAACTCAAGGCCAGTTCTGTGTCATGTGTACCTTCACAACTTCCACCCAGTCCCTACTCTGGGTCAGTTTTAGGTGAATTCCAGATATTGTATTATTTCATTTGTCAATATTTCAGTGTGACTGCTGAAGACTCTTAAATAAATGATCAGACTAACTTATTACTCCTAAAATTTTAGCAGTCATTCATTAATGTTATAACAATATAAATCATCCAGCGTTCAGACTGCTCCCATAGCTCATTTGTTTTTAGTTTGTTTAAATCTGGACCCAAATAAGATCCATCCATTTCAATTGGTTGGTACACCTTTTACATTTTTATTAATCTGTAGCTTTTCTCACCGCCACACCTTTTCATTTTTTCCTGCTGTTTATGAATCATTTGTCCTATTGTTTTTCATAGTCTGAATCCTGCTGGTTGCCTTTCTGTGGCTTTTTAACATGTCCCTCTGTCCTCTGCGTTGCCTGTAAATTAGTAGTTGGAACTAGAGGCATGATTAGATTCAGGTGTTTGCCAAGATATTTCATGGGTGGTGTATTCCTCCATCACTGGCTCATAACATCTGCTTGCCTCTGTTTTTGTGATGTTAGTCATAGAGCTCACTCTTACCTAGATGCCCTGTCTCACCAGAGGTTGTAAAATGATAATATCCTCTATTTTTTCCTCTTCATTTATTAGCTGGAGTCCGTTGCTAAAGAAAAATTTCCCCTTACCTACTATTTAGTTCCCGTGAGACAGAGTCGGAGAGAAAAAGCAAGATGCCTTCTCTTTAGCTTGATACCTTCTCTTCGTTAATCAGTTTTCAGAATAATGATTCCATTCCTTAGCAGCCTCCAGAGGTGAGATAGTGTTGCTCTCTGGTATGTTTCAAGCACACCTTGACATTTCTTGTTCTACAGCTGGAATTAGCCATTTCGCTAAGGAACCCTGGTTCCTTGTGGTGGGAAAAGGTATCTATTAAAAGGTACTGTTAAAGCCAGGTTTGTGGAAGTTTCCTTTTAATTCTCTGAGATCTAAACAGATGAAAGTAACAAATATGGTGTGCAGCCTGGCTCAGTGAATTTTTTTTAACCTAACCTATAGTCTTAAGTTAGCATATAAACATTCCTCAACTAGCCACTTGGTGTCGCTGCACAGTCAAATGTGCATTTAAGAGTACCTTAGGATGGAAGGCAGAGTGAATGAGGTAGTAGATGGTAAAAGCCCTATTTCAAATATACCATGAGTGCATTGGATGACAAAATTCGTTCTAAAAGGAAAGCCTGGTGTCCTGAATTCAGTCTTCCTGTTCTATGACCTTGTGAAGGATGTCCACAAAGGGATTATACATTTATTCACAGTATTCATTACAAGTGCTTTTAAAATGAATAGAAGGCTATGAAGAAATAACACTATCAGAATATTTTTCATTTTCACAAAAGACCAAAGAATTATCCTTACACTTAGATGAGTGGCCACATCCCACCACACTGTCCTCCCTCTGTCGTCTGTAAAGACCACTTAGGTTAAAGCTAAGCCTCCTCTACTCATTTCAGCACTGGGTTCTCAAAAGAGACTAACAGCAGCTGAGGTCTGATAATTTTAATGAAACTTTCATGGTTTTAATAGTATGTCTGGGTATAAAGGAAAGGGTTGGACACATGGAGATCATTGTCAGAGCAACCTGTCCTCTAGTCCCAGCTCTACAACTTAATAGCTAGAACTTTTTGCTTGTTATTGAGCCTCTGTGTACGTCAGTTTCTCATCTGTAAAATGGGAGTGTTGTGAGGATGGAATATGATACCTATAAATGCCTACACAATGTTAGATATAAGGTAAACACTCCGGAAATGTTGTCTACTTCTTGACTTCACTTCCCTCTAAGATTAGTTTTCTTAGAATTAACAACAAAAAGGTCAAGTTACTGCAGATACCCTTGAGTTCAAACCTCAACTCTAATAATTGAGTTTTATAACTTTGGGCTTTCTGAGCTATAAAATAGAATGTATGGTGCATTGTAGTGAGGGTCCAGGGTTTTGGTCCTTGTCTTCTCTGCATTTCTCTCTTTTTCCTTCTTCTCTAAAGATCTTAGTCCCCTTCCATGGTATCACTTGTTGCCTTTCATCAGTAATTCTCCAACCTGACCTCTGTCCATCTCCCTTGAATGTCTTATTATTCATAGACTTATCATGAATGCTAAGGCAAGGGCATTTACACATTCATTCATTCGTTTATTTTTAAAAATCACATATTCATTTTTTACTTACTCTGTACCAGGAATTGTTTTAGCTCCCAAGCAAAGGAACTGCTCCTTGAAGTGGGAGAACATCACAAAAGAAACAAATGCCTCAAGATATTTCAGAACTGTGTTGTTTCAGAGATAAGAACTGGTATTCTATGGATTGAAATTATAGGAAAGCATATTTCTATTCAAAAATAAAAACATTCTGGCATAAGGTATCTATCAGTAAAATGGACAGATGATGAGGTAATGAAGTCCTTGCCCTGGAGGAATTCAAGCACCATCTGGACCAGGGGTCCTCAAACTATGGCCCGCGGGCCACATGCAAATACAAATATTGTATTTGTTCCCGTTTTGTTTTTTTACTTCAAAATAAGGTATGTGCAGTGTGCATAGGAATTTGTTCATAGTTTTTTTTTAAACTATAGTCCAGCCCTCCAACAGTCTGAGGGACAGTGAACTGGCCCCTGTTTAAAAAGTTTGAGGACCCCTGATCTGGACAGACATATGACAATTATGCTATGTAACATTTGTACTAGGTGGGAAGTTTGGTTCAATTTGACAAATGTTTATTGAGTACCTCTGATACATAAGCCTACCTCACCTCCAAGAGCACTGTCAATGATAAGATTCTATTTCTAAAACCTAATCACCTAAAATTTAAATTAATCACCATTTATTACCCCCCAACTTGTCAATTGTCCCACCAGTCTTTTATAAATGACTAGAGGCCTGGTGCATGAAATTCGTGTATGGGGGGGGGGGGGGGTTGCCCCTAAATGCCCCCCCCCCGCCAGCCCAATTACCCCTCACTGCCTCTGCATACCAGCCTGATCGCCCCCAACTGCCCCCTCCCTGCCAGCCTGGTTGCTCCTAACTTCCCCCCCCCCCCCCCCGCTTGCTGGCCTGGTCACCCCTTACTGCCCCCCCGCTGGCCTGGTTGCCCCCAACTGCACCACCCCACCCCCCCCACCAACTTGGTCACCCCTAACTGCCACCCCCGCTTGGCCTGGTCACCTCTTACTGCCCCCCCCCACCCCCCCCCACCCCCCCCCCCACCCCCGCCAGCCTGGTCGCCCCAGGCAGCCTGCTGTTCAGTCGTTTGGTCATTCCTCACTAACACCCCTGCCGGCCTGGTCGCCCCACGCAGCCTGCTTATTCAGTCATTTGGTCGTCCCTCACTAACCCCCCTGCCGGCCTGGTCATAGGCAGCCATCTTGTGAGGGTGTGGGTGTCAATTTGCATATTACCTCTTTATTATATAGGATGACATTTCTGGGTGATAAGCCCAAGTTTATTGTTTTCTCCCAAGCACCAGCCTTACATTCCTTCTCACCAGGAGGTATCACCACATCAACCTCCTCAACCATCTTCCAAATCAACATGTCTGAGATGGAACTCAGCTTTCCTCCCCAAACCTGATCCCATGTTCTCCATCTTACCGAAGGTCCCCTCCATCCTCCTACCCACCCTGTGCAAATGTCACCCTGACTCCTTTACCTAATTATTGGCCAAGTTCTAGTCACCTCCTAGCTGGCCCTTCCTTCCATCCACACTGCCACAGGTCTTCATCACCTCTTGTCTACACTACAACCATGGCCTCCTGATTGTTTCTAGTTCTTCCACCTCTGCCCTTTCTAAGGTGTCCTTTGATCATGGCCAGCTGGAAGCACAGGACTGATCACACTACTTCCCCCTGCTGCTCAGCTCTGATTGTGGGCCTCGGCCTGCCTCTGACCCAGGCACACATTAAGGCTGGGACCAAAGGCCAAGCTAGTCATAAAATGCTCCTTTGCCATGAGTAGGGGAATGGGTGAACTTTGGATTGGGTCCCCAAATGCTTGACCCGGCAGGGAAGCCTAGTAAAAATGCTTTGATGTGGCATTTACTGCCCTCCACACATAGCCCCACTCCACTGTCCACCTGATCTCAGAGCATTCTCACCCCACTTCCCAACAGCCCCCTAACGACACATAAATGTTCACTTCCATACCTCCGCTCACACTGACCCAGCTCCTCTCAAATGTTCTCCCCAGTCTCTGCTTATTGGAAGCTCTGGGAGGACAGGAATTTTTGTCATAATTCTTCATTGCTAGTATTAAGAAGAGATACTCAATAATAGTTGCTTAATATCTCATCTTTCATAGTGCCTTACCTTTGTATTCAAAGTCAGATCATTCTCTATTGCCCATCCTCAGGTCATTCTGTTGGTGCCTTTAACCTCCAGTCTAGTGCCTTCTGCCCTGTATCATCTATATGTCTCTCTGTCCCAGCCGCTACAGTTAGACCTCGCAAGGGCAAAAAGACGTCTTTATCATCTTTACAGCTCTGTGGTATCTAGCTTGTGCTTTGTGCTCAGTGATGCTCAGCTCACTAAGCTTGGTTCAACCTGATAGAAGGACATGTCTTACAGTGTTAAGCCTCTTTCTGTTAACATGAGATTGTCAGCTGCTAGTCTTACACTTCTTTGGTCTGGCACAGAGCTACATGCATATCAGACTCTCCACAAATCTGTGTTGACTTGTTGATTGTTTTAGACCAAGTTGGATGGTCAGGCTCAGAGTCATTTTATTTTTCTTTCTTCCTCACTATCTGCCTGCAGCAGACACTCCTTGAAAGACAACACATTAGGATTTTTTTGCATCCTTGAGCCTGCATCATCTCCTCCCCGCACTCCACCTCCAACTCTTCCATTCCTTTTTAAGAGTCTCATGCTCTACCGACTGAGCTAGCCGGGCACCCCCATTCCTTTTTAGTCAAGGCAAAAAGTCTTTTGTGTTTCTGGAATCCAAGACAGGTGTTAGCTCCTTGGTTCCCATGGTAACCAAAAGTAGTTGTTAGGAATGCTGAGCTCTGATGCTGGGTGAGATAAAATACAGTGCCCCCAGGAGAGCTTCTTTGAAGATGGAGACTTAGAGACTTGTTAATAGGCTTACAAAAATAATGTGTAGACTTCATGTTTATTTCCTTTGAGGAGCTCAAGGCACTTTACGAGCATGCCTTAACTCATACTCATACATGCTGGTGAACTTGGAGAGCTGTGGGCACTGTGATGTTACCCTCGAGTACAGCTTGGAAGCTGAGGCAGGGAGGAATGAGGGAGCTTGTCCCAGAACACAAACGAGGCAGCCAGAGCTGGGCTTCCTCCATTTATCAGGGTTATGTGCCTGGTAGGGTTTGGTCTTCTGGCTGATTCATGCAGTTCTATGACGTGGTTAGATTGGCAGAAAGGATAACACAAGTATCTGTTCCATAGCCCACCTAGCTTTGCTTGCTTCTAGTAGAAGGCTCCCAGGATGAAGCAACAGTGAAATTTTTATGCTCATTATACCAGCATCTCAGTCCACCGGAGGGCAAATATAAACAGTTGGGATGTTCTTTCCAATAATGAACTTAGGAAATCCCAAATGATGACATTCTTTGTATCACTCTCTGCCAATCTCCTTATACCTCTCAGACAACTTCTCAGGGTCCTTGGCCAAGGCCTCAGTCTTCCCACCACTTGGGGCCTAGGATCCCCAAAAGCAGTTTACTGATTCTCTGTTTGCTCACCATCTATGCCTGGTCTCCCTCCTTACCATGATTATAACTAGCACCTCCTCATTGGTGACTCCCACATTTCTCTCATCTATTTCCCAAATCAATAGCTCTGACTCCAGTTCTTTCCCAAATCTAAGGAGATTTTCACAGTGCCCGCCACATGCTTAGGTACACAATAATTGTTGCATGAATGTATTTCACAGTGGCAACTTCATATCAGCATGCCAAAAAACAAATTATTAACCCTCCCAACCCTCCTTCCAAAGTGACTCTTCAGCCTAGAACCCCTAATCTGGTTAGTGGCATCAATCCATCCAGAGGCTTAACTGGAAGCCCTGGATCATCCCAACTCTCCTCTTCCCAGCCCTCCAGTCCCCACCCACCCAGGCAGCTTTCAAATTTGCCTTTGTCCAGGCCTGTGTCGTCTCATAGTTGGCTATTCCTGGCCTCCAGTGACTTCATTTCTCCTATCCCTCCACTGCCACCAGAAGTATCAGTCCAAAGTACAATCTGATCATATTTGCCCCTTTGTAAGTCTACATTTGCATCTAGGGTAAGGTTCAAAGTCCTTAGCATGGCATTCAAGACCCTTCACAATGTACCTCCAGTCAATACACGTTTCCTGTTTGAATTCCCTCTACCGTCCCCTCAATATGTACTTCCAGTGTTTATTATATGAGTATGTGAACATGGAGGCAAACAGGCTTGAGGTCTATCAACCCGAAGACAGTAACTTCCATTGTTTATCCCAGAATTGCTCTATCTACAAGAAGTCTAATATGTGTCAGGCAGTGTGTTAGGTGCTCAGGATACACCAGTGAACAAAAAGTGACAAAGATCCTTGCCTTCATGGAGCTTGTATTCTATCAGGTAACTCAGACCATAAGCTATGAACGTGATGAGTAAAGAAAATGATCAAGCCGAAACCGGTTTGGCTCAGTGGATAGAGCGTCGGCCTGCGGACTGAGGGGTCCCGGGTTCGATTCCAGTCAGGGGCATATACCTGGGTTGCGGGCGCGTCCCCAGTGGGAGATGTGCGGGAGGCGGCTGATCGATGTTTCTCTCTCATCGATGTTTCTAGCTCTCTATCTCTCTCCCTTCCTCTCTGTGAAAAATCAATAAAATATATTTTTTAAAAAAAGAAAATGATCAAAGGAAGAAGAAAGAGGAACAGAAGAAGGTGTATAAGATTAATCAGGATTTTGAGATTAAATCTAACTGAGAAGGTGAGATTGCTAATGGAGTTTATTCTTTATTATTAGGCTTTCTTCCTGTGTTCATATACTACTTTCCCTCACCTCTGGAGTCAGGGAATTGAATGGTTGTTCTGAACAAATTATGAAATAACAATAATAGCTACATTTTCCTGTGACAGGAGCTTACTATGTGACAGGCACTGGGCTGAGAAGTTTGCATAGTTTTTTCTCCTTTAAGCTTTACAACAGCCTTCAAAGATTGATGCTATCATCCCTATTTAACAGATTACAGACCAAAGATTAGAGAAATTAAAGCATTTGCCCAAACCCATGAGCTAGAAAGTAGCCAAGGCAGGAGTTGAGCACATGACTAGCCATTTTGCCTCCAACTGACAAATGAAGATAGTTGAGAACCACTCCTTTGGATGTTTCCCAAAACCAGTAGCTTAAAGAGCCAACACCATCCATTTTCACAAGAGAACAATTTAGTATCACAGCATGAGAGGGGCTACAGAGAACACTCAACACCTGCTCCCACATCCAGCATCTGATTATTTTCAGACAGATGGTTCTCAGCCTCAGTGCAGGCTTTTATTGCCAGAAAAATACTTCCTTCATGTCCATCCTCTGTCTACTAATCCAGTTTCCTCTCATTTGAGCCTCAATGAAGCTAGAGCTCAACTTTTTCCTGCCTCATAATTTTTCTTCGATATATTTGAAGAGCCAAGCCTCCTCTATTCCAAATTGGTCTCAGCACTGTCCACGTTCTGTAGCTGTTGTCTAGACATTATAATAACCAATCTCTTAAAGATGAAATCCTGGGTGTTTTCACGTCAATAGCCCTGTAATCAACGTGCTGAATGCTTGTGGAACATGACTAACCACTTATAAAAGAGCAAAGCATGAGTCAGAGAACCCCACCAAAAATAATGCATTTGGCCTAATCTTGGCCTGATGCGGATTCAGACTTCTGAGTCATAAAGCTCATTAGAAATGGGAATGTATTTGACTCTCATAAAGATCTTAGGGCAACACATATTTAGAGTGGTATATTTAGGGTAGGCCACAGGATGAATTTTGGAGCGTAGGCACATGACGTAAGGAGAGAATAATAATCTTGAAAAGAGAGACTTTGTTGCTTTCCTGTTCCCACCTTCTGCCATCAGGAGAAAAGCCTGATTTAGGGAAAGTCTCTTTATTTACTAGGAAAAGAAGGCTTTCGTGATCTGAGCAGGGGAAGGGATTTATTAGAAGCCATTTCTTTCTTTGGGCATGCTTAAAGCTTGCCAAGGAGTCCTCCAAAACTTCCTCAGGTCCCTGCCTTTGGCAGCTCTGTTTTTGAACAAAGCTGGCTGCTACCTCTCACTGCCATGAGGTGCTCACTCATTAGGAAACTGCTCTGCTCTGGGAGAAACGTTACCGGCAGCTGCACCCTGACCCCCCTTGATCCTTCCTCCTTCCCCAGCTGGAGATAGAGGCCAAGAAGAGGAGCCGCTGGACAGTAGAGGGAGCTAGAGAAAAGGGTGTGCCTTGGGGCAGAAGGTCAGCCTGCCCTCTCGGGGTAATTTCAGAGAGGGAAGGGGAAGCTCACATTTCCTATGGAACTACTCTGTTTCAGACTCTGCATTAGAGTTTTTCACATCCATTATTGCACTTAATGCTCATAAAAACCTTGAAGAAAAAAGAAAACATATCCCAATTTTACAAATGAGGATCTGAGGGTCAGAAAGCTCAAATCTACTCATCTAGGAAGTTCACAATCTCACCATCATAACGTGATTGTCATAATAAGTGTGGTGAGTGACCTTTTTTGAAAGATCCCCCTCTCTCAGAGACCACGTCCTTTCTTAACCAGTCTCTTGCTCTTGTACCCTCAGGCAGTTTGGAGGTTATGCCAAGGAAGCCGACTACGTAGCCCAAGCCGCCCAGCTACGCACCGCCCTGGAGGGCACAGCGACCTACCGGAGTGACATCTACTTCTGCACTGGGTATGACCCGCCTATGAAACCCATTGGACGTCGAAATGAGGTCTGGCTGGTGAAGACATGAGTTGTTCAGAGCCAGCACTTCGGGAATGTGTGCTGGGTCCACTCACTGGACGGACAGGAGGGGCTTCGAACTGCAACATCAGCTCAACCAACTTTCCTTCAAAGCCAGTTACTGCCCATTTTCTGAAATAAGCATGTTCAATACAATAGGGCTCTTTTCCTCGTGGTGGGAAATACAGCGGAGATAGGCCCCAACAGCATTTTCCCAGCTATCTGGGTTTCAAAAAATTGATATTTTAAAATTACCGAATCTGTATTTCTGTGATTGAGGGGAAAATGTAATTTGTGTGTGATCTTTATCTGTGATTCTTATAAGAGCTTTGTCTAAAAAGAAACTAAAAATAAAGTTATTTGACTTAAATAGCTAAGACAAATCCAAGTGTAATTATTTCAAGATTCTACAGTCCTTGGTTGCCAGAAGGGAAGGGGTTGGAGGGCTGGGTGAAAAAGGAAGGGATTAAGTACAAATTTGTAGTTACAAAATAGTCACAGGGGTGTAAAAGTACAGCATAGGGAATATAATATAAATTGTAATAACTATGTATAATGCCAAGTGGGTACTGGAAACACTGGGGGGAACACTTTGTAAAGTACATGATTGCCTAACCACTATGCTGTACACCTGAAATCAATACAAAACAATATTGAAAGTAAACTGTCATTGAAAAATAAAAAAAAAATGATTTTACCATCTTATAAATAATACAGTTATGAGTATTACTGATGGTGTTTACTGTGGCAGGAATCCTGTATTTAGAATTCCAAAATCCTCCCAAATGTAAACCCAACAATCCTGGGGTAGGAGGACAGGCACCAGACTTGGGGCCAAAAATGCAGCTGCATTAGGTCATGTCAAGGAGTTTGAATTTTATCCTTAGAAAAATGACAAGTCGATGGCTCTGAGCAGGAACATGATACTTCATGTGTAAGAGGGAAAATTCATCTTCAATGTGGAAAGTGGATTGGAAGTAGATGACACAGGAGGCAGGGAGGCCAATCACAAGATTCTAAGTAAAAGATGATAGAGGCCTCAATTAGGGTTATGGCGTAGGGATGGGGAGAAGTGGACAGTTTGGAGAGAGAAATAGGATCAACCGGACCTGGTGAGCAGCAGGTGAGTGAGATAAGGGAGCAGGGGTCAAAGTGCCCAGGATGGGGCTGCCACTCTCTGAGTAGGAAGCACAGGCGAGAAGCAGGTTGACTGGAGAACCGTGTCCACAAGAGGGTATTTAGGCCTGTGGTTCATCTGAGTGACGCCATCTCATGAGCAGCTGGAAGTATGTCTGCTGCTAAAAAGAGAAACCTAATCTAAAGATATGGGTGATATCAGCAAAATACAGACAGAGTGCATGAATTATGGACCCTGAATGGAGTAAAGAGAGAAGAGAGCCTAGAGAAGAATCGGGAGGAACCCCAATATTTAGAGGAGAGCTAAGGAAAAGAGCCTGAACAATGATCTAAAAGAAACAGCCAGTAGTATAGAAGGAAATCAGAAAATTAAAAAGAAAGAGGTGCCCAGTGAGTGTTAAACTCCATCAAGAGCTGCCATGAAGCAAGTCCTAAATGATCTCCAGTTTATCTCCACTGGCACCATCCTAGGACACGTCGCCATCTTTCTTCCCTGGATTCCTGCAGCGGCCTCCTGACTGGTCTCCACGTCTCCACTCTCACCTCCCTTTGCTCCATTTTCTACCCAATATCCAGGGGGATCTTTGCTTAAAAACTCACTTTACCCTTAGACTAAAAGACAAACTCCATTTTATGACCTGCCAGGCCTGTGTGCTTTGGCCCCTGACCACCTCTCCAATTCCTGTCTTTTGAATCTCTCCCTTACTATCCTCCAGCCATGGTGAGCTTGTACTTCCTTGCATATACTTCGCTCTTTTGACCTTTGCACTAGCTGTTAAGTTTGCCTGAAACCCTTTTTACTTCCTTTGTGAATGGCAGGGTCTTCTCATCCTACAAGCCCTAACTTTACCTCCTCCTCTTCCAAGAGACTTTTCATGACCCCTGATCTAAAGTGCCCCCCCCCCCCCCCAGAGTTCTCTGTTATAGCATTATTTTTTATGTCATAACACAAACCACCATTTATAGTTTTTGGACTTATTTCTTTCCTTTTTTTCTGTGCCTCATACTGATTATGTTTGATAAGAAGAACCCCCATACCTGCTTTCTTCTTCATTATACCCCCAGCACCCAGCCTGGGGTCATATATCATTTAGGAATTAATTAAACTGTACCAGAAAACTGAACCAACAGTAGCTTAAACTACTAAGGTTTTATTTTCTTGCATAGCAAGAAATCTAGAGGTAGATTTAGTAGCTACATGATTATATCTCTGCACTTGCCTCCCTCTTTCCCTCATGGCTGCAAGATGGCTGGTGCAGCTCCTGCCATGTTCGTTCAAGTCAGGAAAAAGGGGAGAGGAGGCAAAGCTGTCTCTGTTGCATCTGTCTCACTTTTTGAAGAAACAAGAGTTCCCAGAAGATTTCCATTTACCTCTAATGGTCCAGACCTGAAACTGCAGTGGAGATGGGAAAGTGTATGTGTCTGGTTTTCCAGCCTCTCTAGTGGGGAGCAGCAAAGGTGAATGATATTCAGAATGGCTTTACGGCAGTTAATCTACAGTGATTTCTGCAATGAGACAGTGAGTAGGTATGTACACCTTGAGTCAAGAGTTTGGAAGGTGAGAATTGGGGGACAGCTGGAGAGACTGACTGAGGCCAGATTGCACAGAATCTTAAAGGTTTTAGTTCTACATTCTAACTTCTGAGCCAATGCAAATGGATCAGGAGCACCAAATAAGCTCTCTTCCCAGTATCTCCTGCTCCCCCCATCTCTCCTCTCTCCCCCTATGAAAATCCAAAACAGCCCTGGATTGAGCATTGTCCTATGCACCAAGAGGTTGCTGGTTCGTTCGATTCCCTGTCAGGGCACATGCTGGGTTGCAGGCTAGATCCCCAGTAGGGGGCATGCAGGAGGCAGCCTATCAATGTTTCTCTCTCTCTTATGGATGTTTCTTCTTTTTTAAAAATATATTTTATTGATTTTTCACAGAGAGGATGGGAGAGGGAGAGAGAGTTAGAAACATCAATGAGAGAGAAACATTGATCAGCTGCCTCCTGCACACCTCCTACTGGGGATGTGCCCGCAATCAAGGTAAATGCCCTTAGCCAGAATCAAACCTGAGACCTTTCAGTCCGCAGGCCAACGCTCTAGCCACTGAGCCAAACCGGTTAGGGCTCTTATGGATGTTTCTATCTCTATCTCTCTCCCTTTCCCTTCCTCTCTCTCTAAAATCAATAAAAACATATTTTGAAAGAAGGAAAGAAAGAAAGAAAGAAAGAAAGAAAGAAAGAAAGAAAGAAAGAAAGAAAGAGGGAGGGAGGGAGGGAGGGAGGGAGGGAGGGAGGAAGGAAGGAAGGAAGGAAGGAAGGAAGGAAGGAAGGAAGGAAGGAAGGAAGGAAGGAAGAAAAGAAAATCCAAAACAGTGGAACATTCTCAAGGTGAAGAAGGAAGTGGTTGTCCCCTCCCCCACAGTGAGGACATAGGTTGGCTGGATAGTGTGGATATAGTGATTTAGAAAAAAGAGGGGCCCTAGCCAGTTTTGGCTCAGTGGATAGAGTGTTGGCCCACAGACTGAAGGGTCCCAGGTTTGATTCTAGTCAAGGACACATATCTCAGTTGCAGGCTTAAGCATGTGTGGGAGGCAACCAGTTGATGTGTCTCTCTCACATTAATGTTTCTCTCTGTCTCTCCCCCTCCCTTCCACTCTCTAAAAAACAATGGAAAAATATCCTGGGTAGGATTTTTAAAAAAGAAAGAAAGGAAAAAGAGGGACAGGAGCTAAGGAAATAAGTTGTTTATCCTCATTCTGGATTCAATAATGAAAAACAGAACCACAGAGACCAGGATTGCTAATTGCCAATCAGTAAAGCAATCTCTCTCCCTTACTCTAGCCCCGTGGTTGCAAGACCCCTTGAATGTGGGTCTTCCACAAAATACCGCCACACTCAAGGGGGCAAAGAGCCGCATGTGGCTCGTGAGCTGCGGTTTGCCGAGCCGCAAGTTTGTCGACCACTGCTCTAGCCCATTCTTTTATCAATATCTTTCCCAAAATAAATGTTGATGAAAAGACCACCCTGTGGTCCCATCTCACTCCTCCTCTCCCCAGGGTCTGGAGTAGAGCATATGGCCAGTTTTTAGATTGTTGTATAATTAAGTTGGAAAACCATCAGCAGTAGAGTACAGATATTAATGAACAAGTATCCAGACTATGCTCTGGGGTTAGTGCTCAGGATGGCAGGCTTAAGGCTGCAGCCTCTCTGGAACTGCTTATATAAAGATGCCCCGCCTTCTGCCTGAAGCCATCTTCCTGTGACATTAACCCTCTTGTACATTTTGTAAGCAACACAGCACAATACCACATTGTCCATCTCCTGTGAGTGTTTAAGGGCCACCAGCTGATCCTGTGTATAAACACTGTGGAACCCTTGGCTGAGCTCAGGGAGTTGGTCACCACTTGTTTAAGGAAGACCTCCCTCATTTACATTTGGCTTCTCCACTCTTGAGTAATGGCACTTTGATCTTTGAGCACAGTAATTAAAGCTTCACAGCATGCCACATTGCTGGGTATTTATTTGGTTGAGTGCCATGGATTTTGCCTTAGAATCTATATTCTTGACTAGTTCTAGTGTGTGTGTGTTTTCTTTAGAAATATTTTGTTCCTATAGCAACCATCACTCTAGGAATTTGGGGAAACACCCAAGCAATATCCAGAAATGCAGAATCAAGAATCAATTCATGTCAAGTAGGAATTCCAGAGCAGACTGAAGGTGTGGTAGGAATTGGTGTGAGCTGTGTAGACCTACCTCATAATCAAACTTCAGGTAGAACATGAATTAAGTTTTCCCTGGCAATGAATTAATTAGACTTTCATCAAAAAGTCATTTTATGAGCGGGCTGGAATCCCAGCCTCCTCTCATATCATGCTTCATCCTCCCTCCTGGGTTCCTTTTCCTAGTATCACAAGAATAAATGTTTGTTCCCCTAAGGCACTCCTCACCTCCCCACTCCAAGCCTTTGCTCACACTGCTCCCACACCTTGAATCCCCTCATGCCTGCCTGTCCATCCTGTACCCATCCCTCAAGTCCCAGCCTCAGAGTCTTTGAATTCTTCCCTGATCCCTCCAGTCACACCCCTCTTCCTCTGTGTTTTATGGTCCCTATATCACCCCCAGAGGACAAAGATATGTGCATAGTAGATGCTCAGTCTTATTAATGTAGATTAGTTTTAAAACTTACTAATTTACAAAATAAGAGGTGTTGATAGCTCACATTTATTGAGCATTCACCCTGTCCCAGGCACTATGCACACTCATTCCATGAACTGCCTTATTTATTTGACACAATAACCCTAAGAGGTAGTCACAGGCACTGTATTCTCTACCCCATTTACAGATTAACTGGGGCAGCTCAGCAGGTTCATTAACATGCTCCAGGCTACACAGATGGTACATGACAAAGCCAGAATTTGAACTCAGGCAGTTTAACTCCAGAACCAAATACTACTAAACACTCAGTTCGGTGTCTGGTTTCCTTGTCTGGCAAGAAAGGAAATGAGGCAGAATGTGACTCTACAAGTGAGTACACTGGGTGGATGCTCCCGCCTCCCTGTAGAAGTTATTTTGAGGCTCAGCCAAGGAGGCAGTGATATAACCCTATGTCCCTAGGGTGTATGCTGCAGAAATAGCACGGGTACCCAACAGCCACCTACGTGCCACCTGTTAGATCCGCAGCCCTGTCTATCTTTTCTCCCCTTCCCTCTCTAGTTCAGCTAAAAGAAGTTCTTATGCCACCAATACAAACACAGGACCATTTCCCCTCCTTAAATAAAAATAATGTTTATAAAAAACTTTTAAATATATAATGTGTGCTTGTAATCATGTTGTCTCTGCTCTCATTTTAGAGCCCTTTCTTATGGGCTAACAGGTTGTGGATATTCACCCTGTGTTTTATGAGTGGGGGGCCCTAAGCTAGAAGCAGAGCTCAGTGGAGGCTCGACCATTCGAGGAATCAAGAGGAACTTTCAGCACTTGGATGTCTCCTCAAGGGCTTCATGAAGGAAGTGAAGCTCAGGGAGTTGATTTCATTCCTAGAAGAAGCTCGATGGCCATTAGAGAACTCCATCCTTGACTCCTTTCCTCTCTCAGAGGATAAGGTGTCCCACCTGCCAACCAAGGTTAATCTTGTCACCTATGCTGGGGGTCAGCTCTCCCACTTCCTTAGGAATTCCATTCTATTTCACTCTGTCCTTGTGATTTCAATGTCTCCCTCTTCCCTGGCTCTTTCCTCTCAACATATAATCATGCTCAGACTCTTCAATTAAAACAAAAAATACTTCCCTCAGTCCTATCTTGCTTTCTAGGTACCACCTCAGTTCTCTCGTTTTCTTCACCAACTAGAGACCCGATGCACAAAATTCATGCATGGGTAGAGTCCCTAGGCCTGGCCAGCAATCAGGGCCAATCTGTGGGATGACTGGAGTGGATCAGGAGGCCCCCGGTGGCACCTGCCTTGCCCAGCCTGGAGCCGCCCGCTCACCAGCCCCACCCCCCACTGCTGCCGGCAGTTGCCTCCCTCTGTGGGGCTACTGGCAGGGCAATTGGGGGGCCCCGCTGGCACCCACCTTGACTGGCCTGGGGCCTGTGAGCTGGGGGCAGCTCCTGCATTGAGCATCTGCCCCTGGTGGTCAGTGTGCATCATAGCGACCAGTCGTTCCACCGGTCCTTTTGCTGTTCGGTCGATTTGCATATTAGGCTTTTATTATATAGGATTGCCTTACAAATTACTCACTAAGTGTTTTCTTTCCTTTCATTCCATTCACTCTATTCATCCACGTTTACTTCCTCTGAAATGGACCTCCATTTGCAAAATCCATCAGGTGCATTTTTAGTCTTTATCAAGTTAGCTGGCTCCTCTGGCTCCTCTGTATCACTTGACACTAAGACAGCTTCTTCTTTCTCCTTTGTGTTCCTTCTTTGGCACCTGTGACCTGTCATTCTCCAGGTGCACCTACTCCCCTACTTCCTTCACAGTCTTCTCTCTCCCTGCCCAGCCCTTAAATGTTGGTGTTCTCCGGGGGACATATACTATCCTCTATTATATCTAATCACTCTCCCAAGATGAGCCCATCAATGACGATTTGGATTATGCCCATAGGTTCTGTGACATTCATGTCCTGGTGACTCCCAAGGATTCATTTCCAGCCCACCTCTCTTCCTGACTTTATTTTTTTCTACATACCATCTCCTTTCAAAATGTGACCTTCACCAATGCTGAAATAAGAAATGGATCCATTGCTAAGACATACACTGAATAGTCCCTCCCTTAGTGAACACAAACAAATAACTAAAGCTTTGAAACTATTACTCATGAGGGCTCATAAGGAATTGATGAGTCCCTCTCTTTGGGGGAGGGGTCTCTTTCCAGTAGAATTTTTACTAGTATGGAAGTATTAATTTATTCTTCAAGTTACACATTACTAAGAATACATAGATTTCAATGATTTGTCAGCATATCTCCCCAATTAATTGTGATTTTCTTAAGTGCTGATATTTAGTATTATGTATTTTCCCACTTTTAGTTCCCAGCAGAATACTAGTTCACAGCAAAAAAAGCTCGGTATATGATTGTGGGAGGAAATAAATGAATGAATGTGTTTCCCAATTCATGCAACTGCTGAAAGATCACTGAGAAATGAGGATGAAGAGGGCTAACCTGTCTGCCTGTATACCACACAGCTTGGTACATGTCTAGGAGGCCAACAGGAACCTGGCACATAAAGGAAAGTAGAAAAAGAAAGAAGTAAGTCTATAACTCCCAGATGCTATGACCCACTTGACATAGTCACACAAGTAATTCACAGATAGCTCAGACTTGACATGTCCAACACTGAACTCTTGCTTCAGACTCTTCCATCCCCCAAAATCTTTTCCTCCCTCACTCTTCCTTGTCTCTCTAAATAGCACCACCATTCACCTACTTGCTCAAGTCAAAACACTGGAAATCATCTTAAGGAGAGACAGAGTTTCCCTGTTTGCTGGATGGTCCTCCCCCGTGCAGCTATCATCTGAGATCAGAATGTTTCTCTCGCCAATGAGGCCATTTGCCCCACCTTGGATAGCCCTACTGTGAACTTGATCAGTTGGCCAGTTGTTTTCTGTCTCCTCCCAATTTCTCTTACTTAAAATGAAGGGGTGGGTGGGGTAGAGAGTGATCCTCCCACAACACAAGGCAACAGTGCCTCCAGACATGCCTGGCCAAAGTGAGAGTTTAGAACAGCAGTCGCCAACGGGTAGTACGTGGACCACTGGTGGTCCATGAGGTCTGAAATGTTGGCGACCGCTGGTTTAGAAGAACACAGGCATTTTGCTACCCTCTGTGTCTTTCTTCTCTATTAACCCTGGTTTGCCTGTGCTTGTCTCCACGCTCTGGCTTAATACATTCTTGGATTCCATCTCATCATTCATTCATTCGCAAATATTCATCAAGCCCCTGTTATATGCCAGGCATTGTTCTGGGAATTAGAGTTACCAGTGAACAAAACAAAGACCCATCCTTGTAGAATAGGGGATATAGATAGTAAACAATAGGCATAATAAATTGTTTCTTGATTTGTGTTTTAGAAAGGAATAAATGCTATGGCAGAATTAAAAAGTAGAGCAGGATAAGAAAATAGACAGTGTTTGAGAGTACGGGATGAAGACGGTGGTGTGAAATTTTTACTAGTATGGTCAGGGAAGGCCTCATAGAGAAGAAAGATTTGAAAGGAGTGAGTGAGTTAGCCATGTGGGTATCTGGGGAGAAAATATTATAGGCATAGAAACAGCCCGTGCAAAGGCTCCAAGACAAGGTGAGTCTATGTGATTGAGGGACAGGTCAGAGAGGCTAAAGCAGGGTGAGCACAAAAAGAGATCAGAGAGATAATGGGAAGGGCCAGGTCATTTAAGTCCTTTGAGGCCACTTTCAAGACTTGGGCTTTTTCTCTATATAAAGTGGAGAAACCCATTACAGGATTAGAAGCAGAGAAGTGACATAATCAAACCCAGCTTTTCAAAGGGTCCCTCTGGCAACTATATTGATTGTACACTGTAAGAGATTCAAGTTGGGATGGGGGTTGAGGGACAAGAGTGGGAGCAGATAGCCAGTTAGTAGGAGTCTACTGCAGCAATGCAGACAAGCGATGACAGTTACCAGGACCCAGGTGGTGACATTGCAGTGGTGAGAAGTGATCAGAGTCTGTATATATATATTTTCAAGGTAGAACCAACAGGATTTCCTGTTCGACTACATTCTGGGTGAATGAAAAAGTCAAGGTGACTCGAGGATTTTTTATTTGAGCAACTGAAGAATTGATTTGCTATAAACTGAGATATGGATGGCTGCTTGTGGAACAGGTTTGGAGGTATCATGAACCCAGTTCCCTTCATTCTTCTTCTCCCAACCACCAGCAAGACAGAGATTCCACTTCCAAAGTGTCTTGAATCTTACTGGCTCTCTCCATCACCTCTTGGTGTACCAGATGACACTCCAACCAACTGAGCTACACCAGCCTGGGCCATAATATCTTTTAATCATTCTTCAGTATAAGCATTAAATTCATTTATTCTCTTCCTTGTTCACCAAGTTTAATTCAATTTTTGACTGAGTTTTGAAATGCAAATAGATTGCTTATTCAAATGTCTTTCTTTACAGTTTCAACTTTTCCTCTAAAAAGTCATGACTGTGACTGAGAGAAAAGTGAGGTAAAATATCTCTAATTTTATTTTATTCAAACTGACTTTATAATGTTCCCTTCTATGTGTTATAATAATATTGGGAACATACAGCAGCAAAAATTATTATATTTATTAGAAAAATGGAATGAACATCCTTTCAATGGAATGCTGGTGCCTTTGGGATTATCTGGTCCTATATGGATGTGTGCCTTTGGCTTTGACTAGGCTTTTTAGAACTCAATAGAAATAGATGTTAACCTGTAGAACACTCATAGCAATCCTAATAATTCTTACATGTAAATTCTATCTAATAAAGAGGGGATATGCTAACTAATGGACATAAGACACTGGGGGGTAAGGGAGGGTAGGGGTTTGTCAAGGGCGGGGGGAAAAAAGGACACTTATGTAATACCCTTTGTAATACTTTAAGCGAAAAAAAAAAAATAAAAAAAAAATAAAATAAAAGACTTTTTGAAATCTAAAAAAAAAAAAAAAAGAGGGGATATGCTAATTGACCCTCGCGTCATTGCAAAGATGGCAGCGCCCACAGCCAATAAGGAGGGAATATGCTAATTGACTGTCCCACCCTCAAAGATGGCAACGCCCACAGCTGCAAGTTGGCTGGCGGGGGAGGGCAGTGTGGTGACCAGGCCTGCAAGGGAGGGCAGTTGGGGGGGACCAGGCCAGCAGGGGAGGGCAGTTGGGGGCAATCAGGCCAGCAGGGGAGCAGTTAGGCATTGATCAGGCTGGCAGGGGAGTGGTTAGGGGGTGATCAGGCTGGCAGGCAGAAGCAGGCAGACAGGCAAGCAGTTGGGAGCCAGAGGTCCTAGATTGTGAGAGGCATGTCCAACTGCCAGTTTAGACCAGATCCCACTGGCAGTTGGACATCCCCCAAGGGGTCCCAGATTGGAAAGGGTGCAGGCTGGGCTGAAGGATCGATCCTCCCCAGTGCACAAATTTTGTGCACTGGGCCTCTAGTATGTATATAAACTCTGAAGGTTCAGTTGAACAGTGGGAACAAGAGGATCCATTTCCCAGATGGCGTTTCCATTGCCATGTCCAGTGATTTGGCAAGGATGACTGGAAGGCTGGGCTCTGCTGGTGCTGTTGACTAAAGTACCTATGTGTGTGTGGTCTCTTGTGTGGCTCAGGATTCTCAGAGCATGGCAGCTGTGTCTCAGGAGATAGCATCTGGAGACCAAGTATCCCAAAGGAGCAAAGCAGAAGCTGCAAGGCTTGTTTTGACCTAGTCTCAGGACTCATGCATCACCACTTCCACCACAGTTTACGGGTTACAAGAGAATCACTAAAGCCAGCCAAGATTCAAGTGAAGGGAAATTCGACCCCTGATGGGAGGAATCTCAGAGAATCACAGCCATTTTTAAAAACTTCCACTTCTCTTGGAATCCTTGAATGTGTTTGACATGTTAAAATATATCAGTTTTCTCCCAAAATTGTAGTTAAGAATGCCCAAGAGTTATCTAAGTGTGCGCTTTTATTACCCAAACTAGAGGCCTGGTGCACAAAAATTTGTGCACTCGGCGGGGGGGGGGGGGGGGGGGGGGGCGGGCCCTCAGCCCAGCCTGTGCCCTCTCGCAGTCTGGGACCCCTCAGGAGATAACGACCTGCTGACTTAGGCCTGCTCCTGGGTGGCAGAGGGCAGGCCCAATCCCTAGGTTCAGCCCCTGGTCGGGCTCAGAGCAGGGCCGATTGGGGAGTTGGGGCACCGCCCCCTGTCATGCACAGAGCAGGGCAGAGTGGGATGTTGTGATGCCACCCTCAGTCACGCTCAGGGTAGGGCCGATTGGGGGGTTGGGGCACTGCCCCCTGTCACACTCAAGGCAGGGTCGATGGGGAGGTTGCAGCGCCACCCCCGGTCATGCACAGAGCAGGGCCAATCAGGGGGTTGGGGCGCCACCACTGTCACACTCAGGGCAGGGCCGATGGGGAGGTTATGGCTCTACCCTGTCACACACAGAGCAGGGCGGATCAGGGTGTTGGGACGCCGCACCCTGTCATACACAGAGTCGCAGGATGATCAGGGGGTTTGGGCGCTGCCCCCTGTCATGCTGATCCTGGTGCTAGGAGGCATATTACCCTTTTACTATATAGGATAGAAGCCTGGGGGCTGGCTGGTTTGCCCTGAAGGGTGTCCTGGATCAGGGTGGGGGTCCCCACTGGGGTGCCTGGCCAGTCTGGGTGAGGAGCTGAGGGCTGCTTTCAGGCTGGTGGTTGTTGACGGAAGCTCCCAACCGCTCCTTTTTTTTTCTCTTTTTTTTATTTTATTCTGGGCCAGCTTTAGCTCTGGCTCTAGCTCTGAGACTTCCGCTGCTGAGCGTTCTATAATCGAAACAATGTATAACTCCAGCTCTGAGATCCCGCCGGCTATATTTGTTAGAATCTTTCAAACTGCCAGCTCAGAGGCCGGCAGCGCAGGCAGGGAACATTGGAGTCTGCAGTCCCTGGAGCAAGCAAGCCTCATGTTTGCTTCTAGCTGCCTGGCTGCCGGCCGCCATCTTGGCTGACAGTTAATTTGCATAAGGATATGCTGATTAGCCAATGGGAAGGGTAGTGGTCGTACGCTAATTACCATGTTTCTCTTTTATTAGTGTAGATATCATGTCCAAAAATATTTGCCAAGTGAGATTCTTTTCCAAATCTAGAAATCTAAGTTTATGTATCATGCTTAGCTTAATACTTTACCTTATGACAACCAGCAATTCTACCATGAATACTAAGTGGAAAAGGTCGGCTCCAACATCTGAACAAAATATTTCTAAAAGTTGTGTTTACTGACATCTCATCTGATTTCAATAAATCCATGGGGTTCAAGTAAAATTTATTTAGGAGCCAATGCTTTGTGATGAATAAACCATGGTTGTTAGTCATTTTGAACAACTTTTAATAACTGCCATATTTTCTGGTCATATTTGTTGTCCAAGCTTATAATCCCTTTACCAATTTTTCCAGTTTTGTTGTCCAAGCTTGTAATCCCTTTACAATTAAATAATATTGAATCAACAACAATGCACTTTTCCAACTTGGAGATTATACCTAATCCAATTGTAAATAAAATTAAATCTAAACAATACAAAAAATCTTCTGTAAAAACTATATCACTCATATCTGATCTAACTGCAGGTATTGACAACTGATAGCATTAGTGCTTTCATTAACTTGAATCACAAAATCTATATCAGATTGTAATTGTGTTAAAACATTGCTTTTCAAATAAGTCACAGGTATATAATGTACAGCAGAGGAAAAATAGGCAATATTATCATAATAACTTTGTATGGTGGCAGGTAGTTACTAGACTTACTGTGGTGATCACATCATAAGGAATATAAATGTCAGATCACTATGTTGTACACCTGAAACTAATATAATCTTGCATGTTAACTGTACTGTCATAAAATGGCTTTCCTATATTCTATAATAGTACAGATTTGATGAGGTATTATGGTATATTAAGAGGTATCATATTAATTTTGTCAGCTGATTGATCATTTTATCATCAATATCATATGTACTAGAGGCCCAGTGCACGAAAATTTGTGCACTGGGGGTCAGGGGTTCCTCAGCCCGGCCTGCCCCCTCTCACAGTCCGGGAGCCCTCAGGGGATGTCCTACTGACGGCTTAGCCTAGGCCACAGTCTGGCCTTCCTCTGTGGGAGGCAACAGGACCAGTCAGGGGAAGGCACCACCCCCATCACCCTGCTGCTGTTGCCACTGCCGCCGCCATAGCTGTAAGGCCTGAGCCCTGGGCCTCGCAGCCACTGTGGCTTTGTCCAGATGGACGTCCGGAAGACATCCGCTCTAATTAGCATATCACCCTTTTATTAGTATAGATTGTTCCATACATCCTGGAAGAATAATTTTTAACAGCTGTGTGACCCATTTTTGTTTTGCCACCTACTACACTACTAAATTATTATAAAGCTTTTTTATTAATAGTAGATGACAACTTAAAAACTATTGACAAATTTACGTATTTTTCTTTGGAAACATGTGAGGGACTTACTGATAAGATAGCATGTTGTTTCCCCAGGTATGTTTTTCATTTTGAAGATTTTAAGTTTTCATTTGTAAAATTTTCATTATAAATTATATGCTCTCTGTCATTTTATTAAACTTTGCTTATTTTAATAAGTCACATTTAAATAATATTTATTATAAGGGTCTATATCTACTTTTCCTTTTTATAATGCAGCCCAAGTAAAATCAAAATTTTTATTAGTTAACATTTTTCTCACTATTGTTGTATTTACACTTCCAGATCCAGCAACTGACCTTAAACATGCCTCTATACTTTTCACACCATCTGCTTTCCTCTAATAATGATAAAACAACCCAATATAAGAACAATGTATACTACTTCACTCAAAATGTTATAAATGTCAGAAAACTTTCTTTCCAAAAAATATCCTGAACATTCATAAATGACACCCAGTCTTGACGATTTGCTGATCCAGATAAAACACTGAGGTTCTTCGCAACTAACTGCACATTACATAATATACAATTCAACGGACCATGTTTACATCCTGATATAATATTAATCAAGTTAACCACCATATATCAGACAATTGAATTAATGCCCATGCCAGCTACCTAATTTGCAGGGCCAAATGAAAATGTGACACCCTGCCTAGACATGCTGATGTCAATCCATTTTTCCAAGAGCCCACTGCGCAACCCATGATGGATAGGTGACCCCAGGGGGAGTGTGGCAGCATCCATGAGGCAGAGGCAGAAAGGAGAAATGGGGTAACCCAGGGCACCAAAGGGTAGCATGGAGTGGATGCTGGGAGGCAATGGAGGCAGGATCATACATGGGCCAAGGCTCTCAGCCCCTGCACATGCTCCACTGTCCCATCTGACTTCACTTACAAAACACAAACTCAGAGATAAAATGTTTAAGAATTTCAAGATGGTGACCACAAAGCATTAAACTCCAAGCACAGGATCCTTCTGAGTGAGGGGCCCTGAACAGCTGCACTGGTCGCACCCCCACAAAGCCAGCCTTGGAAATGACTGTGAACAAAAGAGCAAATGATGTGTTCCTGGCCAGCGCACCCCGTCTCACACAGCCAGCCTGCACATGGCCAGTCATGACAGCTGCAGGATTTGTTGCAGAATGAAGAATATCTGATGCACTCTCTCTCATAATCTATTCTTTTCTGGGTTTGTTTGTTTTGTTTTGGGGTGGGTTTGTTGTTGTTGTTGTTGTTTTGTATTGAACTCTATCTTTTTATTTTTCAATTAACAGTTGATATACAACATTATATTAGCTTCAGGTGTACAACATAGTGATTATACATTTATATAACTTACAAAGTGAGCACCCCAATAAGTCTAGTACCCATCTGACACCATACATAGTTATTGCAATATTAGAGGCCCAATGCACAAAATTCGTGCAAGGGGCTCAGTCCTTGCAGCCCCAGCTTTGTCCATAAGGACGTCTGGAAGGTTGTTCAGCTGTCCAGTCTAATTAGCATATTACGCTTTTATTATTATGGACTATTGACTATATTCCCTAGTCTGAACTTTACATCCTGTAACTATTTTTTTCAATTACAGTTTACATTCAA
Organism: Myotis yumanensis; assembly: GCF_028538775.1. NCBI lineage: Eukaryota > Metazoa > Chordata > Mammalia > Chiroptera > Vespertilionidae > Myotis > Myotis yumanensis. The sequence goes on from NW_027223754.1 coordinate 189,228,265, forward strand.
CATTATTTTGTATTAAAAAGAGAATATTATTTTGTATTAATTTTAGGTAAACAGCACAGTGGTTCTTTTTTTCTTTCTTTATAATTATGACCCACGTGTCCTCCTGAGGTAGGAAGCCTGTCCTCCTGGCAGCAAGAATGTGACCAGGTAACAAATATAAAGAAAGAAGAAAAAAAAGAAATGTGACCAGGAGTCAGCAACCCTGGCTGCTTCTCTACCTTTCCACATGTTTGCTACATTGCTTCATTTCTCTGGCCCTCTGCTTCCTTTTATTTAACTCCTCATGTAATAAAGTTGGCTTTCTTATTATGAATTATTAATGAAAGGGTTAGGACAGGTGACCTCTAATATTTCCTCCAGCTCTGTCTCTGGGAGAAGGAAACAACACAAATAGATGTTTGACAAATGGCATTTGACCTCTTGACTGTTTTATCTCCATTTTTAATGGACTCGTGGTAATCAATACACTTAGATTCATCAAAGCCATATCTGAACTGTTTCGTGTGATGTTGTTGCCACACAAAAGCCAAAAGAAATGAGGCGTGCCATGTGGAGGTGCGTAGGCAAAAGGAGGCTTCGTTTCCTTAAGGCCTAGCAGCACATGGGTTAATTCTATCACCCCAGGTGTTTAAGTAACAATAATTAGTACCTAGGACAAGTTCTTTTATCTCAGGTATTCAAAGGGCTTTGTGTCGTTAACCCATTAATCTCCCTGCCTCAAGCCCTCAGGTGAGGAGGAATCTCCTTAGAAGACAGGCTGGCCAGAACATCACAACAGTGAGGAATGACTGACTAACTAGAGGGGCTGGAAGGAGGGAAAAGGTCACCAAAATAATTCTCTTGGAAGAATTAAGTGAGAAATCCTCTCTTGGTCTACTGACAACAATTTAACCACTCACTAGGCTTTTTGAGTGAATTCTCATGGATGTCACATTTCATCATCTAGAAAATCTCTTTACCCTTTCATGTAAACTTTAGATTAGCCTCACAGCTTCAGTATGACCACAATTATTCCTAAAGCAAGTAAAGGGGAGGACTCGCCTCCCTAGAATATTCTTCTCTCAAAGGGAAAAAACAACAACAACAGCACGGCTTTTTAAAGTTAAGCCATCTCTAAAATGGAACCACCCCACTTCAGGGTGACTTTGGGGTCAGTTAAAGTCCTGACTTGTTTAAAGTGGGTTTCATTAGGAAGCATCTATTGGAAAAGCACATTGATGAAAAGTACCGTCACAAGGCCTGGAATGCTATCATTGGGATCCTCCAATTAAACAATCTGTCCACCACCCAGGAGGTACTCCACTTGGGGCCAGGTGCTATGGGTACATAAAATGTAGAATTTGACCCCTAAGCAGCTATCAATCTAATCAAGAGGATGAGGCTAATACAAATAAAATAAATTAATAAATGTAGTTATTATTTTTAATACATTTATTTTATTAATAAATTAATTAATGCAACTAAAATAGGCAGAAAATATGGTTTCTTTAATTTTGAACAGATAGGCCCTATGTGCTTGCTTGTTGAGTTCACAGAAAGAGGGGACAAATGAGAGCTGGAGTGATCAGGAAGGCAGGAAAGCTCATAGACGAGATAGGATGAGCTACCAGTGATAGCGAACCTTTTGAGCTCGGCGTGTCAGCATTTTGAAAAACCCTAAGTTAACTCTGGTGACGTGTCACATATAGAAATTTTTTGATATTTGCAACCATAGTAAAACAAAGACATATTTTTGATATTTATTTTATATATTTAAATGCCATTTAACAGAGAAAAATCAACCAAAAAAATGAGTTCACGTGTCATAGGTTCGCCATCACTGATTGCTAGACCTTTCTTTTTTTTTTTTAAATCCTCACTCCTGGATATTTTTCTATTGATTTTTAGGGAGAGTGGAAGAGAGATGGAAAGACAGCGAGAAATATCGATGTGAGAGAAATACATCAGTCGGTTGCCTCCTGCGCACGCCCCAACCAGGGCACAGGCCAGGAAGGATTCTGCAATTGAGGTACACGCCCTTCACTGGAATCAAACCTGGGACCCTTCGGTCTGCAGGCCAACACTCTACCCACTGAACCAAACCAGCTAGGGCTGAGCTAGATTTTAAAGGTAGGGAAAGTATTTGGGTAGGAAACAGGATCAATGGGAATAAAGCACAAAGGATAAACAGGAATAAAGCAAAGGCAGTCCAGGTCAGGGACAACATCAAAGAGAAGGCAAGCAGATGGGCGCTTGTTTCCTTGGGAGGCAGTGGGAAAACCAACCTGGATAAACCACAGGGCCAGGAGACCTGAAAGAAATATGGATGAGAAAGGTAGGGCCAGGTCACAGAGCAATTTGAAATGAGACTAAGAGGTACTGATTTGGGGTCTTCAGATGTCTCTGTCAAACTACAAATATCCAGGAAAAGAACCAAGGAGTACATTGGGAGCAGGAGTGGAAGGATGAGGAGGGGGCCCATAGCCAGTATAGGTGGGACACAGTACTGTGTGTTCTACTATATGTGACCGCAAGAGAAAAGGAATATGATCTGCCAACATCAGCTGGTAACTTTCAGTTTTGGGTTCTATCTTGAGCCCTAGGAATGCCCCAGTAGAATGAGAGCCAGAACAAATACATTCTGATACAGGGTGAGGAGAAGAGGGATAGAGGGAACTTAAGCCAAAGCCCACACTTGATGGACAGCCAAGACTTGAGCAAGGACTTCTAAAAGAGAGTAGCAGAGAAGACAAATTTCCCCCAATTCACAATTTTGCCAATGACTGGCTCTTTAAATGCCCATACCCTCTTTCTGGCCCAGTAAAAGTTTTATTCCTTTGTTGAATGAATGCTCTTTGGATCTTACAATCAAAATCAAGATGTGAGGAAGACTCTGGAGACAGCTTTGCAGGAAGTAGGTCAGGAGAAGAATGAAGGGTCCTCATGTAAGACCAACTGAAGGCTTCTCCCAGCTTCCAGAACACATTGGTGTATATGGGGAGCAAGCAGTCGTTCCTAAGTTCACTCCCGCTTCAGGACCTCCCTAAGGCCAAGGTGCCTGGAGTGAGCAGTGGAGTGGAAAATAATTGTTATCACCGAAGAAGTCTCTGTAGAAAAGTTGCTGTGAAACTGGAATAGGTGTGTCTTTCTGACCTTCCGGGTTTTTTTATAGGCACTGCAGGAATCTGAGTGAGGGCCTCAGTCCTTCCGCCCATTTGGGGAGAGAATAAAGAAGCTGAGGTTGTCTCCTTCTTACTCATTGGCAGTTACAACCTCGCAGTCACCACAGCCTCAGCTTCCAGGGTGGACACAGAGAAGGTAAGTCGGAATGAAGGGACCATGCCCTCATCTGTAAACCTGGGTCACTCCAGCCATCTGGCTTGGGAATAACTGAAGAGGAGGAGAGCTAGGAGTATTCGATTGCAAGGTACTTTTTTTCCAAATGAATATGTGGAATTTTTTTCCTAGACAACCTCTGTTAAGACATAGATTTTGGTGCTAAACTATCCAAAAAGTCATTTAAAGGCAGGGACCATGTTGTATTTGTTCATTCTTTGGTGAACAAATAATAAATATTGAACAATAACATGATGCATTGAATTGATTTGAATTTAAAGAAGGAACAGTCATTAATATTACTAGGAAAAATCACCTGTCTGTCTCCCTCAAGCAGTGCATCAGTGTCTTGAGTGATCCAATGATCCATTAATGTCAACAGCCCTTGCCCTGGAGCCTGATTTAACTGGAATCCTATAGATCATGCATACCTTGTCAAACACACCAATTTATGAAAAAGATTCTGCATTAACTTCAAAAAGCCTTATAACGGAGAAATAGTAACATAGAAATGGATGAACTATCTGGAAAGACTGTTCTGTTCTTCCCAACAGGAGAGAGCTAGGATAGTTTTGAGGGCTTGATAGTTTGGGGCTATTTCCTTTAGTATGTGCAGATGTCTTTATTTTAGCCTGAGAGACATTATAGTGACATACATATACCTAACATGCATTCTTGTGGGTAGATGTAAAGTTATAAGTTTGTCTCATCTTTTTTTCTGCAGGAAAACAGAAGTCCATTCTCGTGAGGTCCACTTACAGTCACCATGTATGAGGACTACAGCCAGTCCACTGGGGACTATTATTTCCTCTGTGACACAGAGGGGCCATGGGGCATCGTGCTGGAGTGCCTGGCAATAATTGGCATAGTGGTTACAATTATTCTGCTCTTGGCATTTCTCTTCCTCATGCGAAAGGTTCAAGACTGTTGCCGGTGGAATGTCCTCCCCACCCAGGTCCTCTTCCTCCTGGGTGTGCTGGGGCTCTTTAGCCTTGCTTTTGCCTTCATCTTCCAGTTCAATCAGCAGACTGCCCCTGTCCGCTACTTTTTCTTTGGGGTTCTCTTTGCTCTCTGTTTCTCATGCCTCTTGGCTCATGCCTCCAACCTGGTGAAGCTAGTCCGCGGTGGGGTCTCCTTCTCTTGGACGACAATTTTGTGCATTGCTATTGGTTGTAGCCTGTTGCAGACAATCATTGCCATTGAGTATGTGACTCTCATAACGACCAGATGTATGATGTTTGTACAAATGGCACCCTGTCAGCTCAATGTGGACTTTGTGGTACTCCTGGTCTATGTCCTTCTCCTGATGGCCATCACCTTCTTCGTCTCCAAAGCCACCTTTTGTGGCCCGTGTGAGAACTGGAAGCAGCATGGAAAGTTCATCTTTGCCACTATGCTCATCTCCATCATTATCTGGGTGGTGTGGATCTCCATGCTCCTGAGAGGCAACCCACAGCTCCAGCGGCAGCCCCAGTGGGATGACCCTGTCGTCTGCATTGCCCTGGTCACCAATGCATGGGTGTTCCTGCTGCTTTACATCATACCTGAGCTCTGCATTCTCTACAGATCGTGTAAACAGGATTGCTCTGTACAGGGCAACGCCTGCTCAGCCCCCGTCTACCAATGCAGCTTCAGAGCGGAGAACCAGGAACTCTCAAGAGGTACTTTCCTGGGGGTATTCAGAGAGCAGGGAGGTTCTTCTGTGGGAGAAACAGGAGAGACATAGGACAAGAGGATAGCCAAGAGGGAACAAAAAGGGAGTGGTCAGAATTTAGTGGATGGCTAAATAGTTCAAGCATGGAAATGAAGACCCCAGAATCAAGGTTAAACTGTTTTGAAAAATGAGTTCTTCCAAAATACAGAGCGACCAATGGAATGAGACCAAGACAGAAATGAATCAAAGGCCCTAAGTAAAGAGGGTGTGGCTCTAGTGCTCATGCTGGGTAAAGAGAGGCACCCACTATAAAATGAGCTAATCAGCCCCAAATTAGGCTTGCACCACGCAATTGCATGACATATAATGCTAAATCCAGATGTTGTGGCTGTCAAGTACAAAAGTCAATCCTGGCAACAGTGATTGACATTTTAGAAGTTAAGTCTCAAAGTTAATTTGCCCAAACATCATAATAAACTGATTTGCAGGACTCAGCACCTCGTTAAAGTCACAAAGCCCAATAACTCTGGATCTCTGCTTTTCAAAGTGTTCACTGCTTAAAACCCTTCAGGGTTTACAAAAAGGCACAGGAAGAGGCATTAAATCAGAATCCTGAGTCAAGGCACAGATGTACAATCATTAATAGAAATAAAGCAATGTGCTTCTGTGACATTTTCATGATAATTTCTAGGTCACATTTTGATCCTTATGTAAGAGCAAGCCACCTGACTATCCTTTATTAAAGAATAAAATATATTATCCATGCCAATAAGGAGGCTTGGACACCAACAACCTGGGGAAAATGGTAGCTAATTTCAGTCATCTGGAAATATGTCAAAATTCTTTATTTCCTTTCTAAAACATCTGGCATATCATTCATAACCAAATGTCATAGTTGTACATCAATTCCTGTGTCTTAATAGGCATCTGATTTCTCACAATTTATTTCTAATGTGCAAAGATGATGCTATTTAATAGACTACTGCAAAGCACATATAATGTTCACTAGGCTCAAAAAATTAATAGAAACTTTCCTTCCAAGTGCATACACTTTTTAAAGCTGTAATCTATGGCTAATTACACATTCCCATTAAATCCTTCTCAGATAGATGCATCCATTAATTCTTTTCAGTTCAGATGACCGAGAATCAGACCCTGACAGTATATATATATCCTTCCGATAGAAGTTTTTCATTGCTTGCCGATGCTGTGTAATCAGCTCGCTGAGGTTTGTGGCAGAATTGCCGAGTCCATCTTTCTTGAAACTACTTCTCATAGTTCTCACCAGAAGATAGGATAAAACTTCCTGTGTTTGTTTTATTGTTGTTTCATGTTTCCAGGAAACAAAAGTCAGAGAGAGGAGGAGAGAGAAAGAGAAGTCTTAGTTTCATAAACCCCAAACACACTGGAATTGGTAATGATCAATATTCCATACCTCAAAAATATTGGGCCAGTGTTTAAAGTTGTTGAAGGAGTGTCCTTGTGGAAGATTAAGAGTTTGCAAATGCACAGTGTTTCCTGGGACTAGCCCTGTTTCTCGAGCATGGTTAGAAAGTCCATTTCTGAGCAGAAAATAGCCTGCCGGTGATAGTCAGTGTCAGCGTAGTTTGATACTTTGTTGGGGGCGGTGGGGTGGGGGGGACAATTGTGTAGTAAAGAACACATAGATCATGCTCCAAAATCAGGCAGAATAACCAGAACCTTCAGTTTTAGAGAATGGAATCAGAATTTAGGTCACCTGGAAAAAGTACAAATATCAAATATTAGAAGAATGATTAAAATTCAATAAAAAGTACAGGATTACACCTAGCTAGGAAAAACATACAAAGAGACACAAAATAGATAAGAACCAGGCAAGTATAGTATAGTAAGTACAGTATAATAACAATTACTTGAAAAATCCTAAGTGTGTCATAGGTCATGAGCTGACAGTGGGACAGCAGCTTAGCACTCTTTGTTTTTGTTTGCTCAGGAAACAATCACCGTTCTATATAAACAGACATGTGGTCAGCAAGAACAATGAGGCCATTGTACTCAACATGGGTCAGTCTCTAACAAGAACACCCCTTCCAGTCCTGGGATCCACTAATGAGAAGTGTGGGGAACTTGGAGAGGTTTCGGTGGGAAACCACAGTGATGATTAAAGGGTTAGAACGTCAGGCCTCTTCGGAAAGACTAAGACAATGAAACTGAGATGGCCGTTCTGGATGTGCCATTCGCGTAGACTGTTTAAATTACCTCTCTCTCAGTTCTGTACTAAAACATGACATCTTGTTTGAGTCTGTGAAGTATGCGTTTGTTATGCGACTCTTCTGATTAATACTGTTCGTAGCTGTGACTCCAGCCACATAATTATTTGATTTACCACTGGGTTGTGGGACCAGAATTATTCAACTGCAAGAAGAATAAGCCAAGAGGGAATTAGCAGGGAATTTCACACAAGTATACAAACCTCTCTCCCAGAGGCTGTTGTCCTGTTATTTTCTGTCTCCAACTGAAGACAATGGGTAGAAATGGACTCAAACCAAAGCATGAGGGATTTAGATGAAATAGGAAAATAAGGGTTGGTAAACACTGAAACAGATCAGCAAAGGGGATTAAGGACCCCATTTCCCTGGAAGGCTTTCGAAAGAAGATTAGGCTTTATCTCTCTGAAGTGGCTTACGGACTTAACTCCAAGATATAAAAACATCTGGATGAAGAATGACAATGCAGTCATGTTGCCACAGGACACCAAACAATTGGGTATAAATATTCTATGCCCTGTTACAAATGTGTTCCTAAAAAGCAGTATATTGATTGATCTTTTTAAATTAGTTGTTCTTTTAACTGAGAATTTTAAATGTGATAGAATTTGCAGAGACCTTAAGTATAGTAGAATATCAGCTATGAATCTTTTTTTTAGGATGGGAAAGCTCCTTTTATAATTATTGCCTACTTTACCTGTTTTAGACTAATTAGAATATTGTTGTATCAGGCTTGGTAAAAGCAAGACCCATGAATATTCGAAAGTATCACATTATTGTGGGCATTTTTCCGTCCAGTGTTTGAATGTGTACAAACAAACCTCATATTATCTCATTTGAAGGTTTTAAGACAAAAGTAATAAATCCATGTAATATAAAAATGGGTCAATGACTATAAAATAATATGAACCAAGAGAAAAATGTTTTTGCCAACATAGGCCCTTTGGGTTGTTTTCCTTATAGCAACTCCTCACTTTTGCTGAACATAGTTCTTTTTGAGAATTCTCAACAGTTTTTTCTTCAAGGCACCCACCTTACTATGAGAAACCCAATTTGAATGGTCCCAGGGGGTATGACTTTCATTTGTTCTTTCATGGGAACAAATTGCAAAGCCACTCTTTTGTCACCCTCAAGAGAGAGAACTGGCATAAAGTGGGGAGGAAGGCAGTGAGCTGGAGAATTGGGCTTCTCTAATTTATGATCTGGTCTGATAAGAATGTTGAATGAACATTGGTTACCAAGGGGTTGAGTGTGAAGGAGTCTTGTTATGCCACAAGGAACAAAGTTAAACCAAAAATTCAGTTCATTCTCCTGTGAAGGAAAAAAGAGCCTTTCATATATCACCGGACCCAACCCCTCTAAAAAATGCCAGTAGGAGGATGCCAGAGCATCATTTATAACTATGCCACCAGCACTACCACCAATAATAAAACATAAGGGATAGCACTGTGGCAGTTTTTATATATCATACTCTATTCCAAGGGCTTTATATCTATTAGTTGATTTAATCTCCAAAACAAACCAATGAAATAGATTTACTGTTTTGATCATCATGATCCCTCTTTTACTTCCATCAGGAAACAAAGGCAACAATCAGTTAAGGAATTGGGCCCTGGGTCACACAGCTAACCAATGAGAGAGCAGAGCCAACTCTACAGCCACCAAGTGTGAATACTAGTGGCCTCGCTACGTCTGTAACCATCAAACAACAAACGTGTATCGAGCCAGGGCCTAGCCTTAGAGACAAACACAGCCACTTTCTTCATAAAGCTACAGTCCTGTTGAGGAGACAGACATTCAACAAATAACTACATGTGTGATATTCTACAACAATATAAAATTGTCTTTAATGATGTTTTATATCACGTCCAGTTTTTTTACATTGAATCAAAATGTGTAGTGTCAAGCCTCAAGAGACTTTAGAGATGACTTGGTTGAGGTTTTTTATTCTGCTGTTGAAGACAGTGAGATGCCCTGGTCTTGCGGTGATACTAGAGAGCCAAGGCTCGGACCCAGTGCCCGTGTTTTTTCTCTAGAAAGCAATGAGGAATCTTCAGCCCCTTAATTACTAACCACAGATGAGCTTCTCCTGAACACAAAAGGCTCTCCATAGACAATCTTCCTCAGAAGCTTTAAAAAATACTCTTTTTTAAATTACAGATTTTTTGTTGTTGTTCGAACAGCCTCAATGGAGAATTCCTTTTTAAAGGGCCAAGAGCCTCTTTGCAAACCATGAAATCTTCTCCTAGTCCTCGTGTGCTGTTTCCCAGTGAAGCTCTGACACTAACCCAGCCCTTCCCTCCTTTGGCTTTCAGCCCGAGACAGTGATGGAGCTGAGGAGGATGTAGCATTAACTTCATATTCAGCTACAGGTAAATGTGCTCATCTACATTCACCAGAGAGGCCCAGAGCAAGCACTCCCACCTTAGGAGAGCGGTCAGGCTACGTCTCCGATGGCTTCTACTGACCTGAGAGAGCTTGAGCCTTCTAGATTAAACCATACCAGAGTGGCACAATAAAGGCAAGTCAGGCCTTTTGCCTCTGCCCAAGCCCCTCCCAATCCCCATCGCCACTGCCATCAACAGTATATTCTGGTGCAGTGAGTGTCCCTGGAAAGAAAAGGTAGCTTGAGGGTTTGTTTGAGGTTGCAGAGAAGCCTGCTGTTTGCCCTAGGCACAAGAGCGGGGGATTGTAAGTAAGTTTTTAGTATCAGCTGTCGAAATGATCCCCTGAGCCCCACTGGCTGCCTGTCTGAGTCACTGTCCAGCTCCAGCTGCCCAGGCTGCCCCAAGAGCTGGGCTAGGTCTTGACATCATCATCTGCATGTCCAGATGGATGTACCAATTTTAATCCTTCTGGGCAAAAGCAGAGGGAACACTGCTGAGTAGAATTGGAGGAAACTTGTTTTTGTGCTGAGATGGCCTGAAGTCACACAATCCAGACACAATTCTTGTACTATGGGGATCAGAAGTAACTAAAATGCAAGAGTGAAAGTCACAAACTGTACTAGGCAACTCTAGGCTAATCCCTCTGGTCTGTTATCTGAGACTCGGCCTTTTCCTAGAATGATGCACAGTCCAGGACATAACTGTATCATTTGCTATAATTAACCCTCTGGGGAGCCTTTACATGATGGGAAAATCTTTAGTATCCCCTGTGAGAATCTCTTGGGTTACTTTTAACTTCCGGTGATCAGCTATTCAAGAATCTTGCAGAGATTCTTGTTAATGACTAAGAGTAAAGAAGTTCTGATATGGGTAGACTCGATGTTTTTTTCCTTTTTTATTAAGAAAGCATTCAATGATGGTGAAATAATAATATTTTAAGCATAGTTCTAGAGAATATCATTCCCTATGTTGGCTCAGAAAGTTTATGACGGCATTTCTTCCTTTCTAGACTGTTGATCTCACACAAGAGTATGTCATCCCACGGCTAAACTCTGCTGCAGAATTATAAAGTCCCCAGGAATCACGAGTAGTGAAAACCCAGAAGACCATCCTAATGTAGCCCTGGTGGGCCGCTGGGGAGCCCACAGAATCACACTGCCAACAAATATCGCCTCATCCTTCCTGCTCTGCTTCCTGGTCCTCTCCATCCATCTGGACCCTTCATCAGAAGACTGCCTGTTCAAGCATAATTACAGTCTTGCTGGCCACCCTACCTGACTATGTGTCTCTTTCTTCATTTTGTAACTGAAAGCTTCCCTTCCTTAGCAATGCTAGAACAAATTGGTTCCTCCTACCAATGGGACTGAAAGACCCTGGTCTGAAGAAATTAGGGTCACGCTAATATGACAAAGTCTAGAGGTCAGTAGCAACTCACTTTTGGAATACTCTTCTAGTCATTTTTGTTTATTTGTGTGTTTTTTTGTTTTGTTAATCCTCACCCCAAGGATATTCTTCCATTGATTTTTAGAGAGAGTGGAAGGGAGGGAAGAGGGGAAAAGAGATAGAAAAAGAGAAGAGAGAAATATCGATGTGAGAGAAACACATGGATTGGTTGCCTCCCACAGGCACCTGCCCAGGGTCAGGGATTGAACCTGCAACCCAGGTAAGTACGTGCCTTGGACAGGGAATCAAACCCGAGACCCTTCGGTGTACAGGCCAATGCTCTAACCAGCCAGGGCTAGTCACTTTTTATAAGGGGCCCTTACATATCAGTGACCCAGCATTTGTGATAAAAGTCATAGCAGAATCCTCAGGATCCCACAGTTGGGCATTTTAAATAACGCGGACATTTCATAGACTTGGAGGCTGGCAGGCTCTCTCCCATGATGTCTTCATCCCAGACAGCGAGTATGATGGCATATGCGGCTGAGGTCAGTGACCTGCTTTGATGAACCAATAACAGCAAAGAAAGAGCCACCCAGTTGATGCTCATAAAGGATTTTAGGTGCTGCACATAAAAAGCAGGGTCTGCCTGTCTTGAAGTTTCTAATGAACCGATGCCTCTGTACTAATAACTCTGCCTTCATTCCTCATGCAGCCCCACGTCCTTCCCCATGGATTCATCTGTCCTTAGTACCCACTTGTAACATGTAGCAGGTAGACCAGGACAGAGTCAGAGGTGTGCTTCCGGAAGGGTTCTAAGGATCTAATTCAGCCCAATGACCTTGCAGATGAGGAAGCAGAACCCTAGAGAGATGGAATGACTTGCCCCAAATCACACAGTAGTTAGTGGTTTTCCAACACATAGACAACTCTTTTGTCCCACTCCAGGAGGCTGTCCATGCCTACATTTCTGTATTTACAAGGAAGGTGTGCTCCTCCCCTGAAAAGCAAATGGGATATTTCAGACCAGTGAGTGTTGAGCGCTGCTGTGTGAAAGGTCTTTGAAAGATAGCTAAGACTCCATACATGGGTGCGGGGGGGGGGGGGGGGGGGGGAGGCCTCTTTAATGACCAATGTACAGCATGGACTTCTTCTATGTCAGCAGTATCTCCTGAGCATGTGCAAGGTACCCGGAACCATTCTCAGGCTCGGTCCTGGGCAAACAGCACTGCTTTGGTAGATTTACGTTATTTGTGGGGGAGATAACACAATGCAAATATTTTTTTTATTTTTATTGATTTTTAGAGAGAGGGAAAGGCAGAAGGAAAAAGAGAACAAAACGTCGATTGGCTGCCTCCTGCACATCCGTACTGGGATTAAGCCCACAACCTGGGCATGTGCCTTGACAGGGAATGGAACCGACGGCCTTTTGGTGCATGGGATGCCCAACCTACTGAGCTACACCAGCCAAGGCAACAGCTCTCTCCTTTTAGAGATGAGGAAAGGGACTTGCCCAGGATAACATGGCTTGTTAGTGACAGAACCATCTAGAATCCAGGTCCCCAGCTTCTGTTCAAATGCTCACCTTCTACACAATGTTCCATTTTCATATATTTTTCTGCTACCCTCAGATTAGCTGCTCCTTTTTTAAATCTGTGCCCTGAGCAATGTGCTCAGCACAAACCAGTACCTAGGTTACGTGACCAGAGTTTTACCTTCTGCTTTTACTGGTAATAAGAAAAAAAAACCACCAAACATTAAGCCTTGGACCTATTGATTAGGTGGCATACTACTTAACAAACCACATAAAGACCCTAATTTGAGAGGGAATGGCAATCCATGCAATCTCCCATCTCTGGAAGAAAACCATCATCACTGAGTCTCCTTGTTTCTAACCCCCAAATGATAGCAATGACACCTTTGACATAATTTTGTTTATTTTGTTTGTTTTATAGGCAGGAAATGTTTCTGTTGAGTCAGCTCACAAATTTTAATGAACATATTGAGGACATATATGATAGCTCATACTGTTTCCCAAAACGTTTGTCCTAAAATTAGTAGAGGTAAAATTAACGTCTTTGTACCAAATTGCCTCTGAAGTGTATATAGCACAATTCAACCAAAAGTTGGACTATGTATTAGTTAGATTTGGGGGGCTGTATGTTCCAAGTATTTCATTCAGGCTGTTTCAGGAATGAAGTTGTACTGTAAGGTTACACATGGCAGCAGGGAGACAAAACCCTCTTTGGGAACCCAGTATAGTCACTCATCCGGCTTCATCTAGAATCTAGATGGACTACTGTCAGGCATTGGGAGGAGCTTGCTGTCCCCTGCCCTGGTCCCACAACCCCTCCTTAGCCACTATCAGCTGACTGACTTTCTCCCTATATATCATAATTCAGACTCCTAAGAGAGGGTCTGATTGGTCCAGCTATTCTTCACTGTCTCTGATTGGTAGCTCTTTTGCGTTGTTCCTCCTCTTAATTTACAATCAGCCTGTGGATTGGATGCCCTTGGGTCCAGTACCCACCATTGGTCCATTCAGCTGGGTTGGTCATGTGGTACAGACTTGGTCACATATGTCTGCTCCCTAGTGAGAAGTGTTCTTTGGGCAACAGGGGAAGGCATAACATGCATCATGACTGACCAACTCAGGAGAGATTAATCCAGGAAAATAAAATTTTATTAAGTTATAGAATATTTTAATGAAAATACAATTTTATTCCTTTTGAGTTTATGAAGCAATTCACATAAAGCTAAAAACCCCAATAGTCTTCTAAGTTGAAATTTATGAAGAACCATTTAAAAGAATAAATAAAACTATGATTACCTATTGTACTCAATTACTCAATTCAATAAGTATTACTTGATGATCTAAACTCATTTACTTATATGTAATGGGTTACATAATTTGAAAGGCACTTATTCTCTTAAGTATTTTAAATAGTCCTCTTCTAATTTCATTTATTTATCCAAAAGAAAGGGTATCAATGAAAAACTTCACTATAAAATACCTTCCTAATGAAAATGGCTGGTTAGCTCAGTTAGAGCACAGAGCTAACAAAATATCTGCCCGGGTAGGTATTATTTAATATATCCTTCATCTTGATGCTTTTTTTCCTAATTCAAAGAGCATCAAAGGTTTATGTCCCTCCACATTAAATCTCATAATCGCCCCATAAACTTAAAGGGTCTCTACTTATCATCCCTTATTTCAACCTGTGGTGTGGTTAGGCTAACTGTCCCTCACTCTCTCTACCCATTATTTCTTCATTCTTCTTTTACATCAATGCTCCCTTTTCCTAGGATTATATCTTCTTCGTATTGGTCAGATTTGTGCCTTTTTATCCTACTTTTCATCCTCCCACAATCAGTTCTAACCCACTTCCTCTAGAGACATGGGGACACAGAGTTGTCACACACCAAGACCAACTTAACTTATGGCACAATGAGGTTCCCTTTTTTCTCTTCACACTTAGATAGTAAACAAGATACTTCTGTAGCACCTTTCTCAGAATAAGCCTAATCATCTATTTTAAAAGCACACAATGAGAAATAAACCAGAAAATCTATGTTGTTTCCTTGGTAGAAAAGCCTCTGTATTTTGCACTTGAGGGAGATGCTTCTCAATTAACATTAAATGGGAGTGATCATGAAGACCTTGACTTTGAGAAGTAATACTTGACATCTGAGCAAAGAAAGACTTTTCTTGGAATTGTTAAAAATGTCTTAATGGCTCAGGCCAGTTTGAAGCTACTGGTCTCTTCTGAGAGATCATGTTTGCTGCTCTTCAAAGATAGATTAGTTAGAATTAAGTTTGCATTTTAACATATAGCAGAACTCGCTTATTTAAAGAACTTCAAAGTGGCTACCTCAGGAGACACAGAGATGCACCATTGCTTAAACTCTGATTAGAATGCCTTTCCTGGACTGCCTTCAAGGATGTCTCAAGGAAATCAGTGGGACTGGATTACTATGAGGGTTAAACTGTCCGATTGAAGAAGTGAGTTGAATGATGAATTTCTAATATTGATCTTATCAAAATACTCTCCCATGTTTTAAATCAAATAGAAAAAAGTTAGTATAAACTCTCAAGCCTGGCTGGGTAGCTCAGTTGGTTGGAGCATGGTCCCAAAGCCAGGGTTGCGGATTTGATCCCCGATTGGGGCACATGCAAGAATCAACCCATGAATGCATAGATAAGTGGAACAACAAATCAACATTTGTCTCTCTCATATTCTCTCCCTTTTTCTCTCTAAAATCAATGACTAAAAAAATTAAAAGTAAAATAAACTCTTGAAAAATCTCGAGCGCCTCATTGCCTAATCTGTTTGCAGCCTTGGTCAACCCTCCTAAACCCATGAGAGGACTGTGACAGCCACACCAGCCTGGGAACCCCAGCCTGATTGGGAACAATTGCTCCTGTTGCAAAATAACACAGGGTTATAAAGCAAACACACCAACACAGCCTGTTTTATAAAATTTTGATGTGTTGTTTATCATGGACTTTTTTGCATTAATTTGCATTATTAAATTTTTGTATAAAATATTATTGATCGTGATTACTGAGGGTTTGGACACTCCCTGGAATTCTGTGCCCAAGGTGAGTGCCTGGCTCTCCTAACCCCAGCCCTGCAGATCAGACTTGCCTCCTGTGGAAGGGTGTGAGCGGGAAAGGAGAGGGAGCCCAAGCTGCACAGTAGAATCACCTGGGAAGTTTTAACAGCTCTCCATGGCCTGACCTCACCACAGACCAATTACATCAGAATTTCTGGGAGTGGAGCCCAGGCATGGTTATGTTTTAAAATCTTTCCAAATGATTCTGTTTTGCAGCCTGGGTTGCAAACCACTGCCATAAGCAGATAATTAGAATTGGATGGAAGGAATTAGAAAGAGAGAGACATCAGGATCCAGGCCTGGGTAACTAAGGGGATGAGGGTTCCACTTGTAGAAGAAGTAACTCAGGAGGTGAGCTCAGGAAGAGAAACAGGTGTGGGTTGGAGAGGACAGCAAATGAGTACAGAGTTGAACCAGTAGAGTGTGACGTGGAAACGCACAGATGAAGAGAAGGCTGTGAAGTTCCAAAAGACAGAGAAAAAGATTCAGGAATGAGCTTAGAGGTGGTGGAGGAAATTGTGGGGGGAGAGGTGATTGGATTGGGAGCATAAAGAGAGGCCTCGAGAATGCCTAGAGGTGGAGAAGGCTGCTCCCTCCCTAAAGGGATTCTTTCCTGATACCTCTGCCTCCACATCCAGTTCCACCTTTAACACTGGGGCATCTCCACCACAGTCCTGTTGGCAGAACCACACTCTAGCTCTGAATGAGTAAACCAAGAGAGCATACTGAGATTCTTCAAAGATTGGGAAGGCAGCTGCTGGGGCTTGCCTGGAAGATGGGTGAATCAGCAAAAGAAGGAGAAATGGGGCCAACTATCCAATGCCTGTCCCCAAACCTGCCTAATCAGCACAATCAGCTGGGGTACTTGTTACACATAAAAATGTTCATACCGGGGGCCCAGACCTACTCACCCAGAACCTGCAGGAGGGGCCCTGGGATTCCTCGTTCTTAAGTTCCTAGGTAACTCTTAAGATTGGGTGAGTTTGGGAAGCACTGTTCTGTTGACAAGAAATGGCTTCCTCTGTGCTCTGGTTTGTAGCAAACACCGTCCAGGCTTTGCCAATTTGGCCCCGGAAGGCAGAAAGGGATTGGCTTTTATGGCACAATCAATGGAAAGATTTTTCTGTCAGTCAGGCCCTTGGGGACATTCAGCTTCCAATTTGCATCTTCCTTTCTCCCCTTGTCTGGTGTAATGTTCAGCCCACCCCCACCCCACAGCTGCTGCATCGTCACCATCCAGGACACACTCACCCGCCCGCTTCTCCTAAGAGAACATGTGACCAGAAGCAGCTTGTTGCCCTGAAATTTAGGCAGATAAACCCTTCCTGAGCCTATTTGCTGGCATCCTTATCTCCTTCCGGCTTGGGTTTATACAGTGTGAAAGGTCCTTGTTCATCCATTTGGTTCAAGTCAGTTTAGGAAAGTTAATGCACTTGGGGAAAAGGACTGCACTTGATCTTTGGGGGGATCCATCTGAAAGACTTCTCTGCTGTTTGGCTCTGAAGCATGCGTCTCTCTTTCTTCACATTTTGAAGTTTGCTCTTGTGTAATTCTCCTAGGAGACAGCACTTTGCCAAGCTTGACAGAGAAAAGCTTTGGGGAAATAAAAACTTGGACTTGATGAAAGGCATTCAGTCCAAAGAGTAGAAAGACGTTTCTTTCTTTCCTCCAAGCCTCGGGCTTGTGAGTAGCTTTTATCACATTGGTTTCCCGTGTTCTTTTATGAAAACAAAAAAGAAAACTGATGGTGGATCAGCTGAAGTTCATCAGAATTATTTAAGGATAAATTGGCACAGAAAACACAAGGGGGGAATCTGACAGTGGTGTTCTCAGAGTGAGATGCCATAATCTTAATTGTGGCAAACGAACACAAAATGAACAGATAAATTTTTTTGTCCCCGAAAGTTTATTCGCTCATGAACAAATGCTCCTATGTGTGCATGCGCTGTGCCAGCCCCTGCGAATACAGAAGGAAACAAAACAATTTCTGGTCTTCCAGAAATATACAGAATAATGGGAGAAAAACAAGTAAAAAACGACAAGTAAATGTAATTTCAAAGTATAAATCCTCTGAAGGAAACAGACTGGCTGCGGAAACTGAGGCCTCACTACGGAAGTGACCTTTGGGCTGAGATGCAAATGTTCTGCAGGACAAGAGTTTGGGGGCAGTTGGGAAGAGTTGGGGGGAGACTCCAGTGGGAGGCATTTTGAGCTGGGGGCCCTCAAAGGAAGGACTTCTGGAAAAACTTGTCCTGACCAGAGTGACTGGAACCATTGAGAACTCTAACTTGAAGGATCAGAACCAAGAAGGGCTGGCAGACCCGATAACAAGCAACACGTGCCAGGATCGGATTAAAGGATGGTGAGATGTGATTGCCTGGGGTCTGGGGCAGTCAGGCGGGGTCTGAGGGTCACAATACATACGAAGCTTTTTAAGACTGAAACGACTTTCTGGCTGAAGAGGCACCTTGAGAAAAGCAGGGATCTGGGAAGCCGTAGAGAGTGACAGAATGCCATTGGGTTGTGACACAACCCAAAGGGCACATGAGAAAGTGTGGAAATCCAGGTCTCGGGAATGGGTTGCTCGCCCAAGTAGGGGGCAGTTGGTGGCATGCGTTCCTCCTCAGCGATACAGTCTTCAGATTTGCTACCTATTTGCAAGGAGCTGTGTTTTATTCGGCTTGATAATGTATCTGCATATGGGCAGTGGTTAGGATTAAAGATAATGGTTTCATCTCTCTTACAGAATGGCCCTCTGTACCTTGCAACGACATCTGATCTGTGTATATATAGATATGTAAGTGTGTGTGTGAGTGTGTACATGTGCTCACACATCCCCCAGCAGACACCTCACTCACATAACTAGGGAGTTCAGAGACTCCCACTATCTCTAAAAAAAGATATTTGAAGAGCATAAAACTTCTGCATTTATTCTTTATGCAGAATTGATAAAGAACTATTTTTCTCCCTATTCTCTTAAAATGAAATCTTACACACACACACACACACACACACACACACACAAACCCCAGTGTCCTGGCAAAAACATACAGGCACCAATTTGGTGTGTCATTGCCACCAGGTATGTTAGGAAAACGGAGGCACAGAGGACCCAGCCAGCGCCTTTGAAGGGGCTTGGGGTGGGTTGGAGCCCAATCAAAAGAAGCCCATTCTGTGCACAGCAGGGTCTGTGCCTTTGGAGGCTGCTTCTCCTCATATCGTCCCCCTCGCTCATGATGTGGCTGGGACCTTCGGGAACTTACAGGAGGATATAGCCGCTCTCACTAGGAGGTTCTGTGATGAGGCTGAGCCCCTCTGCCCAATGTCTCAGACAGTTCATGATACTCTGGAAATTATAACCTAATGTTCTCCTGAATTTCTGACTCTTAAGTCTTTAACTTCACCTTAACATAATTTTCTCTTTATTATTTTGCCAGGTCTCTGATTTTACAACCCTTCCTCCTACCTATCAGCCCTCTTTTCCCATCGCTTCACCCCCACTCCACTTGTTGTCCCCCACTCAACCTTGGTCCTCTCCTCTCTGTCCCTCTCGTCTAGGTAAGTCCAGTCAGATGCTCCCTCTGACCCTCACCCTGGTTCCCCATGTTCATAGAATTCATGGGCTTAGGCCTCAGATGACTAAACTCGTGCTATGCAAGGGCAACCCACAGACCATTTTTATTTTGCTGAGCAATACAAATAATAGGATTCTTTCTTACCCAATTAATCATCCTCAAAGAACAATATGGAGTAGTATTTTTGCACTTAACAAATGGTAGCTTTTATGTAGAGAACTAAATGGGGCAATATTTCAGGCATTGACCGCATGTATCTGAGGACACTGGTGTATATAAAGTTCAAGTATCTTTGCAAAGGATTCTACATTATCACCATGTCAACATAAAGTGATATTAAATGTAGCAAATACAACAAGCCCTCCATATTCACAGGTTCCGCATCTATAGATTCAACCAACCCAGATTAAAAACATTTGGGGAGGCTGTGCCCTCAGTGGTCCCCGAATCTGTCTCTTGCTTCAACAGTGTTTAGACAGGACAGACCCAGGGACGCCCCTTCTTCCAGCCTCCGACCAACCTCCAAACACCACCTTTTCCAGTCATCACCTTAGGAACCACCTCAGCCTCCACGACCAGCCAACACCATTTTGGTTTTTTTTTTTGTTTTTTACCTTAACTCCTTATTGCCAAATAACCATGAGCTCCCAAATTCATCAGAATTATTCCACACCGCCAACCACCTTGTCAGCCTGCATCTGCGGGCCTCTTACACCTACCTCTCTCTGGGCTTCTATTTTGACTGCGATGATGTAGCTCTGGAATGTGTAGCTTCTTCTCCCAGAGTTGGTGGAGAAGAAGCACGAGGGCACTGAGGGTCTCTTAAAGATGCAACAGCAGCCACATTCTCTTCCAGGACGTGCTGAAGCCTTCCCAAGATGAGAGGTGAAACTCAGGATGCCAAGGAAGCCACCATGGTCATGAAGAGGAGCTTGAATCAGGTCCTTTTGGAGCTGCAGGCTCTGGGTTCTACCAGCACAGACCCTCAGCTCTGTGACTTCCTGCAGAACCACTTCCTGGGTGAGGAGGTGAAACTCATCAAGAAGATGGGCTACACCTGATTCACCTCCGTAGGCTAGCTGACCCCCAGGCTGGCTGGGTGAGGATCTCTTCCAAAGGCTTCCCTCAAGCAGGACCAGGAGCCCTTGGAGCCCGGAGGCCTTTGAAGAGCCTCTCTGCCTCCCCCTGGTGTCCGGCTTTTGCCTGAGCCTCTCCCTGAAACCACTAGGCATCCTTTTAACCACCCTGGAGCCCTCTCCCATGCAGTGGACCAAATGGAAACAATAAAGCTTTTTGTAGAAAAATTAATTATTTAAAAATATTTGGGGAGGAAATGTTACCTGTTGCTGGCATGTATTATGTAGTTAGGCCTGCAATGGTTGCTTCTGTACTGAACATGTATAGACTTTTCTTCCTTGTCATTATTTCCTAAGCACTATAACATCTATTTACATAGCATTTATATTGCATTGGGATTATAAGTAATCAAGAGATTATTTAAAGTATACAGAAGGATATGTGTAGGTTATGTGCAAATACTACACCATCTATATTTATAAAAGCCTAAGTGACAAGATGACTGGCTCATAGCTATGATGCACAATAGCCACCAGGGGGCAGATGCTCAATGCACAGGCATGGAAACATGGAACAGACTGATGAATCTTAGAGGAAAGGGGGGAGTGGGGAGGGAGGGAAGAAGTTAACCAAAGATCTTATATGCATACTAGAGGCCTGGTACATGGATTCATGCACTGGTGGGATCCCTTGGCCTGATCCGCAGGGATCGGGCCGAAACTGGTTCTCCGACATCCCCTGAGGGGTCCCAGATTGTGAGAGGGACTCCACCAGTGCATGAATCTGTGCACCCAGCCTCTAGTTTTTTTTAAAATATATTTTATTGATTTTTTTACAGAGAGGAAGGGAGAGGGATAAAGAGTCAGAAACATCGTTGAGAGAGAAACATCAATCAGCTGCCTCCTGTACACCTCCCACTGGGGATGTGCCCGCAACCAAGGTACATGCCCTTGACTGGAGTCAAACCTGGGACCCCTCAGTCCGCAGGCCAATGCTCTATCCACTGAGCCAAACCAGTTGGGCGCAGGCCTCTAGTTTTATATAAGGAACTTGAGCATCCATAGAGTTTGGTATCAACAGGGTAGGGGATGTGGTCCTGGAACCTATACCTGGTAGATACCAAGGGATGACTATACTCTATTCATATAGCATCTTCCCTAAAGCAAGACTATGAAGAACTATTCTGTAAAATGCAGTCACCACAATACAATATATAGATGGTGTATTATAGAATTATACATCTGAAACCTATATAATTTTATTAACCAATTTCACCCCAATAAATTCAATTAAAAAAAATTTTTTTAATACAACTGCCAGCCAGAAAATGGATTATAACATCCAGTAACAAATAACACTCACAAAAGGTGAGGGCGCATCCAAACAATGGAATGCATTTTCATTTCACCTGAGGGCTAAGGAAGTGTTTGGGTTGCGGATGTCGGGGAAGAATATTGTACAATAAAACTGATAATCTCTCCATGGTTCTTAAGATTCAAATACCAGGCACGACAGTTTGGCAGGTAAAGTCCAGAACTCTGAGAATTCCAAGAGTCCTTAAGCTTATCAAGCCCAGCCTCTCTCCTAACACAGAATTCCCCACGTCATCCTCAAGAGAGCATCATTGAGACTGAACACCTCCAGCAGCAGATAACCCACCACTTTGCAGGAAGTTCTTCTGGGATCTGCCTCCCTAAAACTCCTAACACTGAGCCACCCGCTATGCTGTCATTATTCAAGACGGCTGGGAGGCAGCATGGGGTTGTGCATCAGGGATCCAAAGGCAGCCCTATCACTTGGTAGCTGTGTCACCTTGGAGCTTCCATTCCTGCAGGTGTTAGTAAAAGGGGATGATAATCATAATAATGTATAAGGCTTTATAAGTATTAAATAATATTATACAAGTAAAGCCCTTAACATGGAGCCTGGCACAGAGTAAGCACACATTAAATGTTAGCTCTGATCATGACAACACACCCTGCAAAGTCCTCTCCTCTCCAGTTGAACTATCTCCATTTCCATCAATCGGTCTGTATATCATGAAGTTCTTTTAAAAAGCTCCTCTGTTAGAAGCTCCTTCAGTACCAGGAGATCCACAGAAATGGATTTAATATTCTGATGTCGTGTATGTAACATGCCTCCAGTTCAGTGGGAACAGCGCCGGCCTTGACCTACACAACACGACTGTGTCAGTACTGCCTGTGATTGCCTTGGCTCTTTGCCTGCTGAGCCACATCACGGGTCCTTATCAGTCTTACAGCCCATTCTGTGCACAGCAGGGTCTGTGCCTTTGGAGGCTGCTTCTCCTCATGACTGTCAAACCAAGTACTTACGTGGTTTATTTGGGGGAGGGAGGGCATGAATACATTTATAACTATTAAACTAAATTTGGGACCTTTATTCTAATCGATTCCAATACATTATTATTCAATCTTTCCTAATGTTGTGTCATGTGTGTCATGGGCTTATCAGAGGGGTGGTGTGTGTGTGTGTGTGTGTTTAGTTGATGGATCTTAATATGGAAGGGGGCCTGAACGAGAAGTAGCTGGGACCAGACAGTTGGGTATTGCACACATGGTAACCAAATTTCATTAAAGTTTCCTCTTCTTTTCTGTTGAAGATCGTGGTTGAATCCGGTGCTTGAGGTACACAGCTCAGGTCATTATACACAACAGTTACTTGCAAAGTTTTTCCCAGGACTGCCTCTGAAATCTGCCATCAGAAACCGCACGGGGAGTGAGAGATTGCCCTTGAGGGGGCCCTGTAGCTCCCCACAAAGGAAAGGAAGAGGTGCTGGGTAAGGGGTTTTGACTCTTTGTGGGACTCAGAGAAGTGGGAGGATCATCATGCTGGCTGGGGGAAATGAAGAATTCTTTTTTGCCTTGAAATCCGTCTTTTGACAGCCTACTCCCTCAAGAGGCACATGCTCATTTGTCTTGGGGGTTGCAGGACAGTGACCTGTGGTTTAACCAGAAAATGTCAATCACCCTCCAGTCCCTCTCCCCACAGCTTACATGCAGAGGGGAGAGGAGATCATTGGAAGAGAAACAGGGGAACAAAAGGCAACTGGGAAGACAAAGGAAAAGGAGGGGGATTTAAAATATGGGTGACCATGGTCACTTTGCCTGAGTCTTTGCTCAAACCCCCTTTTGGAAAAAATGTGTCTAACCCTGACCTCCCAAGTGTCAACAGTATTCAGAGCACAGAACCAGAAATCTGGTCCCAATTGTATTATATCCATCAGTCCTGAGTTCCCTCCTCTGAAAAGTGAGGGCTGTGAGGCACCAACTAAAGAAACTCTGTGACCTTCTCAAACGCTAACATTTTAGGCACTGTAGTGTCCCACTCTGAAGGGTCAAGAAAACTGTAATAATCCAGAGGTTGCAGAAATCAGGGTGAGACACCGATGTGCTGCTCCCCACACACATCTGCACACCTGAAGCATCCTGAAGCCAGGGAGGGCAAAGCACTCCTCCCAGGTGGAGGAGTTCCAGGGAAGCCCACGGGTTGGACCAGAGAATTCCCCAAAGCAGCGGTCCACAAGCTGAAGGCTGTCTTGCCGGATCCCAGATCTCTGCAGTCAACACTGAAGAAAGGTTTTTCTGAAGCCACCCCTTCCAACTCTGAAATAATCCCTGTTCAGATTATGGCTGGGACAGGGGCAACCCTTCACACCCTGGTAGTAACCCAAGGACATGGGCAAGGAAGGAAACGACCAGCTGTGTGCAGCTCAGTTCTCAGCAGTAAGGACAAGTCTGGAAATGAGGGAAGGAAACCCAGAATGCACCGGGAGGGGGGAAGAATGGGTGTTATTGTTGCATTTCCAGGGCCAGGCTGTACCTTTGGATTTGGCACACGTTTCCTGACAAAAAGCCAATGTTCTCACCACAAGCACACCCGTCGGCATTAGTAACCACAGCATATGAGACCATTGTCTGTAAAGATGCCAGATTGCCTGCAAATGGGCTGGAAATACTTTGGAGAATTTCACAAAAATCAGACACAGGGCAATTAAACTCTGGCAGAGGAGATCGGGGCAAATTCTCTAAAGACGGTGGGAGGGAGGACGCAAACAGCTCATACACACCAGCCTTTCAGAATTGGACACGTTTGCCTCAAGCCCACTGAATATCTGCTGTTCTGCCTCACGCCCTTCACCGGAAAGCAGCTTTAAATGTTTGTTTTTTGAGGGGCTCTGTGTCCTTGAGGGCCGATGCCTGAGGTTCCACTGCCACCAAGTGGAGCCACGCGGTGTGGCAGCAATGGACGTTCTCTGGGCCTAAAGCTAGAGGCAGAAGTGACATAGTCTATTTCTCATCTGACAATGAAAGATGAGAGGAAGGTTGTGAACTTCATTTTATTATCATCCATTTAGTTCAAAGGAGGTGTCATTTTGGTTCCCAGCCATCAATCAAACTGGCTTCGCTCAAGGACCTGGCTGGGCTAAATTTGCACCTTCTATTTCCGTCCAGGTGGAGACCGGTTGGGGAACCCTCTTCTCCAGGATCATCACAGTGATTGTCAGAGGCCAAAACCTCCAGCCCCCAAGATGTTCCTCGTTTAACAACAGAGTTGAATTATGTGCAGGAGGCATAGACCTGAAGACAGATTATCAGCTGTGGGGGGCCGGAGGGCGGGGGGGGGGGGGGGTTACAAGTGTGGTTGGATGGGGAGGAGCCTTCTTCTACTGCCTTTTAAGAACAAGAAATCAGCGAAATGATGGCCCACTAGTCCAAACGCCGGAGGCCACTTTATTTCTTAGAAAAGAAACCAATATCCGCCCTGGCTGGGTGGCTTGGTTGGTTGGAGCGTCATCCAGTACACCAAAAGGTTGCAGGTTCGATTCCCAGTCAGGGCACACGCCTAGGTTGCAGGTTCCATCTGATCAGGACATATATGGGAGGCAACCAATCAATGGTTCTCCTCTCTCTTCTCTCTCTCTCTCTCTCCCTCTCTCTCTCTCTCTCTCTCTCTCTCTCCAGTAACATATCCCTGGATAGGGGTATTTAAAAAAAAAAAAGAAACCAATTTCCAGCGATGAGTCCCCTTCCATGTCCTTTTCTGTTTTGGAAGAGGTTGACTTGAGTCCTGTGGATACAAAGGCCTGGAGACTCTTTTCTAACATGAAAGCAGATCCAGGTGTTCTGTGGCTCTACTTTTTACTCAGCCCCCTTGGCTGATAGGCCAGAGACCGAAGGGAAGACAAGAGGGAAGGAAATGGGTGTTTCCTGGGTACCTACACTGTGGCACAACGATAAATGTGAAACTATATTGCTTTTTCCTCACTGGATTATGCCCTCTTGGGAAAGACTAGAATAATCTAGAAGGATATAAATCATTATTTGTAACTCCCCTTTTCAATACAAAACTTGGCTAATGTTGGTGCAAAGCCATTGAGAAACCATTAACCAAATCTTCGTGGAATGTAAATAGCTCTAATTCAGCGTGTCATCCATTCACCAACCTCACCTCACCCCTTTCCACGCTGGGCTTTCTTTTTGATGAAAAGCAGAGCATCGGGATCTTGGGAGGTAACTCCTTAACTCAGCTACACGTGTTTAAATGCCATTCCGTTTCTGTGTATGGGATTTTATTTTTTCCTTCACCAAAGAGCAATTTCCTATTGCCCTGCCCCACAGAGCTGTTTCGGGGATTAAGTAAATAATAATTGTTAGGTACCATGACTTTTCCGAGAGATATTATGAACCAACTCTGTCAAATAAGGGATATGGATTTATTTCCTCCTACAATTAAGCCACAGGTGAATCGTCAAACTGGCTTTCAGGTCTCCTTCCTGTCCTACCTGGGCTGCCAAGCCCCATTCCACAGTCACCACTCCTCTGCCTTCCTGGAGCAACACCTCAGGATCCGTGATCCCTCTTGGCTTCCCCCCTCACCCTTGCCACTCACCTCAAAAGTTGGGGAAAACACGCTTGTCTTAGACACATACAGAGAAGAGAAGGAGAAACACACGGAGAAGGGTCAAGCCCACACCCAGTGGAACCGAACCTTGAACTTCAGCTGCAACATGACTAATGTCCACCACTCCTACTGCTGCAGCCACAGAGAAAGAATTGCCACCACATCTTTATTGCATCTCCAGGTAAAGAACGGTGAATAACTTATAATACAAGGCACACTCCCCTCCACAGACAATGCCTGCTTACAGAATGCAGGAGGTGAACACAGTGCAAATCTAGTTACAGAGGCTGGGATTCGGATCAGTGCCAGGAATATACAGAAAGAACAGTGCACAAATGCTCCTGGCAAAGAGAGGTCGGGCTTGCCCACACTAGTGAGGTCCAGAAGGGAAACTCCTGGTAAAACATGGAGGGGAGAATAGTTGGGGGATTGACAGCAAGTTTGGGAATGACCCAAGGAGAGAGGGGGGACCTGTGAATTGGTGCTGGGGACCTACAGAGGCCCTGTGTTAGCACCATAGAGATGAGTAAATTTAGGGTGACCTTTGGCCTCCCCTACCCAGGCAAGAAGGGAGGGTGCCAGCAAGTTGGCTTCCAGTGTAGATTTAGGCAGGGAGGGGCTGAGAGACAGCCCTTTGCTATTTTTGCTCAGATTTGCAGTTCTGC
Source organism: Myotis yumanensis (assembly GCF_028538775.1). Taxonomy (NCBI): domain Eukaryota; kingdom Metazoa; phylum Chordata; class Mammalia; order Chiroptera; family Vespertilionidae; genus Myotis; species Myotis yumanensis. The sequence goes on from NW_027223754.1 coordinate 189,255,106, forward strand.
TCTGGGCCGAGCAATCCTTACAAAACCAGCATTCAGTGCTGGCTTCTGAAGTTGAGTGAGCCAGTACACAGTTAGATGGCTGGAGCTTGAGTCACATGTACAGTGACAGAGAATAGTAAGAGAGAAACCCTGAGTTGCCTGAGACTCCCACCTATAAGAAGCATCCTAAGTATGGAACAAAGGAAAAACTACGGTGCTGCTAAGAACTGGAGTGTCCTAGCCCCCAGCAACTCCAGAACAGAAGAACAGTTGTTGAGGTTGGCAGGGCGGCCGGGTCTTCCCATAACGTTGTGTATGGTTTCTTTAGAAGACTCGGGATTTGACCCACATCCCATTAGTTCTGCTGACTTGTCGTGGTCATCCCGCTCTTCAGCTAACTGCCGTTTTTCCTTCCTTCATAGTCATTGTAAGGGCTAACCCGAGTCTGGGCCCGTGGAATGGAAAAGTCCTTTTGGGAGGTCCGATTCTGAAAAGCAAGCACCATATTGTTAAACCCTCTCCCATTCCTGGATATTTCAACAGAAATTCAATGTGGGCAGGAATCTCATTTTCTTCCCTTTCTCCTATACCCTCCCCCTAAAGTCCTCCCTGTGCCCTACACTCCAGTCGTCTGCCCTAACCCCAGAAGGTGGATGAGAGCAACATAGACATGTCATCTTTTTAAGGTGGCCATTTAGGAGCCATCAGAATGGTAACACCATCTATTCCCAAGGGACACGTGCCTGGGGTGCTGAGGCTGCTGATGAAAAAGAAGAGATCACTTACCTGCAGCTGGAAATGGGTGGTATAAGGGGCATAGGTAGTATCACCTAGCTCTTCAAGACCTGAAACAGAGGGAGAGGAGACATTAAAGCGTTAGGGTCCCCTTCCTTGGGCACCCACTCGTGCTCACCCCAGTTGAGTCATCTACCAAAGCAGGATAGACACCTTATCCATTGAATTTTCTCTCTGGGTGGCTTCTGAGTACCCAGGAGAGGGTCCCCCCTGCTACAGGGAGAAGCACCAGAAAGCTTCGCACCTCAGGCTTCAGGAGCAGAGAAATTGTAAGCAGCAGCTAAGAACTGGGCCTTGGAGGCCCCTCACTCTTCTCCCAAACCCATTCCTCTCCCCTGATTAGGTCCAGAGATTGATGTAAACCCTGGAGAGCAACACACAGATCCTGACGGGCAAGGGCAGTGTCTGGATATCAGTTGAGCCTCTTTATGTTACTAGAACAACAACAGAAAACCTGTCTACTCACAACACCAGGCAAGAGCAAAATCGGTTCATTCTTTCATGTCAAGATAGGATCTCTTCCCTCCCATGGGCCCAGCCAGATACATACAATAAAATGTAGCTCTTCAGGTTAAATCGGAATCCTTAGTAACTTAATGGAGATTTCCGCTGGTTTATGATAAAAGGGCTTTCTAACCTCTCTGTGCCCTGTGTCACTGCAAGAAATCCTGGCTTGGCTTTACACGCCCAAATATATGAAGGTCTCACATTTCCAGAAGGGGTGCTGAGTTATCTTTTATAAAGAACACTCTCTCACCTGCTTAACTCTAAGAATGTTGAGTCATCCCTTTTCTATTTCTTTGCTTCATCCTATTTTTATTCAGAGAAACCTACATGGACTGTGTGGAAAGTGCTGGACTACAGCTGCAGAGGCAGCTTCTAGATCCACTTGTTAACTAGCTGGATGGTTTCAAGCATGAGCTGAGCCTTGGGGACCTTATCTGTTCTGTCAGGGGCACGAGCTGGATAAACCTGCATGTTCCGTACAGATATAATACCCTATGATTCTCCCCCATCTCTCTACAAAGGACTCTCCACCCAGCCCGGCTCTGTACCTTGAGTGATTTCCTCTTGAGTGTAGGCTCTGTTCTCCACGCCATAGCTCTGCTTCATGAATTGAGGTTTACAAAAAGCATCCTCAACAGGGTAGTCCATGGGGTTCTGTTGCTTTGTGAGCCGCTGAAACTCAGGTACAACATAAGCCAACAGGAAAATCCAGCCATTGGCCACCAAGGCTGCGCTGAGGATGGTATCATCCCACATGGTGTCAGGGGTAGGGGTGATCAAGAGCAAGGTGATCCATGCCACCCAGATGGCCATGGAGAGGAGCGTGGTGAGATAGATGTGGGCTCCGTGTCTCTTCCAGCCCGTGAAGGGGCCACAGAAGGTGAAGCAGGATGTGAGGAAGGTCAGAGCCATCAAGAAGAGGACGAAGATGAGCAGCATGACAAAGTCTTCATTGCGCCGAGAAGGAGGAAGCTCAGCGAAGATGTCAGTATTGGTCCTGTTCATGGTGAGGACGACATACTCAATAGCGATGATGTCCTGCACCAGGCTGACGCCCACAGCCAGGCCCAGCATCACCAGCAGGGAGAGGGGCTTCCAGCCGCGGACCAGCTTTGTCAAGTTGAAAGCATGAGCCAGGAGGCAGGAGAAGCAGAGGGAGAAGAGGACGCCGAAGAGGAAGAAGCGTGTGGGCCCCGTGAGGCTGTCCAGTTTGATGATGAAGGCAAAGGTCAGGCCGAAGACCCCCAGCACACCCACAAGGAAGAGGAACTGGACCGGGAGCACCTTCCTCTTGTTGGAGTCCTGCACCTTGCAGATGAGGGCCAGGAGAGCGAGCATGAAGGCCACGGAGGTCACAGCCCCCACGGCAGCCACAGTTTCCAGGACGATGCCCCAAGCTTCAGACGTATCACAAAGTCTGTGGTACTTGGCCTCCAGGTTACTACGGCAACCACTAGGAGCAGTGGTCATTTTGATCCTGTGTAAAAGCAAATTAGAGGCAGAGGGTGAGTGTCCTAACAAACTCAGGCACAGAGGACCAAGAGAGATTCAGAAAAAAATTTTGTATGTTCAGCCAAGGTTTTGCCCGTGACCTCACTATATTAGATAAAGCTACTACCTTTTCTCTATGTCCTCGTGGCAAATCCTAAAGGCTGATGAAGGGAAAGAACAAATCCCATATGTCCTTCCCCACAACTGAACTATAATATTAATATTTACCCTGAAGCTAGAGGACCCAGTGCTCTGTTGAGGGGTTTCAGCGTCTCAGTTCAAAAAATATGTCACAAATAACTTCCATTATTCCTGATATTTTTATCTAGTGTTTTCTTAGGAATCAGTGAACATGGGAATACCTGTCTCAGACATAATTTGTAAGCATCCCATTCTCTCATGGATAAAAGGAGTTATCTAAATTGTAGATTTCAGAAGCCACTGGATTCTCTTCTTAAACTCTGCTATCACATAGTAGGTGTTTTTCCCTCCTATGTAAGGATGGCTCTACTAATTCCAAAAAATAATGGAGTCTTCCCTGTCATAATGAACTCTTAATTATATACTGTATGCAGTATAACACATACATTCATATATGAATGAATATTGTGTATATATTAAAATATATTTGTGGCATGTCAGCATAAGTTAAATAAAATAAATAATTTATAGTTTAAATCTATCTTCCTAACTTCTTATGAAACTGGCCCTCCAAGTTTAACTTTGTATTACATAATCATTCATTCAACCAATATTTTTTAATATATGTTTATTGATTTTAAAGAGAGAGGTAGAGAGAGGGAGCAAGAGAAAAACATCAATGATGGGAGAAAATCATTGATCGGCTACCTCCTGTACGCCCCACACTGGAGATAGAGCCCACAAACCAGGCATGTGCCCTGACCGGGAATCAAATCGTGACCTGCTAGTTCAGTGATGGCGAACCTTTTGAGTTCGGCGTGTCAGCCTTTTGAAAAACCCTAACTTAACTCTGGTGCCATGTCGCATATAGAAATTTTTTTATATTTGCAACCATCGTAAAACAAAGATTTATATTTTTGATATTTATTTTATATATTTAAATGCCATTTAACAAAGAAAAATCAACCAAAAAAATGAGTTCACGTGTCACCTCTGATACGCGTGTCATAGGTTCCCATCACTGTCCTAGTTCATAGGTCGACGCTCAACCATTGAGCCATGCTGGCCAGACTCAACCAATATTTATTGAATATCACTGTGCCAATCTCTAGTCTAGATACTCAATGGAGGAAACAGGCATGTTCTCTGCCATAGTAAAAGAGACAGACAGACATAATTTGCCACGACTGCCCCAGGCATCCCTTGGCCTTCTCTTGCCATGGGTCTGTCGCCTGCACTCTATCCCACGGGAATTAAACTCCTCCCACATGGAGAGCACAGAGCAAAGTACGGGCTAGGTTCCACCTCTCCAGGGGAGAGAATGAGACACAGGGGAAAGGAAGGCAGATGAACTTCAAATACAGGCAAGCCCTGAAATGCAAGTACCCAAACCCTGATGTGCTCTGCCTACAAATGTCCACTCTGGGGTGCTATGGGAAAGGGAGGTGTGGAGGGTGCCATGGTTACGGAAGAGGAAGAACCCTGTCCAATTCCAGGGCAGCACCAACAAGGGAAGGGACCCAGGCAGGCCCTGTGCATTTCATCTTCACTCACTTCACCTTCCTCTTCACTCCCTCTCAGATTAATCATCAGGGTGGTGTCTGGCTGGAAAGGTATTTTTCTCACCATCCCTGCCCTTCCCACTGCTCCTTCCCCACCCCTCAAAGTAGTGCTGTTTGTTGGCAAGTAGTTGTTATCACACTGCCTGATAATTAATTATGAAGGACTTTGAGCCTGAGGACTCTAAATCTTGACAGAGACTGATGAGGTTTTGCACAGAGGATAGTCTGGGGCTGGACAGGCCGGTAAGGCAGAGACCTCCTGCACCCAACTGGACCTCGAGGCCCCTCACTCTGGGGCAGCAGTACAGGAGGGGGTGGTGTCTCAGAGCCTCCTGACACCCACAGACCAGGGTCCGAGAAGCGCAATGGGCAGTGGGTGTGGAGTGCGAGAAAACCAGTTTCCCCAATTTCACCTCCACCTCCCTCCCCAATCGTGCCAGGGAGATGAGAAACAGTCCCTGAACTGCCTTTAAAACAGTGGCATGTTTTTTAATATTTCAGTTTTTATTATAGACATTTTCAAGCATATTAAAAAATAAATAGTATAATGGAGGCCCATGGACTCGTCACATAATTTCAAAAAGTATCAATATATCGTCAATCTTGCTTCAATAATCTACATCCCCACCCCACTCACTCGATTACTTTTAAGCAAGTCCAAGACATCAGATCGTTTTATCAATAAATACATGCATACGTATATATGACAAAAACTCCTTTTTAACTTAGCCATACTTAAAAATTAACGGTAATCTTTTTTTAATATACTTTTATTAATTTCAGAGAGGACGGGAGAGGGAGAGATGGAAACATCAATAATGAGAGAGAATCATAGATCGGCTGCCTCCTGCACGCCCCCAACTGGGGATCAAGCCCAAAACCCGAGCATGTGCCATTGACCAAAATCAAACCCAGGACCCTTCAGTCCACAGGCCAACGCTCTATCCACTGAGCCAAACCAGCTAGGGCAGTGGTCGGCAAACTGCGGCTCGGCAAACCACGGCTCGAGAGCCACATGCGGCTCTTTGGCCCCTTGAGTGTGGCTCTTCCACAAAATACCGGCTCTTCCACAAAATACCGACTTCTGTGCATGGGCCACGAAGTTTCAATCGCACTGTACATGCACGCCTGCACCTGGTATTTTGTGGAAGAGCCACACTCAAGGGGCCAAAAAGCCGCATGTGGCTCACGAGTCGCGGTTTGCAGACCATGGAGCTAGGGCAACAATAACCTTTTAATATCAAATATCCACTTAGGGTTTCTATTTCCCAATTCTCTCAGAAATGTCTTTAAAAAAACTTTTAGTAAATATTTTTTATCTGAGCAGCTAATTTTTTTAAATATATTTTTATTGATTTTAGAGAGAGGAAGGGAGAGGGATAGAGAGATAGAAACATCAATGAGAGAGAAACATGGATCGAATACCTCCTCCCTAGTGGGGATCAAGCCCACAACTTGGGCATATTCCCTGACCAGGAATTGAACTGTGACCTCTTGGTTCATGGCCTGACGCGCAACAACTGAGGCTCACCAGCTAAGCATGAGTGACTAATTTTTTTAACTAATATCCTTCTTAATTGGCCTCTATTAGCCCTCCCCACCCCTTCCCCAGCATGACAGAGATTACACAACAGGTCTAAAATGTTCTAAGTTTCAATTTAGTCAGAGGGAAAGAAACCTCACCAGACTCATTATCAAGCAGCCTGTACTGAGAAGGAACCATGTTGCCTAGGGAAAGGCCCAGATGAGGGAAAGAGCCGGGGAAGTTGGCTGGGAGAGGGCAGGTTCTGGGGAACTGAAAGGGACTGCTGGAAAGCAGGGTGTGAGGAGAAATAGGCCAGCAATCGGCACTTGGGAATATAAACTGCCAGGAGCTAAAGCAATAGCCTTGGAGAAGAACGTAAGAGCTGGAGCAAGAAAGAGGAAATGTAAGGAGCTTAGCAGTGGCGTAGACATCGTTTGTAACCAAAGTGAAGGGCAGAGAGACCTAGAGTGGACTCGCTCCAACAGAGACCAAATGGGGGTGGAGAGAAACCATTTACTCTTAGACTGCTTTGAAGGGGAGGGAGGGTCTCATAATTCATTCACACCCAGTTGTATGCACTTACTCATTGAACCCTCACAACCACCTTATGATACAGCTCACGTCATTATTATCCCTGTCCCACAAGTGCAGCAACCGAGGCCCACGTGAGCTGACTCACCCAAGTCACACAGCTAGTAAGTGGAAGGAAGGTCCAGGATTCAAACCCAAATTCCAGCTTCAACGTTGCACATCTTAACACAACACCATAGAGCCCATTTGTCTGCTCAGAACTTTAAAGCTAGTAGGAACCCTCCAGTTAGAAATGGGGTGACGACATCAGTACTGGGTGCTGCTTTAGGCTCTGAGCATGGATTAAACTGATGAGAGCTCAGCCTACCCTTGTGAATTGCCCCAACAGTTCGGAGTTATACAAACCCTCCAGTTCCTACGCAGGAAAGAAATGACTATTTGCACAGTGGCTGTGCATGCTCTACTGAAGAAGGCAGGCAGGAAGGGTGATCCTGTAAGAAAGATGAGAAGGCGAGGCAGGAGGCATCCCAGGGTCTCCCTGTGGTAAGGGGCTAGACAGGCATGAGCAGAGCAAGGACGATGAGCCAGGTACAGAGACCACCAGAGAGGAAAGCCCTGGGTGCCTAGCAAAGGACAAATGTAAGGTGGGACCTCGCCCCCAGGTTGACTTTTCTCCCCTAGCATATCGCTGGTGATGAGGTATGGACCCCCTGACCTTTCCTCCCTAGAGATAACATTTAGGCCTCCATTGGATTGTAGCTCCAGGTCCAGAAAAGCAGTAAAACCAGATCAGTGACCCCCTGCCTGACCTCAGGACCAGCTGCATTGGGTAATGACCCCCTGCTCTGGCGCTGACCAAGCAATCAGCGGCTACCACAACCCTGAAAGGACGCACGTGGAAAGTTGATGAGTATTCTATTGAGATTTTACCCCTGGGATATACCCTAGAATCTCCACCCTTAAAACCCTTAGGGTGGAGGACCCAGAGGGCTCTCTCTCAGGGAGCATGTCTGAGCCTTTCCCTTTCTCTCCACTCCCCCCCCCCGCCCCCCCGCCCCAGGCATATTACCATTGGCTTCCTCACTCCCAGGCTACAAGGGCCATTCTTTTGGCTCTAGAACAGTGGTTCTCAACCTGTGGGTCGAAACCCCTTTGGGGGTCGAACGACCCTTTCACAGGGGTCACCTAAGACCATCGGAAAACACATATATAATTACATATTGTTTTTGTGATTAATCACTATGCTTTAATTATGTTCAATTTGTAACAATGAAATTGGGGGTCACCACAACATGAGGAACTGTATTAAAGGGTCGAGGCATTAGGAAGGTTGAGAACCACTGCTCTAGAACTTGTTTCCTAAGCCCATTTCTTCCAGGAATTACTTTTTCTGCCTCTGTGATTTTATAAGTAAATGATCTCTTATAGTTTGGGTCTCGGCTCTGAATTCTTTCCTAGCCAGAACCCAAGTACCAAGGTTGCTGAACCCAGGTGCAATCTGACCCCATGGATCAGACACCTGATGCGTTCCCGCCTCCTACAACATCCCCATTTGTGAACCCAAGGCAGTGACACTAAAAGCCAAGTTAAGGTCATACCACTGAGTTGGGAAATGGCCAAAGAAATCTCTATTCCACATTAACAGACCCATCACCCACGTCCTAGCACTTCCACCTCTTCACTGTCTCTTGACTATGTCGCCCACCAACACCTCCACTTGGACCACTCAGAAGCCCAACCTCTGTCTGCAGACTTGCCGTCTCTAAGCCACTCTTTGTGGCCAGGGAAAGAGCCATAACCTGCACAGCCGGTGGAAGGCTCAGCCCTGCCTGCCTCTCCAGCCTCATGCCTTGTCCCACACCCTCCCCCATATCCCCAATATGCAAGCTTCTTGTCTCTCCTCCAAACCAGCCCTCTATCTCACTTCAAGCATGCTGTCCCATCTGCGTGGGGCATTCTCCCCGCTTCCCCACCCCCTTCATTTGACTTAGAGGCCCCTTCTACCAGGTGCTTCCCTTGATGCCCATGTCTCGTGAGATGCGCGTCCTTTGAATTCCCAGGGAGCCTCCGCGTTTCCTACCACAGCACCTGGCACGCAGCCCTGCCACACCTGTTGAGAAATCTGCATCTCCCGCTAGACAAACAGGTCCCTTGGAGGCTGGGTTATTAAATGTCTCTCCCCAGCCTCCGGTCTAGTACCTGACTGTGGTAAGTGCCCCACCAGGATGGGTGGGCGAGCATATGGTCAGGAGAAGTGGAGTCCACGGAAAAGAGGTTGTTCATGAGACAGGGAGGGGTGGGCTGTACCTCACAAGCCCCTGTCTGCTGTCCTTAACCCAACCCCCACCACTGGCTCCCATCCTCCCTCTCACGCAGGCTGTCTGAAGTCACACTTGGGGTCTGAAGTGGGGAGCTCTGGGCCGTGTCTGAAACCCTGCTCCTAAGAGACTCCAGGTGTCTCCTAGGAGACCGTGAATCCTTCTCGGCAAGCAGAGAGGAATTTACTGGAATCCAGTCATGCGCTCCCACCCAATTTCCTGATGACTAAACCCTGCACTTTGAAGGAGGATGGTGAGGCTTTAGAGGCCTGGGAAATGAGAAATGACTCTGAGTCATAAGGGTGAGACCCCCTTTCACTTATGACAGCGGCTAACTGTGCTAACTACCTGCTGTCCAATAACCCAGTGACACCCACAGCTGAGACCCTGAAATCACTTGGCGATGCCTTAACCCTTCTGGAATGAGTCAGGCCACTGACCCAAAGGTTAAGAAATAAAGAAAGATGGGGGGAGGGGGCGGAGAAAACAACTGGAGGAGGAGAGGCAGGCAGGGAGGAGAGGCACTTATTGAGCTCAATTCCAAACCCTCCCTTTACTCTGCCCCTTTAGGAAGAAAAGGTTTCGGCTGCCTTGCCGTGCGTGGACACTATCTCCCACAACCTCCATCCCCTCTGTAAAATGAGGGCGGGTGCTGAACTAGGCGGTCTAGCCCATGTCCAGCTCCATGGGGAGCTCCTTGTAGACAATTTCTAAGCCTCTTTCTCCCTCCCCCTCATCCTCCTTCTTGCCCCATGTCCTGTCATTAAAAGAATACGTGCCACAAACTCCTAACACAACCCCAAACCAGGGCTGGAGGTGAGGTTGAAGGGTCTGAGTGCAGGCCAAGGAGAACGCCCACCTACAGGGCAAAGCCACAGGGTCCTGGAGCGGCACTGACCCTCTCCACGGCATTGACCAACAATTGGCTTTGCCTGGTATGCAAGGACAGATGGCAGCATTTGACGGAGTATCTGAGCATGAATTAGCGGGGGCCCTGAAACTTCCCAGTAGCTGATCTCATCTTCCTCCTTAGAAGATTCGTCTATTTATCTCATCCGTCATCTAAAAATGAACAGGACAAAACCTTCCTCTGAGGACTGCCTGGGGAATGACATCAACTAACTTAGGTGTTTGTTGAAGCTGAGCCATCACAGGCAAATTTGTGATTTTCTGTCATTTTGATTTCCTCTCTGCCCTTGAATTCCCACCTTCAATCCATAGTAATAACAATAGTCACAATATAATTATGTATAAAAAGAATGATGACTACCACTTCATGCTGAGTCCTCTTGTGAGCCAGGCACAAGGCTTAGCGTCTATATGTTTTATTATATGTATTCTCTCATTTACATGTTTTATACCTATTATCTCATTTAATATTCCCACAACTCATTTTGTAGGTGAGAAGACTGTGTCTTAGATGAAGTTACATACCCCATGTCACATAGTTAGGAAGAGTATGCCTTTATGAGTTTAATCATAATTTAATCTATTTCATCCCTAAATCAGTTATGATCTCAGAAGCTTTTCTCCCTAACTCCAGCTTCTCTCCATTTAAATCATCTCTGGGAAGTCTCCAAAGCAAGCAGTCTTGCCTTAGGTCAATCTTCCTATCAATCAACAGACATTTAAGTGCCTGCTAGTGTCAGGTACTGTGATCAATGTACAAGTCACTCAGACCACAAGTGTGGCTGCTGCCCTTGGAAAGACCAATAGAGTCACACAGACATACAAATAAGGAGTTTCTGAGTGTGCAGGGAATGCTGAGGGCACATGGAAGACAGCGGCCCAGTCTACCTAGTGGGATTTTTTTTAAAAGCTTTAGCAAGGAATCCAAGGAGATGAGGCATGAAAGATGGGCAGGAAATGGCGGGAGATTGGGGAGAAGGTAGAAGAGACAGGACTTGGGGAATAAAGGAATCCAGTTAATTCCCAGACTTCTGGTTTAGGCAACCAAACGGACCTTAGAAATACAGGCTTATGAGGGGAGATGCCACGTCTAGCTTTGTTGAATCTAAGATGACTACAGGACATGCAGTTGGAGGAATCCAGAAAGAACAAACACGAAGCTATCCTGAGAGTTTACTCTGGGCCACACACGGCTTCATGTAATCCCTACACCACCCTATTATGATGTCCCCTTTTGACAGTTGAGGGAAATGAGGCACAGAGAAGTTAAATTACTTGCCCAAGATCACATGGCTCTGAAAGGCCAGGCTCTTAGACATAGGTTGAGCTGACCCCTCTGCACGTGGACATGTGGGTCTGAGGTTCAGGAGAGGTTTGGGCTATACACACAGACTGGGCCCATAAAAGGCACCTGAAGCCTTGAAAGGAGACGGGATTACACAGGGTGCACATACGGTGAGGGAGAGGGCCGAGGACAGAACCATGGGAACACCATCTCATCCAAGCAGAAGTCAGCAAAGGATGTCAAAAAAGAAATTATTGGAGGTTAGAAAAAGAAATAAGCCGAGGTGGTCTCCCAGAAGCCAAGGAGCAGTTTCCCCCCCCCCCAAAAAAAGAGGGGTCAATGGAGTTAAACAATTCAAGGGGAGCAAAGAAAAGAAGGCCTGGGAAGAGATCCGTGGATTTAGCGGTTAAAAAGCATATTAACTCCTTTTTGTCTATTATAATAGATTCAGCCTCAATTTGAGCTTCAAGGCTTTTTTCTAGCTGGTCCTCCCAGCCACCTCCTTGGCCTTTCCAGCTCCTCTCTACCCCTCTGTGCAAGGGAAGCAAGGCTCCCAAGAGTATTTTTCTATCTGGTAGGAAATTGGGGCTCCTCTAAGATCTTCTTGGACAAAGTAACCCTCTTTGCCTCAGCACACGCACTATTCTTTTAGCCAGAAAGACCCTGCCTCTCCTAGTCACAATCCATTTGCAATATTTCTTCAAAACTTGGCCCAAATCTTGAGGTTTTTAAAAATTATTAGTCCCATCTCATTTTAAATTTGTAGGTCTCTTCATAGTTTTTACAAGTAACTACTTCTTGGCACCGAAGGTTTTCCATATATATGTTACATATTATACTTTAATATCAGGTTGACTCGCCTATCAGATAACAGGTGTTTTAAGGATTAAGGAAATAGAGCAAATCTTCTGTTTGTTGGTATCCCCTCACTGTGTGCTCTGCACAGTGGTTGCTGAGCAAATGTTTGGAATAAGACTGCCCGCTGAATATTTACTCAAAGCAAGTTATTTATTAGCAAGTGTAATGGGGAGGACAAATTTTTGAGATGAATATGTGCTGACCCTCATATTTTTATCTAGGCTAAGTTCTAAGACAAGGGTGGAGTCTCACAGAAATTTCTCCGCCCTGGATGAAGGGTAAGTTGTAATTGGAAAGTGTCTCTAGGGAAATCTCCAGATGCCCTGTTCTGAGTAGCTGTCCGTATTCTGATGACATAAAAGTGATGCGTCATGGCAACAGCTTATGAATAACATCCCTGAATTGAGTTTCTATGCAGTAACTGAAGAGAAAATAAACGATTCCACTACCACGGGCAGAGCTAAACAAGTATAACAACGGTGTTCATCCCAATTTATTTACTTTCGGGCCGTTCCTGGGGATATTATCATCTGCCTCTAGTCTAAACAAACCATGTGAACTTTAGATTAATATAAAATAAATTACTGGAATGTAAACTGAAAATCATTTTTTAAAAAAAACTTAAGAATTTGAGTGAAACTTTCAAATCTTTTAGGCCCAGAATTTTAAGAAATGAAACTTCCGGCCCGAGCTGGTTTGGCTCAGTGCATAGAGCATTAGCCTGCAGACTGAAGGTCCCGGGTTCGATTAGGTCAAGGGCACATGCGAGGGTTACAGGATCAATCCCCAGTAGGGGGCGTGCAGGAGACAGACAATCAATGATTCTCTCTCATCATTGATATTTCTATCTCTCCCTCTCCCTTCTTCTCTGAAATAAATAAAAACATATATTTTTTTTAAAAAGAAATGAAACTTTCAGAAAAAAAGGTGGTTGGATAAAGTGAAGTCCTCTACTGGTATACCATCTCAAAGCTCTCAAAGACCAATTTTTTAAATATTTTATTTCAATATATAATGGCAACATATTCATGTTTGATCCAGCAAGCCCAAGCTAAATTTGTCATCTTTCCTTGCAAGCCTGTATTTCTAAGTCCTGAGAATGGCACTACCATCCACTGAGTGGCCTAGTAGATCTAAAAATACAATATAGACTACCTAATGTGGAGAGGATGGAGAAAACAGAATACATGGCCAAAAATTAGATGACAATAGCAAACAACTATTATTACAATAAATGTAAATGCTAACATTTTTTATTTTGAAAAAAGACTAAATTAAACTATTCTATACCTATAAGAACCTCACCTAAAACAACAGGATTTTAAAAGTTGAAAGCCAACGGAAGGAAAAAATGAAAGTGAATGCAAAAAAAAAGCACAATCATAATAGATAATGTTTATTTAGCAGGTATTTTGTGTCAGGTACAAAGTTAAATAGCTTGGGGTGGAGACCAAGATGGCGGCGTAGGTAAACACCGGAGACCGCTGCCGCAAACAACCATTTCAAAAATACAACTAAAAGACGGAACAGACATCACCCAGAACCACAGGAAGGCTGGCTGAAGAGAGACTCTACAACTAGAAGGAAAGAGAACAGCAAATCGAGGCTCAGAGGCGGCGCAGTGTGGAAAATACAAAGGTACCGAGGTGCGCGCGCAAAGCGGGCTGGTGGCTGAGGGCGCGGTTGTCGTTTTCTGTCGGGAGGGAGTCTCAGACTCTGGGCTCCAGATCCGGGCGAGTCTCTAGGGACCCAGACTCAAACGGGAGAAGCGGGATTATCCGGCATCAGTTGGAACCTGAGGGCAGCTTTCTCTCCGAGGTTTGCAGCGGCTGCCGGGGTTCTGAGAAGCAGAGCCTCTGGGAACGGGACTGAGCGCGGCCATAACTGCTCCCTCCGCCCACCCTGTTGATCCCGCCCCGCCCAAGCCCTGCGCAGCCATTTGCCAATCGCCTCAGGCAAAGGCTGGATTAGCGCCTCCCCAGAAGGCAGACGTTTTCCATACAGCTGATTCCTATAGCCAGTCGGCCTGGTGGTCAAATCCCTCTAGTGTTAACTACAACAATTAAGGCTTGGCTAGAACAAGACTGCGCACAGAGACCACAAGGGGGTGCACCAAGAAAGCATAAAAGATGCGGAGACAAAAAAACATGACAGAAATGGAGGATATGGAGCTAAGAATCGCAATTTTGAGGGCTTGCCATAAATTTGTGCAGAGCCTCACGAAAACTAATGAGACCCTCGATGCTATGATAAAGAAATTAGAAAGTAAGCATACACGGACTGAAATAAAGAATATTATACCCAATAGCAGACCAGAGGAGCACAATAATCAAACCAAAGATTCGACAAAAAACACCCAATTGGAAAAGCAAAATGAAAAAAGAATCCGAAAGTGTGAAGATAGTGTAAGGAGCCTCTGGGACAGCTTTAAGCGGTCTAATATCAGAATTATTGGAGTGCCAGAAGATGAGAGACAGCAAGATATTGAAAACCTATTTCAAGAAATAATGGCAGAAAACTTCCCCCATCTGGAGAAAGAAATGGACTTACAGGTCCAAGAAGCGCAGAGAACCCCAAACAAAAGGAATCCAAAGAGGACCACACCAAGACACATCATCATTAAAATGCCAAGAGCAAAAGACAAAGAGAAAATCTTAAAAGCAGCAAGAGAAAGAGGCTCAATTACCTACAAGGGAATACCCATACGACTGTCAGCTGATTTCTCAACAGAAACTTTGCAGGCCAGAAGGGAATGGCAAGAAATATTCAAAGTGCTGAATACCAAGAACCTACAACCAAGATTACTTTATCCAGCAAAGCTATCATTCAGAATTGAAGGTCAGATAAAGAGCTTCACAGATAAGGAAAAGCTAAAGGAGTTCATCACCGCCAAACCAGTATTATATGAAATGCTGAAAGGTATCCTTTAAGAAGAGGAAGAAGAAGAAAAAGGTAAAGATACAAATTATGAACAACAAACATGCATCTATCAACAAATGAATCTAAGAATCAAGTGAATAAATAACCTGATGTACAGAATGAACTGGTGATTATAATAGAATCAGGGACATAGAAAGGGAATAGAATGACTATTCTTGGGGGGAAAAGGGGTGTGGGAGATGCGGGAAGTGACTGGACAAAAATCATGCACCTATGGATGAACACAGTGGGTGGGGAGTGAGGGTGGAGGGTGGGGTGGGAGCTGGAAGGAGGGGAGTTATGGGGGGAAAAAAGAGGAACAAATGTAATAATCTGAACAATAAAGATTTAATTAAAAAAAAAAAAGACAGACAAAGTTAAATAGCTTGCTCAAAGTAAGACAATTAAGAAAGAGTTGAGGTATTAATATCATGCAAAGTGTAGGCAAAAAGGTATTATATTATAATAATCAGGATACTGCACATTGAAGATAAAATCATCATGAACGTGTATGCACTGAATAACATAGCACTAAAACACATAAAACAAAACTACCAGAAACACAAGGAGAAATCAAAGGAAATACTACAATTATTGGAGACCTTAATATTTTATCAGTCCTCAGCAGATGAAATAGAAAAAAATGAATAATAATATGGTAAATGTTTATATATGTTCTGCGGATACTTTAATCAAAATATTCTCTATCTTTATACCTTATTAGATCTCCATTATTAATCAAATAATTCAGATCTTCTATATCTAAGATCAGCAAACATTTTCTGTAAAGGGCCAGATAACAAATAGTTTAGGCTCAGCAAGCCATACGTTTATAGCTGAAGCAGCCATAGATAATGCATAGACAAATGAGCATGGCTGTGTTCCGATAAAACTTTATTTACAAACATAGGCTGAGGGATGTGTTTGGCCATGGGCCTAGTTTACGGACCCCGGCTCTATATGATTGCTTCTGAGGAAGTGGCCTTGGAACACTTACAAAAAAAAACTATATTTTAGACCACACACAAAAATGTGAAATCCTAAAATAAGAAATGTACAGACTATATATTCTAACCACAAGTCAATAAAAATAGGAATAAAAGTAAAAAAAAACACACCAAACAACTCCGAAAATCTACCCTTCAAGAGAAACCACTGTTCAATTCACTGTTGTTAAAAGTCCTATTATACCAACACATCATTTCCTGCCCATTTCAACTCAAGCTGCGGATTTTTAAATAGCGGTGAGAAAAATAAAACCACACGATTAAAATTCTTCTTCACACCCCGTTATCTTCAGTGCCCACTAGGGTGAAACAGGAAGGCAGCGCGGGCTCCACGGAGGACTGCGAGGGCTGGACTCAGCCTGGGAAGGAGCTGGGGCCTTCCCAGGGCCCCTGAGGGCAGTGGTTCTCAACCTTCCTAATGCTGCGACCCTTTAATACAGTTCCTCATGTCGTGGTGACCCCCAACCATGAAATTATTTTCGTTGCTACTTCATAACTGTAATTTTGCTACTGTTATGAATCGTAATGTAAATATCTGATACGCAGGATGTATTTTCAGGGGTCGCGACCTACAGGTTGAGAACCGCTGCGGGGGGAACTCAGGGCCCAGGCCCTGCCTCCCAAGGCTGCACCGTCCTGTAGAGTCAGGAGGAGGAAGGAGGGTTCCTGACCCGAGTGGAGAGCACTTCCCAGGAATGTTCTGCTCATTCCCATTTGCCCTTGAAGCAGCACCTCTCCAAACCCTGGAGGAGCCTGTCAGTCTCCCAAGTAAAATTCCTCCCGACCCTTCCTCCCCTTCATTCCTTCCCTCTCCAGGTAGCAACCAGCACCCCGCCTGGAGAGTGGAGCTGGGCCTCCATCCTCACCCCTCTTGCATCTGAAGTGGCTCAAGTGTTCCCCCTCAGGAACGAGCCCACAGCCGTGGGTGATTCAGCTGAACCTGCAACAGGTGTGGCATTTACAGACCCTCGGAGGACAGCATCAGCCTGGAGAGAAGTCAGGAATGGCAAGTCCTTCAAATTCCTTGAACCTGAGCAGACCTCCCCCTGTGTGCTAGCCTTTCCTCCCCTCGGATGCCGTAGGGCCTCGGGGGCATCTTTGGGGCCGTTCCCGGTCCTGTTTCCTTGTTTGCAAGGTGGGCTGTCACTGAACACGCGGGAGTTCCTGAGCCCCGCCGGGGACAGCAGCGGAGGGGACGCTGTGGAGCTGAGGGCCCCACACTCGCATCAAGAGAAGGGGTGGCTGCTATGAACCCACTTCCCCACATTCGCAAGGGCACGCTTGCTGTGGAAGGACAACACACTTGGAAACTTTTCAGTAACTGGGTAAAGTAACAATTGTCACCATCTTTCCCCTCCTGCCGCCCTCCGCAGTGTCCACCCCTCTCCGCCCCGTGCCTCCCCTTCCTCTAAGATCTTTCTCCCTCTTTTCTCTTCTCCCGGATGCCGGAGCTGCCCCCCTGCCCGGCCAGGATTCCGCCTGCTAAGAGTGCGTAGAACGCGTCTGAAACTCCTGCCTGATGTTCATTTCGCTCTCCGCTCTACCTTAGCCTGGGAGGCGCAGAGGAAGAAAACAATCCGAGTTGTGTTAAACTAGAGGCATTTCTTTCTAGGGATTCTTTCCTGCTCACAGCCAGCTGCAGTCCTCATTACCAGGCTTTCTCTCGCGCATTCCACCCTCCCGACCCGGCTCACCCCCAGGATTTACATCCGGAGGCGGGGCGCGCTCCGGCTCCGTGCGCCTCGCTTACCCTGTGCCTGGGCTTCGGCGCTGGAACTGGCGCTGCTTCCCGCGCGTTCGAGGCAGCTCGGAGCCCCTGGGTGCTGGGGAGCCCGCGAAAGCGATCCCGCCCTCGAGGCGCCGAGCAGTTATAAAGGCGGCTGTCGCCGGAGGGAGGGAGCGAGCGAGGAGGTGAGCGGAGGGACAAGGGGCGGGAGAGGGTCAGGGGGGAGGACACGCCTATTCCAGTTCCATGGCACTGCACGCTGTTATGAAAATAAAGTCCTCGCGCCAGGGAATGAACCAAAAGCTGCCTGACGTCAGCGGCACAGTCACCCTTGAAATGGGGAGGAGGGCACCGCGGCCCCGCCCAGCCGAGCAGCCGGCTCCGGGAGCAGCGCACCCGCAGGTCTCCCGGCGCCCGAGTCAAAGAAAGGGGCCCGCGGACTGCGTATCGGTCCAGAAAGCTGCCACCTCCATCCGAGTGCAAGGCGCGCTCCCCGCCTGGCACTCCCGTCCCCCGGGGGCAAGGGCTAGCCAGGTTGTGGCGCCTACTTTAATTTCTGGGTCCCACAACCCATGGGAGATGGGGGACAGGGAGCTACAAACTTACTGTGTTTACTCGAGCAAACAGAACGGAGAGCTGGCCCCCAGGTGGCCCTTCCCTGTCTTTCCAAGACTCTCGCCGGCCGGCCGCCCCGAGCTGGGAAGGATGGGAAACCAGGGGCAGGAAAGCGGTGCCCCCAACACTCCCCCCACCAGCCCAAGCGAGGTGGAGGCCAAGGAAAACTTACTGGGCGTCCAGAGTTAACTGGCGTGTCCACAGTTAGGTGGCGGCTCCACTTGTTAGTAGTGTCCTCAGATGAGACCCATTAGTGCTGCCCCGGGGCGGAGAGATCATTATCTCTCTACTTTCCTAACTGCCTCTCTCAGAGCCTCACAATGCAGCTTGAGAATGGGGATGCCAGATACAATTATGAAATAAAGGAATTTGCCTTTGGTATCTGGTTCCCCTCCCTCGGGCTGCCCACCCCTCTGCCATTATCAAGCCAATCCTACTGAAACTTGTCTTTGTTTACTTGTCAAACAATCCTTAAGTGGCTGCCCACACCGTGTCAGGGCTCTGGCGCGGCTCTACCCCCCTGCCTGCGGGGGAGGCCTCTGTGCTATTGAAGTGCCCAACAGCACACCTGGTAAACCAGCCTGTGTTACTGTGCAAATTAATTAACGAGGGAAGATCCAGGGCTCCCCAACTTTTTTAAAATGTGACTTCTTGGAGAGAATACCTCCACCTTTGTTAGATTTTTATTTCACACCCAAGGAACCACAGCCATTGTCTTGGGACACTTCTCTTGAGGCCTGCAGCCCACGGGTCTGTAAGCCCACCTGCTCCTTTCCCGGGCCTGAGGGTGTGTGTGTGTGTGTGTGTGTGTGTGTGTGTGTAGGAAACTGAGAAATGGGTGGAAACAGAAAATGACAGTGCTCTTCCGTGTGTGCCATCTGCCAAGTCAGGTCTTCCATCTGGACCTCAGTTTCCTCCTCTGTTAAAGAAGGAAGTTGAACTAGACCAGCCTTGTCCAATAGGTAGGTCATTCGAGCCACAAATGGAAGCCACATTTGTAATGTTACATCTTCCAGCGGCCACATTAACAGAAGTAAAAAGAAATTTTAAAAAATAGGGAATTAATTTTAGTAATATTTTATTTAACCCAATAGATCCTAAACATCATCATTTCACCATGTAATCAATCATTTTAAAAATACGAATGAGCTATTTTACATTCTTTCATTTTAAACCATGTCCTCAAAAGTCCAGCGTGCATTTTATACTTACCGCACTTGCCTGTGTGGGTAGCTAGCCACACTGTGAATGCTCAAGAGTCCCGTGTGGCTAGTGGCTCCCACCGGACGGTGCAGGTCTAGAGGTCTCTAAGGGCTCTTCCCGGCCTTAGAGTCTGAATCTCCATGCCTAGGGTGAGGTTCGTGACATCAAGAAAAAGATGTCAAGTCAGAGGAGGGAGTAGAAGCAGAAGGAAATGACTTTGGGGATTCCTTCCCTATCCCCCCACCCCTCCCCAGGACAAGAAGCCCAGGAAACCTCCTGAGAAAGGGTGTGTTTTGTTTTCCTGTTGCTCCGTGTTCTCTGGGTGACGTCTGTGTGGCCTGTCCAGGGCTGTGTGTGGGAGAGCTTAGTGGGGATGCTTGTTTTGAAGCACTGCCCTCGGTCCCCTGCACCCATTATTCTTCACTTTGCCATTGACTTTGGACTTCCCACCTCGTCCTCTTAGTACTGTCTTCTCTACCCTCCTTTTAACCTCTTTTTCTCCTCCCATCCTGTTATCAGTACACAAGCCCAGCACCAAGCCAGGACTGGGGCCAGGCACCTGGAGCACCTCATTTAAGGAAGCACAGAGCCCTGAGATGGAGCACCTCCTTATAATGTGAGTCCTGTGCACCTTGCTCCTCTTGCCTAGCCCCAGCCCTGCCCCAGAACCCCCTCAGGGTCTGGCTGTCTGGGAGGTGGAACAGCTGAGTAATTTTCAGATGCCCCTGAGGGGGACAGCAGGGGGACAATAGACGGAATGATGCATTTGCTGGGTCTCTCATCCTGCTAAAATGGTCTGGAGAACAAGGATGGGGCCCTTGGAAATCAATGGACGAAACAGTATAAAAGGAGCCTGGAAACCAGGTGTGACTCCAACTCTAGTTTTCCTCCTTTGAGTGTTACCTGGCTTCAGGTGACAGGTGGCATTGTTGAGGGACACAGAAGAGACGCTCACATGATTGGAAATGAGATGAGAAGGGAGAGCCTCACAATAAGGTGCCGTTTTCCTCCTAAAAGAGAGGCTGTGCGGGTGCTGCCGAGGCCTTCACTCAGCAGCCAGGCCAGCCAGGGGTCACTTTCCAGGAGGACGGGCCCGGCTCAGCCTCTGTCTGGGAGTCCGAGAACTGGGTCTCCGTGGACACTTCTTACGGATCCCACCAACCAACACCAGAATGCCACCCACGCTTGACTGCAGGAATGAGCCAGGAATGTGGACAATGTCCTGGTCATGGCCCCTTTACCAGCTTTACCTCGGAATTCGGGGCTGTAGAACCTCAGGCTAGGGGCTCCCCCTTTCTCTCCCTCACTTCTTCACTAGCAAGACCCCCTCCCTGACCTCAGTTAAATCTCATTTAAAAGTCACCTGAGACAGAGGAGAAAAGCACAGGGACTTTTATTTCCTCAGGTCATTTCACTCATGGAGCTGCCAGTGTCAGCTCACAAGTCCCACCAGGTTCCTGCTCACTGTGGCTTTTCCATTCAGCAGCTTACACCATGCAGGAAGTGTTTGCGAGCCAACTGGGCACCAAGCATTGTAGGAAGTAGACTACGAGGATGAGAAAGATACTAGTCAGTCTGTCACCTGGGCACAAAAGGCCACAGTCAACTCGCCCCATGGCATTCAGGGTGGCCCTCACCCAGGGCCAGAGGCCTAAAGGATCAGGAAGAGTCTTCAGATGGAGAGGAACGAGAGGTGAGGAAGGCGGGGTGGGGCATTCCAGGCAGAGAGGACAGAATTTGCTAAGGAATGGAGGTGTGGAGCAGCCCTGTCCCTGCGCACGGTGTGAGCACAGAGTGCGGGCTGTGGGCAGATTGAGCGTGGAGCCCCAGACTCACCATGGAAGCAGGAGGGCATTGAAGCATGAAGCCGATGTGGTGGCCCTAAACCCAGTGACTGGTGTCCTTATCCGAAGGGGACACAAAGAGATACACAGACACAGAGGAGACAGAGACACAGAGAAGAAGGCCGTGGAGAGACAGACAGAGATTGGAGCTGTGCTGTCACAAACCAAGGATCGATGGCAACCACCAGAAGGCAAGGGAGAGGAGAGGGGACACTGTCCACCTCAAAGCTCCAGAGGGAACCAGCCCTGTAGGCACCTCCTCCATTTCAGACTTCCAGCCTCCAGAGCTGTGAAAGAATAAACTATTGTTTTAAGCCTCCCGGTTTGCAATCCTTTGTTAGGAAACTAGTACACCTCTGAGGTGTAGGCAGTTCTGCAAATGCCAGAGGGTCGTGTGAAATGCTAAAAAGAGCCTGCCCAGCACAGCAGCAGTCTCAAGGGCTTGTTCTTGGAGTGGCCTTGGTTTCATCTTCCCACCTCCACCAGGTCGAAGGGAGCGAGGTGGAGTGTGCAAAGGGTAAACACGCGTGGTGCACGGGAGAGGACACTTGAAGCCCCGGAATGCAGTCTGCAGGGAACCAGAGCCTGCGGTTGGCACCCAGGCCAACCCCCAGCTCTGCCGTCTCGGGCCTCTTGTTATCAAGTCATGAAAAATGTCGTGGTTACAGCCTTTTCTGGAATTGACTTTAAGATTGTGCACATCTCATACTCAGCGTCTCAATTCAGAGGAAAGCTATGAGCTGAAGTGTCCGCGCTGAAACCAGAGAAGGGCCACCAGTAACCTCAAGGCTGGGTTAGAGGCCCATTAAGTGCCCAGACTGGTTCTGCGATGTGAAACCCAAGCGGCTGGAGCCCAGTGGACCTGTCCTGACCTCCCTCTTTCTCTCTCTTTCTCTTTCTTTCTCTGTCTCTGGCTGTGCTCAGCCCAGGATAGGGAGTTAGTGGCCAGGGCAATTTGTATTGGAATGAACTTGAACAATTAAAACCTTGGAGTTAGAAAGACCTGGCCTGAATCCTACTAACAACTCCGGAGTCTATCCTCACCTGAACGTTTCATTCACAGTGTTGCCATGAGCATCAAATAGAATGACGTGGGGAACATGGAGGTGTTCAGTGATGTTCATTCACTCGCTCTTGGATTTCTGACACTGAAGGCAGGAAGGCAGCTTCTGGAGGCTGTACACGAAAGACCATCAAGACAGGGAAGCCACCCTAACCGGTTTGGCTCAGTAGATAGAACATTGGCCTGTGGACTGAAGGGTCCCAGGTTCGATTCCGGTCAAGGGCATGTACCTTGGTTGTGGGCACATCTCTCATCGATATTTCTAACTCTCTCTCCCTCTCCTTCTCCCTTCCTCTCTGTAAAAAATCAATAAAATAGATATATATTTTTTTTTTTATTTTTTTTTTTAAAGGCAGGGAAGCCAACACAATTGCCTTTTAGCGCCTTACCTTTGTCACTTCCACTTACCTAAATATCCATATACTTTTCTTTTTGGGGGAGGGTGGGGTTTATCCTCACTTGATATGTTTCCATTGCTTTTCAGAGAGAGTAGAAGGAAGCGATGGAGGGAGAAAGAAACATCGATGTGAGAGAGAAACATCAAACAGTTGCCTCCACTGGGGATTGAACCCACAACCTGGGTATGTGCCCTGACCAGGAATTGAACCCACGACCCTTCGGTGCTTTTTAAAAGGGGGTGGAAAGGTGCCTATTAAAGAGGTTGATGCTTAACACTAAAAGATTAACCACTAAGAATAGAATTTTAAGGAAACACAAGGATGACACAGCCAGTTCCTGGAGAGTCCCATATAAGAACCCATTTTATGAGAGGGTCCTGGCCTGACAAAAATCTTTCCAGGCATAAAAAGCTATTTTGGAAATGTGGATTAGACACCTAAATATTTATGTGGATGAAAGGGGCCACATGCTAACCTGACAAGCTCAGGGAAGGCCTGCATGGCAGTCTTGCAAACTCAGAGACCTAAAGTAACCACAAAGGATGGTCTGAAATTAAACTTTAACTAAAAGCAGTTATGGTGGGTAGTTATATCCTAGGCCGGTTTCCTCCCTGACAAGGTCAACCTTTACCTTAACTGAACCTATCTGTCTTTTTGCATCTATAATAACATAACCCTTGAAATGTCTGGGTAACTTGTAACTTCCCTTTTTCTGGACCCCTTGGGGGCACAACCTAATGTGCTGGGCACCAGGACAGATACCACGAATTCCTTCATCATCATGTTAATTGTTCCTGCACCCCCCTAAGTATGTGTCTATCATTTTACTTTTTATCCAATCCCAGGGATCCCCCCCTTTGCTTTCTCCTGCCTCTCTAGTCTATCACCAATGGATTTCATGTAACCCACCTACATCCCTCCTTTAATTGCAATGTATAAATACAGATGTAACCCACCATTCTCTGGAGCATTATCTCAATTCATTGAGGTTCTGCTTCCCGGCATCTGTCAACAGTTTGGCTCAAATAAACTCACAAAAATTCTTTACAGGTTTCAATGGTTTTTTACATTAACATTTAGAACTCTGAGGTTACCCACACTCCTGCCTTGCCCACACTTCACTCCCTGGTTTGAGCCGAGGATGTTAATCATGCAATGAATATGAACTGGATCTCTCTACCCTCTTCCAGAAGGCAGGCATCCCACAGTGAAGGAGACAGAGTCTCTGTCCTCATGTCCTCTGTCCACAGTCAGTGGAGGGGAGAAAACAATAATCAAGTGAACGTATTATGTTAAGCAGAGGTCGGAGGAGGGCGGCAGGGAAGCCTCTGTGAGAAGATGACATTTAGGCAGAGACCTGGAGGCAGTGAGGGAGGGAGCCTTGCCGAAATCTAGGAAAGGCATCCCAGGCAGAGGGAACAGCAGTGCGGGCCCTGTGCTTGGCATGTTCATGGGGCAGCAAGGAGGCCTGAGAGACAGGGAGGAAGGTGCAAAGGAGAGAGCGGAAGAAGCTGAAGTCAGAGAGGAAGTAGGAAGGAAGAAGGTGCTGACCACGTCCGGCCTAGTGAATCACTGTCAGGTCTTCGGCTTTCACTCTGAGTGGGACAGGAAGCCGCTGGCGGTGAGGAATGACATGATTCACCTTACATTTTACGGAGGGTCACACTCCCCGTGTGGAGAACGCACAGGAGGGCTGGCCAAGCCGGGAAGTAGGGTGGCCAGTGAGCCTCCGCTAGAGAAGAAGGTTGCCTGGAGCAGGTGCAGGGGGTTGGGGCAGGTAGTAGGAAGTGACCGGATTCTCAATATTTTCCAAAGAGAAAGCCTGGGATATCAAAGAAAGGAAAGGAGTCAAGGAAGATTCCACAGTTTGAGGCTTTGAATGTAATTGAAAAGAAAATCCTTTTGTTACCTGTGTTATCAATAACTGGGGCTCTTATAGCTAAATTCCTATTTAAATTAAATGTCCATATTTTCGAAATAAAACAGTGTGGACTACCAAATGGTTTTGATGCCTCTCACAAAGTGCAGGAGACAGTTTCAAAAATATAAAGACCTAAATATTAAAATTTCTAAGACATTTTCAAGGCTACTGGGATCAATCGTGGGATGAAGATTGAAAATGGGATGATCCCATAAAATATTGTAAACACCAACTTTTCCCAACAGAATTATAGAAATGCTTTCTCACTGGTTCTCAGAAGAATCATGAAATTAGAAATTATTTCATGGTCAAGTCACTTGCACCAACGTGGCTGAGTTGGATGGGATGAAATAATTTCATGTTGAAATAGGAGTTTGGTGACACAAATCAGATATTAAGACAGAAATTAACATGAAGCTGTCAGTCCCTGGGTGGTTTAGAGTAAGTCAGTCACCATTTAGCCAAAGGGGGAAATATCACAGTATTGATTACAGCTTTTCCATCTTGGTTTTGTGTTTGTTTGTTTGTTTGTTTGTCTCTCCTCTATGGTGCCATCTTCCACAAGTTTAAAGTCATAGGTTTTAGCGGGGGACGGGGAGGGGAAGTAGGGGGGTTCCACAATTGTTCACAGTGATGATTCATTTAGATTCCTAGCATAAGACAAAGAATTCCTTCCTATGCCTTCAATCCACAACATTTATCTCCAAGCAAATAAAATGAGAGGAATCAAACATTTCTACTGGAAGTATTTGAGATCTTGGTCCCTAACATATGTCATCAGTTTGACTCAAATAAACTCTTATAAAAATTTTCTCAAAAACAACAAACCAAAACATTTAGACTCCCAGTGACTGGGACTCTTTAGAGTTTCGACTTAGGAAGACATGGAAGACCTTCACTTCTAAAGTGAAGTAAAGTATTTTCAAATAAATGAGCTCCCCAAATACCCAGGTCTCCCTATGTCCCTAGAGTGGTAGCCTTGGCTGAGACCCGTAGAAGAAAACTGACTTATCTTGATGAGACAGTAAAACCCAAAAAACATTCCTACCAAGATAATAAGGTCAATAAATGAAGTCAATTCTCCTCTGAGTACAGGGGAAATGTTTGGCTTTCCAATGCAGACTGGCCTGAGGTTTTAAAATATACTACGGTGGGCAAAAGTAGGTCTACAGTTGTGATTACATGAAACAGAGTTTATTCTTGTATTATCAGTTATTAATCAGTTATTAATTTTCCATGCAAACAACTTTAAATCTACTTTTACCCACCCCTGTACAGGTGTTAGAACCAAATATTGATCGGAGGTCTACTTTGTGCCAGCTCCCCTTTTTTTATGTAAAAAAAAAAACTAAGGAGACCTATTCATACATTCTCTCAATAAACTCATACAAACACCTACTATGTGCCTGATATGTGTAGTGTTTCAGATGAAACTGAATCAATGAAAGGGCTTCGTCCAAATCAATAAATCATCTTTGCATCAAAGTGTCCTTTGCTCCTCCTGGGACTAGAAAATCAGCAGATTGTCGCTTTGTGTTGCCTGTCCTTGGATTGCTGAGTGTATTCCATTGTTGATAGGTCAAAAGGGCTAATGTCACACAGGGGCGGAATGAGAGGGGTCCCCAGGCTGCTTTTCAATCCCAGGCCACATCTGAGTCTGGCTCTGGCCTGGTCCCAGAGATGGGCTGATGACACCAGTGGACAAAACAGATGGATTAAACTATCTAATTCCAAGGACAACATGGACCCAAACCAGAGTGAAACTCCTGTGGAGAGACTGTGGGCTGGCACTCAGGACACACCCTGGGGCTGCCACCAGCAGGGGCAGGTGGAGAACAGAACAGTGTGCTATTGGGCCTGCCGCTCGCCTGCCAGCCATTTCCTTATTTCCCTTGTGCTACCCCAAACCACCACTGCTGGAAACATCTTTTCAGGAAACTGAAGGGTGTGACCTTGGGAGGGAACAGTGTAAATAGGCACTGACAAAGGTGAGTATTGAGAAAAGACTATTTTAAGGAACGTGGGAGACTATGCCACCTTCGTCTTGCTGAAGGTGAGGGCCCCAGATATTTCCTGGTATGACTACTAGTTTCCCATAACCACAGCTTGTCCTAGATACCCTGACAAAGAACTTCTGAATTGAGACCCATGGACACTTTATTTTCCCACTGTGAAGAAGTATGGATCTCTTCCCACAAAATAACAATACTGTGTGTGTGTGTGTGTGTGTGTGTGTGTGTGTGTGTGTGTGTTTGTGTGTGACAGAGAGATAGATCTAGAATATAGATATCCATATATATGTTTTGCAGTGTTGAACTACTAGTTAATAATATTTGGGGGTGAGGGGAACACTCAGCATAGTGTGTCTGGCCTTTGATAAAGCATCAGTAAATAGCAGCTCTAGGTGGGAATAGCTTGACCAATGAGAGGACTGAAGTTCAGAAAGATTAAGGGACATGTCTTAGGTCCCAAATCTACTTAACTAGGGAGTCAAGGTTAGAACCCAGGTCTTCAGACTCGTATTGCAGGCATCTAGCTGTTACATCACCCTAATTCCCACTTCATGACTTATTTAAGGATAACAACTTAGATAGCAAACTCTTCTATATCATGCATTTTTCAAATCTCGTATTATTATTCCAACCCACAAAAATGGAAGAAACTTCTTTGATGTTCTCAAGAACCACCAACGTTCCCTATTTTCTGTAGTGCATGGGCCCCTAACCTGAGGTCCATGGAACACACACACACACACACACCAGGGATCCAAAGATGGATTTCATGTTGAGAATCCTTCTCCATTGTCAGAAATGTGTGTGCATTGTCCTTGAGGAAATGTCCACAGCTTTATCACATTCTCAAAGGTATCCATGGAGGGATAAAAGATGGTAACTGTTAGGTCTGATCAAATAATTGAATCGATACCCCCTCCCCTGGGAACTGACCTTTAGACCACTTTACAACCGACATTCCCTTTTGCTTAGATCACATTCCACTTGCCAAGACCATTATTCTTCCCCTCTGGACCTGCCCAGAGAATTCTCCACCCAGAAAAAGCCTGCCTAGAGTCCTTTAAAGATCTCTGACTCCCCATCCCTGGGTGCTGGTGCCATTTGGGGGACTCAGTCCATCTGGGATCGAGATGGCCTAATAAATTTATAATCCCTTACCACTTTTGGCCTCGTGCGTTCCTCCTTTGCCTACCCTAACAGTAACCATCATTAACCTATATCCCATGATACTGTATTTGCCAGTGTAGATCAGGTTTTCCCTGGCTCTCGGTTTTAAAGGGATGCCCCTACAGGTGACATAAAAGCTACAGCAGTGGGAAACCAACAGAGGCCTGGCGGAGAAATGCAGGGTCAGCCTAGTCATGGTCGGCAAACTGCAGCTCGCCAGCCACATGTGGCTCTTTGGCCCCTTGAGTGCGGCTCTTCCACCAAATACCACGTGCGGGCGCGCACGTACAGTGCGATTGAAACTTCGTGGCCCATGCACAGAAGTCGGTATTTTGTGGAAGAGCCACACTCAAGGGGCCAAAAAGCCACATGTGGCTCGAGAGCTGCAGTTTGCCGACCACTGGCTAGGGGTAAGCATTTCCTTACACTGGTGTTTTACTTAAAGCCAATTTGTTTAATACTACAGGTTTTTTTTCTCTCTCTCACTAAAATACATGATGGAATATTCATAAGAAGGAATGGTTTCTTTTTAACCAGTGTTATGGACTGGGTATTTGTGTCCCCTCAAAATGTACATGTTGAAGACCTAACTCTCAAATGTGATATGATTTGGGGAAAGGTCTTTGGGAAATAAAGCTAGATGAGGTCATGAGTTTAGGGCCCTCATGATGGGATTGGTACCCTTATAAGAAGAAACACCAGAGCTCTCTCTATCCAACAAAAAGAGGTCATCTGGCCCAGCCGGCGTGGCTCAGTGGTTGAGCATCGACCTATGAACCAGGAGATCAGGGTTTGATTTCCAGTCAGAGCACGTGCCCAGGTTGCGGCCTCGATCCCCAGTGGGAGGCATGCAGGAGGCAGCCAATCAATGATTCTCTCTCATCATTGATGTTTCTATCTCTCTCTCCCTCTCCCTTCCTCTCTGAAATCAATAAAAAATATTTTTTTTTTAAATAGAGGTCATCTGAGCACACCATGAGATGGTGGTCCCCTGTGAGGCAAGAGGACGGGTCTCAGAATGAAACTACCTTGCCGACACCTTGATCTCAGACTCCCAGCCTCCGGAACTGTGAGAAAATAAATTTCTGTTGTTTAAGCCACCCAGCCTATGATATTTTGTTACGGCCGCCCAGCAGACAAATACAACCAGGTTACCTTTTTTTCGTGACAATGGACATCCAGAGTTTTTACAGTTTCTACAACACTTGTGCTTTCTTTGTCTCGTTTTTTTTTATATTTACAGAAACTCTTCAAAGCAGATGCTATCCTCATTTTACAGGTGAGGAACTGAAGCTCGGAGAGCTAAGTGGCCTGCATACTGTTCACCTTCCAGGAAGTGGCCCAGTGCCCACCCAGCCCCATCCCTGACTCCAGAGCCAGGCCACTCTCCCCGACATCCCTCTGCCTCGGCTCCTTGGCCCGGCGGGTGGCTGACTTTGCAGGGACGTTAGAGGCTGTGCTCTCTGCCTTGTCTCCTGGGACCTTGCGTGGCTTCCCTGCCAGCCTCGCCCTGCTGAGCTTATTTGCAGCCGGTATTGCCCTGCAGCCTTAAACAGGCTGCTTTTTAGACATTTAGGTTTGGCAGGGGCTGCAGCTCCTCCCTTAATTCCTCTTTCCCAAGTGAAAAGAGCTGACAAACCTCTCTGGGGCCAGGCTGGCATCTCTTAGCAAATGTCTCCATTCACAGCTCATTTTCCATGATTCATGCTTGGTGGTGCTCTTGTATTTCTACACATCCTAAGATGCATAGCAGAACTATCAAATGGCTGTATCTTTATTTGGTATCAGAAAGGGACTTTACCTGGTTCCTTGGGTTCCAGCGCACCTGTAAAATCTGAAGTACTTCTAGCAATCAAGGCCACTCTAGTCCAAAAGGAGCCAGAAAGGGATGCTCTCAGTCCTGGGTCTCCTCCTGCCCCCTTCCCTGCTCCACAATTCCATACCCTTTCCCATATTTCCCCTGTCTGATGAACAGCTTCCCACTTCTAATATGCTCTTTTGTCTCTTTCTGTTCTAAGCTAACATCTGTTGGGCACCTTCTTATTCCAGGCACTGCATGACATGTTTTATACCCATTATCTCAATCATTTCCCTTCCCAGGAAGAAGCTGATAAGCACATTAATGGCCAGATATATAAGGCAGTTAAGGTTAAATGGGTTAACCCTGGGACACTTTAGTGGAAACCAGACCTACACCAAAGCATGAGTCTGTCTTGTAAATATACAAGTATTAGTAAGGCAGACATGGAAGGAAATGCAAGGTTTGGTTTCATTTGCAACCTGCAGGTGTCTTGTTATAAGCCCTTGATCATGTTATCAGGTTCGTTCACTTGTCCATCTTTTGCAAGATTGTTTCTATTGGCAAGTATCCTTACTCATTCAGTTGGATTCAGCACAATGGTTTAGATAAAGCACCTACTGTGTGAGAGCATTGAACTAGTCTTGCAACACAATGATCTCTATACAAAGGAGGCTTCTACACTCCCAACACCACAGAAAGTTCATGAATGAATGGCTCTACATTTTTCAGGGGAAATTTTTCATATCTTTCTGAGATTATCACGTTTCTTTAACTCACTAGAAGTTGAGAAATCTGCTTTACAGATTTAAGTTATAAAATAATCCTATCTTTTTAGACTATGTTTTTCCTATATGTACATAACTTTTCACTTAAAGGAAGCACTTTATATATGGCTTCTCTTTGGCGTATTGCCAACATCACTGCTTTTATACGTTGGAGCCATTATTAAGTAACATAAGGGTGTAAGATAGTTTGTAAAAGGAATAAACATAAAAATAGAACTAATATATAAACACATAGAAAAATCAAGTCCCACTGTGTTACCATCTGCTGTGGAGGTATGCCATGAAGGAAAGAAGGACCCTCTGCCCACCTTCACTGTCCTCTGGTCATGTAGCATCAATCAAGACTCAAACAAAAGGAGTGGTTGTCTAAGCTACCCTACCTAAGGCACTTGACTAAGTTGGAAGGCCCGGGAACTGACGATCTCTTATTTAGCCCTGAGTGAAGGGAGTCATCAAGATAAACAATTTTAAACACACAACACACACACACACACACACACACACACACACACACAGTAGTTCCGCCTTATTTATGGGGAATGCATTCCAAAACCCCCAGTGGATGCCTGAATCCTCCAAGAGTACCGAACCCTATAAAAAATTTTATATATATATGGAGGGAGGAAGGGAGGGAGGGGGAGAAAGAGCGAGAGGGAGAGAGAGAGAGAGAGAGGGAGAGAGGGAGAGAGAGAGAGAGAGGGAGAGAGAGAGAGACTATATTTTTCCTATATGTACATAACTTTTCACTTAAAGGAAGTACTTTATGGCTTCTCTTTGGCGTATTGCCAACATCACTGCTTTTACACGCTGGAGCCATTATTAAGTAAAATAAGGGTGACTGAACACAAGTACTGTGATACCTAGACAGTCAGTTTGATCACCGAGACGGCTACTAAGTGACTAAGAGGGTGGGGCAGGTCGCATATACACTGGACCAAGGGATGATTCACCACCCAGGGTGGGACGGAGAGGAAAGGCACCAGTTTTCAGCACGTTACTCAAAACAGTGCACAACTTAAAACGGATGAATTGTTTACTTCTGGAATTTTTTATTTAATATTTTCAGACTGCCGTTGACTGCGGGAACTGAAACTGCAGAAAGCAACAACACGGATCAGAGGGACTCCTGCATACATACATTCATATTGTAATGTAAAACAACAGGCATCCGGGTTAGCCATCTGGTTCACTCATTCGTGCATTCAATCAACACTTATCATCCTACCTGGAACCAGGCTCTGGAGTTAAGGATGTAAGCACAGTAGGTCCTGTCCTTAAGGTCCTCACTGTCTAATAGGAGAAAGAGACATATAAGTACATGATTACAACACGGAGAGTTAAGTGCAAAGAAGTAGATAAATGTAATTCAAAAGAAAGAGGGCAATTTCTCTTGGACAAAGCAGGAGAGATTTCACAGGAGTGACTGACAACCTGAAGAATAAGTTTAGATCAGACACAACAAAGAAGACGCTTAACACCTGCTCTCCTCTGAGGGTTGCCTTCCATTCCTGCACACATTGACTCAACAGACGCTGACCCACACTGAGTACTAAGCACTGACTTCGCAGCCTGCGACTCCTCAGAGGGCAGTAATGCAGTCGAAACACCAGGGGTGTGCCCTGCCTCCTTCTCTGAGTGAGGAAGATAATTTGCATTGCAAACACCCCAGCTCAGGTGGAGGGCACTTTGTGGGCAGGGGTTCCTGAGCTCAGGCACATTATAAGACAAGTTCAAGTCTGCTCCCATCTCTGGAGAAGCGAAAGCCAACCTTTGACACGAGCTATGTTGGGGAGGTCCATCTGGGATTCTGATCTACACACAGGAACCGGGGAGATGATGCACCAGAAAGCCAGAGAAGGAAAATGGAAAGACCTGCAAATTATATTCCCACTGTTTGCCTGTTGTTGCCTTGGGAAGGTCCTTTGAGGAGGGAACCCAGGGGCCTGAGACAGGGTATTGGAAGAGTGATTGGCAGAGCACCCTGCAGTGTCCAATGTAGTATTTTTTTAAATTTCTTTATTGGTTAAAGTATTACAAATGTGTCCTCATTTCCCATTAACCCCCAACCTCCCCGTCCCCCCCACTCATGCTCTCATCCCCCTGTTCCAATGTAGTATTATTGCTACTCTTTCATGATTCTGTCTCCAGCCTTTCTTTTTTTAAAAATATATTTTTATTGATTTCAGAGAGGAAGGGAGAAGGAGAGAGAGATAGAAACATCAATGATGAGAGAAAATCATTGATCGGCTGCCTCCTGCATGCCCCCAACTGGGGATCGAGCATGCAACCCGGGTATGTGCCCTTGACCAGAATCGAACCTGGGACTCTGCAGTCTGCAGGCTGATGCTCTATCCATTGAGCCAAACCAGCTAGGGCCTGTCTCCAGCCTTTCAATGGCCAATAGCCATGGCTACCATCCACTGCGCTGTGAGAAGGCCACGCACACCTTTTCTCAGGTAATCCTCACAACAGCCCCGTGAAGTGGACATCAATTGTATCGCCACTTTACAGGGAGGAAAGTGAGGCTTCATAACGTTAAATAATGGGCTCAAGGCCACAAACCTGGCCAGGGGAGAGCCAGGACCAACCTCAATCCCCTGACCATGTTGAAGTTGATGATTACTCTCTCAAGGGTTTCTGTGGATTGAGACTAAATCTCTGCACAGAGGAAAGCCAGAAGGGAAGCCCAGCACAGCAGGTCTGAAGGCTCCCTGTCCCCTCCCACCCCCACCCCAGCTGCTTGCTCACCTGGCCTCCAACCTCCTCCCACAGGGCTTTCAACGAAGCTGAGAAGTAAGATTTCTCCTCTTACAAGGTGTCAGAAGGACACTAACACTTTGAGTGGAGTAGAGGCACCTCTAAGATTCCACTCTGAGAAGGGACAGACCAACCTAGGCTTCGCAGGGAGGCAGTGCTGCCTGGAACCAAAGTGAGCTTTGTCGTTGGCTTTTTATTCATTTCACACTTAGTTAATAATCATTTATTGAGCACCTGATTCTATGCTAGGCCCTGGGGGGTGACCAAGATGAAAATAAAACCAAAAGCATGGCCCTTGCCCTTAGAAAAGGTAATAGCCTAAGTAGAGGAAACAAGTGGGTAAACAGGTGCTTCGATGTAGGAAGTGCCGAAAAGGAGAAGCAGTAAGACTCATACTGGGTTTTAGTTCTGGGTGGGTTTGGCACATAAGTGCTGTGGAGTTCCTTACAAAGTGTAAGCTTCCGTTTCCTCCACAGTAGAGTTTGGACAATAGGACCTATCTCTTAGGCGTGTTGGAAAGAGTCAACCACAAATGTATGTGAAATGTTTAACTAGGGACCATTCCTGATTAGCTCCTGGATAAGTGCCAACCTTCACAACCTTGGGCAAGTGATTTAACTCTTTCCTCCTAACCTTCCCAATCTATAATTTAGGGCTAACAGATCTCCCACATTTCTGGATCTGTCAATCAACAGAGGTTGCCCAAAAACTCTGACAGGTGTTGTGGGAGCAAAGGAGGACTCAGCACTCAGAGGACTTCCAGAAAAGAAGATGCTAAGAGTAGCATCCTGTTGGGAGAACAATATACACAGCAGGTGAGTAAGTGCTGAGTTATATGGTGCCTACTCTTCCTCTTCAAAGGTTGGAGGTGAGAGTGGGCGTGACCCACAGGGCTGGGAGAGTGAAGAGAGGCTCCCGCAGAAGTGGGACCTGCGCCTTGAAGAACTTGTAGGACTCTATTGACATAGGATTCTGTCATCCCATATGGAATTAGGAACAAGCATGGGGTGTTGAAGGACAAGAGGAGAGATTAGAGTGGATCCTGTCAGCGTTCATTTAGAATGTCATCTTAGACCTTCACGGTCGCCTAATTTAGTGGATGACAACACCACGCTCATTCTTTGCCCACAGTCTCAGCAGCCACCCTTGTTGCCTCAAATGTCTCAAGAGCCCACGCCCCCAGGTAGCAGCCTGGAGTCCCCTGTTCCCAGCTATTCCCAGACCTTCTAAGAACTGTGGGCTCCATGACCAACCTGTGTCTACAGAGAATGTTTGAAAAACACAACTTGAAAGGCAAAGGGTGCACCAACAGAGTAGCCAACCAGATCTTAACCGGTGTTTTACATGCCAAATAAACCAGAAAAGGCAAATAACACTCCCAGTGTGACCCAAAGGAGAACAGATGAGGCGGTTACGATAGATGGGGTGTGACCCTTCCAGTAGAGCTGGAAGAAGGAAAAAACCTCTCCTTCAAAGAAAATCGCTCACCTTGCCCAGTTTCTTTTGGGAGAAGTGATTTATGGGAGTGTACCTGTTATTAGCAATTGCCGGCATAAGCAATAAAGAGGGAGACCATACCTCCCAAATGAACTATCCCTGCCCAGTTACTTGTAACTACTTATCTGTCTCCATCAAATAGCACATATTAAAGGCCTGCCTAAATAAACAAGTAAAAAAGGTTAATTTCCTGGCAGGAAATTCCTGTGTAATTAGTCAGCAGCTCCAGTCCCTGCTCTGTCACTAACCAGCACTGTGGCCTTTAGCAGTTCCACGTCTCTCCATCCCCATTACCATAAACTTAGGCCAGGCCACTGTGTCCCTCTCTTGGACCACAACAGCTTCTAACTGATCTCTGTCTGGTTTTTCTCCTCTCCCAATTATTCCCCACTCTGGGGACCTCCGATATAGAGAGCTTCCTGAAATCCCAAATCTGGTCAACTCTCTCTTCCTTAAAATCTGCCACATCTCTTCCTTTACTCTAGGACCAAATCCAAACACCTTTGTAGAACTTCCAAAGTCGGGCTCTGGCCCCTGCTTACTGTTCCACACTCATGTCTTACCCTTCCCCATCCAGAGTCCTATGTTCCAGCCATATTAACTACCCAGGTTTTCCTGTAAAATACTAATAATCACCAACACTTATTGTTTGCTCGGTACCAGATATTGTTCTAAAGAACTCTCCATGCATTAACTAATTTAATTTTTACAATGCTACTAAATAATAAGTGATGATCTCCATTTCACAGATGAGGAAACCCAGATGCAGAAAGGTTAAATATTATCCAAATTATCCGGCAATAAATGGTAGGACCTGAATACACCACACTCATCATCCCCTCAAGCCCTCTTCTTATCCCCAAGTCTTTGCACGGCGGGTTCCCTCTGCCTGGAAGACGATTTCCTCTCTCATCCTTTGTCTTCTGCCGCCTTTCTTCACTGGGCGAACTCCTACTCTTCCTCTGAGAGTCCCCATGTATACAGTGCCTCCTCTGAGCTTTCTCTCCGTAGACTGCCCTCTCCCCTCAGTGACAGTTAGTCTCCAAGGATGGTCCCCAATGGGTGATGCCTCCAACACTCATGCCCTCACGTAGCTGCCTCATATGCTGACTCTCAGCTGGCCCTGTGACTCACAACAGACGATGGCAGATGTAATACTGAGTAACTTCCGGGCCCAGGTCATAAAAAGCCTGGCAGCTTCCACCCAAATCTCTGTGAATGCTCACTTTGGGGCAGATCAGACACTATGTAAGAAGTTCCTCATGCTGTGAAGAAGCCAAGGTAGCCACATGGAAAACTACATGGGGATAGATGTCCAGCCAATCTTTAGCCGTTCCAGCCACCCAAGGGCCTTGCACCAGCTACGTGACAAAGAAGTCATCTTGGATGTTCAAACAACACCAGCCCCAGCCACCACCTGACTACAACTGTATGAGGGACCCCAAGAGGGGAACCATTCAGCTAAGTCCAGTCAGTCCACTGAACTGTGATTTGTTCTTTTAAGCCACTAATCTTTAGGGTAGTTTTGTTAAGCGGTGATAAGTAACAAACTTATTTGTATTTGTTCTCAATGGGAATACAGTGGTGAACAACAGACTGGATCTACCCTCAAGGATGCCCTAGTCTAATGGAAAAGACCGCCAAGCAAGTACAACAGGGTGTGATGAGCTTGATTGGTGGGGGAAGGGTGAGGGAATGGCTTCCAGGCCTTGGCACACCAAGCTGAAAGTTAACAAAGGAAAGCATCATAGTGCGGTTGATAAAAGCATGAGCGTTTGAGTCAGATGGAGTTCTTTGAATCCTGGTCCTGCACTTGCTTTTTGAGTGACTTAAGGAAAATTTCTCAAATACTGAGCATCAGAGTAAGACAGGGATAACAAAGTTTAGTTTAGAAGATAGTTGTAAGAATTAATTACATATTTGTAATGTTTCTCACATAGCCTACTACATGGTAACATTCTACATATAACATATACTATATCACATGTGACTAAATATATTTATAGTTAATTACAGAAAAAGAATATTGCCCAACAGTAACTTGGGCTTGTCAAAAGTCATGTCAAATGAACACAGCAGAAAATTTCCTCTAGACCTGTGAATTTATCTCCATGTTGTACATTTTATGACTAAATCGTTAGTTATATTTCGCATACTTGAAAGCCCATACCTTTGAGAGAGAATTAAGAGGGGGATTATTCCTTTTACAGGGTGTTCCCAAAATGTATAGACACTGTAACAGCTGATAGATCAATTTTGAAAATGAAATGTATTTTAATAAACCCTGCCTTTATAATTATTCAAAGTGTGTGTATACATTTTTGAGATACCCTATACTTTGGTGTATACTAAACAGGAGACTGGACTGGCCACTCCTTGAGGGTTCACCCATGTTGATACCAGCACCTGGTACATAGTAGCTGCTTACTCAGAATGAGTTGAATGAATGAATGACTGAACAGGACTCACAATAAATGACAACATTCAAAGGGCCAGAACGAGGCTGAGTGTTTTACCTAAACTATCTCATTTCCTTCCACAACCCTCTATGATACAGTTGATACCATCATTTCAGGTTGAAACTACTCTTCAGCATTTAACACCTTGTAAACGCCCAGAAGCTGCCCCAAGGATACAGTCTTGAGATAGAAATGGAATGTTGAGACCATCTGGACTGCAGTACGTGACTGACCCCAGGTAACGCGCTCTGGGTACATGACTAAACCCAGTTAGGGTCTCCATATAAACTTTTAAAATTTGGCAGGCAGGCAGGGGAAACTACTCATCTTGCCCCAGCCCAAGACAGCTGGGAAAAAGTTCCCTTGCTTATTAAACTTGCCACCTGCCAATCTGGATTGCTCTGCCCCTTTCTTCTGTCTCTCCTTAGTTTCAGATTACACCTGGGAAGCCCCCAAGAAACTTGTGACCTAACAATTGGTGAGTCATCCAGGAGACCAAAGAAATGGGTCTTGGGAAAGAGACACCCTGGGGGAAATTCCGAGTTGGCCACTATGTCTACGTGGGGAGGGGTGATCAATATGTTAGATAAGTATACACTGTCACCTGAGTATGGGGATCCCCTGAAAATGCCAGCTGACTTAATGGGCTTGTTTGAGAAACTGAGCATAACACACTGTGGCAAAGAAGGGAAGCGCAAGGCAGCTCAGTGGCCTCTACTGTGGACAGATTAGCTGATCACAAAGCCCAGCTAGAGGATGACACTGCAGTTAGAGAAGGATATGCGGGAGCGGGGGGGGGGGCGGGGGGGGCGGGGGGAGTAACAGGGGGAGGCTTGCAGACAAGATGAGAGAACAAGATACAAAGCTAAACAATTTGCCATAGCTAAGATTCGGAAACAGCCTAAATGCCCATCAGCAGATGAGTGGATTAGAACACTATGGTACATCTACACCATGGAATACTATGCTGCTATAAAAAAGAAGGAATTCTTACCATTGGAACTGGAGAGCATTATGCTAAGTAAAATAAGCCAGGCAGTGAAAGAAAAATACCATATGATCTCACTCTTTTATGGATAATAAAGAAACATTATAACCTGATGAACAAAAAGATAGATTCAGAGGCAGAGAAGCATCGAACAGACTGTCAAATTACAGCAGGAAGGCTGGGGAGTGTTGGGGGCGGGGGGTAAGAGATCAACTGAAGCACTTGTATTCATGCATATAAGCATAACCAATGGACACAAGACACTGAGTGGGGGGGGGGGGGGGGAGTGAGGGCAGGTGACAGGGGGGTAGGGGAAGCCAGGGGAAGGTCAATGGGGGAAAAAAGGAGACAAATGTACTACTATTTGTAATACTTTAGACAATAAAATAAAAAATTTTTTTTAAAGATATAAAGCTAAATCCACACAAGCTGCTGTGGATTAAGGCCTACTGAGGCTCTGCCTGTGACAGCCTGACTGGGACCCTAAGAGGTGGAATCCATGGGAAAGTGAGGAGAGTAAAGGGGAGAGTGTTATGGTGATGAACAGGGAAACAGAAACAGATTAAGTGCCCCATGCAGTCCCATACAAAGAAAATTTTTAAACAGAATTACTCCAAAACACCTAGGAGAAAGTTTACATTCTTTCTTTATCTCTTAAAGTTTTAAATCTTATCAGATCCTTGAAATGTAAACACCCAGGAGCTAACCAAACCATTGCCCACAGACACTAAAGGAAAAAGGCCTTTTAAAAATGCATACTGCTGTGGAGTGTTCACTTGTCAAATGGATTTGTGAAAGAGCTAAGGTTTTTTACAAAACTACTAAAAATAATAAGGATGTACCAAAAAAGAAAGGAAAAGAAAAGAAAAGAAAAGAAAAGAAAAGAAAAGAAAAGAAAAGAAAAGAAAAGACCATACAGGGTGGAGGGAAAGTATGTTTACAGTTGTGAGTATATGAAACACAGTTTATTCTTGTATTATTTATTTTCTACATGAACAACTCTAAACCTACTGTTGCTCCACCCTGTATATAGAAAGTAGGATGTGTGTTCTCAGTAAAAGCAGGTATGAAAAAAACAGATGGAATTTTGTCAAGGGGAGTGTTGTGGAGGTAAGGGGCCCTATGGGAAGTGGCCACTGGTCTGGTCATAAATTCCAAACTGGCAGGTCATGGTGGGTAGTCCCACCCCAGGCACATAACTTCTTTATTAAAAGATTTATCTGTGCCGTAAGCAAGTCCTGTCCATTGTTCTTGTGTATCTAGGTTAACACACCTTTGGAATAAGGGTAACCACCCTCAAGAAAGCACATAATCTTGTTAGCCATCCTGTAATCCAATAACCTTGGTTTCAGTCCCTTCCTTAATTTCAAATGCACAAAAGAGGCTGTAAAATGTATTCTCTGATACATCTGAGATCTTGTTCCAGGCATGTGTCATCATCAGTTTAACTCAAACAAACTCTGGCAAAAATCCTCTACAGGTTTGGGTGATATCTCTTATGATGACATAAGGAAAAATATAAAGAAGATTTATTGTTTGGTAAAAGAAAAATGTAATTTTATCCTGAAGTAAAATGATTGTTTCAAAATAAGAAAGGAAAGCTAGAACAAAAGCTGGGACGTCTGCGAAAGCTGCAGGTTTGAGGAAGTTGTGGAAGGCTCGCTGAAAAGAGATCTTGAGTAAAGAACTTTGTGTGGCCAAGCTGCCTAAGTTGGAATAGATAACTCAGTCAATTGCTACATTTTGTGCGTGTGTGTGAACTCTCACCAGATCTTTAACTGTGGCCATTTTTAAGCCTGTTGTCACTTAAGAGTGTTACTGTTTTGCTCTGATGCGTTTGAAAAAGTGTTTCTGCCAACGTGCTTCACCTTCAAGGAGATTCATGGAAAGACAAGTATAGGTTTCTGATAAGTAAGATCGATTTATCTTCACGTGGGAGGGGCAACAATGAGCTTTTCAAATGCTTCCCCAAGGCCCCCTGCACAGCCCACAATAGGTCATGGACGGTAGCCTGAGACCTGTCCCTGCCCTCCCTTCCCCACGTCGGTGAAATGAGTCCGTTATATTGATGACATATGTTAACATGTGACTTGCCTCTGCTGCAGGACACTCTGCAGACTTTGTGGGAACATCTGCCAGGGAGAGGATGGGAGAGGAACCCACACAAAACTCAATGCCCTGGCACTGCTGTAAGGTTTGGGGAGCCATTTGGTCAGATAAGATACATGTTGTTCCAGAAGCTGATTGGTAAGAGGCAAGCCTATCCAACCCATAAGGATGTAAAGGGAGTGCAAGCATCTGTAGGGATTTGGGAGCTTGGGGGAGTTTTATCCCCGCCTGGCACAGTGCCTCTGTCCTAATGCCTCCTGGTAAAGAACGGCCTGAGTTTTTGTTTTGTTTTCTTTTCTTTCTAATCAAGGTGTGAAAAAGTTCTAGGTTCAGTTAAAGTTCCTGATGAAGAAACACAATTGAGATTTTTTTCAGTGATAAAATCTGCATATTTGTATTTCAAACAATGTAGCTAAAACTTGATGTAAATTCCTCCTTTTTTCCTTTTTTGGCTTAATGAATATAATTTATTCAGTATGAAATCTTTATACTATATGTCCCACCTGTTAAGAATAAATGTACATTAAATCTTGGTTAAAAAAAAATAAAAGAAAGAAAGGGCACGTGTGGGACTGGGGATCAGAGCAGCAAGCCGCCTTTGAGAAGACAAAAATGGATTGCAATGGATTAAAGCTCTGGGCACCTCTCAAGAGGGCTGCCATTGAGTTAGCTGTGTCTGTGACTCTGGAAGGTACGGGTCAGGCACTGTGGCAGAGACAGCAGAAAGAGAGAGTGCCCCTAGGATTTTAGTCCCAGCTCTGGAAGGGGACAGAAACCCGGTATACCCAACAGAGCCACAGCTCCTAGCAGTGCACACAGGGCTCCTCCAGGTAGAGCCTCTCACGAAGGAATGATCCTCAGCAGCCAGTGGGCTGAATGAACCGAGTGGTTTGGCTGGTGATCACTCATGAGTCCTGGCTGTTAACCCGTTGCACTGACAGTTGGGCTGTTCTGAAGGGATGAACCCCAGGGCTTGTACAATGGGAAGGTGATGGGTAGATGGCCATGAGTAGGTCCTTTGGGGGCCATGGATGTGTGGAGGGATATTTGAGTTCACCTGCAAGAAGTTAAGATAGTCCAGAACTGTCTTCCACACCCTGGCTCAAAATACGGCCTGGCCAGTGTGGTTTAGTGGTTGAGCATTGACCTATGAACCAGGGCGTCATGGTTCAATTCCCACTCAGGGCACATGCCTGGGTTTCAGGCTCGATCCCCAGTTGGGGGTGTGCAGGAGGCAGCTGATCAATGATTTTCTCTCATCATTGATGTTTGCATCTATCTCTCCCTCTCCCTTCCTCTCTCTGAAATCAATACAAAACATATTTTAAAAATTTATTTTAAAAAAATGCACTGACAGCCCCTTTCAATCAGGAAGCTTATGCCCTAGTAACTGACTGTTTAGTAAATATAGCACATTGAGTGCATAGAAAAAGTAGCCACTGCAGTACCAGAATGAGATGGCATATTGGCAAAGATGCTGGCTTGTATAGGTGAAGAGGCAGAAGAGGAAAGCAGGCAGAGAAAATAGCATGTACAAAAGCCCTGTGGCAGGCAGGAGCTCAGGGACTGAAACGAGGCCAGTGGGGGAGGAAGGACAAGTGGAAGAGTTGCCGGAGAGGCTAAAGGGACCACGCAGAGCCTTGTAGGCCGTGCTGAGTGGCTTTGTCTTTCCTTTCTCTAAAGAGCAATGGGAAGACACTAAAGGGTGGTAGGTGAGGGGGTTGGTTGTCTTTGTGAGAGTTGACAAGGGCTGCTTCACCTAGTGGGGAGCAAAACTAGTGACAAATATCTCCTTGGACTGGCACGGTCTGCCTCCTCTAACAATAAGGAAAGGTAAGGGTGCAGGGAGCATAAACACCCATGTGGCATTGCCCACACAGCAGTCATGCCATTGAAGTCATATAGAAAACATGGTCCACCCTTGGTCTGAGCAGGACCTTCCCCATTCCTTCACGGTCTCTCCTTGTGCCTCACTACAGGGAGCGGGCACTGCCCAGGTCAGGCAAGGTTGTGTCTGCCCCACCCAGCCGGAGGTTTGAGGCAAATCACCTGAATTCTCCATTTGCTGTTTCCTAATTTGAAAAACCAGAGGTTGAAAAAAAGGGTCTGCCATCAGAAATCTACACTTCCGCCGTGTAGAAGTGAGGCATGGTGGTTCTCCATAGTAACCTCCTCTCAACTGCTGGGATGGGGTCAGACGGTGGGGTGCATTTCCTGGGTTTTCCTGGCCTCCGCACTCCCACTGCATCCCCGTAGC
Source organism: Myotis yumanensis (assembly GCF_028538775.1). Lineage (NCBI taxonomy): Eukaryota > Metazoa > Chordata > Mammalia > Chiroptera > Vespertilionidae > Myotis > Myotis yumanensis. The sequence continues at coordinate 189,297,535 of NW_027223754.1, forward strand.
TAGTGACTCAGGTTAATGCTGTGCTTTGTACAGTCCCTTGTGCATTTTGGCATCGGATGAAAGTTAAATTAGAAAACCTCAGTGTGGCCTCACTGCTTATTTTGGCTTCTATCTTGCAGAAAAGATCTTCATTTTATACCTAAGTATTTTCCCCAAATCAGGGAATGAAAAGAAAAGCGAGCCGAAGCACTCCAAGCTGAACTGACAGAGAGGTGGAGGAAGAGATTAAATGAGGCTTGTTAGCAGCAGCTTAGGGAATTCTTCCAAAGGAAGGTGGGAGGGTCACCACACACCATTTAACATGGTAGTAGTCTCAGGTTCAGGTTCAACTCCAACCAAACCCGTCTGATTTACAAGGCGTGGCAAAAGAAGATGCCGTCTACAGGATGACCAGAATTCAAAATAACAATATGAATTCATAATTTTTGCCTGTCTTAAAGAAAAACACACAAGAAAAGGAGAAATAATAGAAACGCAAAGCAAATGGGCACAAGGAAACTTTTTGGGTGGATTTTTTTGCTATGTAAATGACATCTCAGTAAGCTGTTAAAGCTCTAGCTGGTTTGGCTCAGCCTTCGGACTGAAGGGTCCCAGGTTCAATTCCGATCAAGGCCACATGCCTGAGTTTGGGCTTAATTCCCAGTAGGAGGCATGCAGGAGGCAGCCAATCAATGATTCTCTCTCATCATTGATGTTTCTGTCTCTCTCTCCCTCTCCCTTCCTCTCTGAAATCAATAAAAATATATTTTTTAAAAAATAAGCTGTTAAACGTTTTTTTAATTAAAAAAAAAACCTGGCGATAGCTGGTTTGGCTCAGTGGATAGCTCATTGGCCCACAGACTGAAGGGTCTTGGGTTCAATTCCAGTCAAGGGCACGTACCTCCATTGCAGGTTCAATCTCCAGCCCCAGTCAGAGCATGTGTGGGAGGCAACCCATCAATGTGTCTCTCTCACATCCATGTTTCTTTCTCTCTGTCTTTCCCTTTCCCTTCCACTCTCTCTAAAAATCAATGGAAAAATATCCTCAGGTGAGGATTAAACAATCAATCAATCAATCTGACCCTGGCCGGTGTGGCTTGTTAGTTGGGCGTCGTCCCATGCACTGAAGTGTTGCCAGTTCGATTCCCAGTCAGGGCACATATCCAGGTTTCGGGCTCGATCTCCATTGCAGGGCATGCAGGAGGCAGCCAATGAATGATTCTCTCTCATCATTGATGTTTCTATCTCTCTCTTCCTCTCCCTTCCTCTCTGAAATCCATAAAAAATATGTTTTTAAAAAGAAATCCACTTTAAATATAAAGATACAATAAAAGTGGTGGAAAAGGGGGAAAAAATACATCAAATCAACAACCTAACTTTACAACTTAAGTAAGGAACTAGAAAAAAAACAACCTAAGCCTACAATGACTTCCCACCTTAATCCCATTAGAACAGCGGTTCTCAACCTGTGAGTCGAGACCCCTTTGGGGGTTGAATGACCCTTTCACAGAGGTCGCCGAAGACCATCAGAAAACACATATATAATTACATATTGTTTTTGTGATTAATCACTATGCTTTAATTATGTTCAATTTGTAACAATGAAATTGGGGGTCACCACAACATGAGGAACTGTATCAAAGGGTCGTGGCATTAGGAAGGTTGAGAATCACTGCATTAGGATAACTACTATTAACAAAACATACAACAGCATTGCAAGGATGTAGAGAAATTGGAACCCTGTGCACTGTTAGTGAGAAGGGAATATGGTACAGCTGTTATAGAAACATTTGGTGCTTTCTCAAAAAATTAAAAATAGAATTCATAGGATCCAGCAATTCCACTTTGAGGTATATACCCAAAAGAATTGAAAGCAGGGTCTCAAAGAGATCATTTGAACACCCATGTTCATCTCTACCTGCTGAGCCAAACTGGCTAGGGCTCCCACTTTTTAAAATGTAGTAAAATGCTCATAACATAAAATGTATTCATCTTAACCATTTTTAAGTGTACAGTTAGTTCAATGGCATTAAAAACATTTACGTTGTGGTGCATCCACCCCCAGAACTCTTCCATCTTGTAGAACGGAAACTCTTTTACCCTTTAAACAATAACTTTCCATTCTCCCCTACCCCAGCCCCTGACAATCACCATTATACTTTCTGTTTTAATTATTTTGTCTAAGTACCGCATGTAAGTGAAATCCAACAGCGGTTGTCTTTTTGTGACTGGCTTATTTCACTTAGCATAATGTCCTCAAGGTTCATCCATGTTGTAGCATATTGCAGGATTTCCTTTTTATGGCTGGAGAATATTCATTGTATGTAAAGACCACATTTTGCTTATCTATTCACTCTTAGGTTGCTTCCATGTTTTATCTCTTGTGAGTAAGGCCTGCAGACTGAAGGATCCCAGGTTCGATTCCAGTCAAGGGCAGATGCCCAGGTTGCGGGCTCAATTGCTAGTAGGGGGTGTGTAGGAGGCAACCAATCAATGTCTCTCTTTCACATCAATGTTTCTCTCTCTCTCTCTCTCTCTCTCTCTCCCTCTCCTTCCCCCCCCCCCCCACCCCCTCTTCAACTCTCTCTAAAAGCAATGGAAAAATATCCTTGGCTGAGGATTTAAAAAATAAATAAATAAAGAGTGAACCTTAATGTAAATGTAGGTTCACTGATTATAACAAAGGTACCGCTCTGGGGGAGATGTTGCTAATGGGGAAACTATGCATGTGTGGGGTCAAAGGTGATACCTGTACCTCCCTTTCAATTTTGCTGTGAACCTAAAACTGCTCTAAAGTCTTTTCTTAAAAAGTCTGTTATCAGAGTTTTGTTTGAAAATTAATTTCAGAATGAAACAAAATAATTCTTTTAAAGAACTGCTTCAGTCTCCAACTTGTCTCACAGTGTGCCCCTATTTAACATGCAATTTTTTTAAACATACTTCCATGTTTGTATATTTTTAAATTGTTATAATACTTACATATGTTATAAAACACATACAAAAATAGGAATTCAAAAATATAAATAAAAGTTCTGTATCTTCTTCCCACACCTCGCTACACAGTCACGCTCTCCCTGAATGCTCGGTCCTACTGTGGAAACCACCCCCTAGGCCACAGGGAACAGCTGCAAGCCGCTGGCCAGCGAGTGACTCAGGGAGTCTAGCGAGTGGAGAAGGGGCAGGGAATGACTGTATGCTGCTGAGTTCCAGAAAATTCTGAAGTTTATGTACAGGCTATACACTTTACATGACACACTTCTCTTCTCCTTTCCTCTCCCGCTCCTTTCTTCTGTCCCTGCACCCTCCCCAGGTGATCAACCCAGAGGTGGGTTCCTCTTCTCTCATTCCCACATAAACTTCTTAGCCTGAGCCCTTCCTGTGGGGCTTGCTGCCTCCTTCCAGGCTCCTCTTGGTGATCACACGTGAACTGGAAGTCACCTGGACAAAGATGCTAAAGAGGTGAGGCATGAAATGTGACTTACCCATACTCCTTCCAAGATAGAACCTGGTTAAGGACAACACTAGCATTGGCTAGGGAAATTAGTTAGGCTAACCAGGGTTACCTAAAACACATTTTTGTCCCCCCAAATCTTCCACCACTATTCTCCGAAAGGAGACTTCAGTCTCTAAGATGTTAGTTCTGAAAAGCAAACATCTTTTCCTTGGGCAGGTATTATAAACAAAATTCCACTACAACTTTTTTGAAGAATAGGAGAAGTCTACTTTAGTGTATCTCTTTAAGTAGCTCTAACCATTGGAACACATTATAAAACATACACAAACCTATGCAGTGCCAAGCACATACAAACTGATAAACATACTCGTAGTTCCTTTAAGTATCCTCAAAGGGAAAATGAACAATCTGTTTGATCACCAACATCCTCTCAAACCCTAAAATTCTTTTTTTTAAACATATTTTTATTGATTTCAGAGAGGAAGAGAGAGGGAGACAGAGATAGAAACATTAATGCTGAGAGACAATCATTGATTGGCTGCCTCCTGGGGTGGAGCCCACAACCTGGGCTTGTGCCCTGACCGGGACTTGAACTGTGAGCTCTTGGTTCATAGGTTAAAGCTCAACCACTGAGCCATACCAGCCAACAAACCCTAAAATTCTGATATTGTGTGAGGTTTTACATGAATGTTATGGCAGAGTCCAAATGTCAAATTACACATTTCCCAGAGACTTGGTGAAAATAGAGAACTACGGTGAAGCAGGGAATCCTTCCCCCTCACCCAGGCCTCTGAATTCCACCAAAACCAATGAAACGAAAACAGAAGCACGGATTAACGATGATGTGACCAAATCTCTATGCATTTTGTTAGCATGAGTTCACCCTGCAGAGTTCCTGAATACCCTTGGGTGAACGTAGAAAATCACAGAAGATGCAGAATAAGGAATGACCAGGTTTTAAAATATCACAAACAAGCTTTTCAATGTTTCCTCAAGAAATGACTCATTACCTCCAGGAAACTTAAAACTATATGGCAAGCCCTAACCGGTTTGACTCAGTGGATAGAAGGTTGGCCTGTGGACTGAAGGGTCCCAGGTTCAATTCCAGTCAAGGGCATGTACCTTGATTGTGGGCATATCCCCAGTAGGGGGTGTGCAGGAGGTAGCTGATCAATGTTTCTCTCTCATTTATGTTTCTAACTCTCTATCCGTCTCCCTTCCTCTCTGTAAAAAATCAATAAAATATATATATATTTAAAAACTATATGGCAAACACCTAGCAAATGCCTCCTGCACAGCAAGGTCTCCACAGCCTCGTTGTAAAGAATCGCAAACAAACCATCACAAATGTGCAAACAGAAATATATGAAATAAGAAACCTTCTCATGGTCCCTACTCTGTTGACCACCCAGAAGACACAATGGTGGTTGGAAGTCGGCACTGAATTTAACAGTTTGGGTTAGAGCAGTGATGGCGAACCTATGACACGCAAACTCATTTTTTTGGTTGATTTTTGTTAAATGGCATTTAAATATATAAAATAGATATCAAAAATATAAATCTTTGTTTTACTATGGTTGCAAATATCAAAAAATTTCTATATGTGACACGGCACCAGAGTTAAGTTAGGGTTTTTCAAAATGCTGACACGCCGAGCTCAAAAGGTTCGCCATCATTGTGTTAGAGTGTCCAAGCGGTCAGGAATTGAGCAGGAGTACACTCCTCCCCGAAAAGGAATGTTGGGAGAAAGAGCCAACATAGAAGTCAGAGTGGAGTTAGCCGCCGTCTAGTCCAATATTTCTGACCATCCCATATGACTGCTGCTACTCGTACTCTTTTGGAACCAGAGGGACAATTCCCCATCACTTGCTGCTGAAAGACATGCCTAGGACAGGATGAACAAACAAGTGGATCACCAGCTTATTTGACAGAGGGCTATGGGCAAAGCTTACTCGATAGAGTAAGAGAGATACAATTTACATTCATAAACACAAGCAACATGTACTGGGATAAGCAGTAACAGTACTCCTAGGTTACAGTGGCGGGGGATGGGAAGGGGAGGGGGAGGACATGAACAGAGGGCAATGACTTAACCAGAATTCCAGGAGGAAAAGGCAGACTTTTAGAAAGAAAAAGCTGCTTGTAAGCAGAAAGGAGGAAACACAGACTGGGGCTGTGAAGAAGAGATAATAGTGGAATGCAGCTTGTTCTTACTACATCTGAACTTCGGTTTCCCAGTCCCCGTCTTCTGGACCAACCTAGCAGATCTTCTTGAAGGCTGACACCCTTCAAATACCTCTAGGTAGCTCCCATGCGCACCCTGACTCCCACCCCTTTGTCACTGTGGGCCAAACACTGCACAGTCCTTTTAATGAGTCCCTGTGTTGCAGTCACTGCTCAGAATGAAAACTCCTTCCCATTCAGGGGTATCTTTTCTCCCTTCTGCCATCTACTGGTGGAAATGAACAGATAGTCCCTCACCTGACTGTTCCTGATTTGCAAATAGGTTGCAGTCCAAAAGCTCATTTATGTAATACTTGTTATGTGGAAGACATTTTTCCAAAGGAAAAAATATGTATGGTTCCATCTTTCCTTCATCAAATAAGCATTTAATGAATAACATAATATGAAAGTATACACATATAAGCACAGTGTATATAATATAGAGGCTTCAAATTTTTACTTAACTCCTTATCAGCTATACAACCTAGACAAGCCATTTAGCCAGTCTTCATCTGTAGTAATCATAATAATAGTGATAAATACAGTGGCTAACATTATTAATCATTATGATGAGCCATAGTATAGTCATGTAAACCTCACTACCCTGTAAGGTAGGCACATTACATAAGACCTATGGCTCTTCAGATAGGGAGACTGGAACATGGAAAGGGTGAATACCTCGCCCATAGTCTCACAGCTCATAAGAAGCAGACCTGACTGTCTGACTCCACAGTCATAACAGGAACGATAACCATCTTTCAGGATTGTTCAAGGACTTAGATGCAACACAGGTAAAGCTGCTGACACACAGCTCCTTTTAAAAACAGCTATTGATCATTCACTGGGGGTTGGACCCTGCAAGATCGTAAAGTTGCATCCACATCCATGAATGAGCCATGGTCCCTGCCCTCTAGGCAAGCACAATTTCAACACAATGCTAAGACCGAGTTCAGCTAAGACAGTTCAGCAAAGACAGCATCTGACTTTTTTTTTTAACTTTCTTCGGCATAGTCTTCCTAGTACCTGGCACAGTGGCTAGGATATAGCAGGCACTGGGAAGGAACAGAATTTTTAAAATAAAATAAAATTAGGTTCAAGACTCTGAGTCAGACAGGATAGATGCTCTTAATTTCCATATTAGCAAGTGAGAGAGGTCGAGGTTCAGGACCTATCACAAGATCACATAGCAAGAGCGAGTGGGAGCGACTGATACTTTTACCAACTTCATTGCACTCCCCCATCCCTCTGCTTTCTTCCAGGCCCCCAGGTGGCATCCAGAGGTTAATGAAGGTAATACTTTCTGAGGGTATCAGGTGGGTGGATGGCTATAAGCAGATAAAAACTTCAATATGAGCAGACATCAGGGACCACATCATAGAGATTACACGGTCTCCAATGGGCCCATTTTCTTCCTGTCTCTCTTCCACTTGGCACAAATCAGCTCTTTACTCTAGGTGAGACTGTTTAGGGCTATTTCCCAGAGTTCAAGTTTCTACAGTTATTTTTAGCTGGAATTTTACTGCATACCTGGGACAGGTGAGGCATGAAAAGGAATGTGGGTGTGGGTAACCCTTGAATCTCTAGTGCCAGGGTCTGGGTCTCTTGTCATTCCAGCCAAAGAGGGGTGACTCACACCCTGATTTATTATCTGCACTAAGGCTAGGTTTCACCTTAAGAAATATGTGGATTAAAACCTCCTGTATATTCTCTAATTTTGTATTCAAGTCTTTGTGTGTGTGTGCTCTTTGGAACATGCTTTCTTGATGTTACTTTGTTACCTGCTTTTGATAACTTGGAATGCCTTCATTTTCTGTAACCAATATCATAGCCCGTGGTTCTTTCTAGTCCCATTTCCCAGGCCTTTGAGGGACCTGGGGAAGATTAGAGTACCTGATTTACATTTTTTGCAGGTGAGAAGCTACCTGGAAAACACTCTGGCTGTAAGCTGGATGTCTTGATAGTCAGCCAAGTTCTAGGATATTCATTACATTGTTTAAGGACTAAGAAAGAATTGTGATCTATGAGTCTAGAAAGACCCCTTCTGGCAACCACTAGAATGCCCTCATAGTGCCCGAAATTCCAGAGTGCCTGGGATTCTGAGCCTGCTTGAAGCTTGGAATGGCCTCTCCAACTGACCCCTTCATAAGATGGAGGTATTTTCCTCATCTCACGTTAGCTCTGTACAGAAGAGGTAAAACCAGGCTCACTAGGATCATGAAGTCATGACACCGTAAAGCTATAAAAAGTGGTTTTATGATTCAGCTGAGAAATAGAGAACTTTTTCTCTGGGCCAGCATTACATGACTATTGAGACATGCCCTTTATAAGGTCTTAAAAGTCAGGTGAGGTGTGTTTGTTTGCAGTTGGGAGAGGTGGAGAAGTTGGTCAGTTGGTTGAAGCTGTTTCTTAAATCAGGAAAACAGAACTAAAGAATTACACCAAGAAGGGAACAGAACAAAAGCCACAGACCTCCTTCCCCATTCCTTAACTAGAGCCACTGGTAACCTGACTGGAAAAACAATTTACATTTCATTTAAAGAAAGTCATTTTAAACCCCTAAACTTCTACCCATCCCACTATTTCTGAAGACCTATCTCCTGTCTCTTCTAATCAACTCTTACCACTTCTATTTCACAATGCAATCTTAAACCCCAAGGAACATAGCAGTCCAGAAAGAGTTTGTAATGTATTGACTAGTGTACCCAAAACAGTTCATGTCTAACTGGAACCCCAGAACATGTGACCTTATTTGGAAAGAGGGTTTTTGCAGGTAAAAAGTTGATCCTTGAACACAAGAGTTAGTAATTCAACAATCCTTCCCCTGCCCTATGCAGTTGAAAATCTGCATATAATTTTTTTAAAATATATTTTTATTGATTTCAGAAAGGGAGAGGGAGAAATGGAAACATCGATGAGAATCATTGATTGGTTGCCTCCTGCACGCCCCCTACTGGGGATCGAGCCCGCAACCTGGGCATGTGCCCTTGACCTGAATCAAACCCAGAACCCTTCAGTCCGCAGGCCGATGCTCTACCCACTGAGCCAAACTGGCCAGGGCTGCATATAATTTTTGACTCCCCCCAAAAAATAACTAGAGTTGCCCCTAAGTACCCATGAAGGATTAATTCCAGGGCCCCCTGCAGACACCAAAATCTGCAGATGCTCAAATCCCTTATATAAAGTAGCGTAGAACAATGCATACAGTGAGTTTTCCACATCTGCAGATTCCCAACCACGTTTAACTTAAGAACAACCAATGAATTTGCCACGTAACTGCCACTGTTAGTTTCTTACCTATGAGCAAGATCTTCTTAAATCTATAAGTCCTTTAACTTATAAAGGTCTTCAAGAAGTTTCAATCTTTAAAAAATAATATTTAAATTTATTATTTCACATGAGGCCTAACGAAGCACAAGCTGAGATTGCTTATGTATCCTAGGTATCCCCATTCTATAGATGCAGAAGCTTCTTTACAATTCCAGGTCAAGTGCTGCATCATTAGTCCTTGACTTGCAGCTGAGAAAGCAACAGGTCTGTGTGAAGTGACAGAAGGGCACATCCTACTCCTGTCATGAGCAGGAACCAAAGTGGAAGAACAGTAAAACCTGTACAAAATATTCTGCAGTCATGACACTCCAACACATAGAAAGGAGAGTAAGTACTGAAGCAGCTGAGCAGATTCTGGACATAATTCTGACAGATTTCGGTCTGAAGAACTCTACTGCAGGAGGTTTCTTTCTCTTCCTCAATCCCCTTTCACACAACCGAAAGCAGAAATCAAGTCTTTATAAAAGAGACTAACGGCCTTTCCGTTTCTTCATTTTCCCTCCTGCCACCTTGTTCCTGACACCCATAGCACCCTCCGTATCATCATTGTCCCCAGCATCCTCCCGTGTACGTTTCTTCTTTTCTCCATGCTCCCTTAGCTCCTGCAAAACAGAAAGGATAGGACTGAAAATGAACCACTGCCACTGAAGATTAACACATCCTGGTCTCTCCTCCATAAAAACCAAACAATGAGTAACTTCCTAAAGTTTCACATTAGCAAGGAAATAAGACCAAAATCCCAATATACAAAAATGTTAACCTTATTAACAATCAAAGATACAAACAATAAGCTATTATTTTCATATGGCAGACTAGCAAAGATTTTAGAGAATGGTAATATCTAGTATTAGTTAAAATGTGAGGACATTCACATATACTTTCACTGACAGTGTAAACTGCTATAGCTTTTCTACAGGGCAATGAAGCATTCCATGTGAATTCAAATTTTAACTGTATACTCCTCAGCCCAACTGTTCTAAGGATTATTCTAAGGAAACAAGAAAAGTACGTAAAACTGTACATATAGGATGTCAACTGTGCTAGTTAAGATACAAAAAATTACAAAAAGCCTAAATACATATCAATGTAAATCATGTTACATATGCATAACAATTTTTTGCAGCCATGAAGAAATGATCACATGGATCTAATTTGCTGAAATCAAAAAATATCAATCATATACAATTAGATAAAGTCTAATTATGGCTAAGAAAAGAAAAATAGCCAACGGTTACCTATGGTTCTCTGTGGGGGGTGGCTTATACGTTCCATTTACTATTTGAATCCTTTCTGTATTTTTCTGAATTTCCCCCTCCCAATGCACATGTAAACAAAAATATCAAACAAAGAATTCTATTTTGAAAGAAAAATAAAACCAAGTGCACACTTCAGCTACTCCGAGGCACCCCATGGGCGAAGTTCCTCTGTCCCTCAGACTAGAATTCCAGGGAGCAGATGACACTTGCAAGGATTCTCCTTTAGAATCTTCTCATCTCCACTGCTACTGTTACTGCTACTACTGGCAACTATGCATTTTATATTAGCTTACCTGGTGCTCACAGAACCCTGTAAGGTATTCAAGGTAAGCATTACTCCCTAAATTAGGATAGGAACCGCTTGGTGAGGAACTGCTTCTGAGAAATCAGTCACAACTGGGACATCTGATCTCAAGTTCTAAGGCTTTCCTGCCATATGTGAAACATGAACAGTGGCTGAGAATGTGGTCACTGTGGTCAGACTGAGTCTGAATCCTGATTCAACCACTTAGTTGCATGGTCTAATGATCGACCTACCATCTCTAAGCTTTAGCATGCTTAGAAATGCATTTATTCTTAAATTCAGAATACATTACCCAGCTCCTGCATTTTACTATGAGGACTAATACAATATCTAGCACATAGTTAATATCATTTGCAAAGAAATTGGTAAAAAAAATAAGTTGCATACCATTCGGGCAAACCTTTGGGCTTCAGTCACACGTTCTGTCAGCATCATAACCTCGTCATCCTGTGTTGGAAAGACAGGCAGTTTCTTCCCAATTAAGTGTTCTATGCGCTGGAAGAGTTCCACATCATACCTGAGAAAGAAACATTGGCATGGCTTTGGTGGACGGACAATGCAAACGTCAGCCCCTTCCAAAATATGTATTACATTATATGATGCAACAGGAGCCAGTGTTAAACAATACTGAATCTACTGTTCCTTTTCAGAATACTAACTAAATGCAATATTCTGTGCATAGCCCATTAGAAAAATCCCCCAATACAGTCTTTACTCCCAGAAAAGCACTGGGTTCATAAAATTTTTCCTTTAAAAAGAAAATCAGAAATAGTTATTCTAATTCTGTGAGTTGAGGGGAGGTCAGTGCTCTCTGGCTCTAGCAGTTAAAGATCGGTTTAGCTCAGTGGATAGAGCATCAGCCTGCAGACCGAAAGGTCCCAGGTTCGATTCCGGTCAAGGGCATGTACCTGGGTTGTGGGCACATCCCTAGTAGGAGGTGTGCAGCAGGCAGCTGATCAATGTTACTCTCTCATCGATGTTTCTAACTCTCTATCCCTCTCCCTTCCTCTCTGTAAAAAATCAATAAAATATATTAAAAACATTAAACTTGGGGAGAAACCAAGATGGCGGCATAGGTAAACACCGGAGTTTGCTGCCTCGAACAACCACTTTAAAAATACAACTAAAAGACGGAACGGACATCACCCAGAACCACAGGAAGGCTGGCTGAGGAGAGACTCTTCAACTAGAAGGAAAAACAACAGCATTACGAGGCCCAGAGGAGGCGCAGTGTGGAAAATTTAAAGGTACGGTGGTGCGGCGGTGCGCACGCAAAGCGGGCTGGTGGCTGAGGGCGCGGTTGTCGTTTTCAATCAGGAGTGAGTCTCAGACTCTGGGCTACAGATCCGGGCGAGTCTCTAGGGACCCAGACTCAAACGGGAGAAGCGGGACTGTCTGGCTACGGTCCCTCCGAGGTTTGCAGCGGTTGTGGGGACAGAGAGGCAGAGCCCCTGGGGACGGACTGAGAGCAGCCATAGCTGCTCCCTCCCCCCGCCCTGTTGAGCCCGCCCCGCCCAGGCCCTGCGCAGAGCCATTTGCCAATCGCCTCAGGCAAAGGCTGGATTAGCGCCTCCCCAGAGGACTGAAGTTTTCCACACAGCTGATTCCAACAGCCAGTCGGCCTGGTGATCAAATCCCTCTAGTGCTAACTACAACAATTAAGGCTTGGCTAGAACAAGACTGCGCACAAAGACCACAAGGGGGTGCACCAAGAAAGCATAAAAGATGCGGAGACAAAAAAACATGACAGAAATGGAGGATATGGAGCTAAGAATCGCAATTTTGAGGGCTTGCTATAAACTTGTGCAGAGCCTCATGAAAACTAATGAGACCCTTGATGCTACGATAAAGAAATTAGAAAGTAAGCATACACGGACTGAAATAAAGAATATTATACCCAATAGCAGACCAGAGGAGCACAAGAATCAAACCAAAGATTTGACAAAAAACACCCAATTGGAAAAGCAAAATGAAAAAAGAATCCGAAAGTGTGAAGATAGTGTAAGGAGCCTCTGGGACAGTTTCAAGCGTACCAACATCAGAATAATAGGGATGCCAGAAGATGAAAGACAGCAAGATATTGAAAACCTATTTCAAGAAATAATGGCAGAAAACTTCCCCCACCTGGTGAAAGAAATGGACTTACAGGTCCAAGAAGCGCAGAGAACCCCAAACAAAAGGAATCCAAAGAGGACCACACCAAGACACATCATAATTAAAATGCCAAGAGCAAAAGACAAAGAGAGAATCTTAAAAGCAGCAAGAGAAAGAGACTCAATTACCTACAAGGGAATACCCATACGACTGTCAGCTGATTTCTCAACAGAAACTTTGCAGGCCAGAAGGGAATGGCAAGAAATATTCAAAGTGCTGAATACCAAGAACCTACAACCAAGATTACTTTATCCAGCAAAGCTATCATTCAGAATTGAAGGTCAGATAAAGAGCTTCACAGATAAGGAAAAGCTAAAGGAGTTCATCACCACTAAACCAGTATTATACGAAATACTGAAAGGTATCCTTTAAGAAGAGGAAGAAGAAAAAGGTAAAGATACAAATTGTGAACAACAAACATGCATCTATCAACAAGTGAATCTAAGAATCAAGTGAATAAATAATCTGATGTACAGAATGAACTGGTGATTATAATGAATCAGGGACATAGAAAGGGAATGGACTGACTATTCTTGGGGGGGTAAGGGGAATGGGAGATTCGGGAAGAGACTGGACAAAAATCGTGCACCTATGGATGAGGACAGTGGGTGGGGAGTGAGGGCAGAGGGTGGGGCGGGAACTGGAAAGAGGGGAGTTATGGGGGTGGGGGGGAAGAGGAACAAATGTAATCTGAACAATAAAAATTTAATAAAAAAAATAAAAATTAAAAAATAAAAAAAATTAAAAAAAAAACCATTAAACTTTTAAAAAAAGAAATAATAGGGTGGTTTTTGTCCTTCTATATACTAAATACTATACTAGCCCTTGTAGACAACATCTCCAATCTCATTAAAACTCCGCAGTATTAACTTTAGGGGCCAGTGAATTCTTTGTTGTGGGGCTTCCTTTGTAGTGTGGGATGCTTAGCAGCATTCCTGGCCTCTACCCACAGGTGGCACTGTGACAAACTGATGTTTTCAGACTTTTCCAAAGGCAGGCATTATTTCCATTTTATGAACGATGAAACTGGAATCAGGGAGGTTAAGTAACTAGTAGAGTCAGGTTCCAAGTCAGTCTACTCCCAAGCTCTGCTTTTTTCTCAACACTGCTCTGCCCCCAACACAATTCACTTACTGTGTGACAAAGGTAATAGACTTTCCGGAGCGCCCAGCTCGAGCTGTTCGACCTACTCGATGGATGTAATCCTGAAACAAAAAGGGTAAATGAATTTGAGTTACATGTAGTATAAATAAAAACTATGCAAGTAAGGTCTTACTGCAAATCTCTGAAAGAAAACATATTCGTATTGGAACATGGAAAATGGATTTAAAATTCTGTTGAGATAAATCTGCATCATCTTTTTATTCTCATAACACAAACTGACCCCATTTTTCCTTTCTTTTATAGAAAGACAAATCTACAAAGCATATCTACATGGTCACTAAGCATATTCACATGGTGCAGAGAAAAACAGCATTGGATCTAGAGGCAGACCTGGGTCACAGCTCCTGTTTTACCACCTACCAGCTACACAACTGTCTGTAAATCACATAACCTGTCTGAACCTTGACTTCTTACCTATAAAACAGGAATAGAAGACGTGCCCAAACTCACAGTGATTGTGAAAATCAAATGAGACAGCACCTTGTCTACAGCAGTTAAATATATAGCCAAGAGATACGGGTTGGTCTCAACCAGGGAGGATTTTGTCCTCCCCAGGGAATATTTAGAAAAATCTGAAAACTTATCTGCTTGTCATAGTGTCCAGGAATTCTGCTAAGCATCCTACACTACAAAGGACAGCCCCCACAACAAAGAATTCACTGGCCTCAAATGTTAACAGTGTCCAGCTTGAGAAACCCAATATACACTAAGGACCACAAACTGTCACTTCTAAAAATATGAGACTGACAAAGATCAGCACGCTGCATCTGCCCCTCTGACTGTGATCATTATTTAACACCTCTCTCTGGCTACCTTCATTCACCTTTATTAATAGTGTATTTGCAGGCAGGTGCAAAATGGTAAGAATGAATAAATCAGGAGCTTTCCTAGTTTTTGACACTTAACTAATCATGGACCAAAGAAAGAAAAAGAAAATACAGTAAACATTTCATTAAGAAATATACTCTGGCCCAGCTGTGGAACAGTGGTTGAGCGTCAACCTATGAACCAGGAGGTCACAGTTCAATTCCTGGTCAGGGCACATGCTCGGGTTGCAGGCTCGATGCCCAGTGTGGGGTGTGCAGGAGGCAGCTGATGGATGATTCTCCCGCATCATTGATGTTTCTTTCTTTCTTTCTTTCTTTTTTTTTTTTAATATATTTTATTGATTTTTTTACAGAGAGGAAAGGAGACAGATAGAGAGTTAGAAACATCGATCAGCTGCCTCCTGCACACCTCCCACTGGGGATATGCTGCAACCAAGGCACATGCCCTTGACCGGAATCGAACCTGGGAACTTTCAGGCTGCAGGCCAACACTCTATCCACTGAGCCAAACCGGTTACGGCCATTATTGATGTTTTTTCTCTCTCTTTCCCACTCCTTTCCTCTCTGAAATCAATAAAAATTAAAAAAAAAAAAAAAAATACACTCTCAATACAATGGAATATTATTCAGCCATAAAAAACAAAAGAATTAAATCTTGCCATTTGTGATAACATGGATGAATCCTGAGGGCATTATGCTAAGTGAAATAGTTCAGAGAAAAACAAATACTATATGATCCTAACCTATATGTGAAATCGAAAACAGAAACAAAAAACTGAGCTCATAGACACAGAGAACACATGTGGTGTTGCCACAGGTTGAGGTGGGGTTAGGGGAGTGAAATGGGTAAGGAGATGGGGGGCGGTGTCTACAGGTATAAATTTCCAGCTACGAAATAAAAATGTCTTGGGAATGTAACATTATAGTCTGTAATACTGTAATGCATATTTGAAAGGTGCTAAGAGAATAGATCTTAAAAGTTCTCAAGGAAAAAACTGATTATTATGTGTGGTGACGGCTGTTTACTTGGCTTATTGTAATGATCATTTACAATATATACAAATATCGAACTTTTACCCTGTATACCAGAAACGAATATAATGTTATATGTGAATTACACCTCAATTTCACTTTGGGACTAGAAAGTCAGGTCAGAAAAGGACTCACCTTGGAATGGGTAGGAATGTCAAAGTTGACAACTACATCCACATGAGGAATGTCCAAACCTCGGCTTGCAACATCAGTTGCTAGAAGAATGGAACGAGCCTTTGCCTTAAACTTATTAAGGGATCCTAGGCGCTTGCTCTGAAATGATGAAAAAAAGACATGAAAATAATTTAAGGACAATTAGAATCTAAGACATACCAAATAGACATATTAAATACAAGAGATAAATTTTTTTTAAAATATATTTTATTGATTTTTTTCAGAGAGGAAGGGAGAGAGATAGAGAGTTAGAAACATCGATGAGAGAGAAACATCGATCAGCTGCCTCCTGCACATCTCCTACTGGGGATGTGCCCGCAACCCAGGTACATGCCCTTGACTGGAATCGAACCTGGGACCTTTCAGTCCGCAGGCCTACGCTCTATCCACTGAGCCAAACCGGTTTCGGCAAGAGATAAATTTTTTAAAAGATATTTCCCCCCAAGTCCAGATTGGACTTCACGGGCCAAAAAGAAACATGAAAGCAACAAAAAAAATATTTAAGACTAAGGCTAGAAAATACTAGCATGACATAAGAATTGTTTAACATAATAAATAATTGGGCAATAATTTATTAAAAATTCTTAGAGATCAGAGAATCACTATTACCACAAGGGCTGAATAAATCAACTCAATGGCTTCCATATCAGAAACTACCTATGGAATTAACTAGAACCTCTTGCTTATCCTGAAAGGAGGAAGTAAGCATCCAGAGCAACACGCCAAGTGCATAAAATCAATCCTGGGAAGATGCATTAATGCCATGTGTTGTTACTGTACAAATCTATTGCTATATGGTTTATCTTCCTCATGCCACCTGTTCACCTCCAATGACACCGAGGAATCTTTACCTGACTCATCTGTCCGTGGAGGGGGATGGCAGTGAATCCAAGATTTCGGAGTAGCAAAGCTGTTCTCTGAGTATTGTTACAGGTGCTGCAGAATATCATAAAGGAGTTTCCAGCCAATTCATTTAGAATATAAACCAGGTAGGTATCCTAAATTACAAACAAAAGACAATACATGTAATTGAACCTGGAAGAAACAGTTGGGGTCCTGGGCAAATAAATTCCATAAAGACTAAACTTATACTTGCTTCTCAACTATACAAACCCCTAGCTGCCAGCTTTTCACTCTTTATTTCATTTTTTGTTAATCCAACCCGAGGATATTTTTCCATTGATTTTTCAAGAGAGTGGAAAGAAGGGGGAGAGACAGAGGGAGAGAAACATCAATGTGAGAGAGACATATCAATTGGTTGCCTCCCGCATGCACCCCGACCAGGGCTGGGATGGAGCCTGCAACCAAGGTACATGCCATTGACTGGAATTGAACCTAGGACCCTTCAGTCCTCAGGCCGACACTCTATCCACTGAGCCAAACAGGCCAGGGCTAAAATATATATGTATTTTTAAATACATTTTTATTGATTTCAGAGAGAAAGGGAGGAGAGACGGAAACATCAATGATGGGAGGGAATCATTGACTGGTTGCCTCCTGAATGTTGGACCGAGCCTGCAACCCAGACATGTGCCCCCAACCGGAATTAAACCTGTGACCCTTCAGTCCACAGGCAGACGGCTCTATCCACTAAGCCAAACCAGTTAGGGCTAAAGTATATATTTTTAAAGATTTCCGAGAGGAAGGGAGAGGGAAAGACAGAGAGAAATATCAGTGATGAGAGAGAACCATCGATCTGCTGCCTCCTGCACGCCCCCTACTGAGGCTCGAGCCCTCAACTCGGGCACATGCCCTGACTGGGAATCAAACAATGACCTCCTGGTTCATAGGTCAATGTTCAACCACTGAGCCACACCAGCCAGGTCAGCTTTGCACTCCTTAAACAACATTATCGTCTCTGGGAACTCTGAATTTCATACAGCCTGAGCCAAGCACAAGGAGATCTGTACTCAGCAATCAGAAAAAGTCCTCACATCAAGGCACAACACAGGGTCCCTTGACTACAAAAAAAGCCACATAATCAGCACACAAAAGAAAAAACGACCTCAAGGATGGGGTTGGGAAGGAATTATATCATAATTTCGTTACTGTGGTTTACTTAGTATGTTGTGAATTCGTGGAATGTTTGACTTTATCAGTGATAAACAGAACCACAGCCGGCTCTCTAAAGCAAACAGAAAGAACTCCAATCTGTAGCACAGCTCTTAACTAATCGAGAGTTGACTCATTTTCAGATGCTTTGGAAAGGAAGGAGAGGGAACACTTTACCTTGAATTTAGAGGGAATAAAAATATAATATTGCTGCAATTTCTCAACCGTCTGGTATTTAGAGGAAACAGCACATTTCACAGGATCCTTCAGTGCTGCTCGCTGAAGTTTTTGTACCTAAAAAAAAACCAAATAGTTTTACTATTGTTACTGTTGTTTGCATTAATCAATTCTTATAAAGAAGAAATAAGAAGTCCTAGAAAATTTCACCTTCTTGGTCATGGTAGCAGAGAAGAGAAAAGTTTTCCGATCTCGGGGAATCACTTTGAGAATCTTGTCAACCTAAGGCACAAAGAGGAAAGGGTATCAATACAATATTTTTTTTAAATAAATTTCTTTATTGATTTCCGAGAAGGAGGAGAGGGATAGAGAGATAAAAATATCAATGATGAGAGAGAATCATCGATCAGCTGCCTCCTGCACGCCCCCCACTGGGGATTGAGCCTGAAACCCTGGCATGTGCCCTTGGCCAGAGTCGAACCAGGACCCTTCAGTCCGCAGGCCAACGCTGTATCCACTTAGCCAAACCGGCTAGGGTTCAATACAATATTTAGACTAGACATCTGCAAATATTCTTTGTGAAGGAGACAGAGAATAGAATAACAAACTAAATACAACACTGTGGGGATTTGGGGACTCAAAAATTCAATTCAATCCAGCTAAAATTTACAAAATATTTACTATTTGATACCATACCAAATGCTATTTAAAAAAACAATGTGATTCAGTGAAAAAGAACAATTTAAATTAGTACGTAAGAACTAATCTAAGAGAAAAGTCAAGACTAGGTATTAATCAAGTACATAAGCTATGATGAGTAGGTCATCAAAAAAAAAAAAGCACAGATATTTCAAAGTGTGTGGAAAAGGTCTACATCAAATAAAATGGAAAAAGAAAATCTGGTTTTGATATTCCTCATCTCTGAAATCGGAGTCAACTATACTCTAAAGAGGATGCTGAGGCACTAACAATGGGAAGAGCACCACGAATGAAAAAGGCAGATGTTTAAATCAGCTGATAATGATGCAGTTCTCCCCATACAGCAGGTGTGCAATGAATCAAATTTTGAAACAGGGCACTTGAGATGCTCTAAGAAGAGGAAAGAAATTGGGAGCTCACCTCTGTCTCAAAATCCATATTCAGTATTCGGTCTGCTTCATCCATGACCAAGTATTTGAGAGCTCTTAAGTTGAAACCTTTTGTATTTTCCAAGTGGTCAATCAGTCGACCAGGAGTTGCTACCAAAGAAAGGTTGAGGAGAAAGAGCAATGTTTAAGAACAAGGACAAAAAGGAAGTTACTAAGCCCCTCCTCCACCACCACCCCACTCCTCAATTTCAGAAATGAAAAATTAAATAGGTTTACAAAAATTTGTTCTTCAAAGTCTTTCTGTTAGAGTAAGCAGGCACAAACAGAGCAGCAACGTATGGAATGATACCAGGGCGGAAAGTTCCAGGTGCCAACTATTATAGGCTGGCACCTTGCCCAGGGTGACCTTTCCTCCCCTAGCATGTCATTGGTCATTGGTTTAGACCCCCTTAGAGGAGGAACACGGGGCTGGAGAATAGCCTCCTATGACTCCCGTACAAGAACAGGAGACGAGAATAGGAAAGGCCCTGATAGGTCAGCTTAAAGAAGGAGCTAAGCCCAGCAGTGTGGCTCAGTGGTTGAGCATCAACCTATGAACCAGGAGGTCATGGTTCGATTTCTGGTTCGATTTTGGTCAGGGGACATGCTCAGGTTGAGGGCTGGATCCCCAGTAGGGGGTGTGCAGGAGGCGGCCGATCGATGATTCTTGTCTTTGATGTTTCTATCTCTCCCTCTTCCTTCCTCTCTGAAATCAATAAATATATTTTTAAAAAGGAGCCTTTGACAATACCCCAGGGTAGCTCTCGGAGCAACCCATTCAACTCTTCCTTTTGAGTATACTTTTGCTTTGCTTGCTAAATAAACTGCCTCCTGAGCTAGTTCTTGGCTCTGAATTCCTAGCCGAACTCAAAAACTGAGGTCCACATTCGCCGCTAACATTTCCACACAAGTAAGTAACTCCCAACATTGGTAGATTTTCTCCAATTCATCATTGCCAGTATCTTTTACCTTTGGCAACTACTCACCTATTACTACATGTGGTTTTTTTGCCAGGGCCAGAGACTGGGACATTGAATCAATTCCACCTACAATCACGGCTACAGGAAAAAAATAATAATAATAAAAAACATAGGAAAGAGACCCTTAATTTTTTCCATAGTTCACTGATCACCTTTTAAAGCCAATGCTAGATTTCTACTTAAATTTACAACTTTCCCCAAAGCTAAAATACCAAATCAGCTTTTTGGTCAATAAACTCATGCTAATTATACTTCCTTCCATTCTCCTTTCACACTCATTCTCAACTAGTGAAGGAGCCCTAAGACTCCTTTCCTCTTAGAACTTACCAGTCTGTACTCCAATAGAAGATCCTAGGGCTTCAAACTGCTCTGAAATCTGAAAGGCCAGCTCTCGGGTGGGGGTGAGAACTAAAGCAAACAAACGCTGGGGCGTCTCCAGCAGCGCATTCAGAATGGGCAAAGCAAAGGCCCCTGTTTTTCCAGAGCCGGTTTCCGCCAGCCCAATGATATCACGACCTAGGGGGTAGAAAAAAAGAAAACATCTCACAGCAAAGAGATTTTCTCTGCATTTTTCCACATTCTCTAAAATGACACAATGCTGGGCACAAAGTAAACACTGAATAAATATTTGAGGAATTGGGGGCATAAGAAGGTTGAATAGACAGAAGACATGGTCTCTGCTCTAGATAAGCTCAAAATCCAGGGACGAAATGCACAAATACAGTACAGTATGATAAGGGCTTTAATATAAGCCCCTGCAAAATACAGTGAGAACACAAAGGAAGGAGTAACTTACTGCCCTAAAGAGTCAGGAGAAGCTAAAAGAGGTGATGACTAAATTAAATCTGGAAGTAAGCACCGAAGGAAAGGAAGGGCATTCCCATAGGATGGATGACGAGAGGCTGAAAGCTTTAAAAAACACAGCAGACAGAGTAGGGAGAGTGAGCTGTGCAATGTGCTGGAGCAGACATCTTAGGGGGAAAGGGGAGAAGAATGAGGCTAGAAAGGAAACTCATAAGCCCTGCTAAAGAGTTTTGTTATCTTCCGATAAGTGAGATGATCTGAAGCAGGGAATATCATGACCAATGTTATTCATTAGGCCTGCCTGACGGCACAGGGAGGAGTCAAGGAGCTAACATAACAGTCCAGGTCCCTTCTTCTGAGGGAAGGATGTCATAAGTAATTCCTTAAGACATTACGAGTAAGATTTGGAAAACACCTCCCAAGCCAAACCACCAGAACAGGGCCCAATGGAACGGCTTCCTCTGAGCAATGACCTCCAGTTGTTCCCACTGTTCCTGACTGCGTGACTGCTGAGGTTTCCTTACCTAGACATTAGCCCCCTGAAGTAACCTGAACACGACTCTGTTCTTTACAATCTAAAATGACCCAAACTCCCACAATGGAGAACACACAGGAAAATGAGAGCTCAATTAGGACACCAGGGGAGTTACAAGGCATTGAGAATGGAAACCAGTGAAATTTAGGAAGTTCCAAAAGGAAATGTATTTGACACTCAGGTTTCTGGCATGGGAAACTCAAAGGCCATAAACTGAGATAGGGACTACAGAAAAATTAGTTCCGGTGAGGAAAACAATGACTCTGGTTTGGACATAGGGAACCGGAGGTTCCTACAATAAGCTGAGAGAGAAATATCTAAAAACCAGCTGGGCATACTTGTGTGGGGCTCGGAAGAAAAGTGAGGGTTAGAAATACAGTTCAAAGCACTATTCTCTCTCTAGAGCTAGTTCCATTCTCAACCTGGGACTTGTGGGAGAGGAATAAAGTCAGAGCAAGGGATAAATTTTACGTGTGGATAGATTTATGTGTTTTTTCTGGGAAGAAACTCTTCAATTTTTATTTGATTCTCAAAGGGGCAAGAAACCCCAAGAATGTCCCCCTTCTCCTATGGTAATGTACCTCACTTTCTCTGAGGATCTTAATGAATTTCAGTTAACACTTCTGGGTCTTTCTCCACCCACCCTAGTCCTCTAAAGTTGAGTTTTGGGAATGTAGGAACGGGATTTCACTTCTCCTCTTATTAAAGTTCACCCAGTTAGCTCCAGGCCCACTAGTCATCAGCCACTCTTCTGCAAATCTGATACCCATGTCTTAGAGCAAGAGCTCTCAACACCTCCAGATACTAACAAAGGTTCCAGGGATCCTTGTATAAATCTGCACTTATTATTCATTTCTTTTTTTGTTATTTTTGTTTTGTTTTGTTTGGAGCACTGTTCCCGGAGGTACTGCAATACCGGTCGATGCGTGGAGTGGACGGAGCAACCTCCGATTCCATCTTCCTATTCCAAAAATACATTTTTAAAAAATATATATTTTATTGATTTTTTTACAGAGAGGAAGGGAGCGAGATAGAGAGTTAGAAACATCGATGAGAGAGAAACATCGATCAGCTGCCTCCTGCACATCTCCTACTGGGGATGTGCCCGCAACCCAGGTACATGCCCTTGACCGGAATCGAACCTGGGACCCTTCAGTCCGCAGGCCGACCCTCTATCCACTGAGCCAAACCGGTTTCGGCCCAAAAATACATTTCATATAATGTCCTCGGAGAGAGGACCCATCAGATATTAAACTAAGAACAGATATTGCACTTGATCTTAGCCAAAAGGCAGAGAAGCGAGTCATGATTTCTAACAAGTCTCGTGTTAGTACATTTTAATCCAGTGCTTCCTTGGGTCAGCATCCGCTGCAGACACTAAAACTCCTGATACAAAGTCAGCTCAGCCCTGGCCAGTGTGGCTCAGGTGGCTGGACTGTCATCCAGGGCACCGAAGGGTTGTGGGTTCAATTCCCGTCAGGGCACATACCCACGCTGTAGGTTCGATCCCCGTCGATGTTTCTCTCTCTCTCTCTCTCTCTCTCTCTCTTTCTCTCTGCTTTCCTCTCTCTCTCAACAGAAAATGTAACAGGTGACAATATGTAGTTTCACAGAATAAGTGATTCACAAATCATATTATAAGAAAAAGAAAGTAAAAGTGGAGAAGAACTTTTACAGAAACCAACACGCCACCAAAACTGTGTGTAGTCAGTGAGCATATTTTTATTTCACTTGAAGCAGCAAGGAGCAGTTCTCTGACTGTCCCTGGACACCTGTTTACCGCCAACCTACCTTGTAAGGCCAAAGGAATAGCTTCCACCTGGATTTTGGTGGGCTTCGTCCATCCCAGCTGGTCGCAAGCTTCACACAGCACATCGGTCACACCCTTGGAATAAAAACAAAACACAGACATCAGCACACACTCCCCGCCCCTCATTAAGTGGCTGTCAGAGCCCCGGGCGGGCCGGCGGCACGTGCGCGCATCCCTCACACTCGATCCCAAGGGCACCCGCCCTGCGTCCGCTCGTCCGTCCGCTCGTCCCGCTCCTTCTATAAGTGCTACCGCTCGCCAGGGGCAAAGCCAGGTTCCTGACACGTATTATCCATTTAACCCTCATGATGCCATGAGGCTCTTCCCCAACTCACAGACGTCGAGGAGGCACAGAGGCGTAACAACCCGCTCTGGGGAGAGGCTGGGCCAGAATCCGAACCTGGCTCATCTGACTCCAAAGCCCACAGGTCGCCACATCAACACGGAGAAAGGCGCCAGCGGGGCTCTCACAGCCCGGCCGGCAGCCACCCGCGCCCCCGACAACCAAGCTCAGCGGGTCAGGGAGCGCGCCCGGAACCCGAGCTTCGGGAACTCGGGGGGACGCCTCAGCTAGGCCCCAGCGGCTTGTGTCCACCGCCAGCCGGGATCTGAGGCCACTGGTCTCTGCCTGCGCCTGGCGCCCGCAGTACAGAGAGAAACGGCCCTCACCAGGTCTTTAAATGTTTTCGTTTCCTCCTCCTCCACGGCCGGCTGCGGCGCTTCTGTAGGGGAACCGGCATCCTCGGGCGCCGCCATGCTGTCCGGCGGCTCCGGAAGTGGGGCGGCGGCGCGTGGGATGCTGGGTAATGTAGTTGTAGTTCCCCCGACCGCGTGTTCTGGGCGCCCCCCTGCGGCCTTGCCTGGTTTTGCACCAACGGACCGGAGGGGTGTGGCTTTGCGGAAACCTAGTGGGAAAGTTAGGAATGGATATGAGCGTGGACTTGCGGAACTGAACCCAGTACAGAAGGGGCCCATGACCAGGGCCTCCGATATGCCCTTCAGATCCCCGCCCATTATGCTCCTTACTTTTCTAACCATAGAGTTTTAAACAGGTTGATATCACAGTACTATTTATTATAATTATTATTTCATTTATTTATTAAAACATTTCTTGAGTGCCTACCATATGCTAGGGCTATGTTTTATGCTTAGTGACAATATATGCTTAGTGACAAGGGCAGCGTCCTCTACCCTTGTGGAGAAGACAGATAATAAATAAGTGATCACAGCCCTGGCAGGTTTGGCTCAGTGGATAGAGCGTCAGCCTGAGGACTGAAGGGTCCCGGGTTCGATTCCAGCAAGGACACATGCCTGGGGTTGCAGGCTCGATCCCCAGTAGGGGGTGTGCGGGAGGCAAGGATCAATGATTCTCTCTCATCATTGATGTTTCTATCTCTCTCTCCCTCTCCCTTCTCTGAAACCAAAAAAATATATTTTAAAATAAATAAGTGATCACAGGCATTGTGCTAAGCGAAATAAGCCAGTCAGAGAAAGATAAATATCACATGATCTCATTCATTTGTGGAATATAATGAACAACATAAACTGATGAATATAAACAGATCCAGAGACAGAGAAGCATCGATCAGACTGTCAAACCTCAGAGGGAAGGTGGGGGAGGGTGGGGGTAAGGAGGAGAGATCAACCAAAGGACTTGTATGCATGTATATAAGCCTAACCAACCAATGGACACAGACAACAAGGGGGTGAGGGGGGCAATGGGGCGATAAGGACACATATATAATACCTTAATCAATAAAGAAAAAATATAAATCCTTAAAAAATAAAATACAATAAAAATATATTTAAAAAAATAAGTGATCACAGATTCTTTCAAATTGTGGATTAATTATTAACTGGTTAATAATGCAGATTGGCCATTAACTGGTTAATAGTGCGGATTGGCCCTTAACCGGTTAATAGTGCGGATTGGCCGTTACTGGTTAATAATGCGGATTTTGTAATCCAAAGAAAACACGATAATTTCAAGAGAAACATCAAAAATGCTTTATTCAAAGTAATGTCCATCGCTAGCTACACATTTCCCCCATCTTTCAGGTAATTTGTGGATACCATCCCAATAGAACTTTTCTTGTTTTGAGGCAAACCATTCAGAGACCCAATTTTCCACTTCTTCGTACGTTTTAAAGTGCTGCTCAGAAAGTGCATGTGCCATCACTTGGAACAAGTGGTAATCTGAAGGAGCAAGGTCTGGTGAGTTCAACATCCGCCAAGAAGAAAGGAGTCCAATAAACACCCCACGCTCTCAAATGATACTCTTAGAAGACATCGCCCTAGGAAAGAGTGTGATATACAGGTAGGACAACTGTAAAACCAGCCCACTACTTCAGATCCCCCATCCCTCCTGGGATCCAGGGGTGGAGCACATGACCTAGAATAAGCCAACTGGTGCATGTGTCCCATCCTCTATTACAATGATTGGTTCAACAGTGTGCACAGTATCCTAGTGAGGCTAATCAAGGCCAGCAACACTCAATTCTGGGACTTGTGTTTGAACTATCAGTTAAGTGTGCTTCTCCTCTCTCTCATGCTAGATTTGGTATGCTGATGAGCCTGAAGCTGCCAAGGCCTACCACATGGAACCTAAAGAATGTAGCAAAAATTGTGAAGAGACAGAAAAGAAACAGTAAAATCTAAGATCTGACATCACTCTTTGTCTTATTCCAGACCACAGCAGAATTCCCCAGGGTTTGCCTGGAGCAAAAAGTTAACATCCCCACCTATGTCAACTCAACAAGGAGAGATTTATTGCAATTAACTAAAAGGACACTTGTTAAGACAGGAACACAATGCTACAGCACCAATAGGATCCCAGCATGTGGCTGGCTGTGCAAATAGTCAGGGTCTTGCCAACACAGCCTTTTTTTTTTTGGTTGCACACCCACTAACAGTACAGCATCTGGACCCAGGCATGTTTCCAAGGTGGGGAGACTCGGGCTGGCTGGCACTCAGATAGGGAGACCACCTCCACACAGGAGCTCTTGACTGACTCTAGCAACCACTGCAGGCTCTCTGATTGGATTGCTGGACCCCCTATCCTATGTCCACCTTCCTAACAGAATGTAGGTATATTGGGATACACCAGTTTTGAGCTAAAAATTATTACATTTCCCTTGCACAGTCAAGATCAGTGATTTGCAAGGTGAAATTCTCTAGAGATTTGTGGGGAAATTTTGCCTCCTGGGAAAAACTGCTGGAAGTCTGATTTCTAGGTAATAAGAATATTCCTGTACATGAGTTAACTGCTTTTTAAAAATTGATTTACATGGTTAGATACTGAATATTCTAAATGAAAGTGATTAAATATCTGCCCTTCTCAGTTATTAATTCGTACACAGGCAAACATGAGATTAGGTGATTAATTACAGAGATCAAAACATTTGAGGAATGGACAGTTTATTTCAACTGGGGAAAGAACTAACTTTGCTACAGTGGGGGAAAAACCACAGAATTCAAAAATTGCTGCATTTAACTGAACCCCTCTTTATCTCTGTAGTGTCTTTATCTCCATGTCTCAATTCCCTCTTTCTTTTCACACCAAGGCATTGAATGAGAACTATATCAAGTTGACTGATGGTTTGACATATCTGATTTAAAGTGGCTTCTACACCGCTCTCTCTCTCTCTCTCTTTTTTTCTCCCAGTACACACTTTTGACTTTGACATTTGCCATATTGGAAATGACAGATGCCTTAGGGCAAACGCATCAAAGCAATTAGGATCAGCATGTTTGCGAAGGATTGTTTTTCAATAGAGCAGAATGTAGTTTTGTTGAA
Source organism: Myotis yumanensis (assembly GCF_028538775.1). Lineage (NCBI taxonomy): Eukaryota > Metazoa > Chordata > Mammalia > Chiroptera > Vespertilionidae > Myotis > Myotis yumanensis. The sequence goes on from NW_027223754.1 coordinate 189,324,710, forward strand.
TCCCCTTTATTGTGAAAGAGAACCATTCAAATGATTGTAAACCACAGAAAATACCAGAAGCACTTAATAAGCCTTTAGTACAAACACGTTTATTTTTCAAACTCGGGACATTTTTCTGGAGTATGCTTGTGATCTAAATACTCCTTTCCCTCCTTCTTGTTGCAACATACCATTTCAATCTGCTTGTTTGTAGCATGTAGGCCATAAGGAAAAGCCTTATTCACATTCCCACAAAAGAAATAAATATTTGTCTCTAGGATCCACTGAACTGAACTTGACTAAATCCTGATAGAGGCTCCAGTCTTTATAACAGGCATGTAGAGGATGGGTAGTCTTTCATTATCAATAAATTCCTATTAAAATAGGTAAGCATTTCATTAAATTATTCAAGTGCATTTGAATAATTATTATTCAAAGTGTTGTTCCAAAGTAGACACTCTTCCTTAGATGTAAAGTGGGCCTAGGAGTTTGATATAGTCAAAATACCCTAATGATAGGAAATGTTTGCTGCTGCTGCTGCTGCCAAAAGTGCCCCATATATTTCTAGGGAACAGCTTAGGCACTAGAAGAATATAATTCAAACTTAAGCATTAATAGAAGATGGAGTTAGGGAGTGGTAGTACCTTTATGACATAGCACAAAATGACAACATGAAGTACATTCTGGTGACCTAAAATGCTAGCATCTGTGCAGGGTAGTCTAGGAAATGGCACCAGTTTAAAAAGAAACCAGTACCAACTTGAAAACAAACCAGGATACACATAGATTGAAATTTATAGGAAAAATTAAAATTTAGAACCACCAACCACCTCGCCCCAGCACTGACATTGTACTTCCTCAGACACACGGCCATCATTGGGAAGCCTGGGAGAAAACGGAACCAATTTGAAGCCTGCTAAATCATTAATCATACAGCCAAGTTTTTGTGTATGTAGCCTCAAAGACTTTTCAACCTATTTTTCAACATTACAGTTGTAGGAATGGAAAGTGAAATTATATTTTCTTTCTTAGAGACAGCTTACAAACTTTTTACAGCCTCCAATGTGAAAATATGACACATCGCCACCATCACACAAGCTATTTTGTTTATAACCCATAAGACAATGTTACAGGACATCAGGCTCCCGAGGTCTAAGTGCTTCCTTCACATGCCTTTAATTGTCTTGCTTTCCCCTGAAAAGTAGTTCAGAACCCAGGGCTAAACAGATTCTCCTTTCAGGTCAAGTGTTATCTGCTGGCAAAGTACCTTCAGGTTAAATATGCCTACATCATTTCCACATCCTGCAAGTCAAGCCTCCATTTTTGAGCTTAAACTCAGCTCTGGGTCTTTCTAGTCAGAACTTCCCACATTTACTTCACGTGGGAAGACTTATTCAAGGAGAACGCACGACCGGCCTCAGAAAGTCAAACTCAACCTCATCTCGTGAAAAGAACCTCAGTAGTCTCCCATTCAATCACTTGCTATTCCTATTATTTCCTAAATGTCATGATTAAATAAAATTAAATGCAAATAATAAAAAGTAAATAAATAAAAAAACTTAAAATAAATTAAAAAATACATGGTCTAGCAGTTTTCAGAGAAGGTAATGAAGATCAATTTCCAATAAATTCACATTCCTTTCTGTACCAGTTTCTACAATGAGTGGGCAACACTGCCCTCTAAAGGGCTTCTTATGTCACAGCCCTTAGCTAACATGATGGCAAGGTGCCCCAAGATGCATTGATCAATGCACACACATTCTTTAACTTCTGGGACACAGTCTGTCCTTGACCTTCAGTTTGAAGACCATGGAGCTCCTAGAGAGGCCCTGAGATTGCGTGAAAGCTCATTGAGGGGATCAGAAACGAACATCTGTTGCAGTGGTTTTCAAACTTTAGTAGGCATCAGAATCACCCAGGGGCTTGTTTAAACGCACCTCCAGAGTTTCCAACTCCATAAGTCAGGGGCTGAGTCCAAGAATTTTCCTTTCTAACAAGTTCCCGGGTGATGCTGATACTGACAATCCAGGGGCTACTCTTAATGAGCCAGACATTGTGCTAGGCACTGTATCGCACATAGGACTCACAACAGAGTAAGGGTTTGGCATCTCTCTTTGACTGACCAGGAAGCCACGTCTCAGAGAGACTAAGTGGCCAAGATCGCACAGTAGTGACAGGGTACGTAAGAAACCCAGGACTATCTAACTCAAAGCCATTGCTCTTTCTGTACACCAGGAAGTCAGTACATGAAGCTGTAAGTCACTTCATCTTCCTTGGCCTCTCTTGCATCCTGAACCCTCCTACACTGTTCAGAGGGAGTCACTTTGCTCTGGATTCTGGAGGTCTTTGTACTCAGAGACTGGAAGAGAGGCTTTAAGCTTGTGTCTCCCCACTAAGGCCATCTGAGAGCCTCCAAGCCAAGCAGAGCTTAGAGAGGGCCCAAAGGATGGCCATGTCTGCACCCTCTCCAGCCTCAGCTCAAACCACCTGGGCAGGGCCAGGGACCACCTAACAACTTAAAACCGAGCGCCCAGTAAAGTGAAGACTGGACGGTTCTGATCAAGGAAAAAACAGTTTTCAGGTCACCTATTCCAGGAGGATCAGAAAATAAGACAGTCCTCCGCAGAATGTCACGGTGACGGGAAGAGAAGGGCTGCGAGGACCCTTCCCCTCCAGCACAGTTTCTTCCCCTCCTTTGCACTCAGCTCCTCACGCAGCTGGGCGTTTCCCGAGGGAGCTAAAATTCCAGAGCATCCCACAGGGGTGCTTTCTGGCCTCGGTCCTTAGGAGAAAGGATGTTCTCTGAAAAACAGCGCCGAGGGCTGGTCGGCAGCGATCTTGAGGTCGTGGCCACGTCTGGACTTGGTGCGGAGCTGGACTCTGGACTCCAGCTGCTCACTGAGTTCGTCCAGAGCCCCCGTGCAGGACTCCAGGCTCTCCGCCAGCTTCTGAATCTTGGCCTTCAGCACGGCCTGGCTCACCCTGGTGGCCCCCTCGGCCCGCCGCGGGAGGGGGAAGCCGCGCGAGCCGAAGAAGACGATGAAGTAGACGGAGTTGTACAGGGCCATGGAGGCGTTCCTCCCGCTCTGCAGCAGCTGGCGGTCCCCGCGGCCCTGCCAGCGGCAGAAGAAGTCGAGGCAGCCCAGCAGCTCGCGCATCTGGTCCTGGCAGGCGGCCGCGATCTCCTGCACCCTGCGCACCTCCCGCGAGTGGCAGAAGATCAGGGAGAGGTCGGACGTGATGGTGACGGCCCCTCCGGCGGTGGCCACCCCCAGCCCCACGGCCGACGCCAGGAGCGAGGCCCCCAGCGTGACCGGGCTGAGCGAGAGCCCCACGAGCGCGGTGACGGCGCCCGCGGCGCTCAGCGAGCTGCCGGCCACGCGGGCCGCCTGGGAGCGTCTGCGCAGGCGCTGGAGGCGCCGGGCCTCCTCGCGCAGGCGCAGCAGCTGGCCGTGCAGCCGGCCGCGGCGGTCGAGCAGCAGCCCCTGGAAGCGCCGCAGCGCCTCGGCGCCCTGCAGCTCCATGCCCTGCGGGGACACAGACACGCATTATTCCAGAGTCTCCCTGGGCGACGGCGGCCCGCCATCGCGGCCTCCACGCGCTAGGGGGCAGTCAGCAAAAGTCAAACCTGGCAGCTACTGCCACGCAAGGGCCAAGGGGTCACTGAATTTAATTTAGTTTTAACTAAGAACCCCCCAAAGAGTGAGACCTGATGAGCTCTACCTAGAATAAGCAGCAAAACCCACATCTTGGGCCCTAGCTCGTTTGGCTCAGTGGATAGAGCGAGCGTCAGCCTGCGGACTGAAGGGTCTCAGTTCCTTAGAACTGTGTCCAGTTCCCAAAGATCAGAGCTGTGACCTGGGGCAGGTCGCCCAAGTTCTCAGGACCTTGAGTCCGCATTTGCAACTAGGGCCAATGCTGTCCTCTGCTCTTCCTCCCAGGGGACGCTGAGGATGGACTTCACTAAGTACTTGTTATGTAAGATGTCAACGCCCTGTGGAGAGGAGGAGCCTTCTAACACCTCAATGCTCGGGCCTCTGCTCTGTTGAGAAGATAATACTTCACAAGCGGGAGGTTGTACCTGCTTACAAAGTCCTTTTGTTACATGAAGACTTGGATCATAAGAGTTGTAACACAGTCCTCTCTCTCTCTCCACCAAAAACTCAAAAATCATATTATCTGTCAAGTGTAAGAAACTAATCTTTCTAAGTTAGATGGTTGCCTGGAGCAACGGTTCTGCTTGTTATTCTTCCAGGCTCTTATCTTAGAATTAAGCCTCAGATGTGGTTTTTGCTGCTTATTCTAGGTAGAGCTCATCAGGTCTCACTCTTTGGTGGATGCTTAGTTAAAACTAAATTAAATTAATACCACTATGTCTCTATTATGAATGCTTCCTTTTAAAAAATAAATAGCGGTTGGCCCGGCTGGTGTGGTTCAGTGGTTGAGCGTCAACCAGGAGGTCACAGTTAGATTCCGCCCATCCAGGGCTCAATCCCGTGTGGGGAGTGCAGGAGGCAGTTGATCAATGATTCTCTCTCATCATTGATGTTTCTATTTCTCTCATTCTCCCTTCCTCTCTGAAATCAATAAATTTATTTTTTTAAATGAATAATGGTTGAATAAAATAGTCACCCAACCCAAATTTTTTGCTTAACAATTCACTGAGGGCAAACCTTGCACCAAATTGAATTGAAGCCAATTACAGATGACTAACAAAGAGACAGAACTCTACACTCTGGGGTAAAAGTACATCCTTGCTAGTTGCCAAAAATTCCCCCCTTCATATCCACTGTACTCATCATTATCAGGAACTTCTTTAAAGTGGCAAATAAGTCACAGAAATGGAGCGTTCCGATCCTGTGAGATAATCAGGACAGAGATGGTTTTTCTCATCCAAAAGATGAGGAAATCGAAACACAGACAGATTCTAGATGCAGCCAGTCCTTCACAGAGCCCAGTCTAGAATCTTGGTCTCCTGACTCTTCCTAGGTCTTAATTTTACTTGTATGCCTCCATAATTCCACCCACCAGTGATAAATTTCCAAGTAAAGACAACTCTTAGCAAAGTGGGAAAAAGTCACTCAAAATATATAATGGACCAGGGATATAAGCCCAGTATTACAAGTCCTATGGCAGTTTTTCAGGTAGTGTCCCTCTAGGCTCCCCACTTACCGTTCACCTCTGGCTACCTCCGGGAAGAGAAATCGGAGACTGTTTCTGGATGAGCATGCTTTATAGTTCCCGAGAGCCAATGGCTGCCCTGGGAAAGCCTTGCCTCACCCTGAGCATTGCCTTTTCCTGTCCTGGCCCCTGCTGCCTTCACCCAGAAGGATATGACATGGTGGAAAATGACCTGCCAGCCTCACAGCACATCCCGTATTTAGGAAGTGAACATTGTGTGTTAGCTTTTCCCCCAAACGCAGGAAAAGAACAGCAGGCTCTTCCCCAACTTGAAACGAGTGTGTCATTCTCCCAGGAGGGTAATATGCTGCCTTTCCTCTCCTGAGAATAGCTAATGACGTTATCTGGGAGGACATCAAACGCACCCCAGGCTGACCAATTATAGTGTTTCTTGAGAGGCCATAATTCCAAAATCATTTTTTTTAAAGGGGGGAAGGCGGGAACTGTTATGTTTGAGATAGCCACTTATAGTCCACTCCTGTATTTTAAAAAGCTATGTGAATCTGAGAGTGGTTGAAAATGTGATCCAATAAGCATGAGGCCTTTAAAAAAAAAAAAACAACCACAAGGCCACACCCGAAGGAAGTGCTGCGTGCAGTTTTGGGCATCTCCAGCTGCGGGGAAGATATTGGAGGTCTCAGAAAGGTCACGCTGCAGGCCAAATGCGTCAGAAAAAATCTGTGGGGTCAGCCTGCACAAGGAGCTAATTATATACTCTCAACAGCAGCAGGGATTCAGCTTCCTGGGTTTGCATTTGAAGTAGCAATTGTAGTCCATGCAATAGTTAAATGAATGGATTCTATCTCCAGGTTAGTGAAGCATGACTCGAAGGGCAGTTGTCTGAATAATTCAGGAGGAAACGGGGAGTACGGCATCTGTGGGTGCTTTCTGCTGGTTGGAGCTCAGCCTGGCAGCCTCTGACCACAGGACCCCTAATGTATTAGCCTTCTTCTAACACTCGCACCTTAAAATAAGGAAGGCCAAATTGGTTTCTCCCTGAGATGATTATCATCTCAACTCTCTAGTTCATCTGGAAAGTCTTAACAGCCATATCTTTCTGGAACACAGTGAACTGTGCCACCTTTATAACTATACTTTGTCTTTATCAACACAACGCCATTTGTTACTACTCACAACCATGGTCCTTTTGAACTTGACTTTTTTGAATCATTGGTCCATATGCAAATATTCTGGTTATAGTTCCTCAAAGGGTAAATATCACCTTAGTCAAGATGCCTTCAGTATCTGCCTGAGCTTTTGAATTAAGGGGTGGAAAAATGTGTCCCCATAGGCATTGATACTCCAAATAAAATGTAAGACAGGTCTCATCAAGGGTGGGGAGGCGGTGGGCAAGAAAGAAGAGCACCCTGATGTTTCACTTCCCATCTGCTTCTCCAACTTCCCTAATGCAAGATAAGAGGGAGGGAGCTCGTTAAGTACAGGGATCTCCAAACTCCAGCCCTGGAGAGTCTGAATCAGCAGATCTGGAGTAGTGTCTGGGCAGGTGTGGGGGATTCGCACCTGCAGCCAGGCTTGTGAACCACTCACTGCTCTAGAATTTTCTGACAACTAGTTACACACAGCAGAAACAGTATGGCTAGTAGAGAGCAGTTTGTTAGTTAGGTATTTATTCATTTTGGGCCCTAGTTAAAATGACCACATGTTAAAATGAAAGTCATGATCAGGGCCTCCCAGAGATGTAGAGAAGCCTAGGCCATGTCTATTTGTTGAGGCTCTCAGTGAATAAAAAATAAATAAATTCTAAGACAAGATATGAAAATGTGTGGTTTATATCTTTTAATTACAACATAATACATTTTTGCAATGTCAATATTTTGCTACTCACCAGATAATCACAGGATTTATAAAATATTAATCCATAGTGCACTACAATGGTAATATGACACAGTTTAGAGAAGTGGTTCTCAACCTTCTGGCCCTTTAAATACAGTTCCTCATGTTGTGACCCAACCATAAAGTTATTTTCGTTGCTACTTCATAACTGTAATGTTGCTACTGTTATGAATCGTAATGTAAATATCTGATATGCAGGATGGTCTTAGATGACCCCTGTGAAAGGGTCGTTCGACCGCCAAAGGGGTCGTGACCCACAGGTTGAGAACTGCTGGTTTAGAGTATGATGATGACCTTTTCCTTTTCATCTTTATCAGTGTAATCTCAGTGACTATACATAGGATTCCTTCTGGAGACAACATCAAAAGTATAAAATCAAGACAATTTGTGAGGTTTCCTTCACAAAGGCCAAAGGTCTTCCAGACTTTCCCTTGTAATAGATCCTAATACATACAGGCACTCCAATAGATAAAAATGAAGATAATAGCACATATCCACCTGAGGATTTCACCCATGTTTTTTGTAAATGCCATGAGACTGTAACTGCTCTAGCACATCATTAAGCTCTCAGAATTGCTTGTTGAATAAAACTAAAGAAAGGTATTTTGTTCTCTTAAAGAAATGGCACTATTTTCATATTAATTTGATGAAAATTTGGCATGAAATTATCTCTTGGAATATACAGCCTGGTGGGTAAGTTAGAGCTCTTATTCTGCAGGGGACTTCCAGGATATCCACATTGCATGACATCTGAACTATTATTGTCATAAATTCATGGAACTATGCAGTTCAGTGAACACTGAACTCCAGCTATCTTCTTCTCTTTTCTTGGCCTCTGGCCTTTGATAATGTACACACACATCCTTAACCACTAGTGTTTAAATACTGCTCTGTGTTCTCTTTTCCACTTAACGTTCCTGCAGATACACACTTCTCTGTGTTGACATAGTCCTCACCTCTTGTCATTTTTAATAGCTATGTAATAATCCCATTGTTTGTTTAGTCACTTCCCTATTAGACACTTGGATTGCTTCCAATTTTTTTTCACTATTATAACCAGAGGTGCCAGAAACATCTGTGTAAATTTCCCCCCTTTGGATATTTCTTTGGGGAATATTCACATATGGAAAAAATACCAGGTGAGGGAGAGTGAACTTTTTATTTTATTTTATTTTAGAGAGAGAGAAAGAGATTGATGTGAGAGAGAAACATGGATCGGTTGCCTCCCAAACAGGCCCCAACCTGGGATCAAACCCAAAACCTGGGTATGTGCCCTTAACTGGGAATCAAACTGCTACCTTTTGGGGTGTGCTCCAACCAACTGAGCCACACGGACCAGGGTAAGAATGAACATTTTTGTGGCTTTTGTTCCACATTGCTATAATCACTGCTTCATCATAAGATTTTTTTTAATGTATTTTTTATTAATTTCAGAGAGGAAGGGAGAAGGAGAGAGAGAAATATCAATGATGAGAGAGAATCATCGATTGGCTGTCTCCTGCACGCCCCACACTGTGGATAGAGACTGCAACCTGGGCATGTGCCCTGACTGGGAATTGAACCGTGACCTCCTGGTTCATAGGTCAATGCCAGCTGGGCAAGATTTTTCTTTTTAAAGGGAGACTCTACCATCATTTCCCTTTTCTGGAAGGAAAAAAAAAGGTATACTCTTACTTGCTCATTCTTTTGGACAAAGATGACACTGGAAGCTATTCAATTGCCCCAGTCTCCCTAATGTGATCAACTGAGGTCAGTTTAGGTTTATTCTATTTCCTCCTCCACAGGTCTGCACACCTGCACAGAATACATGGGATCATGTGGGTGAAACATACAGCACATCATTGATATAGAAGTGTTTGCCCTATGGCTCTACAGCATATCTTCTTTACCATATGCTTTTGCCTCTGGTGCCAGAAAGACTGCAGCTGAGTCCACACCCCTCAAGTAGCCATAAAGATTCTTTTATCTACCAGGACACAGGACAACTATTACCTTGGTCTCTCTCTTTCCCAGGCCTAGTCATTATCTCTCAAGTTCTCAGACATATATAACAATCACTGCAACCTGGATTATGACATCTGCTTGTCTTGGGCATACAGAGTCATAATAAATCTGAAGCTCTCCCTCAACTTTTAGACAACTTGAATAGTCTCATTTTTAGTGTGTCTCTAGTAGGCAAGAGAATGTTGAATATTGGTTCTCTTTTATTTTTAACTTTGTTTATAGCCTATTTTTAATAAAAGAATTCAGTCATTTCACATTAAACATTATAGTGAAGCAAGATCGGGCCGAAACCGGCTCTCCGACATCCCCTGAAGGGGTCCCGGATTGTGTGAGGGCACAGGCCAGGCCGAGGAACCAACCTGGGATCAAACCCAAAACACACACACATACTCTAATATATAGATGGCCGCCCCCATGTGGTCACAAGATGGCCACCCCCATGTCATCACAAGATGGCCACCACAAGATGGCCGGCAGGGGAGGGCAGCTGAGGGTGACCAGGCCGGCAGAGGAGGGCAGTTGTGGGCGATCGGGCCAGCAGGGAAGCAGTTAGGCATTGATAAGGCTGGCAGGAGAGTGGTTAGGGAGTGATCAGGCTGGCAGGCAGAAGTGGTTAGGGGCAATTAGGCAGGCAGGCAGGCGAGCGGTTGGGAACCAGCAGTCCCGGATTGTGAGAGGGATGTCTGACTGCTGGTTTAGGCCCGATTGCCCACAACTGTCCATGGGGATCGGGCTTAAACCAGCAGTCGGACATCCCCCGAGGGGTCCCAGATTGGAGAGGGTGCAGGCTGGGCTGAGGGACAACCTCCCTCTAATGCATGAATTCTGTGCACGGGGCCTCTAGTTGTTGTATATATTCCTATGCAACTTTTTTCCCCACTTAAAAATATAACACAAATAGTGTCATTCCCTATCCTCATAGGTCATTTTGCTCTTTCTCTCTGGCCTGCTCTGTGCCCCGCAGGCTGACTCCTATGTACTGCCTCACTCAGGCTCCTCTGCCAGAGGCTTCTGATGGGGTTCAGTCAATGGGACGCACAAGCAAGAGAGCAGATCTAAGAGGAAAGAAGTCAGAGGACCCCTCCCCTGCTCTCCCTCCCTTCAGCTGTCCTTTGCAATAGCTGTGTCCCTGTTTGGCTGTTGTTCCCTGGGTGGCCCTGCCTCTATGGTTCCAAATTTCCTGGGTTCCTGGTATATGTGTCCTCTCCCTTGTGCCTTAAGCCCTAGGAATGGTAATAATTTTCCTCTATTGCTGATCTGTAGGTACTTTGCCATCTTTTCTTTGCTGGCTTCACACTAATCAACTTCTTATAAGTAAACTTTTCCTTAAAAATCTCTTTACTTGAAACACCTGCAATGAGTTCTTCTTCCTGCCGGGCCCTCTCATATACAGATATTTTTTTTCCAAGGTGATACTCATAGCTGTCACTCAACATATTGCCAAGTCATGATTTACTTATCCATTCCTTTACTGATGGGCATTTACCATATTTTCAAGTGAATTGTTTATTACAGTGGCAATAGTGAACATCCTTGTGTGTGAATACTTTTGGTGAGTATTTCGTACGAGAGAGTCCTAAAATTGGAATTGCTGGAACAAAAGGCGTACATATTTTGATTTTGATTAGTATTTTCTCTCCCTCCTGGGCAGCGCGTCAACTATTTCCTCTTCCTGGAATATATTTATAGCTAATGAGCAACAAACAAGCTATAGCTATGATAAGTGAAAAAGTAAGGCTCTCGTAAAACATTCATGTTAGACCATTAATCCAAAAGAAATTGTGAATATTTTTAACCTAAAAATAAACTCTTTATAAAGGAGCTTCTGAATCCTACAGCTATTCAGACAACATAATCCTTCAATCAGCTTTAATTCAAGAAAGGAGAACAATTTCTGATTGTTTGAACTAATCTGGCCAGAAAAAGTTACAATAGTCCCTAAGTGTATTAGATTAAGCACATGATTAAGAATAAAATCCAAAGAACATTCTGATAGCCCGTTTCAGAGCACATTCACATAATATACAACATCTATTTGGTGTCCAGATACCAAGGTGTTTGCTACCACATTCTAGGTTTAAGTTTACAAGGTTATATCGCAAAAACAGAGAGAGGTTCAAGGAAGCAAGATAGAGATGGTCATTGAGCACTGTGTGTAATAAATGAACCATCTACATTCCCATCAGTAAGGAAATGGTGAGTTAAACTTAAAATGCACTTCCTTGATTATGAGTGAAGGTGAACACTTTTCATATGTTTATAATGGGGTTTTGAGGGGGAGGGGGGTGTTGCCCTTTTTTGCCCATATCCTTCTATGTGGATTTTCTGCTTATATCTTGTGTGTGGGTATGTGTATGTGTGTGAATATTTTCTTTCCCTCCTGGACAGAGAGTCAACCATTTGCCTATATTTCTATTGTGTTGCCTTTTTTCTTATCCACATATAGAAGGTTTACTATGATATGGATGCTAACTCTTAATATATATGTGTGTATGTGTGTATATATATATATATATATATGTGTGTGTATATATATATATGTATATATATATATAAAATATTTGCTTTATTTTGTACTCATGCTGTTTTGTAGTCCTAATATCACATAACCAAATTATCAATCAATATGGCTTTTTATCTTTCTGTGTCTTCTAATAATAACTCTTCAATTCTTAATACCACTTCTATGAATATTTATGAATGGTAAGAAGTAGAAATTTAATATCTGCCTCCAAATGGAAGGCCAATGATCCCAACATCTTTCCTAGAAGTTGAATCTTCTTGGCTTTCGTGGATTCTGGTCATGCCTATCACTAGTCCCCGTGGGCAGGGTAACTGGATATGCTGATTGGCTTAAGTCAATCAAGGCAGCAACTGGAGCTGAAGATGGGGTCAGTTCTTCTCAACACACTTTAATAAGGCTGAATGAATCAGGAGTGATGTCCAAAACAAATTTTGGGAAACTATTCCAAGTAGAAAATGCAATAATGCTGAAAGAAGAAAACAAACAAACAGATGTCCAGTGCATAACCTTATGACTTACTAAGTCCCATATTTTTATTAATTTACTTGTCCATTTCTACATCAGTATCACATTGTTTACATCACCGAAGTCTGTGATATGCTTTATAGCAGCTCATCACACCAGATAGCAAGGAAGCTATCAAAGACAACTACCAATGTGTCAAAGGGACCCAGGAAATAATGTTGGCCAAAATGGAACAATTTGAGCTTCACAAAGGACAATAATTGTAATGAATTGAAACCCATCAAACATATTTAAAAACTAGAGGCCCAGTGCACGAATTCGTGCATGGGTGGGGTCCCTCTGGGTGGCCTGCAGGGATCAGGCCGAAACCTGCAGTCCAATGCTGCCTGAAGCTCCTACCTGCCGCTCCCACTCATCCCAGCCCCACTGTGCCTGCCACGGGCTTGCGCCCAATTAGTGCCACAGCAGCGCTCATCAGCCATGAGTCCTGCGTCCGGTGCCCTCCCAAGGGGAGTGGCCTGCGGGATCGGGCTGAAACCAGCTCTCCAATATCCCCTGAGGAGTCCCGGATTGTGAGAGGGCGCAGGCCAGGCAGAAGGACCCCACAGGTGCACGATCGGGTAGGGGAGGGACCGTGGGAGGGCTCCAGGGCATGTCTGGCCCATCTTGCTCAGTCCTGATCGGCCACCAGACCCCAGCAGCAAACTAACTTACCAGTTGGAGCATCTGCCCCCTGGTGGTCAGTGCATGTCATAGCAAGTGGTTGAGCAGCCTTAGCATATCATTAGCATATTATGCTTTGATTGGTTGTTCGGTTGTTCTGCTGTTTGGTCTATTTGCATATTACCCTTTTATTATACAGGATATGCATTCATAATGGTTTAAAAGGATCTAGAAAACAAAAACTCCCAACTAACTGTCAACTTTGGAGGATGCAAGGAAATTAATTTAATATCCTGAAAACTGGTAAATGAAAGGACAGAGCAAGCATTTATCCTGCCTTTCCTATATGAACTATACCACTGGGTGCAAGAGAGAGCTATACAAGTCAGGAGATGTTTGTGCAACTCTGATTATTCTAAAACCACTGAATTATACCCTTTAAGTAGGTGAATGGTATGGGAGTTATATCTCAATAAAGTGGTTAAAAAATCAAGAGGGTGGTTACTTTTGGGAAGAAAGGGGCTGAGATGCAGGTGGGACATACAAGGGTTTCTGGGGTGGCTGACAAGGTTCTATTTCTTGGCCTGGGTGGGCGTTACAAACATGTTTTCTTTATGACAATTTGTTTTGTGCAGTTTTCTAACCTGTGTTTTATTTTTTCAGTAAAAGGTTAAGTAAAAGGAAAACATTAATGTTGAAGGTGTGGGTGAGAAGAGGGAGCACAGGGTTAGTTCAGTGCGCTGCTCTGAGCCCTGGGCCAGGCCAGTGACAGGCTGTCCAAGATGGCAGTGCACGGGTAGCATTGGTCGAATGTTGTGGAGTGTTCTAGCAAGTGTGCTGTGGCTCAGTGGGCCCAGGGCCACCAGAGTCAGGACTGTGGTGGACATGGGCTCCAGGAAGGGGTTGGGGACAGCCTCCGGGGGCCTCCTGGAGAAGTTTACAAGACTATTGCCCAGGGTACTGAAAACATGAGCCCACGTTCCAATCTCTTTGAATTTCCTTTAAGATAATAGTGTGGGCAACAATTACTGGATTTTTTTTGTAGTTCTCTTGTTTGTTTTGGAGAAGCTTTTACTCATTTATAAAGCAACTGTAGAAAGGATAAATGCTGTATGATTCCACTTATATGAGGTACCTAGATGAGGCAAATTCATAGAGAAAGAAAGTAGAATAGTGGTTACCAGGGGGTCGGGGTAGGGGAAATAGGGAGCTTTTGTTTAATGGGTCCAGAGCTCCTGTTTGGGATGATGAAAAAGGATAAATGTGATTTACATTTCAATCAATAGCCTGATTAAAGCAGATTACTCTCCATAGTGTAAGTGGGCCTCATCCAATCAGTTGAAGACCTTAAAAGCAAACAATAAAGTTTTCCAAAGAGGCAAATCTTCCTTAAGATTTCAGTGTCTGCTCCTGACTGAGTTTCCAGCCTGCAGATTTCACACTGAAAATTGCAACATCCACTCTTCCCTGAATTTCTAGCCTGCCAGCCCGCTCTACAAATTTTCTTGTTTCTTCTCTTATGCTATTTTTATCCTTGTTGGTATCAAAGTTAAGCCAGGTTAGTAAAATATTGTCAACTTTGGGAGTATATTTAATGCTACTGAACTGTACACTTAAAAATGGTTAATGCCCTAGCTGGTTTGGCTCAATGGATAGAGTGTCCGCCCGCAGATTGAAGGGTCCCAGTATCGATTCTAGTCAAGGGCACATGCCCAGGTTGCGGGCTCAATCCCCAGTGGGGGGTGTGCAGAAGGCAGTCAATCAACGATTCTCTCTCATCACAGATGTTTTTATCTCTCTCTGTGTCCCTCTCCTTTCTTCTCTGAAATGAATAAAAATGTATATTTTTAAAAAGGGTTAAAATTCTAAATTTTATATTATACATATTTTATCACAATAAAAAAAACTGTATAGAAAGCAACTGTAGAGGAAGGAGAGGTTGCTCACTATATGACTTAACAAACCTATTGAAGTAAAATGTAAAATTCTTAGAAAGATTAGTCATATTAGTCATATTAAAAAATTAAGAAGGTCTAGAGTTATCCTTAGAAGCTGCCAGCCTTCATAAAGAGTTGTGGGAGAGTGCCTGGCTGGTGTGGCTCAGTGGTTGAGTGTTAACTAGGAACCAGGAGATCACAGTTTGATTCCCCATCAGGGAATGTGCCCAGGTTGTGGGCTCAACCCCCAGGGTGGGGCATGCAGGAGGCAGCCATTCAATGATTCTCTCTCATCATTGATGTTTCCATCCCTCTCTCTCTCTCCCTTTCTCTCTCTGAAATCAATAAAAACATATATAAAAAGAATTGTTTATTCTAGAATTTTCCACTTAATATTTTTCAAATCATGATTGACCACAGGTAACTGAAACCATAAAAGCAAAACTGCAGATAAGGGAAACTACTGTATCTTCAAATGCACTCTCTTGCCATGCTTGAGTTATGTACAAAGAGGGACATAGGACAAAGAAGTGGTCTGTGGAGGCCAAAATACCAACTCATTCTGATAAAAGCCACTAGAGAATTCGCTTAGCATGAAAGCCAAATGAACTTGCTAACACTGAACCACAGAACCTAACCAGCCAGGCCCCGCAGCACTGACTGGGGCAGGTCTCATCACACGGGTGGCATCCTGCCCCACAAGAAGTAGAACTTGTGCTTTCTCTGGTGACTGGCTCCCAAAGAGGAAGAAGAATGTAACCAAGTTGATCATGCTCAGTGTATTATTTTAAATTGACCAATCAGATAAATCACCACCTCCAAGAACAAAGGAGATACACTCATCAAGTGCTTTCATATGCATTAACTAAATTGTTACATGCCAAGCTATATCCAAGGCTGAAGTGTTATTCATCTTTCTATTATCCATTTATATGATGCCTATCCATATTGTCCGGATACCATATCAGAGGATCAGCAATGAGATTAAATGACAAAAGTACACTCTTCGCCGAAACCGGTTTGGCTCAGTGGATAGAGTGTCGGCCTGCGGACTGAAAGGTCCCAGGTTCGATTCCGGTCAAGGGCATGTATCTGGGTTGCAGGCACATCCCCAGTAGGAGATGTGCAGGAGGCAGCTGATCGATGTTTCTCTCTCATCGATGTTTCTAACTCTCTATCTCTCTCCCTTCCTGTTTGTAAAAAATCAATAAAATATATTAAAAAAAAAAAAGTACACTCTTCCAATAATAACATGCACAACAAAATGCCAATAATGTTGAGGGGAAAATGTTTTAACAGAATCCTCTTCCCTTTATCAAATATCTCGGGAGAAATTAATATCAAAGAAATAAAAGCAAAGTCATGAGACATTACATTTCAAAGAAAGTAAAGTTGGAAATAAAATGACCTTTTAAAAAATGTTTATTATTGATTTCAGAGAGGTCGGGAGAGGGAGAGAGAGAGAGACAGAAACATCAATGATGAGAATCTTTGATTGGCTGCCTCCTGCATGCCCCCTACTATGGATCAAGTCTGCATATGCCCTGGCCGGGAATAGAACCATGACCTTCTGGTTCATAGGTTGATGCTCAACCACGGAGCCACGCTGGCAGGGCCAAAATTCTCTTGCTTGTGTGGGTTAAAATTCAGAGAAATTGAAATCCAAATTTCATCTTCCCCAACTTCTTATTCTGCTCTGTATCAGCTGGAGGGGATTTCCATGCCTGGGTAGAATCAGGGGTCTTTTAGCAACGGCAGCCTAAGTTATATCTCACTGGAATGGGCACAGTTCCTACAGGGCCTCTCAGTTAGAAAATAAAAACAGCACGTCTGTAATGTACCTTTTTTTCCCTTAAGAGTCTATAGATTTAGTAGAAGATGCACAATGATCTTAGCACTAGCCCTACAGCCACCGCATTCAGAAAACAAGCCAATTCCTAGCAGGCATCTCAAGCAAAATACATATTCAAAACCGGTACTCTCTGTGGCCAAAGACTATTGTAGACACTGCAGCCTCACCCTGATGCCAGCTGATGGACACAAGAGCCAGAACCTGTGGCCTGTGGATTAACACCCAGTGAGGAGGAATCTCCTAGCTGCAGGCCAGTTTCCGCAGGATGGCACCTTGCCCTTACCATTTCCAGGAAGCGCTGTCTCTGGGCGCTGCCTCCTCTCTCAGGCAAAGCACTGGAGGGAGGTGCTGCCTTTTTGCAAAGTTTAGAAACATGCACTGGCAACATCCTCGGTCATCAGACCTGATTTGAGGAGCTGTTCTTTCCCACCCAGATATTCAAAACCTTTTAATTCCTGTCCCCTTTGAACTTTAGGTGCCTGCACAGTGGTATTGCAATGAAGGTGAATTCCTTCTGCAAACAGAGCACCCACAATAATACTGAGCATGTCGACTCCTGTGCTGCAATGGCTTTTCCCACTGCCTCTTCCTCGGGCCTAAGAAAACCATGACCTGGGAAAGATTTCTTCATCTTATTTATTTATTTATTTATTTATTATTTTTTAAGCCTTACCCGAGGATATTTTTCCATTGATTTTTAGAGAGAGTGGAAGAGAGAAGACAGAGAGATATATCAATGTGAGAGAAACACATAGATTGGTTGCCTCCTGCACACACCCCGACCAAGGCCCAGGCCGGGGAGGAGCCTGCAACCAAGGCATGTGCCCTTGACCGGAATGGAACCCAGGACCCTTTGGTCTGCAGGCTGTTGCTCTATCCACTGAGCCAAACCGGCTAGGGCTCCATCATATTTAAATAACCACTTTCTAACAGCCTTAGGGACAGGGAGAGAATGACTCTTGAGCTACATGAAAGCAAACTTAGTTTATCCACCCCGCCCTCTTTTGCCCTTAAAGATAGTTCAAAAATAACATAAAAGAGAAATTAAAATCAGCTGTCTGTTTACATTACCACCTAGACCTCGCACTAGTACATCAAAGACTAATCTCTCACCAACGTTCTGTGGCCCAGAGAGAGCCCAGCTGCCCCACAATTTAAGAGCCAAAAATATTTTTGCACTCCTTTAATATCTAAAGGGAAAGTGTATGAAAAGACTGTCTCTTTCTCCCTGTAATTGAATCCTTGCCTCAGCTCTAACTGTTTGTTAAGTCCTCTTCAGCCTGCTGGACTCTAAGACCCGCTCTTGGTCCCTGTGCCCATGCCAAGGCCCTCTTACTGCCTCTGAGTGGCTTTTCCAAGGTCTTTCCCCCCAGGCCACCGCTTCAAAAGCCAAGTGCACATAAAAACCCACCTGGCCCAATATAAGCCTTCACCAACTGCCAAGATTGAAATGTCCTGCACACAGATCAAGGCCCGGGGCCAAGGCCAATCCCTGGCCTCTCCAGAAGCCTCAGTCGCTCCATGTGTATTCATTGCTTCTCTCTAAGTGTGTTCCTGATTGCTTACATGTTAATTTTCTGGCCAAATGCACCAAATGTTGTAACTTTGAAGGGACACCCAATAAAAAGTACCCTTCCTCCTTTTCTAGGTGCAAAACAAATTAATAAGATAAAGGAACGGAAGAAGGCCAAATTATTCACTAATTTCTGCTAAAGTTGGGTTGCAGGATGCAGCTTAATAGGAGAGTCAAAAGAGTTTCCCAGCACTAAGCTGCAGAATAAGATGCCACAGTTCGGGTCCAAAGTCAGCTTGCCTCACAGGGGTGGGAGCGTCAGCCTGCCCCCAGAGCAGACCTGTGCTGGCTGGAGTCCACAGAGGAAAGGGGACAGGAACATGCCCACTATATTTTCCCCAAATTTGTCAGTGAAATCATGCCCTCCTCAGTTCAGAGTTAAGAAAGGGCAGAGAAAAGCCAGGTATTACACTAACGCAAGTCCCTTCACCTAGAAGTTCAGTGTTTCTTTTTTAAAATTTTTTATTTTATTATTATTTTTTATTGATTTCAGAGAGGAAGAGAGAGGGAGAGATAGAAACATCACTGATGAGAGAGAATCATTGATTGGCTGCCTCCTGCACGCCCCCTACTGGGGATCCAGCCCACAACCTGGGCATGTGCCCTTGACCAAATAGAACCTAGGACCCTTCAGTCCACAGGCCTATGCTCTATTCACTGAGCCAAATGGAGTAGGGCCTTTTTTTAAAAAAAAAAAATCTAGTAAAACATATGTATGTATTACTTGGAAAATTAAATAACTTGATTTTTTAAAAACCAAGATAATAGAAGCTGCTACTTTGTGGGACTGGGGTGCTATGATTACAATTTGGAAGTCTAATGATAAGATTTCTTGGGCATCATCTATTAGCATTAGTGGGTGATTTCCCACTCTTTTAAACAGTTTTTCATATATCTTTATGAAAATACTTAAGTTCATACCTTTATTTAGCCATCACTTAAAAACACGTTCACAATTTGAAGCAAGATTTATTTATTTGTTTGTTTATTTTTATTGATTTTAGAGAAGGGAGAGGGAGCGAGAGATGGAAACATCAACGATGAGAGAGAATCATTGATGGGCTGCCTCCTGCATGCCCCACCTTGGGGAGCGAGCCCACAACCTCAGCAGGGAATCGAACCGGTGACCTCCTGGTTCATAGTCTATGCTCAACTACTGAGTCACACTGGCTGGGCGGAGCAACATTTAAATAAAAGTTTTTCTTCATCACAGAGACACCATTTATAGCCTTCTCAGATTCCTTCTATTGCTCCTTCTGTTCTCTCTTTTCATCAGTGCCTCACCCATTCGAGCCACATCCCACTTCCAGACTTGAATGAAATGGCCACACCATGAGGTGTGACATTAATTTCCTGAGTGGCTACAGAGCAGCCAAGGGGCCCCGCCTGGGAGTTCAGGGGAGTTGGCTCTGCAGAATAAACCTTGGCCAAGGGAGGGAGCAGGCAGGTAAATGCCCTCTTTCTCTCTTTCTTGGACTATCATGAGGTGTAGCTTCTTCCTGCAACCTTTCTGAAGAATTCTTCCCGAGTGCTGAGCAAGCGTGCCTGCTGAAGGACCTGCTACTGGAAAGACCACTTTGCATCCTCCCTTCCCATGTGCCTCATCATTACCATCTGAAACTATTCCGGCTGGAGTCATCCTACTCTTGCCCTATGGCCAACCTCAGTGATTCATGCATCCAATCTCCCGAAAAGCTAACATTTGCCGGGTGTTTCTTACACTGCACATTCTATAGAAAGCCTTCCTCTTAAATATTCTTTGAGTTTCTTTCTCTTTCCTCAAAGGTTCTACAGCTCTGAGCTCACCCACCTCCACTTCCTCCTTTCTCCAATCTTCTTATAAAATGTCCTTCCAAGTCTCGGCCTCATTCTGCGGTGGGTAGAGTAATTTGGTCTCCTCGTGGCATTTTTATTCTCCTCACTGCCAATACCCTGCTTAATTCAACAAAGGCCCTCCAGTGAGCTGAGTGCACAAAGCATTCATTCTTCCTTGTAGACAAGAAGGGGGTATTGCCAGTACATCATTTTAATACATTTCCCCTCTGTCACACAGACATAAAACAAAATCTCAAGCAGGCAAGAAGTGGAGGGAAGAAAAAGCTGTCAGGGTGAAGCAAATATGGGATCTAGAAAAGCACAGTTTATCGTGGTATCTGGCGAAGGGAAAGCATGTGGGGAACATGGATCTCAAGGGAGAGGCAGACGAAACATAAAACTGGGTTCAAATGAGGCCACATCGCCTGTGCAAGAGGAGGCCAAGTCAGAAAAGGTTTTCAGGAATACTGGGCACGGGCAACAGGAATGCGGTTTAAAACTCAGTAAATGTTATACTTAATAAACACCCCCACACGTTTCCTGCCAGGATCAGAACTGATCCCTGTGGCAAGGAGACTGATTATGAAAATGGGATAAATAGGTCACCTGCCTACAGTCCAGGGTTGAGGACCCAGCAAACCAAGCAGTTCCCTAATCCTAGTATTTTCTCCTCACACTTAAGAATCATACCTTCTACTTATGTATTAGTTTTCTATTGCTGCTGTAACAAACTTGGTGGCATGAAACAATACAAACTCAATACCTGTGGGCTAGAAGTCCAACATGGGTCTCACTGGACTGACGTCAGGGTGTTGACCAGGCTGCTTCCTTGCTGGAAGCTTGAGAGGGGAGTCCTTTCCTGGCTTTTTCCAACTTCTAGAGGCCGCCTGCACTGCTTGACTCATGCCCCCTGCCTCCGTCTTCACAGCCAGCAAGAGTAGGGTGAGCCTCTCATCACTTCACTGACCTCTTCTGCTTTCTCCCACTTTTCAGCTCCCTTGTGATTACCTGGAATCCACTGGGGTAATCCAAAACATAACCTTCCTACTTGAAGGTGAGCAAATGAGCAAACTTAATTACACCTGCAACCTGAGCTCCCCTTGCCAGGTAGCATAACATCTTCACAGATTCGGGGGATTAGGATGTTTACATCTTTGAGGAGCCAGCATTCTGCCCATGACACAGTGATATAAGTACTATGGAGAAAGACCAAACAGGGGTTGGGGAGAGGAAGGGACCATTCTTCCATACCTGTGTTTCCCTCTGACCACAGCTGCAAAGGTTCTCTGTTTTTGCTTTTAAGAATTCATTTAATTAGATTGAGCCCACGTGCATAATTCAAAATATTCTCCCCACCTCAATGTTCATAAAATCACATATGTAAAAAGCCACTCAAGGCAACATAGTCACGGGTACCAGTAAGTAGGATGTAGACATCTCTGGGGAGCCATTATTCCGAATGCCACAATTTTATCGATGATGGAACTTTTTTAGGCACCTAAGCTTGTCAATGACTCCGGAATTTCCAACAGGTGCCCTGTCAAAAGCCCTTATAGAGAAATCAACTTGTAGATGTGATTATTTTAATTTAGGAAAGCAGAAATGACGATATTTCACTATTAGCTCCCTAGAGTGGGAAAATGTGTGCATCTTTTCTCTTTTCTTGACTAGGAAGTGAAGCAGCAGTATGGTGCCACCAGCACCATCAAGATACAAAAGAGTTACATCAGCTTAAATAATCCCCTGGCGTTGCCTGTGTGTAATTACCACATCTCCTCATCCAAAGCTCCTGGCAACCACTGATCTGGTCTCCATCCCCTCACTTTTGCCTTTCTGGGAACGACATATAAATGGAATCATATGATTTGTAGTCTTTTGGGTTTGGCTTCTTTGACTGATCAAAATGCACTTGACATTCACCCAACTGTTGGGTATATCAATAGTTTTTCCCTTTTTATTGCCGAGTAGTACTTCATTGTATGGATATGCAATTGTATGGATATGAATTGGATATGCTTATCCATTCAATTGTTGATGGATATTTATGTTTCCAGGTTTCAGTGATTATGAATAAAGCTGCAATAAACATTCATGTACAGTTTTGTGTGTGTGTGTGAATTTAAGTTTATATTTTTTGGGGGTAAACATCTAGGATTACTGCGTCATATGACAAGTGCATATTTATCTTTATGAGAAACTGCTAAACTCTTTTCCAAAAGGGCTGTACCATTTTGCATTCCTACCAGCAATGTATGAGAGTTTCAGTTGCTCTACAGCCTTGTCAGCATTTCATGTTAGTTTTATGTTTTGTTGTAGTTTGACTTGGGTTGGGTTTTTAGCCGTTCTAATAGGTGTGTGGTATTATCTCATTGTCTTTTGAATTTGCAATTCCTAATTACTAATGATGTTAAACATATTTTTATGGGCGTATGTGTCATCCATGTATCTTCTTTCATGAAGTATCTGTTCAAAATCTTTTGCCCATTTTTAATTGAGTTGTTTGTTTTCTTACTAATAAGTTTTGAAAGCTCTTAAAAATTTTGCATGTAACTCCTCTATCAGTTATGTGATTTGAAAATATTTCTCTTACTCTGTGGCTTGTCTTTTCATCCTCTTAACAGAAAAAGTTTTAAATTTTTTTTAAAATTTTGTTTTATTGCTTAAAGTATTACAAAGAGTATTACATATGTCTCCTTCCCCCCTCCTCCCTTACCCCCCAGTGTCTTATGTCCATTGGTTATGCTTATATGCATGCATACAAGTCCTTCGGTTGATCTCTTACCTCCCCCCTCCCGCCCCCTAACCCTCCCTGCCTTCCCATTGTAGTTTGACAGTCTGTTTGATGCTGCAAAAGTTTTAAATTTTGATGAAGTATAATTTATGCTTGTTTTCTTTCATGGATAATGCTTTCAGTGTCATATCTAAAAATTCCCTCATTCAAAGTCACAAAGAATTTTTCCTAGAAGCTTCTAGTTTTACACTTTGCACTTAGTTCTATGATCCATTTTGAGGTAATTTTTGCATAAGATGAAAGGTATAGGCTAAGGTTCTTTTTCTTTTTTTTGGTTTTGTTTTGGTTCCAACACCACTTATTGAAAGAACTATTCTTCCTACATTGAATTGGTTTTGCACTTTTGTCAAAACTTGATTGACAATACGTGAGTGGATATACTTCTGAACTCTGTATTCTGTTCCATTGATCTTTGTGCCTATCCCTTCAATAAATACAACTCTCTTGGTTACAGTAGTTTTGGTTAATTGCTAAATCTATATATATTTTAAAGAGAACACTATTGCAACTAATCCCTTAATAGGTTGCTATTCTCAGAATGTACACAAGAGGGAAGATTAAAAATGGCAGCAGAGTGAGTGGATGCTACACAGATGTTGAGCCCAGGACCAAACTAGAATTACAACAACAACAAAAATCCTGAATAATCAACTGAAGGCTAGCTGGAGAGAACTCTGGTGACCAAAGACAAAAAGTGGAGACTTTTCGTGTAGAGCCGTGGTTCCCAACCTTTTTTTGGTCATGCCCCACCTAAGCATCTCTAAAATCCTGATGCCCGCCCTGTGACATATAATTCTTATTATTCAAAAAGTGAATTCCTATTCACGTGGAGGAAGCCTAACAGGCCATTAACTTGGTCTAAACAAGCTTCCAAAGAACATGGTATCCATGAAAGACAAAAATAAAAGAACAAAAGGACAGTTGAAGTACTGAGGAATAAATCACTAAGAAATTGTTTTTAAAAAAAATAACAATATGAAGTGATATTTAAAAAAGCAAATAAAGTTTCAAAACATATAATAGGGAACTGAAATGCATAAATATGTCACAATGTATATTTACACTAGTGACCCGGTGCACAGATTCATGCACAGTGAAAGGAAATTAATTAGAAGATGGCTGGCAGGGCTGGACTGGGCAAGAAGGGCCGGACATGCCCTGGAGCCAATCTCTCGTGGTCCCTCCCTGGCCAGCTACACCTGGGGTGGTGCCACGGTTCGAAAGGGCATCTGCAGAGTGAGCAGAGTCCCTCTGGCAGGTGGGGTCCCTTGGCCTGGCCTGCGGGGATCAGCCAAAACTGGCTCTCCAACATCCCCCAAGGGGTCCCAGAGTATGAGAGGGCACTCTGCAAAGTTGCTGTCGTACAGGGTGTGGAACGCAAACGCAAGTGTGCAGTAAACCAGATTCAGGGCCAACAGTGCCCCAGCAACAGCATAACCAATGGCTGAAGGTAGAATCTCGCGGTCCTGTGAGGAATAGGGCTCCCTCCTCTCTGGTTCCAGGGTGCGTCACCCAAGAACCGCCACTGCCAAGTCACTGCAGCTCGGCAGCTCCTGCATTGAGCATCTGTGCCCTGGTGGTCAGTGTGCGTCATACCTACTGGCCAGTTGGCCAGTCACTTAGCCTTTTTTAAAATATATATATTTTATTGATTTTTTTTTCAGAGAGGAAGGGAGAGGGATAGAGAGTTAGAAACATCGATAAGAGAGAAACATCGATCAGCTGCCTCCAGCACACATACTGGGGCTGTGCCTACAACCAAGGTACATGCCCTTGACCAAAATTGAACCTGGGACCCTTGAGTCCGCAGGCCGACGCTCTATCCACTGAGCCAAACTGGTTAGGGCAACTTAGCTTTTTATATACAGGCAGTCCTCGGGTTATGTTGGACTTGACTTACATAGTTTCACGGTTATGTCGCCATCTCCCATTTATAGTATTTATAAAAATTTAAAAAAAGTTCCATCATTTCAACATATGTACATATGTGCTTTATTTTTATTATTATTTATTCACCACAAGTAAAGGTCAGGAATTATCTTTCTTTTAAATTTATTTTACTGTTTCACTTCATTACTGTTGTGTATGTGAGTGACGTAGGTGCTTATGTAGGTGGGTTCCAACTTATGGCGAAAATCGCATTACATCGCACCATAGGAATGGATCTCCGATGTAACTCGAGGACCTACAGTATACAGATACTGTATATGAGGCCCCTAGAACCATAAGAAATGCAAAAAATTCACTGGTAATAACTCATTCTCAAATTGCCCCCTTAAAAATCAAATTGCCCCCTTGTGGGGCATGTGCCCCACGTTGGGAACCACTGGTGTAGAGACTGGTAGGAAGGGCGGAGGCATGAAAGGGCTGGCCGGGCTCCCACAGACAGCAGATGAAATTTCGGAAAGATATCTCAGCTGCAGGGGTTTGCTACTGAGAACTCTGGGGTCTAATCCCTAAGCTGCCCTCCCCCTCCCTCCCCAGCAGAGATCATCAGAACTGAGAAAGGTGCCCACATAACATCTGGCTGTGAAAAGCAGCAGGGTTGCTGCCTGCCAAGGAAAGATGCTGGAAATGCAGGCAGCCTCTTAAAGGATCAATGCACAAAACTTCGTGTGCAGCCACTCACCTTGGGCTCTGGCAGAGAGAGGGCAGAGTGGACTAGAGCTTTGTGAGCAGAGCCAGGGTTAGAGGCTCTGGGGTTAGAGCTCAAAAGGCAGACACCCCAGTTTCCTGTGCTGAGTCATTCCCTCACGCTAGAGAGGTCACCTTTCTCAAGCAGCTCTTTGCTATCCAGGTGGTTTTTGCCTGGGGGGATGGAGGTGGGGGATGAAGGGGAGGAGGCAGTTGACCCACACTATTGGAAAACATCTTGCCCCTATATATTTTTTTTAACATATTTTATTGATTTTTTACAGAGAGGAAGGGAGAGGGATAGAGAGTTATAAACATTGATGAGAGAGAAACATCAATTCATCTGCCTCCTGCACACTCCCTACTGGGGATGTGCCCGCAACCAAGGTATATGCCCTTGACCGGAATTGAACCTGGGACCCTGAAGTCCGCAGGCCGACACTCTATCCACTGAGCCAAACCAATTAGGGCTTGCCCCTATATTTTTTTAATCCAAAAATCTCCATCACTCAAGATATGTTATCTTGAACAAGTTACATAACCTCAATTTTCTCAACTGTAAAAAGAGGGTATTAGTAGTACCTATGTGAAAGAATGATTACAGAGACTGGGGAGATAGGCTGGAGGGTGTGGTATGAATAGTGCTTGTTTTGTTTGTCCAGCATGCCTCCTTTCTTCCAGGGTCAGCATCTCGTTCTTTTGGGGAACAGCAATTCTGACCCTCTTCAAGCACATGGTCCTATTATAGCTGCCGGTCATACTGCCATGTCCCCACCCTGCCCACAAGGAATGGTCAGGGATGAACACATGGCCAAGCATAGCTAATTAGGCTTTCCCTTTGGTACTATGGAAGAGTGAACTACTGACCCTGACTTTTGCTCCTCCCTCTATCTACACCCTTCATCATGTACCTTTGCAGTGTTCCTCACTCAGGCCTCTGGTAATCACCATAGTATTATCTGTGTCTATGAGTTGCGGTTTTTTGTTTTTGCTTAATCCCTGCACCTTTATCACCCAGCCCTGCAACCCCCCTCCCCTCTGACAGCTGTCAACCTGTTCTTTATAGGAGTCTGTTTCTATTTTGTTTGTTAGTTCATTTTGTTCATCAGATTCCACATATGAGTGAAATCATATGGTATCCATCCAATATTATTCCGGGTCCTCCAAGAAACAGCCACCAAGATGAAATTAGAGATATATAAGAAATGTATTAGGGACAAATTATTAGGGAAAATGTAGAGGAAATGAGGAGAGGTTGGGAGAACTGTCAGACCACCATAGAGGTCTGACCCTGAGTGAAAGAGAACGGGAAGGGAGGGAGACAGAGGGAAATGGTCTTAGACTGCAGTGGGGTTCTAAAGAAAACTCAGCAAGGCCACTGGGGACTCCTCAAACCAAAGTTACCGGCAATCCATCACCCAGTTTGGGTTAAAGCCACGCTTCCCAAGGCTGCTCCTGACCAATGACTGAATGCAATGGTGACACTAAGGTAAGAAGATACCTGGGAGCCATGAGAACCCTTTGGTTGCTCTTTCCACATGACTCACTCCATCTTGGCTTTTCCTAACTTAGACCTCTTACTTCTTGCACTGTCCTTCTGTGCATCCTTTCAAACCCATAATAAGAAGTTTTCATTTATTGGGAGGGCTCTGTGGTAGGCAGTCAATAGGAAACAGCCTAAAGTAGTGGAGATGGTTACCGTAGCCACTGAGAAAACTCAGGAGCACATCCACAAATGTCCAATTCTGTGGAACATGCATCCAGGCACTGGTAACAATGGACCATACACCACATTTCTCAATCGTGTGCCTCCAGACCTCAACCAGCGCCTTCCGGGGCTCTGTTCAACCACGTGGACAGCCCACCTTCTACTTTTTTGTTGGTTGGTTGGGGGCCGAGCAAATTCCTATTTATCTTTCAATGCTTAAAATCACTTCTCCTCAGCAAAGCCTCCCCAGAATTGTCCTTTCCCATGTATACTCTCACAGAGGTTGTTCAAACCTATTTCATTGTTTGTAACTCATTGTATTGATCTCTCTCTCTCTCTCTCTCTCTCTCTCTCTCTCTCACACACACACACACACACACACACACACACACACACCTCTGAGCTCCTTGAGGGCAGGAATAATGTTTTCATACCTAATACTCAGCACACAGTAGGCACTCAATACATTTTTATTGGAAGGAAGGAGGGAAAGAAAAAAGGAAAAATGACTGATACAGAACTCCTCCCCGGGTAGATATTTGCCTGAACCTTGTGCAAACGTGCATCCTCAAAATTACATTAGGCAATTCTTTCTCACACCAGGTGTGAGAGCCATCATTATCACAGTTACTTTAGCTATCTTAATGACTTGGCCGGATGGCTACAGATTATGCCAGGCACTAATGCAGTTGCACCATACCCAACATGGTCTGGTTCCCATTCGATTAATTAAGATGTATTGTGCTCTGGAATGAGGCACTGCCCTCGGAAACAGGTCTAACACACCAGCCCTGAAGAAAACATACCTATTATTCCCAACATGGGCCATGTTACATCAGATTACTAACGAGTGTTACAACATGCCCTTGGCTTTGAATTGTTCTCAGTGTTCTTGAAGTAAAGACTCAAGTGTAGTCAGTGTGCACTCCACACAGAACAGAACAACCAAGGAAAGCAAATACAATGTTTCATTGCTAAAGCTAAATGGGAGAATGTGTATATATGAATACACTATGCAAATTGAGAGAGAACTGGGAGTGATGGGAATGGATGCTGAGAAATATCAGTGAACAGGGAGGGAAAGGACATATTTTGAAAAGTTGCCACATGTGTATAAATCAGCTTCCTCCAATTAGGCATAATATTGGACTTGCACCCCATTAGTAATAACTAACATTTTGTAGCACTCCCATTAGCCACCATTTCATCCTATCTAATAAAAGAGAAACATGGTAATTAGCCATACATCCGCTACCCTTCCCATTGGCTAATCAGGGCGATATGCAAATTAACTGCCAACCAAGATGGCGGCCGGCAGCCATGCACTGAAGCAAACAGGGAGGCTTGCTTGCTCCAGTGACTGCGGACTCCAACGTTCCCCGCCTGACTTGCCGGCCTCTCAGCTGCAACTCTAAGCAACTATGTTGCAAATATAGAAGCTAAACAAAACCCCAGAAACCTGCGTTAGTCAGCTGGGCTTCAGCCAGCCGGACCGCAACATTGTATCAAATACAGAAGGTAAACAAAGGCCAGAAACCTGCTTTCAGGAGCCGAGGCCTCAGAGCTAAAGCTGGCCCAGAATAAAAAAAGAAAAAAAGGAGCAGTTGGGAGCTTCAGTCACCCGCCAGCCTGAAAACAGCCCTCAGCCCCTTAGCCAGACTGGCCAGGCACCCCAGTGGGGACCCCCACCCTGATCCAGGACACCCTTCAGGGCAAACCAGCCGGCCCCCACCCGTGCACCAGGCTTCTATCCTATGTAGTAAAAGGGTAATATGCCTCCCAGCACCGGGATCAGCGGAGCCGCGAGGCCTCCCAGCACCGGGATCAGCCTGACAGGGGGCAGTGCCCAAACCCCCTGATCTCTCTGCGGCTCTGTGTGTGACAGGGGGCGGGTCCACAACCTCCCTATCCACCCTGCTCTGTTTCTGACAGGGGAAGGCGCCCCAACCCCCTGATCAGCCTTGCTCTGTGCCTGATAGGGGGGAGCTCCCCAACCCCCTGATCAGCCCTGCTCTGTGCCTGATAGGGGGGAGCTCCCCAACCCCCTGATCGCCCTGCGGCTCTGTGTGTGACAGAGTGTGGTGCCCCAACCCCCTGATCGGCCCTGCTCTGTATGTGACAGGGTGCAGTGCCCTAACCCCCTGATCGGCCCTGCTCTGTGTGTGATGGGGTAGAGCCATAACCTCCCCATCAGCCCTGCCCTGAGTGTGACAGTGGTGGCGCCCCAACCCCCTGATCGGCCCTGCTCTGTGTGTGACAGGGGGCGGTGCCCCAACTCCCCTATCAGCCCTACTCTCTGTGAGTGACAGGGGGGAGCTACTCAAGCCCCTGATGGGCCCTGCTCTGTGCATGACATAGGGGAGCTCCCCAACCCCCTGATGGGCCCTGCTCTGTGCGTGACAGGGGGGAGCTCCTCAACCCCCTGATCGGCCCTGCTCTGTGTGTGACAGTGTATGGAGCCCCAACCCCCCTGATGGGCCCTGCTCTGTGCATGACAGGGGGCAACGCCCCAACCCCCTGATCGGCCCTGCTCTGTGCGTGACAGGGGGTGGCGCCACAACTTCCCTATCGACCCTGCCTTGAGTGTGACAGGGGGCGGTGCCCCAACCCCCCAATCGGCTGTACCCTGAGCGTGACTAGGGGTGGCATCGCAACCTCCCGATCCACCCTGCTCTGTGCATGACAGGGGAAGCACCCCAACTCCCCAATCGGCCCTGCTCTGAGCCCGACCAGGGGCTGCACCTAGTGATTGGGTGTGCCCTCTGCCACCTGGGAACAGGCCTAAGCCAGCAGGTCATTATCTCCTGAGGGGTCCCAGACTGCGAGAGGGCACAGGAGGCAGCTGATCAATGTTTTTCATCGATGTTTCTAACTCTCTGTCCCTCTCCCTTCCTCTCTGTAAAAAATCAATAAAATATATTTTTATAAAACAACCTAATATTTTGAATCATTTTAATATTTCTTCCCATTATAACGAGGGACAGTCATAGGTGACTATTAAAATGGAGTTGATAGAAACAGTATGGAAAGTTGCAACCGACAGTCCAGATTATAACCTACTAGTAATATTCAGTCACTTGCATTCTAGTGTATTTTTTCCAAATGAGGGGAAGTGGGAGAGACATAGTTAATAAGCGAGAATTTTCAGGTCACACTGCGCACATCTGCCCTTCCCTGTGCAGGGGAGAACGGCTGAAGGCCACTGCCTTAAGGGACCTTGAAATTTGTAGTTGTGTTAAAGCTTCTAATTACCTGTTTGATGCAGATTTGTAAGAAACTTTGGAATTGCCAACCCATTTTTTTTTTTTTGAAACAGAGAGTTGGATATTGAGTTAGCACATCTAG
Organism: Myotis yumanensis; assembly: GCF_028538775.1. Taxonomy (NCBI): domain Eukaryota; kingdom Metazoa; phylum Chordata; class Mammalia; order Chiroptera; family Vespertilionidae; genus Myotis; species Myotis yumanensis. Next base: position 189,355,035 of record NW_027223754.1, read on the forward strand.
TTCAGAGGAAAGCTATGTTACGTTATATTTTTATAATCCATGTAAACAGTAATTAAACATCTTCTAATATAAGAGGAGTGAAATTACCTGCCCAACGTCAAGATAAAAAATTCACTACAAAGAGATAGCTATTATTCAATGTGATCACAGGAAACTTAGCATAAACTAATAAAATAGATTTTTCCCCTTTTAGAAATGTTTAGCATATGATATTATCTTTACCCTGCAAGTTATATATATTGGAATGTGTGTGTGTGTGTGTGTGTGTGTGTGTGTGTATACTAAAGGCCCAGTGCACAAAAATTCATGCACTGGGGTGAGGGGGATGTCCCTCAGCCCAGCCTGCCCCCTCTCACAGTCCAGGAGCCCTCAGGGGATGGCCTAAGCTGCAGTCTAGCCTCCCTCTGCAGGAGGTGACCAGGCTGATCAGGGGAAGGTGCCGCCCCCATCACCCCGCTGCTGCTACCACTGCCGGCTGTGGCGGCCGTGAGGCCTGAGCCCCAGGCCTCGCAGCCGCTGTGGCTTTGTCCGGATGGATGTCCAGAAGACGTCTGCCCTAATTAGCATATTACCCTTTTATTAGTATAGATATACACACTTTTTTTTTTCTCAACTTCTATGCCATGTTACATTCCACCCCACCATTTTTTTCTCCCAGAATCTTTTCCCTAAAAGTATCCCCACCTCCTCCATCATCACTTGGCCAGGCCTGAGTCTGGGGCTCCCAGCCTGACCCTCCCACATCCTCACATGCCAACTTCAGGTGGGACCACAGAGGCCACTGGAACTGGGTCTGTGGGAAGAACCTGCTTCCTTCCTTCTGCTCTGGGCTCCCAGGCATGGCTGACAGGGCAAGAGTCTTAGAGGGCAGCGCTGGACAGGCTGCGGAGCAGGAGCCATTTGAGACACTTGGCTCTGGCCTCCAGGGCAGCTGGCCTTCAGCCGGGCTCCCCTCTGCCTCTCTACCCCCGACTCCTGCTCAACCGCCAGCTCACCACCTGGGCCTGGCCTCTGGGCAAGGATGCAGCTAGGCCAGGCCTGGAGCTCTGCAGGCTAATCATTCATTCATTCATTCGTTTGTTTGTTCATCATACATGTATTCAGTACCTGTGTGCCAGGCACTGTCCTGTAGACATAGCAATGAATGAAACGGACCCACTCCTGGGGAAGAGACAGACCAAAATGTACAGTTTCACAGTGCACGGGGGGGGGGGATTAAAAAGGGAACCATTCTTGGGTGGACATCAGGGAGGGCCCTCCTGAGGAAGGACAGGTAAGCTGAGACCTGAAAGAGGAAGTGGAAGAATGCTTAGCTGGAGGGCACAGCAGGGACCAAGTTCCTGAGATGGGAAACAGCGCAGTGCATCGGAAGCAGGGAAGAGACCAAGCAGCCAGGCTGCCCTGGAGGGAGTAAGGAGAGCCTAGCCAGCTGGCCTGTGAGCTGGGTCCTCCATCCTCCCAGAGACAAGACAGTCCCAGCCAACAAGCCCCCCAGCCCCAGAATGAGGGGCTTCACCTGCCCCCTCCTGCCTTCCAAGCCAGAGGCAGTGGCCCAGGGGACTTGGGCCACAGAGGTCTTGAAGGACCCACCCCCAACCTCTTGGGGGCCCCAGCTAGTCACGCAGGGGTCCTCTCACTGGACCCCCTTCTTTGGTGGACAAATGGAAATCACTGCACTAACTGGCGCCTGGATGCTCCCAGGCCTGGCCTCAAATCCTGCCGCCAGCACAAGCCAGCCGCGGACTTCTGCCCTGCAGAGCCTCGGTTTCCTCTTCTGTAAAATGGGACAGCTCTGCCTTTCGAGTCGTCTTGATAACGTGGTTAGCATAGGGTGTGGCACTCGGTAGGGGCCTAATCGGGGTTATTACATTAAATTACCACGATTAGAAACAGCCAAGGGGCTGCACATCCCCGCAGCCTCAGCGGACTGAGCCCCGTGAGGGTGGCGGGAACTTGTCTCCTTGCCAGAGGTTCCCCAGGCAACCCGCGTACCAGGAACCAGGTCCGTGTTCCACAGATGCTGAATGAATGAATGAATCAATGAAAATAAATGAACTAAGGCGCAAGAGAATGACCAGCTCCCGCCCCAAGCAAGGACATTCAGCTCAGGGGTCCTGCTTCTCCCCTGCCGGGGCCTGGGATTCCGCTGCTCCGCCTCCGGGCAACACTCGGATGTGCTGTGTGCCGCCGTTTCTCCCTCTGTAAGCCCGAGGTAAATAAGGGCAGCCTCCGAAGTTGGAGGGAATTTCCTGGCAGCCCTGGGTGCACAATCCTCTTGCGCCGAGGCCAAATGCACACCCCACCCTCGTTCTGCCCCCAAGACATATTTTTAAAATATTATTTACAGTTGCTACCCAGTAAAGGATACATTTCAAATGTATCTTGATTAGACGATCATGCGCGTAACAAAAGTTCCTTTCCTTGAAAATGTCTGCAGGAGTTCAGAACACATAATAACCACTTTACGGTAACACTGATACTCTTTCCGTATTCCAGCTTTTGCCTGCTTCTTTTTTTAAGAGACAAAGAGTATCCATCTCCTCAATTTCCCTAGCTTTCAGGCCACTTGACAATAGCAGAATGCAAATGACTCAATAACTACATATTTAAGTAACCACTGTATAATAGGAGGTGAGCAGAGGTGTCCTGGGAAAAAAACCCAGCTCAATGACCCTGGGCAAGACGTGTATTCTCCCCATTCAGAGTCTCCCAGCCCTATCTGTCCCCACCTGCCAAGCCAACTTCCATCTCTTTGTCTGCCCCGGAACACCCACTCCCGGAATCTGTCGCTTGCAGAGCTACCAATCAGAATCGGTGCCTCGCTCAAAAATCCACAAGGACTTCTCTATCCGTTAAGATTTGCATTTGGCAGCTAGTAACAGAGCCCAGAAATAATAGCAGCTTGAACAAGATAAAAGTTTAGTTTTCTTTTCTGTAAAGGAACTCTGGAGATAAGCGATGCAGAGCTGGTGTGGCATCGCCTATAGTTCCTGTATCTTTCTGCTCCACAATGCACCTTCTGTCCTCGGAACAAAGGAGGCCTCCTCAGGTTGCATCCATCTTACCCACCTTCTAGGCAGCCAGAAAGAGACAGACAGGCAGATGTCAAACTTGTTAGCAAATGCCTTCAGGGCCTAACACGGGCCAGCATACTTCATGAGCACTCCTTAACAATTGCCAGATCCACGAATGAATTCATTCTGAAGTAGGGCAGTTTATCTTTTACAAAACTTTACTTAATCTTAACAGTATACTCAGGGCATCATATTAGAAACTAGGGTATAATTGGAAACTCTTAAAAGGACACCCTGTTTTAGAATCTACACTAATAAAAGAGAAACATGGTAATTGGCGTACGACCGCTACCCTTCCCATTGGCTAATCAGCGTATCCTTATGCAAATTAACTGTCAGGCAAGATGGCGACCGGCAGCCATGCACTGAAGCGAGCAGGGAGGCTTGCTTCCTCCAGGGACTGCAGACTCCAACGTTCCCCGCCTCACTTGCCGGCCTCTCAACTGCAACTCTAAGCAACTACTACTATGTTGCAAATAAGAAGCTAAACAAAACCGGCTTTCAGTCAGCCCGGGACCGCAACATTGTATCCATGTTTTCAGCAGCGAGGCCTCAGAGCTAAAGCTGGCCCAGAATAAAAAAAAAAAAAAGAAAACAAGGAGCGGTTGGGAGCTTTTAGTCAACTGCCAGCGGGAAAACAGCCCTCAGCCCCTCAGCCAGCCTGGCCAGGCACCCCAGTGGGGACCCCCACCCTGATCCAGGACACCCTTCAGGGCAAACCAGCCGGCCCCCACCCGTGCACCAGGCCTCTATTCTATATAGTAAAAGGGTAATATGCCTCCCGGCACCGGGATCAGCGTGACAGGGGGCAGTGCCCAAACCTCCTGATCAGCCCTGCTCTGTGCCTGATAGGGGGGAGCTCCCCAATCCCCCAATTGCCCTGCGGCTCTGTGTTTGACAGGGTGCAGCGCACCAACCCCCTGATCGGCCCTGCTCTGTGTGTGACAGGGTAGAACCATAACCTCTCCATCGGCCCTGCCCTGAGTGTGACAGTGGTGGCGCCTCAACCCCCTGATCGGCCCTGTTCTGTGGGTAATAGAGGGTGGCGCCCCAATCCCCCTCCACGGGCCTTGCTCTGTGTGTGACAGGGTAGAACTATAACCTCCCCATTGGCCCTGCCCTGAGTGTGACAGGGTGCAGTGCCCCAACCCCCTGATCCGCCCTGCTCTGTGTGTGACAGGGGGCGGTGTCCCAGCTCCCCTATCGGCCCTACTCTGTGAGTGACAGCGGGGAGCTCCTCAACCCCCTGATGGGCCCTGCTCTGTGAGTGACAGGGGGCAGCGCCCCAACCCCCCTGATGGACCCTGCTCTGTGAGTGACAGGGGGCAGTGCCCCAACCCCCTGATCGGCCCTGCTCTGTGCGTGACAGGGGGTGGCGCCGCAACCTCCCCATCGACCCTGCCTTGAGTGTAACAGGGGGCAGTGCCCCAACCCCCCAATCAGTCTATCCTGAGCGTGACTGAGGGTGGCATTGCAACCTCCCGATCCGCCCTGCTCTGTGCATGACGGGGCGGCGCCCCAACTCCCCAATCGGCCCTGCTCTGAGCCTGACCAGGGGCTCCACCCGGGAGCAGGCCTACGCCAGCAGGTCATTATCTCCCGAGGGGTCCCAGACTGTGAGAGGGCACAGGCCGGGCTGAGGGACCCCTCCCGCCCCCCGAGTGCACAAATTTTTGTGCACCGGGCCTCTAGTCCTATATAATAAAACCCTAATATGCAAATCAACTGAACGGGGGAACAACCAGCAGAACGATCGGTTGCTATGATGCACACTGACCACCAGGGGGCAGACGCTCAACACAGGAGCTGCCCCCTGGTGTTCAGTGCGCTCCCACAGGGGGAGCGCCACTCAGCCAGAAGCCAGACTCACAGCTGGTGAGTGCAGCGGCAGTGGCGGGAACTTCTCCTGCCGCCTCCGCTGCAGGTGGACAGTAAGGAGCAAGGAGTCCCAGACTGCAAGAGCCCCAGACTGTGAGAGGGATGTCTGACTGCCAGCTTAGGCCCGATCCCCGGGAGGATCGGGCCTAAGCTGGCAGGCGGACATCCCCCAAAGGGTCCCAGATTGTGAAAGGGCGCAGGCCAGCCTGAGGGATTCTCCCCCCACCACCACCCCCCCCGACCCAGTGCACAAATTTCGTGCACCTGGCCTCTAGTATCTATATAATCAGCTTGCCACAGTGCTTAAAATCCCCAGAGTTAAAGATTTATTCTTTGGGATTAAGAGTGTAAGAAGTACTGTATTTTTTGTAAAAGGCACTGTATTATGCTGGGGGAGCAGGGAGAGTTCAATATGTATAAGGCAACTTCTAACATATACAAATGTAAGGTGTGTGCCAAGCCAGCTCAGCCAAGGGTTCCGCAAGCCTGAGGTAGGGTGGTGAAGGATGAAGAAATGACAGACAAAGAGAATAACTGGGCTAGGTGGATCTTCCTGTGCCTGGCTGAGGCCACAGAGAGAGATCCAGAGGCAAGCTGAGCCTTTATTTTATAGCCATTTGGTAAACAAGGTAGTGGTTACCAAAGTTACACTGTTCTTGTGAGTTTCGCTTGTTTTGGCAGCATTTGCTGCACCTCCCAAGGCCCATTAGCTACTCAGGTAAGATCTAGGGAGGTCATAAAGTCAAGCCTAATTATGCTAAGAGGACTGTGCCCTCTAAGCTGGGACTTGTTTGTGGCTTTGCCAACAGGTCCGTCCGAGGCTTAACCTTATAGCCGCTCCCTACAAAAGTGTACACAAAAAATAACACAATCAGCAGTATAGAAATGTCAAGATTAATAGGCAGTTCAGGAGATAGAAGTCTATGGGCAACTTTTGGTAAATGTGTGAGTCAAGTGATTTATTAGTGCCCTAACAAGGCCCAAACAGAATCAATAAGTTTAGGAGAGGGAGGAAAAGCTGCCTGGACTGGTCAGAGAAGCTCCTGGGGGCGCCCTAATGGGCCCCGGTTGCCTGTGTGCCGCAGTTTGGGGTGGAAGGCTTAGAAAAGGAGTGGCAGGCAACTGGAGAAGAGGGGCAGAAAGTATAAGGAAAACCATCTGCTGCACAATGCAGACCAAGGACAGCGTGGGTGTCATACAGGAAGTGTTACATCAAGAATCGGGGAGCTGCCCACTAGATGGACAGCCTTGGGCACCTGACCTCCCTGGGCCTCCTCTTCCTTAAAGGTGAGGTTGGTGGTCCCTTAACAGCATTAAAATGATCATCCCTGGATACTAATTCCTCATGCGTTGGCCAGTCCGGAAGAGGCTGCTGAGAGGAGGAGAATGGATATTTAAGGTGTAAGAGGCGTGAGGCACGGGAAGACAGGACGTGGGAGCCACTGTGTGGAAAGAACCTGCCAAGCCAAAGCGGCCTCTCGCCGGCCCCGCCGCGGAGCACAGGAGGTGTTATTGTAGAAGCACATTTAGGACTTACTCTGGGGAGCCTGGGGAAGGCCTCTTCTCACGAGAAGGAGTTGCAGCATATTCCAGAGTAAAAACATAATAAAATAGTGAGCATACACATAACTATTATTTTTACACGTATTAAATACTTTCCCGAGAAAGATGTTCTTAAGATTATGAAGTGAGAGGAAAAGCAAGAAACAGAATAAAGGTACGTAAAGTGCTTGGCCCACAGCCTGGCCCATAGTTTGGGGTGGAAGGTGGCAGGCAACTGGCCAATGATGGTTTGTTAACCACCACTGTTAACAAATGAAAGGTCTCAGGGAGACCTTCCCTTTCTCCCACTACATAGCCACCTTCACATTCTCACTTGTTGGGCCTCCCATTCACCCACTCTCCTTCACGCGGTGCCTCCTCATCCCCATGGCTGAACACATCCATCAGAAGACATTAATGGGATTCACAGCTCTCCTCAGGTATCTAACCCCAACCCTGGGCCCCGAGCCTGGGTATTTAGCTGAGGGTATGTTAGAGATAAACAGGTAAGTTCCCCCCTTCTCACCTTCCATCAGCAGTATTCTCTTTTTTTAATTATTTTTTTATTGGTTAAGGTATTACATGTGTCCTTATCCCCCCACTGCCCCCCCCCCACCTCCACTCATGCCTTCATCCCCCTGGTGTCTGTGTCCGTTGGTTAGGCTTATATGCATTTATATGCATGCATACAAGTCCTTTGGTTGATCTCTCCCTCTTACCCCCACCGCCCCTGCCTTCCCTCTGAGGTTTGACAGACTGATCAATGCTTCTCTGTCTCTGGATCTGTTTTTGTTCATCTGTTTATGTTGTTCATTATATTCCACAAATGAGTGCGATCATGTGATATTTATCTTTGTCTGACTGGCTTGTTTCGCTTAGCATAATGCACTCCAGGTCCATCCATGCTGTTGCAAATGGTAGGAGTACCTTCCTTTTTACAGCAGCATAGTATTCCATTGTGTAGATGTACCACAGTTTTAGCAGTAACTCTCTTTTAAGTGAAGATTTATTTTATTTGTTTTATTGGTGGAGGGGAGGAAGGGAGGTTAAGGGCAGAAGAAAGGAAACAGAGAAGATAAAATTCAGGAGTTATTTCAGGTCTGGGTTTGTCTCAGGGCTGATATTTAAAGCTATAATTTTTTAGTCCAGCGGGCATGGCTCAAGGGGTTGAGTGTTGACTTATAAACCAGGAGGTCACAGTTCGATTCCCTGTAAGAGCTGGGGTTCCAGGCTCTATCCCCAGTGAGGGGGTGTGCAGGAGGCAGCCTGTCAATGATTCTCTCTCCTCATTGATGTTTCTATCTCTCTCTCCCTCTTCCTTCCTCTCTGAAATAGAAAATATTTTTTAAAAATAACGCTATAATTTTTTAGAAATATAAAAAACTAAGACTTTTCCTAAAGACAGAAACTACTGTGATTGGGGCTTGGAATCACAGGTCACTTGGATTAGATTCAAAGAACCTGAGTTGATAGCTGAGGAAATGAACAAACAGCGAGCCATGGGTGTTCTAACACCTACCTGTAAAAGCTTCAAAGAGGGCTTCTTGGTGGGTGACAGACCAACTCTAGGGCATTATACCAGTGTAGCCAGCAGAGGTCTCTCTTTTACTAATCTTCAATTAAAACAACACAAGCCCAGCCAGCATGGCTCAATGGTTGAGTGTTGACCTATGAACCAGGAGGTCATGGTTTGATTCCGTCAGGGCACATGCCTGAGTTGTGGGCTCCATCCCCGGTGTTTCTATCTCTCTCTCCGTCGCCCTTCCTCTCTGAACTCAATAAAGATATATATATTTTAAAATAATTAAATAATATATATTTTTTAAAAGTCCCTGTGGGTTCATTTTTATTATCTCTCTTTCTGATGTCTCTTTCCAAAACCAAGTAAATAGTTAATCCTTTGGCCAAAGTATTAGTAAACACTGAATCCGGATGCAGTGTTTAAAATGCATTCTTTAAAATGAAGATTAAAATGCTGAGCTATTTTTGAAGAAAACGATTCCGTATTCACCCCTAAGCTGTTCACATGCTTAGAAAATGCACACCAATGGTACTGGCAAAGGACTAAACATGGGCGAGCTTCTAAATGACAAGCAATGGGCTCATTATGGCAATGAAAATAGACTGCAAGCTAAACAAGGGCAGGGTGGAGAAGAAGGGGTGAGAAGGGCTTGTTTCGCCCTCCAGCTCAGCAGACCGACACCCGCCACGGTGCTTGCGTGGGCCCTCCTTCAAAGTGAAACAAGCCAGTCAATGAAGGAAAAATACCACATGATCTCACTCATTCATGGATAATAAAGACCATTACAAACTTTTGAACAATAATAGATACAGAGGCAGAGCTGCCTCAAACTGATTGTCAAACTGCAGTGGGAAGGCCAGGAAGGGTTGGGGGGCAGGAGGGAGGGGGGTAAGAGATCAACCAAAGGACTTGTATGCATGCATATAAGCATAACTAATGGACGTAAGACACTGGGGGGTAAGGGAGGGCAGGGGATTGTCAAGGGCGGAGGGGAAAAAAGGACACATATGTAATACCCTTTGTAATACTTTTAGCAAAAAAAATAAAAATAAAAAAAAATAAAAAAAACTTGAGATATATCACTTGTGACCAGTATCTGTTCTGATGGTCCCAGGACTTCACGTCCCCCTCACTTATTGAAAAACCATGTGCCCAGAGCTTTAAAACATTTTTATATTGTGTATATGTGTGAGGAATAAAGGTGCCAGCCTGCACTTTCTTTCCCGCATCCTATGGGAACGATCCCAATGCAGTACTAAGGGTTTTGACTAGAATAAGACGCAATGAGGAAATAAGCAAGTTTAATGGAAGCTGCTCAAGTCACTCTCTCCAGTCGTCCGATGGCTTCCCACTGCTCTTGAAGTCAAGTCCGAAATTCCTAACAGGGCTTAAAGAGCCCATCGCCATCCGGACTTTCCCAGCACTCCATTCACAGCGCCCGTGCCCGCTGCCCTTGGTTCATGGCATCCCAGCCATAAGCGCCTTCTTCCACTTCCCCCAAATCCTTCCCTGACTTGGGCCTTGGACGGTGCTCTGCTTGGATCACTCTTCTTCGCCTCCTGCCTCCAACTGCTTGACTCCTGCTCAGCCTCCAGGTCTCATCTCAAAGGTTATTGCCTTAGGAGGGACTTGCGAGCCCCCACCACTAGATGAGGCCCCTGTTCCAAACCCTTATAGTATCCACTACGGAGCAACCACTACAACACAGGGGGCTTCCAGAAAACCGCAGAAGGCACTGCGTGGGGGGTGGATTTTTAAAGACTTGTTTCTTTTGGATAAACATGGCTGGCCTGGGGAGAGCTTGGATTCCCGCCCGTGCTGGCGCCCTCCGCTGGACACCTCTGTAGGAGCACAGAGCAAAGGCGCTGAGGTCCCTTCATAGCACTGATCCTTCAGGACACTCACCTACATCCCACTAAATAACTACGGCTGTGATTCCCTGTCCATCTCCTCCAACACCCGGGAGCTCCCCGGGGTAGGGCTCCCGTCTGTCATGTTGAAGACAGCGAGCCTGCCCCGTAGCAGGGACTCCATGAGTCTTCATGCAACAATGAAGCAGTGTTTAGTCCCTCTAAGCAACCATGAAGTTATACTTTCACATGCTTTTTTTTCTAGGGAGATCATAAAAGTTCACTCTTCAGCCTACACTATTGTACTGTCATCTTCCCCTGACTCCTGTGAGTACGCAATTTGCGGCCAAAAATCAGTAATCTAGCTTCCCCTGGAAAAAAACCTGATCCATAGGGATGGACTGCGTGATCTTGACTAGGAAACAAATCACAGGATTGGAAGCCAAAAGGAACCTATAAATCACCTTGCTTAACTTCCTCACTTTACAGGAAATCAAGGATTAGAATTTTCTCATTTGCAAAATGAAAGTGGATGCAGTGATCTCCCATCCTCCGTATTCTGAGCTTCTACAGTTCGCCCAGGCCCGGCCCACGGAGAGTGACAGCTCCAGACCGGCCTGCTAACTTGAAATTTAAAACAATCTCCCCAGCACTATGCCCTAAGTAACTAAACTGCGGGCAGGGAGTTGAGCCATTGAATTCCAGGCAGAATCCTGGTGTGCCAAATGCCAAAGATCAAGGAATGTGAGGTTTGGGATAATGTTACCACCAGGATCCCATGTGGCAAAAAGATGGAATAGGCTCAATTTTCCATGGCTTGTTAAGATAGCCCTGAGTTAATGGGATGATATTTATGCCCTTAATTTATGTGCCCTGGAAGCAAAACCATATACCCAAACACACAACACTCCTCATAATTCATGTAGGGATTTAATGATATCTGAAACCAAATAGACAGAAAAATTCAGTTTAGGAAGGAAAATTAATTATGGAAATGCCTTGTTCTGTGCTAATATCTGAGAAGAGAGACTACGAAGAGAAACTTGGTCTCCATTCAAGAATTTTAAGGATAATTATTTTTAAATTTGAAATATCTTTATGGCTTTTCCCTGTTAAAATCCATTATTAAAATATACAACCAATACGTAAATAAAGAAAATGAAAGTCTCTTCATAATTCTACTCTCAGGAATCAAAGCACACACATGTGAATTTTAAATTTTTTATTTTATTTTTTTTACAAAAAATGGGGTCATACCATAAATATTGTTCTATACCTGGTTTAATATTATGGACAACTTTTATATTAATATAAATAAAGCTACCTGGATGTTTTAATGGTTGCAACCACATAATCAGTCCTTTAATCCTATATCTAAGGGGATGTTGTTCGGTTATTTATTTTGTTTCTTTTTAAAGTCTAATATGTAACTTCACAATGATCATGCTGGTAAATACATCTTTAGTCACATATCTGACCATTTCCCCAAAGTAAATTTGTAGAAAGGAACTACTGAATCCAAGTGTAAAACCACAGTACATAAAAGGCATTATGTATGTGTGGTTTTAACTAACCTAACACCATTTACTCCATCATATACGCTGACGTTTCATATTAATCATATAATAAATTCTGCCTGAAGTTTTAAGAGAATAAAGAACTTGAAGGAAAAACCAGAATCAAGCGATGATTTCAGAGACTCCGATTATTGGCTAATATACAGGCATTAAACACAGGAATGGACGAGATGTGTCGAGAAAGGTCACTGTACTTGCTTTAAGAGGCTGATTCGGGGGATTTCTAAGGGCAAAGTAAGGCGATGCCGGTAAGCCAAAGATTACACGGTTTGAATGAGAGAGGTTTTACCCTGAACTTGAAAGGTAGTCGTGGCTTCCACACACGCAAACTCCTTGCTTCTCTGGTCAACGAAGCTGGGGAAAACTCAGCCTTGGATCGAAGGGAGGGAAGCAAAAGTTAAACTATCAAGGAAGGATAGACGCCACCTTTGCAGCTGAGTGGCACTAACTGCAACTCTACTTAAATTTATGCATTCTCTATATAACTTATGTCCCAACAGTCTCAAACTATAAATGTTTTTCACATTTTAGAAGCCTTTTGTATTTCCTTTTCTGAAAACCGTGTTCATAGCCTTTGCTTATTTTTCTATTGGTTTGTTTGCTTTTTCTCATGTATTTATAGACACTATCAGGGAAATTAGCCTTTTGATGTATGGATTGCAAACACTTTCCATTGTCTGTGTATGGGTGTGTTACTGATTAGGACCACAAACAAATCCATACCAGGTTCTCTCTAAGATAATTAGAGATGACCCTAAACTCAACAAATACCTTTTTCTTTTTAAGCTTTTCAAAATACTGTGGTGAAATATGACATACAATGTACCATTTTGACCATTTTTTGCAATACATTAATTCTGTCCATTAAATGCCACCAAAAAAATCATTTGTTCTTTTTAAGGGTAATAAGAGCAGTGTTTAAAAATGAGAAAACATATTTACAAGGTTAATATAGTGCTGGTTGTGGTTACTTGAGAATCCAAAATAAGAACTGGACATCTGTCAATTATATTGTTTATGAATACATAATGGCTATGTAGTATACGTATGCCAGGTACTACGCTAAGTATTGCACATACATCATCTTACTGAATAGTTTAATAACCCTATGGGAGAACTGTAAACAGCTCATTACATAGCCACAGAAACAGAAACTTTAGAAGGTGGAGCAACTGGAAACAAGTTTCACAGGCGGTGCGTCAGGTAACTGGGACTCAAACCCAAGCAGACTCTCCCAGAGCCTGAAGTCAAACCACTGCACCAGTGTCTGTCTCCCAGAGGATGGGGCCAGAACGCTGTGCAAAATTCACTTAGCTAGAACATGGGTGACCTTTAAAATATTTTAGCAGTTTTATTTACTTACTTACTTACTATTGTAGTTAGTTACACATAACAACATAAAATTTACCACTTTAAATATTTTTAACTATACAGCTCAGTGGCACTAAGTATACTCACACAACCCCCATCTCACTTTTTTCACTCTACTATGGCAGGTTTTGTCATGCAAAACATTTTTATTTTTATGTCATCGAATTATCAATATTACATTTTATGAATTTTATGCTTTGTGTCATACTTAAACCTTCCCCACTCTGAGATTATATATTTTTTAATCCTCTGAGGTTTCTTCTGGTATGTCCATGGCTTCGTTTTTTTAATTTTAAATTTTTTTGTTATTGTTGTTAATCCTCACTCGAGGATATTTTTTCCATTGATTTTTAGGGAGAGTGGAAGTGAGAGGGAAAGACAGAGAGAGACATCCATGTGAGAGAAACACATCAATTGGCTGCCTCCTGCACAAGCCCTGACCAGGGCCCTGGCCTGGGAGGAGCCTGCAACCGAAGTATATGCCCTTGACCAGAATTGTACCTGGGACCTTTAGTCCACACGCTGAGGCTCTATCCACTGAGCGAAACCGGCTAGGGCTTAATTTTAATTTTTTTACACTTCACTTAAATTCTTCAGGAATTTATGCTGGTATAAAGCGTGAAATAAAAATTTCACTTTATTTTTTAGCTAGAGGATCAATGCACAAAGATTCGTGCAAGAATGGGCCTTCCTTCCCCTGGCTGCCGGCACCGCCTTCACTCTAGCCAGGAGCCGCCTTTCCCCCTTCCCACACTGCCCAGAGTCCCAGAGCAGCTGGGGCTGTGTGGAATGCCCCTGCTGTCGCCTGCCCTGGCCACTCATAGCCTGCTTATGCAAATTAACCCACCATCTTTGTTGGGTTAATTTGCATACTCACTCCTGATTGGCTGGTGGGCGTCACAAAGGTATGGTCAATTTGTACCTTTCTCTTTTATTAGTGTGGATGCCAATAGGGATTACGGTATATTTGTGGCTAAATTCATTTTAAATTCATATGGGGAAGCAAGGCCAGCAAAAGGAGCCAGAAAATTTCTGAAAAGGGTCTAGTTGGGGTGTGGAGGATTAGTGCTACCAGAAATTAAAACATATTCTAAATTTATAGTAATTAAAATAATTTGGCTCTGAGTGCTGAAACTGATAGAACAATGGAACAAAATAGGATGACTAGATCTTACCAGAATTTAGTGTAAAGGTATAAATTTAATTGAAAAGGTATTAATTTACTGCCAAGTTTATCATGTTGAGTATTCCTATCCAAAAATATGACTCACCTTTTCATTTGTTCACATCTTCTCTGACCGTCGTCCTATCTGCTGAACAGTGGTAGTGAAAAGTTACTTGTGGCTGAAGCGGTTTGGCTCAGTGGATAGAGCGTCGGCCTGCGGACTCAAGGATCCCGGGTTCGATTCCGGTCAAGGGCATGTACCCTGGTTGCGGGCACATACCCAGTGGGGGGCGTGCAGGAGGCAGCTGATCGATCTCTCTCATCGATGTTTCTAACTCTCTATCCCTCTCCCTTCTTCTCTGTAAAAAATCAATAAAATATATTTTTTTTAAAAAAGTTACTTGTGGAAGTTTTGTTTGGGGTCTACATTTTTTCCAGAGTCATTCCTAACATATTGGACTTCCCAGTCTCTCTCTTTACAAAATGTGGAAAGCTGTGATCAGATCTGACTTAATTAGACATATCTGTACCATATTTCCATGGTTTGGGCTCAAACCCAATACTGTGTTAAAGATTAAATGGTAGGTGTTAGATGTTGGTAACATTCTTCTTAAAGGTTCTAATGGCTGAGTATGGGCCTCGATTTAACTTCGGAAGTTAGGATGGCAGCTGGAAGTTACCACCTACTCAGTATTACCAGCCACCAAACTCAAAGATGGGGGCTTCATGTTACCATGGGTGTTGGTCTAGAACAGCAATGTCCAACAATATAATGCTAGTCACATCTGTAAATTAAAATTGTCTAGTAACCACCCTAAAAAATAGCAAAAACAAAAATGAAATTTAATTTAATATTTTTATTTAACCTAATAATTCAAAAGTTTGACCATTTTAACGTGTAATCAATATAAAAATTATTGCCCAGCTGGTGTGGCTCAATGGTTGAGTGTCCACCTATGAACTAGGAGGTCAAGGTTCGATTCCCAGTCTGGGCACATACCTGGGTTTCAGGCTTGATCCTCAGGGTGGGGACCTGTAGGCGGCAGGTGATTAATGATTCCTTCTCATTATTGATGTTTCTATCGCTCCCTCCCTCTCCCTTCCTCTCTGAAATCAATGTTTTTTAAAAAATTATTGAGATATTTTTCATACTAATTCTGGAAACCTGGTGTATATTTCACACTTTCAGCAATTCTCAGTTTGGACTAACTACATTCAAGTGCTCCATAACCACATATGGTTTCTGGCTACCATACTGGATGGACAATTCGACTCTAGAAAATGGTCATGAGCAAGGAAAATTGCTTAATTTAATAGAAATCCAGAAATTCCAATGTTGGAAATATAGTATCTCAAGGGTCTGGAATAGACTTTAAAAATCACAAATCTAAACAATAGTCAAATCTTTTCTACAATGTCCCTAATCGAGGGGTCACTTAGACTAGTGCTTGACTCACACTTCCAGGGATGATGAATTCACTGAGGCTAGCCAGTCTATTTGGGGGCAATTTTAGCTCAAAAATTCCTTGCCAAGGGCACAAGCAGGTTGGCATATGGTGGTCTGAGCAGCTTCCTTGGGTTGGGCTTACCTTAAAGGGTTGGTTAATTGGGCTAGGAAGTATTGGGGAAATTAAGAACTACAAAATAGATGGGGTGATTTGAATAGGAACTGTTAGACTAAAGGCTGGGCTGAAATTCTGGTTCAAATTGTCAACTACATTGTAACAAGAGTAACAGATAAAACTCCCTCCTCCTCCCTCCTCCCGCCCCCCCCCCCCCAAAAAAAACAGAACAAAACAAAACACCCATATGCTTATATGTCAACTTCACTAATCTGGAGATAAACTGATTTGGAGAATAATTTAAATTGTGATAAACTTAAAAATTTTTCACCATAAAGTAAAACATAGTTGGTTTATAATTAACGAAGGATATATGTAGTAGACCTGTTTTACAAATAACATTATCCTAAATCTTAACGTACTTCATCAAAAGAATTAACTTTCAGATCCACTAGTCAAAGGCACTTTCAAAATCATTCCTTCTTTGGGTTTTGTTTCAGCCTTCTCCTTCCATAAAAATACTCTGGAAATGAGAGACAGACAACTTTTTTAAAAAAAATTCAGTAAAAATGACACCGACTTCCAGACTTATGTGATCCCTGACTTGGTGGCTCCTGAAATAACACTTTTCCCCCTGTAGTTGCATTTCTTCTATTTTTTTTTTTCTTCTTTCTTTTCCCCCTTGGTAGTGAGATGATCTTTTCCGGGCCGCCTTCACCCTCCCCCCTTCCCTAATTCTACCTTTCCACGCAGCGGAAGGTGCATCCTCGCCTGGAGCTCCTGCCGGCGCCTCCCCAGTACCGCCGGCCCCGCGGCCGGCGAAATGCGCACCCTGGACATCCATTAACGTTTATACTACATCCCTAGCCCCGCCGAAGCGTCTCCCGGTTGGTGACGGCGGCCCCACGCACCCCACCCGTCTGTACGCTGTCAACCGCACTTTGGGGGAAATTTTTGGAACAGAAGCTCCACCTATCCTCTTCCTTCCCGCCTCCACAAAACCAGCTAAACACCTCACCTGGGGCCGCTGCAGCGGTTTTGGCACACGATCTGGAGAACTGTATTTTTCACAAGAAAACAAGCATCCCAGGAAAAAAAAAAATTCAAACTGCACTCAGCGGCCAATAGGGAAGAAGCGGGCGGGGGCGGAGGAAGCGCGCGGCGGGCGGGGCGCGCAGGGGCTGGTACCGCAGGGGATGCGTAAAAACACGGCGGGCGCCCGGTTTGGGGTGGTTGTTTTTTTTCCTCCAAAACCAGCTCGAGCGCGAGACTCCGCCTGTAGCTGCAGCCTCTCGGATCCACCTTAAATCTTCAGCGGACTCGGCGCAGGGGTCAGTGGGCGCAGCCAATGCCAATCAAGTTTACAACCACCAGCACCGGAGGGGGAAAAAAAAAAACGGAGAGGAAAAAAACAATCTTCAAGTTCTCCAGTCCACACACAGTCACACCGACGCACGCACACACACAAGCACACAAAAGGAAGGAGGGGGTAGGAGTACAGGCGCGCGCGCGCGCGCGAGGGAGAGGAAATGTTTGCAAAATGCTCGCTGGAGGGTCGGTGCCCGTGGCGCGAGCGCTCGGGGAATGCGCGCGGGAAGCGCGGCCCGGCCCGAGCGCCATGATGGTGGCCGGGGGTTGGAGCCCATTTTCTTGCGGGGGAGCTGCAGTGATGCAATCCCCCGGACCGGACTCGGCTGCGCGCCTTCTCCCGGCTTTTCCTTCGCGTTCCTTTCGAGGCGCCTCGACGTTTCGCGCCCAACGCGCAGAGTTCTTTTTGTATCTTTTACTTTCCGATTCCAACCTACTCTGTGCCCCCACGCGAGATGGAGTTGGTACGCGGGTGGGGGACACACACAGACGAGTTTACGTGTAAACATTACACTTTCGGTTCTGCGGGCTCCGAGGCTGACCCCACCCACCCCACCCCCACCAGAGCCCCGGTTGTTGACCAGGTCCCCGAGTTCTGTCCCCGCCCCGGGTGGTGGTTCTATAATGATCGTGGGCCCTCTTCTCCCCCACCCCCGCCTCGCTGGCAGTATTTTTACCTTCAATTTGCCCGGGAGGGAAGGGGGACTGAGCGTAGGGTGTGGCTCAGGTGAAAGATGGCAGATTTTAAAAAGTTAGTACTCTGAGAAACAGATCGGAGAGCCTAGACGGGCTTTTAAAACATCCTTTTCCACCTAAAAAAGCTTCTGAAGAGCAAGTATCGACGCTAGTGATGATGAAGATGAAATGGCGAAGGCAGCGTTCCAAGACTGCCAGGAAAGGTCGCTGCGCGCGGCCAGGGCGGTGGGCGCACCGCGGCCAGAAAGGCCATCGGCCTCGCTCCCTGTTTTATTTCCTCGGTCCCTTCCGTCCCCCAATCGTAACCTCTGCTAGTGCTTCCCTGTCCCAGCTCTCTTGCTAGGCAGCTGGGGATGCGACAGAGGACTTCGCCAAGCGGATGGAAGGGAGGCAGCGACCCCCGCGAGCGGCGGTGGCGCTCGGCCCTCCGGTGCGCCCCTACGGCCCTCCTGGCTGCCGGCGAGCCGGGAAGCCTTTCGAAAAGCGCGGGGCTGCGGGTCATTGGAGCCCGGGGCGGGGGGGGGGGGGGGGGGTGCGTGCTACTGCCCAGGAGGGTACACGAACTCGGAAAAGTTCTCCCTTTCGCTCAGGTCCCCCCATCGCTCTGGAGTTGGCAGAGTACTGATGGGGAGCGTCTGTTTGGCGAGAGGAGTGGGGGGCTTTCGCTTCATTTTTAGCCCAGAGGAGAGATGATGAGGGAGGCAAGTTTCGGAGAAACCGCTCAGCTCCGCTGCGCAGGCGGAGACGCAGCCGCCCTTTGCGGCCTGCGGGCGTCCCGGGCGCGGGTACTGCGCTCTGGGACCCCGGCGGTGCGGGAGCTGCAAGTTGCAGACCCGGAGCCAGACTTGGTCTTTTTGTCCCGAAGCGTCAGCCAGCCCGACCCCGCAACGACCGCGGCGGGCGAACGCGGAACTGCGGGGCAATAAGGAGAGACGACGGCGCAGTGGCCAGGGTAGCCGGACAGGAGGTGGCTGGTGCTGGTGGCCCGGTCCCCTCCGAGGGACGCTCGCGGCGGGCGACGCAGTCCTGGACCGGGGAGAGGACGCTCCGAATCGCGGGGGACGCATTTGGAGACTTGACACAGGAGTGGAATGGATCAACACGACTGGGGACTGCGTTGTTGTGAACGTGCCCAGCGCGGCGAGCATCCACCGCTTCCTGGCCCACCACTCCTAAAACGCAACCTCTAAAAATTCACATTAAAGGTGCCTCTTTAGGAAAGGGAAATGGGGTCCGTGCAACAATTAAGAGGAATTTTTTCATGTTAAAAAAACTTTTTTATTTTTAAAGTACCCTTTTTGGTTCAGAGAAACTTTATTTCATTATTTCCTGATTCTCCCTCCACCCCTTCCTCCCCATTTTGAATTTTCTTGTTTTCTTAGTGTCTTCCTGAAAAACACCCATACGTGTTTTGAATAGAATCACAAAAACACCTTTCAGTCTTTAATTAAAATAATACCTACTTGGAAAAAGTAGCCCAGCCAGCAAAGGACCTACTTTTCCCTTCCCGCAGCTGTAGAGAACCCTATTTTTAACACACACACACACACACACACACACACACACACACGCAACTTCGGGTCAAAATAAGCTGAAACTATCTTGTTTAGAGCCCCCTTTTGGGGCGCAACAATGTAAATGTAACTACTTGAGGGAAACAATTTAATTCAAATTCAGATTTTTGCGATTTAACCATTTGCAGTTTCCTAGAAAAAAAAAATTTACTTTTACATTTTGAAAAGAATGTAAAATTACAGGATTTTAGTAAACCTGACTTTAAAATGTCCTAATTTTTTTTCCTATTTAAGTAAAAAATATCTCTCTCTGCTATGTGAATATGAAAACCTAAAATCCTCAGATTTTTGTGTTTAGGTTAACCAATTTTGGGTTGTGTAGATTACCAGGAAATTTATAAGTTTAGGAACTTGTGTATGATGACCAGTGAAATTTGAAGAATGCTGGTTTTATCTAAATTAGTGTGGAATGCACACTAATTTCTAAAGGCCCTATAAATTTGAGTATTTTGCACAAGGGGTGTAGATTAGACGCTCTAAACAATTGCTCTAATTCCCCACAACACTTCGCATGTGTAAATAGAGAATTTAGAGAAGTCACCAATGTTACTTTCATTTTCAATCCTGCAAATGTGTGATCAGTGTACACTTATGTAGGAATTTTTAGTTCTGACACATTCATATCCTAGAAGACATAAATATTTGAACTAATGGAGAATATAACAATCTTATTTACATGAAAATATGGCTTTTCCACGTTTTCTAAAGCTTTGTCCACCCCTACAAAACTAATTGGAAAATAGTTACTACTACATTCGAATCCACATAAACATATGAGTTGTGGGCCTGAATTGTCTAGGTATTTTCCACTTCCTACTACATTTGTGTAAATATGACTAAAATGCCAGGTTGAATACCTCAAGCTTAGTAAAACACAATATACACAGTTCAACTCAATGAATAGTTATGGAAGCTTTCTTTATTGATTGTTTGATATGTAACAATAATTGGCATCTTTTCACACATTGCAAAAAATTATACTTGGCTCAGTATGCAACCTTTTAAGCACAGCCATATTATTTAACAGAAGAAGGGGGAAAAATCTATTCTACCCAATACAGCATATACAAATGCACAAAACATGCCACTTTGGCTTGTATATTGTCTAGATTAAAAAAAAAATCTTTTTTTAACATAAATAAGTTAGTATAATTTTTCAGTGTCTTTACAGAGTTATGTACACAGGTACACTTCAAATGGTTTTTTTTTTTCATACACATACACAGGAAATGAAAAATACTGTTTAAAGATGTAGTATCCATTTCACTTATACCAGACGGGCTTTTTGTATACACACTTTCCTCTTAAAACACTACTTTCCTTTGGGCAAATTAGCAAATAGAATAAGAAGCTTTAAATTTAAAATTATTTCATTATTTTTCATGTGAAATTACTTACAGATCATTTAAAAATATCCAAGGATTTAGAATTATTTTGACTTTGTCTACACAGCCCAAAGTGAAAAGAAAATTCAGAAATTTTCTCAACAAATCTGATAAAAATTAGATGGTTGATTCTGAGCATTCAGACTCCCCCCCCCTCCATTTATATTTTTTTTGCCTATAATTACCTGGAGTGATCACCTAACTTCTAAATAATTAACTGGTAAATTCCAATTTTAAGGGGAGCACTAAGGACAGTTTTTTGTTGTTGTTAAAAAAAAAAAAAAAAAAAAAAGGCCATTTACTGCTACATAACGGAATAATCAGAGCTCCCAAATGAAAAAAATAGCTTCATGTAAAAAATAAATAGCAGTTATCTGCAGCCAGTGTTCAAATTTGGATGATTTTTAAAACGAAGTGTCAGTTTTCACTGAAAGGGACATTACAACTTTAAAGAAAACAATTCAAACCCTTTCCTTAAACTGCTTCTCTTCATGTTAAGTCAAATAATTTTCTCCTTGCTCTAAATCGAAGCAAGCTCTTCATACCTCCCAAAGCCAATTCCTCATCTCCACCCTCCCCCCCTCCCTTCCCCCGAGTTTATGTGCTACATAAAAGATAAAAACTATATACACAGGTAGTACAATGAAGCAAATAAGGAAAAACCTAATTGCACGATGCTACATCCAATGCTTTTAGAGGCAGATCACTTAAGAGTGCCTAAAATTTTAGTGTTATTGTGTTGTTCCTTTTCAGTGCTTATACAGGACATCCATTCCATGGAGTCAGCGATATGTATTTAAAATGTTTAATTCATATCTTCCTTGCTTCGCCAAGCAGTGATGTATCTGATAAACAAGGAAACATAGTCTCAACTCTGCAAGAGAAACAGAGGAAAGAATTAGGAGAAAAGTACTAGAATAACATTACCAATAAAGTACAGGAATTATTTGTCACTGTCTTCGTTGGGAAATACCTGATGGAAAAGAAAGTATGTACTAAAAGTTGGTGACTATAGTCATCTCTATCCAACGTTTCTTCCCTTCACTGAATTTTTGCTCTCCTCTGTGTTGTGTACTTTTGTCTCCAGCACTGGTTCTCAACAGTGGGCAATTTTGTCCCCCAGGAGACATTTGGCAACGTTTGGAGACATTTTTGGTTGTCACAAGGGGGGTGCTACTGGCATCTAGTGGGAGAGACCAGGGATGCTGCCAAACATTCTACAATGCACAGGATAACCTCCCACAACAAAGACTTACTTGGCCCAAAATGTCAACAGTGCAGAGGTTGAGAAACCCTGGTCTAGAGAATGGGGGTCAAAGATGGTGAGAAAGAACGGAGGGAGGAAAATTAAGAAACAGTAATTTTCAACTTAAGAGTTGCAAAATTTTCTAAATTTGAGAAACAATGGAAAATATCACTTCTAGTCTACAAAGAAAATCTATTAACATTTTTTTTTCTTCAAAATATCCTAGTGTCTTAGTCATGTACAGGATATACCTGTGAATGCTCCTGAAGAGGGCCTTCCTATTATTTCTAGTAGTCTCTGAAAGGGCAATATTTACTAACAAATGCCTCTCTATGTCACAATGGGACCAGGTCAGAATCCAGTAGGTCTGATTTACGGTGGCTCATCTACTGAGCTAGGCCACAAGTCACAAACCAACAATAGCTGCAGGTGATGAGGATGTGTCAGAACAGTTTTTCATCCAATTTTCCCCTCCATATACAGCTGTAATATAGAGGGTCTATAGTTCCGTTTTGTATAAGCTCTGAAAATATCAGATGTATCTGAAGAAGTCATATATATGACATTATGATTTAAAAACACAACTCACTTGAATCCCACCTTAATCCCTATGGTTCTTTAACTTATTTTTAAATTTTTATAAATGAGGATTTTAAAAGTTAGTACCAACATCTATTAAGATCTCTTTATATGCTAGGCTATGAGCATGTATGGGGGGGGGGGGGGAGGTCACAGTCTTGTCTGTAAGAAGTATACAAACTATTAATATCTATATTTTGCTCATTATGGAAAGCTAATCCATGTAAAGTTGGGGGGAGGGAGTTACTCAAATTATTTATGTTGATCGATTTTAGTAGATGGAAAAATCTCCACTTCCCTTGTTTGGGGGTAGACCCACCCTCGACAGCCCTGATATCTACTATCCATTTCCCGTACAAATATCCAGATCCCCCTGGTATAGCGTGTTTAGCATACACACGCTGACGTGTTCCTGGATTGCTTACTCTGGCAGAGTTCATTTAACTTCTGCTTTGCTCTTCAGCGTTACCAGAACTTCTGTAGGAACCTTAGTTGTTGTTGTTTGAGCTCTCTATTTTGGTTTTTAAAAATATGCAGCTTCCTCCTCTGACCTCAAAACTTATCAGAAAACAGGGAAAGTGACAGTTTAGAAAAATGATAAAAGAATACAACATGCCTCTCTTTTTGCATTTCGGTTTGACTAACCAAATATGAGCCATTTGTACCTGACATTTCCCTCAAAATTTAAATTTAATTTTTTTGGGGGGGAGGGGGGGCATTTTTCCATGTGTGGCCCAGAATATGTTATTCAACTTGAACCTCTAGGAAATGAATTCCCCTGAGGTGGGTCTGAGGTATACACCCCTAGGTCTTGGTCAGATGAGGAAAGAACCTATTGTTCCCAACTTGTTTTGGTGGGACCCACAGGGCCCTGGTGACAAGGACTTGTCTGGGACACTTGCTCTCGTCATTTCGTGTTCCAAGGGAAAATGACCCGAGGACATGGAAACTGAGAAGAAATACAGTAACCCCACAGTGATGTCCCAGCCTTCGCCATTCCTGCTTTTTTGACTTAACAACATATAAACAAAAGAAAAACCCACAAGCTCTAATCTGCCGGCAGCCACTGAGATCAGGTTATCTTGGGGTTAGAAAGCTCAGGGCGTTCCTGCAGCCCGGTTCGGGTGCCAGTTATTAGCTCCTGGTCATCAACCCACCCGAGCACTTTACGTCTGACGTTTTCTGAGGCCCGGCTTCTTGGGCGTCTGCTCCACGGAGCCCGCGTTCGGGGAACCGTCTGAAACATTTTCATCTGTTCTGTTGGTTCTTTTGTTTTGCGAAGAGGCATCTAGGGACAAGAGGGGATAAAAAAAAAAAAAAAAGAACACACACAGTCTTTATTAGAAAAAACAATGGCTGGCAGAAGTTGGCTCAATAGTCGGGGAATGCAAAACCCACCACCTCCACCCACCATCCTGGACCCCGTCATGCCAAGCAGCCTTTCAGGGCGCAGACTGAGGTTGTTTTCACAGAACAGAGAGCGCTTGCTACGCCCCAAACGCTCTCTCCCAAGTGTAGAGAGAGGCCGCTGATAAACACCCCAACGCTGTCACATACCTACCGCCGGCTAGACGCGAGCATCTGCGATGCTTTCGGTTAGTAAAATTATCAGGTAACACAATCTCGGGCTCCTGACTCACAAATCATAAACACAGAGAAGCAGTCGGACAGCACGCGCAACCTAAGATTACGAAAGTTCCCTCCCAAGAAGCTACGCACCGGAGTAGGCTGAAAAGAAAGGGGATGGGTCAAGCCCCGCAAGCAGGCAAGGCGGTGCCTCAGACAGACAGACAGACAGACAGACAGACATTTTATGGCTTGGGGAGGGTCCTTACCGTCTGCTGCAGGTCGCTTCCTCATCCCGGCGCACGGCTCCGCCAAGCCCGGCTGGCTGTCCGACGCATCAGTCTTTTGCTCCGCCAAGTGCGTGTCCTCCGAGTTTGCCTGGGACCCGACGAGAGGCACCGCCTGGCGGCTCCCGCTGACATCCTGGCTCTCCTGCGCGGGCACCTTACAGGCGCCTTTGGGTGGCCGTGGCGCGCGGTAGTAGAATTCGGGCAAGCTGGCCTTTTCCACCTCCTGCCACTCATATCTGCCCTCCAGGGGCTTGTGGTTCTTAAAATCAAAATTCCACTTGCGCTGGCTCGCCTCTTCCATGTCCCGGCAGTGCTTCTCCAAGTCCCGGGTTAACTCTTCGTGATCGACGGGGCCGAAGAGGTTTCTGCAGGCGGAGGGCTTGGGGTACTCCGCCTGCCTGGCGTCCATCCGCTCCAGGCTCGGGCTCCCGTTAGACACTCTCACGGTTGACATCTTCCTCCCAGGTCTTTACGACCGCCTCTCGCGCGCGCGCTCGCAAAACAAAACCGAACAAAACAAAACGCCCCGACCCAGCCCGAACTGCTCTTATAAGCCCTGCGCCTGCCCTGGGAGCCAAGAGAAACAAACCCCAACAAGTAACTGGCGAGCGTCAGGAGCGCGCTGGGTCTAGGGAGGGGTGAGGGGGAAGCCCCGGCCAGGCAGCCCCAAGTCTCCGCCGATCAAGTGTACTGGGAGCGGGAGGGCGGGGAGGGGAGGGGAGGAGAGAGGCGAGAGGCGGGGGCGGCAGAGCCCGTCCGAGTCCAGGCTGGTGCAAGCCCGCGGGTCGCGCGAACCGAGCGGCTCTCCAAACCTTGCCGGCGTCAGAGTCGCGGAGGGATGAGCGAGAGGGGAGTGGGAGAAGAACACCCCGAAAAGACGAGCCCCCTTTTCTTAGTTGCCCAATATGGCGGTGGAAGGGAGGCTGACGAAGAAGAAAATGATTGACACCGCAAGTCTATTTAAACAGAGGAGGAGATCCATTGGTTGCGGCGCCGGGAGCCGCCCCGCCGCGGCTGGCGAGCGCGGCCTTAAGGTGGCCCGGGAGCGATCCCGCCGCCTCCCCGCCTCCCCGCCTCCCCGAGCGCGCCGACTCCGAGAGCGCCGCCCGGAGATTGGCTGGTCCCGTGATTGCTGGAGGTGTACTGCTGCCAGCAAACCTGCTCCGGCTGGCCTCGCAGAAATGAAAAAATGAGACAAACAAACTAGCCAAACGGCGGGGAAGGTGGGGAGGGGCCGGGGCGGCGGGGCCTTGCGCTGCGCTGACGACGGGCGCGCAGCCGTCCCGCCCGGAGCCCGGGTCTCCCGCTCCGGTGCGGGGAAGCGAAGGGCTGGACCAGAGGATCTCAAAGGCTGCTGGCTGCTCTTTGTGCGCCTCGGTGGCGATCTTGTCCCCCCCACCCCCCGCACTGTGGGCAGCTAGGGGGGAGGCAGACGTTGGGGGCCCCCGCCCGCAGCTGGGCTCTTACCTGCTGCCCCAACTTCTAGCACTGCGGGGGAGGCGGGGAAATACTGGGCTTGAGGGTCTGGCAGCCTTAGCTGTGGGCGAGCAGTGGTTAGCTCACCCTTAGCCTAGAAGTCTCAGCTCTTCTAGGGGAGACAGGGGGCTTAGGGAAGAAGCCAAGGCGAACGTCTTCCTGCAAATTAGCCTGGAGTAGGCGTGACATTTATAATAGCGTATCTATTCTGAACCCAAGCTCTCAATAAAAATAAGATTTCAAGATCTAAAACTCAAACTGGTCTCCTGAGTCCCTAATAAACTCTGTAGCTGTCTCAAACACCTTCAAAAGCGAGGTTACACCCCCTGGCCCAGGTTCGTGCCTCCCAAACACGGTTAAATCAATGGACGTGGGCTGCATGTAGGAACTCGTCTCTTTGTATTTTTTCAGTTCTTTCCCCGGTGCTAGTAGTTTCCTCTACCTGAGTCCCGCCACCAACTACAACAGCTCCTTCCTTCTCCCACCTTTCTCTCCAGATTCACTTCTTCCCAACCAGAACAAGTCAGGTGCCAAGTGAATGCTTTTGAACTTTCATAATCTGAAAGTCCAGATTCTGCAGTGATTTCCAAAACCACCACAACCATGTCTTTATAACTGATATTGTTCAGGCATTCCTCTGCTCCCCTTGGCAACCTGAAATTTACCTATCAGTATGGTCTTGAGCAGGGTGGTAGAAGGTAAAACAGCAAGGGAACAGCTGTTACATCTCAGATCTCAATGGGTCTTCAACTGCCATTCCACCCCCGCCCCCCCCCCCAGACATATAATCTTGGTTTGAGCCCAAATTAATATATTTTACTGGAAACTAATCTCCTTCAATTCTAATAGTCCACAGCAGCGATGTTTTCTTATGCATCTATGCTACAGGTGAGTTTGATTTTTCACCTTTTCTTAACCACATTATTGTTTGTTCACTCTGTGCCTGCTTCACCTCATACACACCACAGGGTTAGAGCTCAGAGAGACCTTGGCAGCCCTATGGTTCACCCCCCTCTTTTTACCACTGAGGAAATTGACACTGGAAGGATTCCTATCCAGGGACGCATGTCCAGTAGGCAGCAGAGACAGGATTAGACAGAGGTCTCCTCTCTCAAGCGGGTTCATTTTCTTTCTTTCCTACCTGATGGCCCCAGCTGGTTCAGTGTTTTTGTCTGCACTTGCCTGTGCTGTAATCTGCAGGTCCTCTCTCTTACAAGTAATTCAGAATGGCTCCTTCACATGCCCGGGGCTGCCTGCTGTTGTTTCCTTGATGTGGCCTGTGATCACTGATACTTAAATGTAGCTGTTGCTGGCCTTTGGTATCACTCTCCACGAGTGCAACTAAAATGCAGATTCCCAAAGGAGCGAGGTGATACCCTACCCAGGGAGCAGTGAGGGAGGCAGTGCCCAATACTTGCTTCAGGTCAGGACTTCTTTCCTGACAGAAAATATTGCACCTGGGATCAAAGTAGGTGGCCTCATCTTCGTTTGTCTACATTTCATGCCCCAGTTTTATTAGACTGGAGAAGAGGAAGAGAGGGCACAGCCCAGTTCGGGTAGGCCTTGGTGTCACAATTTACACCCCATCCCTGAAATTAGATCATTGTGGTCGAAATTTTAAAATAATTGCTGGGCTATACAGGAATTCCATATGATATGTTAGCATATGTTCACATGCATTAATACACACACTACCACAAATATGTAAATGGAGATACTCCAGAGGATTACACCTTGCCACAGAGTTTCATTTTATTTTTGGAGTCCATGTCCTACATAAAAGTAGAAAAGCAATGCTTCTATCCTCCATACATAATGAACCTTTCTTCAGTTAATACCTAGGAGCACCATGTTGTTGTTTTGTTAATCTTGAGGAATAAACCAGTCATAGTCACACCACCTTAAGACGTCTGGCTGGCAGCAGAAAAACTGTGCCTACATCGACCTTGCTATGAAGCTAACGTGTTTTGTTTACAGTCAAGGCACAATAAAGAGACGGCTGGCATCGGCGGTAGTAGCAGCAACGAAGCGTGAGAAAGAAAAAAAAAATACTATGGGTCCAGGAGAGAAGAGGGAAGGCGGGAGATCAGGAGCGCCATCCTCCTGCGAAAGGAGGCGGCTGCAAAGGAGTGAGGCGGAGGAGCATTTCAGATCAACAGCTTAAGGCGGAGCCTTGGGAGAAGACAGAAGGGTCCCCTCTGCACTGTTCTGCAATGGGCTCTGCTTCCCCAGGACCCAAAACCTAGTCGTGGGTGATGTTTGTTTTTTTTGGTCATTTTTCCTCCTGGTAGTTTCCTAGTTACACCTGAGAAGTGCCAGGTAAGCCACTCAAGAGTTCTGCGTGCTTCACAAGCTGAGGAGGTAACTTCAGAGAAACACCTGCGTGACAGACTGTATCCAAATGGGGAAGTAAGGCAGCCCTAATGCCTCGGCAAGGTCCACATGGCCTCGCTCAGTTGCCCCTCCCACCACCAATACACGATTTTAGTTCTTTCTCAAGGATGTTTATAATGAGGCAGCTTTCACTCAGTTTCACAGTTCTCCCAAGCCAACATATTTTTTTTAGAATTTGGAAAGTTCAGTCATCTGTTCCTGACACTTTTCATTCAATTTAACAAATATTTATTGAACACTTTCTATTAGTGTAATTATTCTTACTTTCTTTCAACAAGTGTTTATTGGGTGTCTTCCATAGGCCAGGCCTTATCCTAGGCTCTGGGGATGCAGAAGTAAACAAACAGATTCAAACTAGGATGAAGCTTACATTCTAGCAGGGGAGAGAGAGAAACACATGAAATGAGGAAAGTATGTATTATGTAAGGAGGTGATGTCTGCTGTGGAGAAACAATAATCAGGGGAGAGGGAAAGAGCGTGTTGCAAGAGTCCCAGTGGGAATAAAGCGATTGGGGAAGGCCTCATTGAGAAAGTGGCCTTGGAGAGAAGCCCTGAGAAGTTGAGAAAGCAAACTGTGCAGATATCTGGGGAAAGAGTGCCTCAATACAAGGAACAGCAAATGCAAAGGCTCTGAGGTGGGATCTTGTCTGATGTGTTCAAGGAACAGCAAGGAGCAAGGGGAGGGTGGTAACAGGAACATTCGATACTGTAAGACCATGTAGTCCTATGTAGGGTTTCTGTCATTGACAGAGTGATATAGGAAGCCATTGGAGCATCAGGAGATCTTAAGCAGTGGAATAACATGATCTAAAGTATTCCCCAAGGCTTTATTCTCAGCAGCATGAGTTCTGAAAGGATGACTAAGTCACAGTCCCTGTCTTTAGGGTGTATACACTCTAGATGGGGAGGTCATTGTATACACAAAAGCTATAGAAGTAGAAAGCAATACATAGAAGAACATGGTACAAAGATGGAGTACAAAAGAGGAGGAAGAGGAAGGCTTCTGGAGGAGGTGATATATGAGTCAGATACTAAAGAATGAGAAAAATGTCAAGAAGATTATAAGGATGTATTGGTGAGGGTGGTCATTGTGGAATGAGATCAGATGGAGGCAGGTCATAGATGGCATGCTGGAAAAAAAAATCTGTTTTATTCATAAGCAATAGGAACTCATGTTGCTTTGGGTGAAGAGAATAACATGATCACTGTCCAAACTTGTCTGCTGAACAAAGAGCAAGCTTGGGTCCTGAGAGACCATCTCTGGGACATAGCTGAATGAAAAGCTGGGTAGATAGTCCCATTATGGTGTTAATCCAAAGGAAGATAAAGTTGGGCAGAGTCCTGGTGTGAGGCAAAAAGGTAGAAGCGTGGGCCATGAGACGGGAATGAGATGGTTTGGAACAGAGTAGGAAGCAGTCTGGAATGATCCCCTGAGCTACAAAGGCATAGCTGCAGGTGCTCTGTATGTGGTGCTCACAGCCTTGACGGTGAGTAGAGGTGTAACCGTTAAGGTGCTCAAACTTCTTGGACAGCTGGATATTTGTGTTAAGAAGTGGCACTTGACAGCAGAGTGAAAGATGAGTGTGATGAGCCTCTGAGGGCTGACCTAGGGAGGTAATTTTGGAAGTTGATTACAGTTGCTCAACCAAGAGATACAAAGGCCTTGAGCAGTGCTGTGGAGGAGGCAGTAGAAAGCAAGGAATGAATATGGGATTGCTTAGGTAGTTATAACAGATAAGGAGAGAGATGAAGGTTGGAGGATGATTGTAAGGACCCAAGCCTGAGTATTTTACAGAATAATGCCATTAATTAGAGAAGTACCACAGAGGGGAAAAGTAAGAGACTACTAGCTGTCCACTCAAACCCATTCTCGCCTTCCTGACCAGTATCAGAATTATAACGGGGCATACAGGTGCCTAGCTACACTAAATTTTCCAGCTTCCTTTGCAGATAGATGTGACCTTGGGATTAAGTATTTTCCAACAGAATATAATAAGGTATGTGTCTTCCAGGCCTCGTGCAGAAAACCTGTCACAGGACCCCTTCACTTCTGCCTCTTTCCTGGCCTGTGGGATCTGGCCTAAACCAGCTCTCTGATATCCCCCCGAGGGGTCCCAGATTTCGAGAGGGCACAGGCCAGGCCGAGGGACCCCACTGGTGCATGATCGGGGTTGGGAAGGGACGCAGAAGTTGGCCAGCCGCAGAGGGACCTGTCCTATTATTATATAGTCTGGCCTGTCTCACTCAATCCTGATCGGCTGGATCCCAGCAGCAAGCTAACCTACCGGTTGGAGCATCTGCCCCCTGGTGGTCAGTGCACATCATAGCGAGTGGTTGAGCAGCCTTAGCATATCATTAGCATATTACATTTTGGTTGGTTGAATGGCTGACCAGTAGACCAGAAACTTAGCATATTAGGCTCTTATTATATAGGATAGGACTGGATAAGATCTCTAAGGGAGTGAGACAGAGAAGTGAAAAGCCCTGAGCAGTAAGCTTTGGGGTACCACTGTTTCCCATCAAGAGGATGGAAAGTATTCAGGCAAAGGAGACTGGAAAGGAGCCACGAATAGAGTGAAAAGCCAAGAGAGAGGTGACTAAAAAAACCAAGTAAAATAAATTGTTTCAAGGATGAGAGAGATCACATGGTTCAAATGCTGCTGATAGAGCTAAGTGAGTTGAAGACTGAGAACTAATCATTGGATTTGGCCATGGAGATCATTGGTGATCTTGATAAGAGTAGTTTTGGTAGAGTGGAGGATATGAAAGCTTGACTGGGATGGACTAAAAGAGAGAGTCATGCATATGCATGCTGTATACCCACAGAATAAAATGTGCACACAAAAGCAACTGAAGAAAGGTATGGCTGTTTACTAAAATAGATACAGAGGCAGAGCAGCATCGAACAGACTATCGAACAGACTATAGGCACCCAGGTCCTATGAGCAAAAATAGATACAGAGGCAGAGCAGCATCGAACAGACTACCATTATAAACTGATGAGCAAAAATAGATACAGAGGCAGAGCAGCATCGAACAGACTATCAAACAGACTATCAAACAGACTATCAAACTACAGAGGCAGAGCAGCATCGAACAGACTATCAAACTCCCCAAGGCTGGGGAGGGTTGGGGGGCAGGAGGGGAGCGGTAAGAGATCAACCGAAGGACTTGTATGCATGCATATAAGCATAACCAATGGACATAAGACACTGGGGGATAGGGGAGGCTGGGGGAATGTCAAGAAAGGGGGGAAAAGGAGACATATATAATACTCTTTGTAATATTTTAAGCAATAAAACAAAATTTTAAAAAAAAAGAATGTCCTGGGGGAAATGAGATTCAACTTCCTGGAAAGAAAAATAGCATCTTTGAAAGAAACTGGATTCAAGAACAGTTTAAAATGGATCTACTGGGGTCAGAGCTTAAAGGAAAAAAATGCTTCAGGCATTTTCACTTAGAGAAAAATCTTCACTTTCAAGTAAAATGTAGTAAGCATGTGCAGGTTTACCAGTATGACTGGTTTCATAGGAAATAAGTGGCAAGACCTGGATTCATGCCCATACACATGATTTAATTTCCATGACTGAAACATAAGTGGACAACTTCTGTGACTAGAATATGGAATTTGGAACAATAAATATATTCATCACCAAGTCACCATTTTAAACTACATTCTATTCCAGTGATGGCGAACCGATGACACGCGTGTCAGCGGTGACACGCAAACTCATTTTTTTGGTTGATTTTTCTTTGTTAAATGGCATTTAAATACATAAAATAAATATCAAAAATATAAATCTTTGTTTTACTATGGTTGCAAATATCAAAAAATTTCTATATGTGACACAGCACCAGAGTTAAGTTAGGGTTTTTCAAAATGCTGACACGCCGAGCTCAAAAGGTTCACCATCACTGTTCTATTCTCTACATTGAAAAAAACATGAAGGAGAAAACCTCCATTGATTCTGATTTCAGCCTTCAGTTTATGCAAACTTACCCCTAAAAGAATAACAACTGGAAACTGCCCCCATTTTCTGCCCCTGACCACTCTCTGAATAATTGTTCACATGAATATTTGCTAGTTCTTTCATTCATTAAATTTTTAATGAGCCCTTACCAGATGCCAAACTCTTTGGGGACACAGTAGAAAACAAAGATAGCCAAAGTCTCCCTGCTTTTGTGGAATAGAGCTTACATTCAAGTGCGGAAGGCACATAATACACATAAATAACCGTGGTATGTCATGTTGTTATAAGTGCCAAAAAGAAAAATAAACTAGTTGAGTGTACAGAGAGTAATGAAGGCAGATGCTATATTAAGAGGAAAAGACTCTCTGATAAAGGACATTTGAGTAGAGACCTGAATGAAATTAGGGTATGGACCATGTCATTTTCTGTTTTCCAAAAATAGAATAAATAGCAATGAAGAGTTAGGAGATGAAATAAGAGAAGAAGGGCCCAAAATGATGTAAATATTATAAGCCATAGTAAAGACTTTGAATTTTATTCTGATCAAGGCAAGTCATCTTTAAGATATATATATTTTGTTGATTTCAGACAGGAAGGGAGAGGGAGAGGGAGAGAGAGATAGATCAGCTGACTCCTACCGGGGATCAAGCCAGCAACCCGGACATGTGCCCTGATTAGGAATCAAACCTTGACCTCCTGGTTCATATGTCAACACTCAACCACTGAGTCACACCGGCTGGGTAAGGTAAGTCATTTTTGAGCAGAGTTCTTATCTGACTTTTGCTGACTTTAATCACTTTGACTACTGAATGGAAAGTAATTCAAAGAGGCAAGAAAGAAGTAGGGAGACCAGTTAGGAGATCATTGAAGTAATCCAAAAAGAGGTCATGCTGGCTCAGACCAGGGTGGTAGCAGTTTAGGTGAAAAGAAGGGTAGAGTTAATAGATGTGTTCTTAAAGGTACAGCCAACAGGGTTGGCTGAAGGATTGGAAATGGAGTGTGTGTATGAGAGAGAGGAGTCTATAATGACTCCAAGGCTTTTTGGCCTAAGCAACTGAAGAAAGGTATGGCTGTTTACTAAAATAGGGATGACTGAGGGATGACCAAGTTTTGCTTTGAATATGTTGAGTTTGAGATATCCATGGACATCGAAATGGAGATGTTGAGTGAACAGTTGTACATATGAGTCTGGAATTCAGAAGAGAGAGGTTTGTGTTGGAGACACAAATTTGGAATTTTTTAGCAGTTAGATGACATTAAAGACACCAGAGGCCCGGTGCACGAAATTCATGAACTGGAGGGGGCATGTCTCTCAGCCCGGCCTGCGCCCTCTTGCAGTCCGGGACCCCTCGGGGGATGTAGCAGTGTGCCAAGCAGCAGGTGGCCAGGGAGGAGCCTGAATCAGGGCCGGGTGCTGCTCATGCTCATCCCAGCCCGCTGTGCCTGCTGCTGTGGAGTCAGGAGAGGCTCCCGCCGTGGCAGCTGTGCTTGCCAGCTGTGAGCCTGGCTTCTGGCTGAGGGGCACACTGACCACCAGGAGGCAGCGCCTGCATTGAGCGTCTGCTCCCTGATGGTCATTTATCATCATAGTGATCAGTCGTTCTGGTCGTTCCACCATAATGGTCGCTTAGGCTTTTATTATATGGGCTAGAGGCCCAGTGCACAAATTCATGCACCAGTGGTGGCCCTTGGCCTGGCCTGTGGGATCTGGCCTAAACCAGCTCTCTGATATCCCCCCGAGGGGTCCCAGATTTCGAGAGGGCACAGGCCAGGCCGAGGGACCCCACTGGTGCATGATCGGGGTTGGGAAGGGACGCAGAAGTTGGCCAGCCGCAGAGGGACCTGTCCTATTATTATATAGTCTGGCCTGTCTCACTCAATCCTGATCGGCTGGATCCCAGCAGCAAGCTAACCTACCGGTTGGAGCATCTGCCCCCTGGTGGTCAGTGCACATCATAGCGAGTGGTTGAGCAGCCTTAGCATATCATTAGCATATTACACTTTGGTTGGTTGAATGGCTGACCAGTAGACCAGAAACTTAGCATATTAGGCTCTTATTATATAGGATAGGACTGGATAAGATCTCTAAGGGAGTGAGACAGAGAAGTGAAAAGCCCTGAGCAGTAAGCTTTGGGGTACCACTGTTTCCCATCAAGAGGATGGAAAGTATTCAGGCAAAGGAGACTGGAAAGGAGCCACGAATAGAGTGAAAAGCCAAGAGAGAGGTGACTAAAAAAACCAAGTAAAATAAATTGTTTCAAGGATGAGAGAGATCACATGGTTCAAATGCTGCTGATAGAGCTAAGTGAGTTGAAGACTGAGAACTAATCATTGGATTTGGCCATGGAGATCATTGGTGATCTTGATAAGAGTAGTTTTGGTAGAGTGGAGGATATGAAAGCTTGACTGGGATGGACTAAAAGAGAGAGTCATGCATATGCATGCTGTATACCCACAGAATAAAATGTGCACACAAAGCAACCAACCTAAGAAGATAGTATCTAGGTCCTAATGTCAGGAAACCAGTCTGGAAGCAGGCCAAGGGTGTGGTCTGGGCATTAGCTGATGGAGGAGTAAGCACACTACAAAGGTCACTATCTTCTCTTCTTGTTTTATTGTGTGGTTTCATGCTGCTTCCTTCAATATCTTTTCTTAACAATTTATTTAATTCCTACTTTGATTAAACATAAATTTATACAACTTAATAATTGCAAAATACATAATAAATTTAAACTATTAAATTTATTTCAAAAATTAATTTCTAAAAATTGTCATGTCAACAAATTTACCTCTTTGAAAGGAATCACTTGGAGAATAAGCTGAGAATTTGCACAGAATTAGCTTTGCTTGTGAGTCTCATATTTCAACTGGCTAATGTTCTGCTTCGAAATCATTGTAGAACAGCATCCTCTGTTCCCACCATAATAGACTGTCTTATTTACCAAATAAATCCTTGCATATTAAAAGGGCAATCAGTTAAATTTCTATGTATTTTTGACACAAAGCCTTTCCTGATGCTGTCATAATGGTATATTCTCCAAACCTCATTAATCTGCTTAGGTCACAGTGGTTCTCAACCTTCCTAGTGCCTAGACCCTTTAATACAGTTCCTCATGTTGTGGTGACCCCCAATTTCATTGTTACAAATTGAACTTAATTAAAGCCTAGTGATTAATCACAGAAACAATATGTAATTATATATGTGTTTTCCGATGGTCTTAGGCGACCCCTGTGAAAGGGTCATTCGACCGCCAAAGGGGTCGCGACCCACAGGTTGAGAACCGCTGGCTTAGGATCTTCCGATATCAATGGACCAATTATATCTCCAGTGTCAAATGCAGTTTGCAATTTGTTGCCTTTTCCCTTAATTTGCATTTATACTTCTGACCTAGCATGTTCCAGAGCAGTTTTCCTTCTCTTCCTTTACTAAAGAAACACAGAAACATTCAGAATAATTAGGCCCTCTGTGGCCACCTGAGGACAGAGAGTGGAATTTCCCCCGCAGGAATGTAATTGTCCTGCTGCGCTGTGTAAACAGCGCAGGAGGGCAGCACAAGGCCAGCGCTGTCAGCCCTAATCCTGCAAATATTCCAAACTGCAACCATATTTATAATCTACGTTTCTACATGCATACACAAGCGTTGTAATCCCCACCAAATGTAATTGAACTCTAAATTGGCATCAATTCTACCTATTAAACATTTCAGATCATTTTCATACATTACTCACATAATTATCGGAATTTAACATTTATTATGCATAGCAGAGTGTTTTAACAATTGTCTGTGTAGTCAAGGAAAATGTTAGAACCCTTAACAAGAGAGGAAGTAGAAATAGAGATAAAATGTGACTTATCTATGGTCACTCACAAGTAGGTGCAAAGTCAAGATAACAACTTAAGCCTGATGATCCTTTTCTACCAAACCTAGCTCTTTCAGAAAGATACCCTCCCACACACAAATACATATATTGCCTCTTGACATATCCACCTTGACTTCATATAATAATCTACAGTCTTTAACCTTTTTTTGTACCATCCAATGAGGCCAATTTTAATCCTCTAAACAAAATTAATGCAAAGTAGGTAGAGACCAATAGATATGGGCAAATACACACGTTCCAGTGAAGATCAAAGAGATAGTCACCACTGCATTCTACTAGGGGTCCTAGATATGACAGTCATGGGACCATTAAATCTATAGTCCCTTTCAAGAGAAAGTGCTCCACCCCTATACCATGTATGGCATGTGCTCTTGACCAAGAGCTGTGATTTCTGAGGGGCCTGGTACAGATATCTCAGCCCAAAAGAAGGAAGGTGGGTATTAGCTAATTCAATCTTATATTCTCACTCAAGAATGAAAACTGGGAAGTATAGTAAGAACCAGGTCATAGCCCTGGCCGGTTTGGCTCAGTGGATAGAGCATTGGCCTGCAGACTGGAAGGTCCCGGGTTTGATTCCGATCAGGGGCATGTACCTTGATTGCGGGCACATCCCTGGTGGGAGGTGTGTAGGGGGCAGCTGATCGGTGTTTCTCTCTCATCGATGTTTCTGACTCTCTATCCCTCTCCCTTCCTCTCTGTAAAAAATCAATAAAATATATTTTTTAAAAAAAGAATCAGGTCATAGTGAAAAGAGAATAGACAGATGATGAGAAAGGCCATGTAGGGACCAGCAGTCACTGTGTGCTGGAATGATAGGCCATCGACTTCCATGGCAAAGGTGTCTAGAACTCCCAACATGCCAAATGAACTTTTGATTCCTATTTATATGAGACCCTCTCACGGCCCAGTAGTTTGGTTTCCCATGTTCTGAGGACTTGGCAGTATGGCTAAGATTCCTGTCACACGTCTGAACACAAACATGCACACATTTCACACCTTACTTGGGGTAACCAATGAGACTGTTTCTTACAACCAAAGATCTTCCTCAACCACCACTCAATCAAAGAATGGTTCAAATTAGGTAACCAATTTGAACCATTTATAACCAATATAAGCACATATTTAACCCCAACCAAGCTCACATGCAATGTGTAATTGTTCAATCAAATTTGCATTTCACTCTCTCATGCATCTGTTGATGCCCTACAATGTGTCAGGCATTGTGTTGGTGCTGGAGTCAAATACATACAAATAAGTATTGAGGGCCTCCGCTTTCAAGCTCAGTGAGAAAAGCACAGAAACATGATATAAGATTGGAAATAAATAATAGAAAATTTAGGAAAACTGTATACTGATTGCCTAAATTGTAGGTTCTCTTTTGCTTCTGCCATACTAACAGAGTTCTTGCATCAAAGTCCAGTTTATCAGTCAACATGATATTTGTGTCAGTATACTGTACACCCAAGAGAAAAAAACAGAACATAAATAAATTATCATTCTTGAGTGCCTTGATTATTGGGACAAAGGATGATATAATTAGATGGACAGGGTTAATAATTACTAAGCTCATCACGACATTACTAAACATGAAAGCTGGCTTCCCAGGATTTTAAATGTGGTTATGATGTTTTAGAAGTTAGGCATCCCTTACTGATCTCTTGTTTTCAACAATTATCAAAACAGGGAAGTAAAGAAAATATAAGGAGTTTAAAACTAGGAGGAAAGGGGAAAGGCACTGAGCCAGGTGAGGGAAGAGGGAGACACAGAAAACTAGTCTTTAAAAATGTGAGTCATCATTATATGGATCCGGATTTATTATAGGTCTGTATTGACTGTGGATTTAGTCATAGTCACTTAAAATAATTTTTAAAAAACCCCACCAGTACACACTCTAACATGTTTAGACGGATTTTCTAATACTATTCTATACAGAGGGTTCTGTTATACATTTTATAAGCACTACAGCAGGGGTGGGGAACGTCCAGCCCACGGGCCACAAGGCCCTTGAAATCATTTGGTCTGGCCCTGCCAAGGCATTAGGAGTGAGTTAATTAAATGTCTGACCAAATATGGCAGGGTAATTTTTAAGCTAATAATTTTGTATGGCCGGAGAATGATGTCATAAATATCCAAATCATCCTAGGCAGAAAAAAGGTTCCCCACTCCTACACTAGAGATTTGAATCAAATACCAACGTATACCTTAAATCATTTTAGGATAGATTCAGCACAATTAAATATGGCAAATACTTAAGTGTGCCAACTTTGTATGAAGTATAAGGCCAGTCACCAGAGGAATTTCGAAAAATGAATAAAATACAATCACTGTCTTCAATGGGGGCAGGGACCTTTAGTCTACTTATACAAATTAAACAAAGAGGCAATAACTTTAATACAGGCCACATATATGTGCTATAAAAAGATAATATGATCAAAGTGCTATGCAGGTTCTAGAGATCAGAGAAGGCATGACTACAGAGGGTGCTTTTGAAATGGGTCTTTTTTAAAAAAAAAACATATTTTATCGATTTTTTACAGCGAGGAAGGGAGAGAGATAGTTAGAAACATCGATCAGCTGCCTCCTGCACACCTCCAACTGGGGATGTGCCCGAAACCAAGGTACATGCCCTTGACCGGAATCGAACCTGGAACCCATCAGTCCGCAGGCCGACGCTCTATCCACTGAGCCAAACCGGTTTCCACTTGAAATGGGTCTTCAGAGCTCAATAGAGTTTAACTGGGATTGAGTTAATCCAATGAGACATTACTAAATGTTAATGTGGTGACTAGAAGAAGCATCGTATTCCCTGTTATTGTTCACTGACCGTGTCCAACATAGCCCATAAATCATATGCAAACCCTTTACAAATATAGGATTGGAGTTCTCTCTCCCTTTTGCCTACTGGCAGTCCTCTCTCTCACAATAACAAGCGTTGTATGCCAGATAATGTCATTATTAGCTCATATGTAATTGGAAAATGGAGAAATGTCAAAATAATTCAGAAATTACATTTGTTCATTCATTATTTTTCCCAGCACACTTACATTTTGAGCAATCAGGGGCAAGCCTTCTCACAATTAAACAGAAAAATTTAGCATATAAGGACCTTGAGGGGAAAAAATTATTTAGGAGTGATTTCCTTTAATGCAAATAAAGTCTTGTTTAGTGGCTTCAAGAACCTTTAACTTTTTCTTATATGGTAAAGCTGCAATGTAAATGAAGGTGTGAAATAATTTTCCTGTGTGTGGTGGAGGAAACAGATTGATAAAGAAGGCTAAATTCTGGACCAGATTTTTAATTTTTTAACTTTTAATTAGAAGCTATCAAGGATCTCTATGTCCAAGGAGGAAGCACATATTCCAGGATTAAAGGTTCTAAAGCAGCACTGTCCAACAGAAATATAAAACCCATATCCAATTAAAGTGTTTCAGTAGCCACATTAAAAAAAATAAAAATAAAAGAGAAACAGGTGAAATGATGTAATTAATATAAAAACTATTAATGATATATTTTACATTATTTTTTCATACTAAGTCTTTTCTTTTTAATCCTCACTGGAGGATATGTTGTTTTTAAATTGACTTTTAGAGAGAGAGGGAGACAGAGAAACATTGATCAGTTGCCTCCCCTATGCGCTGCAATCCCCTTAACTGAGGTATGTGCCCTGACAGGAATCAAACCCGCAATCTTTTTGGTGTACAGAATAACACTCCAACCAACTGAGCCACCCAGCCAGCGCCATAGTAAGTCTTTGAAATCCGGTGTATGTTTTATACTTACAGCACAGCTCTCTTTGGATTAGCACATTTAAATGCTTAATAGCCACACACAGCTAGTGGCTAACATATTGGACCTTATGGCTCTCTAAAGGATGTTGTTGAGTAAAAATGCCTTTGGAGATTTAACTATGTAGTATTTTTTTTTTTTTTTTTTTTTTTTAGCATAGTAACTTTTATGGTCCTCAAGTAACAAAGTTGCATAGGTTTCAAATTATCTGCTCCTAACCCTATACAGCATTTCCCATATCCCGGCTATTCTTAGTGCACCATACTAAAGAATGTATCTGTTTTCCCTATACATACTTTCCTAGCCTTCCTCAAAGTTGTGGGTAGCCAAACAACATAGTGTTGAACAATGAGATGTAAAGGGAAGTCTGTTATGTCATATGGAATGATAAGAGAGGCCACAAAGCTTTCTTCTTCTTTACCTATAGCTCTTCTTCCTTTCTGTTCGGAACATTTCACATGAGAACTGGATGTTTGGAGCTTTGGCAGCCATCCTGTGACTATGACCGAAGAATCTTCAATACACTGAGGATGGCAGAGCAGAAAGGCACCTTTCCTTATCAGAGACATAATTGTAATGAAAAGCCAGCCACACACAGGTGGGGATGGGAGGGAGGAGGGGTGGGGATGGGGCGGAGTTAGCACAAGGAAAAGAGCTTCAGCAGAGATGCCCTCAGTGGGTATTGCTTAACATTCACAACCAGAGTTTATACTTTTTTTTCTCTTACCCTCACCCCACCCCCTTGTTGAGGATTCCCTTCTATCTGATTGAAACATTCCTTCTTAAGGCATAACAAGAGTGCTGGAGTTACTTCCAACACTTAAAAGAGTGCAGAGCTACAAGCAGCAATTTGGCCTTAATACATGTGTTTAACACTTTTTAAAATTAAAATTATCTATTTATTAAAAATAAAGTTATGTCATGACAAAAGGTTTCTATCATTTACTTAGTAATATTGTATTGATTCAACCATTTTTAGGTAGTTGGTAATACATATCTGATTTATTGTTCAGCAATTCCTCTTATTTGTCTTGGGGTCAGAATAATTCAAGAAACCAGACTGACATAAATATGTTGATACAAATGGCAGCAGTTTTTCATTGCTTTACAATGTCAGGGTAATCATGAAGGAGAATGCTCAGAACACTGCTAAAGAAATGGTATGGATAATTTTTTCAGCTACTGATTGTGGACATTTTTCTAACTATTATTTCCTGAGTGATATGACAAACAATGGGAAACCAATCCAGTAGTGTCTCTTTTACTCATCAAACAATTGCTTTTTTTTTTCAGTGAACAAAGGTGAAGTTTTATTTGACTACTTACCAGTCTTACATTATCATTTTCATCACAGTCATCACAATCCTCTCAAGGGATTCACAATTCTTTATCAACTCATCATCCAATCCCCCTACTTAATTTTTTATTGAGCCATCTCATCATATGCATTAAAAACACTCAGTGGATGCTCTGGCCAGTGTGGCTCAGTTGGTTGTGGCATTGTCCAGTCCTCCCATACACTGAAAGGTTGTGGGTTTGGTTCCTGGCCAGGTTACACACTTAGGTTTTCTGTTCAATCCCATGTAAGGATGCTGATGTTTCTCTCTCCACACCCTCCCTTCCCCTCTCTCTAAAATCAATATGTCCTCTGGTGAGGGTTAAAAAAGTATCCAGTTGTTTTACAGTTGTGGATTGCCTTGACAAAGTGAGCCATTTTTTATGAGTGAGTCTTAATCATTAAGGTGAACAAGGAGTCAATTCACCTTAATTGTGCTTAATATGTATGAACCAGAAGGCTAGTCATGAAGAAAATGTCAATTCAACCTTGGCTTAGAAAACTGGTTACCACCTTCCCTCAACCAAATGAATGTACCTCCAGAAAATGAAGCAAGTCAAGTCACTTCTGACTTTGGTACAAATTTGCCTTAAAAGGTAAGTGTCCAAATTGCTAGATTTACTAAATTTTACTATCATCTGTATGTATATATAAAGAGGTAATATGCAAATTGTCTAGGATGCCATAATGGTCACGACCGCTCAGGGGGAGGCTGTGCACGCAGGTGGGCGGGAGAGGACTGCGTGCGTAGTAAGGCAAGCTACGGATGGCACAGGCCAGCTCGCCGCGGCACCGAGCAAGCAGGCCTGCAGAGAGCAGGGCCTGCCAGCTCACCATGGCGGTGGTGACCACTCATTGGCTAAGCTCCCTGTACGCCATTTGCAGTGTTCTTGGTAACTTGGGTAATAAGAATCCAAGGTGATCTAGGGTTTTCCCACCTCATTCCTGGAGGAAAAAATGAAGGTCCGCTGCTGGAGAGGCTAAGAAATGTCATATCCTGCCCTAGCCGGTTTGGCTCAGTGGATAGAGCCTCTGCCTGCCGACTGCAGGGTCCAGGTTCGATTCTGGTCAAGGGCATGTACCTAGGTTGCAGGCTCCTCCCTGGCCAGGGCCCAGGTCAGGGCTCATGCAGGAGGTAACCAATCGAAGTGTCCCTCTCACATTGATGTTTCTCTCTGTCTTTCCCTCTCTCTTCCACACTCTCTAAAAATCAATGGAAAAATATCCTCAGGTGAGGATAAAAAAAAAGAAAGAAAGGTCATATCCTATGAAAGAGACATCTTGAAAATGCCTAAAGAAGGTTGTCATTTTTTTGTGGTGAAGAGACTGGAGTCTGTGTTGGTGAAAACACCTTGGTAGCTGCGGCAGACAGCAGTGGCAGCAGCAGCAGGGTGATGGGGGCGGCACCTTCCCTTGATCAGCCCAATCACCTCCTGCAGAGGTAGCCCAGACTATGGCTTAGGCCCATGGGGAGCGGTCCTAAGCCATCAGTAGGACATCCCCTGAGGGCTCCTGGATTGGAGAGGGTGCAGGTCGGGCTGAGGGACCCCCCACCCCCGTGCATGAATTTTGTGCACCGGGTCTCTAGTCCTATATAATAAAAGCCTAGGTGGTGCCACGCACGTCATCGCCACAAGATGGCTGCAACAAGATGGCTGGCAGGGGAGGGCAGTTGGGGGTGAGATCAGGCCAGCTGGGAAGGGCAGTTGGGGGTGATCAGGCTGGCAGGGGAGGGCAGTTGGGGGCGATGGACCAGCAGGGGAGCAGTTAGGCATCAATCAGGCTGGCAGGCAGGTGAGCGGTTAGGAGCCAGCAGTTCCAGATTATGAGAGGGATGTCTGGCAGCTGAAGAGGTCCC
Source organism: Myotis yumanensis (assembly GCF_028538775.1). NCBI lineage: Eukaryota > Metazoa > Chordata > Mammalia > Chiroptera > Vespertilionidae > Myotis > Myotis yumanensis. Next base: position 189,397,983 of record NW_027223754.1, read on the forward strand.
AGATTGGAAAGGGTGCAGGCTGGGCTGAGGGACACCCCCCCTATACCCCCCCACCCCACCCCCATGCACGAATTTCATGCAACGGTCCTCTGGTATTGAATATAAGAAAAATCCAGAGGCTGTATTTTTTTAGATGAAAGCTCACTGTGCACTGTGAATGATGTTGAAAGCATCCAGAGCCTAAGAAATTTGGCCCCACCTCACAGTACTATACATTTTCTCTACTTAATGCCATGCTCCCTAAACATCTCACCTTCTGTTGCAAATTAAAGTCTTCAAATGCATCATTTGAAATCTGACAAATAGAACCCGATAAAATTGCCAAGCTATACTTTCACCTAACTCTAAGATAAAGATCCAGGTTTAGCTGAACCTATTTAAGGTTCTTTTTCAGAACATTAAAATGCACCATTAGAAACTTTTCCATAAAGATATTTTTTAAAAACCAGCTTGCCTGCCTTTTTTATTTGCAAGTGCATCCAGTCATATCTGTAACACATACTGGTAGTTTCAACCTATCTTCTTGTTTTGTATCACAGCCTTCTAAGCCATCTGAAACTGTCTTTGAAGGGAACTTAAAACCATCTTTTAAAATTTGCTTCTTGGTTTGTGCTTTTTCTGGCGACTGCTTCTAGAGTCATCTCCTTTTAGTTTCAAAATTTGCATGGCTGCCTTTTTGACCTGGCTTTAAGAGTCAGTCTTAGGCAGATATTGCTCGAGGTTGGCCTCAGGTTGAGGCGTATTTGCATCTTTTCCATAACAGAGTCTAAGTTTTAAGGAGGCCCCTACATACTGCCTCCGCTCCTGGGTTTACTTGGCTGCTTATCACTTCTGCGTTATGGCGAGGGTGGTGCTATCCTCTTGCACGACAGGTCTGCCGGGGCGACAATTTTTGAGAGTTCTGAGCTGTCATGACCGTTCGTATTTTCATTGGCTTCAGATTTACACAGAAACGGTCCTGTTCTTAACCTCCAACCCATGTTCCCGGCTGAAAACATAATTTTCATCATGAGTTACCCATCAAAACAGTGAACGCCCGAGGCCCCGAGCGCGGGACCCAGCCGAGCCCCGGCTTCGTAAACAAACTCCTGCGCAGGCGCAGCGGCGGCAGCAGGTTAAACTGGTTGGTTGGCAGCCAGCGGGACTCTTCGTAGTGAAACGTGCAAAAACAAAACACTGCGCCCTGAGGTGGTACCCTGGCTTTGTCTTGTCTCCCCTCCCCCCCTTTTTATTTTATTTTATTTTTGTGCATACTCCTGGCTTTTGTCTCTGAAGAATCTGTGCCGGGGCCCAGGGGCCTCGGGGAAAAGTCCTCGGGCCCGGAGAACTGCCGCTAGTTACATTACCCTCATTGGTTCTCGCCGCTGACTCTAGATTTTTTTTTTTCTTTACTTGACTGCAGCACTAATCCATCCCGGCTCCATTAAAAAAAAAAAAAAAAAAAAAGCTTCACATCGCCACCAAAAAACATTCCTGCTCTCCGGCTTCCCCAAACCACGCGAGATCTGCCAGCGCGAACAGCGCATTTCCCCACCCCACCCAAGCGTACGTTTGCGCCTGCGCGGGACGAATCACTTTGGCGCCAAAAAATTCAAAACTTCCTGCTTGGTGATGGCCAACCAAATCTGGCCCTCGAGAAAGGTGGGTCACGTTGCTCCGATGGCTGCGAGCACACAACACTGCATTCTCCGAGATTTTGCAGCCACAGCTCTACAGGCCTGTACGGTGGTCCCTGCTTTCCGCGTTTTTATTTGGCCCTGAACGCGGTGGGGGAGCAGGAAGGGACAGCCGATCCCGCAAGGAAGGAGTGGGAGTGGCTGAGCCTATCAGAGGGTTGTAAAATAAGGGGGATGCGTTGTATGGGTGCTTGGAAAGATACCTGGAAGCGACAAAGGAATACATTTGAGGAACCTATATATATATGTATATATGTATATATATATATAATCTTTCTGGAGAACAAGAAAGAATGTCAGTGTGAACTAATGTAATGCAGGGGGAAGGAGATGCGAAAAATTCAGAAGTAAATTAAGGCAGTAACTATACAGCACAACGAAGAGGTGAGGCTGGAAAGATAAAACTGTTGGCCATAGAGGAGGTTTTCTTAAAACAGCGTAAACCTATCACACACTTAGTCCTTGATGTGTAAGAGGAGATTTGAGAAATCCTAAGTGAGTGGAGCAAGGAGGTTTCTAGAAGCCATAGTCCCGGGCAAGCTCTGTGGTTGAGATTAGGAAGAAGAGTTACGGTAACAGGAGTCGGGAATTCGGAAACTGTTTTGAGAGTACTGACTAATCTGACCTCTTTCTCTCCCAGGAACATGGGCCACCTGCACAAGCATTGGATTTTGTCCTGCAACATCTTAAAGGTACCACCCAACCCCCGGAGTGTTCTCTCTCCCTGAGGCCCTTGGTCCCTACCACCTTCCACAAACCCCATACCTCAGCCAGAATGAAATGTGCATTATATGGAGTTAAATTGTTGGAATTTGGCTACTGGCACATTACAGAAATATGTACGTCTAGCGCCTCTAGCTTCCCAGGTCACTAGCTTTTAGTCCATGTTGATATTAGCAGCAGCCTTAGGCAGTTTAGCCAGTGTATTTTGATTCTTTGTGTACTGCCTGGAGAACAAGGCAGAGGATGCTGATGGAGTATATAATTTTACTAGACCAGCAAAGAAATGACTTGTAGGTAAGCATTATAGCCACAGGACTTAAGGTAGCAGATATAGCATGGAAACACATCAGTAAAGATGGTAGTCCCTTATCAAGAAGTTCTCCCTGGAGCACTTCACTTCACTTTGGCAGCCTACAGTACAGCCTAGCAGCTGGTCTATTTGTGTGGAGTTCATGGGAAAATCCATGGATACAATAGGATAGGATTTCGGGGTTGAAGCTAACTTAGGTTTCCTGTTCTAGGGAGTGGGATCATCCAGCTATAAGAGGCATGACATCTCAGTATAGTGTCACAGTAAGTGTGTGGAATTGGGAATCAGACCTGGGGTTTGATTCTTGGGTCTGCCAGTCATTCTGTGTGACCTCTCTGAAGTCTCCATTTCCTTCTTTGTACAATAAGGATAACAGTGCCTACCTCACAGGAATGAGGTGCTATTGAGAAGACTACATGAGTTAGTAGCATAGAACTTGGTATGTAGTATATGATCAACAAATGAGAGTTTCTTCCCCGAGCCTCTTGCCCCAATTATGCATGCCATCTACCCATCAAATTGGATATAGGTAAATTCTAGACCTTGCCAGCATATTAGAATCACCTGGAGAGCTTTTAAAATTCCTAATGCCCAGGCTTCACCCTAAACCAGTGGTCGGCAAACTGCGGCTCGCAAGCCACATGCGGCTCTTTGGCCCCTTGAGTGTGGCTTTTCCACAAAATACCAACTTCTGCGCATGGGCCACGAAGTTTCAATTGCATTGTACGTGCACGCCCACACGTGGTATTTTGTGGAAGAGCCACACTCAAGGGGCCAAAGAGCTGCATATGGCTCATGAGCCGCAGTTTGCCAACCACTGCCCTAAACCAATTAAAAAAGAATTTCTGGGAGTGGATTCCAGAGATCAGTATGGGTTTTTTTTTTAAATTAAATCTTTATTGTTCAGATTATTACAGTCGTTCCTCTTTTTTCCTCCCATAGCTCCCCTCCACCCGGTTCCCACCCCACCCTCTGCCCTTACCACCCCGCCCCCCCACTGTCCTCGTCCATAGGTGTACGATTTTTGTCCAGTCTCTTCCCGCACCCCCCCACACCCCTTTCCCCCCCGCCTGAGAATAGTCAGTCCATTCCCTTTCTATGCCCCTGATTCTATTATATTCACCAGTTTATTCTGTTCATCAGATTATTTATTCACTTGATTTTTAGATTCACTTGTTGATAGATGTGTATTTGTTGTTCATAATTTGTATCTTTACCTTTTTCTTCTTCTTCCTCTTCTTAAAGGATACCTTTCAGCATTTCATATAATACTGGTTTGGTGGTGATGAACTCCTTTAGCTTTTCCTTATCTGTGAAGCTCTTTATCTGACCTTCAATTCTGAATGATAGCTTTGATGGGTAAAGTAATCTTGGTTGTAGGTTCTTGCTATTCGTCACTTTGAATATTTCTTGCCACTCCCTTCTGGCCTGCATGATTTCTGAGAAATCAGCTGATAGTCGTATTGGGTACTCCCTTGTAGGTAACTGACTGTTTTTCTCTTGCTGCTTTTAAGATTCTCTCTTTGTCTTTTGCTCTTGGCATTTTAATGATGATGTGTCTTGGTGTGGTCCTCTTTGGATTCCTTTTGTTTAGGGTTCTCTGCGCTTCCTGGACTTGTAAGTCTATTTCTTTCACCGGGTAGGGGAAGTTTTCTGTCATTATTTCTTCAAATAGGTTTTCAATATCTTGCTCTCTCTCTTCTTCTGGCACCCCTATAATTCGGATGTTGGTACGCTTGAAGTTGTCCCAGAGGCTCCTTACACTATCTTCATATTTTTGGATTCTTTTTTCTTTTTGTTTTTCTGGTTGGGTGTTTTTTGCTTCTTCATATTTCAGATCTTTGACTTGATTCTTGCTATCCTCTAGTCTGCTGTTGGAACTCTGTATAATATTCTTTATTTCAGTCAGTGTGTGCTTAATTTCTAGTTGGTCTTTTTTCATATCCTCGAGGGTCTCACTAGATTTCTTGAGGGTCTCACTAAATTTATCGGCAGTTTCTAGAAAATTCTTGAAAAACCTTATAAGTTTGGTTTTGAACTCTATATCCTGTAGTTTGCTTTCCTCCATTTCTGTCATTTGTGACCTGTTTCTTTGTCTCCACATTTTTTATGCTTCCCTGTATTAATAGGGTAGCTTTCTGTGCTAGGTGTCCTATAGGGCCCAGTGGCTCAGCCTCCCCAATTACCTGAAGTGGACACTCTTGGTCCACCCCTTTGTGGGCTGTGTGCGCAGTCTTGTTTTAGGTAAGTGTAGGGAGCCGATATAGGGTTAAGCCTTGGACTGACCTGTTGACAAAGTCACAAACAGGTCTTCCAAGTCTTAAACAACCCAATCTGAGAGGTGGCCGCTGATTTACACGTGCTATCATTTAAAAAATAAAAAAGGGGGAATTTGCCGGAAGCCGGTCCATCCTTGCTGCTTGACACAGTCGCTGCAGGGAAGAAACATCTGCACAGCATATGTTTCAAGGGACCTGGGGTATATGGCATACTGTTCTTAATATGTTTGCTCCCCTTCTTAGCGCTATGTGTTTTAACCAAGGTCACCTCTCCGGGAAAGGTTGTTTCCCCAGGTGGGGATTTTTCCCTGGAGTTAGGGATTAACAGGACTAAGGAAGGGAATCAATAAAACCCCTTAACTAAGTGCCAGGCGGGTAGTTAATCACTTTAACTACGAACAATCACGCTTAAGCTACATAATCTTTACTTAGGATAATCTCCTTCAGTTATTTCCTTGTAGCTTGACAGAACAATAGAGTAGTGACCTTGGAATGGAGATAACAAATGCCCTAACCTTTGGAATAGAATGGATAGGATTAAAATCAAATGGTATAAATACAGATGTAACTGGAGAATAAAGGGAGAACCTCGCTATGCTAATCAACTGAACGTTGCCTCCGTGTCCTTCATTCTTCGCAGACTCCGTCCACACCTTTGGGAACCCCTGGACCTGCTGAGGCTGGACCCCAACAGTTAAGTCTTGATTGTTGTAGGTATCACTGGGAGGAATTGACCTCCAGGCCAATTGGCTGTGAGAATCAGCTTTGTCTGCAGTGGGAGAACTTCTGTGCTGGAGACACCCTTCTGGGGCAAGACTTGCTTCAAGGGGGCTTTGGTGCTCACTGAGTTGGCCCCCTGAGTGTGTCCCTTATGGATCTGAGGAGTTGTAATCTGGATGGTCCCACTCTGAACACTGGGTACACTGGCTCTTGGATCTCTAAGGAGGTGCTAATTTAGCCTCTGCTTGAGGCTACCCAGAAGGAGCTATGGAGAGATCTGCAGATTCCTCTTCTTTGTTTGTGGTTTGGAGGTGCCCAGATGAGGCACAGCTGTGAAGCAGTGCAAGCTGCTGTGGGGCCTTGGGCCTTCTTTTAGATGTTCTGGGTCTCTCTGACCCAGCTGCAGTTTGTTAGGTAATTTCATATTGCAAAGGGCCAGGCCTTTCATATGCAAAAGCCTCTGCGCACAGCTTGGGTGGGGCGGGGTCTCAGGGGATCAACAGGCTGGAGCAAGCAGCTATGGCTGCTCCTCAGTCCTACCCTAAGAGGCCCCGCATCTCAGTGTCCCAGTAATCGCTGCAAGCACCTCTGAGAGAAAGCCACCCTCAAGTTCCGACCGATGCCAGACAGTCCAGTTTCTCCCCGTATGAGTCTGGGTCCCCAGAGACTCGCCCGGAACTGGAGTTCAGAGCAGTTGGGGGCTTGTGACTCCCTCCGGATTAAAAAAGACAGCCGCGTCCTCAGTTGCCAGCCCTTGCCTCGTGCGCCTCCGTAGCTCTGCACTTTACTTCCACACCTCCTCTGAGTCTCAGTGTGCTTTTCTCTTTCCTTCTAGTTGTAGAGTTTCCACTCAGCCAGCCTTCCTGTGGTTCTGTATGATGTCCGTTTTGTCTTTTAGTTGTATTTTTGAAGTGGTTGTGCGAGGCAGCAATTTCCGGTGTTTACCTATGCCGCCATCTTGGTTTCTCTCCAGTATGGGTTTTTGTTTGTTTGTTGTTTGGTTGGTTTTTGGTCAGTATGTCTTAAAGCTCTTCATTCTGCTACTAAGAAACCACTGCTTTAAGAGTTCCCTCTAGAACAGTGGTTCTCAACCTTGGCTGCACATTAGAATCACCTGGGAATCTTTTTAAAATCCTGATTCTGGGCCTCATCCTCCGGAAATTCTGTTTCTTTGTTATGAGGTGGGGCCACAACATTAGTAACAAAGAAACAATTTCCGGAGGATGAGGCCCGGAAATAAGGATTTTAAAAAGATTCCCAGGTGATTCTAATGTGCAGCCAAGGTTGAGAACCACTGCTCTAGAAGAAGGAGGAAAGAAATTAGACCTGTGGTGTAAGACCACCTGATCTGGATAGCTATATATTTGAATAATTCTGGAGGAATAAAGTCTAGAGTTTGAGATAGGCAGATAAATAGGGCATAGTAAGCTACTAGTATATTCAGAAAACAGACCACTATGGTAAAAATGTGGTGAGCATCCTAATTTTGGAAAGGTCAGTGATGAAGTCATTAACACAGGTCCCAGGAATATATAGGATTTGTTGTAAAAATGGGGAATTTGAGCCTCCTAAGCTGGTCCTTTGATCTAGCACAGGCGAAACAGATAATGATGTCTTTATTGCACTGTCACATGGTGAATCTTGGGCTCTCAGCAGGCCTAAAGGCAGTGGAGGGGTGGAGTGAACTTTTACAACCCACTCTGCTCCATTGGTTGGGGAGGAGCATCAAGGCATCACTGAAGTGTATGCATGTGGATGTTCTCCAGTGGGTCCGTGCCTGTGGGAAAGCACGCGCAGCAGGACATTGATGATGAAGCCCCTTCTCATAGCCTATCAGCTTGATGTAGCTGCCCTAACTACCCAACTGGTGTTGTTGGTACTAACAGATGAGAAAGGTGAGGTTCAAGTCTGTTTTTGTAGCCTTTTAATGAATAGGGAATCATTTGGAATAAGAGGGATGGCATGGAATTTGAACTTGTAAGGACAAGGTACTTTCTAGGAGGACAACTCTGGTTTCTAGGAATATATGTGTTTCAGTAGTTGAAACCACCTACTACTTCAGTCATTGGATATCAAGACCCATATGGGGCAGTAACGGCCAGGAAATCTTCTGCCACATAGGGTAACCTTCCTTTACTTGGGCCCCTCTTCTTGAGAAGCACATTAGTTTGTTTATTAAGAGAATTGGTGAAAGGGCTAAACATTGTCTCCTCGGTAAGGAGGCAAGGGATTCAGAGACTGGGCAGGGGTCAATAATTAGAAGTTATGAAGTGGGTGAATAGCAGATTATGCAGAAATGAGGAATGGAGTCAGGTAGAAGGATAGGAGACTCAGGATGAGGAGGGAAGCAATTGAAAGTTAGAAATAGAAAAATCCCAAGTGGTGACACTTTAGTTAAGCTGTTATAAAAGTATGTTAAAATAAGAGTGCTGCCCTGGCTGGTTTGGATCAGTGGATAGAGCATCAGCCTGTGGACTGAAGGATCCTGGGTTTGATTTCAGTCAAGGGCACATACTTTGGTTGTAGGCTCTATCCTGGCCCCGGTTGGGGCACGTGCAGGAGGCAGCCGATCTATGTGTCTCTCTCACGTTGATGGTTTTTTCTCCCTCTGTCTCTCCTCCCTTCCACTCTTTCTAAAAATCAATGGAGAAATATCCTCAGGTAAGATTAGCAAAAATAAAAAATAAAAAAAAATAGGAGTGCTGCCTGAAATCAGAGACAGACCACTCTGTAGGACTTTTGCAAAATGTAAGAGGGTGAGAACTGATTAGACTATTCTTAAACTCTCACTCACATCAAGGGCATAAAGTATCAAGATGATGTCTGGGGAAGGGGTTTTGAAGAGGATATTTGAATGGAGTTATTGGAGCAATGTTAGAAAACAAGTTAGGGAAAGAGAGAAGTGGCCACATTCTTCACCTAAATTAAGCTTCCCTATCTACAGCAGGCACAAACTAGGAGAAGGGAGGAAAGCCTTAACTTTAAGTCAGGTGGTAGCTTTTGACTACTATACAGGAATGAATATTTTAATTACATCTCTTTCTTTAAATTTTTATTTATTGATTTTGAGAGAGAAAGGAAAGAGAGAGAAACATCCACTTGTTGTTCCGCTTATTCATGCATTCATTGGTTGATTCTTAAAAGGTTCTTTTGATTGATATTTAGAGATAGAGGAAGGGAGAGAGAGAGAGATTGAGAAACATTGATGTGAGAGCAGGACATGGATCGACCACCTCCTGCACACCCCACTGGGGATCCAGCCCACGACCCAGGCATGTACCCTGCCCGGGAATCGAACTGGCAACCTTTTGGGACATGGGACGATGCCCAACCAATGAGCCACACTGGCCAGGGCCATTGTTTGATTCTTGTATGTGCCCTGACAGGGGATCGAACCTGAAACCTTGGTGTATCAGGATATGCTCTAACCAACTGAGATACCCAGTCGGGGCCAATTACTAACGTCTCTTAATTAAAAGTAACCAGAAAAAGGAATGGGACTGCCCAAGTTTTCACTCAGGGTTGGGAGAAGAAAACCTCCCTAGAAAGGGTACTCACAGGAACAGTGAAAAATAAAAATTAAGTTGCTTTAAGTTAGTCTCAAGTCATGCTTGTGTAAGGTGCTGAAACACTATTGTTGAGCACCTGCTTTGTTTTTCATATCTTAAAGATATAAAGATAAATTGAGTGACATTCCTCCCTATAAGAATGTATGAACACAGTGCAATATTACATATGTGTTTATAGAAGTAATATGTGTGAAAATTAAAGAAGTTCAATAGTAAAAAAGATGTAACTTATTTTGGAGGGGGTAGGGTTAAAAGGGACATAGAACCTCAGAAAAGATGAAACCCACCTGGCTTTAAGAGAGGAATAGATATTCCCAAGGTGGACAAGGCAGAGGAAACCATGTGTCAAATCTAAGCTGTGGAGGCATGAAACAGCATGGTGTACATGTGGGTAAACTTCAGTGGAAAGGGCCTGCATATCCAGGTGGATGATTAAAATGGAGGTGAAATGGAGGCCATAGGTATTGTGGAGGTTCCAGTGGGCCTGTTGGCAGTCACGCCAGTGGAAAGTTAATGGAATTTTATTTTATTTTTAAAAAAATATTTGTATTGATTTCAGAGAGGAAGGGAGAGGGAGGGAGAGATAGAAACAAGATTAGAGAGAATCATTGATTGGTTGCCTCCTGCACACCCCACACTGGGAATCGAGCCCACAACCAGGGCATATGGCCTGACCGGGAACCAACCATGACCTCCTGGTTCTTGGGCTGATGCCCAACCACTTAGCCATACCAGCCAGGCCAAGTTAATGGAATGGAATTTTAAACACACACGCGCACACACACACACACACACACACACACAAATACCAGTCATTTCCTCCATCAGTCATTTCCTTCCACTCCTTGCCCTTCCCTTTTATAAAATTTGCCAATTTGTTAGGGAGTGCTGAGAGGGTAGTACATGAACTCTTCTAACTCAGCACCCACAGCTTATTGGATCTGGCTCTATTCTGACTTAAGCTGAGTCAATCTGCCTCCTAAGAATTTAGATCAGAACATTGAGATACTAGGTCATATTCTGCCCCTCCCCTCCCATCTTTATTGAAGCATGATTGACAAATAAGAATTATATATATTTAAGGTGTACAGTGTTATGTTTGGATATACCTATACATTGTGAAGTGATTACCATAACCAACTAACATAGCCATATCACATAGTTACCATTTTCTTGTGTGTTGTGGTGACAACACTTAAAATCTACTCTCTTAGCAAATTCAAGTACACAATACATTATTATTAACTACTAGAGGCCAAGTGCATGAATTCGTGCATGGATGGGGTCCTGAGAGGGGTGAGGGGGGCAGGACGCGATCAGCCCTTTGGGCAGGGAGTAGGATGCCCTTACCGGCCCGGGATCCGGATCCATCCCACTGACATTTGTGCAGGTTGTCAGGAGCCAGCTGGCAGTCGCTTTTATATTGTTTCTTCCTTGCAGAGCATCTAGGGAGGGGACGCGGCCTTGGTGCCCAAGACCGACTTCCAGGAGACTGGCGGCTGTCAGAATTGTGCTGGTGGCGCTGGTTTGCTGGTGCCTGACCTGTTCTCGGGAGATTGGACCTGCAAGACTACTGAGGGAGGGAGTGGCTGCGGCAGGGCTGGTGGGCCACTGGGATGGGTTGGTCAGCTGAGCAGCTCTCCCACTGTGGGAGCGCAATGGCCACCAGGGGGCAGCTCCTGCATTGAGCGTCTTCCCCCTGGTGGTCAGTGTGCGTCATAGCGACCAGTCGTTTCTGTTGTTCAGTTGTTTGGTCACTTAGGCTTTTATATATATAGATAGTCTCCATGTTGCACATTAGGTCTCCAGACCTTATTCACCTTATAACTGAAAGTTTGTTTTCTTTAACCAGTATCTCTCCATTTCTCCCCAAGCCCCTGGTAAGCACCATTCTACTTGTTACTATGAATTTGATTTTTTTTAGATTCCACATGTAGGTGAGATCGTGCAGTATTTATCTTCCTGTGTCTGGTTTATTTCACTTAGTATAATGCCCTACAGGTTCATCCATGTTATCACAAATGGCAGGATTTCCTTCTTTGTTAAACTGAATAATATTCCAGTGTGTGTGTGTGTGTGTGTGTGTGTGTGTGTGTGTGTGTGACATTTTCTTTATCTATCTGTCCAATGACAGAAACTTAGGTTGTTTCTATATCCTAGCTACTGTGAATGATGCTGCAATGAACATGGGAGAGAGATGTCTCTTTGAGATAGATTTCGGTTCCTTTGGATATAGACCCAGAGGGGGATTGCTGGATCATATGGTAGTTCTATTTTTAATTGAGACTGACTCATTTAGATAGAAGCGTTGAACTTATAAAGCCATGTAAATTTCAGAGGCAAAGTTGCCATTTGGGGCTTCCATTTGGGGGCAGCAATGCAGTGTAAAGCAGAATGAGCTGATGTCTAAGAGAAGCAGAGAGAATAGGAGACAATAGACCTTGAAGGCCAGAGACAAAGAGAGGGAGTTGGTGGCTGTCTCGGTGCTGACAGTTTTCGGATCCCTTATTTCAGTCCACTTACCACTTCCTGTTCTTGAGTTCCCTGCAGTTCTTCTGAGTCTTTATAATAAATCCCCCTCAACCTAAGTGGCTTCCTTTCTTCCTTTCCTTTTAGATAACACTGTAACGTGCCTAATTCTTTTCTCCCCTTCCTCATATTCTCAGCTTAATAAAACCACACACCTTCCACATCTGGAACACACACATATGTACCAGAGACACTTATTTAATACACTACAGCTCAAATATGCCCAGAAAAAGGAGGTTTCTTATTTTTTTTCTAGACTTTCACCTGTGTATTAGTTTTCTATTACTGCATAACAAAATGCCCCAAAACTTAGTCACTTAAAACAATAATAAACATTATCTCATAATTTCGGTGGGTCAAGAATTTGGGAGCAGCTTAGCTGGGTAGTTCTGGGATGGTAGCCTAGGGCTGGAGGACCTGCTGACAGGCCGGCTCACTCACCTGGGTGGCCAGTTGGTACTGGTTGGTGAGAGGCTTTAGTTTTACGCACATGGGCCCCTTCACGGGATGGCTTGAGTGTCCTTATGACGTGGTGGCCGGCTTCTCCCAGAATGAGTAATCCAAAAGGAAGAAACAATCCTTGTTAGGATCTAGTGTCAGAAGTTACAGAGCCCAGCTGGCGTGGCTCAGTGGTTGAGCATTGACCTATGAACCTGGAGATCACAGTTCCATTCCCGGTCAGGGCACAGGCCCGGTTGCGGGCTTGATCCCCAGTGTGGGGCATGCAGGAAGCAGCTGATAAATGATTCTCTCCCATCACTGGTGTTTCTGTCTCTCTCTCCCTCTCCCTCCCTCTCTGAAATCAATAAAAATGAATTTTTTTGGGGAAAAAGAGAAGTTACAGAGACCCACTTTTGCCCTGTTCTTTTTATCAGAAACAGGTTACTAAGTCTGGCCCATATTCAAGGAGAGGGCTACTAAGTGTCACCATTTGAAGGGAGACATATCAAATACTTTGTGGACATATTTTGAAACCACCACAACTATTGGGTTACAGGGGGCAAAAGCACCCAATCCCATTTTAAATATACATAGTTTAATTTAATTTCATTATTTAAATGGTTCCTTTGGATAAAAATGCTTTATTTTTCATAATGCCTCCCAGGGCGGTCCTGTCGTCTCTGAAGGTAACATCCATTTGTGTGGAGGACGGGGAGGGCTGATGTGCACATCCTTGTGGCGTGGGTGAGAGAAAGGGCATCTCCTGACTCCGTTCAGGACCTGGCAGGTTTCCGGCATGATATCCCTTCTCAGCTGATCTCCGGGGAGCCTGTTAGCCTGTGATGTTAAAGCCTGCAGCTGGTGAAGTCATGGCCTGTTTTTGGCTTCAGTCTCCTAGGGCGTATTGGTCAGCGCCTCTTGCAGATTCAACTTCCCCTTGGCCCTTGCTATGGAGTCACCTTGCCTGGCCATGGCAGGCCCACTGGCTGTTAGTTCAGCAGTGCTTCAAGGGAACCGGGAAGGCTTGGGATACTCGGCTGCTCTATCTCTGCCTGACCGTGCTGCTGGGGACTTGCCACTGGCCAGAACAGCCATGGCAAGTGCAAGGAATGAGGTGAGGGGCCTGGACAGTGTCTCAAAAGGAAAGCAGAGGCAGAGATCCCTTGCCCCGAGTGCTCCTCTCAACATGGGTGCAATTCATTATGGTATGTAAGCCCCCTAACGACCCAGTCCTAATCTCTGTGAGTTTGTTACCTTATAGGGCAAAAGGGATTTTGTAGATATGATTAAGTTAAAGGGCCTTGAGAAGGGAGAGTAACCTGGATTATCTGGTGGGTCTAATCTAATGACATGGGTTCTTAAAAGAAGCTTTCTGCAAACTGATTGTCAAACTGCAGTGGGAAGACCAGAGAGGGTTGGGGGGCAGAAGGGAGGGGAGTAAGAGATCAACCGAAGGACTTGTATGCATGCATATAAGCATAACTAAGGGAGGGCAGGGGATTGTCAAGGGCGGGGGGTGGAGGGAGGACACATATGTAATATCCTTTGTAATACTTATTATAATATTTTTTAAAAGAATAAAAAAAAGCATAAAATTAAAAAAAAATAATCTGAATAAAGCTGGTTACCATTCATTAAAAAAAAAAAAAAAGAAGCTTTCTAGTCTTCGGTCCAAGTCAAAGGGAGATGTGACTATGGAATCATGGTCAGAGAGATACAAAGTTGGTCTTGAGGATGGAGTAAGGGGGCTGTGAGCCAAGGAAAGTGGGTGGCTGGAAAGGCAAGGAAGTAGATTCTCTCTTGATAGCCTCCAGAAATGAACACAGCCCTACCGTCACCATCATTTTAGCCCAGTAACACAGTTCTAACCTGCAGACCTGTGAGGTAGTGCATTTATGTTGTTTTAAGCCACTGCATTTTCGGTAATTTGTTCCAGCCACAATTCAAAATGGATACACTCATATCCAACTTTGGCCTAGAGAGAGTCAGGCCCAGTGACTGGCTGCTTTGTCTGGGTTCTCCTTTATCTCTCTCTCTCTCTTTGTCACTAATCCTGAAAGCCAGAGGACAGACGCACTTTCCATGTCCTGCTCCATCGGAGAGCAGTATTTATTATTTTTTCCTCTTCATTTAGCCATTAAAGTACAATAAACTCATATGCTCTTCACCTAGATTCACCATTTGTTAATGTGTTGTCATATTTACTTTCCTTTTCTGTGTGTGTGTGTGTGTGTATGTGTGTGTGTGTGTGTGTTGTTGTTGTTGTTGTTGAAGTATTTGAAGGAAGTTGCTTGTGGAAGTTGAGGATCAAGAAATTGTATGCATGCATATAAGCCAAACCAGTGGACATGGACAACAGGGGGATGAGAGCATGAGTGTGTGTGTGTGTGGGGGGGGGGGGGGGGGGGGGGATGGGGGTTTAATGGGGGATGAGGACACATTTGTAATACCTTAACTAATAAAGAATTTAAAAAATACATAAATAAAATTAAATTAAATTAAAAAAAAAAAAAGAAATTAGCTCCCATAAAACTGTCTGCATGCTCTAGGACCCCTTGGAAAGTTTTTACCTGGCCCAGCCTGAAGACCTGCTCTACGGGACTGAACACTGAGTAACTTCCGGTTGATGACAAGGGAAGGCAGAAACAACGGAATTTCAAGAATGGCTTCTAAAACAGTAGCCTGGATCCGAAGCCTGTGGTCTGGATGCACATTCCTAGTTTGAATTTCAGGAGGTGAATATTCCTTCTTTCCATTCCTTTTGTAAGTACTAAATGGTGCCATACTTCCTATTTGTAGGGCAAATTGATTCTGTAGGGACAGGAATAAGAATCATGCAAATCATTTTCAAAATAACACTCCAGCCACACACGTACTGTAGGATATTATGGGTTTGGATGAAAGGTAACTGTCTCTTTATCTTCTTCCAAATGGCTAGGAATATGTTTGGTGATTACAAAGTTAATATTTTTAACAGAATTAGTGTTTACACAACATACTTTCTAGTGATTATTAATAATATTCTGATTCCTTGTAAAATTATTTTAATTATTATTTTTTCTTTTTTTAAAATTATTTTATCATTAAGCCATGATGTACACATACAATCACCCTAAAAGGAGTGAATAATTTAGCCTCTTTTTTTTTTGTCTCGAATAATTTAAAGCAATCTTTTTTATTTCTTTTGTCAAAGGGCCATAGTAATGAATCCTATAACATTAGTTTGACAAGTTATCTTGGTCTAGCCTAAGACTTATGATGCAGACTAGTATAGTATAATGTGCCTGACCTGGATTCAAGGTTAGTTTCAAATCCTAGCTCCCACACTAACTAGCTGTGCAGTTTGGGGCACATTACTTATCTTCTCTAAGCCTTGGTTTACTCATCTGTCTCATAGTTTGATAGGATTAAATGACATCATGTACTGAATCTGACACAATAAATGTGAGTTGTTTCTATTGTTGTTGGTTATTGACTAATAGGAGAGATAATATTCAAGTCACCAGTCTGCTGGTTTTCTAACAGTTTCTTCAAACATGTATCAGCTTTCCTGATAAATGAATTTTCTGAAAGTGGCAAGTATTAGAATTAACACAGTTGAGTTTCTCTGTGAGTCTTATAGAGAAAAACTAGAATTAACCTGACTCTTCTAAAATAAAAGGAGTAAATATGTCTTAAGCTGTGGATATTGCATCAGGAAGGAATTTCAATTTCTTCACTTGATCTTAGCCAAAAAGTGGAACTTCAATTTCTTGAAATCATACTCCAGCTCCCCTGAGCTACCTCTTTTCTCACAGTTTGCATTTCAGCACATTGCAAGTCAGAACTTCTCCCCAAACATAAATATTCAGAATTGCCATAGTTAGGATTCTGAGTTTAAAATAATCAGTTATATGCCAGCCTTAGGAGACAAATATGTAACTGGTTTACATTTCTGATTTGGGTAGTCCAAATGTTATCCAAGGAATTAACCTTATTAATCACATTTATTTTTATTAAAATAATTTAACAGCTCACATGAAAATATACTTATCTTTGCTCCTGTAAAATTGTAAAGCATTTAAAAATTGTTCCTGGTGTCAAACATCAGGTGTGGATCTCAAGCATCTCCCAGTGAAGGCTGTAGGTCTTTGATGAATGGCTTCACAAAAGTCAGAAGTCCCAGCCTGAAGAGAAATACGTTTCTCATGTTCTTCCCACCACTTGGTGATGGCACTCCACAGTCATTCTATGAAGCTGGCATTTTCATTCAGTTGCAACTAAACTGTTTTTTTTTTTTTAAATTTTTTTAAATTGATTTTTTAGAGAAAGAGGGAGAGAGAGAGAGAAACATTGATGTGAGAGCTGCCTCTCTCCCTAGGCATGTGCCTAGAACTTGAATCGAACCAGCAACCCTTCAGTGCAATAGACAGTGCCCAACCAACAGCTACACCAGCCAAGGCACCCCTACACAGATTTTTCAGGAAAGAAGCTGTAGAGGATGGAGTTACCATCGCAGTGTCCACACCAATTCCTAGAATCCTTTCAAGATTTAGGGTCAGCAACAATTCAGTAAGGTAAGGGCCCATTAAGTAAGTTTGGCTCTGAAAATGCTAACTGAAAATCCTCCTCAGCAATTCAGCCCCTTTCCTTCTGCTTTTCTGTAGCCAGCTGGGTCCCATGGTGACCGGTTCTGAAAGAAATCATCCCCTTCAGCAGTTACCTAGCACCATGGCAACCGAGACGTCAGCAAAGCAGGATAGACCTTGGAACAAAACAGCTCCTACCAGGCTTTCTCCCTGCTACTCTAATTCAGCCCTGTCTGAGGCCTAGGGATGGGGTGAAAGACGTGCAGACAGCCACACTCAGGAAATACTGTGTATTTCGGTGACTTTTCCGTGAGCATAGACATATGGGCACATAGTAAATTGTGTTACAAGAATTCCTCTAAAACATAGAGCATATTGAAAGGGTGGGGATGGATTGTGGGAGGAGAACAAGGAGGTAGATATGGAATGCCCTTTGGGTTTAACGTTAGATAAAATTTATATATGTATTTACAAAGTAGATAGACAGGGAAACTGGACCCCCAGATATATGGCTGGCCTGATGTCTGTTTAGACAAAAGACCTCAGGGAAGTATTTTAAAACTTATTTTTATTTACCTGAGAGTTAAATGAATTAAAAATGGCTTTAGTGAACACTGAAGGGGTTGTAATGCTGTCCGTGGTGCTGAATACTCCATTGTCCCATATGTGCTAAGGGGGCTCCGGAGGCTGGGTAGGGACCCCTTGTCATGTTAGGGGACTGATGATAGGAAAGAAAGGGGCTGGGGAGAAAGCATCATTTCCAACCCTACCAAGCAACTCTGAATGCCCAGAATAAAACGTTCAGATGAGAAAGAAAACAAAAAATTAAGTGGAGAATGCTGAAGGTTTGGATAGTTGAATCTTCCCTTTTCATATGGAGATTTTCGGCCTGAGCCAATCAGGTTGGAGATTTCTGCTGCTTTGCTCCCGAAAGGAAAAGTGGGGGGAGGGAGCGAGAAGATGGCCACATTCTCCCCTGGAGCCACATGATCCATTTCCCATGTGACACATTCCAGAGCCTTGGAAAAGAGAAGGGAGGGGCACCCAGAGAGTGGGGCTGGGGGCGGGAAGATGGTTTAACAGTCAACCCTGCACAGCGTCATCTTGTCTCCTTACCAGGAAGCGGGCTGTGAGCCAAGGCAAAGGCAGAGGACAGATATGAATGTGTTCCCAAGCTTTCCTGGTGGCTTATGGCATTCTCCAAACTCCCATGTAAGGGCTATTGCTGACCAAGAAGACCCAAGGAGACTGGCTCTAAGATCAAGTCCGGATGGAGGTATGTGCCAGAGATCCCGCGGTATTGTGGCTGAAATTCGGCTTAGAGAACATAAAACCTTTTATTTATTTTTTTCCAGGCAATTTGGGGTTCTTGTCTTGGCTTATTGGCTGGTTAGGGGCTTTAGTTTTGTTATGGGTCCAGCAAAGATGCCTAGGTAGTTCTGCAAAATGAATAATTCACCAGAGTAAGTGCCTGTTGAAGAAACAGATGGAAATTCTGTATAGTGGTAATTCATAAAACAAAGCAGTCATTGATGAAAACGATCTTTTTCTTTGAATCCGGGAAGGAGGAAAAAAAATGTTACTGAAACCAACTAGATTTCATTGTCACTGAAATAAAATCCTGTTTCATCCCTCTCCAGCTGCTTATTCTGTGCTCATGCTCCCAGAGGTTGTTGGCAGTGGCTTCGGGAGATGAGGGGGCAGGCGTGCTGTTTCTTTGTGCTGTGCAATCCTTTTCCTCCTGATGTTCCTGATACCAGGAGGGCTTGTGATAGTTTCCAGCTCTGGTTCAGGACAGCAGACTGCCACTGAATTTCAAGCCTTACAGAACAGCTACCAAGAGGGCCCCCGTGAAGTTCTCAAAGGAATCTCCCAAAGTTACAGGCTGAAATAATCTGCCATGTATTCAAATCTCGGTATCTTGACCATTTCTACCCAGCATAGAGAAGGAAGCTAACAAGTTTAAATTTTACTTTGTCTATATTTTACAAATACTTACAAAGTTCTTACTATATGTAAGGCATCAGTCTAAGCACACAAAAATCAATCATGTAATCCGTATGATAACCCTCTGGAGGAGGTGTTATTAGTACCCACATTTTGGTGATGAAGAAACTAAGGCACAGCGAGGTTAGGGGACTCTCCCACAGTTGCACAGCTAGTAAATAGTAGGAACAGGATTTGGACACAAGAAACTTGACCCCAGAGTTCATGATCTTAACCACTGAACCATGCTGCTTCTCTGCTTGTGTTATTTCAGATGATGTCAACAATTGATTTGGTTACACACTTTGTTCAGTTGATGCTACTAGAAGATTGAATCAGCTTGCCTGGCTAAAACAGATCCCCAGTGAAATCTATATTTAATCTTGAATTATCCCAATAGTCACATTCTGTACCCCCAAATAACCCAGTAAGTAATAGCCTGTTCTCTTCCCCTTATGCTGTATAGATATCTGGTAGTAAAACACTGTGTTACTATGGTGACCAAATGATGTCTAAAGGAAAAAAAGAAATCTGGAATTACATCATGGTTGATTTTAAAAAAATCAAACCTAGAAACATTCTTCCATCCAGCCTAAGCATGTTCTCTTTAAAAGCACTTACCCGGGTTCCAAAATAACAGATTCAACGCTTCTAAAATTATGAACATAAACTACGATATCAAACTGCTTAGATATATTGCTTTAAAATAATATATTTTAAAACAAGGGAATTGATCTCTCTCTTTGTAAATCATTTTAGCTTTTTAAGGAACAATGAGGAAGTTTTTGTGTTTTTTTTTTAACTTCTGGAAATTTCCGAGATATAAGGATTTTCTTCCTTTGGTCTGTGTAGTTTCCCTTCTGGCCCTTACGAAATAAAAGATGACTGATCTCATGCTGTGGGAAAACTAAGAGAATTTGCTAGGTCAAAGATACTAAGAGGAAGATAAGGGAAAGGAGTCTAAAATTTGTAAAATGCTTCACTAAATGAGGTGTTTCCCTTCGGGGTTTCATTGAAGAAGACTTTGGAGAGTAATTATGTGCCCTACAGTATTGAACTTTAGATAATCCTTTAGATTAAGCCTTTCATCCCTGCTGAAATCTACATTTCCCTGGGATAAGTAAGGCATTCACACTAATCTGGCCAACTGGAGGGAGCTTCTTGTATCCTTCCATCTTTGGATTGCTAGAACTTAGCACCAGGCCTGGTTTATGGTGAGCTTTCCATATATATTTGCAGATGAAGAATGGGGAGACTCAAGACTGACAGCATTCTGCCAGTTTGGGGCCTGGTAGGAGCCATTTTGGGGCCCATGCCTATTTTGTTTTGCATGTGTTTATAGGGAGGATCATGAAGAGATAAATGTGCAGTAGGAAAAAATTATGCCTGAAATTTATGTATGCTATAGTCAGAGTGACCCTGGAACAATGGCACATTAGAGTTCAAAACATTCTTGGAGATTTACCAATTCCTTTGGCATCCTATATAATAAAAGTGTAATATGCAAATTGACCCTAATGGCAGAACAACTGGTTGCTATGACGCACACTGACCACCAGGGAGCAGATGCTCAATGCAGGAGCTGCCCCCTGGTGGTCAGGGGTCCCGGAGCTCCCCTCAGCCACAAGCTGGGCTGATGGCTGCGAGCACAGTGGCGGTGGCAGGAGCCTCTCCTGCCTCCTCGGCAGTGCTAAGGATGTCTAACTGATGGCTTAGGCCAGCCATCAGTTGGACATTCCCTGAGGGCTCCTGGGCTTCCAGAGGGATGTCTGACTGCCAGCTTAGGCCTGATCTCCCAGGGAGCAGGCCTAAGCTGGCAGGTGAACATCCCCTTAGGGGTCCTCGGTTGCCAGAGGTATGTCTGACTGCCAGCTTAGGCCCAATCCTCCGAGGAGAGGGCCTAAGTTGGCAGATGGACATCCCCCGAGGGGTCCCAGACTGCGAGAGGGCACAGGCTGGGCTGAGGGACCCCCATGAGTGCACGAATTTATTATGTACATTTAGAATGAAGTTCTCCTGATATTTTATTTCATTAAGTTTATTGGGTTGACATAGGTTAATAAGATTATGTAGGTTTCAAGTATACATTTCTATGATACATCATCTGTATATTGCATTGTGTGCCCACCACCCAAAGTCAAATCATCTTTTGTCACCATATATTTTGCCCCTTTACCCTTTATCTCCCACCCCCTTCCCGCTGGTAACCACCATACTGTTGTCTGTGTCTGTGTCTTCTGATATTTTTATTTAAATCTTGATGGAGGCACCGCTAACATCTCTGATGTTTTGCCTGGCACTGTTTCCCAACATTGAAATAGTTCACTTTGGGTTGAGCAGGTCAGTTCCTTCCCCGGGCAGTCCTGTCCTAATCAGCTGTGAGTCCCAGTGCCCAAAACGCTGCCCCAAGAGCCCACAGAGCTACAGGATTCCTCCCAAGAGAACCCTGGGATCTTCAGTGTCAGAGTAGGTCGAAGCCAGGCGGCCTTTCCCAAACAGAGTCCAAAAGATTGTCTCCAAGTATTTGAAAAGTTGCTTAGGATTTGAATTCAAGTTAACAGACTAATTGGGGTTAAAATAGTCACAAATATAACCTTTCCTATTATTTTTCCATCTAATTAATTCATTAGGGAGAGGAAGAGTAGGGTTTGTGAATAAGATACGCGTCCCTGAATCCTGTTCACTCACCCTCCTTACCTCCAGTGTTTGCTCCCTGCTGAGTGGACTTGCAAAAGAAATAGACTTGCTGCTGGAAGCAAGTGCCACACACTCCCCCACTCATGCCGGCCTTTTCAGATACACAGAGAAGGCTAGTGCACACAAGAGGCTTCCACCTGGAAGCCTACCTGGGCTTCCTACTCATCCCTCTCGAATCTAAAAGGTGCAGTCTCCTCAACCAGCTGAACAGGAGAAGACAGAAGAGAGAGAAAGTGGAGGCTTCCCCTGGAGGAGAGGCTTTGAATTTGGAAGCTAGGCATGAAAGAGGAAATAAGAAGAGGTTCAGCGAGCACAGGTGAAGGATATGAGAAAGTGATGCCTCCGTCCTGCCTTTTGGTCACAGTAACCTGCCCACCACTAGTAGATGCTGCCAAATGAGTCACGCCAGCGGGATTCTCACATCCTTTCCTAAGGTGTATACATAGGGAGGAGGAAAGACTCGAGTGGATGCAGTTTCTTTTCTATGAACCAGAGCACAAAATGGGATGGGATGAGAGGTACCCTCTCCTCTCCGAGAGGATGGCTTTAAAAGCAGAAGGGGAGTCACCATCATGAATCTCTTTCCCTGTGTGTAGAGTCACTTCCCCTTGGCTAGACTTGTAAAGCATTCATCTCCTGGAGCCTTTCATTCGGCAGACCTTCCTACGCACTGGATCTCTCTTGGTTCATTCTGATGGAGGCGCTATGATATGCATGATTAGCTGCAAATTCTGATCAGGAAACTGAAGCTCAGAGAGATGAACTCATCTGCTCAAAGTCACACACAGCAAAGAAAGCCAGGATCTGACTCTAGGTCTTTTCTTTTCTTTTCTTTCCTTTTCTTTTCTTTTCTTTTCTTTTCTTTTCTTTTCTTTTCTTTTCTTTCCTTTTCCTTTTCCTTTTCCTTTCCCTTTTCCTTTCCCTTTTCCTTTCCCTTTTCCTCCCCTCCCCTCCCCTCCCCTCCCCTTTCCCTCCCTCCCTTCCTTCCTTCCTTCCTTCCTTCCTTCCTTCCTTCCTTCCTTCCTTCTTTCCTTTCCTTCCTTTCCTTTCCTTTCTTCCCTCCCTCCCTTCCTCCCTCCCTCCCTCCCTCCCTCCCTCCTTTCTTTTCTTTTCTTTTCCTCTCCTTTCCTTTCCTTTCCTTTCCTTTCCTTTCCTTTCCTTTCTTTTCTTTTCTTCCCTCCCCTCCCCTCCCCTCCCCTTCCCTTCCCTTCCCTTCCTTTCCTCCTTTTTTAAAATTTATCTTTATTTTTCAAAGTATTACAGATGTTCCCTTTGTTTGTTTTTTTCCCATTGACTCCCTCCACCCCATCCCCGCCCCTCCCAGCCCTTCACCCCACTATTGTCTGTATCGTTGGGCTATGCATATATGTATATGATGCATATGACTTCCCTGGTTAATGTCTCCCCAGCCTCCGCTCTGAAATTCCTCAGTCTTTCTAATTCTGTGCTCTTTCCACTATATCACAAGTGAAGTCTACATTCTTTTTTAAAATGTATGTTTTTGGGCCCTGGCCAGTTTTGCACAGTGGTTATAGCATCGGCCTGCAGACTGAAGGGTCGCAGGTTTGATTCCAGTCAAACCTTGTACCTTGGTTGCAGGCTCAGTCCCAGCCCATTCGATGTGTCTCTTTCACATCAGTGTTTCTCTTCCCCTGTCTCTCCCCCTCGTTTCCACTCTCTCTAAAAAATCAATGGAAAAATATCTTTGTGTGAGGATTAACAAAATATATATATACATATATATATACATATACATATATATATTTCTTGATATTAGATTAATACAAATACAGTTCAAGAAAATTTGGAAAATATAGAGAAGTATAATGAAAATAAAAATCAGTTATGATCTCACCACCTATAAATAACCACTGTTAAAAATTTTGGTGTATTTCTTCTATTTTCCCCCCAAAGCATCTATATATATAAAAGCCTAAGCAACCGCCTGACTGTTCGACTGTTCGACTGTCCAACCGGTCATTGATGCGTAATGACCACTAGGGGGCAGACGCTCTGACCGGTAGCTATGACTAGCACTGACTACTGGGGGGCAGACGCTCAACGCAGGAGCTGCCGAGCTGTGGTGACTTGGCAGCTGCACTTCTTGGGTGATGCACCCAGAACCAGAGAGGTCCAGGGAGCCCACTTCCGGGGTGCGTCACCTGAGAACCACCCTCTCGCAATCCGGGACCCCTTGGGAGATGTTGGAGAGCTGGTTTTGGCCCGATCCCCGCAGGCCACACTGAGGGACCCCACTGGTGCACCGGGCCTCTAGTATAACAATAACAAGAGTAAATGTTTTCTTAGCACTTGCTCTGTTCCAGATGTTGGTCTTAGCTCCTTTCTTGTATCATACTTTATTCTCACAACAGATCAATAAGGTGGGTCCTGGTATTATCCTAATTTTATTGGTGAAGATACTCATGAGTAAAAGATGCCAGTCACTTGCGGTGGCTGCATAGGTAACATGTGATTTGAAACCCAGGTAAGCTGGCTCTAGGGCAGGGTTTCTCAACCTCAACACTTTCAGCATTTGGGTTAATAATTCTTTGTTGGGGATGGAGGGTGTCCTCTTTATTATAGAATGTTTAGCCGCATCTCTGGCCTCTGCTTACCAGATGTCAGTAACACCTTCCTCCCCCAGTTGTGACAACTAAGAATGTGTCCAGCCTTTGCCCAATGTCCTCTGAGAGGTAAAGTGACCTCTGAGCCACTGCTCTAGAGCCCATGCTCTCAACCACTACACTGTACAGCCTCTTTATATTTAAAATGTGCATAGAGTTATTTTCTTCCACATCTAAAGAAGGAAATGCACCTTCAGATTTGGGTGCAGGCTATGAAACCATCCTGGAATGTCAAAGGCTTTTTAGATCATAGGTAGGAGTTTAGTTACTTTACAGAGAAATGTTCACAGGTGGACATTTGTAACAAGCTTATCAGATCACACCATTGACTAGTGAGGAGAATAACCATGTTTCTTTCTCTTACTACCTTTTCCCTGGTTCTCTGTGCCAGGCACCCTTCAGTCTTCAAGAATTCAGAATTCAGGTGTCACTTACGGTATGGCAGGGCAGTGCTTATCAACCAAAGTATCAAAATAGATAGCTGTGTCCTAGACAAAAGTAATCACTTCCTAATAAACAAACTACCAAAGTTTGCCAGTGATTTAATTTTAAATTTTAATTATACATTTAAGGATGTCTACATAAGTATTTCCTTTTCAACATGATTTCTTAGGCTGAAGATTAAGTATTGGAGTTATTGGTTGAGCTTGTAGAATTGCAGATAATTCTGGATATATCTATTGGGGAATGTCACACATATGAACATATTTGTCATGTCTTTCTTTGAAGAAAAAAAGTTGAAAATTATTGGTGTAGGTGGTTAGATGATATGCAGAGAGGATGAAAATAAGCATTGAGAAATGACAGCAATAGCATTTTAACCTATAAAATGTCTAAAGATATATGGCACTAAAATTAATAGCAACCATGTGAAACATATGCAAGTATACATTCAATATTTTCAGTGATATATAGGTGCATAATTTGTCCATGAAAAATATACGTTAATGCAAATTCAAATCTAACTTTTGCTCCATGAACTTGAAGGTTGCTTTCGTGGAAAAACTGGTGGCGGACAGTGGTGCAGATCAAAATTTGCCCAGAGTGTTGATGTGGATTTGATGTGAGACAAATGTAAATGCTTCTGAAAAACAAGAGTTCTTAGTAACTCCCAGTCAGTGCTTTTACTTGGTTCGTAATGAATCATTCACCTTCTTTTCAAACATCTGTAAATCGCATTTCTTGTACAGTTCTTTCCTTTGAGTGTAAGGATCTGGTCTTTGCCTCCCCAACTCTTTGCTATTCAAGTTACACTACTAGAGATGCGAACTGAACCAGAGCTTGGAAATGAAACTGAACATTTAGCTCCAAGACAACGGTTTGCCTCTACTTTAGCTCAGTGAGCACACAGCAGGTATTCAAAGAACGTTTATTGTAATGTCAAAGGCTCACAGTGCTGGGCCCCAGCAGCTCCAACCAACTTCCCTCTCTTTCTGGCAAAATGCACTCTATGGTGAGCTCTCTGCTAGTGAGAGTGGTAGATTATAAGTTAAATGGACGTGTGTTGCTCATTACAATGACTACCTATCAGTTTTAATTCCTAGAGTTAAAATGACCTTAGAAATCATCCAGACCAACTCATTCACATGTGGACATGGAAACAGGGATTCGGAGAGATCGATTTACTTAATTAAGGTCCTTACACTGAAATAAATAAATAAAAAAGACCTGGGTCCCTTGACTTGCTGTTCAGTGCTTATAGTTGGAGTCAGAACCCAGGTTTCTTGGTCCCTAGCCCAATGTTTAAGGTGAAGTAGAAAGCACTACATTCTTTAAGCCTTTCAGGATTTCTAATATTCTAGACGCTGGTAGGGTAGTGGAAAGTGATAGGATGGTTGGTATAAGTTTTAGTCTTCACACTCAGTTATATAAGAAATGCTATATTGAATTAATTTCTATTGCCTCTATAACAAATTATCACAAATTTAGTGACTTAAGAGAACAGTCCCTTATGTCACAGGTCTGAAGGCTGGGTGTGGTTGGCTAGTTTCTCTGCTTGGTCTCAGAGGCTGAAATCCAGGAGTTGTCAGGTCTGTATTCCTTTGTAGAGGCTCCAGGGATGATTCCCCTCCCAAGCTCATTGTGATGGTTAGCAGAATGCAGCACCTTGTGGTTGTAGGACTAAGGGCACTTTCCTTGGGCATAACCATAGGACTAAGGCATCACTCCTAGAGGCCTCTCCCTGGTGGTGGTTCTTCTTCTTCCTTCTTCCTTCTTCCTTCTTCCTTTTTCCTTCTTCCTTCTTCCTTCTCCCTTCTCCTTCTCCTCGTTCTCCTTCTCCTTCTCCTTCTCCTTCTCCTTCTCCTTCTCCTTCTCCTTCTCCTTCTCCTTCTCCTTCTCCTTCTCCTTCTCCTTCTCCTTCTTCAATATATTTTTATTTCAGAGAGGAAGGGAGAGGGAGAGAGAGCTAGAAACATCAATGATGAGAGAGAAT
Source organism: Myotis yumanensis (assembly GCF_028538775.1). Taxonomy (NCBI): domain Eukaryota; kingdom Metazoa; phylum Chordata; class Mammalia; order Chiroptera; family Vespertilionidae; genus Myotis; species Myotis yumanensis. The sequence goes on from NW_027223754.1 coordinate 189,424,539, forward strand.
CATTGATTGGCTGCCTCATGCACGCCCCCCTACTGGGGATCAAGCCCACAACCCAGGCATGTGCCCTTACGGGGGAATTGAACTGTGACCTCTTGGTTCATAGGTAAACACTCAACCACTGAGCCACGCCTGCCGGGCCTTCCTGGTTCTTGCAGGTGGACCCTTGCATCTCAGAGCCAGCAACAGCTTGTCAATTCCCGCTTATGCATGGAATCTGTCTCTTCCTCTGCTACCAACCAGAGAACAGGGTTTATTAGTTTGGGCCCACCTGGATAATCCAAGATAATTTTCCCATTTTAAATTCCATAACCTTAATGATATATGCAGAGTCCCTATATATATAAATATATAAATATATAAATATATATATATATATATATATATATATATATGTAACATATTAACATGTTCCAGGGATTAGGGTGTGGACATCTTTGGGGGGCCATTCTGCCTATTACACACATTATTTCCTTTAAATAATGGCAAGCCTGCATATAGTCAATAATACTGTAATAACTGTGTATGGTGCCAGATGGATACTAGACTTATTAGGGGGATCACTTCATAAGGTACATAAATGTCTAATTATGTTGGACACATAAAACTAATATAACATTGTATGTCAAATGTAATTGAAAAATAAATTAAAACACAAAGACAAGCTGCCAAAAAAAAAAAAGGGGGGGGGGCAAGTCTTCATCCTACCAGGCTAATGGGTGAGTCCATGACAAACATTACTGGGGCTCTTTCTTTCTTCGTCTTCCTGGGTCCTGGGGTTCTTATACAGAGCAAATTGGTGTGATGGTCCCTGTAGCCTTGGATCCCCTCGGATTATAGCAGACATGGCATTATGGCCTGACCTGGTGTGACTCCTTGCAGGATGGTGGGTCTGCTGCTTTGGGACCACCCCCATGGCTGTGCACTCTTCCCAGCTGGGGAACCTTATGCCTTGGTTCCACCTTCTTAGCTGCACTCCTATATTACAGCCTGTCACTTACCTGAAGAGCAGTGAGAAGGGGAGGCAAGGGTCCCAGAACCACCTTTAAAAAATAGCTTTATTGAGTTATTATTTACCTACCATAGAAACGCAGGACACCATGTATGGGATATTGCATTGGACATACCTATGCTAAAAATTATTTGTTATTTACCTGAATTCACATTGAACTGAGCATCCTGTATTTCATCTGGTGACTCTATGTGGGTGGCATATTGTGAGAACATGTCTTATCCTCTCTGGCTTTCCCGTTCCCCCACCACAGTCATGCCGGTGGCTGCCTGGGCCTTATGTCATTCTGTAAAGCACTTAGCTCAGTGTCCACAGCTGAGGGCCAGAAAGTAAGATAGCCACTCAGGAAACTTTCAGAGAGCCTATATGGCCTCTTTAGCCATTTGGCATAAATTCAAGGATATGTGTGTAAGTTCTGAGCTTTGAGATAGATTGCACCGTAAACCCTACACTACTAGAGTTAGTGGGCTGGTGAATGTTAGTTTTCTCTGCCTGTGCAGGAAGAAAAATGTGATTTATAGTGTTTGTCCATTTCTGTGGTGTGACTAGTCCCACTGTGGCTGATTCACGATACCGACGCGATGTCATTGAACTTGGAGCTGGAATGAAATGTGCACAGCTGGCTCTGGGGAGCCCATGCAAGCCAGCCCCAGCTCACGCCTGCCCCAGGCGGTCCTCATTTTCATATATAGGCATATCAAGCCTACCTAACAATGAAAAGCTTAAGAGAAAATATCTGGCTTTGAGAAAAATCTTAAGAGAAAATACCACTGGTATTTTCTTATAGTAAAACTATTAAAAAATAATAATTTCCTAGTTGGGGTAATAGCAATTGATAAAACTTTTTCTGTACTTCAATTCAGAATGAGGTATAGACTTCTGCTTTCATTCTGTGTTTAAAAGGCAACAGTTAATCATTCATAATGAATTTCTAAAACTCTCCTGTTTTTTATTCCAAAGAAAGGCTGTGTTTCCAGATCAACGCATCTACTGAACTTTGGATGCTAAGCCACCATCCAGTATATGGGGGCAGTGATTTCCACATATTTCTGAGCTAGCATATTGAACAGATGTATCTGTGGGTGGTTAAGAATCTGTGGGGGATCACTTTATATTCCTACGTTTGATTGAGGACTCAAGAAAGACCTATCTGGGTACAGCCAATTCGACCTTCTGAATGCAGATCCAGCCCTTTGTGGCCTCCCTGGGCCTGAAGCCCCAGTGGAGAGTCAGAGTATGGACTGTGGAGTGAGGCAGTCCAAGGGTGACCACTTTCCAACTGTATGTGCTCGGGGAAGAACTTCAGTTTTTTCATTTGTAAAATAGAGCTACCTCCAAGGGCTAGACGTGTAAAATATCGGATACATAGTAAGCACAAAGTAAGTATCAGCTCTTGGTAGTATTGAGGTTATAACTACTGTCATCATTGTAATTCATCTTACTGCTCATTAATAAACAGCCTCATGTATCTATTTAGGTCTAGCAGATACTTCCCATTCTACAGAAAATGTTTGTTTCTTCCCCCAACCAAATCATGTAAAAATTCAATTATGATACAAATTCTAGTTTGACATTAAATGTTTAAGCAAATCTCAGAAATAAAAATGGTCTTCCTTACATTGTGAGACTGTCTGTGAATCCTGGGAAAAATCATTCGGATATTTTGAATCCGAAAGAAACCAAAGCAGCCGTCAGTAAGCTTAGCCAGGAATAGCCCCTGGCAGAACTGCAAAGTGAACGAAGTTTGTCATCTGTGCCCCTCTATTTCTCATTGTGGTCCTCTCATTAGCTTACAATCATTCATCCATTCATCCACCCATCAAATACGATTTTCAAAAGTTAAAATCATGACTCATACAAATATAGAATGAACATGTGAAAGATTTACTAACTTATTAACAAAAGAACCAATGAGGCTGATTCCAAGAGCATTTGAAGAAATGGATATTTAAAGGGCTTTGTGCTTTGTTTTCTTTTAAATAATGTCAGCGTAAGATTGCAATATAGTCACAAAACTGGTTAATGTTCTACAGGGCAATAAATCCATAACCTTTAGGGCTATTTTTCCTGCTGGACAGAAGTCTGCATATTCACATGTAACTTCACAATATCTGGACTCTAGTCATATTGTAAATAGCAAAATCAAACACAGACACATTGTCCCAGAGAATTAATTCTTGGAGAAGCCCATCTAACAATGTCCTGGCATGACTTTAAAATAATTTGCTATCCTCTTGTTTACTTATTTTCAAACACTATATCATTTTTATTAACATATCTATTTGTTCAATAAACCTTTATTAATATCTATATGCGCCAGATATATGCAGATAAAGACACAGTCTCTGTCCTCAAGGAATTTATAACCTAATGGGGAGACAAACATTCAAAATAAAAATTACAATATAAAATGATAGACATATTCCCCTCCCAGGTTCCCTAGGATCCCATCATTACAGAGGTCCACCTAATCCCCAGTTCTATACCATGTCAACCCGTCCACCATTTCCCCACTTATATATTGAAATGCATCTCTTAGCCTGGCCGATGTGGCTCAGTGGTTGAGTGTCGACCTATGAACCAAGAGGTCATGGTTTGGTTCCCTGTCAGGGCACAGTCCCCAGTTGGGGGTGTGTAGGAGGCAGCTGATCAATGATTCTCTCATCATTGATGTTTCTATCTCTCTTTCCTCCCTTCCTCTCTGAAATCAATTAAAAAAAATTTTAAGAAATGCATCTCTTAGAGTCCAATAGATGAATGATTTCTCTCTTAGATTTTTAATGATTTTTAGAGAGGAGGGAGGGAGAGAGAGAGAGAGGAGAGAGAGAGAGAGAGAGAGAGAGAGAGAGAGAGAAACATCGATGTGAGTGAGAAACATCGATCAGCTGCCTCACTCACATAGCCTGACTGGGGATCAAGCTTGAAACCTGGGCATGTGCCCTGACTAGAAATAGAACCGGTGACTTTTTGTTGCATGGGATGATGCTCAACCAACTAAGCCACCCCAGCCAGGATAATAGAGATACATTTTAACCTAGTGGTGTGTGTCACGTGGCGGGCTCAGAACTGGTTGGGAAGAGAAACTCTGAGCAGGAAAGAGGTGAAGAGGGCTTTCCTGTTGCTCCTAAAATTACTGCCTGTGGATGACTTGGACATAATTATTAATTAGGCAGCCCTTGTATTTCCAAAACATTCATTGAAGACGTATTTATTTCCAAATGAACGGAGCGGGGAAAGCTTTCTGAAATTTGACTTCGGGGCCCTAGAATTTAGTTATCACATGGCAGACTATTTTTTCCAGGAGAGGGGTGCAGGGTCTGCCTGAGGACTCCTCAACTACCTTCTCTCCCCCTCAAACCAGAGTTCTGTTTCACGTAGCAGTGGACCTGGGTGACTCAATTTCACTGGCCCTGCTCTTTTAAAAAAATATATATATATTTTATTGATTTATTACAGAGAGGAAGGGAGAGGGATAGAGAGTTAGAAACATCGATCAGCTGCCTCCTGCAGACGCCCCACCGGGGATGTGCCCACAACCAAGGCACATGCCCCTGACCGGAATCGAACCCGGGACCCTTCAGTCCGCAGGCCGACGCTCTATCCACTGAGCTACACCGGTCAGGGCACTGGCCCTGCTCTTATGTTTTCCCCTATCTCCATGGTCACCAATGTGCCAGCTCCCCAAGAATACACAACGATTTTCTCTCTGCTTGTAATTCTCGCAGAGCCACCTAGAGTAGGAGTCATGTATTTCAGTTCTCTATCCTTAGGGATTCGACTAAGTTAATACTTAATAAGTAATTATTAATGTAGCGAACTTCAATGGAGGCTGTAGTAATAATAATACTATCCTTCCAGGAGCCATAGTTTAGTGGGGAAGACAGGAACTTGGAAGTAATTCTAAAGCTGTGATTCTTAATCCTGGCTGCCTGTCAGGGTCACCTGGGGAACTTTGAAACATCCCGATGCCCAGGCTGCACTCCAGACCAATTTAATTAGAATCCCTGGGGTAGGACCCCCAGGGTCAATATTTTTTTTAAAAGCTCCCTGGGAAAGTCCAATGTTGCTAAGCTAGAGAACCATTGGTCTAAAGCAAAAGAAATGGAAAACACTGTAGTAAAAGGCTAACAAAGTGCTGTATGGATAAGGATACCACATCCATTCTGGATGTGTGAATACTCCTATCCACTGTCTGGCCACAAATGCGGAAAAGATAGCCTCTCGTAACCATGGGGAAAATGTAGGTCAGTTGGATTGTAGGGCATTTAGAAACGATATACTCTGGGAGGTAAGGTCAGCAGAAAATTATGTCTCTAAGGGGAAAAGGGCCCAACAAAGATCAACCCAGAAAGATGACCCTCAAATTCATTCCACACACTCTTTCTCTCACCCTTGGGGGGGGCGGGGATTTTTTTTATAACTCCCTTGTCTTTCTGAAGAAGTTCTATGCATTCCCAAAGCCCACATCCTTTGTGAAGCCGTTGCACTTCTTCCTCCTATCCCAAGCAACATTGGGACCCTGTTTTCCTCTGGCACTTAGCTCCCCGTCTGGTTTTAGCAGCTAATTATAATTATTACAGAATTCAGTTATAATATGGCAGACAGTTATTTATACATTTACCCTTTTATGGGTCTCACTTATCTTTGTTTCCTTAGTAGCCAGCAGTTTCTTGTTTTTCTTTGACTGAATAAACAGCTGTAGCGATGTTAGGTCACATCAGCAAGTCATGCCATCATCAGGGGAGACCTAGCCTCTGGCACTCCCCAGGCCCCCTTGTCCCACATCTGAGCATCCAAGGGGCGGGACTGGCGTAAAGCAGCTGGAGGAAACATGGAAGAAGGCCTGGCAGGGCTGTGGCTGTTAGGGGTGAGCTAGACTGGAGTTTCACCTCTCTCAGCCGAGTTTTGCTTTGAGAGAAACAAGAGGAAGTTCACAGGTTTCTAGGTGGATGTATGGACTATGAAGCGCCTGTGCCACGCACTCCCATTTTATTTAGGCCACGGGCATCCCCAGACAGTCCGGAGCAGCCCTTTCTGTCTGAAAAAGTTCTCGTGTGTTTTATTTTTAAACTTGAAATATTTTTTTAAATTTGCTTTTTTTTTTTTTTTGGCATCTTACAGGTTTTACACATGCTAGTATATAGGTAACACTATTATTTCCATTGTATAAATAGGAGGGTCATGCATTCTTCATTTTCTAGGACAGTGCTAATTTTAGATAGTATGTTCTGTTTTTAGACTGTGTATCCTGATGTTTTTTTTATATGGAAAGTATGGTTGCTATTCTTACAACTGACTATCATCTGGCCAGCCGTGCTTAAAGATCTTTTAGCAGTCAGGATGTCTAATTACCTTACATTTCTCTTTGAGAAATTAAGTAGGGCTGCCTCATGGACCACTCCCCCCCACCCCCCCCGCCCCTAAAAAAAGCCTGAAGGTAACATGGAGCTCGCACTTAACACGTTGTCCTGAGCTCCAGACTTTTGTTGCTTGTGGTTTCATGGTGAGGATGAGGTATGTGAAAAACCCTCTTCCCAGCACAAATTTGTGCAAAAATCCTTCACAGAGCAATGGGTCCTTAAGAACTGTTTATTCATTCCACCTCTAGAACTTCAGAAACTTATCCCTGTGAGGTGTAGTCACAGGAGCCCACCAGGAGGGGCACCGGGCCTATTGCTGGAGCGCCCCACCCCACCCTGTGCCGCAGGCCCAGTGGAGTTGCTCTGGTTATTACGGATTCAACTGCTAAGCTTTCTCTTTCTGGTTAATAGAGGCAGCCAGATTAAACATCAGTGGTCCCACTGCCACCAGTCACCTCAATTTTAATAGAATGGCCCACAATTACACAATCTTTTTTACCTAATAAAAAGCAAAACTTTTTTTCTCACTGAATAGTACAAAAACTAGTGTTAAACTTTATAATATTTTTAAATATCGAAGGATCATAAGCTTTTTAAAAGTTGCTGAGTAACAATTATATTTGGTTGTTTTTAATCGTCTGAACGCCTTAAGGTTTCTAGCAGCCTGGTTACATTCTTTAGAAGACATTTTGTATGTTCTTTCTTCAGTCAATGTGTCATTTTATGAGACAATAACTAGAGAATAGCACCAACAAATTGATAGGTGGCAAGCTATTAGGACATGAGCCATGTCGCCTTTTGGAAAAAGCAGGCTATTTTCAGATGTCATTAAATGAAGAGCTCTTCTGGCTCGTGCAGAAGTGTCATGGTGGCTCCACGGGCTTCCTTAATGCTTCTGTAATGGAAACCCTGCAATAAGGACAGGATCCTTCTCAGTAGCTGGCCAGTCTGTACTCATAGATTCCCGTCAGCTGTCTCCACAGCTGACATCTGAGTGTTTCCATCAGCCTGAGTTTTCCGCTCTTGCAGCCTCGTTGCTTTAGTGTTGCAACATCCAGGAGCTTCTCACTTGCCCAGACTTCCAGCAGCTCTTCACTTGAGGGGAACAAGTGAACTCTCTAACCCTCTGTTATCCCCAGTGAGTGGAGGGGACAAGGATATATGAGGAGGGGGCTTGGCATGAGTTTTACCACATTTGACTAAAGATCAAGAGAGGGTGAGGCCAAAGAGAGCCTGCGCTGGGCTCTGCTAAAACAGCGCCTAAAATGAAAGAGAAATGGGCCAGAGTTTGTTCTGGATAGTAGTCATGTTTTCCTGCCAATGCACGAGGCCTACTCATAGACAAACGACAACCAATCTAAGTGCCCAAATAAGATTGTTAGCCTTAGGAGTCAAACTCGATGGCACCATTTTAACAGGAGGCTTCATTCTTCTTTTCTTATCCAGAACTAAGAGGAAAAAAATGAATATGGTTTTTGCTCACAGGATGGAGAACAGCAAGCCGCCTGTGGTTATTCCGACACTTCTGGTGCCCCTCCGAAACCACAGCTGCCCCGACACGGCCACCCCCCGGCCAAGCCATGACCTGGCGGAATTACGTGAGGAGCACGGCTGGATGAGCAACAGAACAGACCCGCAGTATGGACTGAACCCCGGGGAAGTGGCCACGGCCAGCATTTTGTTCGGGACCCTGTGGTTGTTTTCTGTCTTCGGCAATTCCCTGGTTTGTTTGGTCATCCATAGGAGTCGAAGGACTCAGTCCACCACCAACTACTTTGTGGTCTCCATGGCGTGTGCCGATCTTCTCATCAGCATCGCCAGCTCGCCGTTCGTCCTGCTGCAGTTCACCACTGGCAAGTGGACACTTGGCAGCGCCATGTGCAAGATGGTGCGATACTTTCAGTATCTCACCCCGGGCGTCCAGATCTATGTCCTCCTCTCCATCTGCATAGACCGCTTCTATACCATTGTCTATCCTCTGAGCTTCAAGGTGTCCAGGGAAAAAGCCAAGAAAATGATCGCAGCGTCATGGATCTTCGACGCAGCCTTTGTGTCCCCCGTGTTCTTTTTCTACGGCTCCAGCTGGGACAATCATTGCAATTATTTCCTCCCTTCCTCTTGGGAGGGAACTGCCTATACTGTCATCCATTTCTTGGTGGGCTTTGTGATCCCATCTGTCCTCATCATCTTATTTTACCAGAAGGTCGTAAAGTATATCTGGAGAATAGGCACTGATGGCCGAACTGTGAGGAGGACAATGAACATTGTCCCAAGGACAAAAGTGAAGACGGTCAAGATGTTCCTCATTTTGAACCTATTGTTTCTGCTCTCCTGGCTGCCTTTTCATGTGGTCCAGCTGTGGCACCCTGAGGAACAAGATTATAAGAAAAGTTCCCTTGTGTTCGCAGCAATCACGTGCATATCCTTTAGTTCTTCAGCCTCTAAGCCTACTCTGTATTCCATTTATAATGCTAGTTTCAGGAGAGGAATGAAAGAGACCTTTTGCATGTCCTCGATGAAATGTTACCGAAGCAATGCCTATACTATCACAACCAGTTCGAGGATGGCCAAAAAAAACTACGTGGGAATTTCAGAAATCCCTCCCATGGCCAAAACGATAACCAAAGACTCAATCTATGATTCCTTTGACAGAGAAGCCAAGGAAAAGAAACTTGCTTGGCCCATTAACTCAAATCCACCAAACACTTTTGTCTAAAATCTCAGAATTCTTTCAATTATTGTTATGCGCCAGAGATTAAAAACTTTAACTATACAAACGAAAGCTATTTATATATTTTTTCAATCAACTTTCTGAGGGAAATGTTTTCTTTTGTAAAGTGTATTCATTTATAGATTATAGTTTTAATTTTACTGTTTCACCTTGAGCTCCTTTTACTATATTAGTGACATACACAAAAGAGAATGTGTTTCTACTTTTAATTTATCATTATATTCAAAAAGCGTAAACCATACACACAGTCTTTGATTAATGAATCAGCCTAGTTTTATTGTTTCCTTTTTGTCCTTCCTACTGAAATGCTGTAACTATGGGCTTCTGTTTTATGGGCTTCTGTTTTATGGAATCCTCTCTGTCACACATTTCAGAGGGTTTTATTATTTTTTTTTATTAAGGACCCTTTAGGAAGTGTTAATGTTGTATATATTTTTACATTATCTTCTTCTAAATAATCACTGTCCAGAAAGCACTCCATGTACAGTATTGGAGATATACTGGAACTGCTGGACAGTCTTCTGTGACTGAATTTTTTTAAAAAAATATTTTTATTAATTTCAGAGCGAAAGGGAGAGAGAGAGAGAGAAACATCAATGATGAGAGAGAATCTTTGATTGGCTGCCTCCTGCACACTCCCCACTGGGGATCGAGCCTGCAACCCAGGCATGTGCCCCTTGACCAGAATCAAACCCAGGACCCTTCAGTCTGCAGGTCGACACTCTATCCACTGAGCCAAACTGGCTAGGGCCTGTGACTGAATTTTAATCAGGGTTTGTAGGGAGAGTTTATAGAGTTGCTTAATCCCTCTCTTTCTCTCATTTTCATTTCCCTTTAACTTAAGCAGCGGGTGATACCTTGAAAAGTTTGAAGTCAATGGGATGTTTTTCTCACACTTGTGTCCTATCTAGGTTGTGTCTAGGGCAGTGGTTCTCAACCTTCTGGCCCTTTAAATACAGTTCCTCATGTTGTGACCCAACCATAAAATTATTTTCGTTGCTACTTCGTAACTGTACTGTTGCTACTTTTATGAATCATAATGTAAATATCTGATAAGTAGATTGGTCTTAGGCGACCTCTGTGAAAGGGTCGTTCGACCGCCAAAGGGGTCGCGACCCACAGGTTGAGAACCGCTGCCTTAGAGACTCAGCCATGAGGCCTTTTCTCCAGCCAATGCCTGCCTGCTCCCCACCTCTCTCTCCAGGACACATCATCATATTCTCCCCAACTCAACTCTTCTTTGCCTGTCATAACTCAAGATTTTCTTCTCTAGCTTGCAGGTCCCCATTATTTCAAATCTAGGACCAGCACAGTTTTAAAGTGTTCTTATTAAAACAATAAAGGGCTTACAGACAAGACTAGCTGCATTTTCACACCCTGGTTACCAAGAGCTGCAAATAATAATTCCAGTTGTTCAGTGATTTTTGCACTATCTCATTTGATCCCCTCAAGAATTCTGTGATGTACTTATTATTATGTTTTATCCATGAGGGTCCTGGGACTCACTCGAAGTTATGCAGCATATCTGAGTCGGAGTGTGGCACAGCTGGTGCTCACGCTCAGGTCCTTAGACTGCAGGTCAGTTGCTCTCTCCTTGACATTACAGCAGTGTCTCTAGAGAACACATGAGCAGCCAAACCCATCCAGGCCTCCATAGGCTTTCTGGCTACTGCTTTGGTGGAAGTCTAAGGTTTTAGAGAAGCTGGCCATTCTTAAAAGGAGAGTCTAGATGAAATTGAATGAGCTGGCCCTCACCTCTTCCTTGTCTGTGGATAGGTTCTTGGACTTGTAGTGCTGAATTTCTGAGACACAGAGAGAACCCTGTACCTTCCCACCTCACCAGGCACAGGGAAACAAGACGAGATTGGCTTTGATATTTGAGGCAAAGAATAACAATAAGGCATTTAATCTGCAAAATATTTACAGAGCTGATGTTTATAAGTGGTGGTGCTTCCTTCAATGCATTCAAAAGATAAAAATAATAGCTATATTTTCCTTCCTTTTCTTTCTCCTTATATATTTTTTTAAATATATATTTTATTGATTTTTTACAGAGAGGAAGGGAGAGAGATAGAGTTAGTAACATTGATGAGAGAGAAACATCGATCAGCTGCCTACTGCACACCCCCTACTGGGGATGTGCCCGTAACCAAGGTACATGCCTCTGACCGGAATCGAACCTGGGACCCTTCAGTCGCAGGCCGACGCTCTATCCACTGAGCCAAACTGGTTAGGGCTCTCCTTATATTCTTACTAGGTCCCTAGGCCTGGCCGGCAATCAGGGCCTATGAGGGCCTTCCAGCTGCCAGTCAGGGCCTTTCTTCGTTCCACGTTGCCCACTGGTGGTCAGTGGATGTCATAGCGAGTGATCGGTCTTCCGGTTGAACTTCCACAGGGACAATTTGCATATTAGACTTTTATATTTATAGATTCCATGAGCAAATGGCACTCTAAAAATGACAAAATGAGGCCAATGTTTCTCTCACTTGGCCCTTGAATTTTATAGTCAAACTTGTTTAAAAAAAAATAGAAGTGATTTTATTTTCTGCTCCTTTAAATGGAATATTATTTTTTAAAGTTAGATTGTAAATAGTTAAACTTAATTCATTTTAATTTATTCTTATGTATATTATAGGTCTTAGTTTAAACTAAAAGAGACCAGAAAATTGCTAAGCTCTATCCTGTCTCTAATGTTCTATGAGTTTACCCAGGAAGTAGAAATTCAGTGAGACCATCTCATAAAAACTCTTGTTATAGAAAGTACTAGTTTTTAAATGCCCCCAAATAATGACAAATTAAAATGTTAAATTATAACTGAGAGAGCACCAAAATTTCATGACCTCTGAAAATGCAGCTATACTCTCTCAGCATTTTGATAATTCACTATATCTTAGTTTAGTTTAATATGTAATATTCCTATTGTCCTCCTTAATCCTGAAACTGGAGAAAATCAGATATAATGCCCAGATTGATGAATATTTGCGTAAGTCTCAGCAACACAAGAACATTCACCAGACCTTACATTTGCCTGTCAAAAACTAGAGTTAAGGCGCAGGGAGGCAGGTTTTTGGAGAGAATGAGAAAATCACTCCAGTCTCCTTACCAGGTATACGATGATGCGCACCATAAATCTGATTCCCGTAGTTTCCAAACAGGAATTCAAGAAAGTGAGAATGGGGTTCAGAGTGGTGGGGTTCAGAGTAGCAATTCTCCTCCCTGACTCCAGGTTCCCATAGACTCAGAGGAAGGGAGCGGGATGCATCCTTTGAGGTGGAATTTGAATTTCTCCCTTTCTTCTCATCTTCTGTGAAAGCATTCGTGTAACCAACCTGCACATCCTGTTCAGATGTGCTTCCCTGTGGACCTGCCAGCACAGGTTTACCCAGGATGCCTGGAGCTGACTCCCTGGGCCAGAGTTCTTGCCCAGGAAGAACAATTTTACCCACCAGGCATTGGGAGCAGTCATTCGCCAAATAAGTTGGCAGTTTTGCCTCTCCTGATGGGCACAGTCCCTCCCTTCACCTCTCCAGCTTTGCTGCCACCTGCCCCGATTCAGTTTCAGAGCCACACAACAAGATCTGCTGGAGTTACGTGACCAGCATCAGCTTGGAGGGTGCATCCCTCTGTAAGAACCACATGTAAAAGAAGCAAAGAATTAGAGATTTTTAGAGGAGAAGGGGTGTTGAGAGACCCTAGCACAAGCCTCTCATTGTTTAGAAGAGGAAATTAAGACCAACGATGTCAAAGTAGGGGAAAACGAAAATGCCTTCTACTACCAGTCCAATGTCCTTTCGCATTCTGCTTGCCGTGGCATGATTCACATATTGGAGATAAACTCCTCCCTGTGTGCAGAAGAATATGAAGAGTAGAAACAGTTCCCTTCTGTCCCGTTCCCCTGCTCATTTGCCTGGAACAGAGATGACTTGAAGGTGCTGTCATTAGTGGAAATGCAAACCGACTTTGTCAAACTGTTCTACAGAATGGCCGCTTGATGGCACTGTGGCCGGCAGGCAGAGCCCACCGCCTGCCTCTTCAGATGCTTGTCAGTCACACTGGCTGTTCCAGAGAAGTCCTGGTCTCATAGCAACAAGACAGGAAAATTGCTGAGCACCCAGAGACAGCTGTAGATTAACTAATCAATCAGTGTGTTCAAAACACAAAGCATCTAAACACTGGGAAAATTCCAAAATAATTAATACCTTTTATAGACGTGAAGTCACTAGTCAAAATATTATTTTAAACCCATTTTACTAATTGTATCGTTAAAAAAACAACCACCATCAGACCACGAAACTGGCAGTTGTTTCACCCACACTTACCAGGGCTTCTCTCTTTCCTGCTCCTTTTATCATTTGACTCTGAGAATTCATGGACCGTTTCATACCAGTGTAATCTAGACTTTCCCTAAAAGTAAATGTTCGTATGCTCCTGGTAAGTAGGCAGTTAAATTAATTTTAGGTCCATTTCATTTCCTCAGACCCTCTTGAATTTTTTGAGCCCCCACAATTTGGGCCATTTTAAACTTCTTGCTCAACTGAAAACTTCTAATCCAAAGCTCTGTATTCTTTCTCAAAAGGAGTCTCTTTAAAAGTATGTGTTGCTTTAAAAACCCTGTCAACCCCATATAATTTGTAGAATGTATGATTTTTAGTTCTGCAGGAAAATGACCCCCACAGGTGCTGGGCTCTGCAGTGCTGAGCCGTGTGTAACCTAGATGGCTACCAAAGTAACGAACAGGTGGGGAGCGTATACAGGTGGAGACGCTGGAAAAGGGACAACTGACTAAGTGACTCACGGGACGGAGCAGGATGGTGTGGATATCATCCAGCTTCTCAGACTGGCGGGCAATTGAAAACGTATGAATTGTTTATTTCTGCAATTCTCCATTCAGTATTTTCAGACTGTGGTTGACAAAGGGTAACTGAAACCTCAAAAAGTGAAAAACACGGTGAGGGGGGACTACTGTATTGCTAAAGAGAGCCTCCACCTATATACCATTTTAGGGGCAGGCATGAAATAGCTACAAAGAGTTCTGAAACATGAGACCTACAACACTACATATTTAGATTCTAGCTCATTAAATAAACGTTTATCTTCAGATGTTTAAAGTCTAATAATAGTTAAGCATAAGTGAATGTTTTTAAATTTAATGTAATCCTTTACCACATAAGAAGCAGTTTCTCATAACTTGTATTTAGCTTATCAATTACTTATTCTAGGAAAGTTACCCTCTCGTTTTTTTTTTTTTTAGTTGATTCCAGAGAGAGAGGAGAGGAGAGAGACAGAGACAGAGAGAGAGGCATTAATGTGAGAAACATTGATCAACTGCCTCCCCTAGGAACCCTGACCAGGGGTCGAACCCACAACCTTTTGGTGTACAGGACAATGCTCCAACCAACTGAGCCACACCGGCAAGGGCATCCTCCCTCTTTTTCTAATAGATGAGGAAACAGGCTGAAAAATCAAATAATTCAGGGTGACTCAGATAATGGATCCAAGACCAGTTTTCTGCCTAAATCTTACACTCTTTTCACTACTTTATTCTTATACATAGTTCAGTATAGTGAAACAGACAATTTGAGATATCTCTGGTGAAGATATTTTATTTTTCATAAAAATATAATTGTACAATGCTCTTCAGAGAAAGAAAAATCCCTTCAATGCCCCCAAATACCATGTGGTTTAACAGTAATCTTCCTCTCCCTTAAAACTAAATATGTAATTAACAATAAGCAACTGATATATTGTGAAATATAGCATTTATGTTTCCATTTATTTTAACTAAAGGCAAGTCCAGTTTAAACCTACACTTTTTGTAATAAGCCAAATCAAGTCTATCATAACTCAAAGATGATAAAAGAAAATGCTAAATGGTGAAGCTGATAAATACTGCCAATTAGCTGGTAAACTGTGATATGAATTTGTTGCAATAAGATAGATTCTGATTTAAATACAACAGAAATATTTTAGATAAAATAGAAAAAAAATTTAAGAACTCAACCATATCTTAAAACTTGACCTGGTCAGACTTATTCTGTATTATATTCAGTCACCGTATTATATGGCAGGTCTATGCTAAATTAGTGACAGATTATGACTGGTCTAAATATACAAACATATTTCCCCCCCTAACTTCCTTTCTGAGGGTAAAAAAGAAAAAGAGAACATCCCTCTGACTCAGAGAGCGAGGAGAACAGCACTGACCCAGAGGGACGGAGCTCACTGATCCTCACCCTTCGCTGTGCCCCCTCGGCCTGTCATTACAGGTACAGGAGAGATGCTAGGTGTCAGTGTGCTGCTCCCTCACTGAAATGGGGAAAGAAATGCTCCAGCTGTTTTAATCAGTGACATTTATTGACATGCTTCAAGTGGCCAAAGCGTGCAGCGAGCACAATTCCCAAAGCAATCAAACATTCCTTTTTAAAACCAAGGGACTTTCTGTTGGTTTTGATCTACTCCAAAAGACCCAATACATAGGTTTAGGAATAAACTCAAATAAATGGTAATTTACTTTCAACCCCAAATTATACATCTTCTACCTGACCTGAGGACAGAGTCACTGCTCTTGTAAAGGTACTGGGGCTTGCGGGGGGGGGGGGGGGGGGGAGATTTGGGGGAGATATAGCTCAGATAAATGACCCTGTAATTTAAAATTGCAACCAGAGAAGAAATACTTCAGCACAATGGAGACATTCCATTGAAGAGCCACATTCATTTTGGAATGTTTGCTTTGAAAACAACTCTTCTGGGGAATTCGAAAGGTACTAAACAAAGTAACACAGAATAAGTACATCTTGCTTGGGTTGTTTTGCAAAATAAAAAATATACATTTGAGTAGACCATATGGCAAAACAGACCCATTAAAACCTGAACTCTATATTTAAAACACTTAAATTCTGAAAGCCTGAATATTAACAATCCTTTATCTATATTTGTGATCCTAAAAAGACATTAAATACTCTTAAACCCCCCTGTCCACCAAAACATAGAGAGACCCAACAGCCTGGGCTAGTGGTATATCAGTAGTCGCACAGGACTGGACTAGAGATCTGAGTTTGCAACCTAAGCACAAGAGATCTTTAGGAACTCAGCTAAGGGGAGGCACTTTATTCAAATGCATAGCCTAAGAGAAGGGGTGGGGGAAGTACCTTGTTATCGGAAACTGTGCGGTCTATCTCATGTTCCTCCTCATAGACCATTTCATAACAAAACATATTTTGTTTGGAAGCCAAATATTTGCTTCATTAGAGCCAAGGACAATTATAATTTAGCAGCAGCAGGGCACACAACTCCTGATTTAACTATGGGAAAGAGAAGAGAGACTCTCAACGGGGGAAATCAGAAGATTTCTAGGTCTATTTGAGTGTATCATAGTATGAGCTGGATTCCTCAACCATCCCTCCACTGGTGGCCAGGGAGAAGTGAATGTCGCTTTGATGGAACTGGAAAGGACTGCTCTGCCCTTGTGCACCTCCTAGTGTGGTGCTGCGCATAACTCTAGCTCCAGTGTTTCACTCCAGCGTGGAGGCGTAGCCGGGCCTGAACCAGATGCACACCTACAGTGTGTTTCGTTCTGGCTCAGAACACATTCATAAGGGAATTCATGTCAAGGAACAGAGTAAGTGTTTTGGTTATGGCTACAGCCATTAGGTCTATCAGCAGTTTGTCCCTCATTTTGTTCCAGATCTCTTGAGGCAGAAACTCAATCTCAGCAGCTAATTTTAATCTATTCTCTTTAGGAAAATTTTCCAAGTTAGTTGACTACACAAGGAAATATGTGTGAACATTCACTCCTGCCCTCCCCACATACACATACAATAGACATACAATAGAAACACATACATACGTATACACCCTGGATTGTCAAGATGATGTATGCTTCTGAAATGCCTAAAAGGTTATTTCTTGTTTAAAAATAAGATTTGAATAATTATTCTCCAAGTATGGATTAGGCCCTAGCAAACTGTTATAAATACAGTTTGAGAAGACAGCAACAAAAGTTTTAAACAGAGGCTGTCTTGAGGGCTTTCCTGATGGATGCTGTTAACATGTACATTATTTAAAACAGGCATATCATTATGGATTATAAAAATAGAAATGTATATATTGGTTAATACAGATTCACAGCTTATGCTGGAATGGCTCACAGGAGAAATCTTGGTTCATGCAGAAAATAGACGTTACTCAAGTACATATAAAGAAATAAAATTAGGTCCTTAAGGCTAAGAACTTAGTCATCAGCCCATTTGGTTTCTCTTTGCAGGGCAATCAAAAACATGAAAGGAGGTGACATCTAAACACATATACACATACAATTACATGGAAAGAATATAAATTAACCAATAAAGCAATGTGGAGTTAAGGTGCAAAAATACAATCTTTACCCATTTTTCTCTACTCCTGTGTTTTCAAGCATTACAACATATTAAATGCCATGGGTGGCAATACCAACCAGAATGTTTGTACATTTTTCTAAGTGTTAAAAGTTAAAGCAAAATCCTTTGAGATCCAGGATCACACATTTGGTAGAAACTGCAGATTTACAGAGATGACTGTGGAGCAGTAGGTAGTAATACAATCTTGTCTATTCATCCTTCATAGGAATCAGGATATTGACTTCAATCACTGACTCAACATTTTATATGATCTTCACCCTGAAAAACAAATCAAAGTTACCAATGTAAGAATGGTTTTAAAGTCAATGAAATTTAATCTGTTTTTAAAAAGGCATGAAAAAACTTTTTAAAGTTTGGTATCTAGCCCTGGTCGGTGTGGCTCAGTTGGTTGGAGTGTCGTCTCATGCATTGGAAGGTCGTGGGTGCAGCTCCTGATCAGGCCATATGCTCGGGTTGCAGGTTTGATCCCTGATTGGGGAGTGTGGAGCATAGGGGAGGCAACTGATCCATGTGTCTCTCACATCAATGTTTCCCTCTATATATTTCCCATGCCCCATCTCCAAAAAAATCAATAAAAAAACTTAAAGTTTGCTATCTATAGGAAGGCTATTTTAAAATACAGACTGAAGGAAAACTGAACGGATTTGCCTTTTTATTTCCTTAATTCAATTTAGATTAAGCAAACATTACCTCATCTAATAAAAGTTAACAAGCCAGTACTTCAGTTTTATAAAATTTTTAAAAAAATAAAATGTTTATGATATTTCCTAATAACTATTTCAAGTGCTCCCAAAGCAACCCCAATGATGAAGAAATCAATGACATGACATCTTCATTCTAAAATCTGTACAGTCTCCTTAACAAATGGGGCTGGGACAACTGGATATTCACATGCAAAATAATTAATTTAGACCCCTACCTCATACCATATAGAAAAATTAACTTAAAATGGATCAATGACCTAGATGTAAAAGCTAAAACTAAAAAACTCTTAGAAAAAAACATAAGGGTCAATCTTCATGATCTTGGATTTGGCAATGGATTGTTAGATATGACATACAAGGCACAAACAACAAAAGAAAAATAAACTGGACTTCCTCCAAATTAAGATCTTTTGTGCACCAAAGGACATTATCAAGAAAAAGAAAACCTATAGAATGGGAGTAATATCTGAAAATCATATATTTGGTAAAAGAATCCATAATACATAAAGAACTCTTACAACTGAACAATAAAATGAAAAAGAACTCAATTAAAACATGGACAAGGGACTTAAAGATACATTTCTTCAAAGGAGATATACACATGGCCAACAAGCACATGAAGAGATGCTCAACATCATTAGTCATTAGAGTAATGCAAATCCAAACCACAATCAGGCACCACTTCACACCCACCAGGAAGGCTATAGTTTTTAAAAATAAAAAATAAAAAGTGTTGAAAAGATGCAGAGAAATAGGAAGCTCCATATATTGCTGGTGGGAGTGTAAAATATTTCAGCCACTGTGGAAAACAGTGTGTGGTTCCTGGAAAAGTTAAATATAGAATTGCCATATGTCCTAGCAATTCCACTTCTAGGTATATACCCAAAAGAATTGAAAACAGTTACTCAAACACATGCTTGTACATACATGTTCATAGCAGTACTGTTCACAATAGCCAAGAGATAGAAATAAAAATCCAGAAATGAATGAACGGATAAACAAGTTGTGGTATCCATATATAAAGGGGTATTATACAACCCTAAAATGGGATGAAGTACTGGTATATGCTGCAATGTGAATAACCTTGAAAACATTATGCTGAGTAAAAGAAGCCAGACACAAAAAGTCACATGCTGTAGGATCCATTTATATAAAATGTCCAGATTAGATAAGTCCGTAGAGACACAAAGCAGATTCATAGCTTCCAGGGGCTGGAGGGAGAGGGTAATAGTGAGTAACTGCTGTGATGAGTTTAGGGTTTTCTTTTGGAGTGATGAAATGTTTTGCAACGAGATAGAGGTGGTGGTTGCACAACATTTTACATGTAATAAATGCCTCTGAATTGTTACTTTAAAATGTTAATTTTATGTTATGTGACTTTTGCCTTAATAAAATAATTCTTTATAGTGATGGGCCACTACACAAGACACAGCCTGGACTAGGTGAGGACCTGGCACATACACCTCTGCTATTTCTTCATCTATAAAATAAAAAGTGTGACACCTTCACATAATTATTGGAGGAAATACTTAAGACAATTTAAGTGAAAATACTTGGCAAACTGTAATGCAAAATACAAATAAAAGGTATTATTATTATTAACAATAACTAGAATGGTATACTCCCATTTATGGAGTAGGTCAACATAATAAAAAAACATTTCCATAAATTTATCAGTTGCACTTTATAGACCTCATGTAAAATGCATGTCAGTATTTATAATCTATTCATTTCAATTGCTTATTAGTGTATTATAAACATCAACATTTTATTTATTTAAAGATAAATATACAGAGGGAAAAAAGTCATACGGAGGCAAGTGGTCAATAGAAATCCTACCTGAAGACCCTCCTCTACGTACACAGAAACTCTCCAGGTACTGTACTCACAGGAATTGCTGTTAGCGTCTGTCTTCCCAGCCTTCATGTGCCGGGCTGAGTTCTGCTGGGATTTGCTCTGCTCTTCTCCAGTCAGTAGGGCCTTTATTTCAGAAGGGATTTTTCCTTGGTCCATTGCCATGCACCACTGCTTGTACTGAAATATGTGAAATATACTTAAGTAAAATTTTACTGGTCAGAGTTCAGGAACCACTGGTAGAAATGCTAAGAACTCCCATGTCAACAAGTCAAATTGGCTGCTGGGAATTCCATCCTCCATTGTACTTCCTGTTTCCAACCTAGGACATGGATGAGGCCTGCCATCTTTCACAAGAGGGTGAAAAACTGCTGCTGAATCTTCTGATGACATACTGGAGTACTGCTCAGATTAAAAAGGCCCCTCTGGTTAAAAGAATGTCTCCCCACAGTGCGCTACCAATTAGAATTCATCTCTTTTGGCTAATGATCACATTATTACTTCTATTCCTAAAATAAATACTTTTGTAATTCCTTTCTCTCTTTCATAAACATTCACTAAACATCTACTTTCTTTTTTATAATATAATTTTATTGATTTCAGAGAGGAAGGGAGAGGGAGAGAGAGAGAGAAACATCAATGATGAGAGAGAATCATTGATTGGCTGTCTCGTGCACGCCCCCAACTGGGGACAGAGCCCACAACCAGGGCATGTGCCCTTGACCAGTATCGAACCCGGGATCCTTCAGTCCACAGGCAGACGCTCTATCCACTGAGCCAAACCAGCTAGGGCATCTACTTTCTACCAGAGTGCCGGAGTGTGTACTAGGAATTAGGGTATAAAAATATTAATTACTCCAAAGACTATGCCTTCAAGTGGCCTACATTACAGAAAGTGATAAATAATTATAGCATAAGTCAAATTCAGTATACAAAAAAAAAAATTACTGAATAGTATATCTGAACTCTCTTTATGCCCTAACCGTATTTTCGTACCTGCTAAAAAGTGGAGGTTGCCTGTCCTAGTTTTGTAATGATCATGGTACTATTATTTCTCTCTTCTCCAACCTGTCACCTCCTCCCTTGAGCTCACAGTAATGGGGTTTCAATTCTCTTTTACCTATTCTCTTTTACATTTCTACAGCCACCACCCAAAATCTGAATGAATAAATGAAAGAATGAAACATGCCAAATAAATGTTTAAACAAATGGTATCATACTATTCATATTGTAGCATATTGTTATATTGCTTTTTCCACTTAGCAATATATTGTAAATGTTTTTTCTATATCAAGAAATATATAGGTGTACTATGATTTTTACTGGGTGCAAAGTAGTCCAATATATGAATGTAATATCATTTACTTAACCAACCCCTTATTATTGTATATTTGGGTTATTTTCCATTATTTTTCTATCATAAATACTCCCTCAATGAAATAGTCATGTACACTCCACTCCTACTAGTAGTGTATGAAAATGCTTATTTGCCCACATCCTGAATGACCAATAAATATGCTTTCCCATGTCTGTCAAATGAATCAATAGGTGAAAACTGGTTTCTTCATGTTTTAATGCTTTGACTGTGAAGCTTAGGTTGATTTTTTTCATGCATTTATTGACAGACTTTCTTACCATTTCCAGTTCCTCTCTGAGGGCACATATGGCTCTTTCCCGACTGGATACCAATTCTTCCAAATACTGATACCTCAGTTTCTTTCTGGCCCGGCATTCTCTTGCACTCTGCCGGCTCCTCTCAAGTTTTGCCTTCAAGTCAATTTTGGCTGGCTTCCGACCACGTTTGCCAGGCTTCTTTACTTTGCCTCCAATCACCTTCAGCAAGAGAGAGAAGAAATAATTTTTTGTCTTAGTTCTGTGTCTAGGAAAGTGACTATGGCTGCATACTAGCATGGAAAATATTTATAATAATAAGTTAATGAAGAATGGAACTCAAAAAGCATAATCCCATCAAATGCTTTATGAGGCTTTGCTTCATAATTTTTTTTTCTGGTACCTTTGATACTATGAATTTGAGAGCAGAAATAATATAAGTTTTCATTATTTCTTCAATAATAAAATTCAGATAGTTTAACAATAAACTTTATAAGCCATATGTAACTGGATAATAAAAACTAAAAGATTGCTGAATTTTTATTGACTTGATAAAATAGTAAGTTAAAAAAATCAATATTCAAAATTGTAAGTTCAGTATGATCTCAATGTTATAAAACAACACAAAGAAGAAAGGATGTTATTAACAAAAGGTCAACAAATATTTCTCTGATAGGTATGATTATAAACAGCTTTTTCTCACCTGTATTTTTAATGATTTTTAAATATTTACAATTAGAAAAACAAAATTTGTATGTAAAATTATGTATATATAAAAACAAATAGGTATCCTAAGCAATTTGACGATAAATTCCCTCTTCAAATGTGTTGAGCTCAAAAGAACACACAGGCAGTCCCTGAAATCCTCAGGATACTTCTCTTCTACCTTTATTTATTATTTTTTAAAACAATTCTTTATTGTTGAAAGTATTACATATGTCCCCCTTTCCCCCTTCCCCCCCTGAACCCTTTCCGGCCCTCCCCCTGCCCCCAGGCCCTTAGTACCCTACTGTCTGTGTCCATGGGTTATGCATATATGCATACAAGTCTTCTCTCCTGCTTTTAGAAGCCTATAATTATTGTAAAATCTCCTACATTGTCTCAGGAGATTTCTACCCAATATTCATTTACCTGCATAGGCACAATTTTTTGGTGACTAGCAAAGTAACTTAATCTCCTTCATTGTTTAGTTTTGGAACCTCCCCAAGCTCTTATACAAGATGTAACCATGAGGATGATGAAGTTTTACATACATGAGCCTGAACTTACACATCAAATAACTTTTTTTTTTAAAGAAGTCCTTCAAAAGCGCGGGGGGGGGGGGGGGGGCGGGGGGGTGTACATTTATTCCAATGAACAAGCTTGTTTGGAAAATGCTTCAGGAGCCAATTTCTGACAAGCCACAATACCATATGCCTTTGGAGGCTACGTTATTTTAGAGCAATAGATTTTTCTTTAAATTCCCAAACAACTGGATTATCCACTTTGTTTATCTGATGAGGTTCTGAAGGATGTCCAGTTCTTTCTGAAAGTTACCCTCAGGGAATAAAAAGTATACTGAAAGGAATATTGCGAAGGCTTTAAAGGCCATTCTAAAAGAGAAGATGCCAATCAAACACTGGCAGATCATTAGAATACCTGCAGAAGCCTTCCCAGGTAACAAAACTCAAAGGATTTGTTTGAAATCACTATTAATATCATACACTAACAATGCCCTATAAAGATCAGATCATTACTAAGTATAATGGTTGGGTCAAGAAAACCACACTTTAAATGTGGATCAGCCACATTTACCAGACCCTGTATCATAACATGATGGTTAGCCACTGCATCTAGCATTTTATAGGATGGCTCTGAAATGAAATTGAAGGGGGGAAAAAGTCTTTCCTTTCCACCACCATCTTGAAAGCTAGCTGCTTCAGTACTACTCCCAAATTAGTTTCAACTTTTCAAAAACTGGTCTTTTAAAGCTATTCTATTCTGCATCATCATGTCTTTGTTCCAATATAATAATATATGTCTCAGGAAATTTTCCCTCAGGGTCAAATATTTGATTAGCAATTCCAGGATGACTATCTGGTCCAAATATTACCATGGGCTAAATTATGCTTATGTCACATCAACTGCACAATTTTAATAAAACGTTTTGAAATCGCCCTCCATTAAAACAAAGTGTACTTGCTTAGCTACAGCTTTTAAAAAGCAATATATTTACAGCAGAAACTCTTGTCTACAGTGAAATAAATAGTAATCACATCTATTCTTTATGTTGTAAAATGAGTCATCACACAACACTATCTATATTGCTGTTTTTAATTAATGCAGGAGTGGCTGCTTTGAGAAGCCAACAAGAGAACACAGAGTACTTTACAGATTTCATTGATTTTTGAAACACACCTAGCACAGTCATAAAAATCAAACAAAAGTTATAACCCTTTGTTTAGTTTTCATGGTAGCAAAATATTTAAATTGGAACTATTTTATTCCCTTTTTTTATTAGAAAGGCAGAGTAAATGAGTCCAGGGTTCCTGTATCTTATGTCACCTCCTGTAAAATTACATTTTAAGTCACATAACACCACTTCTCTAGCTTAACTTTTCCTCGGGAATAAACTGAATTTTTGGCTTTTGGTGCAAGCTAAAATCTCATCAGTGTACAGTTTTCAAGAGAGTCAAGTATATCACAGGATTATTGTAAATTTTAAGTATAATAATGTGTGACAGCACTTTGTAAAGGAAAGGTTATTATACAAATGTAGGTTACTATACTAGTTGCCAACTATAGTAGTTAACGAAACTTTATATATTTCATAAGCCATAAAGATGGCGGGGTGAATAGGGGAAGTTAATTAGAAATTAGGAACCAGAAACTAACACTGAAATCAACCTCACAAATTCCTTAAATATCCCTGGGCCAAAAATAATTCTTACCTATATTTCATAAATTTTCACAAACTCAGTGATAACCATATTGTCCCCTTGCTCTCTCCTATTTCTTCTGTGAGGAAGCTTTTTTTCTCATCTGTATTTTTTATGGTTTTTGACCGTTTCTAATTTATGTGTTCAAAAAGGCTAGGAATTAAGATAAAACGACTGGATTCAGCCAAGAGAGAGTTCCTGATAATTCTACATTTAACCGTTATAGAGAAAGACAGAATAGTTTGCAAAGGCCTGAGTGTAGAGGGCACAGGCTTCCCAGTCAACAGGTTTAACTTCCGCAGAAAGAGGGGCATGACTGTAGCTGCGTGCTCTTTAGGGGCTTATGAAAAGAGGAGGTCTCCAGGGTTCAGATTAAATCCTGTTTGAAAGGCGCTTGAATCATTTTAGGCACAAGAACAACTTAAATGCAGGGCTCAATCGGGGTGGGCAGGGAGGGCGCACTCACAGTGGACAAGGCCTTGAGTTAGGCATGCTCTCTCATATTACCTCACACCACTTTAGGTAAGGTAAACCCTACATCCTCATATTTTTCAGGGAAAGGGGAACAATTTATTCAACAACCATTTATTGAATACCCACTATGCCCCAAACACTGTAAAACTCTAGGAATATTAATATAAGACAGGGTCCTTACTTTTAATGTATTTAGACTCGTGAAACACAGCAGACAGGAAATAAACAATAACATTATAAAGGGCAGGATAATTGTATATACAGGGGAGCTGGTAGCGGACACACACACACAGATATGCATAGCGAGCTCTTTACTTCATATATGACAAATTTTTTTTTATGATGACAAAATTTTAGTTCAGAGATTTTCAATGTCAGAGAAGGGTCTAGACCAGTGATTGAGAACCTATGACACGCATGTCAGAGGTGACACGCGAACTCATTTTTTTGGTTGATTTTTCTTTGTTAAATGACATTTAAATATATAAAGCAAATGTCAAAAGTATAAATCTTTGTTTTACTATGGTTGCAAATATCAAAACATTTCTATATGTGACACGGCACCAGAATTAAGTTAGGGTTTTTCAAAATGCTGACACGCCGAGCTCAAAAGGTTCGCCACCACTGGTCTAGACCCAAGTCCTTTGATTTGCATTATAGCAACTTGTCATAAGATAACTCACTGTCATCAAGCATGACTATTCTCCCTAGGTTCCTAGGTAATGCTCTTTAACTTGAACATATAATTCCCCAAAAAGGCTCTACCTAAAACTGACAGGTGTTAAATACACACTGCTATATTAATGCTATGTAGTCATTCATTTAATCCAGCTCACTGTGGCATTAGGCACTTGGGAAGGCAGTGGTGAGGTTAAGTAACAAACCTGTTCATTTTATGCTTCCTTGAAATTTTTGTTTACCTATTGTGAATCTCCACACCCACCCACTGAAGTTATGCCAATTTATTACTTTATAAAATCTCCTCCTCTCTATTCCTACTACCTACATTAGGCAGGGCCCTCAGAGATTATTACAATAGGTTCCCAATGGGTCTCCTACCCCCCCTTTTACCTTCCTTTTCTATCCCCCCTTCCCTTAGTTATCCATCTTGCAAAGAGCTGCCAAAAGAACATTTCTTTTCAATTTATTATGATTGTATTTTTAATTTAGTGTATTTTGGTGTGTTTTTCTTCATTGTAAAAGAATAATACCTGATCATTACAGGGAGGATGAACTTTAATGGCCCTTTGGCCATGTCACGCTCAAGCTCAAGAGAAGACCTTTGGCTCAGCACTACTTACTAGGTCACCACATCCAGTATACGAGTTTCCTGTGGCTGCTGTAACCATTACCACAAACTTGGTGGCTTAAAACAACTTTAATGGCCCTGTACAGAAAATTTGCCAATTCCTGCTCTAGTCTGTAACAAAATACTTATTTGCCAGTTCAATAAGCTTTAGAACAGGATATTCCCTTTTCCCCATTTTCTGGGGGACTCCTATTCTTCCTTACAGATTCATTCCTACTGTGTGGCCCATGGCTGACATAACCAGACAATTAGGCATCCATTCTAATACCCCCAAACCATTTTGCCTCTACTGCCTTCATTTCTTACTTCACTATATTGTAATTATTTTCCTATGTGTCTGCCTTGCCCACTGAAATGTAAGCTCCTGAGAATAGTTACAAACTCCTATTGACCTCTGTATGTCTACTGTCTAGCATAGTGCCTATACATATTTGGTGTCCAACAAATGTCTGATAATTAACCAAAAAAAATGAACTTTTCTGAGAAGAGCAAAACATTATTTAAACTCCAATTTCAATTGGTTTGTGTAGTATTAAAATTACCCCTTAGGGTTAAACTATCTGTAGAGGCAACCTAGCTAAAATGTTCATGTAACCTAGATCGGAAAGGCAGGCACTTTAAAATATTAATATCTACTGTCAGGTATTTATTTAGTAGATGAGGTGGCTCGTCTGCCTTAGTCTCATGGAAAGTATTGATGGAATAGAAAAACAGAAAAGGCAGAAAATGTCTGTGCGTTGTGGTGCTGCCCAAGGAGGGTAGCTCCAACTGTAAAGGAAGGCTAAGGGGCCAATAGTGGGGACTTCAGGGGCCAAAGCTCAGGTCTGGGAACGTCAAAGAGATTTTTTTGACTAACTTAAAATTTTTGCAAGAACTAGCGCTACTCACAACAACTGAATAGAACAAAAGAACCTGTCTTCTAACCTAAGGAAGATGTAAGAAACCTCACTTTCAGATAACTGTGGGTCAGGCAGGTGGAAAGGAAGTATGGAGGAGAACAGTGGCCCACAGAAACATATTGTGACCAGCAGCTGGCCACCCTCTCATCAGCCCCTCAATTGGAACTTGATGCCCTAAACTGTCAGGCTGGGCAATAAAGTATGGTGGTCTTTTATCAATTCATAGTCTGCGACAAGAACATATCTGGTCAAGGATATTTCAATTTACTCATTCATTCATTCACTCAATAAACATAAAAGTCAAATATAAAACAAGAGCCTTCTGTCTATGATCAAAGCCTCTGAAAATATCACATTTCAATTTTCTTTGTAACTGAATGGAGCAGGTCAGGGAGAAAAGGCTTTCATAAGAAAAAGCACTTTTTTGTAGAGGTGGGCATGCAGGCAGGCTCACATAATCTGACAGTTTAGGGCAGCAGTTGCCAACCTTTTGGACCTCACGGACCACCAGTGGTCCGCGGACCACCGGTTGGTGACCGCTGCTCCAAAGGTTTCCTTAAACCAGTGGTTGCCAACCTTTCGGACCTCACGGACCACCAGTGGTCTGCGGATCACCGGTTGGTGACTGCTGGTTTAGGGCACAGTTTAAGTTCATATCATGTCCCATCCCATTGCCCCTATCCCATTTGGGGGCATAGTTAGCAGCAAAGGGTAGTTCACAAGTAAACAGAGCCACAAAAGTTACACAACAGAATGCACTTAAGAATTAGTAAAATGAGCCCTAGCTGGTTTGGCTCAGTGGAGAGAGCGTGGGCCTGGGGACTGAAGGGTCCCGGGTTCAATTCTGGTCAAGGGTTGTGGGCTTGATCCCCAATAGGGGGTGTGCAGGAGGCAGCAGATCAATGATTCTATTATTGATGTTTCTATCTCTCTCTTCCTCTCTGAAATCAATAAAAATATATTTAAAAAAAAGAATTAGTAAAATGAGCATGTTAGGTGCCTACTACACTGTGCTGAGGACCAAGGAAGTCACTGCAAGGTAATACAATAATAACATTTTTTGAGTGCCTACTATGTGTTATAGACTCTGTACTCGAGGCATTATTTCTAACCCTCAACAAAGCCTGTGAAGGAGGTACTAACCAACTGACGGGCGGAATGTAAGTTCAGAAAAATTAAAATAACTTAGCTAAGATTTGTTCCTTCCCAACTTAGAGATCTACTCGGTATTTGAACGCTGCTACTTGTAGCACTTTCCCAAGCCCTCAGTTTTAGATATCCAATACAGCTCTTGCTTTATTTTTCATTTTGTTATCATCTGCATACTCTGGCTGGTTGGCTCAATGAAACATATTAAAAAAGCCCAGGTACATTAGGGCATTCTCTGTAATGCCACTCTGTTCCAACTCAATTCAATCACTATTAACAACCAGTACTCTATGCGGTATTAGGCACAATCCTAGACACTTGAGAGGCAAAGCTGCACCCACATTCAGATTTGTCCTGCTCTTACTCCAGGACGCAGAATGTGGAGAGCTCCTGGCAAACTCATTTATCACCACCGATGAAAACAACTCAGGATACAGAATCTTTCTAAAGGGAGGGCCTCCCATGATCATCCTCTGTTTCTTGACCTGCTCATTCAAATACTGCCTTTCTATCATTGCTGCTCCTGTTCGCTTCATCTTCTTCCTGTTCTCTGGCCTCACTGTCAGTGTTTGTCATCCTTTGTGCTCTCACCAGCACAGCTCCCATATGTCCAAGCCCCAATCCTCACCTTCCCTTCAGGAACCTGAGACGCCATCACCCATACCTAATGTGAAGAAGAAGCGTGTTATGTGTGTGAGTATGGACGTTTGTATGTACTAGGAAGACAATACAATTTTGCAGGACTGTAACAACTGGAGCCCAGAGAAAGGCAGGACTGGGCACTGCCGAAGCCTTGTTACTTAAGGGCTGTTTCACACCGTCTGACTGCGGAAAGCAGCCCAGTCTTTCTGTACATGACACTTAAATATTACTCACCCAAACCTATGACAAGCAGTCAAAGTGAAAGTGGTGTATTCAGAGACACTATTCATCCACAGACATTTGAAATGGATTTTGTTTTCCACACTCATTAAAGATTTCAGAAACTGCTGGTTTCTAAATTCTTTCATAAAAACAGTGAATTAATAAAGAATGAAAACCCAATTTATTTTGTGTACCTGGGACCCTATAGGAAGTAAGTTATGAATAGTCTACCCCTGAAATTTAATTTCATTATTCTAGGCAAAACAATAAAATTTTTTGTACCCCCTAAGAGTTTGCTTGTTTTAGAAGTAACTCCTAGGTGGGTTTATAGCGAAGTAAAGTAACTCAAAATCTTAAGCATTTTTCTTGGACTTCTTTGAGATTACTGAAGACTTTGAGAAAGTTATTAAATGTTTCAAAGGCGTGAAAAGGAAACAACTGAAAATTATGTAGACTATTCTGTGAGAGTCTCAAATTAAAAAAAAATTATAGAACAATATGTTATTTTGGCATTCTTAAACAGCCATAACATTATTTTCTGGGAAAGATAAAGGATACAATATGTGGATTTAATTTCAAAATTAACACTAAAAGAGCAAGCTAGCAAAGGCTTTTTGGAAAAGTTATTTTCTGATTTTTCTGGAATGTTTAGAACTCCCCCTTTCTGTCTGGGAAACACAACTTCCTATTAGGAGGGGTTTACTACTTCAC
Source organism: Myotis yumanensis (assembly GCF_028538775.1). NCBI lineage: Eukaryota > Metazoa > Chordata > Mammalia > Chiroptera > Vespertilionidae > Myotis > Myotis yumanensis. The sequence continues at coordinate 189,454,528 of NW_027223754.1, forward strand.
AAGCAGACTGCTTCTCTAGGTGAGTCCCAATTCCAGAGTACTGTGTTGGGCTTTCCCTTCTATCACTTTTCTCAGAGCCTTCTGCAGGGACAGGAAGAGAAGATCATGTAGAATAACACCAACAGTAGTACAGAGAAGCTGGAAATCTTTCCAATCTCTCTGACTGATAAGTGAAACCAAAATTGGACAGCAGCAAAATGTTACTGGTTACCTGGAAGGGGAAAAGGGCACCCAAACAAAGAGAAAGGCTACCTCCAGCAGCATGCTGAAGAGTGTAAGAAAGTAAGAACTCTGGAGAGCAGAGGGAAGGAGCAATTCCCACTTCAAAAACTGGCAAATTCTGTAAGTCTGATGATCAATAAGCCGACCATCCCTATCTTCATGAAATAAAACTGGTCAACACTAACGTGGATAGACATAAAGACAAAAAGGTTACACATATGAATGACCAATAATGAACTGCTCTTATAGTCATAAGGGTAATTGAGTTGGAGAGAGAAAGGGGGTGGTGATGGGTTATTAAGACAGATGAACAAGAAGGGATTCACTACTTTTCTTAGAGAAGGCTTTCCAGAGGAGGTTAGCTTCCAGACTCTGGACGAATAGCAACAGGAGCTTAGCAAAGTGTTCCAACCAACCACAGGAAAATAGCTCAGAGGGGGAGTGAACTGATTATATGAATGGGGCATTGAGTAGGCGCAGGAGAGAAGAAAGGGGAACAGTCAAGGGAAACAGGGCTGGTTCAGGGTGTCCTAGTTAAGATCTCCAAACTAGAGAAAGGCTGGGCGGGGGCAAGGGCCGGCAAAAAGGGAAAGCAAAGTAATTCCTTCACGTATCTCGGCAGGCGAGTCCAGGACTAGGGCTGGCACTACCTGGAGAAGCTGACAAACAGGCTTGCCCCGAGAGTGAAAATCTCCCAGAGGAGAGGGCCCTTTGGGGAACAACGCGGCCCGCTGTCCCCCGAATTCCTGGGTGGGTACCCTGGGTACTAACTGAAGGCGCGGGGACACCTACGGCAGGTGTTTCTTGGGTGTTGGCATGGACTACAGAGCTAAGCTAAGGCTCAGCGGCGGGACCCGCACTTAGCGACAAGCAGGCGGCGGCGGCGGCAGCTGCGCGTGCAAACCACAGGACTTACCTTACTGTCATCCATCTCGGCAGGCAGGCCAGCCTGGCCAGGCGCTCCCTCCCCTTGCCCTCCCAGCTCCGCCGGCCGGGCCCGGCCCGGCCCCCGCCCCGGGGGAAGAAGGGGATATGGTTCTGACTGCCTCCTCTCGCCTAACAGTTCGCTTCCCTGATGCCACAGTCACGGGGATGAGGGACCAGTTCAGGAATGGCAGAGCGGACCCTGGAGGCGACCCAAAACGCCTCCCTCCGCCGCCACCGCCCCCTCCGCCCCCTCCATGACAGTCTGGGTGTGTTTACAGACGCCCTGGAGAGCTGCCGGGACACTTGGGTGGGCGGGAGAGAGGCACGCGGAATGGCCCGTCCGGCCGCCGTAGCCCCGCGGTGTTCTGGGGATTGTAGTTTCCCTTACCTCAGTCTGTACGCGGCAGACCAGGAAGGAAACTACAATGTCCACAGGGCCTCCGCCAAGCGTCTGTTTTCCTCCGGCTGCGAGCGCTGCGGGGGCGGGGCCAGGCGGGAGGCCCTAAGTGCGTTTCCCACAGTCGCTCCCGGAGAGGTTTGGGCCTGGGGATCCCAGCGGCTTGGGCGCCTGGAGGAATGAGCCTGGGGCCCCGTGGAGGCAGCCCTGAGGTGGGGACCCCGAGGACCCCCGGAAGGTTTCTTATTGAAAAGGCGCAGCTGCTTCGGGAAACAGTTTGGCGGTTCCTTCCGATATTAGACAGTTACCATATGGCCGGCAATTCCCCGAGGAATGGTAACACACGTCCACATGAAACCTTGCACACGACTGTTCTGTCTTAGAAACTTTATTCATAATAGTCAGGAAGTGGAAGCAAACCAAGTGTCCTCCAGTGGATGAATGACTAGGCCAATGGTAGTGCGTTGTTAGGAATATTACCAGGCCGTAAAGAGGGATGAAGTACTGATACACGCTACACTGTGGATAAGCCTGGAAAACATGCAAAATGAAAGAAGCCAGACAAGAAAGCCACATATTGTAGATTCCATTTATAAAGAAATGTCCAGAATAGGTAAGTTTAAAGACACAGAAAGTTGAGTGGTTGGCGGGGGCAAGGGTTGGGGAACAACGGGGAGGGCGGGGAGCCGGGATGGGGGAGTGATCGCTAATGGGCCCTGGGTTCCTTTTTGAGCTGATGAAATGTCCTCAGATTGATCTGGTGATGGCTGCACAGCCCTGTGACTATATTAAAACCCACTTATTTTAAATGAGTACATTTGATGGTATGTGAATGATGTCTCAATAAAGCCATTGAAAAAATGAGTGTCGTTGTGCCCTCCTGGTTTAATAAAGTCCGTGAGCTCGTTGTTGTGTTAGCCCGTATCAGGCCATTGAGGACTGGACAGAGGTTGTGTGTTCGTTCATGTCATCCTGGAGAGCCCTTTGATCCCTTTCACACTCTTCCAAAATTCAATGGAGATGATAGAGTTCCCAGATTCAGCAGTAAGTATACAGGACATTCACTTACAGTTGGATTTTCAGATAAATACCTTTTGTAGTATAAGTATGTCCCATGCAATATTTGAGACACGTTCTTACTAAAAAAAGAAAGTGTTGGTTCTTTGTGTGAAAATGAAAATTAACTGGGTGCCTCCTGTTTTATTTGGCAACTCCAAATTGAGTAAGAGCACTGACAGGCAAGTTGAGTCATCTCTGTGATCTATGCAGTCCTTCACAGGCTCTATGAAGAAGCTAACCTCTTCCAAGTAAATGCAGCCTAGGCCCGTCCGGAGGTGGGGAGTGGGTCTGGCATGCTAGGGCAGTGACTGTGGGGCCCAGACCTGGCGCTCTGAGAGTTGCCCAGCTACATCCTCTCTGAGGGTCAAGGGGGCCAAAGTCTGTGTTAGTGCAGGCTCTCTGCTTCTTCCTCACCTAAAACCCCTTTTGCTCAACACCTCCAAGAGCCCCTTTCCACCTCCTCGCCTCCTCATCCTGTGCCCAGCCTGCCCTCCGTTTGCATCCTCCATATGCCTTCGCTGCCCGTAAGCCCTATTCTTCAAGGTGGAACTGTCTCTCTCCTGGGTTAGTTCTCTGCCACTCTTCCTTCCTGTGACAAAAATGCACCCACATGGATGGACCTGGAGAGCATTATGCTCAGTGAAGTAAGGCAGTCAGAGAAAGACAAGTACTCATACGTGGAACCTAATGAACAAAATAAACTAACAAGTAAAATAGAAACAGACTCATAGATAGCGAACACACTGACTATTGTTGGGGGGATGGTGGTGAAAAAAGGTGAAGGGATTAAGCCAAAACAAAACAAAACATACACACACACAAAAAAACCCCTCAATAGACACAGTATGGTGATTAGCAAAGGGGGTTGAGGTGAGGTAGAAGAGGGCATTGGGGGGGATAAATGGTGATGGAAGGAGACTGGACTTGGTGTGGTGAACACACAATACAATATACAGATGATGTATTACAGAATTGTACACCTGAAACCTATATCATTTTAATAACCAATGTCACCCCAAGAAATTCAATAAAAAAGAAAAATGCATCCAGCCCTTTGTAATGGAACTTAACCACCCATGCTTGGCTGGGTGTGAGCAGCTTACAGACCCAATTGCCAGCCCCTCGGGAAGGAGGTCTAAGATTGTTTGAACCATGTAGTGGGAATCTTAAAACTTGCAGGGGCAGCATGTATACCAGCTTCAAGAGAGTGGTTTTCTCTAGGGAGGGAGGGGGGCTGAGATTCAAAGGGTCCTGGGTGGTTGGCTATATATTTAACTTTTAAAGAGATGAAGCGACTATGTTAAACCTGTTGGTTGGGATGTATGTTGTGTATCCTCTTTGTATTCCTGTACATATGAAATATTACACAATTAAAATAGGAATTAAATTTAAAAAAAACTATAAACACTCTAGAAAGCGTGGAAATACTTTATTTTTTAAAAATTTTAATTTATAAAAATAAATGTAATCACATCATAAAAGAAGACATTGTAAGTGGAAGAAAATCTTATGAAAAAGTATTGTGTAGTCATATGTTCAACATTTGCAGAGAAATACCCAGAATTAGTAACAAATTGGTGAGGAAGAACAAGAGTGAATATTAACTTCTATAAGTATAAACCCTCAAGAACTGTATAATCCAGGAAGGAGAAATTCACACACACAGGAGACTATGAATAATCACTAAACAAGACTCCTGGTGAAAAATAATACAGATCAAGTTTAATATCTATGTGTTAAGTGGGTAGGGAGAGCCAAGCATCACACTGATTGCTAGAAAAGTAAAAGTGAACACAGCAAATATATGTTCTTTAAGGAGGGGGAAGAAGTTGAGAAGAAAAATATGCTCTCCGACTCCCAGGCATACTTTGTATTCATGGTTTTTAATCTTTTTTCCCTATATCGCCTTCTCAAAAAGAACCTCCAAGGCATGCAATCCCTTTTAAAAATGCATATTTTCTCCTCCCCCCCACTTTTCCCTCCCCAACATACACACAGACACATTTCATGCACTCTCAGAAATCCCACACAGAGGCACTGTTGGCCTATGATGCATCAGGCTTTGCTGCTGCTGTGGAGTTTCTTGTAGTGAATTCCTAAGCAGCATGGCACACACCCACGCCCACTAGGCCTGCATGCCTTCCCTGCCCTCATCCCTCTCTCTTCTGTTCTTCTTACCACTAGACTAAAAGAGCACAGGTGTCTAAACAGAGCCAAGATGATCATGTTACTCCCTAGGCCACATGGGCCCGCTTGGCATATGCCTCTGGGGAAACATCAGAGAAAAAGGAAGCTCATTAAAATAGCTTCTTAGGCTCCAGCTGGTTTTCCATTAAATTTGACACACGAGAGTCTATGAATTTAAAAATTATCTAGCCCTTTCCAAACTTTCATTGGAAATGAAAGTTGCTTGACTCCGTTCTGGCATGGAGATTTTTCCCCATCTCCAATTTAGAAATAGAAATAACTAAAAACAAAGCCTGCCAAGAAAGAAACAAAGGTAGCCATGAAATCTACCATGGTAACTTCTGACCCACCTTAACATACCGTATATTTGAGAAAGAAGGTATCCCAGAGCCATCCTAGAAGTGACCAGCTGTTACTTTCTGTCCCTGGCTTATCTTTTCAAAGAGTTGATCATCTATAGCTGAGTAATAAAAATTTAAAAAGCAGCATGGTTGTACAGTGAATTTGTGGATAGTTCAAATTTTGACACAGAAAATGAGAAAAGAGGAAAACTATTCATAGACAAAAACAAACCTCTGATTGAAGAGAGGTAGGGGGGTGGCATGAGATTAAGTGAGGAGGGCAAGGGAACAAAAATTAACCTTATAGAAACCACAAACAAGGGGAACAGTACAATATTCTACACTCAGGAATGCCACGGCTACGTTGATATGTAAATCTGGCACTCAGAACAACAGAGTATTATTGCTGCTGATATGGTAATCTTGAGAGGTACCGAGAAAAAGTGGGTGGGTCATGTGAAATTCATGAAATGCTTGAGGTGAGCTCACTGCTGAAGTATTAGTCACGTCTTGCTTCGTGTGTGGTTTTTCTCCAATGTATCGTATAGATAAGTATTCCTCTGTACTTTCTGTTCCCAAAGAGTTTAGTTTATTTCCATGAGGCTTTAAAATATTTCATCTCAAAGGTTTGTTTCTGTTCTAAAGGCATTTTGCAGAATGCCTCCCCTCCTTTGGCCTACTCAGACAAATATGCCTACATTTGCATACAGTACAGTACCTATTTACTCGGCATTGGCTAGAAAGTTCAGAGGCACGAGCCTAAAGGAACATTTTCAGACTGAGCACATAATTCAACCTCCAGCTTGTCAGCAGGAGCAAAATAAATAAATAATTCCAAGAAGGACTGAAACGGTCTGTTGAGAAGGAAGGAAAAAGAGACACAATCAGCATAAAAATAAGGAAGAGAAAATGAAGCTCAAGGAACCAAAACCTCCCATGTTCAGAGTTTGCCTTACCTCTTCCCCTTCACCAATATACTAAAACCTTCTTAAACTCAACAATGTTTCTTAATATTGTCCTAACTACCATTCCCACTTAAAATACAGCTGTTATTCCCAAGCCATATGTTTTACTTCACCCAGTAGAAAAGAATAATGTGTGCCCTTATTTGAGGAAATAATAGAAAATTTATTTATTTGTTCTGTAAGCAACTGTTTAAAATTGAACTACCCTTTGTAAGAGATGGCTTACTAAGCACCGCTATCAGTCATTTACACTTTAGTATGAATGTGCTCCCTCCCTCCCTTTCACTTGTTACCTAACGATTCGTTTAATATGGGGTTTAGGTGTAGAAGAAGAAAATTCTATGACTTTAAAGGACAGGTGTTATAAAAAGGGAATAGATTTGGGTAGATAATGTTTGCTGTGGTGGAACTTTGAGCATTTAAAGAGAAGCAAGTCGACACTAGATACTTGTAGGGTTAGGGTCAGGGGAGGTAGGAGGGAGATGAAGAAACAAGTGACCAGGTACCTTCTTTCACAATTCTCCCGAGGATTTACTCAATAGAAACACATTAAACAAGCACATCTCATTCTACTGACTCAGACCTGAAGAAGTTTAAACTTACCATGGTACATGTCATAGAGTAAGAAAAAAAAACAAAACACCCTGCATTTATTGTTCAAAAAACTTTTTATAAAAGCAGCTTTCTTTCCTCTAAGTTCACTTTTGAGGTTGTTGTTTCCATGTAAGAGTTGGTAAACCAGAATTGTTTGCTGAATGAAAATCTGACAGGGCTCCTCTTCCAGAGCTTGCATTTTTAAGAAGCAGAAGCCTGGAATCCTAGGTTATCCAGGAGGACGTGTGGTTTTGGTACCGCAGACTTGAGGAAAGCAGCAGGGGAACCATGTCTCCGATTGTGAATAATCTTAACTGCTTCAAATTTTGCTTCAATCTTCCCTATTTCTAAGGAAAAAAACAAACACACCCTAAAATTTACTATTGGGACCTCATCAGATGTACTTATGATCCTAAAGATATTTTCAAAAAACCACAAATAATATTTTTGAGAATTTAAGTGTTAATATTTCCTGCCTCTTGTTAGGTGCTATCTATTGCTAGATGAAAATACCTTCAACTCTTTCTTTCTGGCATTACTTTTTAATATTATGGATATTTTGATTTTTTTATTTGGTAACACATATCTCCATTTATTTTTTTTACTCATTTACATTGTTAGGTTAAGAATTCTTGCCCAGCCAGCATGGTTCAGTGGTTAAGTGCCGACTTATGAACAGGAGGTCATGGTTCCATTCCCAGTTAGGGCACATACCCAGGTTTTGGGCTTGATCCCCAGTGGGGGGTGTGCAGGAGGCAGCTGATCAATGACTCTCTCTCATCATTGATGTTTCTATCGCTTTCTCCCCTTCCTCTCAGAAATCAATAATAAAAAAAGAATTCTTTTAAAGCATATTTTCAAGGCCTTTGACTTTAAAGGCTTCCCACAACTACGTAAGAAGACTTTTATTTCAGGATATATCTTTAAATCTTTTTGGTTAAGCATAGAATTGTTTCCAGAAACATTTAAGTCTGAAGGTGGTTAATGTCAGTCTTCTTTGGTTAATACCATGTTACCTGAATGGTACAGTACCTAATATTCTGTGTGATAAAATATTAGTAGTAGTAATACAGCTTGACAGTTTCTAAAAAATGTTTGCATGAATATTAGCTCATAGGAATGAAGGTAGTGCTACATGGAAGCTGACCAATTCTGCTAACAGTACAGGGTGGGACAAAAGTTGTTCATATGGAAAATAATACAATAATTAACAAATAATAATACAAGAATAAACTCTGTTTTGCATACTCACAACTGTAAACCTACTTTTCCCTCACCCTGTATTTCTGTTACCAACAAGCAGTCTCTGGTAGAACAGCATGGTTGTTCTAGCTAACATTATTGTTAAAAGTTAGATATGGAAACAGAAATAATTATTTCCATATCTGTCTCTGTAATTTATAAAGGTGTCCAAATCATCGCTTGCTATGTGAATCCTAAGTGTATCTTAAATGGGTTTTAAAGGACACCCCTTTATTCCTATTTTGTAAGCAAGCCTAGGTTGATTCTGCCCTCACTGTTTATGTTTTTTATAGGTCCACACCAAACAAGTCTTTCCCCACACCTGTGAAGTCCTGAGTGGCCTTTGCAGAGCAGTTTCTGACACCGATACCTCTCTTTCCAGGGGCAGTCCCCAGAACTGCCTCAGGTACACCTACCATTGTGTGTGGATGAAGAATCACACTTCTGCTTGTTTGTGTTTTAATTGAAGTGAAAAAATTATTGTTTCCATTTCTGTTCTGGACTTGGTGCTGCCGGCCATCTTCTGGGGCCTTCTCGTAGAACTTACGGGGCATGTAACCACCGTGATCCATAGGAACTTGGTATAGGCGTATACCTATTTTCCACACAAATACTAAGCTCTTTGTTCCTTTCATTTTTCTTCTTTAAATTCGATCAGCCACCTTGTTTCCCCCAAAGGATGGTATTATCAGAACTAACAGTTTATGCAACTAGCTAGTCTGTTACAGGACTCATTTTATAATGATCGTAGGAATGAGAAAGTCTTAAGAATTTGTTGCTCCAGCATCTCCCGACACTCCTGCTGCCCTCGGGATGATGAGATTCAAGACACAAAAGTAGCAACACCCTCCTTCCACTTTTATCAGGAGTACATATTTCCCATTGGACATTTTATAGACCGACTTTACATTGAATCTCTGGCCTCTAGATATTTCTCTAAAGTAGAACAGAAAGTCATTTTAGCTTAAGTAATGCCGCCTTGCCCAGATAAGCTGCTTGAGTTGAGTTTGTGCCAATTCAAGATGGCCTCGTGCTGGCTGATGCACACGCAGTTAGGAATTGTGCAAGAAATGTGGGTCTTTTGCTGGAGTGTTCGGCACCTTGGTCATCAGCCTTGACCTGCTCCTCCACACTTCACCCTTTCCCTCTTCCCATGGGGTTCTTGTGTTGTGCCCTGTGGTTTCTGTTGTTTTGTGTTTTCAGACAGCAGTCCTGGCAGGGGTGGTGGGGGTGGTGAGGGGGCGGTTTCTTTCCCTAATCCTTTAAGATTTTGTCCAGTTTGTTTTCTCTTGGAAAGCTTCAGGCCTTCTGGCCATTCCCTTAGAGAGCCTCCTTTCCCGCTTAGCACAGAACTTGTCTGTTGATCTGTTGTGTTCTGGCTGCTGCAGGTGAGGTCCAAACACATGCTTGCGCCCTACCTGCCCAGTTATAGCTCCCAGAGAAAAAGACTGTACCTCCTCTTCCTGGTAACCCTCATCCTTCTGAATCCCCTCCTCGCGCGCCCCCCCCCCCCCCCCCCCCGCAACACAAACATACACACATACACACACACTGTCGGATCCCTGAGTAAGTAGCATCAACTACACATGCTCAGTTTCCTGCTCTCCACTTGTTTCCTCCCTACTTCCCATCCTTGATCTCATTCATGCTTTTTTCCCTCCCTTGATTCTATCCCTATCCTTGCCACTGATCCGTGGCTTGAAAGCTCCCAGGGCTCTGCCCTCCTTTAGGCTTGGGAAGAACGACTTCTGCAGTTTCCCCAGGTGCCTGCAGGGCAGCTCAGTCCCCAGCCATCCAATAACTAAGGTACCCAGCACAGCTGTTCCCTTGTTTCCACAGGTGCTATTGCTAAGTTTGGAGAGGACAGTTTGTTGTGGGAAGGTGGAGTCAGACCCCCGTCAGCATTCTTCCAGGGAGCTGTCTCCCCAGATTTCCCTCTTTAACGTTTCCAACAAACAGGTGGTCACTCCATTGGTAGTAAATTCCTGGATATTTTTACCCAACACCCCAGAAAAAAAATGACAATGTTATTGGACATGTCATACAGCCGGGCAAATGAGTAATGTCCTCATTAATCAATTTGCCAAAGAAAACAGTTTGCTATCTAAGCTTGTTTGGAGAGATGCTAGCTATGTGAAGGAAGAAAAACTCGACCATCTGCTTAAAAGTACACTGTCAAGATTAAAATGATATATACTTGGTGACTTGGTGTGTTTTCAAGTTAACCTTCCCCTATGCAAGGCTGCACCAACTGCACAGTAAGTAACACTCAAGTAACTGTTACAAGAGCCTCACTGTAATGCTTTAGTTAGTGTCCATTGTACGGGGACTGAGGTAGAGATAAGATGGAATCCAAGAGAGATGCAAATTTTACCAGAACTGTCACTCTATTAAGAAATGTCATACTACAAAGAAAACCTGCTGCTGTAGTATGGCTGATTCATTTTTTATGCATCCACTCATTTATAAAATGGATCGAGTGCTCCTTCTCTCCGGGCATGTGCTATACTCTAGGCACACAAAGATTAATGAGACAGGGTCTCTGCTTACACACTGATGGGGGACTCATTTGCATACTTCTCTAAGTACTTAAACAACTGCAGGATAGCGTGTTAAGCGGGATGACAAAGGTATATATAAAATACAGAGAGGATCTAGGGCAGTGATGGAGAACCTATGACACGCGTGTCAGAGGTGACACGCGAACTCATTTTTTTGGTTGATTTTTCTTTGTTAAATGGCATTTAAATATATAAAATAAATATCAAAAATATAAGTCTTTGTTTTACTATGGTTGCAAATATCAAAAAATTTCTATATGTGACATGGCACCAGAGTTCAGTTAGGGTTTTTCAAAATGCTGACACGCCGAGCTCAAAAGGTTCGCCATCACTGGTCTAGGGGAAGTCTTTCCTGAAGAGCCAACTTTTGAACCAGGTCGCAAAGGATAAGTACAAGTGTTATAAACAGGCAAGAAAAAAGCCTTTTGCAAAGCCATACTGGTACGAAATCACAACAGGGAACTGCCAAGTCATTTGGTTTGGGTGTAACATAGGTACCTCAGGAGATGGGAAGAGCAGTGTCAAGAGCTAGGGCCAAAGAAGCAGACAGGAGACAGATGATGCAGCACGTTGAATGTCAAAGTTAGGAGTGGGGACTGAATGGGTGACATTGAATCTGGGGAGAGCTTGGCTCTTTCACAGATCGTTGGCAGCTCCTCAATACCTTATTTTATTTTGTAATAATTTGTGTCATACTCACAATATATGTTATATGATGGTATGGTATACAGAATTTAATATTATTGTACAGGCAGTCCTCGGGTTATGTCTGACTCAATGTACATCGTTTTGTGGTTATGTCGCTGTCTCCCATTTATAAAAAAAAGGTTCCATAATTTCGATGCATGTACATATGTGCTTTATGTTTTTTATTATTTATTTACCACAAGTAAAGGTCAGGAATTGTTATCTTTCTTCTAATTTTTTTACTGTTTCACTTCATTACTGCTGTGTATGTGCCCCATGTGAGTGACATAGGTGCTTATATGTAGGTGGGTTCTGACTTACCGTGAAAATCGAGTTACATCACGCCATAGGAAAGGATCTCCGACGTAACCTGAGGACCTACAGTATAAGGGCCTGGCACATATTAAGCTTCACAAAGCTGATGACTGAATGAATACTCTGACATAAGTCTCATCCTTGGTCAGATATTGGTGATAATGACAGGACCATTAATTAAACCTCATGACTTTCTTCTTCTCCAGGCTCTTTCTGTCACACACTAGCAACTAGTGACAAAGGAGCTGTTGAGATGTCTTCATAGGTATGCAATGCAGCTACAATGCCCAATATATTTTCTAAAAATTATTTTAACACCTTCATTGCCCAGGAATTTTATTCAATCTATTGTAATATCTCTGGGAAAGAAAATTAAGTTTTAAAATGGTAGTAAGACATGGAATTCAAGCTAGATAAGCCTTTTATTTTCACTTTTGCTGAACTATGTCTGCTTTGCAAGGTGAGTGATAACTTAGAATGAATAAATACCTATACTGTTTTCAATCCTCGGTTGGGAATCCACGGATGTGGAGGAGCAACTATATGTAGTGCTCTATGCCATTTTATATAGGGGACTTGAGCGTCCATGGATTTTGGTATCCATGCGGGTCCTGGAACCAATCATCCCCCCAGGGGGAAACCAAAGGACAACTAAGTTTTTTGGGAGTCAAAGGTTATACACAGATTTTTTACTGTCCCCTAACCTTCACACTGTTCAAGGGTCAACTATAATTATATTTACAATTCTTTTCTCTATGACTTCTGGATTTTATGTCACACTTAGGAAAAGCCTTCTCCATGACATGATTATACAAAATTTATTGTTTTATTCTAGTACTTTATGATTTCATAACTACTTATTCCAACACCATTTATTGAATGTTTTCCCTACTGATTTGGACTGCTCCTTTTATCTAAACTTACTTTGTTTGCACCTGGGCCCAATCTGGACTGTCTACCTTTCTTCTTTCATCTGCCTATGTATTTCAGTGCTATACCAACTGTTTACATTAGTGAGGTTTTGGAATATATTTTAAAATATAATGGCTTTGGATTTTTATCATACCATGAAAATATTCCTAATGATATTTCAATGGTGGGTACATGTCATTGTACCTTTATCCAAACTCATAGAATGTACAGCACCAAGAGTGGACCCTAAGGTAAAGTATGGACATTGGGTGATTAGATGTGTCAATGTAGGTTCATCCTTGGTAAAAAATGTACCATTCTGGTTAGTGATGTTGATCATGGGAAGGTTATGCATATGTAGGGGTGGGAATATTTGGGCAATCTTTGTACCTCCCTATCGATTTTATTGTAAATCTAAAACCACTTTAGAAAAATCAAGTCTTTAAAAATAAAATTTAAATTTAAAAAAGTGAATGGAACTAAATTTCTTGCTTCACTCTATTCTCATGTTTATATTTCCAGATGATCTATACTCAAGTGCCAATAAAGAAAGTAATTGTGTGTTCTGTTTGTACAGAGTAACAATGGCTGTAAGATACCTTAATGTTTCTTTTTTTTTTTAAATATATTTTATTGATTTTTTACAGAGAGGAAGGGAGAGAGATAGAGAGTTAGAAACATCGACGAGAGAGAAACATCGATCAGCTGCCTCCTGCACATCTCCCACTGGGGATGTGCCCGCAACCCAGGTACATGCCCTTGACCGGAATCGAACCTGGGACCTTTCAGTCCACAGGCCGACGCTCCATCCACTGAGCCAAACCGGTTTCGGCAACCTTAATGTTTCTTAATAGCCAGTATGATTTTTCTTGTTTTCATTTCTAATATTGTGATATAAACAACATTGATTCATATATATTTTTCATGTAAACTTCTGACTTGACAATGCCCAGGTGTTTACTTAGTCACCACACTGAGCCTTCTGAAATGCACAAAAACAGGCAGAGCCTATTGAAGATTGGGAACACTAGGCCTGCTGAGAAAGAATATTCATGTTCCTCATGTTTCTCATCCCGTGATGGCAATAAACGTTGGGTCCCAGAATCAGAATATACTATCTTGTTCTCCATACCAGGCATCTCCCACCTATGTATTTAGTTAAAAATGCAACTTTTCAGCCTTGGAAAAAGAGAGATTTACCAAAAAACACTAAGGAAATCTTTGAAATCTTAGTAACTGCAGTCACTGTGGCCAAATTCTAACCCTATGTGGTTTACCATAGGCTACATCATCCCTCTACCCCAGCCTTGCCCTTCTTGAAGTTCACAGGCATTCAGAAGGTCTCTTGAAACATCTGTGAGTCACAGGTAGGGGGATCAGAAATGAAAAGTTAGAAAGTTCAGAAATTACAACCAGAAGGAATTGGCCAATGGTTTGTCCTTGCTCTGTCCTTCCTCATTAACATTTCTACCATCGTCACTCCCCTCCCCAAGTTCTGAAAGTTCAAAGCTAGACAACACCTTTCTAGGACCTTCCAAGGGAATTGCTCACTGAGGCTCCCAACTTCTAACTCTCCATTCATCTTGAAGCTTCATATAGGTACTATTTTAACCACCATCCATAGAAAAGCTGAGGAAACAGGAACTGATAGACTCAAAATAAGAAGTGGCTTTGACTGGTGTATGTGACCCTGAACACAGACCAAAGCCAGTTGCCTCATGAAGTCATGAGCTCTTCCTTTGATGACTTTCTGCCTTGGGTGCCTTAGATAGACTTCCTGAATTGGGCTACAGCAGTGTTGGAGAACCTTTTGAGCTCAGCGTGTCAGCATTTTGAAAAACCCTAGAACTCTGGTGCCGTGTCACATATAGAAATTTTTTGATATTTGCAACCATAGTAAAACAAAGATGTATATTTTTATATTTATTTCATATATTTAAATGCCATTTAACAAAGAAAAATCAGCCAAAAAAATGAGTTTGCATGTCACCTCTGACACGCATGTCATAGGTTCGCCATCACTGGGCTAGAGCTTGGATGAAATGATCTTTGAGCCAGAACCGGTTTGGCTCAGTGGATAGAGCGTCGGCCTGCGGACTCAAGGGTCCCGGGTTCGATTCCGGTCAAGGGCATGTACCTTGGTTGCAGGCACATCCCCAGTGGGGGGTGTGCAGGAGGCAGCTGATCGATGTTTCTCTCTCATCGATGTTTCTAACTCTCTATCCCTCCCCCTTCCTCTCTGTAAAAAAATCAATAAAATATATTAAAAAAAAGAAAAAAAAAGAAATGATCTTTGAATTGGGGTGTGTATGAGTCATGGAAAGCTTACCCCAAGGAGGCAGTAGCCACGCCAATCTTGAATGGGATTCAAATAGACAAAATGGAGAGGAGGAGAAGAGAAAATAGCATTCCAAGTAGAGGGGAGAGTATAAACAAAGACATGGAGATGTGATACAGCATAGCAAGATGTGATACTCAGTGCTGTATTTTTGGAGTACTAAATGTCAGGTAAGGAATAGTAGGAATGATGTTGGAGAAGTGGGGAGTATCTGGATCCTGGGGGATCCTGATATACCATGTTTAAAAGCTTTGGTTTTATCTTACAAATGTTTGAAGGATTTTTAAGCAGATGAATGACATATAGTCACTGAAATAGCCCCATATATACATATCATAATGATGACCTCACCAAAAAGAATATAAGGCAATTTTGAAATTAACCTAATTAATTAATGAAAGCTGGTTAGGCTGTTGTCCTTTGTATGCTAGAGGATCATTATACCTTTTGTAAGATTGACAAAATGAAGTCTCCACCTAGCTTCTTACACTGGGTTAGGACACGGCTGGATTTATTTATTTATTTATATTGAATTTATTGGGGTAACATTGGTTAATAAAATTATATAGGTTTCAGGTGTACAGTTCTATAATACATCATCTGTATATTGTATTGTGTGTTCATCACCTCAATTCAAGCCTCCTTCCATCACCATTTATTCCTCCTTTACCCTCTCCAACCTCCCTCCATGCCCCTTTCCCTCTGGTAATCACCAAACTGTTGTTTGTCAGTGAGTTTTGTTTTTCTCCCCTTAATCTCTTTACCTTTTTCACCCAGTCCCCAACACCCTCCCCTCTGACAGCTGTATCTATGAGTCTGTTTCTATTTTGTTTGTTTATTTTGTTCATTAGATTTCACATGTACTATGTGAAATCATGGTATTTGTCTTTATATTTCACTGAGCATAATACTCTTCAGGTCCATCCATGCTGTTGCAAAAGGTAAGATTTCCTTCTTTTTTACAGCTGAGTAGTAGTCCATTGTGTAAATGTACCACAGGGTTTTTATCCACTGATCTCCAGAGATGGGCCCTGGGGCTGCTTCCAAATCTTGGCTATTGTAAATAATGCTGCAATGAACATAGGGTGCATTTTCTTTTCAATTAGTGTTTCAGGCTTCTTCAGGTATATTCATAGCTGGATTTATATATTGGAAAGATTGTCCTGGTATGTTGCAGGAAATAGTTTTATGAGTATTGAGACTGGAAGTAGGGAAATAAGTTAAAGCATGATTGGGATTGTCTAGGTGAGCAACGACAGAGGCTTGAACTAGGGCAGTGAATACATCTGCTGAAGAAAAAAACCAGCAGATTTGTCTGAAGAGAGAGTGTGGCACAATGTGGCAGTATTGACAATGGACATCTCAGGAAGGATCACAACTGACTGCTAACCCATCACTGCTTCTTGCTAAGGTCATGCTCCCTGCAGCTGCTTCATGACCAAGTGTGGGAAGGATACTAAGGCAAGCCCATCCTGGAAATGTGGGACTTCTTTGATGGGCAAATTTAGTTCTAAGATTTTTAAAAATATATACTTTTATTGATTTCAGACAAGGTGAGGAAGAGAGAGATAGAAACATCAATGATGAGAGAGAATCATTGATCAACTGCCTCCTGCACACCCCACACTGGGGATGGAGCCTGCAACCCCAGCATGTGCCTTGACCAGGAATCAAACCGTGACCTCCTGGTTCATAGATCCATGCTCAAGCACTGAGCCATGCCCACTGGGCTAGTTCTAAGATGTTTTATCAGCATTGTGAACTTTCTTAGAACTTCACTATACTAGTAGTTTAAGACTCTTCCATGCAATCTACCGACCTCCCTCTCTCCCCTCCCCTCCCCTCTCCTCCCCTCCCTCCTGCTCCCCTCCCCTCTCCTCCCTCTCTCCCACCTCCTCTCTCCTGCCTCCTTCCCTCCCCTACCTCCTTTCCTTCCTCCCCCCTTCCCTTCCTCCCCGCTTCCCTTCCTCCCTTCCTCCCTTCCTCCCTTCCTTCCTTCCTTCCTTCCTTCCTTCCTTCCTGCCTTCCTGCCTTCCTGCCTTCCTGCCTTCCTGACTTCCTGCCTTCCTTCAATTCATAAGGCTCTGATGGCTCTCCCAGAGACCCTGGACTAAACTAGTGGTGGGTAAACTTTTGGGCTCTGGAGTCACAATAACCTGGGTGTGAATTTGGCCCCACCATTCCTAGATATATGAGTTCAAGTAAGTAATTTAATCTCTTAACGTGCCAGTCTTCTCATCTGTTAAAATCATAATACCTCTAGTGAGGATTAAATAGGCTTATAAAGTTCATAGCACAGTATCTGGCACATAGTAAGTACCTGATAAATATTAACCATTCTTATTATTAAATATGGGATATGAAGGAGAGGAAGAAGTCAGGGGTAGTGCCTAGGTTTCTGGCTATTTACAATATATAAAGTCATCACAAATATTACTTAAGTTTACTTTCCTTTTGCACATAGCAGATACCCTTTTGAATACAAAAGAGATTAGGAAATCCTTCCTTTTTTTCCCTCCCCACTCTTAAATTTCTCAACTTCTCCAGTTCTCATGGCTAATGGAAGATAAACTTTTTAAAAAAAATTTAAGTAAAGTTGGTGTACAATCTTAAATTGGTCATATTAATTTCAGATGTATAATATAGTGGTTTGACATTTTATATCTTACATCATGATCACCCTGCTAATTCTAGAATCATCGGTCACCATGTAAGCTTATCATGGTATTTTTTAAAAATATGTTTTATTGATTTTTTACAGAGAGGAAGGGAGAGGGTTAGAAAGTTAGAAACATCGATGAGAGAGAAATATCAATCAGCTGCCTCCTGCACACCCCCCACTGGGGATGTGCCCGCAACCAAGGTATATGCCCTTGACCGGAATCGAACCTGGGACCCTTCAGTCTGCAGGCCGACGCTCTATCCACTGAGCCAAACCAGTCAGAGCTATCATGGTGTTTTTTTACTATATTCCCTTCCCATTTTCATCCATCTCCCCACCCCCTCCCTTCTGGTAACCATCCTTTTGGTCTCTGTTTCACTGAGTCTGTTTTTGGTCTGTTTTGTTAGATTCCACATGTAAGTGGAACCATACAGTAATTGTTTTTCTCTGCCTGACTTATTTCACTTAGTGTAATACCCTCTAGGTCCATCCATATTGTTGCAAATGGTAATATTTCATTCTTTTTTTTAACTACAGCAATAAAAAAGAATGAAACATTTCTCTCTCTCTCTCTCTCTCTCTCTCTCTATATATATATATATATCACATTGTCTTTATCCATTCATCTATCGATGGACACCTAGGTTGCTTCCATATCTTTGCTATTATAAATAATGCTACAATGAACAGAGGGGTACATAAATCTTTTCAAATTAGTGTTTTCCTTTCCTTTGGATAAAGATTAACTGTTAAGTGCTACATAAAAATGGACATCAAAAAGACTGCTGGACTTTGGAGTTTAGAGGGTAGCCTTTCTTTCACTGCATTTCCCCAGGCACACGAGTTCCCAGTAGGAGATGAGCTTTGAGAATATTCTTTTGCCCTTTGGAGGAGAAGCCCATTCTAGAGCTCCTTCATGTAACAAGGGAGAAAAGTTATCCCCCTTCCTTGAGGATCTGAAAAACTAGGTGGTTGGAATTCCAAATTAAACACTTTCTGTAGCGTTTTCTTTAGAACAATTTAGCTATTGAATGAGATAGCAAGCACATTGCAAAGTGCACATTACCAAGTGATCTTCCCCTTCCCAAACATACTAAAGAGCTTACCACAGAAGAAAATTTAAATTACAGACTGGAATATGGAGTTAAAACTAGCAAAATGGAATGGAAAGGGAAAATATAAACTCCTAAACAAAATTTTAGGAAATTAATGGTATAAACCTGGTGTGGGGAAAAAAATCTAGCTGAGCAGTGGTTTATATGAAACATACCATGGGTTTTAGGTTAACCGCCAGCTCCATGGAGCCAACAGTACCATTTTGGCTTGTAAAGAAATGAGTGTAATCTTTGGCTGCCTACTAGAAGTATAATATCCTAGTAATGGGAAACTTCAGTTTCCTCATCTGCAAGATTGGGGGCTGGATTAGATGATTTCCAAGTCCCACACAGCTCTATGATTTTCTAAGTGTATGTCTCTATGACTTTAAAGTTCTAAACCTGAATTGCTACATTTTCAGGAAATGACCATAGGAAAGATATATAGACTTGATGAAAACAGATAATCCATTTTAATCTCATTGACTTTATAGCTTGACTGATCTTGGGGGGTGAGGGCATCTTTCTATGTGCCGAAGTGACCCACAAATACTTCCCCAAGACACGTGTGACAATGAGACAAACTTGAGAACATTTATTTCCCACCATGTCCAGCTTTACTCAAAACTATTTTTCTTGAGGTGGCAAGCTTGAGCAACCAGTTTTTCTTGAAGTTTGCCTGATACATATGTTTATGGTGAGCTGTACTGTCATTCCTCTGTCTTGCCATAGCCATGGAGGGCCCCTCCCAAGCCAACTAGCTGCCTATTGACATTGGTAATCAAGGATTTGAGAAGCAGAAATCAAGGTCAACATGAGGCAATGACAGAAAGAACTAGAAAGCCCTAGTACACAGGGCCCCCTTACTAGGCTCTGCTGTATATGGACTGAGGGAGGGCATGGATCCAAGTTTTAGCCACAACATAATAGGCAGTCTGTGATGGTTTTGTGGGTAACCAGTGAGCTTCCTCCCTCCATTGCTGCTACCATTCTCTTCTGGACCACTAAGCTGGCATTTTCAGACATTTTAAACATCTTTTGAGAAAAATGCAGCAAAAGAGACCAATCATGGGGAAAGCAAAGCTTTAATAAAAAACAGAATTCCAAATATTTCAACTGGAATTTCTTTGTCTAGCTAAGAGATTTAGACAGTGGATCAGAGAGTCTGTAATTCCTTCTTGTCCTGAAATTAACCAGGTGTATGCCCTTGGGCAAGCCACGCAACAACCCGGGGCCCCATTTCCTCACTTGCAAAATGAGGAACCCCATCTAGCTACTTCCAAGAGTGTCGGGGTATCTTTAGGCTGCCCTTGTTTATGGAGGATCCCTGACCTAGGAACAGACTATATACTGAACAGAAAAGGAATTATATATAGACTTGAAAGTGATCTCTGTGAAGCCAGTGAGAAGGAGGATCCTAGAATCTTAAGAGGAAGGGCAATAAGCAAGAATTGAAATCACAGGACTCCCAGGTTCCTGCCCCAGGTAAGTCCCTCCCAGGTACTGACTGAGTTGCTCTGTGTCTCACTTTCTTAACTCATCAGGTAGAAGAGGTCACAGAGGGTGGGGCTGTGAACATTGAGGATACCATTCTCAATGTTCTGGAAAGAGGACAGAGGTAGCAGAAAAGGCCAGAAGAGGAGTTTCCACGGCACATTAGCCTCAATTGACTATCCCATTCTCTTTCCAGATTGGAAGGGACACAGGAGCCAGGTCAGCTTTGGCATCCCTGGCTTCTTACCTACCTGCATCACCTCACCAGCACAGTCACCAGCTTGGGCAAGGAAATCAAGATCTTGAACCAAAAGGGGTAAGTCCAGGAGATGCTAAATTAGATGGGCTTTTGGAGATTTTTGTGGGATCCATAGAGGAGAGGACTTTCTTTTATTTTTTATTGTGATATAATATACATAACATGATTTTTACCACTGTAACCATTTTTAAATATACAATTCAGTGGAGAGGCCTTTTCTGATTATTCAGTTATCTCCCTACCCGTGGTCGGCAAACTGCGGCTCGAGAGCCACATACGGCTCTTTGGCCCCTTGAGTGTGGCTCTTCCTAAGACTTAGGAGTACCCTAATTAAGTTAATAACAATGTACCTACCTGTATAGTTTAAGTTTAAAAAATTCGGCTCTCAAAAGAAATTTCAATCATTGTACTGTAGATATTTGGTTCTGTTGACTAATGAGTTTGCCGACCACTGCCCTATACTAATGTAGATTGTGGGCTCCCTGCTAGGAAAGTTCTTGATTAGTCTGCAGGGTCAGACTGCAGGGTCCCATCAGTTAGGCTGGGCTTAGCTTCTGCAATAGAGGAACACCCCAAAATGCCAGAAACAGGACAGAAAATTATTCAGTGGTCGTTTCTCCTTGATACAGGGTGAGATCATACTTGCTGCTGTGTCCCTTTAATTTTTATCTCTGCCTTGGCCCTAACCACTTGTCCAGACCTGTGGTTTGCCCTTGGGCCTGTTTTCTTTTATTATACTGCATTTTTGTTCTCTGATTTCTGGCTTATTCTGACCATGAAAAACCTATTTCTTCTGGGATCAGCCTTGTCTTCCCCTTCACTGATCCTGCATACCTTACTTGTCAGATATGATTGACAGCTTCTTCTCTCTACTTGAGCTTCAATCCCACATCCCTGACTGTGTACTGGTCATTTCCTCTAGAATGTGCCAGTCATGGTTCTGCCAAGCATATCTCAACATGTCCAAAAACAACCTTCTTCTTCTTCTTCTTTTTTTTTTTTTGCTACAAACCAGCAGCTCTTATAACCTCTGAGCTCCTGTCAATAGTTCATTGAGTCATTCAGACAAGAAGCAAAGTCTTTTTTGATTTAATCTCCTTTCAATGCCATTCAGTCCCTAAGAACAATCAGATTTTCCTTCAAAACTCCGATGGATACCTTGTATCCATCCTTCCCTCCCCCCGCCCCGATGCCCATTTCTAGGTCCTTACCACCTCTAATATCATCTAGTGCTGTGTCCACTCTTCCCCTGATTGGCGTTCCTGTGCCAGACCTAGAGCTATCTTTATTAATCAAGTCACATCTGTTCAAAACCTGAAGTTCTTCCCTATTCCTACCATGTAGGCTTCTTAACCTTATCAGACTGTTCAGTTCCCCCAATTTGATTCCATTCTGGAAAGTCCTTCTGCCAGGCAGCTATATTGTAATAGAAAGTTAAATGAACGTGGAATGAGTGGAACCACTCTTGGATCCCCCTTTGAAAAATGGGGATGATAATATGTACATCATAGGGAATTTTATGAGGATTCAATGAGATAAATACGTGTGGAGGCAGGTTAGCAATGTGCTCAGAACTCACATTTGAACAGACTCCCTTGGTTCAAATCCAGGCTTTTCTACTCAGTAACCATGTGACCTGGAACAAGTTCCTTAATCTCTCTGGGCTTCGTGTTTTTCGTTTGTAAAACAGAGATATAGCAGTGCATACCTCCTAGGTCTGTAGTGACAATCACATGAGATAATATATATAAAGTGCTTAATACATGCCTGGCACATTGTAAGCTGTAATAGGCGTAAGCTATTACTATTATTATGTGCAAGAGACCTAATCAGCACTTAATAAATGTTTGCTAAGTTTGTTGATGAATTCATCTTATCCATATGATCTCATTTCCCACTAATTGTTGCTAAGTACATTACTGTGCCACCTTTCCTCCAGACAGGCTGACCACCTTGACTTTCATTAAAACATCTTCCACTTTCCTTGCCTTTGGTTCTGGTGCCTCTCTTTTCTAGAATGGCATAATTTCTCTTCCCTGCCTATCCAAATTCTTCCCATTCTTTAAAGTCTGTCCGAAACCCTGCCTCCATGAAACTCTCTTCTGTACTTACTGTTTTCTCACTTTCCTAAACCAGTTACCCCTGATTCAGCATATGGTACACTCAGATACTGTTTCCTTTGTACTCATTTTACGTCTTCAACTAGTCTGGAAGATGTTCACCAGTCTAGCATTGTTTCAGAATGCATAGTAAACACAGTGAATATTTAATCTACTAGACCCGTGGTCAGCAAACTGCGGCTCGTGAGCCACATGCGGCTCTTGGGCCCCTTGAGTGTGGCTCTTCCTAAGCCTTAGGAGTACTCTAATAAAGTTAATAACAATGTACCCTACCTATATAGTTTAAGTTTAAAAAATTTGGCTCTCAAAAGAAATTTCAATCGTTGTACTGTTGATATTTGACTCTGTTGACTAATGAGTTTGCCGATCACTGTACTAGACTATCTTATCAACTCAGACTATCTCTTGGGATCACATTCCCTGATTATATTTAGGGTGGAATTTGAAAAAAGGGAAACACACTTAGTTGTGTGAGGGTGAGAAAGGGTCCAGAATTCTGAAACAACTTTTCAGAACTAGAGTCTCTTATCAATAGAGTGGCACCTGAAGGTGGGCAGTTGAGGGGGTGAGGGATAAGGAGTTCCTGGTACACGGGACAAGGTCCTTGGCCTCTGGGCCAACGTGTTGGAGAAATGCTTAAGGATGGGGGCTCAGCAGTTGAGGGGCTGGAGACAGACCATAGCTGACATAGACAGGAAAGTGTCCCCATTCGAATTTGGTTCTTGCTGTGACAGGCTTTGCCTTTAACTAGTTTCTCAAGTTCTTACACCTTTACACAACATTTGCCCTATTGAGAAACTGGTTTTGCATGAAACTTCCCATGGCTTTAGGCAAATATCCATGACGGTGTTTGCATACCGTTGGGGTTTTACCCCTCCCAAATGTACCAATAAAGATGAAGTGGCATTCAGATGACGTGATATGAAGGACATCACTGCAGCCTCAAAACTGAAAATGCCATAACTATGTGAAAGGTTCATACCAGGATTTCACAATCACAGCGAAGGCCAAGAAAGACTAGCCCAGATGCAAGGTAAAGAGCGTTGTCTTTACCCCAGTTCTCACAAAGCCTTCTCTGCAGCCTACATTGATCTCCCGTCTCTGAACTCCTGTAGTACATATTATCTAGACTACACAGTTCAGTCCTGCATTATACAGTGTCTTCTAAAAATTCTCCATGTGTTAGTTGTGTCCCCCTACCTCGTTGCAAGTCCCTGAGAAGACAGACTATCTCTCATACTCTTTTGCTCTCTCCTGTGGAGCTCCTCAATACACTTCAGTGTTGGGCACAATAAGATTCTCAACAAGTGTTGACGATATGTTTTGGGAAATGTGAATTCATGAAAAGTGGCTCCACCAAGGAGAAATAGAAGACCTGTCTCTTTGTTAAAGTGGTGGGCAGCACTAGCTGGTTTGGCCCAGCGGATGGAGCGTTGGCCAGCAGACCGAAGGGTCCCAGGTTTGATTCTAGCCAAGGGAACATGCCTGGGTTGCAGGCTCCATCCCCAGTAGGGGGTGTACAGGAGCAGCAACAATGATTCTCTCATCATTGATGTTTCTATCTCTCTCTCCCTCTCCCTTTCTCTCTGAAATCAATAAAAATACATATTTTTTAAAAAGTGGTGGGCTTAGGGAGTCCCATCATCATTTACGGTGCTGTCAGCAGCACCAGCCTCCTTTCGTCAGTCAGGGAGTCAACTGGGGTTGTAGTGAGAATTAAGTGAGATAATGGATTGTCAACACAGTGGTTGGCCATGAGAGATGCTCAATACTTGTTGGCTCTTTCTCCTTTCCTTCTCTTGAGTATCCTGCCCAAAGTTATACAAAAATTAAGTGCCAGCCTCTCTTGTTTTTTAAGCTACAGTACAGTTAGGACACAGGGTCCCAGTGCTTTCCCACTTAGGAGAGAGCAGTGTTTGCCCTAGTGTCTGAGATCCCTTCCCATTTCCCTTTCTCCCCCCCTCCAAACCATGAAGGCCATACAGTAAGAGCTGTGAGGAGCATCAGAAATCCTCTGACTCAACCACTTTATTTTGTAGATGAGGAAACTTAGGATTCAGGAAAGAGCAGTTGAGGATGGTGGAGGGAGGATCTGCGGGTTTTGGAGTCAGGTAGAATTGGACTCTCATCCCAGTGCCACCACGTTTTAGCTGTGGGATTTGGGGGAGTCTCTTCACATCTTGGAGCCTCAATTTTCTCATCTTTAAAATGGGTGGGTAACAACACCAACCTACTGGGGTTGTAGTGAGAATTAAGTGAGATAATGGTATATAAACACAGTGCTTGGCAATGAGAGATGCTCAATACTTGTTGGCTCTTTCTCCTTTCCTTCTCCTGAGTATCCTGCCCAAATTATAAAAAAATTAAGTGCTAGCTTCTCTTGTTTTTTAAGCTAGATAGTCTTTCAATCACATACTAAAGCTAGTCTTCTATCCACTAGAAAATTACGGTGAACCATTAAAATTTTTAAAAATTACCTTCACTGGGGATTTGGACCAATTTGTATGCCTCAGAGATAAAAGAAATTAAAAGGCAGGAATACTGAATTTCACAGTGAAATTCAGAGGTCTTGAGGTTTTACCCCTTTCTGACTACAGTGTTTGAATTCCTGGGACTCCTAAAATAGTACTGATGGCGTTTTACCCTTTAAAATAAAAAATCCAGTCTCCGATATATTTACATGCTTTTGCGTTTCAACCTGATATTTTTCACCTGTTTTTTTTTAAGATGTACTCTTCTGCCCATTAGTCATCAATTGGAGCTAAACACTGCTGTTGAGGTTCTGTTAAAGAAATAAGAAATCTGTATTGGTAATGATCATTGTGGACTTGTGAGGGGGTTTAGTCTCAGAAATGAAATGGACATATATATCATTTGTAAAAATTAATGATTGATGATAAACCTTTCTTTCACATGCTGGAGAAGATTTACAGGAATCATTATTTCTTTTTAAAATTTTAGCTAGTTAATATTCATTGTGTTTGGTTGCAATATATCTCAAAGCATGAAGCAGAGCTAGGATGAGACCAGAACTACAATCTCAGCATGAAATACCTCCTACTTGTGACTGTTACAATGGTCAAATTGTGATTACTGATTCATCATTTGGTGAATCAGGTAGGTCTTAAAGGAAGAGGAACAAAGCAGGAGCAAACCTCCCTGAAGTTTTCTTTGTGGGAGGAGTGGTAGGCAGAATAATGGTCCCTCAAAGTCTCTGTCCTAATCCTCAGGACCTGTGAATGTTAGGCTACATGGCAAGGGGGGATTAAAAATGCAAAGGGAATTAAAGTTGCTAATTAGCAAACTTTAACAAAGGGGAATTATTCTGGATTATTCAGGTGGGCCCAATGTCCTCGCAAAGGTCCTTTATAGGAGAAAAGGAGGCAGAGGAGAACCAGAGAGAGGGTAAGTGATGTGAGAAGAACTCTACCCACTGTTGCTAGCTTTGAAGATGGAAAAAGGGGCCATGAGCCAAGGAATATGGCAGCCTCTGGAAGCTGGAAAGGGCCAGAAAATGGATTTCCCCCTAGAGCAGTGGTTCTCAACCTTGGCTGCACATTAGAATCACCTGGGAATCTTGTTAAAATCCTGATTTCTGGGCCTCATCCTCTGGAAATTCTGTTTCTTTGTTACTAATGATGAGGCCCAGAAATCAGGATTTTAACAAGATTCCCAGGTGATTCTAATGTGCAGCCAAGGTTGAGAACCACTGCCCTAGAGCATCCAGCGGGAAACACAGCCCTGCTGACACCTTGACTTTAGCCCAGCAAGATCTATTTTAGATGCCTGAATTCCAGAACTTTAAGATAATAAATCTGTGTTGTTTTCAGCCACTAAGTTTGTGGTAACTTACTTACATCAGTGATACCAAAATAGTACAAAAGGTTTCTCCAAACAAAGGCTGACAGACCATTTTGCCCAAAAGATGCTGCCTGCCATTCTGGGATTTCACACAATCATGGGCAACCTTTAAAGTTCCCAAAGGAACTGAGACATGGGGAGAGGATGAAGATCAATGTCAAGGGGGCATAGTGATCAGCAGTTAGTAAAGAATGCTTCTCACAGAGATGCAAATCAAAACAACAATGAGGTACCATCTCACACCTTCTAGATGGCTATCATCAACAAATCAACAAACGACAAGTGCTGGCAAGGATGTGGAGAAAAAGGAACCCTCAGTGCACTGTTGGTGGGAATGCAGACTAGTGCAGCCACTGTGGAGAACAGTATGGAGTTTCCTCAAAAAACTAAAAATGGAACTCCCCTTTGACCCAGTGATCCCACTTTTAGGAATATATCCCAAGAAACTAGAAACACCAATTAGAAAGGATATATGCACCCCCATGTTCATAGCAGCATAATTCACCATAGCTAAGATCTGGAAATGGCCTAAGTGCCCATCAATAGATGAGTGGATTAAAAAACTGTGGTACATCTACACAATGGAATACTATGTGGCGGTAAAAAAGAAGGAGTTCTTACC
The DNA here is from genome assembly GCF_028538775.1 of Myotis yumanensis. Lineage (NCBI taxonomy): Eukaryota > Metazoa > Chordata > Mammalia > Chiroptera > Vespertilionidae > Myotis > Myotis yumanensis. The sequence goes on from NW_027223754.1 coordinate 189,481,387, forward strand.
ATTTGCAACAGCATGGATGGAACTGGAGAGCATTATGCTAAGTGAAATAAGCCAGTCAGAGAAAGATAAATATCACATGATCTCACTCATTTGTGGAATATAATGAACAACATAAACTGATGAACAAAAACAGATCCAGAGACAGAGAACATCAATCAGACCGTCAAACCTCAGAGGGAAGGTAGGGAAGGGTGGGGGTAAGGGGGAGAGATCAACCAAAGGACTTATATGCTAGCATATAGGCCTAACCAATGGACACAACAGGGGGTGAGGGTATGAGTTGGGGGGAATGAGGGGTAATGTGGGGATAAGGACACATATGTAATAATTTAATCAATAAAAAAATAAAAATAAAATAAAAATAATAAATTTTAAAAAAAGAATGCTTCTCACATTTGGCCACGTAAGGATGGAGAAGACATCTATAATAATAAAAGCGTAATATGCTAATTAGACCAGATGTCCTTCCTTCTGGACAAAGCCACAGCAGGTGGGGGTCGCAGCAGAGGTCCTTGGCTGCTGCAGCGGTGGATAGGGGCTGGGACCAAGGCCCTTGCACGAATTTTGTGCATTGGGCCTCTAGTATAAATATAACTCATAACCTCCAGGAAAGACAGGATTACTTGGTATTTGCATTACATCTTTTATTTATGAAATTAATACACTTAAAAGAATTTCACTTAAACAGTTTCATTGAATCCTCCCATCAACCAACCCTATGAGGTGACAATTTTTACTATCCCATTTTATAAACAAGAAAACTGAAACTTAGACAGTTAATTTTCCTGAAATCAGAAAATAGTAAGAAAAGCTTGGATTCAAACAGATCTGGTTCCAAAAGCTAGGTGCTTCACTACCCTGTTATCTGTCCTGTCTGGAGAGCATTCAGCCAGGAAGTTGATACATGTAGAGAGCACGCATTAATTATGGTAATTTCTACTAGTAAATGGAGGTTGTGGTGGATATCTACTCTCCATATGTCTGCTTCTCATGAATATGGAGTCTTCCTAGCATGTACCTGTCGTTAAAAGCATCACTGGCCAGTGGTGGCTTCTTGCTGAACGTTTTTAATTCACTTAAAACTATAAACCTAAATTTGACATAAAATACAGGCCAACCCCACCTCCCTCAACCTCAGACCTCCACCCTGTTTCCTATTTTAAAAATTTTGTTATTAATCGAATGGCTGGGGGGGGGGGGGGGGGGCGGGCAGGGTGGGAGGTCAATTGGGGGAAAAGGAGGCATATGTAAAACTTTAGACGATAAAAAAAAATACATCTTCCACTCTAAAAAAAAAAGAATTTTGTTATTAATCAGTCATCTAGACTCAATAGCTATAAAAGCAGTAACAGCTAACACTTACTGAGAATACATTCCAGTTATTGTGCTAAGCATTTTAGACATCATGCATTTAACCCTCTGAACTACCATATGAGGAAGGTACAATTATTAACCCCATTTTATAAGTGAGGAAATTGAAGCTTATATAAATGGCCAAAGGTGACACCTTAGCTTCATCTTTCATTATTCATCTTATTCACCCTCCATAGCTCAGGAATCACCAAGTCCTCTCAATTCTCCCTCTGTGCTATTTCTTGCATTTGTTGCTTTCTTTCCATGTCCACTGCCACTGTAACAGTCTTGGCCCTTTTTGACTTATGCCTGAATTGTTGCCATAACCCAATATAGTCTATCTTATTCCATGATACCTTTTCTTAGACCTTTCTAATATGCTTTGGTAAGACTAAGCCACCTAAAATCCCACTTTTATCCTATCCATTTCGAAGTCCAAACCTTTAAACTGGAGAAGGTACTGCCAAATATCTCCAGTGGTCTATCCTTGGACAGTGTAATGGCAGCAATATTTTTTTAAATTAAATAATTTTATTATATTAAAATTAAAAGGAAAAAATGTTACAACTATAGGTTGAAATTACAGGACAAGATACATAATAAAGATAAGCAAATATTGTACCATATAAATGTGTAGCTCAAATTTCATGTATTCTAGCAGTGGGGAGCTCTCACTGGTCATCTGACCAACCCAAATATGCAGTTCTATTTTTCAAAGGCAAGCATTTGCATAAAAAAAGTTATGTAAATGTGCTTAGTGTTTTCTATGTATTTCTAAACTTTATTATTAGTAGTATTAAAATAAATGTACATGGTAAAGGAAAAATTGAATCAAAATACCACCAAAGGATTTAGCAATAAAATTTTTTCTCTCTCTCCCAAGGATAACCATTGAATAAGGTGATTTGTATTTTCTTCTTTACACTTTACACTTTTCTGTAATTTATAGACTTTTAGTAATGCACTTGTATAGCCTTATAATGGAAATGAAAGCCAATAAAGAATAATTTTAAAAAGGAACCAAATTTTCCGCCATTCCCTGCTATTTATAAAAGCTAAATTATTTGACTTAGGCCCTATGTACTCTGGCCCCAAACTGCTTTCCGGGCTTACTATACACAATTCAATACAAATGCTCTGCTTCAGTTAAAGCATTTTAAACACTCTTTCCCTGCGGTGTCTCTGTGTGTTTTCTCTTCCTGTGAGTTTCCCCATTCTCTTTTAATATCCCAATTGACTCTATTGTTCAAGATCTAAGTCAACTCTATACAGTCTTCCTAAAAAGGGAGGAATCAGTATGCAGCGAGTGTTTACCGTGAGGGCTATGCATTAAGTCGGTGCTTTACTTGGTATTCATTTGAACCTCACAACAGCTCTGGACGGTTTGTATGAATTACCTTCATTTTACAGATGAGGAAACGAAGTGTCCCTCAAGTCACACAGTCAGTAGCTGGAATTTGTAGCCGGCTATCCTGTCTCAGCTCAGTGAGCTCTCATTTTTCCACCAGCTTTTGTAGCACATATCTGGGTAAACTGGACCAATAATCACAGAAGTGCATTCTAAGATTTCTTATAATGTTATTTTGAATGCCTTCTATTTTGTATTTTTGTTATTTTGAATGCCATATATTTTGTACTTTTTTTTTATCTTAACAAAACCTCCTGTGGGTTCTAACGTGCTATTTCCTAGCAATATGTCTTTGGGCTAACTCTTTAACACCTTTCTTAGCCTCAACTCCCTCCACTGTAAATTAGGAAGATAATAATATACCTAATTCTTAGGGTAATAACAAGAGTTAAAAACCCAGTATATAACTTGTACAAAAGAGCTGATTGTTGTGTATTTGATTTAATATGGCAATATTAGTTTATTTTCAAATTCCATTTAATTTCTAGTTGTCTTTTTATAGTAGTAGTTTAAGATATTTCTAAAACTCAGTGACCTAAAGAAGACTAGACTTTTATCTTCCATACATTAAAAAACAGATTTTACACAAAATTAAAAAGTACTTGTTTGCTACTTGGTCAGAATATCCTATCTTGCTATTTAACCAACATTGAACAGAGGTTCAGTTATTTGTTAAAGACTGTTTGTTCCTAAGGGTAAATGTTTATTTACGTTTACAAACACGACTGTTGTTATTGAATGTTGTCATTGTTAGTCCAGAAAGCCATTGAGGACTTGAAACCTATATTTACTTGGAAAATGGAAAAATTAGTTAAAAATCTCTGATATTCAAAAACGGACATCATTTTTTCTTATATCCTTTCATCAGAGAAAAAAGGAATCACTGTGTTCATTCCAATTATTTTCCTTTAGGATCACATGAAAAGAAGCAAAATTCACAAATATTTTTTAGCCTTTCATTTGTTTACTTTCCCTCCTACTACCACCACCATTTTTTTCTGGTTATACAAGAATTGTTCAGCCTTTTGAAAGATGAGTACACCACATGTTAGAATGATAATTCTTTTATCCTTAATATTTTATTTTACAGTTATTAAAAGACTTGTCAAAACAACCTCGACATAAACCCCAAATGTATGTTCTACCTAATACTGAAAATAAAGTGTGGGTTACAGATAGCAAAAGTCCATCTGCTACTTTCCTGAGATTGCGACGGAGAAATTCTCCTTTCTCAGGGTACTTCTCTATTACCTGTTTGTTATTAATTGTTTGATTAAATCAAAACAAACAGTCTGGTTATCAGGACATTAGGATCTTTGTAGGGTTCAAATGTCCTACATCTGTCTGTAGCTAGGTATTATCCTTTTTTTTCTCCTCGTAACAGTCAAGTTTTTTGAAAGAGTAGTTTTTATTCTACTGTTTCCATTTTCTTCCTTCTTATTCCCTTTTCAACTCACTGAAGTCTTGTAGAAGCAAGATTGTTTTCTATTAAACCATTCTCTCCACAGTCACTATTGCTAAATCAAAGAAAATCTTTTTAATCTATCTAATGGGGCTTCTCTGAGCATTACCTCACTGGAAATATGCTCTTTCCTGCTTGAAACTCTTTTCTTGGCTTTCTGTAACAGCAATGTCCACTGCTTTTCTAGTTTCTCTTTCTCAGCCTCCCTGTAAGGTTCTCTTCCTGAAACATCAGTATTCCCTTGATTCCCAACACCTTTCTTCTCTTACTCTCTCTGCATGATCTCATCCCCTGGCCATGACTGCAACTAAATATGCCAAAGGGATCCCAAATCTTTATCTCCTGCCTAAACACGGTCTGTGAGCTTCAGACACATAGATGCAACGGTCTATTCCTCGTAAGCATGTCAAACTTGTGGCCGCCAGATCGCATGCCTCGCCCACCGGCCGCAAGTTTGACATGCTTGCCTGAGAGATTCCATAGGCACCTTGAAGTCAACATGCTTAAAATTCAACTTCCAGCCCTAGCTGGTTTGGCTCAATGGATAGAGCATCGGCCTGCGGACTGAAGGGTCCCAGGGTCTATTCCGGTCAAGGGCACATGCCTGGGTTCCGAGCTCGATCCCCAGTAGGGGGCGTGCAGGAGGCAACCAAACAATAATTCTCATCATTGATGTTTCTCTCTCTCCCTTTCCCTTCCTCTCTGGAATCAATAAAAATATATTTTAAAAAATTCAACTTCCCACCTTTCCAATTGCCATAGCAACCAGCACCATTATTCACCCATTAGCTCAAGATAGAAACCTAGGAGTCAGTCAATCTTGATACTACCTCCCCACTTAAGATGTAGCTGGTCATCAGATCCTTTTGATTCTAGTTTTTACTATATTTTGAATCTGCCTTTATTTATATTTAATTCTCTAACTTATACAGGTGTCCCTTATCTTGCTTTAGGTCCTCCCCACCAAACCATTCTTTATATAGCAAAATGCAGATCTGATCCTATCATTTCTCCTACTTAAAATCATCCAGTGGCTTCCCCATTGCTTACCTTGAGTCTTTAAAGCCTGATGCCTTTGGCATAGCTTGTAAGGCCTCGATGACCTTGATTCCAATAAGGTGTGTAGTACAGGCTATTCAGATCTCAGCCCTTCCATGTACTGTGCAACCTTGAGTATGTTAACTGTAAAATGGAGGTAATGATAGTTGTGAGGATTAAGTGGTTAATTTTCAATAAATGTTAGCTACTCTTTTAAATTATGATTAATAAAATAGTGCTATTATCTCCTTAAGATAAATTCTCAAAGTGGAATTTCTGGGTGTCTATTTTTAAAACATACTGCCAAATTGCCCTGCAGAACAGTCATACCAATTCATACTCTCACCTATGTAATAAGAAGGCCCGTTTCTTCACTCTTGAGTTAATCCTGGGATGAACTATTTTAATAATCTTTGCTAAATTGATAAGTGAAAAATCACCTAGTGTTTCTAACTTATTGTGTCAGTTTACATATTTGCCACAAGAAAGATCAGCTATACATTGATAACAGGGTACTATTGATATTTACTCTTTCTTGGTTGTACGTCTTAATTTGACATTGAGGTTTTTCATCTTCTTCTGAGCTTGGATTTCACGTCTTTGAACCCCTTTACCTCTTCCATTTCCTTAGGAATGAGTATGTCTTTATTTAAATGAATGCATTAAACACAATTCCTATTAGATTTTAAGGACTATATTTAGTTGTTTCTTTGTAAACCTTTAGATGGGGAGTGCAGGTGAGAGTTGAGGGACCCTTTTCTAATCCCAGTTTAGTCCCTAACTAGGTGTGCATCCTTGGGCAAGCCACTTAACCTCTCTGGACCTTCACTTTCCTAGATATAAAATGAGTGGGATGTTACCAGGTAATGTCTTAGTTATTGTCTAGTTCTCATGTTACATAGGTAAAATTTTTCTTCCATGAAGTTCCTTTGGAGGCAAACTCTTGGAATATTCCCTCCTGCTCTCTTGCAAATATGGACTGCTCTCCTCCAACACAGTGTCACCTCTTTGAGGCAGAACTTGCTTCTTTCCAGAACTTTGATTCATTCGTATGATGCCATGAGCCCTAGGACAATAGCAGCAACTACCATCCAAAAAAACACAGCCAAAACTTAAATGTAAAGTAGGTCATAATTATTTTGCATGTAACAAAACCCTTTGAAAATCTGTTGAAAGCTAGGGACCAACTCACAGGAAAACACACATGAGCATATATGCACAACATTTTAAGGAGTCCCTAGACCTTCTGAAGCCAATTATGTATGTATTCTCTAGGGATCCATGAATCCTAGGCTAAGAACACTTGCTTTGGGGACATTAAAGTGATCCCTAGGATAAACTAAATGATCAAAAATGATTCCTTCCTATTGGAAAAGGGAGCTGCTAACTTAAGTACATATTTATAGAATATTATTAAAACTCTCTCTTTTCTTAAAATATATTTTTATTGATTTCAGAGAGGACGGGAGAGGGAGAGAGAGATAGAAACATCCATGATGAGAGAGAATCATTGGCTACCTCCTGCACGCCCCACACTGGGGAATGAGCCCACAACCTGACCAGGAATCGAACCGTGACCTCCTGGTTAATAGGTCGACGCTCAACCACTGAGCCACGTCAGCCAGGCTAGTTTTAGTCTATATCTTGTTTTTCTAATTAGATGATACACACCAGGAAGGCTCCTGTAATAGTTACTATAGCATCACAACACAAGGAAGGCACTCCAATATAAGTGTTGTATAGATGTAGAAAGGGGAGAGAGGTTTCAAGAAGGCTACTGAAGCTGCAGCATGTAAAAGGGTACTCCATAAATTCACACGGTGCCTTTCAACCAGGCAAGATCAATGCTCTCTACCTCTAGGACAAGGATTCTCTCTCTTTTCCTCCCGTTCCCCAAATCCCAGCTCCTCCAACTAAGCAGACTTGAGATGCAACTACCCCTTCAAAACTGTTCTAAAACCAGCAGGTCCACGGTTAGATTGTCAGAGGTTTACTTGAGCTCAGACAATCCCATGGAAGCTGCAGTAACACCTGCTGGCCACCAGAGGACAGGGAGCCAGAGGAGAGATTGCTTCCCCTCCGCGGGAGACTTCGAGGTCAAAGGCAGTAGAATGTGGGCTCTCCATCCATGGCCCTCAGGCTTTTTTTACTGGGTGAAGAGCTCAGCGGTCTTCCATTTCCAGATGGGCTCCTTTCTCTCCTCTAGAAGAAGGGCTGGAAGTTCCCAGAGGCGTACCCCAATACTAACCTTAAACGATAATCAGTCATGGCCAGTGCACTTTAGTTGCAGGGCTTAAAGGCAGAAAAGACGTATGGAGATGTTTTATCTTTCTAATCCACCCCAAACCTGGTTCTCTGTTCTTGAGCCAATTAAAAAAAAAAAAAAGTCCCTTAGGCAGTGTCCACATGGACATTCCACAAGAAAGTTGCCTTTAGGGACCAATGTCCCAAATGTAGTACATTGCAAATGGAATATTTTAGGAGCTAGATGATTCCTACACATAACTTCTGGCCGGAGCAGTCCGTTCTCAGTGTGCTTTTCCGTCATTAATCACATCTTTGTTATGTGATATCCACGTGAGTACTTCTCAGTCGAAGCAGCTCCATGCTCAAATGCTCAAAGAACAACTAGAATAAAGCTCCGATTGTCCTAGTCAGTGATCCCAAGTCCTGGTTTGTCACCACCTCAGGTCTCCAGTTTTTCAAAGTGTGTAATGTGTCTCAAAACAAAGCTGTTGTAATTAATCCAAAATACGAAAATGCACAAAGTGTATAGAGCTACCATCACAGGGTCTGGCACCTCCAGGGGCAGTGAACTTCTGGTCTGATTTAAAGACGATTGCGCACTGTTCCATGCAGAAAACATTTTTTTAAAGAGAATTTTTGGCTGCTCGCGCTCATTCAAGTTGTAAACATAAACAAGTCTAAGAAAACATAAGCCAAGTAAAAGAATGCTGGGGACATTCATGCGGGGGCTTTCAGCGACAAGCATGACAGAGGGCTGGCCGCCTGACAACACGAGCGCGACTTTTCTCCAAGTACCTGCAGCTTCTCTTTCACAACCCAGGGCCGTGCCCTGCCGTTTGCATTCGTCAGACTTTTTACAGGAGTGACTGTAACTCTCTCAAATCATTGTTTGCGTTTCTTCACGCTGGCGAGGCCGCTGGAAACAGCCCAAGCAGGAGGGAAAGGCGCTGGGTCTTGGGGCGGGGGGTGGAGGGGGGAAACCCTGGAAATACCTGTTGGGGCGCAGCGCCGAGCGCGCGCGGCCAGGGCGCGGACCCGGGGGGTCGCGGGCCGGCAGCTCGGGGGCGGCGGGCGCGGGCGCGGGCGCGGAAGGAGGAGGGCGCGCGGCCGCCTCCTCGGGCCGCCCGGCTCCTCCCAGCGGCGCCAGCGGAACCTGCTTCGGAGCCGCCGAACTCGGCGGCGGAACGTGACCCGACCCTCCCCGCGCGGGGGGCTCGGGCGGCCGCGGGATGGGCGGGCGGCGCGCGGCCCCGCCCGGCGCCCACCGCCCTGCCCTCGCCTGTCTCCTCCTTTCCCCCGGGCTCCGCTGAGTTCATTCACTGGGATTGGTTTCAAGTGACGCCATCTCTTTATTTTTAAACCAATGACCTCATCCGCGCTTGAAGTTTCCTGACCAGCGACTCTTTCTCTTTTCCCCCCAGCCCCCCACCCCGCCCCCCCGCCTTTCCCCCTCTTTCTGTGTACCCCTGTTTGGGGGGCTTCAGGCAGTTCTTTTTTTAAACGATTATCATCACCTCTCCCTCCCCGCTGCCCCCACGTCCCCCACGCGGCCCCCACCTCTACCTCCCCAACTTCTTCACCCCTTTCAACATTGTTTTCTCAAGGCTGACTTGGGGGGGGGGGTGAAGAAAATTTGCAAACGTCTCTTTTCTCCCTGAGCCTCCCGCCCCCGCCCACCCCTCAGAGAAGGAGAAGATAATCTAGTGAAAGGAAGACGAGGACAGCGCGACGGGACGGACGCGAGCGGGAGCGCTGCCGCCCTCCGGGCTCCGCGGCGGCGCCTCGCAGGTCCGGGCGGCGAGGGGGGACCGAGGGGAGACGCCGGGACAACTTTCGTTTCCCCCGGAGGGAGTCGGGAGGTCGGTGGCCCCAAAAGTAAGTGGCCTCGGGCCGGCCGCGCGGGCGGTGCGGGCGGGAGGGTGCGGGCTCGGGGCGCCCGCCGCGCGGGCAGCGTGGACCCCGGCGGCTCGCCGGCTCCGGTGCGGGCGCCGCGCTCGCGCCCCGCCGGCTCTGCCCGCCCGGCGTCCCCGCCGCCCGGTCGGAAGGCAGGCTGGGGGCGGCCGCGGCCCGAGCCACCCGAGCGTTGGAAGCGGGGGTGTAGGCCTGGCGGGGGGCCGGCCCGAGCGGGAAGGGGGCGGGGGGCGGCCGGCGCGGGGTCCCGCGCGCTGCGGTGCGGTGCGGGCCGGGCCGCCGGGTCCGGCCGCGAGGAGCCGCCAGCGCGGGACGCGGGACTTGGGCGGGTGAAGCTGCTCAGTTGCAGGCGCGTCCGCTGCACCACACGCTGCCCGGCGGGGCCCCGGCCTGACGGCCCCCGTGATCCCCAGTTCGCCTCGGTGTGCGCAGCGGGGCCACCTGGGTGGGGACGGCGCTGCTTTCCTAAACCGAACCCACCCACCTACACCCCGATTTTCCAAACGAGGGCCCGGGTCGTGATGTTGGGGGACCCGGTGTGCCAGTGACTTCTTTATTCACACTAGTCCTAAAACATGAGAAAAGAAAAGAAAAAAAAAAAGCCCGGGGAGACAACCGAAGATCTGTTTATCATGTGTGGTTTCATGTCATAAAACACCAGGGAGGAAAATATTTAGGCAAAACTGGGGTTTATTTCCTAAAACACACCACACACACACACACACACACACACACACACACGTAGTTAACTTGACAAAATACAGGTAGATCTTAAAGTGAACGGGTAGGGCAAAGTTCTGAAAAAGATGATTAAACGTTAGCTGCAAAGGCCCTGCAGCGGTGGGTGTCACGCATTGTTGGGAGAGAGCACACCCCCGAGCAGCCCGCGATGAATCCAGCGGAGAGGGAACCTGTTGCATAACCTCACTGGCCGTGGGGTTTGCCGTGTGCCCTCCCCTCGACCGGAGGGGAAGTGCGTGAAGGTGCAGGGTTTTCAAAACTCGAGGTTTTATTTACCCAGTGTTCTGGCCGCCACTTCTGCGTTAAACGCCTGTGAGTAAACACTCTGCTCTTACAAGTGAACCAAACCTATCAAACCTGTTTAGAAAATGACCAGGTATGTTTCTTCTTCTCGTGTGTGTGTGTGTGTGTGTGTGTGTGTGTGTGTGTGTGTGTGTGAAATTTACCATCCACGAAAGACCTTATGACTCCTATTTGGGGTTCTTGGGCCGCCAGAAAAATGCCTCTTTATGGGGCGGATTGAGAGTGCCCATAGGTGACAACTGTTTCTTCAAAGGATTGATACTATTTTGAACTCCATCAAGAAAAGAGATTTTAAAAGTGCAGGTACATTTTTAAAAGAAGAAAAGAATTCTTACCAGTTGAGTTACTTTTTATTTTTTTCCTTGAGAACCATGTACATTGGTGGACACCCAGCTTGGGAGACCGTAATTTTGAGACTGGTGGGGTTCTGTGTTTGGTGAAGGCAGCAACCTGGAGAAGTAAATTGAAAAACGGAGAACTTATGGGTTTATGTAGGTATTTTAGTCAAAATGTGACTAGGCACTGTGAAAAAAATTTTTTTTAAAAGTTATAGAATTGACTGAGTTTGAGGACTGCGTGGAAGATTGCTGTTAAAAAAATTGGGGGTGGTGGTAATATTTAACATCTTATGTAAGAATTTGGGCTAAATTACACCAACCCAAAAAGTTGGTTTTTAGGTAAAATAATTTGTACTTATCAAAGTTCCACATGGGAGAAAATTAAAAATGAATTTGTTCTTAATTCTGCTGGTAATATGGTGGCTAGTGTATGAAAAAGCCAGTTCAAGCACTATAAACCTACATTTAGATGAGTACCTGTAAAGTAAAAATAGTCATGTAAACTTGAGGATGCGGCGTCTCTGGCCAAAATCTTAATGGCAGTAACTGAAAAGGGGCCAAAAGAGAAGATCCTGTTAACTCAGTTCTGTTTCTTATACATTTAAAACTTAAGTGTAGAAGTGAAGCAGAGATGAGGTCTGAGGTAGGTACAGAATTTAGGCTGGGGACAGAAGGGCCAGGGTTGATGTGTGAGTTTGTTTTGATGTTATTTTCTACAAATGTCTATATTGGGAATTTAATTCCATAGTTTTGGTCTATGGGATTAAGTATTGATAAAGCTGACTTGCTGTCCAATATTCATTTTTTCAATCAATCATACTATCCTACTAAATATAATTTGCTGGAATTACCAGTGTAATTTATCTTAGAAACCAACTTTTCCTGGAATATCTAAAAAAAAAAAAAGTGATGTTTTCCCTGGACATTTAATATTTTTAAAAATGCTTTGTATTTGCAAGCAAATAGCACTTTAAATTGAAGCAGTAAATTAACATAGGAAAGTTGATTTGGATCAGAATCCCAAGAAAGGGGAGAAGATAAATCAGGGAAAACAGAAAACAGATTTTATGACAGATTTTAATAGGTTGAAAAAACTAGTTAAAAGGGCTTTATAGAAAAAATCACAGTTGATACTTTTTTAAAAAAAATTAACTACATCAAGATTTAAAACCAAAGCAGATATCCACCATCATAAAAGAAAATGTTAATAATGTTGGCTTAAGGAAAAACATAATTAATAAATTAAATTTTGCCCAAAGGCACATATGATATATATTCCAAAGCCAGATGTCATTTTTTTCTTGATTTTTTTTTTTTTTTGGTGTGTGTGTTGTAGGTAATCTGATATTTTTGTACATTTCATTAGCCCTGGTAATCAAGGGTTGGCCATGTGAAGGGATAAGGTTCATAAAAGTTTGCTGGATTTAAAGAAGCAGGCCCAGGCTTTAAGAAGAGGCCATTCTCATGCAGACTAGGGAGGACTTTGAAATTTAATCAAATAAATGATTCGAGGGAGCAGGAGTGGCTCAAAAAGAAGTACCTAAGGAGATTACCAAAGACAGATTAAAAAAATATATATATATATGGTTTCCAAGGGGTATGGTCAGTAAAGAAGGAAATAGAATACACGTTGGCATGACAGGAAAAAGGCATAAAGGGAAAAATACCCTCCTATACACTCAGCAACAAGAAGAGAGTAATGAAACTTCACCTCTTTCTTGATTGGGGTTAGATAGGTATCACCAAAAAGTCACAAGATTTTTTGTTACATAAACATTTTAATTTGGGGGGAGGAAGGATGGGAAAAATAAATTATGAGCATAAGTTATAATTATATGAGCAGGTAAAACTTGAAATTGCCAAAGACAAATTTAAAATACAGGGGGACCCATTGTGATTTTAATTGCGTTATTGGAAAAGGAGGGATAGGTTATAAAAAGTTGAAACTATTAACTTATTTCTAAATTAACTACAGGTATAAATCAATCAAGCAAACACTTACAAATGGTTTACTATTTACATGTACTGAGGTGGACACCAAAAGTTGGGGGAATGGGTCCATACCTTTAATGAGAGGTTTATAAGAATTTTAATGGAGGTATGTACATATGCAAAGACAAAACAATGATCAGACACCAGGGAAGCGCCAAATTCATGGTACAAAGAAGGAGATGGGAGGATTAGGGGAGGTAATCTTCATAGGGATAATAGAATTTGACCCCAGTTTTAAAGGATCGTTAACATGTGTATGGAGGAAAGGAAGTGGGGAGGTCAAAGGAGGAGGCCGTTCATTCATCTCTTCATTCAGCAGATTTATCTATTATGTGCCAGACACTGTTCTAGGAATTGGGCATAGAGCGGAAAAAGGACAATTTTTTTGCCCTTATGGAACTTACTTTCTAGTGGGAGAAGATGGGAGGACAGCAAACAAGTAAACATTACATGGAAAAGCTAATGTCAAGTGGTGATGTTTTGTGAAGATAATCAGGGTCAGGGAATTACAGAGGGCTAGTTGCAGTCCCACTTACTCTGTGAATAACCTATTTGCCCATCATATCCTGATAAATAATGTTAACGATATAACTTAATATTTATTGCCATCCAAACCAATTTGAATAAAAGTCTACACATTAACTTCATCTTTACCAATTTTTAAAAATGAAACCTACATAATGTTTTTTAGATTGAAGCACATAAGCTTTGAGTTTTTAATTCCTTATCAACGATTTATGTACTTTTTTTTGCTGCCATTTGCTAAAGTCTCATGTTTTTGTGTGAGGTTAATATCATTGTTTATAATTTACTTAGGGTTGTGGTGTACTGGGCTGTATACTTAGGTTAGATTCTCCATTAAGGATCAATGTCACAATCCTATATAATAAAACCCTAATATGCAAAACGACCGAACAGTGGAATGACCAGTCGCTATGACGTGCACTGACCACCATAGGCAGATGCTTAATGCAGGAGCTGCCCCCTGGTGGTCAGTGCACTCCCACAATGGGAGTGCCACTCAGCCGGGAGCCGGGCTCACGGCTAGCGGCTAGCGAGCGCAGTGGCGGTGAGGGGAGCCTCTCCCACCTCCACAGCAGCACTAAGGACCCCGCGGGAGTGGGCCTAAGCCAGCAGTCGGACTTCGCCCGAGGGGTCCCGGACTGTGAGAGGGTGCAGGCTGGGCTGAGGCACCCCTCCCCCCCGCCCGCCCCCCCCCCACCCTAGTGCACAAATGTGCACCGGGCCTCTAGTAGTGTTTTAAAGTGAGGATAAATTCCAAGGACAGTTTGTTTTGATGGTACCTTGTATGACAGCACAGGAAACAAAAGATGTACAGACAGCATAAGTAAGCTATTCAGCTTTATTACCAGATGGGTAAAATAGGTTAAAGGGCGAATCCTCTCTGGGTCTTGTCCACATGGTATAGGAATCGAAAAGTAAATTTGGATTGTGTTGTGTTTCATGTGCTTAATTATATCTCCTTAAAGATTTGTAGGGAAGTTAATGGTCTCATTGGAAATACTTTCTTAAACTTGGGATTTTTACTCTCTACAAATAGTAGTAACCTGAAGCAAAGTGTCAGTTCTGACATGGGGAAGTCTAGGTTCTTACTGCAGGACCTGACTGCTGGGTTTTGTTGTTTAGAAGATGCCCTTTATAGTATCAATTAAAAATTTTTTAACAACTATTTCTTGCTTTTGGACACATTTATGAAGTACTTCTCGAGCATTCTTAAAGAAATGTGTTTCCTCCGCTTCACTCTTTCTGGACTTTTAAACATAAAAAAATTATAGGTGAAATAGAGGTAAGGGATTAAAAAAGGGATTTATATTGTGTGTGTATCTATGGAACCAAATCTTTCAAAAAAGTTTTCTATATGCAGTTTTCGTCTCCAGTATATTCCGATGCACTTGGGTAAGCTATGAAAAAGAAAGTTTTCAAAGGAGGTAGGAAATTCTTTAGCATTCCCTTGGTTTTCTTCTAAACGAAATACTCCATTTAGAAAAGGATTGTAGATATAAATGCTAGGGGTCTGTGATGTGTGTGATAAAAGCTAATGTGATAAAAGCTAAGGTGCTCTTCAGAAATATTGGGGAAGAACAGTAAAATTCAGATTTGTCTCAGTGTCTGGGTGAGAAGTGGGACAAACTGTGATTTTCAGAAAAAAGCTGCCCTATAAATTGTAATGGTAAATGGCAAGGTAATTAATATTAGATATCTTCATTCTTCCCCTTAAGATTAATGTGGAAAGACATATGTAGAGAAGTATATGCTATTTATTGTTTGCTGTGTACATTTAAAAATACCAGCCCTGGCCAGGTGACTCCATTGGTTGGAGTGCCATCCCATACACCATGAGGCTGTGGGTTCAATTCCTGGTCAGGGCACATACCTAGGTTGTGGGGTTCCATCCCCCGTCTGGGCACATATGGGATCAATGTTTACCTCTCACATCGATGTTTTTCTATTTCCCTTCCTCTCTCTTTAAAATCAATAAACAATTCTCGGGTGAGGATTAAAAAAACAAAAAGACAACTCATTCTAGGATAACCTGGTCGAGTGGGCTTTTGATGAATGTTTGCTGAGTAAATTAAATTAATTCTCACAACTGTTACTTTTGATCCTGGTTCCATTACAACTCTAGCTTTTAAAGCGCTGGTTTTTGAGTTTTGAGTTGAAACCTGGAGGGGGTTGGTTGCCTTACAGCCCTGGGCACCTACCTGACTTGTTGGAGCAGTATGCTCACTCTGGAACCTGGACCCTGACCTCCAGCTTGCCTGATCCTGTGACTGACCTGACCTCATCTTTTCCAAAATGCAGGTGGTTGTTTCCTATCAACTGTCTCTTCCTGAGCAACTGATCTGTGTCCTTTTCTTGTTACTTCTCAGAATACTGAAGTGTCACCAGTATGGCCTATATTGTCGTGGGTTTCTTTTATTTTTGTCTGTTGTTTGGCTGAGGGAGAAGCACATTCTTCAAGAAGATAGTTCTTGACTTTGTTTTGTAAACTGCACATGGCATATTAAGCATGGTATTATTTTCTCATTCTTCTTAGCGTTTACTAAAAATTTTGTGTTTCTTAAAAATGAACTGGTAAGAATCATGTTAATGATACAAACCAACTAAAAACTAACAAAGATTTTTTTTTGGAGAAAGTGAGGAAATTATAACATGGAGTGTGTATTAGGTGGTATTTAAGAATTATTAACTCTAAAGTTTTTATCCATATTAATGGCATTATAGTGATATTAAGAAAGTCTCATATTTTAAAGGTTCATGTGGAAGTATTTATAGGTAAAGTAAAATCATGACTAATATTTGTTTTAAAAAACTTTAGGATGGGCACAAACACAAGGAAATAAAACAATATTGATAAATTTTTTTATTACTGGGTAATGAGTACCTTGGGGTTTGTTAGTATTTTTTTCTACTTTGTGTATATTTGGAAATAATCATAATTAGTTTAGCTATATAGTTAAACTGTACATTACCAATTATAACTAGGGGAAGAACTCTAATACGATAAAATTATGTAGTTGGACATTTCAGCTAATTGGTTAATCAAAAATCTCCACTTTGCATTTTCTATGTTATGCTTTTAGTAATAATTTTAAGGGACAATTTTATAAAAATATGGTCAGAAAAACTGTTTAAAACTTTTAACTTTGTGGCCTTGTAATATATACCTGTAGGTTATTAATTGCTTTTTCATATTTTGTCTTTTATCCATTTACAGATGAGGAAACTAAGATCTTAGAGAAACTAAGTGATTTATTCAAATCTCAAAGCAAGTAAGAACTGCTAGAACTGGAGCTGAAGTCATCTGATTCATTTCAGGTACCTATTCTCTTATATATACACTAGAGGCCTGGTGCACGAAATTCGTGCATGGGGGGGGGGTCTCCTCAGCCTGGCCTGCACCCTCTCCAATCTGGGACCCCTCGGGGGATGTCGGCAGTCGGACATCCCTCTCACAATCCTGGATCGCTGGCTCCTAATCACTTACCTGCCTGCCTGCCTGCCTGGTCACCCCTAACTGCCCCCACCTGCCGGCCTGGTCGCTCCCAACTGCCCCCCTGCACCGGCCTGGTCACCCCTAACTGCACACCCCTGCTGGCCTGGTTGCCCCCAACTGCCCCCCCGCTGGCCTAGTCGCCCCTCACTGCCCCCCTGCCAGCCTAATCGGCCCCAACGGCCCCCCCCCAATGGCCTGGTCACCCCCAACTGCACCCCCCCTGCTGGCCTGGTCACCCCCAACTTCCCTCCCCACTGGCCTGTTCGCCCCCAACTGCATCCCCTACCCCCTGCCAGCCTGGTCACCCCTAACTGCCCCCCCTGCCAGCCTGGTTGCCTCTTACTGCCCCTGCTGCCAGCCTGGTCATCCCCAACTGCCCCCCTCTGCCAGCCTGGTTGCCCCCCATTGCTCCCCTGCTGACCTGGTCGCCCCACGCAGCCTGCTGTTCAGTTGTTTGGTCATCCCTCACTAACTCAATTGCCGGCCTGGTTTGCCCCATGCAGCCTGCTTGTTCAGTTGTTTGGTCGTCCCTCACTAACCCCCTGCCAGCCTGGTCATAGGCAGCCATCTTTGTGAGGGCATGACGGTCAATTTTAATATTACCTCTTTATTATATAGGATATTTACAAATGCTCTTCTTTAACCAGCAGTTTTCAAACATTTTGGTGCTCTTAAAAATTATTGAGGACCCCAAAGATGTTTGTTTATGTGGACTATGTCTATCAATATATAACACACTCATCACTTCTCGGCCTTTTGGCTAAGATCAAGTGTAGTATCTGTTCTTATCAGTTTAATATATAACACATTGAGAAACGTTTAAAGTGTTGAGTTTAAAAATAATACATTCATTAAAGGTTAACATAAATAACATACTTTTATGAAGAAAGTATTTCAAAACAAAAAATACAATGAGAAGTGTGACATTGCCAAACATTTTGCCACTAGCTTTAATGCACTGCTTAATAGAAGACATGGATTTTCAATACTGCTTTTATATTCAGTCTGCTGTATATGTTGTTTGTTTGAAGTATATAAAGAAAACCCAGCTATACACAGATACATAGTTGAAAAAGGTGCAGGGAGTATTTCAGTGTCTTTTCATGTAATTGTGATAGATCCTTAAAGATTCGTTGCAATGTTAAATTTGAAACTATATCAGTGAAATTTTTGTGCTCTGTAACATTAAAAATGTATTGAATCTTTGATGTGTATGTGACTCTATAACATTAGACATTGGTCATTTGAAAAAAGAATGGTTTACTGAGTTGTGCAGATCTTTCAAATGCCGACTTATTTGCTTATACAATATTTAACAAATTACATTCATTAATATGACCATTAATTTAGTAAAATAGTCTTTAAGAATTGCGAAGCAGTCAAGAGTTTTGTGTTGAGTTCAAGTTTTCCAAATTCCATTCTTTTTCTCAAAAGCTCAAATTCTATCATTGGCAACAGATATCGTCAGTTTTTCTTTGCAGTGTCAGGCTCACTTTATTCATTTTAGAGAAAAATGTTTGCCAAATACCTGAGTCTGAATAAACTATAATGTGTCTTCCAATCATTCCCTTAAGCAAAAATAGTATTCTATGAAAAACGTGTGTAGTTTAGTTCACAACTCAATTTGCATACATACGTTTCCTTAAAAAAGCTATTGTATTAGGTATGTAGCAGAAGCGATTTTTGTGTGTACCTCCCATTACATCACACAGAATGTTAAAAAGACCAAGTTCTCAAGATTAAGATTTAATAAAATTTATCACTTTTACTTTATCAGAAACATTGTTAAGATGACCTGGTTTTTAAAAAATGGTTGATAGACAGTGGGAAATATAATTATTACTGGTACAGTTTTGTCATTCCTGCTTTGATTTATGAAAGTGCCTGTATTTTGTTCACCATTGCTTTTGTACCATTAGAGCAGATATCAACATGTTGTTTCAGGATAAATCATGAGATTCAGAAAGTTATTTAATACTTTGAGTAATTCAGCAGCACTGGTATTTGTTGCCAAGCATTCACATAAAGGAAGACCTTCTTTTATGGTTAGTTGGCTTGGATACTGGCATAATAAAAACAAAACTGTAAGTCCCCCCACATCTATGGCTTTGACCATTTATAAAGCAAAAAGTACTATCCTTAAGGCAGTTAGCAGTAAAGTATTTAATTTGATGAGATACTGCATCAATGATAAGTGGCATTGCCATGATTTCTTTTACTGATTTTTCATCCAGCAGACATTCAGCAGTGTCAGTCATACAAAGCTTTATTAGTCTCAGCTATTGTGTGGCTCCAGTGCAGTCGGATAATTTACCTTGTATGATGCTTCAGTGGCTTTTTCATTTCTAATTTGAAAACAGTCTTTTGCTTTTAAAGAGCTCATCATGTCAATTATTAAAATATTCAGTTTCTTTTTCTTTTCTTTTTTAAATCCTCACCTGAAGACATGCTTATTGATTTTAGAGAGAGAAACATTGATCTGTTGCCTTCCTTTATGTGCCATGGTGGGGGATCAAACCTGCATCCTAGTTATGTGCCCTCACAGGAATCGAACCTGCACCCTTTTCTTTTTCTTTAAACTCAATGGATTCATCTGATGATAATGAGTAATGAAGTTATATATAGCAGATATTGTCAAAGATTGCTATGCCTAGGAAATAGAAGTACTGAGAATACACTGAGTTAAATTCTTTTAAAAATGCATATTTATACTTGAAATTTGCTACCTTAGAAAATTCTAAGAAACAGAAGAATATATACAAACATATGTTTTATTAGCTGCCAGAGTGATACATTATCATCATGTATCCTCTGGATTCATTGTTGTACCCTCATGAGTTACTGAGAGTGACAAAGGCAAGTAATGTCTTTGTATTATTAAAACTAATTTTTACCTTATGGATTCCCTGAAATGGCCTCAAGGACCTCTTACCAGGTGTCTCTCGATCACCCTTTGAAAATGATGATATAAACTATTGCAGTGTCATAATATATTTTTAGAGCAGCCTAATACAGACATCTATATCAGTAAAGTAATGTTTCAATTTTAACTGGTTAATTATCAAGGAAGACGGGAATATGCTAGTGTGTGGGTGACCCAGAGACCATATTGGGTGGAAGGTCATATAGCATGAGTGAGTGGTGGGATAGAAGATATACACGGGAATCGTTGGTAAAAGCACTTTACTACAACTTAACAAAAAAATGAGTATTTTCTCTCCCTGTGTTTTTAAACGATAAAAGCACTGAGCCCACATATATGTACAAAATGCAGTGTTCATACTCGTTTATATCAGGACTACACAGCCATTTTTGCTTTGAGTGACAGCAGGGGAGCGATGCTAACATACTTGAGAGAAGCAGGGATGCTCATGGCACTTGTTTGTTCCTTCCAACTGGGGAAGCTGTTGACCTTTTTTCTCTGAGGAAGCTGAGGGATGACAAGACACATGAGGTTAGAAAGAAGAAATTGTGAAAGGGGGAAATGGAGTAGACGGCAGTCTTCATGGGAGCAGCTCTAGGCAGAACGGGGCTGTGGACAGAGTGGAGAGAAGCATTGAGGGCAGAGAGGAAGATGGGTGAGCTGGGCTCTCCCAGGTGCTGGATACCAGAAGAATGGGGTCTGGGGAAGTTCAAAGATGGGTGTGACAGGAGTCATGGAGATGAACATTATTTGAAAGATTTCCATCAAAATATGGTTCAAATAACTATTTAAATAATGGTACTGGAAAATGGTAATGGAAAAAATAAAATTAAAAATATTAATTAAAAATAAAGAAATAAAAAATGGTACTGGATAGCCTGACTTTTAATGTCTTGCCAATATTCAACTTGTTATTATAACCAATGGGAGAAGACAGCAGTGACATGAGTTTGGTGTAGTGCGGGTCGATCTCTAAGCTTTGGTCATAAGCATCAATATGTGAAAATATTGACTGGGCCAGGTTTGTAGCTGTAAATTCAAGAATGAAATTTTAACACTTATTTTTTACTAACAGACAGTGATGATTAAAGAGTTTAGTTAAAAAAAGATATCATTTATCAGTTTTGTCATTTATGTGGTACTTAATTCCATAAAGGATTTGAGATGCCAGAAAGAATGATCAAAGCCAGTAATCAAAAACAAACATGATTCTAAATGATGTTTTTCCCTAATGTTTTCTCTATTGATGACATTTATGTTACTAGGTTTATACAGTTGAGGTACTCACTATTAAGTATTTAAACTGATCTCTGTTAACTGTGCAGGAGAATACAGTCCTGTCACTTTTTAGTTGCATGTAAGTATAAACAGTGTGTGTGTATAGTGGGAATGAGATTGGGCAGAACAGGACCATAGACAGTCATAGCATGCCACAGAATTTTTTTTTTTTTAATTCAGGACTGTTTTCACCTGTAATTAGCAGAAAGCCACCAACAGAGGATTAAACCATGAGTTGTTTACACGTTCAGAGAAGTTGAGGGGTAGGTTGTCTCATGGTTGGTCCGGCTGCTCAGCAGTGTCCCGACGGTCTCTGCAGGCTTTGATTCTGCCATCCTTTGTGTGTCCACTTACTGCCACCAGCTCACAAACTGGCTGCCTCAGCCGTAGGTATCACATCCCTTTTCACGGCAAGGAGGAGGAAGGGGACAGACAGATCAGGCAATCCTTCCTCCTGTGCTTCCCTAACAGAGAACAAGATCTTTCTCAGAAGCGTCCATTCAGTTTTTTCTTTAGTGTCATTTGCTTGAACTGTTTCACAAGACTGCCCCCACCCACAGGAAAGACCAGGGAAGTGAGTGTATGGCTAAGGGGAATGGGGTGACCCTGGTTGGTGTAATGCGAGTCATGGATCATGTCCTGGGCTTACGTCGCTTGTATCCCAGGAAAATCGGATTCAGTTAGCGAGTTAGAAGGGAAGTTAGATGGGTGCTGGCTAAGTGTGTGTCACAAATATGCAGAAAGGGAAGCACAAACACTGTTAAATAATTTGCTAAAACGACTTTTCTTTAGCCTGGAGACTGTTTTAAGTGTTCCCCCCAAACAAGGCCATATCCATTTTCTTTCTTATTTTGGTGGGAGATTATACAGACCTGTATCCCAATTAGTTGCAGAGCTAATTTAGAGACAGTTAGGTCTCAGTTTTCTCAACTGTGAAATAAGAATATTGTATTAGATCATCTCTGAGGTAACTTCCAGTTCTAAAACTCTTGTCTCTTCTTTTTTCCCTGTCTTTTGACCATTTTATGTTATCTTTTTTTTAATTAAAAAACTGGACAGGATTAGAGAGAGGATATGAGAATATATGGTGTTTTTCATTCATATTTTTATCTTTTTCATTTTAAAAATATATTTTTATTGATGTCAGAGAGGAAAGAAGAGAAAAAGAGAGAGAGAGAGAGAGAGAGAGAGAGAGAGAGAGAGAAGGAAAGAGAGAAACATCAATGATGAGAGAGAATCATTGATTGGCTGCCTCCTGCACACCCCACTGGGGATTGAGCTTGCAACCCTGGCATGTGCCCTGACCTGGAATCAAGACTCCTGGTTCATAGGTCGATGCTCAGCAACTGAGCCATGCCAGCTGAGCTATTTTTAATTTTTCAATTAATTTATTTTAGTGCCCCAGGCTTGAAATGGCTCTGGCCACCAACACAGGCATCAAGCCAGGATGAACTAAGGACTACTTTATTAGTCACCTTGATAGCTGAGTAGTATCTTTAATAAAGAGCTTGATGGTATAGAAGGTTTAAAATAGAATTAGGTTTTGGCTTTTTGACAGTTACTCATATTCTGTCCTAAATTTTCACTGAAAGTGGAAAATGAATTGCATTTTTATTTTTATTTTGATATGGGACCATGTACATATGTGTGTATAATCAAAATACCCTTAAAACAGTGTTCTGAGAAAATGCCCCCTGTCCCAACAGAGGAGGCATTTTAAGCACTATTGTTAAAAGCCTGGCAGAACATCCCTTTTGGCATTTGCTCTTATTTGTTAACAGTGTTCACAGTGCATATTTGCCCTAGATAAAATTAAAGGACAACTAAAGGAAAATGATTCCTTTCATGCACTGTAGCAACTAAACTTTACTTGAATGAGGCAGAACCTTAAAATGGGATTCTCCTTGTGCTACAAAGAAAGCAATGTTCTGGTTCCTCATAGAATTCTGTCAAGATTACATGAATTTAGATATACAGTGAGTTGAAAATCATATTCCCACTTAAACAAATTACAAAGCTTTTAAAGAAGGTTGTTAAAACATTAACTTAAACAGTGTTAACTTCCTATTCAACAAAAATCTTATGGAAGGATCACACTGCATTTTATTTGTGGTTTACAGCATTGGGAGATCCTGGAGATAAACATTTATTAACTGTGGCACTTCTTAAAGGGCCAGAATGTATCTGCCCTCCCCCCCCAATTTGGGGTGCATTTTTAAGAATAAAATGCATGTATGTATATGGATTTAACAGCTGTTTTAAACACCTTAGGGCAGTGTCTAATTTCATTACCAAAGAATATCCAAATATCAGTTAAAAACTTTCCTTCTACTGAAACCCTTTTAAGTATGTAACTAAAACAATTGTTTTCATTTTTCATTATGTGAATGACTAAGAGCCTTGTTAATGTAAATATTCAGGAAGCTTGATTTTATAGCTTTTATTTTATAACCAACAGTAAAAATTATGTACAATGGAAAACCCCTTCTTCTCTTGTCTATAGTCCCAACTAAAAGACAGACTCAAGTGTTTTTTTCTGGCAAATGAATGAACTGTGTGGCAGGATCTTAGATGCTGCCAGTGGCTATCTCATTATAGAATGCAATTAATGTAATATGAGTTTAAGGAGATACACTTTGGGGGGGGGGGGGGCGGGCGCGGAGATTTCCAAGTACTAAGTGTTAGGCAGGATAATATCCATTTGGCAGGAAAAAAGTTTTACACAAGTTTTAAATAAAAGTTATTTGAAATTAGTAGAGATTTTTATTATAGAAATGATCTTGATTCAGTCATTAAAATAAGCACTTTGGTTCTGTGTCTAGTAAGCTTTTTTCCTGGACCAAAAATTCCTTCTTTTTGCAGCTGGTTATCAGCATGTCATTGTAATCACCATGAGCAAGTATTTACTGAGGGACTTCTCTAAGAGTGAGGTATTAGAAGGGATGCAAAGAACTAAAGCATGCCACCTTCATCATAAGGAGCTTATTGTTGCCAACATCTCTTTACTGGTTTAAACAAATTGCCGAAAAAGACTCCTTACTCTTTACCCTTGAGGTTCTTCAACTGGGGGTCCAGCGCACCAGTCTCCACTCTCCTAGGCTGAGGGATAAAGTCCTCTTCTGGCCATTTCACATTCTCTCCGGTGATGACAGACCTTTGTTGCTTACTCTAAGAGCAGTGTGCTAGCTGGCTGCTTCTGCAGGGTAGTTTGGGAGCAGGAAGACCGTGTCCTGGAGCACTCGGCTCTTTAAAGAGTATGAAAGGTTAGGAGGGACACAGGAAGAAACAGTAAGAGACCTATTGCCATTTTCTTTCTTTAATTAAAAAAAAATTGTATTGTGGTAAAAACCAATAATGTAAATTTTACCATTTTAATCATTTTTATGTGTACAGTTCACTAGTGTTAACTGTACTCACATTGTTGTTAAGCAGATTTTTCAAACTTTTTCATCTTGCATATCTGAAGCTCTGTATGTGTTAAACAACAAATCCCCTTTTCTCCCTCCCCCAACCCATTAACTACCATTCTACATTCTGTTTCAATGAGTTTGACTGTTTTAGATACCGTATGTAAGTGGAATTCCGCAAGTGTCTTTTTGTGATCCATTTTACTTACTCTAATGTCCTCAGGGTTCATCCATGTTGTTTCGTGTGACAGGAGCTCTGTCCTTTTCAAGCTGAATAATATTGTGTTTTTCTATATATAATCACATTTTGTTTATTTATCTGTTGATGGACATTTGACTGTTGTGAATAAATGAACATAGGTATACAGATACCTTTTGGAGACCCTGTTTCAATTCTTTTGGGTATACACCCAGAAGTGGAATAGCTGGATCATATGGTAGTTCTATTTTTAATTTTTTTTATGAACTGCAATACTGTTTTGTATAGTAGTTGTACCATTTTATATTCCCACCAACAGTGTACAAAAGTTCCAATTTCCCCACATCCTTGCCAACATTTGCTAGTTTTTAGGCTGTGTTTTGTTTGTTTGTTTTGTAATCCTCGCCCAAGGATATGCTTTTATTGATTTTAGAGAAGAAGGAGAAAGAGAGAGAGAAAAAGAAAGGGAGAGAGAGAAACATCTGTTGGTTGCCTCACGTACATGCACTGACTAGGGATCAAACCCGCAACTTAGGTATGTGCCCTGACCAGCAATGGAACCCACAACCTTTTGGTGTATGGGATGACACTCCAACCAAGTGAGCCACCTGGCTAGAGCTGTTTGTGTGTTTTTAATAATAGCCATTCTAACAGGTATGAGGTGATACCTCATTGTGGTTTTGATTTGCCTTTCTCTGATGATTAGTGATGATAAGCATATTTTCATATACTTGTCCATTTGTATATCATCTTTGGAGAGTGTTTATTTAAGCCCTTTGCCCATTTTTCAGTTGGGTTATTTGATTTTTTGTTACTGAGTTGTAAGATGCCATTTTCTTTTTATAATATGAATAGCAAGTTAGAAGTAGTCACGGATCAGGTGTGATATAGTGCAGGGATAAAAAATGGAGTAAATGGATCTACTGACTGGAGAGTAGCCTCTCTCATCTCGTCCTTACCAGTTCAACTTGCTTAGTTGAGGATTTTGTACTCCAAAGAGAATTTGAGGCCTCATATTCAGTCTCCTCTTCCTCTCCTCCTCATTACCTACAAAACTAGGGGGGTGGACAAGATGATAACTGAGGTATCTTGCAGCTCAAAATGTTGAGTTTTGAGAGTATTACCTTTTACCCACTAATCTCTAGCATCTAAAATTTCTTTGGAATTTTGGTTATATCTGGCCTGCAGACTGAGAAATCTTTTTATGGCTAGTAAGAAGCACTCCACCAAAGCTCTGATGGACCTTTCAATCTTACTCATTTTTCTCTTGTTATCACCTTCAAATCCTGGGCTGAAAGGTTAATTCTTTAACTGCTGCTATACACAAGTCCTTCACTGGGTCTGTCATGGAGTACTAGAGCTTGTACTTTGCCCTGAAGATATATAGCAGGTTTTTTTTAACCTACTTAAAGTCATGAGGAATAAAAGTCAAAGTTCATTGGATAGTGTATTTGTTGTTTTAAATATGTAGGGCAAACAGGACACCAGCTCAAATTCAGTGTACTTTTATTTTTGTAAAACCAGCTATATTTTTGTGTTAAATACCAGCTTTAAATAAATATTATCCTGAAACAGACTCATAGATACAGAGAACAAACTGATGGTTGCCAGATAAGAGGGAGATGGGGTGGGAGGCTTGGTGAAAAAGGTGAAGGGATTGAGAAATACAAATTGGTAATTACAAAATAGTTCCAAGAATATAAAGCACAATATAGGGAGTATAGTAAATAATATTGTAATAAGTATGTGTGGTGACAGATGGGTACTAGACTTATGGGAGAGGGGGGAATTACTTTATATAAATGTCTAATCACTATGCTATATATTTGACACTAATATAAAATGATATTGAATGTCGCCCTGGCCAGGTGGCTCAGTTGGTAGGAGCGTGATCCTGTACACCAAAAGGTGGTGAGTTTGATTCCTGGTCAGGGCACATACCCAGTTTGTGGATTCAGTCCATGATTAGGGCACTTATGGGAGGCAACAGGTGGGTGTTTCTCTCTCACAGCGATATTTTTCTCTCTGCCTCCCTTCCTCTCTCTCTTAAGTCAATAGAATAAGATATCCTCAGGTGAGGTTAAAAAATAATAATAATAATTCACAATAATTGTAATTGACATAAAAGAAGAAATATTACCCAATCAATCTTTGTCCATGGTTTTCATGGTGATATGTATTGTAGTAATTAAAGGAAAGAAGTAATGTGCTTATGGTGGTTGAAGTTGAAGGATACTGTGGACTCTGCTATGATATGCTTAGAATTACTTTTAGGTTTCATGTATTTGATATTTTAATTTTTTTGCATCTTACAGATCCTGTTTGACAGGTAACCAATCTTTAGGGAGCTTGTCCTAGTTTATATGAAGTTTTATGTTATCGTCACATGGTGTTGTAACTTAGAACACTCTAATGCTAACTCTATTAGGTAATAAGGTAAACAAAGCAAAATCGGTAAACCAAATAGGAGTGGGTGAGGAGTATACATGGTGACTCAGAAAATGAGTTATTGGTAGTTCTTGTAACAGAACCCAATATGTCTAGTCTAGTATTGTCTTTGTGCTTGGCTGTCTGTGACATCTGCATTGCTTTCAGGTCTGTTGCCAGGTCTTGAGGGAACATTACCAAATACTAAATATTTTTGCCAAAATACTAAATGCAGTTGGGTGTGTGAACAGGGGAGGTAACACAGGGGACTAAGGCAGTGATGGTGAACCTATGACACGCGTGTCAGAGGTGACACGCGAACTCATTTTTTTGGTTGATTTTTCTTTGTTAAATGGCATTTAAATATATAAAATAAATATCAAAAATATAAGTCTTTGTTTTACTATGGTTGCAAATATCAAAAAATTTCTATATGTGACACGGCACCAGAGTTAAGTTAGGGTTTTTCAAAATGCTGACACGCCGAGCTCAAAAGGTTTGCCATCACTGGACTAAGGCTACCTTAGGGAGCTACATTGTGGGACATTGCCATGATGTTTAGAACCCTCTTTAACCTAGATTTTACAGTCAAGTCAAGGATTCAAATGCATTTGGTGATATTATGATCATTTCAATGCGAAAGATTATCCAGGCCCTGAGTGGGCTCCTCATCACCATCCCTGCAGTTTGTAATTTAATTGAGGGAAAAAAACACAGCCACCAGAACAGTGGTAAAGTGGAATGATAAACTACATATGGTTGATAACTACAGGCCAGAATTCTTTATGTCTCGTTCTCAAAGGATATAAAGATTCCCTTCCAAATGATAGCATTTCAGAAATTTATAATATATAAAGAAATCATGTTTTCATTATTTATCCATTTATTTATGTTGCATGGGAAATATAACTTATTTCAATACTCTCATTTCATTTGTGGTTTCTAAAGATATATAATGTTACAGTGATTACAACATCAATATCATTTGTAATAGAAGTTCTTTCTCCTTGTGGATGCTTCAGAATCCACATTTTAAGCATTAGAATGGTACATATGGCTCTAGGACTGTGATTTGGTCACCATTTCTCTGATCTGCTTTGTATTTAGTAGAGAAATATTTGTTAGGAAATGTAACTGCACTGGTCATAGAATTCTGGCTAGATGGTAGCTTTTAGAATGTCATTAGGCTTCATTTATCCGTGTACCTTCTTATCTATTACTAGGGGCCCAGTGCACGAATTCGTGCACCCTGAAAGGAACTGTGGGCCGCGAGGCTGCGGTGGGCACAGGGGCAGGTCTCGGCCCATCTTCTGCGCTCCCTCCCAAGCCCTCCCGCCATGGCTCCTGGTCCCCTGTCTGCCAGCAGCCCCTCTCCCGCCGCTCACACCCGCTGATGGTGCAGAAAGATTGGGGCTGGTACAGCAGTGGGTGTGAGCTGGGCCATCGTCAGCAGCAGGTGCAAGAGGCAGCTGCCGGCCCCGATTGCCCCTCAGGAGCAGGGGGAGGGGGAGAAATCCTGAGGGGCGATCAGGGCTGGCAGCCACTTGCACCTGCTGGTGGCACCGGCAGTGGGTGTGAGTGGCAGCTCCAGCACTGGCAGTGGGTGTGATTGGGGCCGGCGCCGGCAGCAGGTGCAAGTACCAGGTGGGACCGCGGCGTGTGGGAGCAAAGAATTTTCAGTAACCATCAGAGGCTCGCCCCGATGACAGTGACTGGCACCATGCCTTGGTCTGGTGCCCCCGCTCACCTGCTTCACCATCCCACCACGGCCGACGCCCGCCATGTTCCGCGCGTGCCCCCTGGTGGTCAGTGCACATCATAGTGACTGGTTGTTCAGTTGTTCCCCTGTTTGGTCTATTTGCACATTAGGGTTTTTTATATATACAGATTAGAGTAACTTAAGGTTTGATTATAATTTGTGTAATAATAAGTAAATAAATTCTTCTGATTAAATAGAGCATATATCTATGTTTTGTTAGTATTAAAAAAGCATTTAATATAATTCATTGTAAAAAAGTAGAAAAACCATATGACTATTAAAGTGGATTCAGATTAAGCATTTGTTAAAATCTAATATTTGTTTATGATAAATAGCTCCTAATGAACAAATCTAGGGACTTCCTAAAGATGATACCAATATCTGGTGACGATGCAGAGCAGATGGAACTTTCATATGTTGCTGGTGGGAGTGCAAAATGGTACAACTACTTTGGAAAACAGTTTGGCAGTTTCTCATAAAGATAAATGTACATGCACACGTGACTCATCAGTCCTACTTACTTATGAAAAGTGGAAATCTTTGTTCACACAGAAACCTGTACTCGAATGTTTATGCAGCGTTATACATAGTCACCAAAAACTAGAAAGAACCCAAATTTCCTACAATGGTAAATATGCAAACTCTGGTACATCTCCATAAACTATTGATGCATGCAACAACATGGATGAATCCTAAAGGCCTCATGTTGAGTGAAAGAAGCCACTCTCAAAAGGTTGTGCACTAAATGATTCAATTTAAGTCATATTCTAGAAAGGCAAACTATGGGTCTGGAGAACAGGTCAGTGCTTGCCAGGGTTTGAGGGTGGGGAGAAGTCTTGATTACAAAGCAGTGTCATGAGGGAATTTTTTGGCATGGTGGAGCACTTCACATTAAAAAACTATGAATTTTACTTTATGTAAATTAAAAATAATACTTTTTAAAAAGTAAGTTTAGTATTACTTTTAGATACCAGGTAAATATTTAAGAAATCTGTATTTCTGTATAACAGTAATAACCAAAAAATGAAATTAATAATATTAACACCTATGACTAAATCTAATGAAAGATGTCCAAAACCATTATAGGAACTGATTCCAAAATTTATATGGCAATACTAATGACAAGAATATCCAAGGTAATAATATTGACGAAAAACAAAATTGCAGGACTTACACTTTTGGATATGCAGTATAGAATAAATAGATCAATGGAATAGAATAGAGGCCAGAAACAGACACATAAATATATAAATACATAAATAAATAAATCTAAGTATATACATTTATGTGAATATATAAATACATACACACACAAGATGGCTTTATACAGCAATGGGGAAAGAAAAATCTTTAATAAATGATCCTAAATCAATTGCCTATCTATATTTTAAAAAACACCCTAATTTTGGCCTTTCCTCACATCATACACACAAAAAATTCCAGGTGAGCAGTGGCTGATGTGGCTCAGTTGGTGGAAGTGTTGTCCCACACACTAAAGGTTGGCAGGTCTGATTCCCAGTCAGGGCATATCACATATCCGTTTGATCCCTAGTTGGGGTGCGTGTGGAAGGCAACCGACCAGTGTTTCTCTCTCACCTCTCTCTCTCCCTCCCTCTTTTCCTTCCTTCCTCCCTCCCTCTCTCCCCCTTGCTCTCTCTAAAATCAGTGAAAAAAAATTCCAGGTGAATTGTAGATCTAAATGTGGAAGGTTTAAAAAGGCTTCTAGAGGTGCTCCATGTATTAGTCATCAAATAAAACCATAGTGAATTACCAGTACACATGGACCAGAAAAGCTAGTATTTTAAAACAAACAAATGCAATAAAAAAACAAGAACGCCTTGAAAACATCAAGTGTTAGCAAGGGTCTGTAGATGGTGGAATTGTAAATTGGTACTTTGTTTTTCTTTTTATTGAATTTATTGGGGTGACATTGGTTAATAAAATTATATAGGTTTCAGGTGTACAATTCTACAATATATCATCTGTATATTATATTATGTGTTCACCATCCTAAGCCAAGTCTTCTTCCTTCACCATTTATCCCCCATATACCCTCTTCTACCTCCCTCATCCCTCTTTCCCTCTGGTAATCACCATACTGTTGTCTGTGTCTATGAGGTTTTTATTTGTTTGTTTTTGTTGGCTTTTCTCTCTGTATTTTTTTTTTAATATATTTTATTGATTTTTTACAGAGAGGAAGGGAGAGGGATAGAGAGTTAGAAGCATGGATGAGAGAGAAACACTAATCAGCTGCCTCCTGCACACTCCCTACTGGGTATGTGCCCGCAACCAAGGTACATGCCCTTGACCGGAATCGAACCTGGGACCCTTCAGTCCGCAGGCCGACGCTCTATCCACCGAGCCAAACCGGTTAGGGCTCTCTCTGTATTTTTTAATAACAACTTTATGGCATATAATTCACATACCATAAAATTTACCCTTTTAAAGAAACTGAGATATAATTCACAGCTATTTTAAAGTATACTAATAAGTAATTTTTAGTATATTCACAGAGCTGTGCAGTTATCCCCACTAACTCTAGAACATTTTTATCATTTCCAAAGCAAACCCTGTAAACATTAGCAGTCACTCCCCAACCATCCCCCACCTCCTCCACAGCTTCTGGCAATTGCTTAATCTACTTTCTGTCTCTATAGATTTGCCTTTTCTGGGTATTTCATATATACGAATTCATATACTATGTGGCTTTTTGTGTATGGCTTCCTTTACTTAGTTTTCAAAGTTTAGGGATGTTGTAGCACTTATCAATGTTCATTTCTTTTAATGGCTGAATAATATTTCATTTTATGGATCTCTACCACATTTTTCATAACCATTCATCAGTTGATGGACTTTTGGGCCATTATAAATAATGCTGCTACAAAATTCCTATTCAAGTTTCTGTGTGCCCATGGTTTCAATACTCTTGTATCTAAATTTGATCTCACTATATCTCACTGCAGCACTCTGCAGAACTTTCTTGGCCATTGCTTCCTCTTGGATTTGTAGTGGATCATTAGTAGTCCGAGAAGCAATTGTTAGGAAGATGCGGAGCAGGCAGTTTTGTCACTCTAAGTGGTCTGTAGACTAAAAAGCATGAGTCTAGACACCTAACTTCTGTTTACAACTATTATTGATTGTCCAGCTCCTGAGAGCTCATATGTTTTGCCTACCTTGCTGGGCCTTGCAATAAAATGGACCAATTTGAATAAAGGTTCCTCGTTTTGTTTTTCCTGTTTATGCTTGTGGGCCATGCTGTCGGGCAGAAATAATGTCAGTGTAGTCTTGTCAGATAACTGCCTCCCTTTTGTTCTCTTCCTTCTGTTTGTGATTGTTTTGGAGGAGGAGACTGTATGTAGCTGGGGTCTCAAGGAAGATGAACTGTCTTTCCTCTCTGTGCTTTCCTCTGCGAAATCAGTGCCACAAGGAGAATCAGCAACCGACCTGCCTCCTGCAGATGAATCTGTGCTGTTTCCTGCAGGAAGCAGCCAGCTTCCAGGGACCAGCTGAAAAGTTGCCTTCAGAACCTGTAGGAGAGTTTGCTGGCTAGTGATGTCCCCACTCCTTCCAAACTTCCCTTGGCCAGAGGTTACTTGTGAATACAACAAGATTGTGTAGCTGCACCCTAAGGATTTAGGGTAGCAGAGCATTCAGGGTAAATATATGCTAGTGAGATTTCTCACTTCTTCCTTGTTGACTTCCAGACATCACCACTAGAAATTCTTCACCTTTCCCACTCTTGGAGCACTTAGATACTGAGCCTTGCAGATATTTGGGTACAAATGTCATTTCCAAAGGTGTCTGAGCAAAAAGGCTTACACAACAGAATAGATGTTCAAAAAATGTTGTGTAAGTGAATAAGCCACAAGTTAGACCCACAGTTCAGGGGAGAACCCAGATGAGCCTTTTCTAGTCTATTGTTTCTTTTGTTGTGTGTTAATAAGGTATACTCTGAATAAAATCTCCTGGCTCTGGTTGAGTGCCATCTTTAAAAAAAAAAAAAGTAATTGCAGGTACAACCTTGAGAAGGGTGAGGGTGTCCTTTATTGAATGTAATATAGAATGTTTGGCTGGGAGCCCAAATCTCGGTTTCCATCAGCAGTTTATTAAATGAACTTTTACAGGACTAGATTAGAAGGAGGGATTACAAAAGATCGTCTGCCCTTGTGCTGGTGATTTGCCCTTAGTAATGGGAAATTCCTGGGTGGAGATGTTTAACTTGCACCCATACTCAGGTGAACACTGGGCTCCATCTTGTCTTCTGCCAACCTTTAAAGGTCTTTTCTGATTACATCTACATCTTAATAATAGTGAAGAAAGATTAGAAACTGGATTCCTTCAACCATAAACTGCTTTATTGGGCTGGAATGAGGTTCTGTGCCCGCAACGTACCCTGTGGTCTTTTGTTGGGTGTCATAAGCAGATTGTTGTGGGCCTTCATTATTATTGGAATTAAAGAAACTGTGACACTGAGAATTTTGTCTATTACGTGACCATGTATTCAGAACCCTAGACTTCCAGCAAGTTTTTATGAAACACACACCTCAAAATACAGGTCAGGTGAATTACAGTATTGTGTGTTGCCAAATTTTTCCTTTCCTTCCTCTTAAACTTTGCCTTCCAAGTGGCCTGTCCACTGTAACCCTTCCTTGGGAGGAGGTAAAGAATCCATCTCTACCTGTTTGTTAAAAAATGCTGATGCCTGAGCCCCACTCCTCAGAGATTCCAATTTATTGGTCTGAAGTACATCAAGATAGTAAGAGTTCCCCAGGTGATTTTAATTTGCAGTCAAGGTTCAGAACCACTGCATTAGCCACAACATACTCCTCCATTAATCCTGTATGCAATTATTTTTTTAAATTGCTTTTTAGAGAGAGAGGAAGGAAGAAGGAGAGGGAGAAACATCGATCTGAAGGCAAATCATTGATGGCTGCCTCCTGCACGCCCCCCAACAGGGATCGAGCCTGCAATCCTGAGTGTGTGCCCCCACCAGGGAATTGAACCAGCAACCTTTCAGTGCACGGGACAATGCCCAACCAACTGAGCCATACTGACCAGGGCTCGAGCTATTTCTGTTTAGTGAGTGTTACAGTTTACAAAATACTATTCTGCACACTATTCTCACAGTGACCCAGTGAAGCCAACAAGCCTCTGCTTCCCGGGTTCCTTATTCTCATGAGTGTTCCGTGAGGGCTTGTTGTCTCAGCATTTTGTCCTCTACTTCACACGTGGCTATTTATCTGTAGCTTCATGGCAGCCTGGCGTTTAGGTAAGGCCACTTCTTCACAGCCACTCACATCAGATGCTTACAAGGGTGCATTTTTCTCACTTTTTGATATCTGTTGCTTTCACAAGCCTACTAACATTTGCAGAATGTTTGCTAAGGCCTATAGGGTTGCGGAAAACACTGTTCTGTAGTATAGAAGCTCTAGTTTCTCTTCTACCATTGTCGAGTTGTGTAACTCTGGGCAAATCCCTAACATTTTGTAAAAGGGATATTATTAGCCTACCAGAAGGCATGCACTAGACTAAATGGAAGTCCTGCTTCAGCGATGAGAGTTGAATTGTGATGAGAGTTGAATTGTTCTCTGGCTGACCTCCTGTCCTCCCCGTTTATTGGCAATAACCATTGTCATTATTTTCAGTTCAGACATAAAGCTTTTGCACCTTTTCTCCTCCAGGTGAGAGAGAATGACAAATCAGTAGCTGTTGAGGACTGATCGATTGTAAACACTGAGAAAAAAAATGTGTTTTTCAAACTTGCCTGATCCTAAGACCCTCCTGGGACATTTGTTTTAAAAATGCAGAGTCACAGTCTATACTCAGGAATCCAAGTATCAGTCTCCAGGGGTGGGGCCTAGATGATCATTTTTATCACTTAAATTTTTTTAAATTAAATATTTTTTTCCAACAGAAGGAAATTTGCATTGAGTGTTACCCTGTGTCAAAAATAACCCAGATTGGAGTAAGTGCCTTATTGCCTAACCACTTTGAGTTGGTTACTCAAATATCACTTCTTGATGGGGCTTTCACTGGTTATCCTATTTAAAATTATAAATCCCCATCTCCTTCATATATCTATCTAGTGCTGTCTTATCTTTATTCTTTACATGTCCTTTCATTTGAATATTTTAAAATGAGAAGGTATTTAATGAAAATACTAAGATATAAAAGTGGGACATTAAATGCCTTGTCAAATTCTAGTAAAAAGAATAGGTAAAAAGAATAGAGAATGGGACAAATTTTAAAATTAATTTTGGTTAATTACATTATATAAGTTTCAAGTGTACAATTCTATAATATATCATTTGTATATTGCGTTGTGTGCTCATCACCCAAAATCTAGTCTCTCATATATTTGATACTCTTTACCCTCTTCAGCCTCCTCCCCATCCCCTTTACACTCTGGTAACCTCCATACTGTTGTCTGTGTCTGTGAGTTCATTTTGTTTGTTCATTTATTGCTTTCTGTTATATATCCCCCATATGAGTGAAATCCTGTGGTTCTTGTCTTTTTCTGTCTGACTTCCTTTCACTTGGCATGATACTCAAGATTCATGCAAATGGCAGTATTTCATCCTTTCTTATGGTTGAGTACTATTCCATTTTATCACATTTGTTTATTAAGTTCCTGAGTGATTCTTGTGATTAGACAAAAGTGGGAAGTTGCTCATAGGAAATTGAATATAGTAGGTTCTCAATAAATGAACACATGTCTATTCCACTAACCCATTTAGTTCTCCTTTCTGGGGTTTTACAGATTAAGGCCCACAACCCTAGAATGCAGAAGAACAAACACTATTTGCAGGAGGAAAAAACTGAACATTTACTGCATTGTATTAGAGGACCTTGTAGTCTCTGATACTTAGTGCTGTGTGATGCTTAAATGTGTTGATAGTAAATGTGAATAGGTTTCTTTTGGACCTGTTTTGAGACTCCATGCAGTGGGATAAAACAGTACAGTTTCGTGAACATTACTGTTAGGCTCTGTGCCATGGACTACATTTCAGATGAGATGGTGAAGTTGGATATTTTGATATTTAAGTCACTGAATTTCTTAATA
Organism: Myotis yumanensis; assembly: GCF_028538775.1. Taxonomy (NCBI): domain Eukaryota; kingdom Metazoa; phylum Chordata; class Mammalia; order Chiroptera; family Vespertilionidae; genus Myotis; species Myotis yumanensis. Next base: position 189,517,254 of record NW_027223754.1, read on the forward strand.
GACAATGCTGTGGCCTCCTTTGTACTGAATTTTACTTGTAGCAAACCTATTGTATTTGTAATGATTTTGCTTTGAATTTTGATTTGGAATATTTGGTCTTTTGATACTAAAGTTTACATTTGGAAAAGGAACATTGCCTTGTATCAAACTATATATATATATACACACACACATACATATACATATACATACATATATATATACACACATACATATACATATACATATGTTACATCTGCTAGCACATTATCTTTTTATATTTTTCCAAATGTCATTTTTTCAACTGTTTACTCAACTAGTTAATATTAGGGACCTGGCATCTATTCTGTTTTTCCCACAGGGCCTTCTGTTGGTTTAGAACCTTTGTTAATTTAACTGAAACCAATACAAACATGGGTATTTTTCAGGGTGGGAAACTGAGACTGGGTTTGGAAGGTGCTCACTACCGAGTGTGACTTGCCCTTACCTGACTGACATCACACCAGAATTTATAGAGGGAGCAAAGTGTAATACCATCCAAAGTGACAGAATAACCTCTTTAAAAAGAAAAACACACACCAGATAACAAATAGAAACATCATTCTTACAAACTTCCATTGCAGAGCAAGTGTTTTGTGGGAAATCTGTATTTTGTTTGGTTTTTTTTTCAAGTGCCATCTTTTTTTTTTATTAAATTTTTATTGTTCAGATTACATTTGTTCCTCTTCCCCCCCCCCCCATAATTCCCCTCCTTCCAGTTCCCGCCCCACCCTCTGCCCTCACTTCCCACCCACTGTCCTCATCCATAGGTGCACGATTTTTGTCCAGTCTCTTCCCGAATCTCCCATTCCCCTTCCCCCCCCAAGAATAGTCAGTCCATTCCCTTTCTATTCCCTGATTCATTATAATCACCAGTTCATTCTGTACATCAGATTATTTATTCACTTGATTCTTAGATTCACTTGTTGATAGATGCATGTTTGTTGTTCACAATTTGTATCTTTACCTTTTTCTTCTTCCTCTTCTTAAAGGATACCTTTCAGTATTTCATATAATACTGGTTTAGTGGTGATGAACTCCTTTAGCTTTTCCTTGTCTGTGAAGCTCTTTATCTCAGCTTCAATTCTGAATGATAGCTTTGCTGGATAAAGTAATCTTGGTTGTAGGTTCTTGGTATTCAGCACTTTGAATATTTCTTCCCATTCCCTTCTGGCCTGCAAAGTTTCTGTTGAGAAATCAGCTGACAGTCGTATGGGTATTCCCTTGTAGGTAATTGAGTCTCTTTCTCTTGCTGCTTTTAAGATTCTCTCTTTGTCTTTTGCTCTTGGCATTTTAATGATGATGTGTCTTGGTGTGGTCCTCTTTGGATTCCTTTTGTTTGGGGTTCTCTGCGCTTCTTGGACCTGTAAGTCCATTTCTTTCACCAGGTGGGGGAAGTTTTCTGCCATTATTTCTTGAAATAGGTTTTCAGTATCTTGCTGTCTTTCATCTTCTGGCACCCCTATTATTCTGATGTTGGTACGCTTGAAACTGTCCCAGAGGCTCCTTACACTATCTTCACACTTTCGGATTCTTTTTTCATTTTGCTTTTCCAGTTGGGTGTTTTTTGTCAAATCTTTGGTTTGATTCTTGTGCTCCTCTGGTCTGCTATTGGGTATAATATTCTTTATTTCAGTCCGTGTATGCTTACTTTCTAATTTCTTTATCGTAGCATCGAGGGTCTCATTAGTTTTCGTGAGGCTCTGCTCAAGTTTATAGCAAGCCCTCAAAATTGCGATTCTTAGCTCCATATCCTCCATTTCTGTCATGTTTTTTTGTCTCCGCATCTTTTATGCTTTCTTGGTGCACCCCCTTGTGGTCTTTGTGCGCAGTCTTGTTCTAGCCAAGCCTTAATTGTTGTAGTTAACACTAGAGGGATTTGACCACCAGGCCGACTGGCTGTAGGAATCAGCTGTGTGGAAAACTTCAGTCCTCTGGGGAGGCGCTAGCCCAGCCTTTGCCTGAGGCGATCGGCAAATGGCTCTGCGCAGGGCCTGGGCGGGGCCGGCTCAACAGGGCGGGCAGAGGGAGCAGCTATGGCTGCTCTCAGTCCGTCTCCAGGGGCTCTGCCTCTCTGTCCCCACAACCGCTGCAAACCTCAGAGGGACTGTAGCCAGACAGTCCCGCTTCTCCCGTTTGAGTCAGGGTCCCTAGAGACTCGCCCGGATCTGTAGCCCAGAGTCTGAGACTCACTCCTGATTGAAAACGACAACCGCGCCCTCAGCCACCAGCCCGCTTTGCGCGCGCACCGCCACACCACCGTACCTTTAAATTTTCCACACTGCGCCTCCTCTAAGCCTCGTAATGCTGTTGTTTTTCCTTCTAGTTGAAGAGTCTCTCCTCAGCCAGCCTTCCTGTGGTTCTGGGTGATGTCCGTTCCGTCTTTTAGTTGTATTTTTGAAGTGGTTGTTTGAGGCAGCAAACTCCGGTGTTTACCTATGCCGCCATCTTGGTTTCTCTCCTGTTTTTTGTTTTACTTATGGGTATTTATTTTGTTCTGTGGGTTATAAGCCATTGCTATTTATTTTTCTATTCAAATTGTGTGGGAAATCCTTTTTAAAAAACTAGCCAATAGAGGTACTGGGAGGGAGCTGAGATAAGGGGCCTGTAATTATTTAGTGTTCCACTCCGCCTTCTTTCTCATTGAAGGTCCTCTGGAGGGGGTTTGTGCTCAAACAAGAAGAGAACTGATGGCTCACCCGCAGTTGGTGGTGGGGGAAGAGGAGTGGGCAGGCCGGGCCATTGCTGGCGTGGTGTCAGACTCTAGACAGACAGTTTTGCCCGTATGTGCAGAAGTTACTTTCTGTTCTAAGAACTTGAGCAATAGTTTATACAATACTTCAGATCTTGTTAGTTTTCTTAGTATCTAGTGTGAAAACATGGAGGAATTGTGTCTTCTGAGAGTTTAGATAGGGGTTGACCTCTAGTGTCTAGGTCAGTGATGGTGAACCTATGACACACGTGTCAGAGGTGACACGCAAACTCGTTTTTTTGGTTGATTTTTCTTTGTTAAATGGCATTTAAATATATAAAATAAATATCAAAAATGTAAGTCTTTGTTTTACTATGGTTGCAAATATCAAAAAATTTCTATATGTGACACGGCACCAGAGTTAAGTTAGGGTTTTTCAAAATGCTGACACGCCAAGCTCAAGAGGTTCGCCATCACTGGTCTAGGTCATCAGGGCATTTGAGGGCTAATGCAAATGTAAGGTACTGAATTAATCATCTCTACTCGGTATAACCATGGATGAAATACCACACTGGGAAAAGTTTACCTCTCTCTTCCAAAATAAAGATTTTTATTTTATACTAACAAGTAAAGGATTTTAAAGGTTGATAAGACACCTGAATCTGTGGATGAATGTCTCAAATCATTCTGGAGCAGTTAGGATTGCTCATTATAATAGTGACATATCCAGGGCCTCAGGCCCCCCCCACCCCCAAACACACACACACACACACACACACACTAGAAAGTGGATTAATATGAGGGCTTAACTTTAGAAAGGAAGAGGCTTCATTATAATCATGAAGAGAGAAATGAAGATGAACATGAAGAGGAGAGGGCAAGAGAGAAACAGCAGATCCTCTAAGAACAAATAAGGGCACAGAAACTGCAGTTAGATCAGCGGTTCTCAACCTGTGGGTCGAGACCCCTTTGGGGGTCGAATGACCCTTTCACAGGGGTCGCCTAAGACCATCGGGAAACACATCTACACTAATAAAAGAGAAACATGGTAATTAGCGTACGACCGCTACCCTTCCCATTGGCTAATCAGCATATCCTTATGCAAATTAACTGTTAGCCAAGATGGCGGCCGGCAGCCAGGCAGCTGGAAGCGAACATGAGGCTTGCTGCAGTGACTGCAGACTCCAAGTTCCCCGCCTGACTTGCCAGCCTCTAAGCTGGCAGTTTGAAACATTCTAACAAATATAGAAGCTAAACAAAAGGCCGGGATCTCAGAGCTGGAGTTATACATTGTTTCGATTATAGAACGCTCAGCAGCAGAAGCCTCAGAGCTAGAGCCAGAGCTAAAGCTGGCCCAGAATAAAATTTAAAAAAGAGAAAAAAAAGGAGCGGTTGGGAGCTTTCAGTCAACAACCACCAGCCTGAAAGCAGCCCTCAGCCCCTCACCCAGACTGGCCAGGCACCCCAGTGGGGACCCCCACCGTGAAGGGTGTGTGACCAGCTGCAAACAGCCCTCATCCCCTCATCCAGGCTGGCCAGGCACCCCAGTGGGGACCCCCACCCTGATCCAGGACACCATTCAGGGCAAACCAACCAGCCCCCAGGCCTCTATCCTATATAGTAAAAGGGTAATATGCCTCCCAGCACCGGGATCAGTGGAGCCGCAAGGCCTCCTGGCACCGGATCAGCGTGACAGGGGGCAGCGCCCAAACCCCCTAATCGCACTGAGGCTCTGTGTGTGACAGGGGGTGGGGCCACAACCTCCCTATCCGCCCTGCTCTGTTCGTGACAGGGGAAGGCGCCCCAACCCCCGGATCAGCCCTGCTCTGTGCCTGATAGGGGGGAGCTCCCCAATCCCCTGATCGCCCTGCGGCTCTGTGTGTGACAGGGGAAGGCGCCCCAATCCCCTGATCGGCCCTGCTCTGTGTGTGACGGGAAGGCGCCCCAACCGCCCCCCGCCCCCAGGCCCTGCTCTGTGTGTGACAGGGTAGAGCCATACCTCCCCATCGGCCTTGCCCTGAGTGTGACAGTGGCTGCGCCCCAACCCCCTGATTGGCCCTGCTCTGTGCGTGACGGGGGAGCTCCTCAAACCCCCCCTCCCCCCACGGGCCCTGCTCTGTGTGTGATGGGGTAGAGCCATAACCTCCCCATCGGCCCTGCCCTGAGTGTGACAGTGGCAGCGCACCAACCCCCTGATCCGCCCTGCTCTGTGGGTGATAGAGGGCGGCACCCCAACCCCCTGATTGGCCCTGCTTTGTGCGTGACAGGGGGTGGCGCCACAACCTCCCCATCGACCCTGCCTTGAGTGTGACAGGGGGCGGTGCCCCAACCCCCCAATCGGCCCCACCCTGAGCGTGACTAAGGGTGGCATCGCAACCTCCCAATCTGCTCTGCTCTGTGCATGACAGGGGGCGGCGCCCCAACTCCCCAATCAGCCCTGCTCTGAGCCCAACCAGGGGCTACACCTAGGGATTGGGCCTGCCCTCTGCCACCCAGGAGCAGGCCTAAACCAGCAGGTCATTATCTCCTGAGGGGTCCCAGACTGCGAGAGGGCACAGGCCGGGCTGGGGGACCCCCCTCCCCGCCCCCCAGTGCACAAATTTTTGTGCACCGGGCCTCTAGTATATAATACATATTGTTTTTGTGATTAATCACTATGCTTTAATTATGTTCAATTTGTAACAATGAAATTGGGGGTCCCCACACCATGAGGAACTGTATTAAAGGGACTCGGCCTTAGGAAGGTTGAGAACCACTGAGTTAGATGATTAGAGGGAAAAGACAGAAGGTGAAAAGGACTAAGTGGGAACGTATGTGGTGAGGAGCAGGAACATTCTGACTGCCCGTGTGGGCTACTCTGCTGTCTTTGGTCTCCTTGCCTGTCCTGTGGTGCTATGATGCTTCTGCCCAGGGCCTGGCCCTGTCACCTGCTTTGCCCTGTGGTGCAGCTTCCGGATATCATTAACCCCAGGGCCCAGAAGGGAGACAGATGCGGTGACTTAAATTAGCACAGCCTAGGAGCCTAGAGTGAGCAATGAGGCTTTCGCCCCCCTGGCCTCCCTCCCTTGCTTTCTTCCTCACCTGATAAAATAGCAAGTTCCAGAGGAGGCTCCTGCAGAGAAGTGGGAGTCGTAGGCTCAGGGCAAATCTTGGGAATACTCCACAAAAGAAATGACCTGAAACAGGTGCCATGCTGTTGTGGAGCCATTGACAGGAGTCACCCATTTTAATCTGTGTGCTGAAGGGTAGAAACTCTAACTCCTCAACTGACTGCTTCATAGTCAGATCTGCCCTGTTACTCTGACCCTGTTAGGCTCCCTTACTAAATGCACTGACAGTGATATCATATTCTTGGTGAAGCCATCCTTAGATGTTAGGTGACTGCAGGATTCCTCCTACAGGTAAGGAAAAAACAGGCTTAGGGATGTCAAGTGACTCAATAGACCTTTTAGCTCTTTGTAGAGGAGCTAAAATTAGGAACTAGGTTGCCTGAGTCCTGATCTAGTTGTTTTTAAAAAACAATACACCATAAAACCTCATTGTTTCTAAGATCCTGGGACTAGTTTTGGTGTCAAGGGGCAAAGAAACTGAGTAGGCCCAGGATGGTAAGCCAGCGGTAGAGTTTTTGTGACTGTAGAATTGTGTAGCCCCTGCTTTACTGTTAATGGAGCTGAGCAAGGGCTCTGCAGCTACCCTTGGGCCTGGCTGCTGTCCCATTTTTGAGGCCCCAGAGTTATTTTTAGCCTCAGGGCCTTGGAAGCAGGTGTGGTCCAGGCTTGAAGGCCATGCCTGGAATGTGTTCAAGTCATGTGTATGTCTCTTTGGGAGCTGAGAATAGTGACGAGGCTGCTCTACATACAGAGTTGGGCAAAAGTAGGTTCACAGTTGTTCATATGGAAAACAATACAATAATTAATAAACAATAATACAAGAATAAACTTGGTGTTTCCCATACTCACAACTCTAAACCTCCTTTTGCCCACCCTGTACTTTGTTAAAAGATTTTGTGCTTTTGCAGTGAGAGGAATGAAAGTCATACTATATTTTACTTGCAATGCTTTAAACAGGTTTGTTTTTGAAACTTTATCAAATAAAATACATTTTAAGAGTGTTAGGGGCCCAGCTGGTGTTGCTCAGTGGTTGAGGGTCGACCTATGAACCAGGAGGTCACAGTCCGATTCCTGGTCAGGGCACATGCCTGGATTGCAGGCTTGCTCCCCAGTAGGGGATGTGCAGGAGACAGCCGATCAATGATTCTCTCTCATCATTGATGTTTCTATCTTCTGTCTCTCCTTCTCCCTTCCTCTCTGAAATCAATAAAAATGTATTTTTAAAAAAGAGTGTTAGGGAATATATTGATTTAAAAAGAAAACTAGCTATAAATTCTTAGTATACAGAAAAAAACTTTCGTATTATGAGTCTTCCTCCAGCTGACCTGTTTTAAAAGCCCAGCTGTATAGTCACAAGTGTGTGACTTAAAATTTAATTTTTCTTGTTTGCTTCCCCTTTCAAACATTATTGTTATTGAAAGTAATTCTTTCTAAGTCCTGTTGTGAAGCATAAATTCAGCTTTTACCTTGAGGGTAAACATAAATTATCCTATATTGTATTAGTTCATCTTACCTCGCCTGAACCCACACTTAACAGCACTGAGGAGGAGGAGTGCAGGCAGGACTGCTGCAGACACTACCACCTGGCTCTAGGGCAGCGGTTCTCAACCTTCCTAATGCCGCGACCCTTTAATACAGTTCCTCATGTTGTGGTGACCCCCAACCATAAAATTATTTTCGTTGCTACTTCATAACTGTAATTTTGCTACTGTTATGAATCGTAATGTAAATATATGATATGCAGGATGTATTTTCATTGTTACAAATTGAACATAATTAAAGCATAGTGATTAATCACAAAAACGATATGTAATTATATATGTATTTTCCCGATGGTCTTAGGCGACCCCTGTGAAAGGGTCGTTCGACCCTCAAAGGGGTCGCGACTCACAGGTTGAGAACCACTGCCCTAGGGTATGTCATGCCCTCGTGCCCTTTTTCTAATACTTTTTTCACTTTCCAAGATTATGGAAAATAATATATTACCTTTCGTTACCCAAGCAAAACTATTTGTATGTATGTGGGAATTTGAGGTCCTATTTTACCTACTGTTCTGTCACTTGATTTTATTCTCTTACTATGTTGTGACCATCTTTTAATGGCAAAAATTATACTTTTATACCATCCTTTTAAAATGTTGCATGATGCTGTGCTGCAGGACTTTTCATAATTTATAAGTTACTTAGCCAATCCCCTTCTGTTGCCTCTGTAGGCCTTTTCTAATATTTTTCACATGTATTTCACCTGAAAGGTGAGGCAGTTTCTTGTAAGTCACCTTGAAAATATTCTTGTAAGCTATTTTGGCATTATCTTCAGGAGAGTGTAGTTTGGCATTTTAATTCTGGAATCTTATTGTTATAAAGTTGGGCTCAAGGGAGGTGGTGGGAGGTTTGGTGTTGATGATTTTTGTTGTTGTTAATCCTCACCTGAGGATATTTTTCCATTGATTTTTTTAGAGCGAGAGTGGAAGGGAGGAGGAGAGACAGAGAGAGAAAAATCGATGTGAAAGAGACACATTGATTGGTTGCCTCCCGAATGGACCCCTCCCAGGGCCGGGGATCCAGCCTGCAGCTGAGGCACATGCCCTTGACCGTCATCTAATCCACCACCCTTCAGTCCGAGGGCCGATGCTCTATCCACTGAACAAAACCGGCTACGGCAGTGTCAACGATTTTTATTGTTTTTCTTGCTTGTTCCTAGAGCCTTCTGATCTTCTTTGGAAAATTAAGTATTACTAAATATTACTAAAATGTCTAGGTGTTTACCCTGGTTGCAGTATCTTTAGTAAGTTAGTTCTTTGTCAGGAAAGTATACTTTATCTTTCATCCAGTGGGATTTTGTTGTTTGGGGCGTGGGGTGGGCTAAAGATGGGGCATTGATAAAGATTGTAAACTTACATTAGTTTACAGCCCCTTGAATTGAGTAATCTAACTTACAAAATCCTTGTGGTATTTGATACACCTGACAGGGAGAGCTCCTAGAAAGCATTTTTCTTTATTTTAATGGAATGCTATTTAAAAAAAATATTTTTATTGATTTTTAGAGAGGGTGGGGGAGGAGATAGAAACATTGATTGGCTGCCTCCTGCACTTCCCCTACTGGGGACTGAGCCCACAACCCGGCTTGTGCCCTGACAATGAATAGAACTAGCGACCTCTTGGTGCACAGGTCGACGCTCAATCACTGATCCACATCGGCTGCCTGGAATGCTTCTTTAAATTAACTACTTCCTTGTTATATAGACCTATTCAAGTATACATCTTGTTTAACGTGTCTTTGATATTTTACTATAGTCTATGCTATAAAACCAAGATTCTTTTATTAGGTACAAAATGTTCGTGGAGTTGGAAGAATTGTATTAAATTAACATTAACTTAATCTTTCTTATTAGAGTATTTCTTTGGCAAATAATATACTAATAGAGGAACCAGAGAGAGAAAAATCGATGTGAAAGAGACACACTGTGTAGCTTTATGGAAGAAATTGTACTAAATTTTCATGTATATGTATTTTAAAAGTTCAAGTATTTGGAGATGCTTTATAGATGTAATCATAGTTCTGAAGGAAAACTGCACACCTGCCACATTTTTTATTAGCATTTGCCCAATTTGGCATTACCTTGGCCAGTATACTCACTGGCCTCAAGCCTTTGACACAGACAGGGAGCTGCAGTCCCCCAGGTATCCACATACACTCTCACCTCCTTCATGATCTTGACTTAACCATTAGAGTAAGGCTTTTTCTGACTACTCTGTTGAAAATTTTAACCACGCACCCCACTCTCCTTCCTTCCCGGCTTTATTTTTTATCCATAGCACGTATCACCATCTGTCATAACATGCTCTGCTTTCGTTGTTGCTGTTTATTATGTGTTTCCCATCACTAAATTAGGAACTCTGGGAGGACAGGAATTTTTGCCCAGTTCAGTTTTGCTGCATTTCCCACAGCAGTGCATGGTCCTTGTGAGGCCGCCCAGTAACTATTTGTTAGTTGGCTGAATGAGTTAAGAAAACCAAGATGCACCACCTGACCTCGTTCAGTTTGTTCTGAATCTCTCCTCTTCTGCCTCATGCCCATCTTTATTGTGAATATCCTTCCAAAACATTTTCTCCTCAACTCCTAGATTGAACCAGACCCCGGTCACATTTTCTCTTGCCCAGCGACTCTGTTCAGGGATTCTTCCGTTCCTACTCCCACCACCTCATCTCCCAGCCCCTCTTTTAAAGGGCAAGTCAATTCTCAGGCAGGGTGCCAGGAGGAAGTATTAAATGGAGAGGGGTACGTGAGGGAGCTTGGAGGGTGAGGGCTGTGTCTAGGGTAGATACATGGTTTGGTGGAAGTAAGAGGAGAGCTTAGATGGATCAGCGAAGGGGAAGCTGGTGAAACAGGTGGACATTACCAGGAGGCAGTGCTAAGAACGAAAGACGGGGGCCACCTGAGCCAGTTCCAAGAGTGCAGGGCTCTCCCTTAGCAGAAGCAGTGAGGACTTCTCCCAGATCTGGACTCCGTCTGGGCTGGCCTGTGTCTGCAGCAAAGGCATTACATTTAGTCTGTGGAGGATGACAGCTCTTCTGGCCTTTATCTGTGGATCCCTGAGACGTATGTGAACACCTGAGCCTCTGGTAGGAGTGGGTTCTTCCAACAGTGCTGTTAGGTTGGTGCGAGGTGACTGGATTTTACGGTGCTAACAAGTATTGTCGTCTTGTCTAGTTACTATCTAGACCAGCCGTGGGCAAATTACGGCGCGCGGGCCGGATCCAGCCCGTTTGAAATGAATAAAACTTAAAAAAAAAAAAAAAGACCGTACCCTTTTATGTAATGATGTTTACTTTGAATTTATATTAGTTCACACAAACACTCCATCCATGCTTTTGTTCCGGCCCTCCGGTCCAGTTTAAGAACCCATTGTGGTCCTCGAGTCAAAAAGTTTGCCCACCCCTGATCTAGACGGTTGTGCTTCAATCAGTGTACTCCATATTGCCACCATGTGTCAGAATATGTGTCCTCTATTTTGGGGTAAGAAAATATAGTGAAGACATTAATAAGCAACTAAAAAGCATATGAAGCTCATATAGACTTCTTGGCTTTGGTTAATATGGTGTGTGTGTGTTTTAATTGAATATATTTTACCAGATATCAGACCTCAGAGTTCCTCCCAGGGTTAACCCACAGCATCTGAGGCAAAGTTGCTTTAGTCGATGTAGAGTGAAGATGGCCAGTGTGCAGTGTGTTCTTGCTTGCTTCCAGACTTCTTAGCCTGCTTTTTTCCCTTGTGATTTGTTCAAATTTTCTGTTATTGAACGTGTATGCTTAAGGCTCTACTGAAAAGCTGTTTGGTGTATCTTGTTGCCTATTTCTTCAGTTTTATTGAAGGGAAAAAATTTTAAGACTAGCCTGTAGTTTAATAAAAGTAAACTTCTCACCTGATTATATCCTTCCCATAAATTCTCTGAGAATTTGAACTTGAGCTCAAGCCCAACCAAATAAGGCTCCATCACTCTCCTCACTGAACAGGCCTTATAAGCACCGCATAGCCATAGGATCCTTTTCCTTCTCCTGAGGATTTATGTAAAAGGAGTGTTTAAAATGGAAACGTGCCTCTCGGAGGAGTAACCCTGCCTTCTCATGGATCCCACTTTTCAGACCAGTGGGGTGCTCATAGAGCTTTAGCCCTGGCCCTCGTGCTGTGGGCCTGTGTGGCCCTTGGGGGTGGGTATGCTAGGGCAGCAGAGAACTGTTGGCTCTTGACAGAAAATAACCCATGGGTAGGTGGGGCAGTCGTGTGTGAGAAGGGTTCTCACCGTGTGTGTGTGTGTGTGTGTGTGTGTATGTGTGTGTGTGTGTGTGTGTGTGTAATATATACCTAGTGTCAGTATGCCTGACCTAGAAGCCAGGATTGCATCTGGTAAGTTGAAAAGACTGGTGCCTCATCTCAGAAGAGGGGAGAGCTGCTTAATAGAACAGTTTAGAAAGGACTTTAATATTTTTAAAATTTTCTGGTTGGGCACTAGCTTTAAAGGCTGCAAGAACTGAAGAAAATAAAAACAAAACGTTTTTTCTCTGAGCTAATTAATGGCAATTTTTTTTTAACAGTTGGGCTTTATATTGTTCCTCCCACAAGTTTACCTTATCATTAAAATGGTCTTGACTTATGGTTCTCTGACCACAACTAATTTAGTAATATACTTTAAAAAATATTGTAAAAGATTTTTATATTGATTTTAGAGAGAGAGGAAGGGAAAGGGAGAGAGAAACATCTATCTGAGAGCAGAACATCAATCGGCTTGCGTCCTGCACGCCCCCTCCGCCACTCCCTGGGATCGAGCCCACACCTAGACATGTGCTCTGACTGGGAATGGAACCAGCAACCTTCTGGTGCACAGAACAACACCCAACCAGCTAAGCCACACTGGCCAGGGCAGTAGTATACTTTATTTCATTGATATTCTTGCAAAGTTGGATGCAGAGTGAATTTCAATAGATAAAACTCTCGGTTTTCATTATAAAATCAAAGATACATTTCTATATGAAACCAAAGGGAGTCTAAAACATAAAATAAATGACACAGAAAAACTTTAAAAATTGTGTATTAAAGGGGAAAGACTCTTACACAACTCATGTTAATATTAAATGTTCTAAAATATAAGACAAATTGCTGGAATGTAAGCTCTACCCAAATTGGCATTTTAAAGAGGATTTGCCCATTTTATTTTTTGATTTGTATAGTCATTTTGCTATACTAAAATGTTGCCTTAGCCTATCTCTAAATCTTTGTAAATAAAGTTTTAAAAAACTTTTACTTTTGAAAGTAAAATACTTTGCAAATATTTGTTTCGTGGCCTTGGTTAAGGTTACTGGTCTTTAGTATGATAAGTACTAGTTTGTTGACTTTTTTATTGTAGAGAAATAGAAAGTTTATTGTATGTTTAGGAAAGTGTTATTTAGTTGTCTTCTGAAGGGAGACGACAGCTTGCGTGCCTCTCCCATAATCGATTTGGGGAAGATCAGACGTTGGGCATAAAGGCATAACAGGGGGCCTCCAGCTGGCCCCAGGACAGGGATCCTCATGTCACTTCCATCCTTTGCCTCGATTACATTTTCCTCTTAGGGTCACTTTGACCAGAGCTTTGCTTGGTCAGGAAAGTGTCTTTTTTGTATGTGGAACTACTGACTCCGGTTCTCTGGGTTAGAATGACTGTTTTCTGCCTGGTAAACTGTTTGCCATAACCTATCGTTGGTTTCAGTGATTTGGACTTATGAGATTCGGCTGAAGGGAAGCAAAGATGAGAACTTTCTAAGTCAGCTTTTGCATGTTTGCTGTCATCTCCCTCCCTTTGTCCATTGATCTGCTAACCCAGATAACTGCTTTGTCCCCTCCGGATTTTATCATTGCGAGGAGCCAATCAGACTTAGAGACTCAAAGCCATTGTTGGAGTCCACTTGCTCCTGTTCTCAGATTTCCACTTTCTGTGCCACCTGGGCACCCTCATGGACAAGTCACGTCATTCTTTCTTAGTTCAGTGTCATTGTGGGACGGGCACTTAGGGAAAACAGGGTAACCCGGTAGTAGGAGCCCTGCTTTGGGAATCAGACAGTCTGCATACAGGACCTTACATGGCTGTGGACTGTCACTGAGCAGTCAGGACTTGATTTGGTTCAGTGCTATCTCCTTGGCAGGTGCTTTGCAAGTGCGTTAGTTGACTGACTAGGACAAATTCTCTGCCCTGGCTTCTTCATTTGAAGATGGAGATGACTTTTGTGCCTCTTGCCATTAAGCTATACTAAAAATAAATACCTTAATATAATGAAGACAAGAATTGGATAAATAATGTAGTCTGTGGAGCTGATTTGTAAAATGTGGGGGTGATGAGATGATTTCTCAGGTGCCTTCTCACTGTGCGTCTGGCACCGTATGAAGGACACAGCTTGGTTGAAGCTGGACTGTGGGAGGAAGGAGTAGCTTCTGTTTTTAGCTGCTGAGTGGTGTCTTTTAGATTCCAGATGCAGGGCCGCCCTGTTCATCATTTCCCCTCCTTTCCCTGTATAATGTGTAGTTGCTTTTTCACTTACTCAATTTAGAGAACCTAGATAATTTTGTCCTAAAAACAAACTGTGAGGAGACAAGGCCAGTATTACATCCACATGTTCTAGATGAGGAAACTGTGGTTCAGGGAGATGACATGAGTTGTCCAAAGTTATGTAACATGTACATGGCCAGGCCACTTCTCTTTGTGTTCTCCTACCTCTTCTCTGTGCCTCAGTTTCTAATTTGTAAGTCTAAAATTAGGAAGTGGGATCTGGTGATGTTTGAGGGCCCTACCATCCTGATCTGAAATCAGTTAGTCAGATGCTTACTCAGTATCTTACATTGTTTTGGGGAAAAGGAGGATTTTACTTATAATACTGCAAATTATCTTAAGTGCAAAACACTGTGGAGGTAAGAAATGTAATACAAAACCTCTGCCATCAAGTAGTTTATCCTCAAGAAGTTGAATGCCCATAGACATCTAGTTTTATGGAGTAGAGAATTTCATATAAACAGATGGACCAGGGGAGATAGGAATCTGAGAATATTGAAGGTCAGAGTGAGGTCCAAGCTGTGGACACAAAACTCCAACTAGTGTCAATTAGGAAATGGTTGGTTATAGGAATTTGACAAGACAGGGAAGCATTGAGTCTAGTGTGAAGGGCTTTGTTATGTGTAGGTTGCTGTCCTAGAGTCCCAGGTTTAGGGTGTGAGATTTTCTAAGGTTGGAGTCAGTGATTCTCTTAAGAATGAGGCACCAAGCTATAAAGGGTCAGAGAACTCCAGGGGAGTTTGGGGGACTGGCCACGGTTATAGCTGAGACTGTCTTGGATGGAGCTGGGTATATCACAGGCCCCATCAGTTAGCTCAGCAGTTGGTATGGCAAGGACATCAGCCATTTTAATCTCTCTTTCTTAAAAGGCAACTGGAATTTATAGAACCTCCCGTTTCCCTGCCTCTCCTCTCTTTCCTGAGGGCAATTTAAAGGAGTGTGTGCTATTTGCTCCTTCGTGTATGTATGTATGTGTGTGTGTGTACTGTGATTACCATTATAGTAATTCTCAAACCATCAAAAAAATTTTTTGGGGGGACAGGAAAGCCTTTTACTCTCAGTTCACAGCCTTGAGACAGTGCACACCCATGAGGATACCTCGTGGTTGGGAAGGATGGACACCGGGACAGGGTCCTGGGGCCCACAGTTCACATAGCTTCACACTGGGAAGGGCGGGGAGGCAGGGAGATGAGGTGGGGGCAGGCGGCAGCCCAGCCGTAGGGTTGGAGAAAGATTGCATAGAAAGATTGCATAGGCTGTGCAATCTCTCCAACCCCACGTCTGGGCTGCGCCTACCCACCCTTCCCAGTGTGAAGCTACGTGAACCGTGGGCCCCAGGGCCCTGTCCCAGTGCCGGCCCTTCCCAACCACGAGGCATCCTCAGGGGTGTGCACTGTCCACAAGTCTGTGAATCATCAGCAGACGAATGGATTAGAAAACTGTGGTACATCTACACAATGGAATTCTGCGCTGCGGTAAAAAAAGGAATTCTTACCATTTGCAACAGCATGGGTGGAACTAGGGAGCATTATGCTAAGCGAAATAAGCCGCTCAGAGAAAGAGAAATATCACATGATCTCACTCATTTGTGGATTATAATGAACAACATAAACTGATGGACAAAAATAGAACCAGAGACATAGAAGCATGGAGCAGACTGTCCAACCTATGAGGGAAGGCAGGGGGTGTGGAGGTAAGGGATCAACCAAAGGACTTGTACCATATGCATGCATATGAGCAAAACCAATGGGCATAGACCAGTGATGGCGAACCTTTTGAGCTTGGCGTGTCAGCATTTTGAAAAACCCTAACTTAACTCTGGTGCCGTGTCACAAATAGAAATTTTTTGATATTTGCAACCATAGTAAAACAAAGACATATTTTTGATATTTATTTTATATATTTAAATGTCATTTAACAAAGAAAAATCAACCAAAAAAATGAGTTCGCGTGTCACCTCTGACACGCGTGTCATAGGTTCGCCATCACTGAGGGGGGATGAGGGCTTGTGCTTGCGGGAGGGGGTAGCGGGGGAGAGGTCAATGAGAGAAAAAAGGAGACTCATGTAAAACTTTAATAAAGAAATAAAATAAAATAAAACAACAACAAAAATAAAGATTGCATAGTTCATGAAAATCTCATCCTCGCCCAGCCAGCTGGTGTGGCTCAGTGGTTGAACACTGACCTGTGAACCAGGAGATCACGGTTGGATTCCTGGTCAGGGCACATGCCCGTGTTGTGAGCGCCATCCTCAGTAGGGGGCGTGCAGGAGGCAGCCAATCAATAATTCTCTCTCATTGTTGATGTATCTCTCTTTGTCTCCTTCTCCCTTTCTCTCTGAATTCAATAAAAATATATTTTAAAAAAATCTTGTGGTCTCCTCCCTTTGCCCTGGCTGGCCCGATTGTGTTTCTAGCACATGGACAGGTCGGTTCTCCCCACTCCCCTCAGGTGCTGGGCTTTCCCCTGGCGGAGGGTGTGTGTGTGCATTTCTGAGGGGAGAGGACCAGGCACAGGGCTGGTCGGGGAGCAGAGGGAGGGCCGGCGAGGGGCCATGGGGCCTGGGCTGGACCACAGGGGCCTGGCAAGCCCTGCTCCTCCCGTCCCCCTTCCCCCCCTTCCCCGGTGACGGATTTTTTGTTGAATGGGCCGAGGAAATGTCGATAGGTGTGTCAGCCCCGGCGGCTGCAGCTCCCATCCTGGGAGCTGGGAGGTCAAAACTGTGCAGACAGCAGAGGTGGACGGATGGTGGGCGTCGGGGCCGAGACCTCTGCTGTCCTCAGATCCGGACATGGAAGGTGCTGAGGAACTTGGGTGCCTGGCGATCATGTCCTCGAAGTCGGAGTAGCCCAGCTTGCCCTCGCCGTCCAGGTCGGCCTCCTCGATGACCTTGTCGCACACCTCGTCCTCCTCCAGCTCCGACTTGGTCAGCCAGGCCAGCGTCATCTCCAGGTCCTCCTCGCAGATGAAGTCGTAGATCTTGAAAGCGTGGTTGGCCTTGAGGTTCGGGCGCCGACTGGCAGAGCTCCGAGAGCATGTCCACGAAGTCCTCGACGGTGAGGCTGCCCTCGCCGTCCTCCGAGAAGGACTCCGCGATCGGCTCCTTGAATGGGCTCTCCCGGAGCTCTGGCATCTGGATGGGCACGTGGACGATGGGGCTCTTCCTGTGGTCCATGGGGACCAGTCGGGGGCCAGCTTGTAGAACCGTGCGTGCAGCTTCAGGATGGCTTTCTTATTGAAGAAGGTGCAGTCCTGGTAGTTGTCCAGCTGCTCCTCTGAGAAGATGGTCTGCTTGTTCCCCATGGTGCGCGGCCACCCGGGCTCCGCCTCCCACCGAGGCCGCCCGGCTCCTGGGGCATCCCTCCGCGAGCCCTGGAGGGGCGTGGCCGCCAGAAAATATTTTTGTTCTGAAAATAGGGGATTGCTACCCTGGTTGTAGGTTATTGTTCTTTTGTGTTCTTTTTAAAGAAATAAGCAAAGAAAAGGGAGGATAACCATTTGGAATAATAAAACTCCAAGCAGCTTTATATAGCTCTTTTAATTTTCTTGCTATAACTCATTTCGTTCCAGGCCCCTGGTGATTATAATTCAAGAATGTGTCTTGTTTTGTCTTCTCTGTGTTTTCATATTTTGAGTTGAAACTGAATTATAATTAGAATGCTTTTCTGAAGCCATACCCAATTGTCCTTTTTGTTTGTTTGTTCAAATGAAACAGTGCATCAAGTATGGAATCAGATTAATGGAGTAAATATTGTGAATCATATACTCTCTCTAATCTGACGCTCTTTCTTTTTTTTGACCCCCTGTTTTGTTTTCTGTCTGTCTGTCTCTCTTCATGTAGGCTTTTCAGCCCAGTGCCAAGCTGTTGGAGCGAGGGAGCAAAGGTAAAGAATGACGTAATGCACTGGCTGCCCCAAAGCATCTTTTGTTGTGGGATGGTTATTCCAGTCATTTCTTTATGAATCAAATGTGAGGGGCTGCTTTGTGGACGGAGTCCTTTGCAAGAGCACATCAACGGAAAGAGAAAGAGACATTCACTTGGAGGGCTTTTGCTGAAAATGGGTTTAACTCTCCTTTTGCCAGTTACCACCAGCCTGACCTCATACATGTTAGTACAATGGAGTGGCTGAGCCTTTGAGCACACCACCATTACATCATCGTGGCAAATTAAAGGAGGAGGTGGGAAAAGAGGACTTATTGTTGCCATGGCCCATGAGATGATTGGGACTCAAATTGTTACTGAGAGCTTGGTGGCTCTGCTGGAAAGTGGGACGGAAAAAGTGCTGCTAATTGATAGCCGGCCATTTGTGGAATACAATACATCCCACATTTTGGAAGCCATTAATATCAACTGTTCCAAGCTTATGAAGCGAAGGTTGCAACAGGACAAAGTGTTAATTACAGAACTCATCCAGCATTCAGCAAAACATAAGGTAAATGCTTTCTTTTTTTCCTTTTTAGAATAAATGGACACACTGAATGGGGAATAATTTTAAACAAAGCCTCCTTTTTAAGGGGAGAAAATAATTTGAGGAAGTTTGATTGCTTTTTAAACTTTGGTACCTTATGATGCCTCAAGAAATTTATTAACTAAACTGTCACATTTAAGAATACTTCTAAACTAAACAGAGAGGTTAACTTGTTTTAATTTGGTCAGGGGCTGTTTTTCCATTAATTACTTGTTAAAATTGTTTTGTTTTTTAATTTAAACACATACAAAGTTATAGTTAATTATATTATTAATAATTACTTTATTGGTAATTATGTATTAACATGTAATAGAATATGTATTGACAAGATATTAATACATTATTTGGTATTACCTACAAATTTACTGAAAGAAAATCATTCTTTTCAATTGCCTTGGAAAGACAGAAAAATTATATTAAAAAGTGCTTTTGATTTATGGGAAAATAAGGTAACATTGGTCAGGACGTAAGCATATTATCCTCAAGGAGTTATTCCTAGAATCCAAAATACCATTTGTGATGGATAAGGCTATTTCTTTTCTTCAGGAATCAAAATGAGTTCATGTTTTAATTTTATTAAACAACTGATTTCTTTGTTATATAGAAACCATTTTTAAATGTTTTTATTTCAAGGACTGTTATGTTTATTTTGTTTTTATGCTTTACCCTTTTAAGGATTTAAAACCAAGCAGTTTCTAGCACATCTACACAGAAATAGCATCAAGTTGCCTGTAAAAGTTGATTTTTACAAGCATTTAAACCATATATATGCTAGGTTTATCCAGTAAGTTGACTGTATCTTTTTTTTTTTTTTTTCAAATTTTTAATTGAAAACAGGAAGCACTCATTTGCTTCAGCACCAGCAGTTTTTGGGATTGTTTTTCTCACTGTCCTTCCTAACAGTCTCACATTTGCATTTTAGGTCGACATTGATTGCAGTCAGAAGGTTGTAGTTTACGATCAGAGCTCCCAGGATGTTGCCTCTCTGTCTTCAGACTGTTTTCTCACTGTACTTCTGGGTAAACTGGAGAAGTGCTTCAGCTCCGTCCACCTGCTTGCAGGTAAGGCCTGAGGTAGAAATGAAAGGACTTGGAATCTCGTTGAGCTCTGTGAGTAAGCAGTGTTTCACAATGAGCTCAAAGTACAGTGGGTCGTCACCACTTAGAGGTTATGGTGGCCAATGATTTGTTTTAGTGCTGTAACTATTCTGTTGCTCGAATACTGTCATCCTTACACAGTGGCCAGTGAATTTTTGACTTACAAGTTCAAATGCCTCCTCACTTGGTATTTATTAACTATAAGTGCCACATAGATAGCTCGACACCAGCTGCTTCCCATGATCTAGGAACACCATGTGCTCTACATCTCAGCTCCTGCTCTGGTGTTAGTTGCCACCCCCTGTGGCAAGAACCAGATCAGTATTCCGGTGTCCAGCTCTTCTTAAACATTTATAGTTGAAGTGGACGCCAGCGACCAGATCACAGTTCTTGGACATTGTGAACAATGAGGAAGGGAGAGGATGTATGTAGACTATTTCTTCTGATAATTAAGGGAAATATTTTAAAACATTTACTTGTTTTGTTTTTACAACTGAAAGGAAGTCTTGCAAATGCTAGGCAACCAGATGATTTTTACAAAGTACATGGGAAGACTAAATATTTCATATCTGCCCCAAAGGAAGGTGGTGTGGGAGTTCTGTCTCGTTGAATTCCAAAGCAGAATGTTCATCCTTTGCTTCCCCTGATAAAGCCCTTTCACACACTGATCACAGAGCTGGGATACAGTTTGACAATGCACAGTAACCTTTAACACAAAGCTGTTGTGTCTGGCAGATTCTACCACAGTGATAGGCAAGAGTGCTTTTAAAAATGTGATCTAAAAAAAAAAACGTGATCTAAAAACACAAGGTATTGGTACTGTCATTTTCACACCTTTAGTCTTTTGCCGCAAGGAAGGTGAAGTGAACTTGATGTTATTGGCAATTTGTTGTTAGAAGTATAAACATTTCAGTTTTAAGAGAGTAAAATTAATCAGTTGTTGGTGTGTGAACACTGTTAAACTCTGTGCAGGTTTAGATAAGATTTCTGTGTCTCCAGTTCTCTCTTGGCCTTTGCTTCAGTTCCCAAAGAACAGGGCAGTTTCTTGTCTTTTTCAGATCAGCTATTGCCACACCTTTTGTTTATGCTATGTTTCTGTCTGGTCTCTCCCTTAGTACCCTTCAGTGAAGCAGTTTTCCTTAGAATGTAGTTTTCAGAATTTTGTAACTGAGAATTATAGTTTAGGTTTTGGCTCTTGTTGATAGGCACATGCTTTTACTGGGAGTAAAGATGACAATTGCTAGTAGAGTTCCACCAAACTAGGTTGGTGAGTCTGGGAACTCATTTCATGTTTTTGTGGCCACTGTGAGGGACTTTGCATTGGAATCTTGTTAATGGTACCAGTGAGACTGGATTCCCAAGCCTAGTCCTGAGACTTAGAACTCGGTTCTGCAATGAACTCTGCCTGTATTGGCCACACCTGTGGCTTTCCTAAGCCAGGACCTTGACCCCTGCCTGAACAACTTTCCCTTTTTTTGAGCCCAGTCAGTATTCTAAACAAAATGATTAATTTAATAGTCATATTATACTATTCTGCATAAGTCTTTAATTTTTATCTTTAAATCTCATTTAACTTTATATTGTCACTAGAGGCCCGGTGCACGAATTCATCACGAGTAGGGTCCCTTGACCTGGCTGGTGATCGAGGACAATTGGGGGCGATCAGGGTCATCTAGTCCAGTCCCGATCGGGGCTGGCTGGCTGGCTGAGGGGAGGGACTGCAGAAGGTTGGCCAGCTGCGGGAGGTTGGCTAGCTGCGGGAGGTTGGCTGTGGGAGTGCACTGACCACCAGGGGCAGCTCCTGCGTTGAGTGTCTGTCCCCTGGTGGTCAGTGCATGTCATAGCAAGTGGTTGGGCAGCCTTAGTATATCATTAGCATATTACGCTTTGATTGGTTGAATGGCCAACCAGTCAATTGGACACTTAGCATATTAGGCTTTTATTATATAGGATTAGCTTGCATATAGGTTTATACCATTTATATTTCATATGATTCATTATATTAGTTTAGAATATAAATGATTATATTAAACATTAATGAAACTAATCTAAAAGTGGAGCAAAACTTAAGAATGTATTGAAATAAATAATTTCCAAAGTGTATTTATTCAGATAGAGCAGGTATTTTGCTGCTATGGGAAAAGTATCTGATATGAAAATGTTTCCATCTGTGTAAGTAGATTTAAACATGATTTTAAGATTTAATAAAAATACTCTTGCAATTAAACAGTACTAATTGGGGTGATTCTTAAATACTGAACTTTGGTGAGAGCTAATAGCTGTGAAACCTCACTCTTCTCATAGGAGAATACAAGTTCTTGAATCCACTGAATTGAGAATGGTCTAAGTAAATATATATATGTAGATGTCAACTGATTATTCTGTTTAGCCATAAGTCTCCCATTTTTCCACTTAAAAATTTCAAAGTCAGTTATTAAATAGGCATAGTTGAAGATGTACATCCTCTCACAACCATCTTTAAAAATAAGTCTTAAGAATTCGAATCAATAAAATGACACAATGGGTATGACATAATATTTGTTTTACAAAAATGACTTTAGAACTGAGGATCCTATTGTGAGGATCATATTAGGTAATGCATGTGAAATCTCTATATCAATAGTCGTTTTTTAAAAAAAAGAAACTATTATGAGTTAGAAGACAAAATAGCTGCCAACATTGACTTATTGATAACTTTTTTGGTCTTATTAACCTTCAGAAAACTAGTTCCATTTAAAAAATAATGTTATTTCTTGTCCTTTACTTATTTATCATATATCATTTTATTCTACTTGCCTTTGTTCTATTTCTACGGGTACCAACTTGAAAATAAAAATAGAAGAAAAAAATGACTGAATTTGCTAACAGAGAAAAGAGAATAATAAATGGGTTATTTTAGTAAAAATAAAGATCAACCTACAGATGGAAAATACTGTTCTATTATTTTTTTTCTCTTTTCTTACTGTTATAACTCTGAGTAAAAGCAGAAGGGACCCACAACAGTTTTTTAAAATTCTACAGCACTTATTTCTATCCTGTGATGAGGCACAGGATAACCCTACAGCAAAAAAACATAAATGAATCACAGACTTCAGCCCTTTCATTTACAAATGAGGAAAATAACAGAGCCCTTGAGTGACTCTCCCCAGCCCTCCCTATCCTCACTGTGTGCCCAAGGCCCATATTCACAGTAATTCCAGGGTCTTCTGGAATGCATCAGGAGCCGGCCTGGGGACCAAGTGTGCCCATTTCAGAGTAGGCTTATCCTGAAAGGCTCTTTTTGTGGTGGCTCTCTCTCAGCCTCTGTGGATTTCCGAGTCATATTCTTCACATTTTATGGAATGAGCAATATGTAAAAATATTCTGTACACAGAAATTTTTAAATCATTAAGTTATTTTTAGCCAGAGAGGATCACCAAATGAAAGTCTGCCTACTCTGTTCTATGCTGAAGTATAGCTCTGAATCATGACAGAAGATGCCATTTATTAAGCACTTACTATTAGGTACAGTGTTAGGTACAACGCTAAGGGCTTTTGTAAACATTCCGTCTCCGAACACAGCCACAGTCTTAGATTAATGTTTGCTGTGGTTGAAGGCCAAATACACATTTCTTTGTTTTGATTCAGATTTGCTAGGGAAGTTAGAGCTAGGAGTGAATACATTTTTATTAAATGTGAGCTAGGAGTAAATAAAAATATATTCACTCCTAGCTCTAAAATTTCTATTTAACAGGGATCTGGATTCAGTCAACAGTTCTAGCTTTCCTTTAATGGAATCAATTACTATTCTTCCTGGTGGAAATACTGTAGAGCCTGATGGTTCTGGTTATAGATTTTGCAGTATGTGCTATTGTTACCGTCGGTTCTGTTGTCTGGTGTGGCATTTCTTCTGTCCCTTCATCTACAGAAGGGAAATCCTTAGTCATCCCATTTCAAATCCTGGTGGTAAAAGAGAGCGATATTAATGGATTTCAGTAAAAGTACTGCAGTTATTCAGGAATTGGCAGTTCTCGTGTTTAAAGAGCCACAGTGACTGAGACCCACTGTAAACAGACTAAAAACAGGTGCTGTTTTGCCTACTGGTTGCTGTGTATTTGCTGGCTCTGCTCTGAGCTTCCGTTTGCATGAGGTTATCCAAATTGGATCATCTTTTCTCCAATTGCTACCTGCCAGTGTGTGGTAAGCCAGTTTATGTCATTTTCCAGCTACCAGTGGCTGACATAATGCCTGAGTCTGTGTCTTTTTAAAAAATGGACTACAGACCAGACTAAAGATAGTTCCTCAGTTCCTCATCCTGATGTTTTGCACAAGGCAAACAAAAGCACCCTCGATGACAGTGGTGACATCAGCCTTCCCTTGCCCCGGTCGTGTCATCTGTGTGCTCTGGAGCAACGCCAGGTCCAGACTTTTTCATTCAGCCTCTCAGTGTTTGATGGGCACTCTTGTGGTTGGGCTGGGCTCTGGGGGGTGGGATACCAGAAAAGCAAAAGGCTTGCCTCTGCCCTTGGGCACCTAGCGGTAAATCTGGGGAAACACACCTAAGTGGATGAAACAGAGAAGCATGTGATCTGATCATGTGCTAAACTGTGTGATGTAGTGATAAGGGATGACTCCGCGTAGTCTGCGCAAGTTGGGGAAGATTTGATTATGGCAGTGAAATTTTAATCGAACCTCGAAAGATGAGTGAGATTTGGGTGGGCAGGGTCCTTGACATTTTAGCTGAGGGGAGAAACATAATTAAAAATGTCAGGAATGAACATAGATTTTAGGGGGCAGCAAGAACTAGAGTGGAATTTTTTGTGAAGGGGAGAAATAGGAATTGAGAGGAAATGAAATCAAATTATGCAAGCCTTTTAAACCAGAAGGACAGTTTGTACCTTTTTTTGGTGGGCACTGTGGGCCTTTGGGGATTGGGCTTCAACTCCTGTCACCTCTCAATCGCCACATCTTTCTTCTGACCTCTGCTCTTCTGCTACCAGCTAAGTCAAGCCAATATCATCCCTCCCTCAAATTGATTCAGGAGCCTCTTAACTGGTCTCACATCTTCTATCTTGCCACCTTTCAACCCATTACTCATACTGTAGCCAAAATTATATCTTTATTATTTATATATATATAATGTTTTTGTTGATTTTAGAAAGAGAGGAAAGGGGAGGGAGCGAGAAACATTGATTACATGCCCCCTACTGGGTATCCAGCCCCCAAACCCAGGTATAGGCCCTGATCTCTCAGTGCATGTGACCTCTTAGTGCATGGGATGATGCCTATCCACTGAGCCAGGGATTATTTTATATTTTTAATGTAATTCTGATTATATCACTCTCCAGTTTAATATACATCAGTGCTCTTAGGATAAATTCTGAAATCCTTAACTGACTCACAAGGCCCTACAGTGGCTGGCTCCTGCCTAACTTCATCTTGTGTTACTTTAAGCCCTCAGTTTGTTTTTTGTTTGTTTATTGTAGCTCCGCAGGTCTGTCTCAGTGCTCCAATCTCCCTGGGCCTCTCCCCGACCCACCTCTGTGTCTCCTGCTGGATTCGTTGAGATTGTCAAGCCTTCCCTAGCTACCAGGCAAAGTTGGTTTCCACTGTTACGTACACTCCTTTGGCCACCTACCATAATTAGTTAATTATTCATCTAATTATTTGGTTAATGTGTATCCCACTAAACTGAATTCCAGAGAGGGCTTCCATCTTGGTCACCACTGTCCCCTTTACCCAGCACTGTGTACAGCTCATAGTAGGTGCTCATTAAATGTCACTTTGAACTTACGTGTGAACCCTATGGACAGGTACAGTCGACTTCCTTACTGCTCTGTGAAGCCACCAGGGAAGTGTGCAGCTGGACAGAGAGGACAGTTGATGGAAGTGGTCTTATGGGAGAGCCTGCTTTGGGGATTAGAAAGCTTTGACCTTCATATAGAAAGGCCTGAGAAGTGAGTTATATGGTGATTCAGGGACAGTTTACAAGTTAGTCAATTTGATTCTTAAGAGTCATTCTCGAGAGACCAAGATGGCGGCGTAGGTAAACACCGGAGACCGCTGCCACAAACAACCATTTCAAAAATACAACTAAAAGACTGAACGGACATCACCCAGAACCACAGGAAGGCTGGCTGAAGAGAGACTCTACAACTAGAAGGAAAGAGAACAGCAAATCGAGGCTCAGAGGCGGCGCAGTGTGGAAAATACAAAGGTACCGAGGTGCGCGCGCAAAGCGGGCTGGTGGCTGAGGGCGCGGTTGTCGTTTTCTGTCGGGAGTGAGTCTCAGACTCTGGGCTCCAGATCCGGGCGAGTCTCTAGGGACCCAGACTCAAACGGGAGAAGCGGGATTATCCGGCATCAGTTGGAACCTGAGGGCAGCTTTCTCTCCGAGGTTTGCAGCGGCTGCCGGGGTTCTGAGAAGCAGAGCCTCTGGGAACGGGACTGAGCGTGGCCATAACTGCTCCCTCCGCCCGCCCTGTTGATCCCGCCCCGCCCAAACCCTGCGCACAGCCATTTGCCGATCGCCTCAGGCAAAGGCTGGATTAGCGCCTCCCCAGAAGGCAGACGTTTTCCATACAGCTGATTCCTATAGCCAGTCGGCCTGGGGGTCAAATCCCTCTAGTGTTAACTACAACAATTAAGGCTTGGCTAGAACAAGACTGCGCACAGAGACCACAAGGGGGTGCACCAAGAAAGCATAAAAGATGCGGAGACAAAAAAACATGACAGAAATGGAGGATATGGAGCTAAGAATCGCAATTTTGAGGGCTTGCCATAAATTTGTGCAGAGCCTCACGAAAACTAATGAGACCCTCGATGCTACGATAAAGAAATTAGAAAGTAAGCATACACGGACTGAAATAAAGAATATTATACCCAATAGCAGACCAGAGGAGTACAATAATCAAACCAAAGATTCGACAAAAAACACCCAATTGGAAAAGCAAAATGAAAAAAGAATCCGAAAGTGTGAAGATAGTGTAAGGAGCCTCTGGGACAGCTTTAAGCGGTCTAATATCAGAATTATTGGAGTGCCAGAAGATGAGAGACAGCAAGATATTGAAAACCTATTTCAAGAAATAATGGCAGAAAACTTCCCCCATCTGGAGAAAGAAATGGACTTACAGGTCCAAGAAGCGCAGAGAACCCCAAACAAAAGGAATCCAAAGAGGACCACACCAAGACACATCATCATTAAAATGCCAAGAGCAAAAGACAAAGAGAAAATCTTAAAAGCAGCAAGAGAAAGAGGCTCAATTACCTACAAGGGAATACCCATACGACTGTCAGCTGATTTCTCAACAGAAACTTTGCAGGCCAGAAGGGAATGGCAAGAAATATTCAAAGTGCTGAATACCAAGAACCTACAACCAAGATTACTTTATCCAGCAAAGCTATCATTCAGAATTGAAGGTCAGATAAAGAGCTTCACAGATAAGGAAAAGCTAAAGGAGTTCATCACCGCCAAACCAGTATTATATGAAATGCTGAAAGGTATACTTTAAGAAGAGGAAGAAGAAGAAAAAGGTAAAGATACAAATTATGAACAACAAACATGCATCTATCAACAAATGAATCTAAGAATCAAGTGAATAAATAACCTGATGTACAGAATGAACTGGGGATTATAATAGAATCAGGGACATAGAAAGGGAATAGACTGACTATTCTTGGGGGGAAAAGGGGTGTGGGAGATGCGGGAAGTGACTGGACAAAAATCATGCACCTATGGATGAACACAGTGGGTGGGGAGTGAGGGTGGAGGGTGGGGTGGGAGCTGGAAGGAGGGGAGTTATGGGGGGAAAAAAGAGGAACAAATGTAATAATCTGAACAATAAAGATTTAATTAAAAAAAAAAAAAAAAAAAAAGAGTCATTCTCCAGAGACCAGATTCAAATTTCTTTTTCCTCTTGACTCATAGCATTATCTCCTGATTGACAGTCTCATTGTGTTGTGCCCTGAGCTGGTCACTGTGGACATATCCAGCAGCCACTTCATCCTCATCTGGGGTGACCATGGAGGTGTTACTGGACTCTCTAGACTTAGGGGCATCAAAGAAAAATTTCCTCTCTCCATCTCTCATGTACAGTTCCCTGGGTGAGGCAGAAGCACATGGAGGGTGTGCACAGAAAATGTTTTTCTTGCCCTGTGCTGCCTCTCTCACTCTGAGCGTCTCCAAGGGCACTGTGGTCTAGGAATAGGAAGCAGTTTCTGGGCCCCCACCCTTGCCTACATAGCTTTCGGCTTTGAATGGAATCAGGAAATCCTTTTGAACACCAAAAATATACAAGACTTATATCCATCAACAGCTATTCATTGTAACAAGGAAGGATTCAATAAACACTTATTGAATTCTAATTATGTGCCAAGCACTGTGCTAAATGCTGAGGTGATTACAAACAAAGGAGTGTGAGATGTAATTCTTATCCACATGAAATTCACAATGTATTATAGCTGGAGAAATAAGAGGTCACAGCACACACACGTAGATAATTCACAGGACTCGGTCAGTGGTAATACTCATTGCCAGATGATAGCTATCCATTTTATACAAGTTCTAAGTTGGCAAGGCCATATCTAGATACACTCACTGATCAGGGAAGATTTTTTAAAATATTTTTTATTGATTTCAGAGAGGAAAGGACAAGGGGAGAGAGAGATAGAAACATCAATGATGAGAGAGAATCATTGAGCAGCTGCCTCCTGCACACCCCCTATTGGAGACTGAGCCTGCACCTTGGGCATGTGCCCTGACCAAGAATCAAACCATGACCTCCTGGCTGGTTCATAGGTTGATGCTCAACCATGCTGGCCAGGCAGGGAATATTTTTTTTAATGCAGCAGAATAGAATTGGAACTATCTTAGAGCAACTCACATATTAAGGAAGATTATATTGTGAAACTTGTTTCAGTGGTGAGTGTATGTAGGTGTTCAGAAGGTTTTAACAAAAAATGTATTGGTCATAGTAAAAATGAAATATACTGCTGTAGAAGAGGTGTGACTTGTGCTTGCCTGTGCTTTGGAAGGAAATATAAAATGGATTGGAAAGCCTGAATTGCCAAAGGCAAGGGAAAATTAGGTTGGATAATAGATTGGGAATAGATTATGAAGGGTCTTGAATGTCTGGCTAAAAATTTTGGGCTTTATTCTATTTGGGAGCAGAGAATACATCAACACTTTATTTTAGGATTCTTAATCTGGCAGCAGAGTGGAAACAGAACAAGTGGCTCAGAGGGAGCTACTGAATTTATCTAAGAATGAGGTGCAAAGATGGAGGACTAGGGTGGTAGCAGGAAAATGCAAAGGAAGGGACAGATAGAAAAGACTGGGAGAATGGCGCTAACATGAAAGGGATACAGAATGAAAGAGAAGGAGATACGGCTTTGTATTTATTTTAAAAGCATCAATAAGTCTCAGAATGAACATGACCAAAGGAGGCTGAAAATGTTAGACATGAAGCCCCAAAATACAGACTTGGAAATCTTTGATTTTCAGGTGAAAATGAGCAAATGTGATCTCCTTAATAACCTCCTCCTTCCATGCTGAAGCCTTTTAAATCCTTCCTTCTCAGGAAGTCTCAGGATATTCTTTGCTTGGCTGTTGTCTCGTATGCTTAAAGTCACTAGAGAAAACCAGTCAGTGAGCTTGGCTCACCTATTGTTGATTTATTCAGCCAAGTGGTAGATTCTGGCCATATTCCTATTCCTTTTGATTGGTTATTTTGGTTGCATTTTTAGACCAATCTTTGTTTGAGGGCATATATTAAGAGTTGTGTGTGTGTGTGTGTGTGTGTGTGTGTGTGTGTGTTAAAGAGGAGGAATTTCTGGGCATAGTTATTTATTGCCAATTTGACATGTCAGTAAAATAGTAAAAATATCACTACATCTTCTGAGAACTCTTTACTAAATGACACTTTTGGATTTTGCCAATGGAATTGATCTAGATAATATTATCTTGAGGAACAATAAGAAATTATAAGGAATTATAAATTGCACTATTTTAGTATTTAGTGATTGTTTTACAATAGTACTTTAGAAATTTTGATTCATTCGTTATATATGTGATTATTGTGTTAATTAAAAAATTAGATTAGATAGAATTTCTCATTCCCCAACGGTGTCAGGTGAGAGTTGTATAATTATTTATGGGACACATTTTAGGAGATAGAAGCTACTTATTAGACTTTCTGGTGGGTCTCTACAGAAATGCATATCTGTTCACTTTCCTCTCGAGTGGATGGAACGGTTGGGATGAGTTTAAAACTAATGCTTTATATAATTTGAGATTTTTCTCTTCAGAGCTGTTTATTGCTTCAGGGCTGCTCAGTGGAGAGTTGAGTAGATAGAACACAGATGGAGTGCTGCTGATGTTATTGAGAAAAGCATGCCATTTCTCTACCTTTTTTAAAATTGTTGCTCAAACCCGTGTGGCTTGGCTTACCCAGACCAACCTATATGCATTGAAATATTACAGTTACATATTTTTGTTTGATTTCTTTGGGGGTAAAAAATTATGTTGCCTTTATTTTTGTTTTCATTTTATTTAACTAGTTTCAACTCTCCATGTATACAGTGTATGGACCCTGGAAGAATTGTAATCATAGTTTAGTCTGTTTTTAAGTAGCTAGAGGACAAAGTTGCCTGAATCAGTCACTTCAAACTAAAGCAGAAAATAATTACTCTTAATGACAATTACAACACTTTGTTGTGAAATATGCATTTCAGCATTTCAATTTTTAATATTAGTGTTGTCT
Source organism: Myotis yumanensis (assembly GCF_028538775.1). Taxonomy (NCBI): domain Eukaryota; kingdom Metazoa; phylum Chordata; class Mammalia; order Chiroptera; family Vespertilionidae; genus Myotis; species Myotis yumanensis. Next base: position 189,547,457 of record NW_027223754.1, read on the forward strand.
CCTTTGTACAGTAGCAAAGCAGCAGATTTTTATTTTTGGTATGGAGAGAACTATACTTTTCTTTACAGGTGCACTGTATACTCCACTTAAATCCTCCATACATTCTAGAATCAGGAAATGAATGGGTTATATTTATGTCACAAAAAGGGGGTCTTTGTTTTTTAAAGGATTAAACGACATGAGAGCTATATTTAAAAATTATGAAACTATATAAATTATGTGAACATTATTTAATATACAGAAATTAAATTTGCTTGTGACTTTTTAGAAAAATGTCTTTCATAATGTAGAGCTTTGTTGTAAGTACTATTTTTGTATGGAGCCATGGAATCCATTCACAAAATGGGAGGGAGTTGCCTCTAATGCTTCCTTCCCACTTTGGGCAGCTCTGATACCTATTTGCTTAAGTGGAGAAGTTGTTTCTCCCTGCAGGGAACCAACTCTAAAGCAATGGAATTAACGTTTATCTATAAAGGATAGAGGTCCATCACTAAGTTGTAGTAAAGTACTACTTTTGTTTATGTGCAAATATTCTTTGATTTTAAGAAGAACATTGTGATTTATAACTGATTGCAAGGGTCAGAGGGAGGAGAAAAGAGTGACTAATTGTAATTGTTTAGTTAGTAGAGTTGAGAAATGTATTGTATTTTACTTGTCAGGTTTTTTTCCCTCTGAACATTGAATGGTGCTCATTGGCTTTTACAGAAAAAATGGTATTTATGATTGGAATTGTGAAGGTGGTGCACTTAAAGGAAGGAGGGTTTTTTTGTTGTTAAATTAGAATAGAGTGATAGATAAATTATGAATGCCTTAAAGCTATATGAAATGTTTTCTCTGTCCAAAGTAATACATGTTTTTATTTATAAACTTGCATGATGCTGGTTGGATTTGTGGAAGACTAACAAACAGATATATGGGCCCAGCCTCGGTGGGTCCGTGGTTGAGTGTCCATCCATGAACCAGGAGGTCATAGGGCACATGCCCAGGTTGCAGTCTCAGTCCCCAGTGTGGGGCATGCAGAAGGCAGCCAATCAATGATTCTTTCTCATCATTGATGTTTCTATCACTCTCTCCCTATCCCTTCCTCTGGGGGGAGGAGGGAAGGAATATATATATATATATATTGGATTTAAACATTGCAGTTCGTCCACCTGTCCATCCAGATCTGTAGAGTTGAACATGTGTGCACATCTCTGTCTGCCAGGCCCCATCCCTGTTTCTCCACAGGCCAGGGAAAAATAATGGAGAATAGCAACTGCAGCCATTCCTAGATTCAGGTCTAAGGGCACATATATGGGTCATATGACTTTTTATTTTCTACATTCCCAGATGATAAACATCGTAAAATCAAGGGATAAGAACAATTTGGTAAGATTGGATGGCAAATCAAGTCCTTGAATAACTTTAAAAAAATTTTAAAACTTGTTCAAGAAGCTTATCAGTGTTTCGGTATTGCTTTTCACAGTAAACAAGAAGGATAATGAACTGATGTTATGTCTTCCTGTAATGTAACTAATGTGGAGTGTGTGGGACAGCCTGGAGCTATGACGGGGCGGATAAGGTGACTCTTTATTGTGTCAGCCGTTTGTAACAAAAAGTTTATATAAACGAGTTGGACTTTTCGTCTTATTAGATTTAGTTTGTAAGAGGAAGTGGACATTTTAAACATATTTCTAAACTGAGTTGCTGATGAGGCCACAGATAGTTTTTCAAGGGTTTGGGGAAATCAGGCAGTGTCTCATCTGCTGTTAATTAATGAAATGAAACTGGGGTCACTAGAGTACAACGATGAATGAAAGGTCAGTGAATGGAAAAAGCTGTCAATGAAGGAGGATGTCAGCAGAGTGGAACCTTGTCCTAGATAAAGATCAGGGAAAATGTGCCCTTTGGCTGAGGTCGAGTTTTTTGCAAGTGACTTGGAGCTGTGGTTTGGGACATTTCAAGACAGACTGAACACTAAATGAATGCTCTGTTAACTATTTTAAGGCTGTTGCAATTTGTGCTGGAGATTAGTTGAAAAGATTTGTAAAAAAGAGGATTCTTTTTGTTTTATAGTGTGTTTAACAATGTGTTATTGCTGTTTTGTTTGCATTTTGGGTTTAGTTTGGGGTCCAACTGCGGGTTTCTTTCTCTCATTTATTTCTTTTATCTTAGAATTTTCTAAAGCCACACTCACTTTTGAGGTACACTGAAGTTAAAGTGATTAGGGTCACTGTACTCACCAATGGTGGAGCTGGGCCTGCACTCTCAGTTCAGGAATGTTGCAGAAGTGTGTCCCCTCTGAAAGTTGTCCTTAGAGTGGCCCAAACCCATCGGGAAGTAGCTGCAGCTTCACCACCGTGCTCTTAACCAGAGACTCAGTGTCTGTTTCAGCTCTTTCATGTGAAGTGCACTCTCTGGTGTCTCTGGTCATGTCAGACCTCCTTCCCTTTCCTCTGTCATTAGAGCTTTTGAACCAACATCTTCGGGGAAACAAGCTCTTCCATCTGCTTGAGAGAGGCCCATGATGTTTGTAGCCTGGTATTGAGACCTGGCAGGACACGGCCTGTGAGGGGAGGACTCCGTGGTCGTCAGCAAGACTGTCCCACACCTAAGAGAGGGCTGATCTGTAGTATTTAGAGCAACGGTTCTCAACCTGGGGGTCGCGACCCCTTTGGGGGTCGAACGACCCTTTCACAGGGGTCGCCTAAGACCATCGGAAAACACATATATAATTACATATTGTTTTTGTGATTAATCACTATGCTTTAATTATGTTCAGTTTGTAACAATGAAAATACATCCTGCATATCAGATATTTACATTATGATTCATAACTAGCAAAATTACAGTTATGAAGTAGCAACGAAAATAATTTTATGGTTGGGGGTCACCACAACATGAGGAACTGTATTAAAGGCTCGTGGCATTAGGAAGGTTGAGAACCACTGATTTAGAGAGTGATATAGCACAGCGATTGATATGGTACAGCTCGAGCCAGACTGCTGGGGCTCGTGTCCTAGCTCTGCCAGCTAGTATCTGCTGTCTTTCTGAACCTTTTAAAAAATCTGTAAAAGGGGCATAATAATAACATCTACCTTATAGGGTAGTTGTAGAGATTGAATAAATACTTGTAAAGTGCTTAGAGCAATGCTTATCACATAGTAAATTCTGATAATTCTCTGGTTACTTACATTAGTTATAAGCATGATTACTTACACATTTAAAATGGAATTCAAGCCAAGTGTCCTTGGTTTGTCTGTTTTCTCTTTTCTCTGAGACCATTTATTAGAATATTATCTCCTTGGATTTAAATGAGAGATCATCCCATGAACTGTTTGGAGTCAGAATAGAAAAAAAAGAAAACTGTCCTTTAGAGAAACAACAGAACCACAGAAGTTAATAGAAGTTAAAATTTAAACTCCTACAGCAGTGATGGTGAACCTATGACATGTGTGTCAGAGGTGACACGTGAACTCATTTTTTTTTTGGTTGATTTTTCTTTGTTAAATGGCATTTAAATATATAAAATAAATATCAAAAATATAAGTCTTTGTTTTACTATGGTTGCAAATATCAAAAAATTTCTATATGTGACATGGCACCAGAGTTAAGTTAGGATTTTTCAAAATGCTGACACGCTGAGCTCAAAAGGTTCTCCATCACTGTCCTACAGTTAAGTTATAATAAAAAATAGAGGCCTGGTGCACGAATTCGTGCACGGGTGGGGTCCCTTGGTTTGGCCGGTGATCAGGTTGATCAGGGCCATCTCACGGGGGGAGGGACTGTGGGAGGTTGGCTGGTCAGCTCCAATGGAGGCCAGCCAGCTGGGGGGAGGGGCCGCGGGAGGTTGGCCGGCCACGGGAGGTTGGCTGTGGGAGCTCACTGACCACTAGGGGGCAGCTCCTGCATTGAGCGTCTGCCCCCTGGTGGTCAGTGTGTGTGATAGCGACTGGTGGACTGGTCATTCAGTCGCTTAGGCTTTTGTATATATACTAGAGGCCCGGTGCACAAAAATTTGTGCACTCGGGGGTAGGGAGTCCCTCAGCCCAGCCTGTGCCCTCTCAAAGTCTGGTCACCCTCGGGGGTGACCACTTGCTGGCTTAGGCCTGCTCCCCAGGGGATTGGGCCTAAGCTGGCAATCAGACATCCCTCTGGCAGCTCGGCAGCCCTCGGGGGATGCCCACTTGCCAGCAGGGAGCAGACCTAAGCTGCAGTCGGACATCCTTAGCGCTGCTAAGGAGGCAGGAGAGGCTCCCACCACCACCCCTGTTCTGGCAGCCATCAGCCTGGCTTGTGGCTGAGCAGAGCTCCCTGCTGTGAGAGCGACTGACCACCAGAGGGAAGCTCCTGCATTGAGCATCTGCCTCCTGGTGGTCAGTGTGTGTCATAGTGACCAGTCATTCCCAGTCTTTCTGCTGTTAGGGTCAGTTTGCATATTACCCTTTTATTATATAGGATAGAGGCCTGGTGCATGGGTGGGGGCCGGCTGGTTTGCCCTGAATGGTGTCCCAGATCAGGGTGGGGGTCCCGCTTGGGTGCCTGGCCAGCCTGGATGACAGGCTGATGGCTGTTTGCAGCTGGTCACACCCCCTTCAGGGTGGGGGTCCCCACTGGGGTGCCTGGCCAGTCTGGGTGAGGGGCTGAGGGCCGTTTTCAGGCTGGCAAGCGACTGAAGCTCCCAGCCTCTTTTTTTTTTCTTTTTTTTTTATTCTGGGATTTATTTACCTTCTATGGCTGTCACCGGAGCTGAGAGCCGGCTCCAGCTCTGAGGCTGTGGCTGGCTGAAAGCAGGTATCTGGGTTTGTTTAGCTTCTATAATTGAAACTCTGTTGCCATCACTGGTGCTCTAAGCTCTGAGCCCACTGGTGGCTGAAAGCAGGTTTCTGGGTTTGTTTAGCTTCTATAATTGCAACATTGTTGCAGCCAGAGCTCAGAGCTGGGCTGCGGCAGGCAGGGAACCTTGGCTTCCTCCCTCACTGGAGCAAGCAAACCTCCTGTTCGCTTCAGCTGCCTGGCTGCCAGTTGCCATCTTGGTTGGCAGTTAATTTGCATATCTCGCTGATTAGCCAATGGGAAGGGTAGCGAAGTTACGGTTAATTACCATGTTTCTCTATTGTTAGATAGGATATATATATATAGATAGATAGTGCCTGTCAGTTATTTTGCTGGGTAGGTGTAAGCTAGATAAAGAATGATGAGACTCTTAACATTTGTTATAAGAACTACTTTGGGGTGGGGAACCTCATGTATTATGCAGTTATGTTGAAAAGGAACAAAATTATAAATCCTAAACAGTGACACTCATATACATGCCAATGTTGGCTGGCCCCTTTTTTTGAGATTGTATTCGGGTTGTACTTGCAGGTGTAGGAATTCTAATTGATTTTATTTCAGTAGTTGCAGTGGCCCCAGTATAGCGTTTCCTTAAGTGTGAGTTCCATTAGGAGGGGGAATGAGTGAGGGAATTCCATGATCAAAAAAGTTCAGGAAACTATTTGAGTTCAATGAAATTACTGTAAACTAGTTTCTTTGGAGATATTTCTTGGAGCCTTTGATATGCTAATGTGTGCTGTGACACTCCCAGGGACATGTGATATGCTGTATTTCTCTTACTTTTTGGACCAATATCTTGTCTGTCAACTTCCTGCAGGACACCAGTGCTCTGGAGCACACTTTGGGAAATGTAACCTTAGAAGCACTGCTTTTTTTTTTTTTTCACCTTTTATCTCTGGTGAATCCTAACAATGTGAAGCAAAACAAGTTGTGGACAAAGATTGGAGGAAGGCTTCCTGGATATGAGGCTAGATCCTAAATGAATGATCACTATCTATACTAATAAAAGAGTAATATGCTAATTAGACCAGGAGACCTTCTGGAGAACTTTTGGACGTCCTTCCGGACAAAGCCAGGGGCTTGGCCAGCCTGCAAGCTGCCCCCAAACGGCCCTCAGCCCTTCGCCCAGGCTGGCCACGCCCCCCTCAGGGACCCTCACCCCAGTGGGGGTGTGGCCAGCCTGCAAACGGCCATCAGCCTTTTGCCCAGGCCTGCCCCGCCCCCCCAGTTGGCGGTGAGCAGGTCAGCAGGGGGACCAGTTGGGGCGAGAAGGCTGGTGGGAGGGACAGTTGGGGGTGAACAGGCAAGCAGGCAGAGTGATTAGGGGTGGTCAGTCAGGCAGGCAGGTGAACAGTTAGGAGTCAGTGGTCTCAGATTGCGAGAGGGATGTCCGACTGCTGGTTTACCGAGGGGTCCCAGATTGTCGAGGGTGCAGGCCGGGCTGAGGGACACCCCCTGCTCCATGCACGAATTTCATGCACTGGGCCACTAGTATAGAAATAATCATTACTGATACCTGTGGAGTGCTTACTATGTGCCAAGCACAAAGCACTTAGATGTATTGACTAAGTTAATGCTCTCAACAACTCTATAAGGTAGATATGATCATTATCCCTACTTACAGATGAGGAGACTAATAGCCAGAGGGCTTAAACAACTTGCCCAAATCAGGCAACTAGAAAGGGGTGAAGCCAGAATGTGAACTTGGGTACAAGAGCCTGGTGTTCTTATTTTTTCTGCTGCATGATCGTGGGCTTGTATGTGTGGTTTGTATGCTGTGTGCGTGCATGGGGTGGGGTGGTAGTGGTGGTTGTGTTGGTGGTGATGGTGGTATTCCTGGATGAGAGAAGAGCATGAATGTGTGAAATAATGACTTTCATGTAGCTGGAGGTCATGGTGCAAATGGTAAGAAATGAAACGATGAAACTGTACAGGTACAGATCCCGAGGGCCTCATCTGTCACACAAAGGAATTTGGGATTTCTGTAGTGGAGCCACTTATTCTTTCCATCAGGTTACCTTAACAACTTTGGTAAGCAAACTGCTATGAGTAAAATAGTCCAGACAGTCAGACGGGAGGCTAGGAATGCACACACACTCTTACATTTTGCAGGGGGGCTAGTGGTCACTGACTTCCGCCATCCTAGCTGGCTGCCTGTGGAACATATACCCAGCGCAGACAGTAGACACAGGAGTCTAGCAGAAGATTATGCTTGAGTTGCACATAATTCAGGGGATACTGAGGGATGGCACTCTCTCCCTCTCCCTGTACTTCTGCAGTTTTGGAGGGCATATTTTGTATGCCTTCTGGAAGTGGACTAAATGCTAATAGAATGTGACTCAAGAAAATGGATTTATGCATCTCATAAATATTTAATGAGATTTTAAGGTCTTATGGCTTGATCAAAGAGGTAAAAGTGGAGCTTCTCTGTCTTCTAATAAGACTTAACATGGTAATTGTTTTCTAATGAAAAAGTGTTAAAATATACAAGTCTTTTCTATGATCCAAATATCCTTAGTTCCTGAGTTTGAACTTAGTAGTGACAGTTTGGATAGTAAGAAACTTATCTGAAAATTTATCAGAATCTACATGGTTTCTGGATTTGGATTTGGCTAGCAAAGAATACATGAAGACTTTGTACATTCTTTCTTTTCTGAGAGGAGGTGAGAGCGCCTCCTATGGCTAGATTTCTCTTCATTAAGAAGTGGCAAGATTGTGACTTCACGAAGGTCATGGAGCAGATCATTATAAGAACAGGGCTAGGAAAAAAAGGAATTCATCTGAGTCTGGGAATCTTGCCATGAGGCCCCCCTGTACCCTAACCAGTTAGGGTCTGTCAGCACTTCTTTATAGTGCTCAGCGAAATGAACAGGAGACCTCAGGAATCAGTGGTAACTATGGGAACCTTGACTAAGTACTCAGGGAATCCCAAGGGCTTGGCATAGACAATATTGGTAAGGGTAGAGCTGAGTATGTTTCTGATACCTTTGCAATAAAAAACCTGTACAGTAGAAAGATTTCAACTTAATTCCAGAAAGAATTTTTAACTTGATTAGTTATATTTTGAAGAAATGTCTTATGGCCCCAGTTCGCATTTTTTTATTTCCCCTTTTTGTTTCTGTGAATAATTGTCTTGCCTTGGTTACTTGCTGTTTACCTTAAATACTCTTTACATTGCACGAAAAGCATTTGCACGGGGATGGGGAGCGGGGAGCAAATGTTGCAGGATATGTGGAAGTGGAGAACGTGAGGAAGGGAAGAGGCATTCTGAGTGCCTTCGAGGTGTGCGCATCCCTGCTGTGGCCCCACAAGCTGAGACTTGGTGCTGGATGTGTGTCAGGCCTAGCAGTCAGCATGCAGACTGGAATTGGTGGGAGTGTTTCCATTTGCATCGATGGGATTTAATTTTTTTTCTTTTTTTAAAAATTTACTTATTTATAAATTACATACATTGACTGTTGTACTTACATATTATGAAAATTATAAAACCTAAGATTTGAAATCAGAAATGACAAGATAAAAATAAACATGTTTTTTCTAATATTTTCTCCTTTTTTATTTTTTAATTACAGTTTTCATTCAATATTACTTTGTATTAGTTTCAGTTGTACAGCATTTGATTTTTCTTTTTAAGCAGTTTTGTTCGAGTAGTCCACAGAGGCTGATTTCTGTCGTTGTGCATGGCATAATTTTATTCTGTTTATCCTTAGGTGGGTTTGCTGAGTTCTCCCGTTGTTTCCCTGGCCTTTGTGAAGGAAAATCCACTCTAGTTCCTACCTGCATTTCTCAGCCGTGCTTACCGGTTGCCAACATTGGGCCAACCCGAATTCTTCCCAATCTTTATCTTGGCTGCCAGCGAGATGTCCTCAACAAGGTGGGTGCTTTGAAAATGTCCTTCGTTGCAGGGTTTATTGTTAGCAGCTGGAGAAACAGCGATCGCCCATGCGCTGTGGTGTCAGACACACCTGGCTTCCAGGAAGGAAGTACACCCTTCTCAGGGTGACTCCTGGCGAGCGCTTACATCATCTTTTGGAGTGCTGTTTTGTTTGATGTTAACGATTGTCATAGGAAACCCACACTGTTGTCATATTTGCTTCTTCCTCATAGGTCCAGGAGACCTGGAATAGGACAGGATTTTTCAGAAGTTTAGCCTTCTTTTCTTAGTGTATTCATTTTTCTATTTTAATAATTGGGCACACTCGGGAAGGCTAAACAGCATTCAGAAGTGTGTGTACTTACTGCAGCACACTAGAAAGGAGCTCAAGTGGACTTGGGTTGAGGAAGGACATCTTGGTGATCGCTGGCTGGAGGGGCAGGGGATGTGGTAAAACTATGGCAAGGACACGGATAAGGGTGCACTGCAGGCTGCACTGTCTGATGCTCATTGGAGCAGTTTGGTTGAGAAAGCAGAGGGAACCGCATCGTTTCTTGCTGGAAAGGCTGTGGGCTGTACTGAACAAGGTGTGCCCAACAGAGGAACCACGTTGTTGAGGCTGTTGTATATAATGGTACAAGCATAACAGTAGTAGAAAATCTGTCTGCCTCCACAGCTTCTATCCTCTTAACCCAGTGGTTCTCAACCTTCTGGTCCTTTAATACAGTTCCTCATGTTGTGGTGACCCCCAACCATAAAATTATTTTCGTTGCTACTTCATAACTATAATGTTGCTACTGTTATGAATCGTAATGTAAATATCTGATATGCAGGATGGTCTGAGGCGACCCACAGGTTGAGAACCGCTGTCTTAACCAGTAGTGATAGAAAACAGTGTTCTAATTGCTCAGAAAAGTGGTTTTTCTCTAAAACCTCTAATTTACATCACCTCTAGTTGAAAAAGCAATCAAAGATATTCATTCAGCTGTTGGCGATTTTCAAGTGCTGCTTTGCTATATGAAGGCAGAACCTTAACATTTTTTCCTTGAGGAACTGAAAGAATCGGGCCGCCTGTGAAAACAGCGTCCAGATTGGCTTGCATTAGCAGGGAAAGCCAGGCTTTCCAGGAGGAAAAGTACCGTCATTGGGCAGCCTTGAGGCATTCCGTTTTTGTTTTTTCCTTTTTTTTGTTCTCAAAACTTCTGCCTCTTTAAAATTTTACCTTGACACTGTTGTTACTCTATCAGCTCTTACTGTGAGATCTGCCTGTTTGAAATTTGATAGTTGATGCTTGTACTGAGCCTTTCTGGTGAGGTCACAATGCCTTTGAGCATGTGATGCTTATTAATTCTCTTTTAGAGATAAGCAAACCATGTCACAGAAAGCAAAATTAATTTCCTAAAGTCACATGCCTCCCTAGGGCAAAATGGGAGATGCTTTATTTAAAATCTCAGATCAGAAAATAAATGAATATAAAATTTCTAGTTAGGGACCCTGTCCACAATTACCCCAGTGAAATGCAACCAGTCACCCAGCAGGTGATTTCACACATCATTGTGTTACAGATCACTTTAGTTATCTTTGACCCTAGATTAAATGTCACATTCATTTTTCTTTTTTTTTTCTTTTTTTATCCTTAAATTTTTTATTAGTTAAGGAATTACAAATGTGTCCTCATTCCCCCCCCCATTAACTCCACACCCCCCCACCCCCCGCCACTCATGCTCTCATCCCCCTGTTGTCCATGTCCATTGGTTTGGCTCATATGCATGCATACAAGTCCTTTGATTGATCTCTTCCCCTTACCCCAGCCCTCCCCTACTTTCCCTCTGGGGATTAATAGTCTGATTGCTGTTTCTCTGTCTTTGGATCTGTCCCTGTTCATCAGTCTATGTTGTTCTCTATATTCAACAAATGAGTGAGATCATGTGGTATTTATCTTTCTCTGACTGGCTTATTTCACTTAGCATAATGCTCTCCAGTTCCATCCAAGCTGTTGCAAAAGGCAAGAGTTCCTTCTTTTTTACCACAGCATAGTATTCCATTGTGTAGATGTACCACAGTTTTTTAATCCACTCATCTGCTGATGGGCACTTAGGCTGTTTCCAAATCTTAGCTATGGTGAATTGTGCTCCTATGAACATAGGGGTGCATCTATCCTTTCTGATTGGTGTTTCTGGCTTCTTGGGATATATTCCTAGAAGTGGGATCACTGGGTCAAATGGGAGTTCCATTTTTAGTTTTTTGAGGAAACTCCATACTGTTCTCCACAGTGGCTGCACCAGTCTGCATTCCCACCAGCAGTGCAGAAGGGTTTCTTTTTCTCTATACCTTTTCCGGGTTTAACAAATGAGTTAGTTAACCACTACGTGAGTGCCCCCAAAGTGAGAGCAGTTAAACTATAGTGGAGGACAGGGCAACAGTTTCCTCATTTTCACTGGCTTCTAAATATGTACTAAAGTCGGTCCATTGAGAGGAAGTGGTCGTAGGAAGTTCATGGGTGAAACAGTTGGGACAGAGAGTATGGAATACCGCCAGAAAGCTGTTTTATTAAAACACGTGTGACTAGGGAGTGGTGAGAAAGAAGAATGCACTGGTAGGCGGCCGCTCTGAAAGTGGTGCATAGAGGTTTAGCTCTGACTTCCAGGTTCATTGCTGAGAAGAGTCTTCGTGCTGAAGGGGATTTCAGAGATCCTCTACTCAGCCTCCTCCATTCGATGAATGAGGAAGTTGATATTCCACAAATGTCAAATGAATTCCCTATGATGAGTCTTAGAATCAGATTGGCCTCTGATCTTCCTTCTCAGCTCTCTGATTTAAACTTTCCAGGAAAAATAATATGCTTCTTGAAGTTCTTCAAAGATAAAGATTTTTTAATCTTTACTAATAGTACATTCCTTTTGATTAAAATTTAGAAACTAAAGTCTTTAAAAACAGCACCCATAGGCCGCTGATTTTATCAGTCTTTTTTTTAAAAAAAGTGACACCAAAATATGACAAAACCATGTCACAGAAATTTTGTTGGGAGGATTATTTACCATTTAAAATTCTAGGCTCTTTATATGATTGTGCTTAATCCCCATAATGGCATTAGGAGGTAGGTTGGCCATGTACCCAAGATTTTGTGGCTAGGAAGTCATTGGCTTTAAAGCTGGTCAGTGGCAGAGATCAAATTCAAACCCAAGCTACTCTGGCTTTAAGTCCCGTGTTTATAGAACATCAGAAGTACCCATCTTCTGGAAAATGGAACTTTCTATAATAGGCTGTTACAAAGGACTGACAAATCTTAACAGTCTATTCAATCACAACTGAGATTCTCTTTCCCTGCGTTTTCCATATATTTTATACCAGCATTGCCCAAGAGAAATGTGATGCAAGACACAAACATAACTTAAAATTTTCCAATACCTTTATTAAAAAAGTAAAAGGAAGCAGGTGAAGTTAATTTTAAACATTTTATTTATCACAACATATTTAGGATATTACTTTAACATGTAATCAATGTAAGAATTACTGAAATGCTTTACATATTTTGTACTAAGTCTTTAAAATCAGGTGGGTATTTTATAGTTAGTTACTGCACATCTCAGTGTGGACGAGCCACATTTCAGGAGCTCAGTCGCCACATGTGGCTTGTGGCTGCCCTACTGGCCAGTGCAGGCCAGTGCTCTCAACGTGTATTAATTTTTACTTATGTCTCAAAGACATGGCTCTTGTGTAGAAGGCCATAAGAAGTCATTGGTAGCAAAAAGAATACTTTTATTTTCCTTTTTCCATCACAACTGTACTTTTGTTTCTTACAGTCTGTTCTTTATCCCCTAGTCTTTGTACTAGAGTTGGACCAGGAATAGCTTATTGTACTGAAAGTAGTTTGCTGATGCCCACTCAGAACTGAGTGGGATTTGAGCAAGAATCTCTAGTTACTATGTAAAAGACAGAAGTTCTTGATCACTTCTCTCCCTTATCACTTAAAATTTCAAATAGAGACTTTTGCTTCTCACTTAACTACATAAAATGTGTGACGAAATTGCCTACTTCGAGTAGTTACTAAACCAGAGCTGTGCCTGTCGTGAGCCACCTGAGCCTCTTCACGAAGCAGCTCTACTGTCCCCTCTTCCTGTTTTAAACAGTGTGCTGCCAGCATTCTTTGTGTAGCTTCTGCTTTCAGTCCTTTACCATGCAAAACTGGGGTTGCTATGCTGCCTTACTGTTCTGCCTGCCACAAGGACTCCTGCTACTTTTCTCTCTTGTTTTCTTACTAGTGTAAGGGTTAGACAATACCTCAGCACAGTATAGCCAAATGCTGCTTTCCGGTTTCTGTATGACCTAGGAAGACAAAGATCATCAAAATTTTCGGTAAATACACAGCATATTTATTCAGTGTCCACTATGTGTAGAACACCACAGTGTGCAATTGGTTAGACAAGACCTGTTCACTAAAGAAGAATTCACAAGACAAGGTGATTGGCAGTGTCACTCCCGACACTGAGGCAGAGTGGCGTAATGATCGGAGCCAGCCTTGGAGGTGGCAGTTTTGCATCCCAGGTCTCCACTTACCAGCCACATCACTTTAGCCAAGTTACTGAATCTTGGTTTCTTCACCTGCAAACTGTAATGATTCCTGCCTCTTAGTGTTCATGTGTGACTCAAGTGAAATGACATATGCCAAGCACCAAGCACTGTGCCTGGTTTATAGGGATACTCATTATTGTCATCACTAGGTGGGTTATACCAGTTGCTAGGGTAAGTGGTACATACAGTGGGTGTGGTTGGTTGAAAAAGGCTAGATGGAAAAAGTAGGAGTTAAGGTCAGTTTTGAGGGCAAAAGGAGTGGCTCGTGCAAAATTATTCATTGAATTGACTTCCAAAAGAAAAATTACAATTCCATTATCTAGAATTGCTGTGATTTAATGGGACATCTGTTTTCAGTGTAGCTGAACACGGGAGACTTGACCAAATAGAGCGATTTTATTAATGCTTTATGTTAATCTATATTCTATCTATTACTCCACAGATTATAGAGTCCATATTTAAAAATTAGTTTAACTACAGGGGAAAGTTTATTTTATGGTTCAGGAGAAAAAAACTATTTTTAAAAAATATATTTTTATTGATTTCAGAGAGGAAGGCAGAGTGAGAGAAAGATAGAAACATCCATGATGAGAGAGAATCATCGATCGGCTGCCTCCTGCACGCCCCTACTGGGGATTGAGCCTGCAACCCAGCATGTGCCCTTGACTGGAATCAAACCTGGGACCCTTCAGTCAGCAGGTTGACGCTCTATCCACTGAGCCAAACCAGCTAGGGCAGAAAAAACTTTTAATGGGAAAAAATAGTACATGAAAATCATAATTAATAATAAAATTAAGATTTATTTTGAAGGTTTTTTAAATTATGTATTGAACCCATTTTTAAAAATTCTTAGGGGATAATCTCTTCTACTTTACCACATGAACCCTTTTTATTTCCAGCCTGCTACAGTTGGTATAATTTTTCTACTTAAGGCCAACTAGGGGAAAGAACAGTTTGAATTAGTAAAAAATATGCATTATAGGCTTTAAAAAATATGTTTTTATTGATTTTAGAGAAGGAGGAAGGAGAGGGAGAGATAGAAACATGGATGAGAAACATCATCCATTGGCTGCGTCCTGCACGCCCCCTACTGGGGATCCAGCGCACAACCCAGGGAATCGAACAGAATCTAACTGGTGACCTCCGGGTGCATGAGTCGATGCTAACCACGGAGCCACACTGGCCAGGCATAACCTTTTGGGGGGAGGGGGTAAGTTTTGTTGAGATATAATTCATAATACCATATGATTTATAAGCTTTTTTATTGAGATATAATTGACATGTAGCATTATGTGACCACCTGTTTTACAGGTGAGGAAACTAAAGCTGAGGGAGATCAGGTAGCCTACCCCAAATCATTCAGGTAATAAACAGTAAGGTGCTAAGCTGTGCTCTGGTTTTCCTGGGGCCGGTAGCCATGTGCTTTTCATTATTCCATGCACACTGAGTTCATCCACAGGAACAGGAGAGAAAGTAGAGTATATCGGTACATGTGCTGGTAGAAGGGTAAATGTGGTAGCAGAAGTTTATTGAAATTTGCTTTTGATTGTTCCAACTTTTTCAGTGTAGTAGGAAACACGACCAGCTGTCAGCTGACAGTGAGGATGAAGGAGGACCTAGAGAGAGTTTGGACAGAAAGGGAAATGGATGGAATGGCATCTAGGAGAGAGAAAAAATGAACAGACTAGGGAAATAGAATGATTGCTGAGGAGCAGTGAGTTCAAAGTGAGATCGGCAGTGTTACTGAGTGCTTTTCCTCTGGCCATGTTCAGCACATGGATTCGCAGGTGTAGATGAGGTAGAGAATTAGATTTAACCAGGGTTGTAATCTTGCCACATGCGTGTGAAGAAGCAATAGTGGGACAAAGGAATTGAGAGTGAAATCAACAGTGATTATGATTGACCACAGAATTTAAGCTGGGCAAGGAAGGAAGACAGGAAAACATTATGAGGATGAAGGACAGATCTAAAAGGGGTAGGATCAACAGATTATAAGTCCTGGGGGGACTGAAGGATTCCAGGAGTAGTGGGACAAGAGAGCAAGCTGGAAGGAGGGAGGAGTCCAAGAGTGAGTTGGTGAGGTCGAGTTTTGGGAGGGTTTGTGGTTATTGGTAACGGCAGAGACCAGACTAGGTCTCACGGGAGTGAGTGGTTAAGGGGAGGAATTTGAAGGACCGAGAGGCCTTGGTGTTGAAAGGATAGTTGAAGACAGAGAATAAAGAGTATTTTATCAGTACAAAGTATCTATTAGCAGACTTTGCACAAAGTTGGGCTAAATGTTAAACAGTATAACATGATTGCTCTTTGGAAACTTCAAGGTTATGATGTTTAATTATGGAACACAGTGATATTCAGTTGTGTATGTTTTACACAATATTCTGAAACAAAACTGAATGGTAACATAAATATCTTTATAACTTAGTAAGAAATCGTTGACATCCATCTATGAATAAAAATAATCAGAGGTAGACCCATTCTTCATAATTGTAATTCCATTGCAGTTCCATTGTCAGAACACTGACACAGACGCCCCCTCAGCTGCTCATATGCATATAAGAATGATCAGGGGAGCAGGTTAGTGAATAGTGATGTGAAACTTCAGCAAAACTTGAGCTGACTTTAGAGATGCACTGAAATCTCCACCTGATGCCCTCAGCAGGGGACCGCCTGGTGGGCTCCTGCCTGCCGCACATCTACTTCCACCATTGCTCTTATACCTGTTTAGGACAGTGTGCTTATTATCATTGTGTACAGTAATTAAAACATTACATACACCAATGAACTATGAATGAGGGAAGATAATTGTTTTTCTGTGACCTAAGCTAAATGTTTTCGAAAGATTCAGGAAAGACAAATTGCTTTACATTTTTTTTTTTCTGTCTAATTAGGTGGGAAGAAGCAACTGAAAAATATTTAGGGGACAGTCATAATGTAGAAGGATTCTGTTCTCATATTATTTCACAAGTTCTTGCCCATTAAAGTAATGGAAACATAAGTGGTAGATGCATTTGCTTGTGATTGGCTTAAGAACTCCAGTCAGATAACCTATAAAAATAAAATCCATAGTCCTACATCAGAAGTTAGCAAATTAATGTACATTTATTTGTTTTTAGTTAAAATGTTTTAAGTACATATGTATCATTTTATTGATTTTTCTCCTTTAACTGACTTTTCCCAAAGACATAGTAACTACCAATCCAGATGAGAGGGTCCTTATTTATGGCATTTAATTTAGTAGCCAAATAATATTTAAACTTTATATGGTGACATTTTATGATTTTTGTTTGCTTTTTGTTTTTAAAAATGACCATGTTTAATTTATTAAATCCCATCTTATTACAAAAAGAATTTCAGGTAGCAGCTGGATAATTGATTTAATAAAAAGATTTTCTATAAATAAAATTTTTATAAATCAAGTGAAATTAATCCATTTTTTCTCACTTTGTGTTTAAATTATTTTATTATCACTCAATTTCAACACCTTAATATTTTTCCCTTCCTCTTTTGCCACTTACCTAAAATAAAGCTACTATTTAAATGCACCTTTTATGGTACATTGCTTTGTACGTATGAGATGCAAACGGTGTGGTAAACCTGGATTACTGATGTTTCCTAAATGAGGCCGTAGCAATGCATCTGCAGTTTGGTGATGCAGCCGTCAGTGTGAGGACAGTAGGTGCACATGGATAACCCGACCCCAACAGCAGGTCCCAGTGTCAACATGGCAGAACGACCAGCACTGTGTCGTCTACTGACTGCAGCAGAGGCGACAGGAGGGGGGAAAGAAGGCAAATAAGACTTGGATAAGTCTCTTCAAATAGCCGTCTATTCTTACCTGGGAGATACAGTAGTAGGTGATCTCAGCTACATGTACAGTTTAAAAGCTGTGGTAGTAAACACCATGATGACCTTCACCGCCTCATGTGAGACCTTCAGAAGACGGGCTTGGGCACGGCTGGAGGTCGGCCACTGTAAGAAGCTCGCCTAGTTCCAAAAGCTGTGTCTTGACATTGTCATCTCACAGTTGAGATAGGGTTGCATATATAATCTAGATTTATTAAGTCTACCTTTTATGTAAAATAAAATACGTTTATTGTGCCAAATATGGCAAATGAAGGGGTTAGGGAATTGGCATGTTTCAGGAAGGTGAAGGAAGAAAATGACCTGTCAGGTCATTGGGAAAGATTTGTAGAGGAGGTAGCATTACAAGGAAAGGAAGAATGGCCAGTTGCTTGTAAGAGACTTACTTCAGGCTTAGAGCATGTCCCGAGAGGCAGCAGTGGCTGACAAAACAAAGCGGGTTGTATGGGCTTGCCTGGAAAAGGGTAGACGGGTGTCAGTTGAAGAAACACGTCTTGAAAGCAGCTATGTACCTGGTGCTGAGGATAGAAAAACAAGCAAGGATCACTTTAAGATCCCACTACCTCACTACTTAATAGGAGAGAGAAGCATTATCTGCTAATTATAACACAGCATGCTGGTGCTTTACTAATGGTGTGGACAGCCTACTTTGGAAGGACATAGAATGCAGTGGTTCAGTATGCAGCCGTGGGAAAGAGTTCATAGCAAGGTTAATTTGAACGAAGTAGGAAGAGTGGAAGCGTCATCAGCACGAGAAACAGGGCCTGCTAAGCACAGGAGTGGTGCGAGCAGCAGCACGGAGGGGTGGCTGCGCATGTGATGGTGGGGATTTGGAGGTTGTGGGCCCTGGAGCGGGCAGTCCAGAGAGATGGTGACATTAAAAGTGTGGATGAAGCACTTAGCCTGTGTTAATGATCAGAAGGATTACTCTAGTGTGTGTTCAGTTTATGGTTTGTAGAGGAAAACACTGCAAACTTCAAGAGGTCCCTGGTGGCTTTATGTTATCACAATGAGGACTGACCACTGACAGTAGTGACTAAGAATGGAGGGAGGAGGATAAACGGGGGCGGGGGGGGGGGGGGGGAGAAGGGGGCAGGGGGTATTACCAAGAGGATCTGGCACCCATTTATTTGGGTGAGGGGGTCGTGAGAAAGAAGGAAAGTCAAACGAGCCTGTTTTCTAGCTCAGGTGTCTGGGTGGATGTTATTACCACAAACCAATTTCAGATTACAGAGAGGAAACAGGAATTTGGGGCAGAGAAGGGGGAAAGATAATGTGTTGAGCTTCTGACATTTTGAGTTTGAAGGGCCTGGGGAATATCAAATAGAGATATCTAGTAGAGAGTTGGAAATATGGATTAGAAATTTAAGAATCATCAGGATATAGAGTTGATAATTAAATCTTTGGAAATAGATTCAGCCTTTAAAACGAATATTTAGAGTGAGAAGACCACCTAGAACTGTCCTAGAGAACAACCAGCATGTTCCGTTTGGGAAGAAAATACTCTTGTATGTACATGTATTCTAAAGTCATAGTAAAGTTGTGGTTTTATATTCTTTGTTCTACTTGTCTCTCTAGTAACAAAGTAATTGAGAGCTGACTGTGTTAATGATGTATGACCTTCAAGCATACTATTTTAAACAGCCATTTTTGCCCTTAAAAAAATTCTGGTTTTATCTTAAGTCTTTTTATAAATGTCACTGGGTTTTGGATTTTACCTATTGAATGAACTCTGAGCAGTTTCTAGGAAACTAGTATTGAATGAACTTTGATTATTTCAAGGAAACTGCTAATTTTTATCATTGGTTAAACTTTACTCTTTCAAAATGATTGTGCTAGTATGTTACTAGTCTCTTAATTGCTCTTTCTCTCCATAGGAGCTGATGCAACAGAATGGGATTGGTTATGTGTTAAACGCCAGCAATACCTGCCCAAAGCCTGACTTCATCCCCGAGTCCCACTTCCTGCGTGTGCCTGTGAATGATAGCTTTTGTGAGAAAATTTTGCCCTGGTTGGACAGCTCTGTAGATTTCATTGGTAAGCAGCTCAAGTAATATTACAGTCTTTTGGATTGTAGTCTCATGTATAGGTGTTCCCCCTCCGCCTACCCCTTTTTTCCTTTAGAGAAAAGAAGCTTATTTCAGAGATTTCAAAGGTCTGAAAACAGCATATGATGCTGCTTATCTCATTCAGTGGCCAAGGTGACGTGTGTGCCATGCTCTCCCCAAGGGACTGGCCTGACATTCTAGTTAGCTGAGCACTACCACAGTTTAGCCTGATAGGACTGTGATTGTGTAGGCAAGTGTTTTAAAATCAGTTAAACTTTCGGGGTTACATTTCTCACCCACTTTTTCCAAACCTATAAAATACTGTTGGAAACTGGTGGCTTTCCTTACCAGGTAAACTGTTTTTGCCTTGCTGCTATATTTTTCCCAGAGAAAAATAAAATCCTGTGAAAACAAATCCCATTATATTTAAAGTCTTTATGTCACAAGATTTCTATCCCTCAGTCTGTGTGCCAGTAATTTCAAGTAGTATTGGATCTAATAAAATCCAACACACACACACACACACACACACACACACACACACACTGCTGCTCATTTCTTTGGTGTTAACTGTGACAGGATCTCATCTGTCCCATGTGGTTAGTCCTGGAGCCACCCTTCCCCGCAACCCGACGTCTAGCTTGAGGTGCTGTTGTGTCATTTTGTGCTGCAGGATCAAGTCTGCTGGTGATGTGTCTGCAGTGTGGTCCTCGAGGAGAGGTGAACAGAGGAGAAGCATTGCTAGCTCTTGAGCAGCACAACAGGGTTGACTCTCGATGTTCCAGATGAGCAATTGTTGTTGTTTTCCCCCCTCAAGGCACATGAATTTGAGTATTCTAATCCACAATTGAATACTCTGAATTGGTTATTGTAATTTTTAAAAAAGAACTTTTAAAAAGTGAAATTATGTAAATTAAGCCTCTCACTATATATACTTCCTCTGTGAGAGAAATTTTTAAGAATTTGGGTAATTCTGAAAGAGTTCTCTTTTTCTCAAGATTCTAGACTGCCTAGTTTTTCATCTTTAGTTAGGATACATCTGTGAAGCATCTTAAGATAAAGGCTTAGCTATTTCACCTTAAAATAATCACAAAACTCCCAAGTTGATCCCTCCCACTGTACTTCTAGGAAATATTCCGCATATCATGTAATTTCTGCCTCTTTAAAAGATAACAATGATGATTAATGTGCTCATTGCCTATCACATTGGTCCAGAGACATTTGGCTCTAATTTCAGCTAAAAATAAAATTTCAGAATCTATGTAAGTGAGCCTTATTCTATTAATCGTGCCAATGTCTATGCTTTAGGAGGGTTAATGGAAAAGAGAATATGAAGAACTTTGTCCTCAACTTATTTTCTTTCATGGGAGATATTGGTGTCATCCTGCCACTTTTAATTCATATAAAAGGAACTTCAGCATGTTCCAAGTTGGTTAAATACACACACATACATAATGTGATTTATTTGTAGCACCCAGTCATTCAGGGCAAACTCTCCAGCCCCATTCTGGAATTAGCTGTTTTGAAGATTATTATGAGTTTTTTTTCCCCTTAGAGCTGTACTCTGTAATCTCAGTTATTACTACCTTCATGTTAGCCTTTGGAACTTGATGCCCTCACAGGTTCCCCCTTACCCTTTACATCTGTTATTTTCTCGCCCTTTTTTAACCTAGATTTTACCCCTGAAGTGCTGTGGTGGTAACCTATTTTTTAAATTCCCAGTTTTCACCATCAAGCCTACTTGTCCCTCATTCAGGAAACCACAGAGGCTCCTTAATTGTCCCCAGACCCTCCAGCACCTTCACCCCACCTCTGAAACCTTCTTTCTGGTTATTTCCTGCACCGCTCACGAGCGTCAGCCAGGACAAACTGTCTTCTGAGCAGCCCGCACTCACAGAGCTTTCTTACATACATTTCCCTTCTCTCTGCCAGGTCTGTGTATATTACTTCCTTTGCTTTAAGAATCAGTATAGCACTCACTTCTGCCAAAAAATATGTTCTAATGAAC
Organism: Myotis yumanensis; assembly: GCF_028538775.1. Lineage (NCBI taxonomy): Eukaryota > Metazoa > Chordata > Mammalia > Chiroptera > Vespertilionidae > Myotis > Myotis yumanensis. Next base: position 189,568,635 of record NW_027223754.1, read on the forward strand.
CCCACTCCAGTATAATCACTTTTTAATTAGATTTTTAAAGTACATCATCAAAAAAGTTATAATTGTAAAAACAGTGTAAGGGAAATGCAGATTATTTGTAATACAGAGAAAAGGAAACCTCTAACCTCAACATGTTTACACATCTGTTATCATGATTGTTGTTTTTTTCCAACCTTTTCAAATTTTTCTAAAGATTGCTTTTTTAATATGTATCAGCCAGCCAGACAGTATTTACCATGTGACCAGTGTTAAACCCTTTGGGGGTAATTTTAGAAGCAAGACCCTTCTAGGTTCTTATAATGTAGTTTTGAGATAATTAATTAAAATAATTAGAGAATACTGACAACATAAAAAAATAAACTTAGCCTACTTCCAATAAGAGTTTTTTTTAAAGTAGTTTTTTTTAAATTGATTTTACAGCGAGGGAGGAGGGAGAGAGACAGACAGACACCCATGTGAGAAAGAAACATCAGTTGCCTCCCACACACGCCCCTCAGCGTGTGTGGATTGAACCCTCAGCCTGCATATATGCCCTGACTGGGAATTGAATCCACCACCTTTTGGTGTATGGGATGATGCTCCAACCATCTGAGCCACACTGGCCAGGACTCTAAAAAGAATTTGAAGCAGTTTACAGTAAGAGTTTGAGATCAAAAGACACATATTCACACACATTAAAATGGGACAAAGGGGAAGCTTGGGAAGGTACAATAAAATCTGAATCACAGTTACCTATTGAAATAAAGTGAAAACCTTAGCTTTGAGCTTCTTAGCAGCCAAGACAGAGGGGAAATACTAAGAGCAGTATAGGCTGAGAGAAGGAAGAGAACTGTGTCAGTCCAGTAAGGCATGGGACTTTATGTACATGGGTTTGTATAATATTATGCTATACTAGAGGCCTGATGCACGAAATTCGTCCAAGAGTAGGCCTTCCTTCCCCAGGCTGCTGGCACCGGCCTTCCTCTGGCACCCGGGACCCGGGACCCGGGCTTCCCTTGCAGCCCCAGCTTCCTCTGGAAGGTCATTGGTCTAATTAGCATATTATGCTTTTATTATTATAGGTAATATTTGTTTCAGTGTTGCTTTGTATTAGTTTATTATATTTGATTTCCCTATCTAAAGGGAAGCTGCTTGATTATCCATATACTATTCAAAAGCCCTGTGGTGTTTTGTACACAATGAATAATTAATTATACAATAGAAATTTGTAATATAACAGAGGTAATAAGATTATTATTCAGCTGCCAGAGCAGATTCCTTGGATATCTGTTAATTACAAGAATTTTGATATAAGGTTTGGTAAACCTTTGGTAGTATCAACTAAAACAAGAATTCAAAGAGAAGAATTTAGCTGCATGACAGCAGCTCATGGTAACACACAGGTAATTGTTTAGAATTGAGGCAGTCATCGTACTAGTTACAATATTAGTTGCCTCCAGGCTGTGTGGAATAACTTCATCCACTCCCACAAGAATGCTATTAAAGCTCCTCAACAGTGAGAGATGGCAGCACTGTCTGTTGAATTGCCTTGGTTCTTGGTTCTAACAGTGCCCATGAGTCCTTCTACCATGTTACGGGGAGTTAAGATGATGTAATCGTACAGTAACTTCTGGATATCAAGGAAGGGATAACAATTCTCTTGGTCCTTATTAAAGTGACCTACCAAACCTAATTTATAGTATATTTTGATTTTCTTTCCTCTTAAATTCAGGAAATAAAGTTGAGCGACTTCATGACATATAGAAAAGTTTCCTAACAAAAAATAGGGATACTATAGGTTCCATGAGTCAGCATTTTATTTATTTATTTATTTATTTATTTAATTTTTATCCTCACCCGAGGAAATTTTTCCATTGATTTTTAGAGAGTGAAGGGGAGATGGAGAGACAGAGAGAAACATCGATGTGTGAGAGAGACATCGATTGGTTGCCTCCTGCACATGCTAAGCCTGCAACCAAGGTTGCCCTGGACCAGAATTGAAGCCCGGACCCTTCAGTCCGCAGGCTGACGCTCTGTCCACTGAGCCAAACCAGGTAGGGCATGAGTCAGCATTTTAAAAGTACTTGACTTGGCTTCTTTTTGTGTTGTGATGTGATACTATTATGATTAAGTCTGTCTCTGCCTCCCTATTATATAAATAGTAACGTATGGTACATGTTTGAAATGAAGCTATTCTGAAAAATTTAGTATCTCATATATCAAACAATTATGTTATACACCTAAAAGTAATATAATGTTACATGCTTATTATATCTCAAAACTGGAAAAAAATTTATTATTTCTTAACTGGAAAAGCGGTGAAGTAACAGACAAGATAGGAAAACAAAATATTAGCTAAATCTTAAGATTTTGGATATTATTTTTTTATGCTTTTCTGTATTTCTGAAATTTTCTACACTAAACAAGTAGAATCATGTAACCACCATGTAGTATTTATACTCTGGAAAGTTATTAAAATAAAAAAATGTAAGAAATACATGGTGAAAAGTACTGAATAAGTCAGTCAACCTGAGTTAGGGACAAATTGCTTATTTAACAACACAGTTGGAACTTCATTGTAATGGTGGGGAAATTATCTTCCCCTCTCTCCTTAACAGACTATTGAAAGGAAATATCTGTAAATAGCTGAGATGCACTTTGAGTTGTCAGATGAAAAGCACTAACCCTTCTTGGATTTGACTCCTACAGAGAAAGCAAAAGCCTCTAATGGCTGTGTCCTGGTGCACTGTTTGGCTGGGATCTCTCGCTCCGCCACCATTGCTATTGCCTACATCATGAAGAGGATGGACATGTCCTTAGATGAAGCTTACAGGTAAGGACAGACCCTGTCTGTGTGATTGACTTTTCATATGCCCTGAAACATGGGGAGGTCTGGGGGTGGGCAGCCATATTAAAGCTGATCGTGATTATTTTAGTCACACTCTTTACAGGTGACTGGATTTTTAAATGATCTTTTCAAAGGTTGGAGAAGAATGCATTTTATAATTTAGCATGAATTCTACCCAAACATGTCAAATGTATCCTCAGCTACTTTTTATGTTTATAACAAATCCAAACAGATCTCTGCCCCATTATGTGAATTTTATTATATCTTTTCCTAATTGGGGAAGTATCATTTATTCTCATTTAAATATGAGGGGAAAGCTCTAGAGACTACTCATAGAATTTCTGCTCTGCTTCAGCCTTTGTGTCTCCTTATTGTGAGGAAGAAGCCTGGTACCTGCAGTGCTGTCAGACTAAGACTTGTCAGGCTCCATGCACTGAGTGACACCGCCACGTTCTAGAGCCGCCCGGGTTTGGCAGTGTGATTCTGACTGGGCTTCCTTCCCCTTTTCTCAGAAGGCGGGTGGCAGTGACCCTAGCACACTGAGGACTGGGGTTTTCTTCAGTAACTGGAGACTCTGAGTTCTCTGCATGTCTTATTGGAGACCTTTTTTTTATTCCAAATTGGGAAAAAAGAGAACAGCTTCCATTTGAGGAAGGAGATGGAGGAATTGGGTCCGCCATTTGTAGGCATTAGCTCCTCACCCTTCATTCAGGCTCTCCTCCCTAAGTTCCTCCTGCGCATGCAGACGCCAGGAGAAGAGGCACCCTTACATCATGTACGAAGTCTTATTATGACGTCTCTACATTTATACCTGTTACAGTCGAGCCAGTTATTTCTGGCTTTGTTAATTTGGTTTAGGTTACTTGATTTCCAAGGAGTTTGTTTTTGATTTTTCTCTTTCCTTATTCAAATATAAATTTTCAGTGTAATTTCACTCCCACGTCTCCTGAGGAATGTCCAGGAGGGCCAGGGGCCAATAAAGAGTTTATCTACTATCTCTTAAGAGTATTTATTTCAACAATGAAACATAACAGTTATTATTACTAGTTTTGATCCCTCAATGACTTTTCTTTAACATGGTGGTGACCTTAGACCTGGTTTTGAATCCCAGTGCCATTACTTAATAGCTCTGTAACTTAGGCAAGTCACCTAAGGACTTTAGGTACCTATATGATGGGGTAATTATGCCCACCTGACATAGGAATGGTTTCAAGGACTGAATGAGATAATGCTCTATTAACTTGATTTAATGCACTAGCATAGTGCTCACTGTAGCTGTCATGTCGAGAACAAAGAAAAGGAACTCAGAAACGTGTGCTTTGGTGCTCTGGCCATCTGATGCCTTGTCTTTTGGTCATTAACTTATAATGTGAACTGTCTTGAGGAAGTGACTGGGGATTTTGAGAAGACATCACATTGGGAAATGGAAGATGGGAAGTACAGTGGAAACTTGGTTCTCAAACTAAAATAGTTCCGGAAGGCGATTTGTTCAAGAATGGATTTGTTAAAAAATTGAATTAATCCACTCCAGACCCACAAACCTTTCTTATTACAGTACATGTCTAATGCACTGTTTAATCTATAAATAAACACTTCTTTTCTTAAATTTATCAAAGTACCCCTACTGGCCTTAAACGAATCACTTTCAGTACTCGTTCCAGAGGTATCTTTCAGGTCAGTATGCGGCATCTTGGCTTTTTCACATGTCATTGCCTCTCCCTCCCCTCCAGCTAACTGCTTTTCGTTTATCCAAATCAAAATTTTTCTATCTCTTCAACTGCCTGTGATTGTTGTTTTGTGACCACTTGCATACCCTTAGCAACATCAGCCCTCTTGATGGCCTCTCTATGCTTTAAAATTGTGCTAATCGACGATTTGCCAGCAATGAAAGCAAACAACAAAACCAGAAAATAGTCACAGCACAATTTGCTTAGATGTTAACCAAGGTTTAGCTTCTTCGGGCATTGTCTCCTTTGTGGCCTGAGATGCTTTTTGTCATGCTGAGGTATCAACATGAAAGGGTTGCCAGGTTGAGAACTGAACTGAAGTTTTGTTAGACAACCGAAACATTTTCTCTGTGAACAACTTGGTCGAGAACAGAAATGTTCGAGATTGGAGACATTTGAGAACCGAGGTTTGACTGTAGCTGTTCCACTGCACTTCTTTCTGATGGTAGCACCAAGGTTGTAGGGTCCTAGTGGTGAGGAAAGAACCATCTCATCAATTACAATTGGAAACTTTGGGTCCTTGAAAATAAAGCTAAAACTAGTGCTTTGGGGACCTGGAAACCCCCTCTCTAGCATGCTCCAGGGACGTTATAAAATAAAGCTCCCCAATGTAGAGGCCCTTCTGTTCTCTACTTGAGGTGTCTGCCTGATTAAAACAGTCATCTTCCAAAGATACTTGGGAGGGTGAGTCTAATACTTCCCCATCTCATTTACTCACTATTCTTTAAGATAAAATATAGTTATAAAATTCAAGGTGTTTTTTTCTTCCCCTCTCTTCATAGATTTGTGAAAGAAAAAAGACCTACTATATCTCCAAACTTCAATTTTCTGGGCCAACTCCTGGACTATGAGAAGAAGATTAAGAACCAGACTGGAGCATCAGGGCCAAAGAGCAAACTCAAGCTGCTGCACTGGGAGAAGCCAGGTGAGCCTGTCCCTGTAGCCTCAGAGGCTGGACAGAGGAGCGAGGTGTCCCGCAGTCCACCCTGTGCCGGCTCTGCTACCTCAGAGGCAGCAGGACAAAAGCCTGTGCTTCCTGCCAGTGTGCCCAGCGTACAGCCATCACTGTTGGAGGACAGCCCACTGGTACAGGCGCTCAATGGGCTCCATCTGTCCTCGGACAAGCTGGAAGACAGCAATAAGCTCAAGCGTTCCTTCTCTCTGGATATCAAATCAGTTTCGTACTCAGCCAGTGTGGCAGCATCCTTGCATGGGTTCCCTGCATCAGAAGATGCTCTGGACTACTACAAACCTTCCGCCACTCTGGATGGGCCCAGCAAGCTGTGCCAGTTCTCTCCAGTTGAGGAAGTGTCGGAGCAGACTCCAGAAGCCAGCCCAGATAAGGAGGAGGCCAACATCCCTAAGAAGCCACAGACTGCCAGGCCTGCAGACAGCCAGAGCAAGCGATTGCATTCAGTAAGAACCAGCACCAGTGGTGCCACCCAGAGGTCCTTCTTATCGCCACTGCATCGGAGTGGGAGCGTGGAGGACAACTACCACACCAACTTCCTTTTTGGCCTTTCCACCAGCCAGCAACACCTTGCAAAGTCTGCCGCCGGGCTGGGCCTCAAGGGTTGGCACTCGGATATCTTGGCTCCCCAGACCTCCACCCCTTCCTTGACCAATAGCTGGTATTTTGCCACGGAGTCCTCTCACTTCTACTCGGCCTCAGCCATCTACGGAGGCAGTGCCAGTTACTCCGCCTACAGCTGCAGCCAGCTGCCCACGTGCAGTGACCAAGTCTATTCCGTGCGCAGGCGGCAGAAGCCGAGTGACAGAGCCGACTCGCGGCGGAGCTGGCATGAGGAGAGTCCCTTTGAAAAGCAGTTTAAACGCAGAAGCTGCCAGATGGAGTTTGGAGAGAGCATCATGTCAGAGAACAGGTCGCGGGAAGAGCTGGGGAAAGTGGGCAGCCAGTCTAGCTTCTCCGGCAGCATGGAAATCATTGAGGTCTCCTGAGAAGAAAGACACTCGTGACTGTTGACAGTTTTTTTCTCGTTCACAAAAAATATTCCCTGTAAATCTGAAATATATATATGTACATACATATATATTTTTGGAAAATGGAGCTATGGTGTAAAAGCAAAAGATGGGTCAACACAATTGTTCTCAACATCTGCATCTGAGAGACCAGCTAATATTTCTCTCAACAAAAGTGGAAGGGCAGATGCTAGCGTTCCCCGTAGACGGATAAAGCAGTTAGTTATATGCAGTGAATTGCACATCCTCTCGTTCTTACGGAGTCACGTTTTATTTGGTGTTGGAGGGCAGAGTCCCCTTCCGTTTTCATGTTGTGCTACAAGATGTCAAGTTCTAGTCCTTGTCCCGTCCTCCCATAGTGCACCTTAGCGCTGAGACTGAGCCAGCTTGTGGGTCGGGTGGGCAGGCCCTCCTAGGGACAGACCCTAATGGTAAATCCAAGAGAAATGATCACATCCCAAGCTGATTCACAGATCCAAGCTCAGCGCACAGCCGAGTGACTCGCGCATCATTCTCCTGTTCAGACCATTAGGGGCCTTGCCAAGATCTACTTTAGAGCAAACCCAGTACCTCAGACAGAAAGTCGGGGCTTTCACCACTACCGCATCTGGGAGCCCGTCTTCTCGGCATTGTGAATAGGCAGGTAGCTAGTCACACTTTTCAGACCAATTCAAACTGTACAGATTTCCATTTGGGCCTGGATGGAGGTGGTTAATATTTTCTTTCCTTCTTCTCAGCTTTATGAAGAGAAAGAAGGGGACCCATCTAGGATTCAGTGCAACAGCTAGGAATCTGGCAGCATAATGATTTAAGCTAAGTTGGGAGGCTAAACCAGTCTACCTCCCTCTTTATAAATCAAAGAACTGTTCAAAATGGGGTTGGTACTCCTCTAAGGAAAGATTAACTTGGTCCAAAGCCAGATGTGAATTCACTTGGGTGGTAGCAGAGCAGCAGCACCTTCCGATTCTCAGCCAGAGCAGGTGCTTTTCACTTGTTCCACTGCACAGGTGCATTTTGTGACAGTGTGGCCTTTTAAGGGAAACTACCAAGAGGGAGAAAAACTATAGAAAGATTGAAGACGTTTGTACGGTTGCTGAGGAGAAGCAGGAAACTTATTTCTCAGTGGTTATTTTCCCCCTTAGCATGTGGGAAGGGTGGTATTTTTATAATTTCCTTAGACTTTCAGATTTACTAATCGGGCCGAGAGTGGCTTTAGTAAGCAAGGAATGTTCAGAATAAAACCATATAGGGAGGTGAGGAGAAAGTGGTTGAATTTTGTTTCGTTGTGAGCTGAGTGGAAAGCCATAGTCAAGCTATTCTCAGAAAATATCCCCAACGTTTCTTTAGTAGAAGGGACCTACAGCAATGGGTGGGACCAAGGTGGTTTCTCAGTCCTTGACCTACAATCACTATGGAATCAATCCTGGCAGCTGAAAGTAGGAGGCGCTGAGGACAAGCACACGAGTGATAGTGCATCCCTGCTTTTAAACGTCCTGGCTTAGGTTTTTGTCAGCTACAATATGGTCCTCCTTTGAAGCCTTAATTCACATCAGCAGCTTTTTTGGGAAGGGGGTGTGTTATCATTGTTCTTTACTGTAAGTGTAGCTACTTGCTGACTCATATCTCAGGTTTTTCTGTGTTTGAGAAATGGACAGTCTTTTGACTAGGGTGTGACTTAATGTTTCCTATGGTGACTGCTAAAACCAGCATAGAAGGACATGATTTAAAACTGACTTGATCGTAACAATTAACATGACTGTTTGTGCACAGATAATGTGCTATGATGTGGGTTTAAAATGAAGGCAGGAGAATAAATTGCATAGGGAGTGGGTGCATTGTTACCATATTGAAAAAGTTCTGTTAAATCATCTGAGTTAGTTTTTCTTACACTTTTACATTTTGGGTGTAATCAGACATTCTCAAGGTTTGACACAGTAATTTTTGATGTGTTATGTATACACACACAGATGTGTAACAGAGTTTGGTCACAACTGTTGAACGTTTTTAAGAAATGAAAGCAGTAGTTGCAACGTTAAATATGTTTCAGGAAGGTTAGGGCACTTGGTTTAGATATCTGGGCAAAAATTTGCTGTCTATCATATGGGATTTCTCATGACCATGGTCCCCTTTCTTCTTGTGACTGTGATGTAGTCATACACTACAACCTTTAGTCCTTGATCATGAATGTCAAATCATCAGTTCTTGGAATCAAGACTGCCATGCTGAGGGGGCAGCCTGGGAGGCAGGTCCTGGAGCTACGTGAGGTCTGCAGACGGTGTGGTGGCGGGCTCTCCTCAGCATGTGATCCCAGGGAAGCCTGGAGTCTACTAGGATGATACAGAACAGTGATTTTAAAGAGCAAAACTAGACTTTGTGTGAGAAATGCTGGGAAATGGTTCAGGACATTTGTAAAGTGAGGTGGAAAGACTGTATAAATGTTTAATATGAATATAGTGTTCTTCTGGAGTAAGGCAAGCTGTTGAATGGTTAAATTGTGCATTTCTCATGTTGATGTGTCATGTGTGTTAATACGATGAAATAAAATCAAAACTGGTACCTGTTTATACATAAATATGAGAAAGGACTTCTCTTTGCAGCTATAAACTTGGTGGGATCAGCAATGTCAAAATTGTGAAAGGAGCAGTGGGAGAACCTCTTACGTCAAAGAGGATTTAGCTCAACATGAAATGATGAGGTCATCAGACATATTATGTGCTCCATCATTCACATGAAACACTGGGTCATTAGCATTTTCAGCCAGCCTTCCTTCTTTCATGTTTATACCAGATGCACGTGGTAAGTATTTGCTTACTGATCGCATCCAGAACAAGTCCTGGGTAGAGATTAAAAGGGCCAGATACATATCTGTGGTACACTTTAATGTATATAAATGGTGCTATACTTCTTGTAGGAAAAACCGAGGAGGAATAGTTATTAAAGATCTGTTCTCCATTCTTACCATGTACATCTTGAAATATATATATTTTATTGATTTTAGAGAGAGGGAGAGATAGAAACATCAATGAGACTGAAACATCAACATTGACGGAGGGCCTCCTGCATGCCCCCTACTGGGGATCAAGCCCGAAAGCTGGGCAAGTGCCCTGACTGAGTATTAAACCAGAGACCTCTTGGTGCATAGGTCGATGCTCACCACTGAGCCACACCAGCCAGATGCTACATACATCTTAATTACCTCTCTGCCTATAAATGATGCTGGACTTCCCTTCCGTGCAAGCCGGTGGAGTAATGATGAGAATAAGAATTACAGGTAATGTCACTTAAGTTGGCTGTGAAAGCTTTCTATGTTAAAGTTCGATTTAAGAAAATGTAAAAGAAAGAAGGACTCGACTGGGCCAGTGAAGACTGGAAGAGTGTGCTGGCTACAACCTGGCAGAAAAATGGAGGTGGGTGTGTGGCTAGAATAAAGGAAATACGGAATAAACCTGCCTTGAGATGGAAGGTGGCAGGGGAGCAGGTATTTCAGTGAGAGGCTCGGATGGAGAAGGTATAGATGTTGGGAAGGCCAGAAGGTCAACCAGTTACTAGTTTAAATGCAGACAGATTTGGGGGGCTGAGTAGGCTGGTGCTGGAGGACTAGTTTGGGTCTGACAACTAAAATGTGACCAGGCCTTAGACTAAGGGGAAATCAGGTATAGATGTGGAGTAGGGTGTGCATAGTGGGACTAGTTGACAACCTTTTTACCCTTAAAACCTTCACTGCCATGTTATTTTTAAATACTGTCTGCTGTTGTTTTTCCGACACTGAGGAAGAATGTTTCACGTCTAGTAAACAAAATTTGTCTAGGTGCTTTTCTCTATTACTCTTTTGCGTCTATAAATGGAAGAGGGAAGTAAGTTATTTCCAGCATTCTGTGGGGCCCATTCATCCTGCACAGCATAATTATGCTAGTTATCTCTTTAAAGTGTTGTGAAATCAACTGGAAAATTACAGCACCTTCTTGGAAGATGTTTACAAGTCAACCATATTGTTGCAGTTTCTGTGCACAGACATCAAGTTGGGTTTATGTAAAAACAGAGGTTTCATTCCTTTGGTTCTAGCTGAAACACTGGAGTCAGTTTTAAATGCCATCCCACAGGAAATACAGACTGTAACCTTGTGGGGGCAGTGTCACTGGCAAAGGGCAGCTTAGGGTTCGTGCAGCTGTGGTCTGGGTCCTCTCTGGTCAGGGGAATTGTGACCGTTTCAAAGGCTGAATTAGAAGTACGTGGTTCACAAAAGCATCCAGCATAAGTCGTGACTCACTATAGAATAAAAGGTAGTAGAGAAAGATGCCTTAATTGGTGAAGAAAACTGAGTCATCAGTAAGTGCCATCAAGTCTTACAGGGGCACGATGCCCCCGGACCAATCCCTGAGAGTGATGGATGCAAACACACCTGCATCCCACAGGAGACACCAGTTATACTAGCTGCCACTGGATTTGGTTGCTTTTACATTTTGCTTTTTTTCATTTGAAATGTGAACCATTTATCTGGTTACCCTCTACTTCTATAGCCAAGACATTTGAATGCCTTGTATGTGTGCAAGAAGTTAAATGTTATCCTATCTAATAAAAGAATAATATGCAAATTGACCATCACTCAAACACACAAGATGGCTGCCCCCATGTGGACACAAGATGGCCTGCAGGGGAGGGCAGTTGTGGGCAATCAGGACAGTAGGGGAGGGCAGTTAGGAGTGACTGGGCTGGCAGAGGAGGGCAGTTGGGGAGGGGGGCTCCAGGCCTGCAGGAGAGGGCAGTTGGGGGGGGGGACCCAGGCCTGTAGGGAAGGACAGTTGTGGGGAACCAGCCCTGCATGGGAGGGCAGTTTGGGGTGACCAGGCTGGCAAGGGAGGGCAGTTAGGGGCAATCAAGCCATCAGGGGAGCAGTTAGGCGTCAATCAGGCTGACAGGTGAGTGGTTAGGGGCCATCAGGCAGGCAGGCAGGCAGGCGAGCAGTTGGGAGCCAGCAGTCCTGGATTGTAAGAGGGCAGTCCGACATCCCTTGAGGGGTCCCAGATTGGAGAGGGTGCAGGCTGGGCTGAGGGACACCCCCCGCCCCTGCACGATTTTTGTGCACCGGGCCTCTAGTTTGTTATAAATGAGTGAATGATGACATCTCCTTCGGAGCACTATGTAATGAAAGTGTAGGGGAAAGAAAAGTAAAATTACTTTTCTCATGATTAAAAAAAAATCTTACACCTAAAAAGTCCACAGGAAGAAAATTTTTACTTCATAATCTTTAGTATTAACATTTGAAATCATTTCCTACTGAATACTATATATCTGGGTTTAGCTGAGGTATAAACAAATTGGGAAGAGGATATTTTCTATCTAGAATACAGTGTTTCCTCACAACCCTCAACTTCTGAAGATTCCTGGTTTTGCTTTGGGACTAAGGGAAATACCAAAGCTAAGTAAATTTCACAAATCACAGAACCAGTGGCATATGTCAGTCCCCCAGGGCCTCTGGTTTATGTAACCTTGGAAACAGCATGGTTGTAATACCTATAATGTACCTTTTACATACGTCAGAGGGAAAGCAAAGAAATACCTAGAGAATACTTTACAAAAAAATAAACAAAACCCCCTACTTCATTCCCTGAGTGCACTAATATATCTCAGGGTATATAAGAAGTCCTCAAAACTCATTTCATCAAATATTTATCCTGGCAGAGAATACAATCAAGTTACTAATGAGAAAACTCTGAAGGAAACAGACATGAAATCTACATAAAGGCTCTCGTGAAATCCACATTATCACTTGATCTTAACCCCACAACTCATTTGTTGTAAATTTTCATGCACGTAACAAGGAGTGAAGGCCACCTGCTTCAACTAGTCAAACAAGGAGACTGCATGTTAGGGGCCTGTTTGACGGTGTTCATAAATACAGATGAATCAACTGAGAAAAGAAGGGAGCCACTGGACCCTAATTTACAATTAACAAAAAGAATGAAAGAAGCTTTGTTCCCTTGGGAACTCAGAATGTAAAGTCACTACACCAAGACCTAAGGCCACTGCTCAGAGACGACAGGTCAAGACGGTCCTTATCGTTGCTAAAGAGCAAAGTGTCAGAGTTGTAGACTTGAAATCTTAGAGTTGGAAGGGGCTTGAGAGCCCAGCATATGCGGTAGGGAGGTGGAAATTGAGGCTCAGGGACTAAGATTTAAATGACTTACTGGAGATCAAGACTAGACACTTCCAGCCAGGGCTCTTCCACAACTCCACTGCCCCCTCACTCCTGAAACATCCAAAGGCCAGGTAGGTCATCGAGTATTAACCAGCAGACATCAAGCATACCTGTTACTTGAACTAACAAATCACCCAGATTCCTGGAATCCAGTGGAAAAAGTAAAATATTGAGTAGAGAAAGCACAGGTAACACCAAGTTATCAGAGAACCACTAGGGATGAGCAGAATAGGGAGGGCTGTTACAGGAACTGACCTTAAGCAGTTAGTTACAGCAGCTGGTAGAAGTCTCAGTTCAGCTGTTTATTCTTGGCCTGAAGTCACCGGGCAGGTGGCCGGGCGAGAAGCTGGATGTGCAGTGGGGAGAGCCAGTTCAACTGAAGCCTGCAAGCAACACGGTGGACCCAACATCCATCTCACCAGAACCCACATGGCCTCTCCTCGGAGCCTGCGTCCTCCCTGCTGCAGGTGACCTGAAGGAGCCAGTCGCACCTGGCCTGCGATTTGGCAGAGCAGCAGGCCGAGTTCCGAGGAGCTGGGGAGCTGGAGAAGCCCTGGGCCCAGCTGCTGCCCACCGGACCCATGAAATGTGCATGAGATGCAACACGGCCCGATCCACGGCAACTTCCAGCACTGAGCCTGGGCCTGGCATTATTTCCCTAACAAGTGACATGCACACTCCTCTTGTGTCCAAACCTAACTGGAAATAAACAGGGAAGGGAATTCTGGGTAACACAGTACAGACAGTCCTCGGGTTACAATGGACTCAACGTACGTCGTTTTGTGGTTACATCGCCATTTCCCATTTATTTATATATTAAAAAAAAAAGTTCTGTCATTTCAACATATGTACATATGTGCTTTATGTTTTTTATTATTTACCACAGGTAAAGGTCAGGAATTGTTATCTTTCTTTTAATTTTTTTACTGTTTCACTTCATTACTGCTGTGTATGTGCTCCATGTGAGTGACGTAGGTGCTTATGTAGGTGGGTTCTGAATTACGGCAAAAGTCACATTACGTTGGGCCGTAGGAACGGATCTCCGATGTAACCTGAGGACCTACTGTATAAATTAGCCAAGGGGACAATATTGTGAAACTACCACACACCATAAATATCGAATTAACTCGTATTCTTTAAAAATACATTGTTCTCCTCTGCTGTTCTCCAATAAGTATCTATTCAGGACTGTACTCTAAGTTAACACCATGTTTTGTCTAATTCATTTTACTATGAAGTAAGTGCAGTGAGGGTGATGGCACCTGAGCTCTTTATCCAGCCCTGTAGACAACAAGCCCTTCCTTCTCTGAAAACTACAGCATGTCCTTGTGTTCGGAGCTGGGTTCTGTATTCAACAGGAACTCAAAAGAGGACAACGATGGTGATGGCTTTAAAATGCCACTTGCTGTCAGTCCAGCTGAAGGGAATATGAGTGTTCCTTGTATTATAATTTTCCACTTTTCTGCCAGTTTAGAGATTTAAAAAATGAAGTTAGAAAAAAAAAACTAGTAATGAGAGTAGGTGGGACCTAGTATAGCCATGTTAAAATGTATTGTGAAATTATAATATTAATATAAAAAACAGCATAAAAGAGTATGCAGAGAAAGATCAATAGGCCAGGCAGGGCAACGAGTATTAACCAGCTGACAGTAAGTGGCATTTTAAAGCCATCACCAGCATTGTCTTTTTTTTGAGTTCCTGTTGAAGACAGAACCCAGCTCCAAACACAAGGACATGCTGTAGGTTTGGGATGATTAGAATAAGTTTAGTATGTGAACGAAGGGAGTGCTGCCCATCAATGAAGGGAAGATACGTTATTCAGTCATTAAGATCTGACCACCCAAAAGGCATTATGATGATGAGCTTCTTTCACCAGTGTGGCCCCAGCGAGGTAAGCGCATAGCTCCCGCTCCCAGCTCACTGCTTCGTGTTCCTCCACGGTTCCCTCAGACCACTCCATCTCCTCAGGCTGACGTGTCCACCCACCTGACCAGTGCCCAGGAAGGCCGAATGGGTGCTGGGGTCATCCTGGGAAATAGGTAAATGCAACCTGGCCTCTTCTCTGGGCTCTGGTTTCCAACTTGTCTTCCTGACTCAGAGGGAATGAACAATTTTGATATTATTTTGGTCCTTAGAAAATCCTAGAAACTGTTGGTGTTTTCCTATGTCTGAGTTTTTAAAAATTTTTTTTTTCCCATGTAGCTTAGAATATTCCTGTTTCTTCTGTCATTCAGAATATAGTCCTGAATACTGTCCATTCTGGACTATATTGTACTCCATTGATCTTTCTCTGTTTTCAAGCTCTTTATGTCCTACAGTTAATTCTGGGTTCTATGGACCTTGCAAGATAGTACCTCATTACAATCCAAGATTTAAAAAACTGTAAACTCCAAGAAGCGGGTAAAGTTTGCCTGGGATATGCTAAGTTAAGTGAGATCAACGTTCATCTTATAAACATACCAAAGGCTGTTTCTGACATTGAAGAAACCCCTCAGGCTTAGAGGAGTAAAGGGAGCACGGTGAGTCCTGTACAACATCCTGGCCCAGGGCTTCCCTTCCTCCCCATCTCTTCCTCTTCCCCTGCCTGGACCTGTTCCCATACCCCATTCCTTTGCTTCTTCAGTTTTCCTTCCAAAGTACTGCACGAAATAGCTCTGGTTACTCAAATTGCTTCATTTCCTAAACTCTCAGAAATCAGCATCATTCTGAGTTTACTGTCTTCAGAAAAGAAGAGTAGGGACGCTGTAGCCATTTCCATCTCCCCGGCACAGGGTCTGGCACATCCGATGGCGCATGAACACCTGCTGAGTGAGTGCTGCCGGTGTCCAATCAAAGCCGGCTGCGCCACACGTCTGCCAGGCCAGTGAAACAGATGCTGGCTAGAACCTTGTTACACAAATGGGCGTCCTGCAGTGTCGATGTAACAAAGAGAAACTGAGCTGTGCATCAGGAACCCAGTTGTCAGTGGGAGATGAGCCGATGAGCGTGTAGAAAGGGAGTTGCCAGTTTCCGATGACAACACACCATAAGCTGGCACACACCAACACTGTTTCACTGGGGCAGGAAGAGGGCGCCCACAGAAAGGCCTGTGGGGTGGAAATGGGGTAGGAACAGTAACAACACACAGGCCCGGGTTAAATTAGTTCTTTATGTTTACAACCCATAACCCAGAGCCTTGACAACATTTCATGGAGGCATCAAGGACAGAACTCCTTAACATATTCCTCCCCTTCACTCCACAAGCCAGACTAAATAATATACACTCTCAATTTTAAAAAGCTAAACAAAATAAAAATAACTCCCATTGCAGAGTTCTGGAAAGAATTCCTAATAAAACTGTTCCGACTTCAGGTACCACTGAGAATTAGTTTGGTTCATTTTGCAAAGGAAACTGCATCAAGGAGAGGGGGAGGTAGGGCAACATGAGGTCTTCAGGCCAGCGGGCTGCCTCACAGCCCCTTCCACCAGCTCCGAGCCCGGTCACAGCATCCGACTTTGGTTCCAAATGTCCTCAGGGTACTGGTGGCACCAGGCGCTGTCCCCAGGGAACACCTCCTGGCTGGAGGGGAGAAGCCGCTACAGCTTGAGCTCTCGGTCCGGCTTCATGCTGAAGGGCTCCAGCCGCTCGCCCTCGGGCAGCATGCTGTTGAGCCTCTCCATCAGGGGCACAGTCTGGTCTATGCCCATCTGGATGCGGCGGAGGATGGCGGACATTTCGTTGACTTTCTGGATCTGCTCCGCGTATTTGGCATACCTTTTCTGGCGCTCTTGCATGAAGCTAAAGAGAGTTTCTACAGAAAGGTCCATCTGTAGAAGGAAAGGAAGTGAAATGCATTAATCTAGTTCAAGTCCTCTCTGGAGCGTCCGGGGGTCAGCGCTCCATGGAGGCACAGAGTCCCTCGGGTCAGGTGGGAGCCTGCTAGCTTTAGGGGAAGCAAGCGCTGGGGGATTGAAACACCTTCATGAAAAAAAAACTTTATCAACTGCAGCCCTAGAGCCATCATTAGAGGGAGACTAAGAGATGACTGTCTCGGCTCTGTGTTTTGGGAACGTGAGCCATTTATACCTCGTTGAGACCCTGGGATTTCTATCTCGGTCTCCCTACATGAAAGAATCCTGGGCTCAGAAATCTGACAGAACAGGGTCTGAAGCTGGCTCTGCCATGTGGGTTGATAATAACTATGCTTTCTAGCTCAAGGCCTTCATCTGCAAGCAACGGAACAAATTCAGGCCTGGAGGTTGCTGTGAGGGTGAAGTAACACCTGCCAACACATGTCGCACAGGACTCGAGGGGCACGGAGGTGCTTTAAACCTCACTCTTCATTCTCCCTCTCTTCCCTGGTGGCTTTCCCTGCCAGGACCGAAATGCCACCCACGGCTCAAGTCCATGCCCTACGAGGCAAACCGTGAGGAGCGCTTCGTGTATCCTCTCCCCTAGTTAAACTCGAGGCTCCAGCTCCCCTCTGTGACCTCTTTTCTTCCTCTCGTGAAGTTCTTTGGAACCTACCATCTGGATAAAGTAGGGGCAGGGAACCTCTAGCATGTCCGTGCCTGTACCCCCTCCTCTGAGTAGACCCCCACATCCACTCCCTCCCAGTTTCCTCCCCCGACCAGTGAGGAAACAAATTATCAAAGACTCACACTGCTATCCCAGAGTTCAAGTGCTACCGCTGCCCATCTCATCTATCCCAGGAGCACGCCCCTTCCCAACCACAATCGTGCCAAGTGCTGGCATTCCATCAGGCTACCTCAGAGCCTCTGCAAATGTGTGACCAAAACAAAACTAACTAACTAACTAACTAACTAACTAACTAACATCGAAGAGACCAAAGCTAACTCCAACAAAAAAGAACCAGTTCCGTTTTTACACTGTGGACAGAGGGATGGTATTAGAACTCAGTGCTTGATTCCTGGGTTGGTTCCTCCCTCGTTCTCTAATGCCTAGGGGACAAAAAGACAGTCAGCGGGAGAGGGTGCAAGGAGAAAACAAAAACCATCTGAGTGGGAAACTCCAAATAATGTGGAAACGGCTTATACTTTCAGAGGGTTTTGTGCAACCCCATTCAGTCACTCAGCACTCTGGAGGTAGTGAGCAGGTAAATTATTGCCTTTCCAGGGCGGCGATTCAATCCAGCACCTAGACACACTCCACTTCTGAGAGGCAGCGGGAGATGGGGGAGCCCGTTGGAATCCTCATAGGAACCAGCACGGTCCTGGGATCGCATTTCGCTTGACAGGGGCATCCCATCCCCCAACCCCCAAAGCAACAGAGTAGACAGGCACATGAGGAGTTTATCATGTCTAAGGCCCTTGGCAATCAGCCCATTCCCCCTGATATTTACTTGATCAGACAGTCTTTACAACCATTTTAGCAAGGTGTTTGCTCAATAGTAATGTGTAGTACGTCCCTACACATTTCCGCATCCAGCTGGGGCCCATGTTTAATGTAGCCACAGCTTTAGTTCAAAGCCACATCATGTTTCATGCTTAGGTAAGAATACATCACTCAAGCATGCTATTCTTACATGCTTACAGTTTGGCTTTCAAGAGCCAGTTGCATAACAGTCCATGAAAGAAAAAAACAACTTAAGGTTGAATGACCTCCAAGGTCTCAGAACGACAGGACCAAGCCTAGAACTCACATCTCCTCAGTCCAGCATCTTCCTTTTACACGTATGTCCCAAGCAAGAGAGTGCCCCACTAGTGTACATGAGATTGTAGTTGGTACGTGAAATTTCAGTTGGTACATGCTTGGCATTGAACAATGTCAAAGTACATGATGGAAAAAGTCATTGCCTTTTAAATCCTTTCCCATTCTTTCTGATTGCTGCAAGAAAGTCTCAATTTGGTGCAAGTAAGACTTTAATACCTGGAAAAGTATAGTAAAATCGGTGATACCTATTTCTCATGTCCTTTTCTCTCTTGAGGCAACACTGTTCCTGATCCCTAATCCCTGTCCCTATCTTTGTATGGTTGATGAACCCCAGTACAGACTTATTCTAGCACATCTGACGTGACTTCAGGCAGTAAAGTCACTAATGCAATTCTGGATCTTACCCTTGTGCCAATCTGGGACTTACCCTAACTCGCCTTTCCTATTTCTACTTTTGGAACAAAGATTCTAGAAGCATAAACAGACATGTGTTGAGTACTACAGGGTGAACATGCAAGGTCATAGGGATATAGATACTGAGAACCAAAACTATTCACACCCACACAGCTTACTGTGTACATTAATATGACGTTTCTTTTCCACTGTCTTTGTTAACATAACTTTACTATTCCAGGAAACTCAGGCCCAGAAAGAGAAATGTTGCAAATAAGTTTGTTACAGGAACTTCCAGAAACATCATTTAAATGTTAAAAAAAATAAAAAAGATTTTCCAACACAGAGAATGCCTGTTTATTCTCCACAACCCTTGCCTTGAAAACCTTGTTTTGCTGTGACTAAGTTCTAGTCAGTGGATGTATATGTGGAAGTTGCCCGTGGCAGCTGTTAGCTTACACACTCTTTGCTCTCCTCCCCCTCCTTCCCCTCCTCCCCCTCCCCCTCCCCCTCCTCCTCCCTTCCTTCACTCTGCTGTTGCCGGAATGTGGATGCAGCCCCGTTAGACCACAAGAATAACTAAGGTCACATCACTGGTTTGGCAGAGCAGAGAGCTAGAGAAGTCTGGGTCCATGAGGACTTTTGTGGCTGAGAGTAGTACCAGGCATGGGAGAGAAGCATACACTTCCATTCTATATAAGCCACTGTAATTTCGGGTCTCTGTAACAGCAGCTGAATTTAATCTTTAACTGATAGACATAAATGAGGTAAAGTCCCTGGCCTCAAGGAACCAAATATTTACTCTCAAACTCATACTTAAAGCCTTGTCCTACATATTCATATGTTTTGTGTGTGTGTGTGTGTGTGTGTGTGTGTTTTGTGGCAGTACATTTCAAAGGACAGGTGAAAAAGGAGGTGAGATTACTTGTGGGTATATCTATGGGCTTTACCAAAACATTAGATTTCTGCAGAATGTGCTCAAATTTGTTCCCTATATAGATGGGGCAGCCTATGTCCCCACCTGGTCACTCCACTGCTGGATATGGATCCAAAATATCAGCAAATCAAATCCAGCAGTATACGAAAGGGTACTGCATCCTAACCAAGTGAGGCTTATCTCAAGGATGCATGCTTTTACAGCATCTGGCAGTCAAAGTAATCTGACATTTCAACAGAATAAAGATTAAAAATCATAATCATTTGCCGAAACCGGTTTGGCTCAGTGGATAGAGCGTCGGCCTGCGGACTGAAAGGTCCCAGGTTCGATTCCGGTCAAGGGCATGTACCTGGGTTGCGGGCACATCCCCAGTAGGAGATGTGCAGGAGGCAGTTGGTCGGTGTTTCTCTCTCATCGATGTTTCTCACTCTCTATCTCTCTCCCTTCCTCTCTGTAAAAAATCAATAAAATATATTTTAAAAAATCATAATCATTTCAATAGATGCAAAAAAAAGCATTCAACAAATTCAATTATTAAAAATTTCACCCTGACTGGTTTGGCTCAGTGGATAGAGCGTCGGCCTGCGGACTGAAGGGTCCCAGGTTCGATTCCGGTCAAGGGCATGTGCCTTGGTTGCAGGCACATCCCCAGTAGGGGGTGTGCAGGAGGCAGCTGATGGATGTTTCTCTCTCATCTATGTTTCTGACTCTATCCCTCTCCCTTCCTCTCTGTAAAAAAAAAAAAAAAATTCAGCAAACTAGAAACAGAACAACAGTCCTCAACTGATAAAGGGTATCTATGGAAAAGCTACAGTTAGTGGTGAAAGACACTTTCCCCGCTAAGACAGGAACAAGGATGCTCACTCTCATCACTTCTAATCAACATGGTACTAGTGGTAAGAAGTTTCAAAAATAAGGGCAGAAAAAAGGCTGACATTTTGAGGTATCCAAATAGACACACTGTATCTCTGTTGTTATGACTCATCTCTATTATACCATCTTCAAGGCTTTCACAGTCACTCAGATGACAGTTCACCACTGTGTGTTTTCGCTGACAAGTTTTATTTGTGTTCTGAATTTCTGCTACTGAAAAATCTTACCACAGAGTCACATTACTCATCCCAAAGTTTCCTGACAGAAACACTTCACACTACGTAATAACTGAAATCACTACTTGCCTACAAGTCCTTCCTTGTGTTTTTATGTTCAGCCATGACAATGAGTAACTATTACCACTGTCTGGTGTTACCCAACATGGTACAATATAAATATATATGTGAATGTGCATGTGTATTTTTAAAAAAAAAAAACATTTTGAAAGCAGGCAGAAGAGCTTTAGCATCTTCTCCAATGAGAGTACACAGCTTAAATTTTTTTGTTACATAAAATTTCCTGATAAAGTAAGCTTTGATGCTTGTTTGGGACAGGTGGGTCATCCTAATGAAAGATGTCTACATGCTTAATGTGATTTCCTTTTCAAACTAAAGGTAATCTCTTCAAAGTAGTGATACATTTTACAAGGGCCTACAGCTTTAAGTTAGAAAAGATGCACGATCCAACAATAAGAGAGCCTCATATAGATATTGTACAAGATGGCCAAAGTAAGTTTAATAACTTTTTAATGGGTCAAAAGAAAAATGAGCAGGTAAATTGTGTTCCACAGTTAACAAAATTCAAGTCTATATGATCGATAGATTGTTGCTTTTCCTATCCCTAAGTTACTTATGTTTATATGAAATGTTAAAAACAAAAAAGACTGCTTGAGGATTTAAGGAGATTATGTTAAAAAAAATCACACACCTCTACATCCTTTAAAGGTAATGTCCAGCTTTTAATGTGATGTCGTTCAGTTAACTTAACCCTTGAGGTCAATTTTTATTTGATCTCAATAGATAGTTCACTTCCTCTGTGCTCATTCTACACCTAAATTCAATTTAAGAACATGAGCTCCTGGGGAGGAGGAGGCCATGGTGAGCCAAGGCCATCCATCCAAGGGTTATCTGTCCCTCTTCTCACATTCTGAATCCAGTCCCAGTTCTGTTCCTCCCTTGCACGGGCAACCCCTGTGCTTCAAATGTAACAAATATACAGTGACATACAATTCTGTTCATTATTGTAAGATTTTTTTTTTTAAGCTAAAGGGCTAAAAGGAAAAATGATTATTCATCCTGTTTTGTAGCTATCTAAATAATCAATTCTGGGGCTAGTAACAATCTGTAGGGACTTGGCCATGCCTCAAGTGCCTATTTGGAGATAGGCATATTACTGATTTTTAGCAATGTAGGTTCACCCCCACCCTAAATCCTTGACAATGGCTAATAATTCACTACCATAAAAAGACAGAAGGCTAATAGAAACCAAGGATACATGAAACAGACTGACAGCTGTGAGCGAGGTGGGGACTAGATGAAACAAGGTGAAGGAATTAGTCAAACAACCTAGACACAGACACAGACCATACTGTGGTGTTGGCTAGAGGGAAGGGGGGTGGGCTGGGTGGAGGTGGGCAAAGGGGAGGTGGAAATGGAGACATCTGTAATAGTGTCAACAATAAAAAAAAGTTTTAAAAAAGCTTGAATTTAAATTCTACTAGTTGTATGACAAATCACAAACTGAGTCTCAGCTTCTACTTTTTTAAAGTAGTAATAGTAACACCTGTTATCCATCCTTCCCATCTCATAGTAGTGTTATGAAGATTATAAATGAGAGGATTTATACAAAAGCAATCTAAAAATAGAAGAGAATAACAAATTCCATGGAATGGCCAAATCTGCTTAGAGATTTGTTTTTCATAATGCTAAAATGAAACTAAGAAATTCTCAGATCATACCATATGACCGCATTCAAAGAAAAATATCCACCAACTGATGAATGGATAAACAAAATGTGGTCTCTTTTCATACAATGGAATACTATTCAACCACTAGAGGCCCAATGCATGAAATTCATGCAAGGGGCTCAGCCCTCGCAGCCGCAGCGGCTTGCCTTGGCCTGAGGCAACTGCAGCGGCTGCCTAGACCCTCGCAGCCCCTGCTTCGTCTGGTCTAATTAGCATATTATGCTTTTATTATTATAGATAACTAGAGGCCTAGTGCCCGAAATTCGTGCATGGGTAGGGTCCCTAGTGGCTGCCGGCTGGGGCATCCTTCGTACCCGCCTTGGCCTGGCGCCACCGGCTCACCTGCACCACCATCGCGCTGCAGTCCTGCTTTTGTCGGGGCCCATTGGGGCTGGCAGTGCCTCCACTGCTGCCCACTGCCAGCACCATGTCACCGATGCCTGCCATGTTCCGCATGACCCCCTGGTGGTCAGTGCACGTCTAACTCCCACCCGTAGGGACAATTTGCATATTAGTCTTTTATTATATAGGATAAGGAATGCAACTGACAACATCTGCAACAAATGCAAGGCTACAACATGGATGAGCTTTGATAGGAGCATGCTAAGTGAAAGAGGTCAGACACAAAAGGCCACATATGATTATGTTTATATGAAATAACTAGAATAGGCAATCCATAGATGTAGAAAGCAGATTAGTGATTATTATGGGATAGGAGAACAGGAGATGGGGAGTGATTACTAACTTATGGGGGGTTCTTTTTGGGGTGATGAAAGTGTTCTGGAATTAGTGGTGTTGGTTGTACAACTATGTGACTATACCAAGAACCATTGAACTGTACACTATAAAAGGGTGAGAGGTACCTCAAAATCGAGATCTCAGCCACCTCCTGGAACCTTCTTTGCCTATATATATAGTAAACTGACTCCATAATGACCACTGAGGTGAGAAAGAGAGAGACAGAGAGAGAGAGAGAGGTTACCTCCTGCAGGCACCCAGACCAGGCCAGGGCTGGGGATCAAATCACAACCGAGGTACATGTCCTTAACTGAGGTATGCACCCTTAATGTTCTCTGGGATGCCTCTCTCTGACACAATGGGCAGGTGTTTTCATTAACTGCATCACAGACCAATTGTCACAAATTACCCCACACTGTACATGTTGAAGCTACCCGGTTTCTGAAGACAACAGTTTGCAATGACAGCTTACAAAAGTAAACTCTTGCTATTTATTTTCTTATCACACCTTTGGCAGATAAAGCACACAAGAAGGGAAACTTCTCTGGAAAATCTC
The DNA here is from genome assembly GCF_028538775.1 of Myotis yumanensis. Classification (NCBI taxonomy): domain Eukaryota; kingdom Metazoa; phylum Chordata; class Mammalia; order Chiroptera; family Vespertilionidae; genus Myotis; species Myotis yumanensis. The sequence continues at coordinate 189,592,481 of NW_027223754.1, forward strand.
AGTCCACATGGTCTCAAAAACAAAAACTGAAATCCATACTAGTGGGACTGTGTCTTTAGTAATCTATGTACGTCACATTAGGAGACTGGGTAGGCAGAACCCAGTCTATATCAATCGGTAATTCCCTAGTTATTTTAATTACTGTAATAAAATAATGTATAGCAGTTATAACTACTATAAATTATCTATTAAATGTTAGGCATGTACTATGTACTATACCTATATTATCTTTCTTCCTCACAACAATCCTATAAGGAAAATATCATTCTCCTAGTAGCGATGTGGAATTGAGGATTCAGAGATCACAAAATGTGCCCAGGGTCACACAGCTAGCACTAGCAGTGAGACCAGAATTTAAACCCAGGCCTCCTCACCGAATCTTTGCCTATCTTTTCTACAGTGCTCATTAATTCAAATGTCAATTCATTTCACTGAAATACATACCATGTTGAGCAATGTGTTCAATACGTTTTCAAAATCCTTAATAGATGAATTTAAATGGCAACTTTCAGTTTTCAAGTGCAGTGAAAGAAGACTTTTGTTTTTAATTTAACCACCAATATTTAATTTCTTAATAACAAAAACAACAAATTACCAGACAAATTATAAAAACAAAACCTGAGAGGAGATTAAAGGGACAAACTACCTATTAGCAGATCAACTTGAATGACATTTTCACTGGCAAAGTCTGTTGGCACACTTTGTACTCTGACATTTCACTTGTACAAGCATTTCATGATTCTTGACTTCACGAAGGGGGCTTTGAACATAGAACTTTAGAGCGGCAAGGGTCCTGAGGGAGCATTTGATCCCACCCCTCTCACTTTACCAGACTAACTCCAAAGTGGTTAAGTATTTGCCTAAGTCTACACAGCTGGTGCTGCCAGAGCCAGGGCTGGACTCCGCATCTCCTGAGTCCAAGGGCCACCACACGACATTCCTGTCAACTACCCCATGCACTAAGTTGGCCAGTGACATTTCCTTTCCTGTAGTTAGTTCTATCCTGTCGGATGAATGATATCTGTGTGTGAAAACTGTGGTCTAAAACAATGTTTTTCAATACACCATTTCTGGACATAAGGAAAACAAAATATCTACTACAGATTAATGTCAAAGTCAAACGATAAGGTCAAAACAAACACACATCTCCATATCCATCAGGAACAGAACCTGCTCAGGTGGACCTAGATCTGCAACCAGGAAGCTATCGGTCAAAACTGCGCGCAGTTTCTGCTTCCCCTGGAATGACATAAGCCTTCTCCAGCTCCTTGTTAGTTTGCCATTTCCTGTTGCTCAACGGCAAACAATGGGCAGACTGTCGCCAGTGTTTTCATTAATTACAACAGGGCTGAATGGTATGGGTTACCACATAGTGGACATTTTGAAGTGATCCTGTTTCCTTTGTTCAAACAATGTGTCTGTCTCAGCAAAGGAACAAATGTTACTTAGGTCTTCAAGAGAACCAAGAGCTACCAGGACCTCGGGAATCTGAATTGCATCACTTCGTCCCAATTATTATTTCATGACTTGCCCAACTTCCCCTTATGCCTTCTTACCCTTGGCAGTGATGTCTAGGCAAGGAGGTGGGAAAGAAATCTCAAAATCTTTAAGCAGTTCCCAAAGCTAAATATGTTAGGCAGATTCCCCTCTCCCTTGAACCCCCCCCTCCCCCCGCCCACCACCACCCCTCCCCACCCCCGAAAAGGGCTAGGGAGGGACACTGAAAGGCAGAACATCAGGAAAAGAAAAAGATCAGGGTAGACGGAAGGCTGGCTGGAGGGCAGAAATCCCTCTCCCCGCTCCCCCTTGGGAGAGCTTTGCCTGGACTCTATGAAGACATTAGTCCAGGGCACTCTGACACCTCAGATCTTCTGCCTCCTTGACAAGTCGCCGTTCTGCTTTCTCTCTAATTACAGACCCCCTCTCTCTGCCTTCCTTGCAGAGTGGGACTGGGGAGGTATGACGCCCCTTGGCACAGGTCTGCTCCCTGGCTCCCCTGACTACCCCTCTCCGTCCACCTCCATGACTACCATAGTCCTCAGAGATCCTTTCACAACATACACTGTGAAACCAGGAAGGAAATATGATAAAGGGATATTGGGTCCGGGAAAGTTAGCATTAGGTACAAACATGGAGAGAAGCTGGCAAGTAAAAACCCTTGCATGAAGAATCGAAGAGAAAGAAAAAGAATGCAGTAGGAAGCACTTGGAGTCTCCAGTGTGGGTTTTAGGTCTGGGTTGAGTCCCAGCTCCACTATTTAACAACTGTGTCACCTTGAATGGTTGCCCTTTTGGGTCCCTGAACCTTGGTTTCTCTATCTGTCATACACAGATGATAATGTATGTAACATGTCCATTCCAGACCTGGCACATGGTAAACATGTAAAAAATGACGGCTGCATTATTACTACTACCACTTCTACTTCCTTAGGAGATGTGTGTAGAAGCCATGCTGGCAGATGGAGTGGGTGGATGAAGAAGAAAACCTGGGAGCCACATCAGTGACCTGGACTCCCCTTCCCAATGCCAGGATCCAAGGGAAACAAAAGTAAGTCTGTATGACCTCAATGACCCATTCAATAGTTTAAGCCTGAGCTGAGGTGATTAAACAGTGTAAAACCGGCTTAATTATGTGCTCTACAGTTCCCTTACTTAGGCACCCCAATATCCATGAACACAACCCCTTTTTTGACTCAGAGGAAGGAACAGGCCTTGTATGTGGTGTGGAGATCAATATTTTACAGCTGAAATCCTCTAACTTATGCTTAAAGAACAAACAGGTGACGCCGACTATGAGGAGGAGATGATGATGATGATGACGATGACACCAAGATACTATGTTGGTATCCTGTATCTCACTTGACAGAGAGTCTGTGCTCCTAAACCCTGTGCCAGATGACCTATCCTGACATGGGAGAGCCTGACCTCTGGAATCCAAAGGCTCCTATTGTCACCCACGCAGAGAGCTGACGCTCGTCATCACTACACAAACTCACCCAGCAAACATTTCCTGAGCACTGGGGGAGAAATGAGGCAGGAGACCCCTTTTTTTTCTAATTTATTGAATTTAGAGGAAGAGGAATAGAAAGGGGGGAGGGGGAAGAGGGAGAGGGAGAGGGAGAGAGAGAGAGACTAATTTGTCATTCCACTTATTTATGCATTCATTGGCTGCCTCTTGTATGTGCCCTGACCGCAGATTGAACCCTTGGTGCACAGGAACGATGCTCTAACCAACAGCTACACGGCCAAGGCCAGGAGATGCCTTCTGAAACCAATGGGAACGATAGGCTGCTGGCTATACTGATGGGAGTACAGGATTCATCAGGCAGAGATGAAGAGCAGGTTCTAGCAGCAGGCAGCATAGTAGAAGGCATGGGCAGGAGTGGAGACCAAAAAGCAGTGTGACTTCAGTGGATCTGGAGGACTACAACTTTGATTATTAGAAGACTAGAGGCCCAGTGCACGAATTCGTGCACGGGTGAGGTTCCTGGGCCTGGCCGGGATCAGGGCCAGCTGGCCGGGGTTGGTGATGGTGGTGGTGGTGGTGGTGGACAGACCATGGGAGGTTGGCTGCCCGTGGGAGGTTGGCTGTGGGAGCGCATTAACCAACAGGGGGCAGCTCCTGTGTTGAGCATATGCCCCCTGGTGGTAAGTGCACGTCATAGCAACCAACTGACCAGTCGTTCGGTCGACCAGTAGTAAGGGTAGCTTAGGCTTTTATATATATAGCTTCTACTTTGTCCCCTCTTTCTGGCCCCTTCCAACAACTGGATGCTATGAGCATTGTGGTCTTTGGGTACGGCAGAACCACAGAAGGGAGGATCCTGGAATCCTGAATTCAAAGGAGGAGAGTCACCTAGTAACCAGAAGCACCCACCTTGAATATGAGCAAGAAATAAACTTATGTTGTATTTGAGCCATTACACATCTCTGAGTCTAATTATAGATGCAGTATAGCCTACCCCACCTAATACAACTCTCATAACCTTTACTTTTTCTAATAAAAGAAAGTTTATATTGAAATAATTGCAGGATATATTAAATTGTTCACTTAACAAACATTTATTAAATGTTCCTATGTGCCAGGCATTGTCCTCAGCACTGCAAGCAATGCTCAGATTTGCTAAAATTCCTTGTTTTTCTTCCCTGAAAGAGATACAGGACAGGGAATATCTTTCCCCAGCCCTATTTCTGATTCTATAACCCATGTGCCCTTAATACTGCTTACTAGCTGGCTTATGGATACCAGTTACTCTGCCATTGCTCACAAGAGAGGCGGCTACATGGAGCTTCTTACACTGCCCACTGTGGCAGACTGAAAACAAGCTGGGGTGGGAGAGGATCAGGGGCTCTAGCTCCTGGCACCTGCAGCCAGGAAAGCTGGCAGCGCCAGCTGTCTAGGGGCATGTCTAGGGCAGGCGAACTGGGGGGAAATAGGGCTGCTGTTCACACATACTCATGTGTCAGTATCCAGAATCTGAATGGAGTTAAATCTCAGAGCAGTCAAATAACTAGGCTTTGCTCATACCTCGCCAAAAAACACAAGCCTACATTTCCAGAAGGCGAGTAATAAACTTGGTTGGGCCCTCCTCCAGGATCTCTGCCTTTTGGCGGGGCAGTGCTGCTTTGACGGAAGTGTGGGGCCAGGCGGAAGGAAGTAGTGTATGGCAGACCTACGGCCAGAAGCAGCCCAATCCCCACCTCTACTTCCTGCCACCCAAGGCACCAGTTGTATTTCTTACCAAGAAGAAAGGTTGCCCAAAGGACAAAGCGGGGTGGGAAGCACTATAATTACATTGTAAGGTCTCAACCTGAATTTTACACCAAAGTCACTTGTAAGATAGAAAGGGAACCCACAACTGTCTTGAAATGCCTTGCCCTCAGTATTTCAGCAAAAAGAAGCCCAGTATCTCAATGCTCTTATCAAAATTTATAGTTTTAATTAAACACTTCCAATCCATTTTATAATCTGAGGTCAAACATGCAGTAACCAATGCCAGAATATGTTTAAAAGCAGCAACAGAAATCTAATAATGTTGTCATTTAAAGGAGATTCACAGTTTAAGGTGATAGGCAAAGAGTTTCGCCCTGGCTGGTGTGGACCATTGTCCCGTATATGGAAAAGTCTCAGGTTCCATCCCCTGTCCAGGTGAGTACAGGAGGCAATCAGTGTATCTCTCTCACATCAATGTTTCTCTCCCCGCCCCCTCCTCTCTCTAAAAATCAGGAAAAAACATATCCTTGGGTGAGAATAAATAAATAAGTACATAGTAACAGCCTCACCTAACCAATGGTTCACAAAACCCGGCTTTTACCCGAAGGAGGTCGGAATGAAAGCTAATACCAGTTCAGACACCGATTCTCTGCAACACTGTGAGCAGTGGGTTAACCTTGATCAATCTCTCCCCGTCTCATGGGAGGAGGCATGGCACAGAAAGTCAGGTCAGACACTTGGAAGATGGCTCCAGCTAATTCTTAAGTATTACTGTATTGTCAACAGAAAGAATCCCTGCCTAGCTCTGTGTACTGACTCCTGAAAGGGCAGCCCACCCCTTCAAACACCAGTTGAATGCCTACTACATGAAAAGGAATAACTGAAAATAAAGTGAAAGGTCCCAAAGAAGTAGACATTTGTATAGTAAAGCAGAAAAGAGCCCTGGAATCAGGGAGACTCAACTAATATCATCTTAATCATTACCTAAGAGAACAACCTTGGGCAAGTCCCAAATAAACTCAAGGGCCTTGGTTTTCTTTACTTGTGCAATGAAAGAACTAAATTAGAGAAACTCTAGGGTCTCTTTATAACTGTATGGGATCACATGACTTTGTAAGGAATGCAACTCTTACCTGTTCATCTGAACCGCCCTTCAATGCTTCATATTAGTTTATGCTAAAATAGCCTGCTTTATCAACACACATAAGAATGACAAACACGGAGACTATCAGAATCATATCATGAATTTAGTTTCAAGGCCTTTAGGCAAGCACATAATAACTGTAACAAAATAGCTCTAGTGGCTTTATCTTAGTTAAAAGGCATTCTAATTTATTTACACATTGATAGCTACTAGAGCGAGACAGAACCTCGATCTAGGTCAGTGACAAGAACGGCTCCAAATGCCTCAACGTGTCTTCCTGGGGCTGTGGATCTGCCACAGCCTTCCCTCCAGCCTCCCCGGCCCCGGGGAAAAGCACCCACATTAGGAGGACACATGCTTCCTTACCTTTCATTTAACCCAAATTTCAATGACAGATGTGACCTAGAACTGAAAGTGTCTGCCTGTCAACTCGAATCCTTAAGTAGAAATGACGGGCTCATAAAAAATCACCTAAATGATAAGAGATATACCCACAGCCTAGAGGCCAAGGACTAATCATGTGTGGTCATCTAGTCACACATTTCTTGTGACCCATGTTCCCTAGGCACCAGTTTGCTACTCACAAAGTAGAATGAACAGTTAAATTTACTACAAAAATTCCAAAAATTGCATATATATGGCATGAAGGGAACCATGCAGGGATTCCAGGAAACCAGAATGAGCTAACTATTAAGTTCTTTATCACACTTGATTATTGAGGGTATTGCTTAAAATGAGCCACTATTTAGGCTGCTGCTGTATCAAGAAACTTCATATGGGCCAATTCATGGCAATAAGGTTAGGCTTTTCTCTTTAAGTCATTTATTTATATTTAAAACAAATCATAAGAGCTAACACTCCAGTATTTACTACATGGCAGACATGGTCCTCGGTACTTAACATAGGGAAACTTGTTTAATTCTCACAAAAACCTTACTGACGTGGATACTATTCTTATCCCCATATAACAGGTAAGGGAACTGAGGTTTAGAATGATTAAGTAACTTGGCTAAGGTCACAGAGCTAGTTAGAGGTAGTGCCAGGACTTGAACCTGGGCAAGGAGGCTCTGGAGTTTACACTTGGAACCACTACGCTAACTCACCCAAGGATACAAGGTAGAGGTTTTCCCCTCAGCTGAGCCTCCGTGGTTCCCAGTGCTCACAGCTGTACTACTCCCCAGTGGTCACTCCCAACACGTGCCCTCCCCTCTTCTTCAGAGAGAATACACAGGCTCCTCAGGTGTGACTGATCTGTACCAGGTATCCTCTTTTTATAAACCTACCTACAGCCTTCCTTTTCTCTCAAAATAAAGAACCCCATGGCTCTAAATCCTATCCTCTCTTGTCCCCTCAGGGATCTTGCTGTATGAATCCCTTTTATCTTTCATCTTTTATCTCTTCTGTCTCTCCCCCCTTAATCTGTAAACATGTTCAAGTATACCACCTACAAAAAATAAAAATAACACAAAAAGCTCCTTTAATCTTCATCCACTTTTAATTCCATAATTCTGGCCACGGTCTCACTCTGTGACCCTGGTTAAATTGCTTACTTTCTCTAACAGGCTTGAATTTCTGCATCTAAATAATGATGGCACTGGACCAGAAGGTCTCCAAGTTCCTTCCGACTCCAACATTCTGTGGTTCTTAATGTAGAGAAGCTTTCTTGGACCAAGTTTAGTTTCTTTACTGGCCCCCTAAAGCCCCAAAGTTAGTTTTCTTCTGAGACTGTCAAGCTGTTTCCCAGTCAGCAATGCTCTGCTCTTTCTCTCCATTCATTTCCCGAATCCTGGTTTTCCTTTAAGACCCAGCTTGAACCTCACCTGTTTGTGGATTGCCTGATCTTTAACTCTTAGAGAACTCCAATCATAAACCATAACTGAGTACTCTCCATCGACAGTGCCTTATCCTTCATATTACTGTTCCCTCACCTAGGCAGTGCTCAGTGAGCAGGGGCTAGGTCACATTTCTCTGTAACCCCTAAAGGACCTCACATTAAGTAGGTCTGCAATAGCTGCTCAGCAGTGCGAGCTGGCTGACTGAGGGGCCATCCTGCAGCCATTAAGAAAACTAGTGGTCAGTGTCTATTACAAGAGTTCCTGATTGTGAAGGAAGACCATCTCTATCTTCCACTTCTCTTGCATACACACATTTATAAAACACTAGAGGCCCGGTGCACAAAAATTGTGCACTTGGGGGGGGGGGGCGGTCCCTCAGCCCAGCCTGCACCCTCTTGCAGTCTGGGAGCCCTTAGGGGATGTCTGGCTGATGGGGAGTGGGCTGAAGCCATCAGTTGGACATCCTTGGTGCTGCCACGGGGGCGGGAGATGTTCCCACCACTGCTGCTGCACTCGCCAGCCATGAGCCCAGCTCAGGGCTTCTGGCTGAGCAGTGCTCCCCTGTGGGAGTGCACTGACCAACAGGGGGCAGCTCCTGCGTTGAGTGTCTGCCCTGTGGTGGTCAGTGCACATCACAGCGACCAGTCATTCTGCCGTTCAGTCGATTTGCATATTAGCCTTTTGTTATATAGGATAGAACAAACTTGCTTAATTAGAACTGCTTTCTGATGTAGCTAAAGTTTTTCCAGCCCAGTGAAGCACCCCAACTTCTCTTTCAGGTAATTGTCAGAAACACAGCAGTAAATATCAACACGAAGCAGATTATTACTGTAGATCATGCAGGGAGAACAAAGGGTAAAATATTTAACTGCAGCAGTGTTTGACTATATTCAGAAAACCTGAAGTCATTTTCAAGGTCCACCATTTCTTTCTTCTTTTCAGTCGGTCAAGTTTCTAAACTTTCTAAATCTCCATTTTCCAGCTAATGAAAAGAAAATAGGATTCTACCAAGTCTCCTATCTACCTACTCCAGGACTTCTGAGGATCAAATGAGATGAGACATGGGAAAATGCTTCACAGACATTTGGTTAAAGTGTAAAATGTTTGCACCTGGCTATAAAGCAAGTCATGTTCCTGGGCTGAAGAAACTCCAAGGAGGCTAGTCATCGCTAGGGAGAGGAAGCTGGACATTGATATGTGAGGTCATTACCCGGCGCCCACAGCCACCATTTTGGGCTGGGCTGGGCTGAGCTGTGGGCCGCATTTTGTGCCATGGGGTCTTGGCAGTGGCGGCTGCAATTTGGTGGGCTGTCACTCCAAGGTGGTGTTGGGGCCTATGTCCCACTTGGGGGAAGCCGAGTGTTGCTTTGTCGGCACCAGGTCCATGGTGCTGTTTCTTTGTAAATGGCCAGTGCGAGTCACAGCGTCTGCCCCCTGGTGGTCAGTGCATGTCATAGCGACCGGTCAGACTCAGAGGGACACTTAGCATATTAACTTTTTATATATATAGATTTGTCATTCAAGAGCATCATCCACATTTAGCAACAGGAAAGCTTAGCTAACTCCTTGATTTTCTCTTATTTGAATCAGACTAGAACATAGCCATGTTTCCCTTTGACCCAAACTTAAGTGATCACAAGCCCTGTAACTTTATAGGCCTCTGGGTAATGTGGGCTCCACACTTCCACTAATACACATGCTCCATGCTTATTAAGTTCCCTCACTTTACAACACACAGAGCATTATGTTACTTCCTCACTCTGGCAACCAAATTTCCAGGAAACATCTGGAATAATATCTGAGAGTTGGTATTTGATCAAAACTACATCCTCAACTTTATTCATTTGGAAATGACTAATTTCAATCCTTAGGTATGAACTGAGCACAGATGGATGTGTGTTTCAGGAGTTTGCCAGCACTTTCCAACAGAGACAACAAATCATCAATGAGAACTCTGAACAGTGCCCACCTCCTCCGCTCTAGGAGAACTATGGAGGTACTGCACAGCACTGTGAGTACTGTTCTGGGTTTTCCAACAATCCTGGGTAACTACTGATGACTCAAAGTGAACTCCATAGTTCCTCAAACAGAATTAGCTCAGCTTAATTGTTTTAAATGAACACTGGTTCTCAACATTGGTTACGGATTCTAGAGTACTTTCTATTTATTTATTTAAATTTTTAAAAAATATGTTTTTATTTATTTTAGAGAGACAGGATGGAAAAGGGAGAGAGATAAAACATTGATGAGAGAGAAACATCGATCAGCTGCATCCCGCATGCCCCCTACTGGTGCATGAGATGATGCCCAACCAATTGAGAAACACCAGCCAGGTGTTTTTTCAAAAAATTGTTTATTGATTTTTTCTATTTTTAGAGAGAGGGAGAGGGGAGAAGGAGAAAAAGAGAGAGAGAAAAAAAGAAAGAAAGAGAGAGAAACATTGATTTGTTATTCCACTGATTTATAAATTCATTGGTTGCATCTTGTATGTGCCCTAACCAGGGATTGAACCCACAACTTTGGTGTATCAGGACGATGCTCCAATCAACTGAGCTACTAGGCCAGGGCCTCTATAGCACTTTCATAAACACCAGTGCTCAGCTTCCTCCCTTCCCCATGTACCACTACTTAAAGATTTCAATCTAACTGGTTTAGAGTGAGACTTATGCATCAGTATTTTCTTAAAAAGCAGCTCAGCTATACTGAGTGAAGGTATTATTTTAAATATATTAGGTATGATAATAGCATTGTGGTTGTGTTTTTTAAAAGGAGTTCTTCATTGGTGGAAAAACTGGTGAAATTCAAATAAGGCCTTTGTTTAGTTAATAGTATTGTAGCAGTGTTAATTTCCTGGTTTTGATCATTGTATTTAGGATTCTATAAGATGCTCACTTTAGAGCAGCGGTTCTCAACCTGTGGGTCGCAGCCCCTTTGGCGGTCAAACGACCCTTTCACAGGGGTCGCCTAAGACCATCCTGCATATCAGATATTTACATTACGATTCATAACAGTAGCAACATTACAGTTATGAAGTAGCAACGAAAATAATTTTATGGTTGGGTTACAACATGAGGAACTGTATTTAAAGGGCCAGAAGGTTGAGAACCACTGCTTTAGAGGAAGCTGTGTGAGGGGTATACAGGAACTCTCTGAACTATAGTTGTGACTTTTCTCTAAGTCTAAAATTGATTCAGATTAAAAGGTTTTTAAAAAAGAGTCCTTTACTTTTAAAGATACATAACTTAAACATTTATGAATGAAATGATATGCTTGAGATTTACTGCAAAATAGACCAGTTGAGGAGGTGACAGGGAGTGGGTAGGGTATGGGTGGAACAGGAGTGTTGACAAGTTCATGCCTGTAGTAGGTGGGCACTGAGTACATGATGGTTCACAGTATTTATCTACTTCAGGGTGTGTGTAAAACTTTCCATCATATATACTGAAGGGAAAAATTCCCAGGTGATTCTGACACATATTCGGGGCCAAGAAACACTGTTCCGAGTCTTGAAAATGTATAATGAGAAGCTCTGTTTGTACTACCAGCTACAAACTACTTTACCCAACTCTTTAAAAATGAGCTGTCAATCTTTCTTACTACACTTTCCTAAACTACAGAATGACAGATATGGATTAGAGGATCTTTCAAAAAGAAAACAAGAAGCATTAAAAGTTGTATTTTTCTAAAGTCGTCTCTCTGAAAGTTAATGTCACAGTTAATTTCTAAGACAATAGTAAAAAATGGTAAAGTCTTTCTTATGTGTACAAGAGCATTTCCAAAGAAGTTTCTTTAAAAATGCTACTTCTATAAGATGTTAATAGATGTTACCTAATATAAGGGTTCTGAGATTTAAAAAAAAAAAGTTTGAATAGTGCTGGTTTATTGTAAGATTCCTAAGAACTTTTAGCAAGAGAATATGCATTGTGACTTTCCAAGGTGGTGATGGAATATGCAAAAAATTTGATCTTCCTTACATGAATTAGTGCTATAGAACTTATTTTGGAAAACAGTCCTGTAGATCAGTGATCTCCAATTCCCAGGTAATGGAGAATGGCTGCAGAATCACTTGGTAAACTTATTAAAGTAATGATTCACAAACCATAACCTAGACTATTACGGGGACAAGAGAACTCAGTATTAAAACAAACAAAAACCCAAGTGATTCTAATGCAGTCATGTTTGGGATTGGAAGCTATCCTATCTAATAAAAGAGTAATATACAAATTAACCATCACTTTGCAATAAAGATGGCAGCGCCCACAGCCAATAAGGAGGGAATATGCAAATTGACATGACAAAGATGGTGGCGCCGGCCGGAACCATGGAGCCGGCCAGAGAGCAGGCAGGAAGACTTGGCTTCCTGGTAAGCTGGCAGGAGAGCGGGAGGGAAGGCTTGGCGTCCTGGGTCACCCCAGTGACCAAGGAATGGGGCTAGGGGCAATCAGGCCAGGAGGGGAGGGCAGTTGGGGGTGATCAGGCCAGCAGGGGGGGCCAGTTGGGGACAAGCAGGCCAGCAGGGGGGGGCAGTTGGGGGTGAGCAGGCCAGCAAGAGGGGCAGTTTGGGGCAAGCATGCCAGCAGGGGGGGCAGTTGGGGAAAAGCAGGCCGTGGGGGGGGGGGCGGCAGTTTGGGGCAAGCATGCCGGCAGGGGGGTCAGTAGGGGGTGAGCAGGCCAGCAGTCAGACATCCCCCAAGGGGCCCCAGATTGGAGAGGGTGCAGGCCAAGCTGAGGGATGACATTCCTGCCCCCGCCCCATGCACAAATTTCGTGCACCAGGCCACTAGTGTACATCATAATGTAGTAAAATAGTTGATACCATTTGAAAGGCCACATCAATACCAATCAATATGAAAGGTCATATTTCATAGTCTACCAAGTAAAAGACTTCCATGAGAGAAGCATATATGCATACATTTTATGAAAGATAGGCGCTAAAATGCTGGAAGTGGTGGCAAATTTAAATCTATCAATATAACTGACGACTGTTATTTCAAGGATGTACTATGTTCATTCCCAATAAATAATTAATTTGCTGTGATTCACAACCTTTTACTTGTGTGTTACTGCATGTCAATCTTCTTCTCTGCCTGAGTCAATGACCAGAACTATTTTGTTAAACAACAGGGGGTGCCATTTACATAAGTGGTTTCTCCAAGATAGAGCTCTTGACATTTTCTTTTCTTTATATGACATACTTTAAGGTGTCAGGAATATAAACCCCTTCTTGAGTGAAAACTTTGGAAAATATATTTACTTATACCTTGGTGCACCCAGAGCTGTGCCATGCAATGGCCTGGTCAATGACACTTTTCAGTGCTTAAAAGAAGTACCTGCTTACTGTTATTAATAATTACTTAACTTCCTACCATTCTCTTTAGTTATCTTGTTTCTTTCCTTACAAAACGCTGTGGGCTAATTGCTTCCATTCAATAAGAATCACTGACCTTTTCATGTGTTAACACAGTGAAAAATATAATTTTTAAGGAGATGTCAAGACACCTGCTCTCAAAGAACTGATATCCTATTTGAAAATAAAATACAAAATACATATAGGAAATTAGTATGGCAGGACTTTACACATACTATTACGAGCTAACTCTTACTTTAAATAAGTCAGTCAGAGGAGGACAAATAACATATGATTCCACTTACAAGTGGAATCTAAATAACAAAAGTAAATGAACAAACAAAATAAAAACAGGCTCATAGATGCATAGAACAGACTGATGGTTGCCAGAGGGGAGAGGAGTTGGGGGACTGGGTGAAAAGGGTGAAGAAATTAAGAAGCACAGATTGGAAGTTGTAAAGTACAGCATAGGGAATATACTCAATAATATTGTAATAACTATGTAGGGTGCCAGGTGGGTACTGGAAATATCAGGGGGAACTCTATAGAGAGTATATGATTGACTAACCACTAAGCTGTACACCTAAAACTGATACAAAATAACATGGAATGTAAACTGTAGTTGAAAAATAAAATTTAAAAAAGAGTTAACACTTAACTGAGCAATTTAATTTTTACTCAACCCTTGGGGTAGGTTACTACTTATTAGCCCCATTTTTCAGATGAGGAAAACTGAGACCAGGAGAAGTTAAGTAACTTGCCCAAGCAATTTAAGTGGTGAACCAGGATTCAAACTCCATATTGGTCTAGCTCCATGGACCACTCTTTTTCACCACCACATTTTACTGTTAGGAAAGACAATCCCACAAAGCAATGAGGACAAATGTCAAAACTCAGAAAAATGACTACTTCCTATAAAGCTGGGCTCACTAGCTCTACTGCCCAGTAGAAAAGGACTCACGAGTCACAGGGAATCACAATAAGTCAGCAATGTTATTTTCCCACAATACTTACCTCTTTGATTCGCTTAACCAAAGCATTCTGATCAAAAGCAACAGCCTCTGCACACTGATGGAGGTGATCCTGATATCGGAGGCAGAGCTGCAACACCTGCTGAGAATCCAATTTCTCCAATTTGGTATTTGTTGGGGAAGTCTGGCCACTCAATAGCCCTTCAAAGCAGAAAAAAAGAATGAAGTCAAATGAAATGAAAATTACTATTAATAAACTTGTGAATAAAGTAGCTTAATAATAAGTTTACTAAAGACTGGGCAAGAGACCTAAATTTAATCTTGCATCTTTTGTTATATGCTAATGACAATCACAGCAACTATCATTTATGGAGCATCTACTATGTGCCAAGCACTGGCCAAGGGCTTCCTGTGCATTATTATATACTCTTAATCACCATGGAAAGCAAGGTATTATTAGCCCCAATTTACAGATGAGGAATCCAAGACACAGAGAGGTTAAGTAACTTCCCTAAAGTCACAGAGCTAGTAAGTGGTTTCTCTAAGACAGAACTCCTGACCTTATGACACTACTTCAAAGTATCAGGAATATAAATCCCTTCTTGACTGAAAACTTTGGAAGATGTATTTACTTAATTCCTTTTAATAATTCTAATCGTTGTCTGAGAAACTGAAAAAAAAAAGAAATAAAATGGATACGGAAGTTGTTAGGAGGAGATGTAAAATGAAAAAATTTAAAAAGTGAACAGAGTATCAGCTGACACAATCATAAACTTCATTCTTCACATTTTCTTCCAACAAAAGTTTAGTTGTCTAACTACTAAATTCTCTTACATTTGCATAGGACAGTCTATTTTCAAAGCTTTTCATATAGAATTATCTCACTTTTCTTTAAGGTATATAGAACAGGGCAATTATTAGCATTTATAGAAGAAGAAATCAATAAAAGAGGCTAAATGACTTGCATATGATCACACAGCAAAATCCTGACTAGAACGCAAGTCCACCAACTTCTGGCCAAATGCATTCTGGTAATCACACACTTTTTGGTGTTAGGACCCCATTACCGTCTCAAAAATTACTGAGGACCCCAAAGAGCTGTGGTTTATGTAGTTTATATCAATATTCACCAATTAAAAATTAAGCTGAGAAAATTCTTTAATATTTATTAAATCATTTAAAAATAACAATAACTTCATTGAATGTTAACAAGAAACATATTTTAAGAAAAAAGAATTCTATTTTCCAAAACAAAAAAGTGAGAAAAGTGGCACTTATTTATATTTTTCTACGTCTTTTTAATGTCTGGCTTAATAGAATACAGTTGGAGTTTTGTATCCACTTCTATGTTCAATTTGTTGCTCATTCACATCACGTCACCTCTGGAAAACTCTATTGCACACTTGTAAGAGAATGAGAGTAATTAGCAAATATCTAAATATTACTGTGAAAACTCCCCAGGAGGGTCCTGGGGACCTCAGGGATTCCCCCCACCACACTCTGAGAAGCACTATGCTAGATCAGGGTCTGCCTCATATCAGAGCCAATGAAACAGCAAGAGGTACACCAAAATAAACATGACAACAGGGTACATGCTGGGCATGATGAGGGTGGACCTACCCATAGCAAAAGTCATCTTGGGAACCCTTCCCCATTCCTGCACCCAACCACCAATGTCAAGCCCTCACTGGTTCTGAGGTATGGGAGCCCAAGCCCAAGTGATCCTTCCCCACAGACAGGCTGTAAGATGAGCTACCCAGTTGGGTAGTCCCAGAGAATCCTTGGAAGTGCCAGTCACTGTTCTCAGATCTTCATCTGGCCTGACCGAGCAGAGCACAGAATTGAACCTGAGGCACTGCCTCGCTCCCCAACACTCCACTGCCAGCACTAGGTCCCTCAGCTGTTCCACTGCTGATCCTAACACCAAGAGCCCAGTTACTCCAGTGGACCTGCCTCTACATAGCAGTTTTTGGTGAAGCTGGTAGTTGCAAAAATGGGAATTTATTTTTTAATTGTACAGGATTTTGTGTATTTATTTACCCAGTCTCCCCCCAAAGGTAACATCTTGGAAAACTACAATACAATATCACAACCAGGATATTGACAATGATACAATGATACAATCTACTGATCTTATTCAGATGTCTCCATTTTACTTACACTCATTTGTGTATGTGTGTGTGCATGTGTGGACGCACCGGGGAATTTAGTTCTATACAGTTTTTTCACATGTAGGGTCATGTGTCCTCCATCACCGACAAATAATGAGCCATTCCATCACACAAGGGTTTCTTGTGTTGGTTCTTATACCACATCCACCTCTCTCTCATCCTTGCTAGGGGAGCATCCTTAGCCCTAGCAAACACTAATCTGTTCACTATTTCTAAAACTTTGCCATTTGAAAAATGTTTTATACATGGACTAATACAATATGTAACCTTTGGGGACTGACTTTTTTTCACCTAACAAAATGCATTAGAGATTCATCCACGTTGTCACATATTGTTGGTAGCTTGTTCCTTTCTATTTCTGAGTAGTACTCCATGGCATGTATGTACCAGAGCTTGTTTAACCATTCACCCACTGAAGGACACTGGAGTTGTTTCCAGTTTGGGGCTGTTAAAAAAAACTGCTATAAACAGTTTTGTATAGGTTTATGTGTAAACATAAGTTTTTGTATCTCTGGTATGAATGCCCAAGAGAGCAATTTCTGCGTTGAATGGTAACTGCATGTTTAGTTTTACAAGAAACTGCCAGTTTTCTAGAGTGCCTCTAATCAAGAAGATGGATTTTTTTTTTTTCAGAACACTGAAATCTCCTAACATAAATATCAATTATCTCCTACTAGAGGCCTGGTGCACAAAATTTGTGCACTGGGGGTTGTCCCTCAGCCCATCCTGTGCTCTCGCAGTCCGGGACCCCTCACTCCTTACCACCCACCTGCTCGCTGCTCCTTAGCGCTACCACAGAGGCAGGAGAGGCTCCCGCCATCGCCACTGGGCTCGCCAGCCATGAGCCGGGCTTCTGGCTGAGCAGCGCTCCCCCTGTGGGAGTTCACTGACCACCAGAGGGCAGCTCCTGCACTGAGCGTCTGCCTCCTGGTGGTCAATGCACATCATAGCAACTGGTCGTTCTGCCATAATGGTCACTTAGGCTTTTATTATATAGATAAGTGACAAATAACACAGTCCCAGAAACAGACTTGGAGGGAAGACACCAAAAGCTTTTTGCTGTCAATCCAAGACTGAAGTAGGAAAAGAGTGAGTATGCACCATGGAAAGAGGAATGATTTTGTGCCATTAGTAGCAGGCCAGGACAATGCAGAGGCCATAAGGGAAACAATGATAAATTCAACAATATAAAAATCAAGATTCCCCATGGCAAAAACAGGTTTAAAAGTACACAAAAATACCTGGGAAGAATATTTGCAACTCAATCACAAATGGTAAATTCCTCTTATATATAGAGCTCCTAGAATTGGCAAGCAAAAAATCAGCCAAAAACAGATAGAAAAAAGACATGAAAAGACACTTCACAGAAAAGGATATACCAATGCTTCAACTATAAGAAAAGTTGCATAACCTTACTCATCATAAGAAAAGTAGAAATTAAAACTTTATTGCTAGCCCATTTTTCACCCACTAAATTGGTAAAAATCCAAAAGTATGATAAAAACTCTGTAGGTGGAACTATGAGGAAATAGGCATTGTTGATTCATGTGTAAGTCATTAACACCTCTATTGAGGGCAACTTGGCATGGATATCAAAATTACAAATGCATAAAGCCTTTGATAGAATAATTTCACTACTAGGAATTTACATGTACATTAGCATGTGTGTTAAATGATGTGAGATATATACATAAGATTATTCATTGCAACAGTGATTATAATAGCAAAATATGAACAAACACCTCAATGTCCATCAGTGGGGAGTTTGTTAATTAAACCATGATGCAGCCATTAGTAAGAATATATGATCACAGAAAAGAATGAGGAAGCTCTGTATGTATTCATATAGAAAAATCTCCAAAAGATATTAATAAAAGAAAGGTATTTAGGATAATGTATAGAGCATGCTACCATTGTGTAAAAGGGGAGGGACAATAAAATAAAAATATATACTCATAATTGCTTATCCTATCTAATAAACAGGAATATGCTAATTGACCCTCACGCCATCACAAAACATGGCGACGCCCAGTCCCCTCAGCCCCGCCACGTGCCTACCTCTGGAGTCCCCCAGTCCCCTCAGCCCCCCAGCAACCAAGGGCAGGCCTGAGGCACAGGCAAGCCTCAGATGGTGGCTGCCCAGCCGCCCAGGGCTGCCCGAGGTTCAGGTAACCAGGGCTGGCTGAGGCTTGCGCTGCCGGCAGTGGCAGCAGCAGAGGAATGATGGGTGCATCGCCTTCCCCTGATCGCCGGGTCGCCTCCCGCCCCTGAGGGCTCCCAAACTGTGAGAGGGGGCAGGCCAGGCTGAGGGACCCCCGCTCCAGTGCATGAATTTTCATGCTCCAGGCCTCTAGTATTTACATAAAGAAACTCAAATGACAAGAATTAGACAGTTGGAAAACAGGGATCTGGAGAGAGACATTCATATAAATGTATTTCCCTTTCAAATATTTTTAAACATTCATTTTAACAAAACACGGCAAGGTCTTTCCCATCTATTAATAATGTCTTCTTGGGCAACTTTCCCTTCTTCCCTCACTCAATTATCCCCAACTCTGTAAGTCAAAACCAGTTCATATCTTCCAAGGTTTATATGTATGAGTACACCTTAAAACAGTTATCTTCTCCAAGACACTTAAAAGTCTCATAACAAACTGTGAGCTGGTAGAACAGGGACCATGTTTTACTTACTTTTTATCTCTTGTGTCTAACATATAGCATCTGGTACATAAAAGGTTCTCAGATTCGGTTAACCAGTTAACTGCCACAATATTTTGAATTTAATTTAAAAAGGTCCACCGCTTGCATCTATAGACGCTTATGGCGTACAAATGGTTACGAGGATGCAGTTCTAATGCTGGAATTCCAGGAACGAGTGAGTTGAGGAAGACTTTAGGAGGAAAAAAGGCTTTTCAGGGTCTCTACTCTGTATTCTCCACATAGACGTAAGAGTGAGGCCTGGTCTCAGAGTGAAACTGCTCTTCCCAAGTGAGTGAGGAACTAGCCAGTGCTTGAGATTACTCTTGGGAGCCTGTACTGCAAAATGGGAGGAGAAAAGCTACAGGGACAGACCAAGCTTCCAGGGGGCTGAAGCAGAGGACCCAGAACCCAGCTTTAGCTGCCAAAACAAAACCCTTACTCTTCCTCTTTAAAAAAAAATACGAGAGGATGGTGGATTTTAAGAAAGCTGCCAAGTCTAGAAGGCACACTAAGGTGATCAAGTTAAGTTGCCCAGTGATCGATGCTTCTTCTCATATCAATTTCCTCTTCCTCTCTCCCCCCCTTCCTCTTTCTCTAAAAATAAGACAAAAAGAAAAAGAAAAAAAATCAATAAAAACATTTCTTCGGTTGAGGATTTAAAAAAATTTTTTAAAGACTTTATCATGTCTACTTCATCTTTTTCTATTTTTTCTTTTCCTGAGCCCATTAAAAATTATAGACATCATGAATTTTACTCCTAACACACTATTCCTCCATATATTTATGGTTAGTCTTCCATGTTAAATAAAAGTTTCTAAATCATGTCTTCCTTACTGTGCTAGGGAACAGGGCCATTACCCTCCATTTTCTAATTTTTCTTTAGCTTAAGACAGTGATGTACACAAAGTAGATGTTTATTGAGTTAAAAACCTGATTTAATAGATTCCATATATTAAGAGTTGGGTTTGCAAATGGTGAAAAGTGGAGACATTTCAAGACCCTGTTGAAACCACTTTGTTTGTACAGGAATAGAGAGTGGGTTCCAGGGAAGGGTGAGGACCAAGACCGACTATTACACAGATCAGCAAACTGCCGTGTGCACCTACCTCAAAGTGTTGAGGGGAAAAAATCATCAGGGTTAGAAAGTTGGAAAATATTTTGCTGAACAATCTTTTTCTTTCTGAAATGTCAGGTAGGGGAAAAATGTTTTTCTGAAATAAAGTCAAAAGCCATATGGGTATTAACCTGGGTTTTTACCCAACTGAATTCCTTGACTTTTAGAGGCTTAGTCACTTACAGGACTAGAAATGAGTATTATGAGTAGTGGGGCCCATATGAGAAACAGTATTTCCTACCACACAATACAGAAAGCAGAATCTATGTAACTTTGTGAAGGTATAATTAAGCAACAGATTATGAGAAAAGAAAATCCCCCTAAAACTAATAAGGGATTTTAAAATACATATCTATCTTTGATTTCAGAGAAGAAGGGGGAGGGAGAGAAAGATAGAAACATCAATGATGAGAGAGAACCACTGATCAGCTGCCTCCTGCATGCCCCCGACTGGGAATCGAACTCAAAACCCGGGCATGTGTCCTGACCGGGAATGGAATCGTGACCTCCTGGTTCATAGGTTCATGAGCAACCACTGGGCCATACTGGCCAGACTAATAAGGGATTTTTGACTCAATTGTTCATGGTATATTTCAAAGATTTTTTTAAAAAGCACAGAAACCTGTGTTAAATCTAGTTCTCAAAGGCATTCCTTCCACTTACCTTAAAGAAAGGGGAAAGTCTAAAACCATCTGCTCAACGTGGGCAGGATCTTATGATATGTGTTAGTGCTCAATTCCTTTGGGGCATTTAGAAAGGGGTGCCCTCCATGACTGGTGCCCTTAGGGACTTGTATCTCTATTCAGTCACATGAGAGGAGCAACAATCTCACCCACGAGAAGGAGCCACTCAGAATGGCTATCATTATTGTTTTGGTTAAACTATTTGGGAGAAGAAACTGCAAGTAGAGGCAAGCTCAATATAACATGCCAACCCACCAAATGTTTTGTGTGGTTAAAAACAATGCTCCCAGGATCTCCCTCCTAACAGTTTCCTAAAACCACCAGAGGGCCTGGCCGATGTAGCTCAGCAGTTGAGTGTTGACCCATGAACCAGGAGATTGGGCTTTGATTCCTGGTCAAGGTACATGACCAGGTTTCAGGTTCAATCCCAAGTGCGGGGCATGCAGGAGGCAGCTGATCAATGATTCTCTTTCATCAGTGATGTTTCTCTCTCTCCCTTTCCCTTCTTCTCTCTGAAATCAATAAAAGCATATTTTAAAATAAATAAAACCACCAGAGGGCCAAAAAAGAACTGTCTCATTGATGCTACAGACTGAATGCCTGTGCTTCCCTCCAAAATGTTGAAAATGGCATGGTATGAGGAGATAGGTTTTTTGTTGTTGTTTTTTTTGGGGGGCGGGGGGGAGGAGTGATTAAGTTTGAGGGTAGAATTAGTAATACTCTAAAAGAAACCCCAAAGCACTCACTTGTCCCTTCTAGCATGTGGGGACACAGCAAAAAGAAGGCTGTCTATGAATCAGGAAGCAGCCCTCACCAGACACCGAACCAGCTACCACCTTGATCTTGAACTTCCCAGCCTCCAGGACTGTGAGAAACAAATTTCTGTTGTTTATGAGGCACCCGGTCTACGGTACTTTGTTATAGAAACCTGAACAGACTAAGACAGGGAGAATGGGAAAAGCTGAATTTGGCCTCATTATTTATTAGCTGTATGAATTTGGACCGTGAACCTTATATCTCTGAGCCTCAATTTTCTCATATGTAAAACTTGTACAATGAAAACTCTAAAACACTGCTGAAAGAAATTGAAGACAAATAAATGGAAATACAACTCATGTTTCATGAACTGGAAGACAATTCTCTCAAGATATCAATACTACCCAAAGTGATCTACATATTCAATGCAACTCCTGTCAAAATTCTAATGACTTTTTTTGTTGCAGAAATAGAAAAACCCATTCTAATATTCATATGGAATCTCAAAAGACTCCCAATAATCAAAACAATCTTTAAAAAGACCAAAGATGAAAGATTCAGACTTCCTGATTTCAAAACTTACTACAAAGCTACAGTAATCAAAAGACTGTAGTACTGGCATAAAGAAAGACATATAGATCAATATTACTAATTCCACCCTCATAGAATAGAAATAAATAATAAATAAATCCTCACATATATAGTCAAAAGATTTCCTATAAGGGACCATTCAATGGTAGAAAGGATAGTCTTTCAATAACTGGTGCTAAGAAAACTGGACATCCACATGCAAAAGAATGAATGAAAATGAACTCGAAATGTACCAAAGGCCTAAAACTATAAATCTGTTAGAAGAAAACATAGGGCAAAAGCTTCTAGACAAAGGAAGGAAGGTTGTTTGGAGCACCAAAGGATCCTTCCCTTTTTAAAAGAATTTGCTTTAAAACTTAAAGTGTTCTTTCAAAAATTGGTATGTAACACATGATTCTACTTAAAGTAGTTTGAAGTATACACAAGTTCTCAGAAATGCAGACTTTTGCAAGGCACAGCGAGACTGACTATAAAAGAGGGAAGGGTACCTTTATAGAGTCAACAGCAATCACATTGGGGAGCTGATTTTTTTTTTCAGAAAGATGAATCACAGTTTCACTTTAATTGAAAACAAAAGACACACTAAGAAAACGATGGAACAAAAAAGAAATCTGAAATATTAATGCCATGACTTTCTTGTTCAATGGGGTCACCCTTCATATAGGTGCTAACTCCTGCCTTCCTTAAAGGATTACATACTCTACACTCAAAAAACACAGGATTGTTTACACTGGAAAAAACACCTTGATCAGGTGAAAGTTCTCAATGATTGGTAGCTTAAAATGCTAAGGCAATACCATTAATTTATAACAGCTAATCTGTAAGAACAAGATCAATTTTAGAGAAAAACCACATTATTTTTCCACACGTGATGTCTACTAATAAGGAAAACAACCTTATTTTCTATTCAGATTATATATAATCAACAGGAAATATAAAATGTGTCTTCTATACAGAGAGTTAAGACCCAAGGATTTGGCAATAAAGCCAAGTGTCATATACGAGAGCCTAGCTGCCTATTATACCAAGAAGCTGAAGAACCAAAAACCATTTTTCCCACCTGCACTGCAGCTAGTATATAAGCACAAGGCAGAAGTTCCAATCTATACACCAACCCAGACTCTAAACAGGGAGCAATGTTGCAAAATAGGGACTTCCCACAATGACATTCTCTGGCGATAGCACTTTCCAGAAAAACAATGTTTCTGAGGCAGTGATAGAAGCAGAACCAGTAGCAATGTCCAGTCTCCACTCCCAGGTGGCACTGTTTGTGGTGCAAGGCATGTCAAGTTCTTGGTCATGGCAGCAGTAGTGACCTCAGTGGATCAGGTCTGTGGCATAATTTTGGCCATTATGCTTGGGTAGGTAGCCCAAAACCTGATTCTAGAGCTCTTCAATAACACTTCACTTCAATGTCTCTACCAGTAAAAGAGGGGTAATACTATATACCTTGAAAGTAGCTAAGAGGATTAGATAAAATGATAAACAGCTTGGGGAAAAGTAGGTTTACAGTTGTGAGTACACAAAACACATTTATTATTATTTATTAATTATTGTATAATTTTCCATATGAACAACTATAAACCTACTTTTGCCTCATGTTGTATGCTAAGGCCTTTTATAAACAACTAGAGGCCCAGGGCACGAAATTCATGCCCCGGGGGTAGGGGAGGGTATCCCTCAGGCTGGCCTGCACCCTCTCGAAATCTGGGACCGCTGGCTCCTAACCACTTGCCTGCCTGCCTGCCTGATCGCCCCTAACCACCTATGCCTTGGCCCCCGCTGCCACGGCTTCCTCAGGAAGGGCATCTGGAATGATGTTCAGAAGGTTGTTCGGCTGTCCGGTCTAATTAGCATATTATGCTTTTATTATCATAGATAAGCTACATGTTATTATAATTTAGTAGAATTTAACTGCTGTCAGTCACTGTATAAAGCATTTATTTTTCATTTCATGAGTAAGAGAAACAATAGCTACATTAATAATGGCACTTGTTTAGCCAAGCACAGTGCTAAGCTTATTATATATTTTACCTATTTCTTAGGATGACCTTAGGAAGCATTTTCTTATCCCCTATACTTAGTAACTAAAGTAATACAGTAACAATAATAATCATGACAACAAAATAGTAATGGAAATAAGTGCTAGTATTAATAAAAAGAAAAATACTATAAATTAATGATTTTTGGTAACAGAAATATTACTATAATTGAAGGAGATAATACAGTAGCCCAAACATGAGAGCTCTGGAATTGCCAATTCTTAAAATTCTATGGTGTATAATTTGGCAACTTTCTTGAGAAATTAATTTACAATACAACTTTCCTCTTAATTTATGCTTAAGATATTTTTGCTTATTTGAGATTTGGTTTAGAATCTCAATGTTTTCAATAGCAACATAGCTCATTTATAACTAAATCTTACTCTTTATGGGCTGTATGTCTGAAGCACACTTGGTTAAAAGTTCATTTATAAGATTTACGGAACATCGTTTTTGTGTACTATTTTTGACATTCTTCTCTCTCTGCAGTTACCTGGTAAGGTCCTTGAGGAAAGAAATCATGTATTTTTATCTCTGAAAGACCCAAGGCACATAGTGCCTCATGAGCATATACAAAGTAGATCTCCACAGACATCTGCTATTTCATATACTGAGGAATGCTTGTATTTGAATAGAGTTCTGCAAACACACAATTGGTGCCCCCTTAGACCTTGCTAAAGATCCCTAAATTCTGAAGGTGCAAGTGCCTGGTTATTCCATTCCATTTCCTGCAAGCAAAGTTCTGATTTAAATTTATTTCTCACCAGAGCAAGAGACACATTCTGTTCATATCTCTCCAAAGAAATGAACTCATTCCTGCATCTAAAGTAAATTGACGTCACCCATATATGAACATATGGGCTCTTCTTGTGCAAGTAGTGAATGAGACCTTATCTATAAATCACTTGACTGCCGCCTTTTGAAAATTCAGCAAAGGCAGTTATGTGGAACTACAAGATAAAAGTGATACCAAAGGTCAACAAAACCAAGGATTAAACTTTGTTCCTTTCCCTAGCAACTACGTCAAAATGTACACATCATATATCCATCCCATCATCACTCGCTCAAAATTTGATTGATCTAGAGTAATTAAATCACATATTCAGCAAGTCCACGCCTTGGTTCCTTGAACCCTGGTCTCAAGTTCACTGAGATAACATATCTGAATCCCAATGTGACCATAAACACAAAGATTCCTATCACAGGGCTAACAGAGCTGGTTTCCACATTCCAAGTCTATCAAGCATGTGCGTCACTGCCTTTGTTGTTGAAGACACTCAAGTTAGAAAAATTCAAACTTTTCCCACTATCCCTAAAGTACACAGCTGTGAAAACATCCTCCTTTATGAAACACATCAGTTGATAATATTCAGAAAAAAATTATGTAATTATTTGTTACTCTTTTCTCATTCTGTGCTTTAGTTTCTCCAGAAACAGGAAAGAACACCACAGGAAACTAGGAAGAAATGGGCAATCGTAGGAAGATCCTTGGTGTCCAAAACCAAGGGAGAGGAGCTGGGATTATTAAAGAGAAGCAAGCAGAAGCAATATATTTCCAATAATGACACACATACACACACTACCAATGTGATACACTAACCGAGTAACCCAACGATTTTCAATCGGTGTGCCATAATAATTTTTAAAACATGCAATACCTGACTATTTAGTCTGGAGCAGTGACCTCTTTTCCCTTAGATTGTCAAATAAAAACATGACAGCCAACACAACAATAGCCATCTGGTGTGAATGCCCTATCTTGAACCATAAATATATAGGTCACATAATAGAGTTGCATCTTATTGGTCATCTCACATAATAAGGTTGCATCTAATTGGTTCATTCTTCATACCAGAAATCCTTTATACAACTATAGACACCTGATTTTTTTTTTTTTCCAAGAGAGGAAGGGAGAGGGAGAGAGAGATAGAAACATCAATGATGAGAGAGAATCATTGATTGGCTGCTTCCTGCATGCCCCCTACTGGGGATCAAGCCTGCAACCCAGGCACGTGCCCTTGACTGGAATCAAACCCGGGACCTTCCGTCCTCAGGCCGACACTCTATCCACTGAGCCAAACCAGCTAGGGCGGCACCTGATTTTTAAAAAAAGTCAATTTGGAGCAAAAAGGGTAGATACTTACTATTATTATTTTTTTGTAAGTCAATACAAATTATATCAATTTTTTT
Organism: Myotis yumanensis; assembly: GCF_028538775.1. Lineage (NCBI taxonomy): Eukaryota > Metazoa > Chordata > Mammalia > Chiroptera > Vespertilionidae > Myotis > Myotis yumanensis. Next base: position 189,618,738 of record NW_027223754.1, read on the forward strand.
GTCAGATTGGCAAAAATATATTTTTAGGTGTGCTGTAGAATTTTAGTAATTAGTTTTTATGTGCCATGAGACAAAAAAGGTTGAAAAATCACTGGGGTAACCCAAAGACACAAACATTTTTAGAACAGAAAGATGTCTGATTTTATGACACTAATATAACTAAGTTAGGGAGACAGACTTACAAACTGGTTAAATACGCAGGTTTTAGAATTAGACCTGGATTTAAATGCTGGCTCTACCTTCAGAGCTGTGTGATAGGAAAGATCTTTAAACCTGTCTGAACCTCGGCACCTCCACCTGCCAAATGAGGAAAATTTATACACAGGTTAAAGTAGATAATAAAACACCTTTGTGCTAAGAAAAGAGGAAGGAGGAAGAAGGAAGAAAAAGAAAGAGGGGAAGGAGGAAAGACTGGAGGAAAGAAAGAAGGATAAAGGTGGTTGTTATTATGTAATACTAGTAGAAAAGTGTATATACCAAAACCACTGCCTACATGCAAGTTCTAAGAAAAAAATAATAGAATGAGTAGTACATAAAAGCACTCTGGAACTTTTCTGTCTACCAAGTATTAAAATATGTGGAAAGTTTTACTATCCAACCTATGTTCACATATATAATTTTCACTATAAAGACAAGATGAAGCTAAATTATATCTTAGAAGGAAACAAAAACTAAAAGTAGGTCAAACACTTATGTGTTTTCATGTTAATTGTAATTGAAACTAGTAGGTAAATATATAAAGGTGAAATAATTCCAGAATTATTTTTAGGGAGCCTTTCATTAAAAAACAAATTAAACAATAAGTGAAAATTATAGCAAATCAAATCTGGGCTTAAGTGAAGGCACCACACTCAACTAATCAAAGCTATCCAATAAATGAGTAGATTGGCTTGTATGACAGTGAGCTGCTTGGGATTATATGTTCAGCAAGTCATGGCTAGAAGTCTACCTACTTGATGAGATGCTCTAGTACACTCAATTCCAGAACTCTGCAAGCAGTAAATCCTATATAATAAAGAGGTAATATGCAAATTGACCCTCATGCCCTTGCGTCATCACAAGATGGCTGCCCCCATGTTGTCACAAGATGGCCACCACAAGATGGCCACCCCACATCGTCACAAGATGGCCGCCACAAGATGGCCACCCCACATCATCACAAGATGGCTGGCAGGGGAGGGCAGTTGGGAGCGACCAGGCCTGCAGGAGAGGGCAGTTGGAGGCGATCAGGCTGGCAGGCAGAAGCAGTTAGGAGCAATCAGGCAGGCAGGCAGGCAGGCAAGTGGTTAGGAGCCAGCAGTCCCGGACTGTGAGAGGGATCCCAGATTGGAGAGGGTGCAGGCTGGGCTGAGGGACACCTCCCTCACCCCCAGTGCACGAATTTCGTGCACTGGGCCTCTAGTTGTATGATAAAACTTAAAAGTCCCTTCCAATTCTAAAATTCTGTAGTATTTGAACACTACAATGCACAGCTAACTCTCTGGTATCAATGTTAGGATAGAGTTCTTCTCTAACTTATCTATATATATAAAAGTCTAAGTGACCAGCCGACCGGCGAGTAGCTATGACACGCACTGACCACCAGGGGACAGACACTCAACGGAGGAGTGGAGACCACAGGCATGGAAACATGGGACAGACTGATGAATCTCAGAGGAAAGAGGGGAGGGCAGGAAGAGATTAAACAAAGCTCTTATATGCATACTAGAGGCTCAGTGCACGGATTCGTGCACCAGTGGGGTCCCTCAGCCTGGCCTGCGGGGATCAGGCCAAAACTAGCTCTCCGACATTCTCCGAGGGGTCCTGGACTGTGAGAGGGCACAGGCCAGGCCGAGGGACCCCACCGGTGCACAAATCCGTGCACTGGGCCTCTAGTCCCTAATAAAAAAAGGGTACCAAATTCAGTTAAGAGACAGACTTGTCACTCTATTAAAACATGTAAGAAGCTGAATTAATGGATCTCATGACCCTCAAAACCAATTTTCTTCTCTCCTGACTGCTCTTTTTCCTTCTTGGTTGCCTTGCTTATAATCTATTCATTCTAATTCCATAAATATTTACTGAATTCTTCTAAAAATCTATCCAAAAGAAACAAACTGAAACTCAAAAGAAGATTTATATACCAAGATTGTTTACTCCAGTATTATTTTAGTATGAAAAATGTCCTCCAAGGGGAAAATGATTATATAACTATGCAACTATAACACATTTATACAAAGAAATATTATGCAGCTTTTAACATGGTGTTTTCAAATAATATTTAATGATATAGGAAATGCAAAAAAATAATTTTAAGTGAAATGTGATATAAAAGACAAATTCAGCATGATTCTAATTGCAAAGTACATTTGTTCATATATGTGCTTAACCTACAAAAAAATACATAGCAAAATGTTAACAATGGCTATGTCTAGGTGATGAGTATTTTAATATCTTTTTTTAAAATTCTGCTTTCCAACTTATCTAAAATAATCGCATCATCACTTTGTGATCATAAAAAAGAAACATTATTTAAAAAAACATGTATGAGCAAGAAAAGCTATGCTACAGACATTTTGAATTTGTAACTGTGAAAGTTAAAAGTATTTATTTAAAAGGAGGAAGCTTGGTATAAAAAAAATAAGACCCTACATTTGAGATAGTTGCTAAGCACGGTGCTGTCCTTAAATTAATCAGTAAACAAGGAACAGCTGGGACAATATCCAGTTTTATTGAGGATGTAAAATCACATGAACAGCTAGTAAGGCTATAAATCAGCATGAGCACTTTGAAGAATAATTTGACTGCATCTAGTGAAACTGAAAATATGTGTGCCTTACTATACTATACATTCACTTATTCCTAGTTACACATCTTAGAGAAAACTCTCATACATGTGCACAAGAAGACATACATAAGAATGCCCATTGCAAGCTGTTTAATAGTGAAAAAGTTGAAACAACTCAAACATTAACAGAACACTGATTAAATAACTGTCAAATGTTCATTCAATGGAATACTATACAACAGCGAAAACTGATCAATTTCAAAAATAAAAGCCAAAAAAGAAAGTTACAAAAATACATAAAAGATAGATACAGTAGAATACAATTTATATAAAATCAAACACTTAAAATAATATTAGATATTGTTTAGAGATACAAATATATGTGGTAAAAAGTAAAGCCATGAAAAAAAATTCATGGGCATGATGAACACCTATCAGATCAATGATTCCCTGCAGAGAGGAAGGGAGAAGGAATATTAGGGAAGGTTGGTTACAAAAGAGTGGCAAGGGGGCATTAAGTGTATTTGAAGTATTTTTTTCTTCTGGGGTAAAAAAAAAAAAGATCTGAAGCAAATATGGCAAAATATTAAAATGTGACAGAATTGGTAAATGAAGATTCAGGTGTTTGTTATTTTTGCTTATATGCTGAAATATTCCAAATCAAAAAATGTTACATAGCAGCTGGCAATCTCTTTTGAGGGCAAGGCTCTATCCACAGCAATCATTCTTAAATTCTTTTGGGTCTGAGACCTCTTTGCAAACCTGATGGAAACTATGGTTTCGTTTTCCACAGACTTTATTACACTACCGCCACTCCACCCTCAGCCACCTTAGGAGACATTCAGGAAAACTTATACTCTCTCTTTAGCTAGTGGTTTACCAAGGTAATTTCTACTGATGCTAAGACTTAGCAAAACCAGACAATTAGTGAGGGAGCGATGCTCAGAAAGATAGCCTGTGACAAAAACAAGACTTTCACTAAAGAAAGACTGCCAGACTGTTCGACAACTCGTGAGAAGGTTAAAACAAAAAGCCAGTGATACACATGCAACTGAATGTCTTCAAAACTAATTAAGAAGGTTTGGGAAACATTAAAAGAAATGTTCTTATACTTAATTAGGACTTAGTGTAAAACCAAGGTGTCCGTTAAACTGTGACTGATAATGAAGATGAGTGAGATTTTTGTTCCTATTTCTTAAAACTTTACTTGTACATCTTATATAATAACACTGAATTCGGCTAATTTTATGCTAATGTTTGGGTAATATTTATGCTTCATTTTTCCAATGAAACTGTATTATTTTTCAGAAATTCCAGGTGAACAGAAAAATATATTTTTGGTGAGTGACTCAGTTAATGAAGTCTGAGGAAAATGGCTATTGAGACCAAGAAGCCAGAATGAAAGCAAAGCTGACTCTCTTTAAAAACAAACAAACACTGACTCTACACCTAAGTTGCGAAGTATCTAGAAGGACATAGGGTCTTTTGAAGGCGATGCTTAAAAAATCAAACATACAAAAGGACAGTAAATACTATAATTCAACATTCCATGTGAAGGTCTTCAACTGATTTAATTATCTCAGATAAGGTTTCCTCCTGGAAGGTCACTAAATTGTCCCAGAAATACTAACAGTGTAAGCTTAACAATGCCATGTAAAATCTCCAGCTTCTTTACCATTGCCTTTCATTCCCTCTGTGGCTGCCATCTTTACATACCAATCCAAATCTTTTCTTCACATATGCCTCTTCCCCCATCCCTGTCCTGTGAGTCCCTTTACCTTATCTCCTACCCCTGCCTCTACTTCTGGGCTATATTTGTGCTGCCTCTCAGAGAAAAAGGAACCATCCACGGAACTGGAGATCTAGGGGAGCAGTAATGTTTCCACCTCACCCTCTTCTTTCCTGGCAAGGTCCTTCCCTGCCATCCATCTTTACAAACTGCTTTTTCTCCAACAGTGTTTTTTATGAAATCTACTAGAGGCCTGGTGCACGGATTCATGCACCAGTGAGGTCCCTCGGCACAGCCTGCGGGGATCAGGCTGAAACCAGCAGTCCAATGCTGCCTGCCGCTCCTGCTCATCCTGGTCCCGCTGCGCCTGACACTGCCGCTGGGTAGGCTCGCTGTGGCTCCGCTGTGGTCTCCGGGCTGCGGTGTCCAGCTGTGAGCCCTGCGTCTGGCGCCCGTTCGTTAGCTGAGCGGCGCTCCCGCTGTGGGCCTGCACTGACCACCAGGGGACAGCTCCTGCGTTGAGTGTCTGCCCCCTGGTGGCCAGTGCACATCATAGTGACCAGCTGACCAGTGGAATGGTTGCTTGGGCTTTTATATATATAGATTCTAAATGAAAGCTATAAATGCACAACTTCCTAAGACTTCCCAAACCCTTTATGTAAAACAGAAAGAAACAGTGCTGCTTGATAATATTGTAAAGCACACATTGTTCTGCCCCCTTTTTGAGGGGATTTGGAAGAATGGAGGCCTCTCTGGCTGTCAGAAACTGGAGACACTAGTGATATGCAGTGGAAAGGAATGCTAATCACCCCCCAACATAGCAGTCCCCATGCAATGAAAACGATCTCTCCAAAATGCCCCTATCCACTCCCACACTGTTGTTATATAACACTGGACCATAGACATTCACTGAGCCAGATAATTCCAGCTAATTTCAATAAATAATTGGCTAACCTTGACATTTCCTGGCTTTTAGGAAAATGCAAAATTGGCTATCAGGTAGCCCAAATTCCCAATGTTGCATAAAATTAGGGGGAGGCAAGTGGTGGCACACCCCCCACAACCCATGCATTATTACCTTCTGGTGTTTGAAAATCCTAAATTAAAATGACTGAGTATGGTATCACTATGTTTTAGAGACTTCACTCATACTTGATGCAGCACTCAATTGAGCCAAAACAGCTACAGGGGCCATTCTTCCCTGAAAAGGCAGTTACATAACCCTCCACAGGGATCAGTGCACAGGGCCTGGGAGGGAGTGTGGGAGGAGCCTGGTAAACATCTCTCCCCTTCATCAGTTCATGTTCCAACTCAGATTCCTCCTGACAAAACAAACATTGCTTTTATATCACAGTAATTAATTCTTTTGCAGCAAACAACTCATTCTCACATTTCTTCTCCTGCTTATTTTCCCCCATAATTCTTTATCCTTTGCCCGCAATCCCTCCTCCCCACCATGTTGCACTATTTGTATGGGGGGAAAATTGAGCTGCTTCTTGCCAAGTGTGACATCAACTCATTCTTATTTAGTGATGTCCAGCAAGAACTTGCTCTCCCAAAACGTTTGCTAGTTTTGAAGCAACAGATTACGAACTGCATTTTGTTTTCCCTGTCTCTTGTTTTCGATGCATTAGTGTGTCTTCGGAAACAAATGATGTAACACCTCATTTCTATGACCCAAGGCATTACACATGTATGTATAAAAGATCTTTTCAAACAGCTTCAGGAAGACAAAGTATTGCCTCTTTTACTAAAAGGAAAAAGATAGCATGATAATAGTTAACTTGACATTTAAAGGTTTCTGAGAGAGATACCTCTTAGTAACAAGAAAAACCTATCAATATTACAGAAAATGCAAGCCCACAATTCTGTTCTAGGTGAAGAACTTTGTTACTGGTGTGTGTGTGTGTGTGTGTGCGCGCGTGTGTAAAGAAAGGAGAAATATGAGTGACCTTTAAAATAGTAGGACAGACACATTACACTACTTCATGCTTAACATCACTTTGGCAAAGCATTACTTTATGAATAATTTTGGCAAGCCAACGACTTTATTATACACATAAAATAAGCTAAAATTCAAAATTATTTCAGTTAGCTTATTGGAAAAATTGGTGCTAGTGTTCTTAGATGTGTCCAACTATGATGGAACTACTGAACTATGTCAGGTACTAATCCTTCCTCCTGAAGTCTTCTATAAAACCCTTCCCATTTCATTACTCTGTTAATTAAAAGGCACAAATGGAAACAATATTATTCCTTAGTTTTATTTCCTTCAGAGGTATTATCAGCAAACCACACTTAAATATCAGAAAGCTATAAAATGAAAATAGTGTGTAAAAAAGAAAGGATGGGCTCTGGCTGGGTAGTTCAGTTGGCTGGAGTGCCGTCCTGATACACCAAGGTTGCGGGTTTGATCTCCTGTCAGGGCACATACAAGAATCAACCAATGAATGCATAAAGAAGTGGAGCAACAAATCGATGTTTCTTTCTCTCTCTCTCCTTTCTTCTTTCTCTAAAATCAATTTTTAAAAAAGAACTGATGGTATATAAAAATATAAAATATCACATATAGTGACTTTTAAATTTATTTTATATTTAAATAGCTTGTAATTACTAGGATTTTCAAATCACAGAGTATAAAAACTCACTGAAAAGCTTGTTACCCAGATCCCAGATCCCACCCCATTCCCAGAAGTAACAACTTTTATTAGTTGGGTATCTTTTCAGAAGTTTTTAAAATGCATATTCAATTAAGACAAATATATATTCTTACTTTTATCTCTTTGTTATCTAAAGGTAACTTACTGCTTTTTAAACTTAATATATTTTGGAAAATTTTTCGTATCAGTACACTTCCTCTTGTTTTTTTATATCTGCATAGTAGTATGACATTATATGGCTCTATCTCCATTTAAAACTATTGAGTTATTTCCAGCCTTCATTATTCCAAACAATGTTGCAACAAATAAATTTGGTTGTATGTAAGAGAGTGTGTGTGTGTGTGTGTGTGTGTGTGTATACATACATATATATACACATATATAAAAATAAATAAATGCATGGGTGAGCAAAAGTAGTTTTACAGTTGTAATACAAATAAATAATCTATAATAATAATAAAAGCATAATGTGCTAATTAGACCAGATGTCCTTCCGGACGTCCTTCCTTCTGGACAAAGCCTCAGTGGGTGGGGGCTGCGGTGGTGGTGGGTGGGGGCCGGGGCCAAGGCCCTTGCACGAATTTCGTGCATTGGGCCTCTAGTACAGTAATAATAAATAACAGTATAAAAATAAACTGTTTCACATACTCACAATAGAAACCTATTTTTTCCTATCCCTGTATACAGAATGCATCAGTCTCCAGTGTGGACTGGTCTTGGGCATGAGTGCCAGTTTTGTCACATTCCAGCATTGCTGACCAGGATGGCACTGAGGAAGCTAATACCCACAGAAAATGTGTGACAACCAACATTTCACCAGTTCATTATCTAGTGTCGAGGCACTCTGCAGTTACCAGTACTGCCCTGCAGGGAGTCAGTGTAGATACAAAGCATCTCCACATACTTTCAGACGTGTCACTCAGAAGTTTTTAGGGAAAGCTAGTTCTGTTAGAAGGAGGGTTCCAAAATCCTCAGAGATGCAAAATTTAAAATAAACTAGGAGAGGAAAACAGAAAACATATATCTTCCTGGGAACTGCAACTATTGAACAAAACAAGTACAAAAAGTTTATAGAGAAAAATAAGAAAATCATAGGTTTGTGCTTCTCTGTGTGAATGTGAGTGTGTGTGGGTGTGGGTGTGTGTGTGTGGAGAGAGAGAGAGAGAGAGAGAGAGAGAGAGAGAGAGAGAGAGAAAGAGAGAGAGAGAGAGAGATCATCCTGAAAAGGACAAAGGAAAAGGCCTTCAAAGTTGTAATTATAGAAAATTGCTCAGGTGACTCCATCCCACCCACATGCTTTTGATTTTCAAAAAATATGACGAGCGCTTTTTAAGTTAGTGTTCCGGAAAGACTGCAGCTGTTCAGCACAGATTTTACATGCTCAGTTAAGAACACTATTTTATCAACATAAAGGTTAATGGCTTCTAAATGAGGGTAGCAATTTCCAACATGAGTACCGTAAATTCATAGTAGCATTCACTCTGTTTAAAGATACAGACCCAGGAGGATGAACTGGTCCTTGGAATGAAGGGTGAAATAATAATACAAAGATTTGTAATTCCCTTCAACTCCCACCCGAGATTTTTAACTGGCTCTTTATAAAACATCACATCTGAGTTTAAGCACAGCAGCAGGGAGGTATCTGCCATGACTGTAAGACTGCACTCAAGACAGGAAAAAGAGCAAACTTTGAGAGACACCTGCCCCTCCCATTCCCTATCACACTCCCCCCGCACCCCACACACACACCCCATCCCCAGCACCACCTTCTTGTCCTCCATGACCAGAGGGGCACTATAATTGTGCTAGCCCAGGGAATGTTCAATGTGCAGCACCGAAATAACTCCTACTAGCTGTGGGTCTGCAGGGCCATTTTTAAAAAATCAATCTCCCCTTTCCAATTCTGCTATTATTCTGCTGTTCAAGCAAGCAATCCTACAGCTGTTTCCATTTCCTTTAGTGCCTATGCCCAATCTTTCAAGTCCTGTCATCTCTTGCTTGAAAATGTCTCTCAAATGTGCTCTTCCTTCCACCATCCTCAACCCAGTTCAGGCTTTCATCAGCTCATCACTAGAAAACTACAACAGTCTCCTAACTGGTATGCCCATCTCTGGCTACTGTCCTACCAATCAGCCAAAACCCACAACTATCAATGTGTCAATATCCTACTCCCTACTGCAACATACAACTGCCATCACTTCTTATGGCAGCACCTCTGAACTCCTCTCCCTGACTTTCAAGAGCATTCATGATCGGGCCACAGTTTAGCTTTCTGATCTTAACTTGCTCCTCCTCCCCAAAGTGCACCGTCTTTTGGTCAAGCAGTTATCTCACTGTCTCCACCCACTTCCCCAACAGCAGCATCTTCAGGCCTGCTTTGCTCACGCTCTCCTTCTGCCTAGGAATTCCTTCCTCCACCCCTCCCGACCCAAGCCAACACATCCCACCAAAATCCTGTCTGTTCTTTTTGACTCTGCACAATTAATATTCCTCTACATGGTTGTTTTGTACGACTATGGCCCACCTCTTCCAGGTCAGTGAAAAGAACTGGGTCTTTGGAATATGACAGACCTGAGCTTCAGTCTCTGTGGAGGGTGAACACGTCTAATCTCTCTTTCTCATAGCCCTGCATCCTTAGATAATGAGGATGACATTAACACCTCCTTCGTAGAGTTGTTTTGAAGATTAAAATAGATTCTGCATAGAGAGCAACTGGTGTAATACTTGGTATATGGTAAACAGGCACTCAACAAATGGCAGGTGTTATAACATCATGTGATATTACATGAGCTCCATGCTTCTACAGTCCTAGGCTTTAAATCCATTATGATGTTTTGTTTTTTTTACACAAGGTTGTAAAACTCAAGAGCAAAAATAGTGTCACATTCAGTTGCATTTCACTTGTTAGTAACTTCAACTCACTGGACAGCCAAGAAACAGGGAAAAAACAAATAAAACGGCCTACAGGTCACCAAATAGTTTATTATAAATTCCGTGCGTTAATGCCGATGTATTTTAGTAACAGGAAGCTCTTCAGACTGTCCCTAAAGGTCTATTGATTTTTACTTTGGTTTCCAAGCCAACAGTAACAAATTATAAGTTGACTACAACTTGCTATCAGCAAAGGAGACAACAGAATTACTATAAAAAGTAAACATACAAACATAAAAAGTAAAATTGTAAATGAAATCAAGTCCAGCAACCAAAACTTCTGTGCTAATTAGAGTATTAGCAAGCATAATTTCAGAGATAAAGTAGCCCTAATGTTACATAATACAGAGAGAAGCATACAAAGTTATAATGATGATGGTCTAAGTCCAATAATCGTAACTGCTAACGTTAGAAGGAATTTCTGCACAATTACAGCAATTATTTGTTGAGTCCCCAATATGTGCAAATACATACTACACATAAATCATTCTGCTCACATAAATTAAGCCTCTCATTAACTGCCTGAGGTAGGTATTAGTATCCTTATTTTACAGATGAGGAAAATGAGGCTCAGAGAGGTTAAGCAATTAGCCCAAGATCATATGCCAATGCGTGACATGTTCCATCCCTGAACTAACTCCACAGTCTGTGCTTTTTTCCCATTATGCTATACTGTCCCTCCAAATGCTTATGAATTGCAAGAATTGATTCTAAGTATGAAAGAGGATCCTTCCAGTTCTGCTTAAACATATCCAAAGGAGAGTTCATTACTTCGCAAGACAGCATAGTGGTTATGAGCATAGGCTGTGAGACCAGTCAGATCTAGGAAAGAATAGCTGTTTAGCTAGTTTCTAGCTGTACACATTGAACAAATCGATGTCTCTGAACAAGTTTCCTTATCTATAAAATGGGACTAAAAAGTACCCATACGACAAGGCTGCTGTGAGGACTAAATGTAAGATGCTGCATGAAAAGTGCTTGGCTCACTGCCTGACAAACTGTAATTGATCAATAAATATTACCATCAAAATGCTTATTATAGAAAATTATTTATATCAAACTAAACTCGACCTCCCAATAACTTTTGTCCACTGGCCTCAGTTCTGATCACTGTGACTTCACAAAAGTGGATCTAACAGTAATCCTATCAAACAAATAAAGGTGCTAAAAACAAAATATTAAAAAAGAGATGTGTTCCCCTAAGCCATCTCTTCTCCAACTTCAAAATTCTTATCTGCTTCAAGACTTCTTTACATAACAAGGTTTCCAGACAATGACCTTCTGGTCAGGCAATTCAGCATATGCACGTTTATAAATATCTCCTTAAGCATGACACCCAGAACACTCTCAGGTATAGAGTGACCAGTGCCAAGTACTGTGCCTGAGAACCCTGCTCTTCCACTTTCTGATCTTGATACCAATTTGGGCCAATTTTCTCATATCTTGTCTATATGCAACTGTGTTGTTGTTGTTGTTTTATTTGAGAGAGAGAAAGAGAAAGAAAGAAAGAGAGAGAGAGAGAGAGAGAGAGAGAGAGAGAGGTGAGAGAGATACAGTACATTGATTGGTTGCCTCTCAGGCAAGCCCCGACTGGGGACCAAACCTGCAACTTAGGTATGTGCCCTGACTAGGAATCGAACTCACGACCCTCTGGTGCACAGGAGGATACTCCAACCAACTGAGCCACACTGGCCAGGGTGCAACTGATTGTTTTTATGTAGGACTTGACATGTATTGCTTTTAAATGTCACTGTGGTTTCAGCCCATTTAAAATCTACTGAGATCATTTTGAACTCTGCATCTGTCATGTTAGAATTCCTTCTAACATTTCATCATCTGCAAATTTGATTAATATGCCTCCACCACTTTACTTAAGGTCAATCAGAAATCTTTCATGAGTATCAAGTATGTCCAGGGTCCTTTGGTAGGAACTGAGTCAACTGACATAATGTTGAATAAGATAGAGGTCAAGGTCAGAACCCTGTAGCATTTTACTTCTGATCTTCTTGTGGGCTTATATTGAAAAATTTTAGTTTTATAAAAGACAAGGCTGATGGAAGCACAAGACAGTCTATAAATATTTTAAAATTGAGCAAGCTCTGTACAAAGAGTTGGAACCAATGGATAGAATGTTATAGTGATACACATTCTGGAATCATCTCCCCTCTTTCAAGTGCCTTCCTTCTCACCCCATCATTCCCCTTTTTTAATGGGGATACTTTTTTCTGTGTCTAAGCTTCTGGCACCTCTTTTGTTCTCCACAATTCATTAAAGATAGCAGTTCAGTAACCACAAGTTCTTTCAGTTCCGTAGGCTGGAGGGATGAGGATGGGGTAGGAGGATAGATTGGGAGTGAGGAGACAAGCACCAGAAAACAATCTATTTTGATCAGCTAATTTCACTTCAGATATAGTCTATCTGGGATTTTAACTACTCCTTTGTTCTATCATTTCCAGTTAATTATCTTTCCTTTTGACAGAAAATATGGAAGCAAAAGAGGTGTCAAATAGTTCTGCTCTGCCATACATTAGCATGACCTCAGCTGGCACAAAAGGCTGATTACATCTACTTACTGCTACCTTTGCTGGGAATATAACTTTTTGTATTTCTAGGTATTCTTTATGTCACTCACCTCAGGAGACTCTGTTTATCCTAGCTTTTATATATCTGACCCTATTCAAGTCATCACTCTTATACCTTTGGTTACATTTGCTTCTTTTACATTGAGGACACACACTTGGAAAAATAGAGCATTTTGGAATGTTTCTCTGCCCAGCCACAGTAACCACTTCAAATATCTTACCTTTTTCTTTCTCATCATAATCATTTGTGTGAAGATATATCATATCAGTTTAGAGGAAGTAAAAAAGATGATGAAGGAGATGGCTTGAGGCAAACTTACATTTTAGTGGGTGAACTATTAAAAGGCAAGCTCCATGAGAGCAGAAATTTTATATTTTGCTAGAGGCTCACCTACTAGAACAGTGCCTAGAGCTCACAGTAGCCACTCAAATATTTGTTAAACAAATGAAAAATCAAAGTCTTAAAGGAGGGGAAGATTTTAACAGGCCACAACAGAGAAGACACCTTATAGATGGAAGATCCTGAGCAAAGGCCTGGAGGTGGTAAAGCAAGGGAAGCAGTCTCATTTGGCCTGGAGCTCAAGACACACACAAGCAGCGAGAGATGAGAATATAAAGACTTTCTGAGATCTTCATGCCAAGCTGAGGAGCTCAGACCTGCATGTGTGAGGCAGAAGGGAGCGACCAAACATTCTGAGCAGGAATCACATAACATGAGCTCGGTTTAAGAAAGATTCTGGTGCCCTGGCCGGTTTGGCTTAGTGGATAAAGGGTTGGCCTGCGGACTGAAGGGTCAAGGGCACATGCTCGGGTTGTGGGCTCGAACCCCAGTAGGGGGCGTGCAGGAGGCAGCCAATCCATGATTCTCTCTCAACATTGATGTTTCCATCTCTCTCCCTCTTCCTTCCTCTCTGAAATCAATAAAAATATGTATTTTTTTAAAAAGATAATAATCATACTTATCATTGTTCATTAAAAATGTATTTATTTGTACTGACCTGGGGAAAAAAACTCTGGCTAGGGATAGTTACTGCCTTTCGACATACTTTCTATTTGAACTCAGAGCATTTGCCTCAATAAGCTATGTCCTGTCTCCATGTTGCAAAGAGTAAGAGCCAACAAGTGTTACCAAATCAAAAGTAGAGATAAAACAGCCAAAATAAAGAGGCCCCAGAACCACAGCTTCTTGCCAGAATTTTGCAAGTCAGAGGAGAATAGCTTAGTTGTCTAATCAAAAGGAGTTATGCTCATATCTGGGAACATTTTTTTTTCATTTCCATCTAGCACTTTTAATGTGTGAGGCTGCCTTGATATTGTTTCAATCTTTTTTAGTATATTGGCAGGAAATGGAAAGAACAGCAGAAAGATAAAGCCCATCTGGCCACAGTGTTAATGTCAGCCTTTTTCTGGTCCTTGGACCAGATTTCCAAACGACTTACCTTTTCTTATATGTGCTCCTTATGAGTCTGGTTTCCTTTCCATAATTATTCATGTATTGTCCTATTTTCCTTATTACATTACTATGGAACATTCCCTGATACGGTGGTTTTAATAATGTGCTTATCTACTACTGCTCAATGACAACTTCCAAAGAAAACAGTGAATGCCATGATGAAATTTACTTCTTTATTTACAGACATATTTATTTTGCTTTTGGATATTAACTATCCCTGGCTAGCAGTTCCTCTTTGTTGATTTCATGCAGTCTAAATTAGCTGCAGCCATGAAATTGGTACCCTATTTGGGTTTGGAGCAGATCTTAAAATAGAACTTTTACTCTCAAAGGTTGTTCTTATTATTAATCCTCACCTGAGGATAATTTGTTCACTGATTTTTAGAGAGAGTGGAAATGAGGGAGAGAAGGAGAAAGGGAGCGAGAGACAAAGAGAGAGAGACAGAGAAAAAAATCAATATGAGGGGGATACATTGCATGAGCTCTCCTCTGGCTCTCTGATCTGGGTTCTGTGCTGTTAAACATTTTTCAATGACCTCATCAGAGGTCACTCATAGTATATTAATCATAGGGCTTCACACACAAAAAATCAACAAGCTAAGAACTCAGGCTACATCTCACACTGAATTATGGATGATTGCAAAGTCTTCACTGAAGGTCCAAAAAACTATCTGGAGAAATACAGAATGAAGGAGGTGTGGCTTAACAGCAGCACACGTGAAAAAGACTTCAGGGTTTTAGATGATTCAATGTTGGCAGCCACAACTGCATGTGGCTGCCAAAAATGCTACTCCAAACTTGGGCTGTATTAGAAGAAATACAGCATGCAGAGCAAGGCAGTAGTCCAGCTCACACCTGGAATACTTTGTTCAGGGCTAGGGGTCATGCTCTAAAAGGGCCCAAATGGAGTACGTTTAAGGTTTTAGATCAGAAGGCTGAGTGACACAAATTCACGTTATACAGGGACTGAAACTATTAGCTTAGAGAGGAGACAGTTCTACAGTTTTTAATGAGTACATGTTCTTTTTATGATCAAAATAAAAGACATTTCCAATTTGGAGGGAAAAAATATTTTAAATAATGCCCAATGCTGAAGAGGGCATTGTGAATCTGATATGTTCAGGCAGTGCTGGTTTATCAAACCTTTTAGAAAACAATCTTTCCATGCATTGTTACAGCCACAAAATAGTTGTTATAGTGGCTTTATAGACAAACTATGGTAGATTCATAAGATGAAATATTGATTGGCAATAAAAAAAGAACAAATTCCTAATATAAGCACCTGGGTAAACCTCAAAAATGCATTATTCTAAGTGAAAGTCGCCAGACTCAAAAGGCTACATCACCATATGATTCCATTTAAGTAACATTCTGGAAAAGGCAATACTCTAAGGACAGAAAACAGATCAATGGTAGTCAGAGGTTCAGGTGAGGCAAGAAATTGACTATAGAGGGACATGGGAAGAGTTTTGGGGAATGATGGAACTATTTCATATCTTGATTGTTAGAATGGTTAAGTAACTGTACAGATACATCAACAATCACAGAACTATATATTAAAAAGGATAGATTTTACTTTATTTAAATTATGTTAATTTTTAAAAAGGGGGGGTGGGGGTGGGAAAGAAAATCTTTAAGGCAGCCAGAGAAAAAAGATACACACAGAGCAACAAAGACAAGAATTATCATTTTTTTAAAAAATCATCACCCAATGATATGTTTCTATTGATTCCAGAGAGAGAGGGGAAGGTAGAAGGAGAGAGAAACATCAATGTGAGAAACATTGATCAGTTGCTTCCTGTATGCACCCCAACCAGGGATCAAACCCACAACCTGGGTGTGTGCCCTGACCAGGAATTGAACCCATGACCTTGGGTATAGGGGGCCACACTCCAACCAACTGAACCATGCTGGCCAGGCTAAAAATCAAGTAGAAATAAAGACTTTTCCAGAGCAACAAAAACTGAAAGAATTCATTACCAACAGATCCATACTATAAGAAATGTCAAAGGAAGTTCTTCAGGCAAAAGAAAAATGAAATCAAATAGAAACTTGGATCTATATTTAAAAATGAAGATCTCAAAAAATGGCTGAAATGAAGGTAAATATGAAATACCTTTTCTATTTTTAATAGCTCTAAATAATTGATTGTCTAAAAGAGGGGTCAACAAAGTATGGCTCACGGGCCAAATTTCACCCACTTCCTGTTTTTGTAAGTAAAGTTATATCGGAACACAGTAACACCCATTCTTTTCTGTATTGTCTATGGCTGCTTTCTCGCTACAATGACAAAACTGAGCAGCTGAGACAAAGACCAGATGGCCTACAATGCCCAAAATACTATCAGGCCTTTCACAGAAAAAAGTTTGCTGCCCCTGGTCTACAGCAAAAATAGCAATGTATTGTGGGTTTATAGCATATGTAAAAGAAAAATATATAACAACAATAGCACAAAATATGATGAGGAAATTGGAGTATAGATACCTTCCTGTGATAAAAACTCTACACTATATGTGAAATGGTGATTAATCAAAGATGTGTACTATAAACTCTAGGGCAACCACACAAAATTTTTTATGATTTAAATAATAAGACAACAGTGGAGATAAAAATTGGATCATAAAAGGAGTTGATATGTGCTAAAGTAGACACACACAAAAAAAAGAGGGGGAAAGGAATAAAAAACACATGGAACATATGGAAAACAGCAAGTTGGAAGAGTTTAATCTAACCACACTGAAATTACATTGAATATAAGAAAGCAAAAGATATTGCTTAAAAGACAGAGAATTCAACATGAATAAAAAAGCAAGACAGCTATAGGGTATGGCAAAAGTGGGTTTATAGTTGTTTGCATGGAAAACAATACTATATATATATACATACACATACTAAAAGCCTAAGCGACCCGTCCACCGGTAGCTATGATGCACACTGACCACCAGGGGGCAGACGCTCAACGCAGGAGCTGCCCCCTGGTGGTGAGTGCACTCCCACAGAGGGAGCGCTGCTCAGCTGTCCAATGGGCGCCAGAAGCCTGGGCTCATGGCTGGCAAGTGCAGATGCGGCTCAAGCCTCTCCCACAGACACTCCCCCATGCGCACTCCTCCCGCATCGACCGGGTGCAGGACCGGCATCAGAACCGACTAGGTGCAAGCCGCTACCACTTCTCTCTAGGATGGGCGGGCGGAGACCTCAGCGGAGCAGCAGCGAGCCTACCGAGAGGCCCGGGCTTGGGCTCCTCCCCAGCCGCCTGCCCCTTCACACACTACTACATCCCTCGATGTAGGACTGACGGTTTTGGCCAATTACCGCAGGCCAGGCCGCCCGTGCACTGGGCCTCTAGTAATTAATAAATAATAATACAAGAATAAACTCTGCTTCACATACTCACAAATGTAAACCTACTTTTTCACCACCCTGTATATGCTGGCTACAAGAAACTCACTTTAAATATAAACACAGAGCTAGATTAAAAGCAAATGGATAGGACAGGTACGACTTCTTGCTACAACCAAGTGAGACAATAAACAAATCCTTGCTGCAAAAAGCAACTATAAAACTGAACAAAATTCATACAACCAACCAATCTGAGGCTTGAAAAATCAACTAAAGGCATACAATACTGTAAGAAGCATTTATGCCTAAAAACGCATAAACTTGAATAAGAACAGTAAATCTATGGCATTGTCACCTGGGGCCTCTCCTATCCCTCCTGCCTCAGTTGAAGCAGATGTTGTGCCAGATGGGGACAGGTTATGAGAATGAGAAGCTTTCTTTGGTTCAGTAGGAAGAGGTTCACTTAATTTGGAGCAGTGCATAACACCCACGTCCAGTGGTGGTGTCAGTGAAATTGATTACCTCAGAGATGGGCAAGTGGGAAATGCCAAATGCTCTATTAGCACAAACTGTGGACATGTTTGGGGCAATTTTATTCCTGGTGGAGGCTGCGTGCTTTTATAGCAAAATCCGAGAAGGTCTGATCAGTCACACTCTCCTGGCTGACACTGAAGTTGTGTGCATGCCAAAAGACAAGGTGAAAGGGCCCAGTGGAATGTAAAAGACAGAGGCTTGAAAACACCCTGAATTTTGAATGTGCGACTTACCCATAACAGACCCATTGACAGATGACAGAAACCTTACTGTTCAAGGTGTTTCAGTATAACCTCTATTCAATTACTGGCTGACTAGTACATCATGTAGATATAGGGGCACGCCCTGGGAAAGTAGACTAAAAATAAAAACCAGTTTTAAAAAATGAGCAGAGACATCAATGGTCACAAATCACAGCAAAAAGAGAGTTCACAGTTTTAGTAAGCATGTTACCAAACAAAGAAGCAATGAACAAACAAAAAAAGTAACAATAGTATGCGCTAATTAGATTGTGGTGATTATCTCACAATGCATATTTATACCAAATCATCATATTGTACACCTTACCTACCATGTATATACAATTTTTAATTAACAAATATTCCCCAATAAAAGAAAATAAAATAACAAAAATCTTGGGAAGAAAAGCATTGCTACACTGAATACATAAACAGAGATACTCCACGACAAGATAGAAATCCTGAAGTTGAAAAGTACAATAACTGAAATGAAAATTTCACCAGAGCAATTCAACAGCAGTTTGAGATGGCAAGAGAAAGATTCAGTGATCCTAAAAATAGAAATGATCCAATCTTAATAACAGAGAAAGAAGACTGAAGAAAAATAAACAGAGCTTCAGAAATCTGTGCAACAACAAGCATTACAACACATACACAATGGAAATCCCAGAAGGAGAGAAAAGAGAACTTACTAATTTTCATGAAAAACTTTAATCCACACATTCAAGAAGCTCAATAAACACCAAAGATAGTAAATATTTGAGTTAATATAAAATATTATATATTTGTGTTTTTACTAATTTCTTCTCTTAACATCTTTGAAAGATGTAAACATTTAAAATATATATATTTATAGTAATATAAATACACTTTCATTTTAATATATTGTTTATATATTTATATGTTACTAGAGGCCGTTGCATGAAGATTTGTGCAATAGGCCTTCCTTCCCCTGGCTGCCCGCACCGGTTTTCCTCCGGCACCCGGGACCCAGGCCTTTGCTCTGGCCGCCACCTTCTGACTTCGCTCCGGCTGCAGTCTTTGCTGCAGCCAGAGCCTTCAGTCTTTGCTCCAGCCAGAGCACCACTCCAGTAGCCCCCTCCGCCCCCCCGCCCTCCCCCTCATAGCAGGCATCCCACCCTGCCCGGCCACTCCGCGCCTGCATGCATGCTGCCCAGAGGCCCGGAGCAGCTGGGGAGCGGGGTCGCCACCATCTTTGGCGGGTTAATTTGCATACTCACTCCTGATTGGCTGGTGGGGGTTGCGGAGGTAGGGTCAATTTGAATCTTTCTCTTTTATTAGTGTAGATAATAACAGCAAAAAGGAAGGGGGAAAAATGGAGCTATATTGGAGCAAAGCTTATATATTTTACAAGAAAATATCTGAAAAATCAATAAAAAATAAATTTTACAAAATCTGCAAAAAATCTGAACAGATATTTAAAAAAAAAAAAGAAAAAGAAAAAAGCCGAAACCGGTTTGGCTCAGTGGATAGAGCGTCGGCTTGCGGACTGAAAGGTCCCAGGTTCGATTCCGGTCAAGGGCATGTACCTGGGTTGCGGGCACATCCCCAGTAGGAGATGTGCAGGAGGCAGCTGATCGATGTTTCTCTCTCATGGATGTTTCTAACTCTCTATCTCTCTCCCTTCCTCTCTGTGAAAAATCAATAAAATATATTTAAAAAAAAAAAAAAATCTGAACAGAAACCTTACCAAAGAAGATATACAGATAGCAAATAACCATATGAAAAATGTTCAACATCATGTATCACTGGGGGATTGCAAATTAAAACAATAAGATACCACTACAAACTTATTAGAATGGTTAAATCCAAAACAATGACACCACCAAAACGGTGGTGAGGATGTGGGGCAGCAGGAACACTCATTCACTGCTGGTGGGAATGCAAAACGGTATATCCAGCCCCTTTGGAAGACAGTCTGGCAATTTCTTACCAAACTAAACAAACTCTTGCCATATTTACCTAAATGAATAAAAAAACTTAATGTCCACAGAAAAACCTGCACATGAATGTTTACAGCACCTTTATTATAATTGCCCAAACTTAAAAGCAACCAAGATGTCCTTGGAGGTAAGGGGGAGAGATCAACTAAAGGACTTGTATGAATGCATATAAGCATAACCAATGGACACAGACAACAGGGGGGTGAGGGCATGAGTGGGGGGTGGAGGGGGCAATGGGGGGGATAAGGACACATATGTAATACTTTAATCAATAAAGAAATTTAAAAAAGTGAATGTACGACCTGTAGTACATCCAGGTATATAGTAGGTCTATTATTCAGCAATAAAAAGAAAGAAGCTATCAAGTCACAAAAGATCTGGATAAACCTTAAATGTATATTGTTAAATGAAAGAAAACAATCTAAAAGGCCTACATAATTTATGGTTTCAACTATATGACTATCTAAAAGGAAAAACTGTGAGCTCAGTAAAAAAATTAGTGGTTGCCAAGGGTTCCACAAGTAGGGAAGGTGGAACATGGAATTTTTAAATGGCAATGAAGCTATTCTGTATGATACAGATGTAATGGTATGATACCAATGTAATGGCGGATTCATGTCATTATACATTTGTTAAAACCCATAGAATATACAACACAAAGAATGAACTCCAACTATGAATTTTAGTTAATAAGAATGTATCAAATTTGGCTCGTTCATTATAATAAGCTACACCAATAAAAGAGAAAGATGTAAATTGGCCGTACCTTCGTGATGCCCACCAGCCAATCAGGAGCGAGTATGCAAATCAACCCAACAAAGATGGCGGGTTAATTTGCATATGCAGGTGCCACACAGCCCCAGCCGCTCGGGGCCTCTGGGCAGCGTGGGAAGGCGGAAAGGCGGCTCCGGCCAGAGCAAAGGCGGTGCTGGCAGCCAGGGGAAGGAAGGCCCATTCTTGCACGAATCTTCATGCATCAGGCCACTAGTGTATTATATTAACACAAGAATATTAACAGAAAAAACTAGAGGGGGAAGAGTATATGAAAACTTTTGTACTTCCTGCTCAATTTTTAAAATTACAAAACATTACCAAGCCTAAAACCTCTATAGGAAATAGAAGTTGGTTCATTGAACAGATCAACAAAACTGACAAATCTGTAGCCAGATTGACCAAGAAAAAAATGAAAAAAGATGCAAATGATCAAAACCAGGAATAGAAGAGAGACATCATTACTGACCTTACAAAATTTTGAGGATTAAAAGGGAGTATTATGAAAAACTTTTTACCAAGAAAATGTAATAACTTACTAGAAAAAAATTACCAAACTGACTCAAGAAAACAGAAAATCTGAACAGACCTATACCAAGTAAAAATCTCTGGCCCAGTGGCTTTACTGTGAATTTTATCAAATACTAGAGGCCCGGTGCATGAAATTCGTGCATGGAGGGGGGAATCCCTCAGTCCGGCCTGCACCTTCTCCAGTCCGGGACCCCTTGGGGGATGTCCGAATGCTGGGTTAGGCCCAATCATTGTTTATCAGGCCTAAACCGGCAGTTGAACATCCCTCTAGCAATCCAGGACTACTGGCTCTTAACCACTCACCTGCCTGCCTGCCTGATCGTCCCTAACCCCTCTGCCTGCCTGATCGCCTCTAACTGCTCTCCCCTGCCGGCCTGATCGCCCCTAACTGCTTCTGCCTCAGCCCCCGCCACCGTAGCTTTGTCCAGAAGGACGTCTGGAAGGATGTCTGGAAGACGTCCAGTCTAATTAGCATATTACCCTTTTATTAGTATAGATTTAAAGAAGGGATAAATACCAATTCTTCACAAACTCTTTCTGAAAACAGAAGAGGAAATACTTCCAACTGATTTTATGAATTCATGATTACCAAAGGCATCACAAGGAAAAACAAAACAAAACATAAACTACTCCTTTGTTTATGATAGGTCGAAATGGTCTGAATGTCCTGCATACAGACATTTTTTTTTATTCTAAACATTTAAAGTACAGGAGTGTACATATTTTTTAGAGTAGGCTTTATTGAGCTCTTTAATTTTATTTCCAAGGTTATAAGTGTATATAAAATTCACGCACTGATTTTAGAACCTAATTATACCCAACACCTCTACAAACATGAGATGTCCCTCCACTATTGTTTAGGCCCACAGGGAAATCTAAGTAAAGATGATGAAACATATAAGGCAAGCAAATTTATGTTAAAAAAATCATTTTTATGTTGAAATGCAAGGTATGTGTTGATAGCAAAGCCCTGGGAAGCTTCATTAGATAACTGTGCACATCCTGAAAAGGGGGTGGGTAGTACTAAATAACTGTTTGAAGAGTCAATGTTCAAGTGACCTTAAAAGCCAGGACATTGGGGAAATTTATCTATTAGCGTATTAGCAGAATATGTATAGATAGATAGAGGTGTTAAAATTGACTCCAGGGTCCTTATAAGTTCTACTTCCCAATATTCTGTAATGTCTCCTCCCACCTAAAAAAATATTAAGTCTAAGTATAAGCCTTAAATTCCTGGCCCTTGACTTCTTCCCTTTCAGAATATTGATTTATTGATCATAATTTCCTGCCCTTCAACCTTGGCTCATTACTTTGTTCACTTGTACCTGCCCTCCCTTTTCATCTCTAAATACTCTTTCTTGAGGACAACTTTAATCCCTGCCCCTAACTCCCAAGAGCTAATGATCCCCTGAAATACCACAGAATTTAATGACTGCAGTACTCATTTGGTACATAGATACTACCCTGACCTGTGGGCATAAGCTTTTGTAGATTTTTGTCTCCCAAATGAGACTATCATGGCCTATCTTTTTCCCCCATGACATCTAGTATCTACACTAATAAAAGAGAAACATGGTAATTGGCGTACGACCGCTACCCTTCCCATTGGCTAATCAGCGTATCCTTATGCAAATTAACTGTCAGCCAAGATGGCGGCCGGCAGCCAGGCAGCTGGAAGCTAACAGGAGGCTTGCTTGCTGTGGACTCCAACGTTCCCCGCCGGCCTCTGAGCTTCAGTTGGAAACATAGTAACATTTATAGAAGATAAACAAAACTCCAGAAACCTCCTGTCAGTCAGCCGGGATCTCAGAGCTGGAGTCGCAACATTGTTTCGAATACAGAAAACAAAGGCCAGAAACCTGCTTTCAGCCGGGCCTCAGAGAGAAAGCCAGCTCTCAGCTCCAGTGACAGCCATAGAAGGTAAATAAATGCCAGAATAAAAAAAAAAAAAGAAAAAAAGGAGAGGTTTGGAGCTCCAGTCGCCCGCCAGCCTGAAAACAGCCCTCAGCGCCTCACCCAGACTGGCCAGGCACCCCAGTGGGGACCCCCCACCCTGAAGCAACAAGATGGCGGCTAATTTGCATACTGAAAGCAGGCGGCAGCAGGCAAGGCTGTCTGCGGTCTGGGACCCGGACCTGTGACCCTGCCGGGCGGGATCAGCAGAGCCGCGAGGCCTCCCGGCACCGGGATCAGTGTGACAGGGGGCAGCGCCCAAACCCCCTGATCAGCCCTGCTCTGTGGGTGATAGAGGGCAGCGCCCCAACCTTCTGATCTGCCCTGCGGCTCTGTGTGTGACAGCGGCGGCGCCCCAACCCCCCCACGGGCCCTGCTCTATGTGAGACGGGGTAGTGCCATACCTCCCCATCGGCCCTGCCCTGAGTGTGACAGGGTGTGGCGCTTCAACTATTCCCTCCCCCCAGGGGCCCTGCTCTGTATGTGACAGGGGGCGGTGCCCCAGCTCCCCTATTGGCCCTCCTCTGTGCGTGACAGGGGGGAGCTCCTCAACCCCCTGATTGGCCCTGCTCTGTGCGTGACAGGGGGCAGCTCCCCAACCCCCTGAGGGGCCCTGCTCTGTGCGTGACAGGGGGCAGCTCCCCAACCCCCTGATCGGCCCTGCTCTGTGCATGACAGGGGGCAGCACCCCAACCCCCTGATCGGCCCTGCTCTGTGTGTGACAGGGTACGGAGCCCCAACCCCCCTGATGGTCCCTGCTCTGTGTGTGACAGGGGGCAGCTCCCCAAACCCCTGATGGGCCCTGCTCTGTGTGTGACAGGGTACGGAGCCCCAACCCCCCTGATGGTCCCTGCTCTGTGTGTGACAGGGGGCAGCGCCCCAACCCCCTGATCGGCCCTGCTCTGTGCATGACAGGGGGCAGCTCCCCAAACCCCTGATGGGCCCTGCTCTGTGTGTGACAGGGTACGGAGCCCCAACCCCCCGATGGTCCCTGCTCTGTGCATGACAGGGGGCAGTGCCCCAACCCCTTGATCGGCCCTGCTCTGTGCGTGGCAGGGGGTGGCGCAGCAACTTCCCTATCAACCCTGCCTTGAGTGTGACAGAGGGCGGTGCCCCAACCCCCGAATCGGCCCTACCCTGAGCGTGACTAGGGGTGGCATCGCAACCTCCCCATCCGCCCTGCTCTGTGCATGACAGGGGGCGGTGCCCCAACTCCCCAATCGGCCCTGCTCTGAGCCCGACCAGGGGCTGCACCTAGGGATTGGGCCTGCCCTCTGCCACCCAGGAGCAGGCCTAAGCCAGCAGGTCATTATCTCCTGAGGGGTCCCAGACTGCGAGAGGGCACAGGCAGGGCTGAGGGACCCCCTCTCCCCCCCCGAGTGCACAAATTTTTGTGCACTGGGCCTCTAGTACTATTATAATGCTTAATAACACATACCGAACACCTACCAAGTGCCAAACTTTATGCTAGGCTCTGAGAAATTAAAGATGATTAAGATACAATCCAAACGCTTGAGAAATGTTTGGTATAATAAATATTTTTCTGAGTGCAGAGATAGCCTGAAAATAGTTTTCTCTTCAAAAAATTAAGGTCACTGAAAGCTTCCTGTGGCAATAATTTTTTCCTTTTCTATCCTGATAAACACTAAAATAACTAATTATAGATTACTGATGTGTTACAGAACATTTATATTTTTCAGCTAGGTTGTGCTTGAAGCTGTGACCTGGTTTTATGAGAAATCCAGATGCTACAGAGTAAACTTAATTAGCCAAAGGCTTTTGCAAATATTGCCTCGGGTTGTAGCAATTGTAACCAGTTTAATAATTGTTTTAGTCTAGTGACATCTAGTGGCAAAAGTGGTAAAAATAGCACTGCTGTAAATTAAACTACATTAAAGGGAGGCCATCTTATAGAGAAAAAAGGCAAACTATAAACAAAGTATGATATTTATTAGCATTAAATAATGTTTCAATCTCTCTTTGGCCTATATAACTGTTAACTCCTCTCAGTAGGATTTATCATTTGTTTCCTTGTAGCTGGTACATATTAATCTTGATATAACATAAGATTTACTGAAATAAAAGATACTAATATTTTAATTATAAGTTAGAGAAAAGCTCTCACTTAGAAAGACCAAATGACGAACAAAGCTATCCCCAACGGTGATATGCCTGCTCCAACAATCTTGCAATTCAAAACTGCATTGTTGTTTACGTGATTTGCTTACTGACACATATATTAATGCTTAGAAACTTTTGTCAATGATTTTAATCAGCTCTTATGAGGCAAATGATTATATATCAAAACTCATTCTTTACAATGTCACTTTGCATTTCATTAGCTTTCTGTAAAACTGAATTTTGACAGAAACATTTTGTTAATTTTATTTTTTCAATCACCATTTATCCCCTTTATCACCTCCCCTCACCCCTCTCCCTTCACTCCTGCAATCACCATTCTGTTACCCATGTACATGAGTTCTCTCTCTTATTTTTTCTTTTTTGCTCAATCCCTCCATCCCTCCCCAACACCTCCCCACCTCCCAAAGCTGTCAGCCTGCTCTCTATCTATGAGTCTGTCTCTATTTTGCTTGGCAGTTCAGTTTGTTCATTAAATTCCACATATGAGTGAAATCATATGGTGCTTGTCTTTCTCTGGCTGGCTTATTTTACTTAGCATAATGTTATCCAGGTCCATCCATGCTGTTGCAAAGGGTAAAATTTTCCTCCTTTTTATGGCAGAGTAGCATTCCGCTGTATAAACGTAACACAGCTTTTTTTATCCACTCATTATGAAAACCCGTTACTTCTAAAAAATTCTTCCTCAATATTGAATTCTCAATGAATCCAAAATTTAACATACAGGCATCAATATGAATCAGTTTTAATACTGGAGTTTACCCAAAAATAGTAAAAACCCAATAACATATTGAAAATACTCTTTTGATAACCACTTTTTAAAATATCTAAAATCATTTAGTTAAATGATCTAACAGCTCTGTGATCTCAAGTAAGAGATTCATGTTCTAGCTCAATGTTTTCCAAAGTGTGGTCCATGGACCCACTTCAGAATCACCTAGAATGATAGTTTAATATACAGTTGCCTTAAACCTGAACCTACTGAATCAGACTGACTCTCTGAGTTGGGATCTATAACCAGAATTTTTAAAAAGTTTCTTCAGATGGTTTCTTATGCATGATAAAGTTTTGAAAATAATTACTATCAAGATCATGAATATAGCCCAGCAGGTGTGGCTCAGTCGTTGACCGTCAACCCATGAACCAGGAGGTCACGGTTTGATTCCTGGTCAGGGCACATGCCCGAGTTTCGGGCTCCGTTCCTGGTGGGAGCATGAGGGAGGCATGATTCTCTCATATTTTTTAAAAAGACCACCAATATAAATTCTTCTAAGTTGTTCTGCCTTTCTCAGAATAGGCTGTTCCACCCTTTAAGTTCTCCAAAGGGTTACACTTTATCTATAGGCATTATCGTGTTGAACCACAATTTATCTGTTAACAAGATATGTAGTTTCTCTCACTAGACTGTGAGCTCCTCATGAGAAGGAATAATGGTTTTTGTGTTTGTATCTCTAAGCCTAACAATATCTAACAAACAGCAAGCATTCAATGAATATGGTTAAATGAATACATGAAACATCATGGTTCTAAAAAAAGCATGTGACTTTGACTTGTGCCCAGTTCCAAATACTATACAATTAGCATCAAATTAATCTGTTCAATAGCCAGTTAAAATTTGGGGGTAAGGGGATGGAATTTTTAAAAAATGCTAGGAATACCTTTAAAATTCAGATTTCCTAAACATTTCGGTCTCAAATGCTAATGTGTTTAAAAATAGAATTTTTATATGTGGTTTTGGAAAGGTAGAAAAACTGAAGATGACTAATAGAATTTTATACTATTCAGCCTTAGAATGTTTCTAGGCTGTCACTTAGCAGAAACTACTGACAAACCAGAGCCATAAAAGGAAGTACATACATCTATTTTTATTGTCATATTCCAGGAGTAACCAGCTAGCTCATTCAGGAAATGTTATTGCTTACAAAGAGGAAAACATAAGCATAATAAGCAGAGAAATGAAAGCCTTTTTTAAAGGTGGGGAAGGGACATCTAAAGCTGAAAAATACAATTGTCTGAAATTAAAAATAGATTGGATGGGATTAAGAGCAGTACAGACATAACAGAAATAAAGACCATTGTACCTGGAAACATAGCAGTAGAAATTATCCAAAGTAAGGACAGAATGAAAAAAGTTTTCTTTTTAACTGAAAGGTGAGTCATCTGTGAGAAAATACCAAATGGTCTAACAGAAATTGAAGTCCCACAAAAAGAGAGGCATGAGGACAGAAAAATATTGGAAGAAATAATGGCCAAACTATTTAATAAAAACTATAAATTTATTGATCAAAGAACATGGGACACTTAGTGGGAACTCATAATTTTCAATATGGATAGATAAATATAGAAATAAACATAGGTGCAAAGGTGTGTGCATGTATGTGTCTGTGTGTATATGTTTATATATCCTTGCTAAATGCAATGAGAAGGCCCGGCTCTCTACTGAAAGAACCGGGGTTCCTGGAGATTCTGGGGCTGGGGCCAGGGAAGAACAAGATAAGTCTGGAATATTATATTGTCCCAGAATATAAAAACATGTTTGAAGAATAATGAGAAATGTTAAATGAACATAGGAAGCTAGACTGATGGTGCTCTGACTAGTTAAATTTGGAGCATTTTGAGACTAAAAAATAAATAATGATTGTAACAGATTGCATAACTCACTGAATAAAATAGGAATTCACTGTTCCACATTGGCTTAAATAAATAAATGAGGAGAAAGGTCCTCCTAACAGTAAAGTCCAACCAATAATGTTAATTTAGAAGAATGATAAAGTTAGGAAAATCACTATTTGGCAACCATCACTGTATAATTAATTCAAGTCAGAAACATCAATGGATATTATAACCAGTGGGAAAAAAGTGTGTTGAATAATGAGATTTCACAGCATCACAGCATCTCCTCAAATGCTTGGTAATTAAAAAACAAAGACAAAAAACTTTATAATGACAATGGCCAAAAACTGATATTTTCAGATAAATAAAAAGAATTTGTTTCCAGCTGACCTGCACTTGCACAAAATGCTATAAGAAGTCCTTCAGATTAAAAATAAGTGACATCAAATGAAAACGTGAATCTACAAAAAGGGATTAAGATTTCCAGAAATGGTAAATATGTAGGTAAACATAACATTCAATATGCAATGTTTTTCTCTTAATTTAAAAGATATATGATTTTTTAAAACCAACTAAGAAAGCTAATAGAAGAATTAAAATGAAATACTAAAAAATATTCAACTGATCCAAAACAAGTCAGGAAAGGAGCATGAAAGAAAAGCAGGCAGCACAAATAGAAAATGAAGAGCAAAAGGGTGGATCTATATCCAACCATATCAATTTATATACCAATTAAAAGGCAGCCTGCCCTTGCTGGTTTGGCTCAGTGGATAGAGCGTCAGCCTGCAGACTGAAGGGTCCCGGGTTCAATCAAGGGCACATGCCCAGGTTGCTGGCTCCATCCCTGGTTGGGGGTGCGTGGGAGGCAGCCAATCAATGATTCTCTCTCATCACTGATATGTGTGTGTCTCTCTCTCTCTCTCTCTCTCTCTTCCTCTCTGAAATCAATCTATATATATAAAACCCTAATATGCAAATAGATCGAATGGCAGAACGGAACCGGTCGCTATTACATGCACTGACCACCAGGGGGTGAGTACAGAATATGGTGGGCATCGGCAGCAGGTGGCAGAGCACGGAACATGGTGGGCATCAGCTGCGGTGGAATGGTGGAGCAGGTGAGCGGAGGTGCCAGACGAAGGCAGGATACCAGTTACTATCATCAGGGTGAGCCTCTGGTGGTTACTGAAAATTCTTTGCTCCCAAATGCTGCAGTCCCACTGGGCGCTTGCACCCGCTACTGGCACCGGAGCCACCGCGTGCACCTGCTGCTGGCGCCCAGTGCTGGCCCCCATCACTTGGTGCCGTCAGCGGGTGTGCGCAGCGGGCTGCTGGCCCCTATCGCCCCTCAGGACTTCTCCACCTCCCACTGCTCCTGAGGGGCGATTGGGGCCAGCAGCCCGCTGCTCACACCCGCTGATGGCACTGGAGCCACCGCTCGCACCCACTGCCAGCACTGGCCCCACTCACACCCGTAGCTGGCGCCGGAGCCACCACTCGCACCCACTGCTGGCGTCTGGTGCCGGTCCCGATCGCTAGGCACCATCAGTGGATGCAAACAGCTGCTGCCGGCCCTGATTGCCCCTGAGGGCTTCTCCACCTTCCCCTGTTCCTGAGGGGCGATCAGGGTAGCAGCCACCACTCGCACCTGCTGCTGGAGCCAGCCTCAATAGCTCCATGCTGTCAGCGGGTGCAAGCAGGTCCAGCGCTGTCAGCGCGTGGGAGTGGCAGCAGGAGAGAGGCTGCCAGCAGACAGGGGGTTGGGACCATGCACGAGGGCCAGACGGGGGAGCGGAGGATGGGCTGAGACCCACCCCTGTGCCCACCACAGCCTCGAAGCCCACAGTTCCTTTCAAGGTGCACAAATTTGTGCACTGGGCCCCTAGTAAAAATATAAAAACAAACAAACAAACAAATAAATAAATGGCAGACTGCCAGAATAGATACAAAAGCAAAACCCAATTATATACGGTCCACATGAGATATGCTGTAAATATAAAGACAAAAATAGACTTAAAAATAAACAAAAGAATGAAAAAAGATATACTAGCAAACAAGTGTAAAAAAGCTGGAATGACTACATTAATATAAGACAAAATGCACTTCAAGATAGGGGGTAAGACCATAGATAGAAGGGCATTTCATAATGATAAAAGGGTCAATATAATAATCACTAATGGCTTTGTGCTGAATAATAAACTTCCAATGCACAGAAAGAATGAAAGGAATAAACAAATTCACAATCGTAGCTTGAGATTTTAATACCTCTCTTTTAGTGAGAGAATTAAAAAAATAGAAGATTTAAACAATGCCATCAACCACACTTTGACTTACAACACTACACCCTACAACTGTAGAACACATTCTTTTCAAGTGTACCTGAATGTGTCTTATTCACCTAATAAAAATAAGGTTCTATAAATTTTTGTTAAATAAATGAACACATAAATGGAAGATGGGGTATGCTGACTTTTTAAATACAATTTTTAAAATTTTGATTTGAGACAGACAGAAACATCAATCATGCTCCCCAGGGCATAACCTGGGTATGTGCCCTGACAGGGAGTCCAAACCGCCACTTTTTGGTGTAAGGTAAGGTGCTCCGACCAACTGAGCCACACCAGTCAGGGCAGGACATGCTGAATTTAAAGTAACAATGGTTGGGTGTATTGACTAGTTCATAGTTGAAGAAATGGACAAGAAGTTGAAGCTAATGTTATAGACTTAGAATCATCTAGGCCAGCAATTTTCAACCTTTTTCATCTCATGGCACACAAACTAATTACTAAAATTCTGCAGCACACCAAAAAATACATTGTCGATCTGACAAAAAAAATAAGTAAAATTTTGATTCATTCACACCAGACAGCTATTGATGTGTTGGCTGTTGTCATTTTTTTCTAAGGGAAAAGAGGTCAGTACCCGACTAACTAGTCAAGTATTGCATGTTTTAAATTTTTTTACGGCGCACCGGTTGAAAATTGCTGATCTAGATATCTATATTTCAAAATACTTAAAGTTCACTAAGCTAGATGTACAACTACAGAAGCAAAGTCCCAGCAAATGAAGGAAAAAGTTAAATAAAGAAGCATTAAGTTTCAGGGATAGGCATAGTTACCTTCTCCGAGATTTAATACAAAGAAACAAAAATGGATGCAGGCACAGAGATTTATTGGAGTGAGGAAAAGAGTGAGGATACTCTTGAAAAATGGCTTCACCTTCTCAAGCGGTTTAAAGGACCTTTCGCTTGGGGTTTCCCAGTCTTCTGAGTAAGGCTGACTTTACTGGTTAACAGCTTTGTTAAAAAGGTTAACTGCAGAGGTATCATACATACAAAACTGATTACAAGGTAATCAGGAATAAGTGATCAACTTTTCTAATATGGTGTTTGGGGGGGAAATATACTCTTAGGATCCACCTGGGCCTAGAGTCACCTTAAAGCCATTCAAAGAAGACTGTGCTCTGATTAAGATCCATTCTCTTGACACCCCATTTTCCAATGCAGAGATAAAATCTGACTGCTGGGAAACATGGGTGTCTTATAAATGCAAAGACTTTCTACCTTCATACTATTTGTCTGGCTAATAGACAAGGAGGTGAAAAGGATGTGAAGAAACTGGTCATTGAAAATCTAGCTCCCTCGTGTTCTCCTTATCGCCCTTTTCCATGGAGTCATTCTAACCCAGCTTCAACCTCAAGCACTAATTCTCAACGTTCCATGTGATTTGAGAGCCTTCACTGCTGTTCCATGAGCTGTTGCTCCCCCAAGAAAAGCCCCTAGCTCTTTTCAATTGTCAAAATCTACTTCACATATATCATGGTCTTCACAACCAAACACAAAATTCCCAACAAAGCTGTTTAGTGTCATTGAAGCATCTACACTGGATGTTTGACCTTCCTTGTTGGTAACAAAGACAGTCTCTTCCGTAGTCAGCAAGACAATCATATGCTATATCCAGGGTCAACAACAAAAATGATAGGTCAATTGCAAAGAATGTGCTTATGCATGCGTATGTGTATGCATGCATATATTCATCACCATGAGTAAATAGAATAATTACTTAACATATGTATATATAAAACATCAATATTGCCTTTAGCTTGTGAATATTTCATTTCTATAAAATGACATAAATAATGGGAATCATTAAAAAATATGAGTGGTTAAATTTTTTTTTAAATATATTTTATTGATTTTTTTACAGAGAGGAAGGGAGAGGGATAGAGAGTTAGAAACATCGACGAGAGAGAAACATCAATCAGCTGCCTCCTGCATACCTCCTACTGCGGATGTGCCCGCAACCAAGGTACATGCCCTTGACTGGAATCGAACCTGGGACCCTTCAGTCTGCAGGCCGATGCTCTATCCACTGAGCCAAACTGGTTAGGACTGAGTGGTTAAATTTTAAGAAATCTATAGAGCTTGTTTAATCTTTAGGAATCTAACTACTTTGCATCAAATCTACATTTTGACTGTTCTGTCATTACCATTTATTGCTACTTTCTAATTTTTGTAATTTCAATCTTCTACTAAATGTTTTACATTTCAAAATAAATTGGTAAACTCAGACACTGCTATGACAAACAGAAATTCTTTTGACTTAAAAAAAAAGAGGAACAGATATTTGGCATTTGTATGGAACATACATTATATTCTGGTATAATTATCCAAAAGGGTTAAAGACCAATGAAAGAATCTGCTTGCTTATTAAAAATGCAAACATTACCTCAGTCATACAAATAGCCCCAAACTCGCCTGGCCACTGCCTCTGCAGATCACCCACCAGCATCAGCATTACATCATATGACATTATGGAACAATAGTGAACTCTGTGTAATACTTGAATATATTGTTTTGGAAGAATAAACTGTCATTAACTTGAATAAAAGCTTTCTGAAATCAAACCTGGGGGGTAGAGCCCTCACTGTGTGGCCCTTTTACTACTTTGAGAAATAGCCTCATCCTGAAAGCAGGAAAGAGGGAAAAAGAGATTAGAGTATAAAGGCTACAGTGATGAGTGGCCTCTGCAGCCGCCCAGCAGACAGCCCGCAGGGCTTTAAATTACCAGACAGAACAATGTCAAAGCAGGAGGCACCTCAACAAATGCTGCACCTAGAAGTCCAAACAACCTCACACCCATCACTTTATTTACTATTACAGCCCAGTCATTTGAACAATGGGCTTTGCTAGAATTGGGAACTGAGTCTCTTCCTATGTACAAAATTTTTAAACACTTGATGTCTCGATGCCATTGCAAGATGGGCTATCACTTATAGCCATGTGACTTTCAGGCACTGAATTTAAGCTCTGAGCACCAATGTTTTAATCCACGAAATGAAAAGAATAACAGCTATCATGCAGAGGCATGAGGGGGAGGGGATTAGCTACTATTATAATTGTACTTTTTTTTTCTTTTCTTTTTTTTTATGCTTCTTCTATTTTTTAATAATAACAAAATTCATAAAGCCTTTACTTGTGACAGGACTAGGCTGTATATCTTACAAGCAGTATCTTATTATAATTATACTTATTATTTCCACCAATTGTCCCCTTTGCCTACCTTTTCCACTGTCCAGGATGTTGCTACTTACTTCACAAGTGAAACATGAGCATCAACTTCAATGCTCACTGGCTTTTTTTTTATGTGTTTGTTTGTTTCCTGCAGTCTGGCCATGGTCACATGTTGCCATTTCTACTTTCATGCCACTCTTATCAAGTGACTTCTCTACCTTCCAAATCCTAGATCACCTCTCAACTGCAACCTGCTACTCACCAGCTTTCCTCTCTCCTGAAACTGTCCTCAATGTTCTCAACACACAAGGTTCACAGAGACGAAAAACAAAGCCAAGCCAACACAGCTAGCTAGCGAGTCCCAATTAAAACCTCGGTAATCAGTGCAACCAAGTCCAGCTGCACTGCATTGACTACACCTCATTAACTAGTCACTTTCAGGATCCCCAGAGATTATTTTAAATCTGAAGTCAGCTTCCCTTAATACAGCGGTTCTCAACCTGTGGGTCGCGACCCCTTTGGCGGTCAAACGACCCTTTCACAGGGTCGCCTAAGACCATCCTGCATATCAGATATTTACATTACGATTCATAACAGTAGCAAAATTACAGTTATGAAGTAGCAACGAAAATAATTTTATGGTTGGGGGTCACAACATGAGGAACTGTTTTAAAGGGCCAGAAGGTTGAGAACCACTATTAAGGCTTAACACCAAGCCTTTTCCTAGATGTTTCACTTACTGATCAATTTATTATCATAAAATATGACTTATTTCAAATACTTAAAAAAAGAAGCATTAATCACAGAAAATTATTCAGTATATCTCAAAGTTCTGGGGGAATTATTGTTGCTTCTTTGTTTTTAGTATTTCCCTAAAGTGGGACAAAAATTGGTCATATAAGGCCTCATCCAGTCT
Source organism: Myotis yumanensis (assembly GCF_028538775.1). NCBI lineage: Eukaryota > Metazoa > Chordata > Mammalia > Chiroptera > Vespertilionidae > Myotis > Myotis yumanensis. Next base: position 189,653,371 of record NW_027223754.1, read on the forward strand.
TCTAGGAGACTTTAGAAGAAAGGATGCAGCTAACAGCCATGAAAATTCTGACTGTGAGAAGTACTGCATGCATTTCCAGAGGAACAGAGTAGAAACGTTTCCTTAAACCAGCGGTTGCCAACCTTTCAGACCTCACAGACCACCAGATGGCGACCGCTGGGAGAATACCAGTTCCCACCTCTAAGTTTCTAAAGATAAAGGTAATATCTTTTAATATTATTGTACAAAGATATGTGGAGATGAAAATTTCATTAACGTTGGCTTCTTTGGAGAATCACATCATTCCTCAAAATTATGAAAACTACCCTAACTGGTTTGGCTCAGTGGATAGAGTGTCAGCCTGTGGACTGAAGGGTCCCAGGTTCGATTCCGGTCAAGGGCATGTACCTTGGTTGCGGGCACATCCCCAGTGGGAGGTGTGCAGGAGGCAGCTGATCAATGTTTCTCTCTCATTGATGTTTCTAACTATCTCTCTCCCTTCCTCTCTGTAAAAAATCAATAAAATATATTTTTAAAAAAAATTATGAAAACTAATAAGAGGATGTAATGTGTCATTATATGTAAGAACCAGAAGAGTTTACCAAAGTCTAACTCTAAGGACTGTGGGGAACGAATGAAAGCTTGTACTGCCTCATTAGTAAAGCAGATGAAGTGCTAGGAAGAATGAGTTGATATATGGATCATCTATAAAGCACCATTTGTTTTTATATTTTTGTTTTTTAAGTATAGTGTGGAATAGTGTAACTAGTATAGAATTTCACATCAGTGATGAAGGTTCAAGTTCAATCTAGCAGCAGCTATCTGATCTGGCACAAATCACTTAAACATATTTAATGATGTAAAAATTAAGGGAATGATATGTGTATGGAAAGGAGCTTTTAAAATATATAAATGTAAGATGATTTCTATTACTATACATTGTACCATGTTAATAAACCAGTACCTCATGTTCATTTATATGTCCTAATATTTTAGGGGAGAGGGAGACAGAGAGATTCTTATAGTAGAAACCCCACTCCATTAACAGGAAATCATTACCAGTACTTAATGGAGATATGAAAATAACAAAATAAATTAATATATTTACTGATGTAAAATTAACAAAAATATAAAATTATTAAACAAACAATAATACGCATAGTAAAAGGCAACTATCTCAATATACACTAATCAAGAAGGCTGATGGTTTGTATACACTCTCCCTCCTCAATATATACACTCTCCTCTCGTACAATACGGTTGCCAGAATTAATTAAAAGTGTATCAGTGGTCATGGAGATTGCCTCTATGGATCTGAACTAGTCAACCCATAGTCCAGACCATTCATGGAAATATAACAGGTAAGGGCTAACTCCAACATCATTCATTCATTCACTCATTTATTCAGACCCTACTTTATACCAGGCTCTATTCCAAGTGCTGAGGATTTAACACTTGGAACCAATGCCATCACACATTCTAATAGAAAAATAGAGACCGTAACCAAATAAACAATGCAGTAGGTCAATGATGATTAAGTGCTACAGAGAAAAACAGGCAGGGAGAAGGGCTGCAATTCTAAACAGGGCAGTCAAGGAAGGCTTCACAGAGAAGATGCCATTTAAGGGAAGACCTAAAGGAGATGAATAAGGCACACAGATATCTGAGGAGAGTAGTGGGGCTATGCAAGCCTTTCCAGCAAGTCCAGGTAAGTCAAAAGGCAAGCCCTTACCTTTCAAAAGAGGTTGGAAGGTTGGAATCTCTTGCAACTTGATGACATCAGGATCATTGCTGACGTTCCGTGAGGCCTGGGAGCCCTGAGCTACAACCACAATATCATCCATCTTGGCTCTGTGCTTAGCTGGAGAAGGAGTCACTGAAAATAAAGTTACACCGCTCAGGAGTTGCATGTTCGTTAGCCACCTCTGTCTCACCAAAGCTGTTTCACTGTAGTTATTAAAAATAATATTTTTATACCCAAAAAAATGCTAACTGGATTTTTCCTGCGGTGGGGGCTCATAAGGGAAATGAATCATGGAGGACCTCCATATTCTATCATAGCTTTAAAAAACTCAAACATTACAGGAATATATATATATATATATATATGAAACTGTTTTTGTAATTTAAAATATTTTATTATTTGGCACACAAAGAAATAGGCAAATTGTGTTTTTAATTTTTATTTCTTTGCTCTTCTTAATGTCTGTCCCTATTTTACCAATGAGGAAATAAGGGCACAAAATTTGGCTGTGACTTGCCAAAAGTCAACAGCGGCAGAAAAGGGGTTAGGAAAGGAACTGGGGGTCTACAGGTTGTTGGTATACATGACCCATCCCTGTGACACTGCGGGTGCAGAGCTGTCTAGCCACCCATCCCAGCAAACCAAGTTTATTTAACAGTTCCTAATTATGGGGGGATGGGGACAAACCCTGATACTCAACCCTAGATAATGGGTGTATTCCTGAGGCACCAGCCCCCTCACCCTTAAAGTTACAGGCATTAGTCCAAGAAGGTAAAAAATAATCAGTAGGTCCCTTGTAGGCCGAGGCAAAATTCAGAAACTTGGAGGACCGCTCGAGGCAGGTCAATTTCAGGTCTCTTAGGAAAATGCAATCGACTCGGAGGGAAGTGATTCAAACTATCAAGGACTCACTAGTCCAAGACATCCTCCTCTCCCCAAATATGTCCCTGGCTGGGGCCAGAATAAACCTTTTACACGCTACAAGGCAGATCTGCAAGCTCATCACAGTCAGGGTCTCGAGGGTCGATCCAGGGATGCCACAGAACTGCCCTGCCACCTAGAGGCTGCAGTCTCCTATGGCATGGCGTTCACTCTCAGAATCCCTTTTTTTTTTTTTTTTTTGCTCTTTAAGAAATATCTCTTCATCTCTTGGTAATTTACCTAACGCACCCAAGAGTTAAAAGACTGTACACCTGCCACACATCCCTTCTGAAAAGGAAGCTCTGAGACCCGTTTTTAAGAAGGAGCCTATTCTTAGAAGTCCTGCCTATGATCCATCCACTGCGAGAACCAAATCTCACTCTTGTCAGCCCCGAGTCCCAAAGCCAATCATTAACTAGGTCATCTTTCCAATAGGCTGCGGCCAGGAGAGACAGCTGTTTCGAAAATAAATAATGGGGATGGGCGCCCACGCTGGCTTAGCTGCTGTCTGAGGCGCCCACTTCATCAGGGGATTCAACGCTAGGACAGATGGTGACTTAAAAAAAAAAAAAGGCACGGGGAGGGCTTTCGGTGCGTTCGTGCCCGCCGGTCCCAGACCCCACTGGGCTGGGAGGCAGCGCCCTCCGCAGGCCGACACGGCTGCGTGGAGGAAGGTGGAAGTTAGGGCACCGACCTGAGGAGTTCAGATCGTTGGGTCGGCTCTCGGCCTCCGAGCTCTGCTCACTGCCCATGGTGCAGGCAGCAACCGGCAGCGAACAGCGGGGAGGCGGTCACCGCTCCGGCTGGGCTGCGGGGCGACGGGCCAGGACGGGAGCGGGACGGGGATGCTACATCCAGTCGGGGCGCCGCAGCGGGGCGCTGTGTGCGGGTGGAGCGCTCAGCCCGCGTAGGGGCGCGGGTGGTGGGGAATGGGGAGCCCCTGTTTGGAGAACGGACGCGCAAGGAGGAGCAGCGCGGCCGCACGCAGCTCGCCCGCCTCCTCTGGAGGAATTCCAGGGAGAGAGAGGCGGGAACGGCCGGCTTCAGCCGCGCCTGCCACCTGCGGGCGGCGCCGCTTCCACTCACTCGCTCACGCGCCGCCGGCTCGCTCCTTCCGGGACGCGGATTGGCGGCGCCGGCGGCGCGCGGCCGTCAGTTCCGGGTTACAGGGCCGCCGCCTCCCGCCCCAGCACAGGCGGGACCATTCGCGTAGGAAACTAGGGTGACGCCCCCTTAAAGGGCCCCGACACCCTGAAAACCAGACCCGCCCAAAAGGATAAGCTCTTTGCTATTGTACTGACCCGTCACCTTTAAGCATCATTCACACATTAGACACTTTACCCCTATCGTTAGAACGTTATAAAATAGATGTGTGGTTTTTTAGGCTTTATTTTCCAGATAAGGAGAGGTAGATTCAGGGTCTGAATCCGCAATTGTCTGGATCAGCTGTTCTCAGCCTGTGGGTCGCGACCCCTTTGGCGGTCGAACGACCCTTTCACAGGGGTCGCCTAACACCATCCTGCATATCACATATTTACATTACGATTCATAACAGTAGCAACATTACAGTTATGAAGTAGCAAAGAAAATAATTTTATGGTTGGGTCACAACATGAGGAACTGTTTTAAAGGGCCAGAAGGTTGGGAACCACTGATGGAAAGCTCCTGTTTCAGCTCCGAAAGCTGGGCGTGGGCGTGTGGCAGTGGACGACCATCCCAAAAATACTAGATGGTGAAAGAAGGAGCTGGAAATGAGACAAAATGCTATGTGTGCATCTTCAAAGGAAAGTGGATGCCGCTCCAGTCTAGGCACTTTCTAGGAGACCTTGACAATTACCGGCAAGCTGCCATTCTGAAAGAAGCAAAGGCGAGGAAGGAGTACAGGTAATGCAGAGTGGAAACTGAAGTTTGGGCAGGTCAAGGGCTTTGACCTAGCAATGCAATGCCATCAGAGTTGGGACGTTCTGGGATTCTCAGAACTTTGCCATTGATTTCTATTGTTTGCTTCAAGGAATTTCAAGCAAATGCCCTGAGATTTTATATATCTGTAATAATAAAAGTGTAATATGCTAATTAGACCAGATGCCCTTCCGAACGTCCTTCTGTCCTTCCGCAGGAAGCCAAGGCTGCAAGGGAAGCCTGGGTCCCAGGTGCTTGCGGGGGGTGGGAGGGAAGCCGGAGCTGGCAGCCGGGGGAAGGAAGGCCTACTCTTGTGTCCCCAGGGGTATAGGGCACAAATGCAGGGGCTTGTGGTAGCTAATAAGTGATAAAACTAGGAGTCAAGTATTCTAAAACTCATTATATCTCTAATCCACCCCAGACTAGCTCCTCCTCCCAGGCCTTTATATTGCCTGGCAACCCATCCATCCAGTCTCCCAGCCAGAAATCTGCTTACTCTCACCTCCACATCAACCAATCACAAATCTAGAGAGCCTCTTGCCTTAATTTATTTTCTATCTCTATGCCCTGTTCAGGGTCTCCTCATTTCTTGGAAAACAGAATGACTCTGGCATCACCTCCTTCAGTCCATCCTACATGTGGCTGGCAGAGAGAATTTTCTAGAATATTAATTAGGTCTCTGACCTGTCATTGCTGTACTAAAAACCTTCAATAACTCAGCATGTCTTTAGGATAAAGCTTAAAATTTAGCATATGAGATGAAATCCCCTGAATCCTGAATAGTCATGCTATTTTGTCTGTCTGGAATAGTTAGCTTTCATCTCTCTATCTAGCTAACTGAACGTCATCCTTGAACATTTAACTTGTTGAAAATTTATATCCACACCAAACCAGCACACAGATGTTTATAGCAGCTTTATTCATAATTGCCCAAACTTGGAGGCAAACAAAATGTCCTTCAGTAGGTGAATGGATAAATGAACTATGGTACATCCAGAAAATAGACTATCATCCAGTGATAAATAGAAGTGAGCTACCAAACCATGAAAAGATGTGGAGGAACCTTACCTGCATATTATTAAGTGGAAGAAGCCAATCTGAAAAGGCTAAATACTGTGACATTCCAACCATATGACATTATGGAAAAGGCAAAACTATGGAGACAATAAAATGATCAGTGATTGCCAGGGTCTGGGGTAAGGAGGGAAGGGATGAATAGGCTGAGACAGAAGATTCTTAGAGCAGTGAGACCTGTATGGGACTATAAGGGTTGATACATGTCATTACACATTTGTCCAAACCCATCGAATGCACAACGCTGAGTGAACATAAGGTAAAATGTGGACTTTACATTTGTATACAAAGTTTAACAAATGTATCTTTCTGGTGTTGGTAATGGGGAAGGCTATGCTTGTGGGAGGGCAGAGGTTATATGGCAAATCTCCCTTCAATTTTGCTGTGAACCTAAAGCTGCTCTAAAAACATTGTATTTAAAAACAAATACAAAAAACGGTTGAACTTACGCACCTTGTATCAGAAGTCCGTATTAGATGCCCCTCCTCTAGGCTTCCTTAGTTAAGATCTCCCATCATGACATTTATTCTTTACACAACAATTGATTCACCTGCCTCCCCCACTGAATATAAGCATCTTGAAGGTAGATTCTGTGTCTTACTGGTCTTTAATTTCCCCTGCAGGTGTTTAATTCATGTTTTCTGGGTAAAACACTTTAAAAAAATACCTTCACAGAAATGGGACTCCTGAGTCTAAGAAGAAGAGGATCAGTAATCTCTCCAGGCAATGAGGAGACAATGACTATAATTTCAAATTTAAACACCTCATTCATTTTAATAGAAAAGTTCCTTAGTCATTATTTTCATCATTATTTAAATTATGTTCACTGTCATAACTGGAAAAAATGATATATCACTGCAGTGATAACAGGTTCATTATATCGAAACATTGAATCTGAAGTCGCTAAGTGAGGGAAAGGTCACTTAGTGCCTAGTATGGACTAATCCTTAAGGGAGATTCAAAGAATGTGACCTCTCTATACCCCGGACCCCCAAGTATATCATCTGTAGAGATGAAATATACTATACATCGGTCTATTGTGGTATCAGGAAAATCACTCCAATGAAATTACTGTGGAATTTCCTTGTCTTCGATAACTCTTTAAAAGTTTTTGCAATATTATTGTAATTCAGGAGTAGGTCATCTTCTGAATACAGCTAGTAAGAGTTAGTTTCACACAATGGACCATTATTCATGGGCAGTCTTTGTCAACATATGCTTCCTATAGCGACTGGTTAAAACTAGGATATACTAGTAGCTGTTGGCTTCATCAGGGCTAGAATAATAATCTACAATTGCAAAGTGCTTTAGGTTTAAAAGCTCTTTCACACCTACCAAGGTGGAGATATTGTCAAAGGTCAGACCTCTTGGCAAGTTGTCAGTGGTTTCATAATGTTGCATTTGTTTGCATGCATATGGGTGTGTGGGGTGGAGTGAGCATTGATGAAAAACACACTTCTACCACCTATGCCCTAGTAGTTCTTTTCCATTTGCTCAATCTACAAATATACTTTAGTTAACTATTTACTGAGTACCCATTAAGTACCAGTCACCATGCTAAATGTTAGGGATATCACTTTTTAAAATATATTTTTTTATTGATATTTTACAGAGAAGAAGGGAGAGGGATAAAGAGTTAGAAACATCGATGAGAGAGAGAGAGAGAGAGATCAATCAGCTGCCTCCTGCACACTCCCCACTGGGGATGTCCCTGCAACCAAGGTATATGCCCTTGACCAGAATCGAACCTGGGACCCTTGAGTCCACAGGCCGACGCTCTATCCACTGAGCCAAACCGGTCAGGGCAGGGATATCATTTTAACAACTATAACAGACACCATTTTATTTTTAATCATTATCCATGCCTATATACAATAAATCCTGCAGAACCCCAAATGTCTTCCCTGAGTTGAACAAACTATTTAACTCATAAATGGACAACTCTCAGGATTAGCTAAATAGAAAAAAAATGCAAGTTGAACTCTTATCAAGAGAAGGATGTTTAATTTTATCATTTACCATAATGTCAATCTTGAATCTTTAACCTTTTTTCCTTTAACTCTAACTGAGGACCCTCCGTGCCTCCAGTTATCGAAATAGGTTCTCATAACTATGCCCCGGATAGAATGCACTGTAAATTCTTGAACGTGGAGAATCTGCGCTCAGTGGTTGCCCGTGGGGCCGGGAACTAGACTAGGACACAGAGAGGCGAGAAGCAGACTTCACTGTATATACATTTTGGTAGTTTGGCTTTCATCCAGTGTATATGCGCATTCTCTGGCCCTGGGAAGCCAGCAGGTGCAGCTGCAGACCCTCGGGCAACCACGAGGTTCGCGCCCGCGCCCACGCCCCCTCACCGTGCCCTTGGCCTCGGTGCGCGCGTGCGTGAGTGGGGCGGGGGCGCGTGGGACGAGGGCTCTTTCTCCGGCTCAGCGTGGTCATCCGGAGCTGGAGCCGCCGCCGGGAGAGGCTCGCCTCTCGCGCCTGTACCGGAGGACCGCGCCCGCAGTAGCTGGGAAGCAGGTCCGGGTTGCCGGGCCGGAATGTACCCTCCCCCCACCTCCCCCCGCCAACTTTCGGCTGCTGCGACGGAAGCAGGAACTTGCGAACCACAAACCAGCTGGACCGGGTGGGAGCTGCGGAGCATCCCCTGCTGTGCACACCGAGACCCTCGCGCGGAGTCGCCGCCGCTTCCCCGCAAGCGCGTGGGAGCCGTCCACGCACGGGTGGACCCAGAGGCTCCGGGGTCCCCTCGCCGCCAGGTAAAGGCGTCCCAGTCCCCTCCTCCCGACCTGCCCCCGGCAGCCTCGCCACCCCTCCTGGCCTGGGGCGAGGCTCCTGCACCCGCCCTGGAGCAGGCAGGGGAGCGGGCTGCGCGCCCGAGGCTGACCCGGATCCCGGTGGCGCTGCGGGTCCCCGACAGGCTCTCCAGGCCGGCCGGCCGCACCTGTCGCAGATGGCACCGGCCCCGCGTCGTGTCAGGACCCGCAGAATAGTTTAGTGAGCGACATACATTTCCTCCACGGAAGGGAAATTTTCCTTTTTTTTTTTTTTTTTGTATGATTTGTGTCCCGTATTCATTATCAAACCTACTAATTGTCTAATACTCTGTAGGTGTGTGTGTGTGTGTGTGTGTGCGCGCGCGCGCGCGCGTGTGGTGATAGATTATTATGCTGGGAGTAAAATGATTTCCAATATTTGAAGTAGTTATGTGCACGGATGTTTGACTATAGTAATCAGGCATTAAAGCTCAGGCGCTTCTTCTCATGCCCACCTATATTCTTTTCCCCTCCCATCTTTCAACAAGATTGAACTTGACTTTAGACCTTGAAGGCCTAAATAATAACGGCTTAGAAGATTAACTTATCTAATAGTTGTTGAGTATTTTTAATGAGATAAATTCTTCAGTACTTCTCGCTGTCCAGGAGCTACAACGATGTTGCATAGTGAGAACACAGCTTAGCATGGAGACTGGCATGTGAGAAATATAAGTATTACTTATAATTTTATTGTTTCAAAAGTTGGACATCACAGTTAACAAGGTAGTTATTTGACTTGTGCTGGTTTGTTTGGTTTCTTGGTTTTTAAACTATTTCCTTGTTTTTTACTTACTAAAGTATTTACATTACAGTTCACTCTTTGTATCGTACAGTTCTATGGATCTTGATAAATATAATGATATTTACCCATCATTACAGTATCATATAGAATAGTTTCACTGCCCTAAAAGTCTCCTGTGCTCCATTGATTTTTTTTTTTTACTGTCAATGTAGTTTTGCTTCCTCCAGAATGTCATATAGTTGGAATTACACCTTTCAGACTGGCTTCTTTCACTCAGCAATATGCAATTAAGGTTCCTCTATGTCTTTTTGTGGTTTGATAGTTCATTTCTTTTTATCCCTGAATAATATTTCATTGTATGGGTGTACCACAGTTTGGAGATAAAACAATGAGAGGCAAGAAGAGGAAGGATTCTAAAACTCAGAGGCAGGCCTACTATTTGTACCTCTTTCTTCACAAACACTCATCGGCTTTTAAGCAGTGATAGTATAGTATACGTGTTTGTGTTTATTAGTTCTTTGCCAAGTTTTTAAACGAAAGGTTGTCTCAAATCTTTTAGAAGTGATATGAATAAAAATACTTGTTTATTTTTGCCCTATGAATTGTAAGTCATTGACATCAACTTAAAGGAAATGAAATGTATCTTTTCTAGATTTGCTAAAAGAAACAAAACTCACTAATGATTTTCTTTTTGGTCTAGAGAGAAATTCCATCATCCGCGCAATCTTCTTGATGCAAACTAAGACCAAAGGAAGGGTTATCCTTGATCTTTGAGGACTTTAATAGTGAAATTTAAAATGTTCTTCAGGGAAGAATGGCGCTTGACCTACACTTTTATAATCATTGGTTTCCTGACAGTCAGGCTGTCTGCCAGTCATAATTGTCCTACCCAGAGTCTAGAAGATGTTGTCATTGACATCCAGTCATCTCTTACTAAGGGAATCAGAGGCAATGAGCCCATACATACATTAACTCAAGAAGACTGCATTAATTCTTGCTGTTCAACAAAAAACATATCAGGTAAGTAATAGTCCCTTGACAACCCTTTATTCCATGTGTTTTGTGACATAAGTGGCTGGTTGACATGGCTCAATAGTTTATATTAGTGATTCTCAATGGGGTAGAAAGGTAGGTGACAAAATCACCCAGGCAAGATTTCACAAGTGTGCCCTCTCCTCCCCTAAGCTGTGTCAGAGTTACTGATGTGTGTGTGTGTGTGTGTGTGTGTGTGTATTACTCAGGTGTTTGAGTATAAAAAGGTGGAGAACCACCAGTGTTAGGTTCTAACAGGCATCTGGGATATTGAAACAAAAACGCTATTTAAATGCTTAGCTGCCATTCATATGACACTGAAGGAAACTAAGGCCACAGGTTTAAACCATGCCTTTGCATATTTTAGGCTCCAAATCTATTACCTGAAAAGAGGAGTATATGTCTAAGTGAAACAATGTTGTTCAGTTGTTTATGAACCTGCCCTAATTCCATAAACGAAAAAAAAAACAAACCAAAAAAACACCCACCTAAATTTATTGAGCACCTAATGCCTTGCTGGAGATAAAACAAATGAGTAAGATGGACAAGGCCTTGCCCTCAGAGCCTAGAAGAGCTAGTGAACGTTGGACAAGTGATTCTTACTTGATTTATTAGCCAACAAAATCCTGTTTTCTCTTAGATCTTAACTTCCTTTTCTTTCTATAATGGTTGTGATATAGGAAGGAAGGAAGGAATATCTTTTCATCACCATATATTTGATTCCCTTTACCCTCTTTGTCCTCTCCATTCCTGTTCCCCTCTGGTAACTACCATTCTGTTTTCTGTATCTATGAGTTGATTTTGGGGGGGGGGGGGAGGGGACTGTTTTTTGTTGCTTTTTGTTTTATATCCCATATATGAGTGATAACATTCGGTTCTTGTCCTTTTCCGTCTGACTTATTTTACTTAGCATAATTCCCTCAAGAACATGCATTTTAAATAATTAGCCTATATGCCTCTTAACCTTCAACTTGGCCAAAGGGTCACAGGCCAAGATGTGAGACTATACCAGATTGAGGTCAAAGCCAACTGTAGGCCATGATAATTAGAGAGAACATAAGAGAAAGAGAAACCAGCAATGAAAGTTAAGAGTGAGAAGCGAGGAAAGAAAACAGAAAAGCAAAAACGATAAGAAAGAAAAGAAATACTAAAAAAGAACCAAAAGAAGAATGGCACTGATAAAAATAGAAAATAGTCTTTGCATTCCATATCCTACTCAGATTCTTTGTGGAAGGAGGCATAGTGTGTATGATGCTGAATTTACTGACTCCATCCAAGGACACCTTGCTCATGCCTTCATATGAGTGTGAGATGCCTCAGGATACAAGAGCTATAGGAAATCATTAGGGTTAGATCCATTTCTTAAGTCCCAACTCAACTGTGAGTTGTATAAAGATTGCACAATCAGTGTTTCTATATATTTTTTGGTTGATATATTTTAGCAAATGGAAGGTTTATTTCTAAATAGTTAAATGCACTGTTAAAAATTGGTTTTGCCAGTCCTAGCTAGTTTGGCTCAGTGGATAGAGTGTCGGCCTGTGGACTGAAGGGTCCCAGGTTCGATTCTGGTCAAGGGCACATGCCCAGGTTGCAGGCTCAGTCCCCAGTAGGGGGTGTGCAGGAGGGAGCTGTTCAATGATTCTCTCTCATCATTAATATTTCTATCTCTCTCCCTCTCCCTTCCTCTCTGAAATCAATTAAAAAATATATTTTTAACAAATTGGTTTTGCCAAAATTACCTTAATTCAGGTTTGTAACCCAATGTCTTTAAACGTTGCTTCTAGTGGCTAAACTAAGGAAAAGGAAGTGATTCAGCAGTCAGCAAGCAAGTGAACAAAAGTGTTTGTGTTGGACACCAGGATAAATGAGGTTCTTCCTGCTTGCTGTACTCTTTAGAAAATCCTATTTCAAAATAATGCTTATGAACCTTTCATTTCAGGGGACAAAGCGTGTAACTTGATGATCTTCGACACTCGAAAAACAACTAGACAACCCAACTGCTATCTGTTTTTCTGTCCCAGCGAGGAAGCCTGTCCACTGAAACCAGCAAAGGGTCTTATGACTTACAGGATAATTAAAGGTAACGAGAACATTGTTCTTTTTCTTTTGTGATTGGAATTATTTAAGGGTCTGGTTCGTGTGAAAGATTTTCTGCAAAAGAGTCTAAGTAAAACTGCCAAAAGAGGTCACAAATATAGAGGCACACCAGGAAATCTCATGATTTGCAGTTCAGCTTTTAAACCAAACAGCTTTTTTTCCAGTGAAAGACCTCTGGGTGATAAGATTTTTTTGTTTTGTTTTTACTTTCTTAAGATAAAAGGTGCACAGACTTTTCAGGAAACATTTTAAAACACCTCTTTAGATCAATGTCAGCAGCACAGGAATAAGTGTTTTGAAAGGGTTAAGACCTATGTGAATATACAGAATTCCAGTATGTTTGTCATTAGGTTAGAATATTTTATAGTCACATGATCTGAAATCAAACTCAGTGGATTTGTTGTGTAGACCTGTAGAGAAGTTCATTCAAAAATATTAATTGAGCATCTACCATGTAATAAATTCTGTGCAATGCATTGGAAATATAGTCTCCATGCACATGGAACTTAAATATTTCTTCAGAATACAGAAAATAAACTAAAATAATAAATAACGTAATTATTTGGATATATCTTGGTGAGAATTTGACTTAATTTTTCAGGATTAAATGCTTTCAGTATTAAATTCCCTTGAAAGCTTTTTTTATTATATCTTGAATTATTAATATTATTTTCTTTATTCAATAAACAACATGTATTATTTAGTATCATCTGTGTGCCAAGCACTTTTTTACACTCTAGGAATTCAAGGATACAACACTAAATATAGAAAACAAGTTTCTCACTTCTGAGACAGAGACAATAACCATAATCCTATATAATAAAAGTTCAAAATGCAAATCGACTGAAATGGTGAAATGACCGGTTGCTATGACACGAAATGACCACCAGGGGGCAGACGCTCAACGCAGGAGCTGCTCCCTGGTGGTCAGTGCACTCCCACAGGGGGAGTGCCACCCAGCCACAAGCCAGGCTGACGGCTGACGGCTGACAAGCACAGCGGCGGTGGCGGGAGCCTCTCCCACCTCTGCAGCAGAGCTAAGGATGTCTGACTGACAGCTTAGGCCCAGTCAGGCTCTCTGTTGGACATCCCCTGAGGGCTCCTGGACTGCTAAAGGGTGCAGGCCAGGCTGAGGAGACCCCCTCCCCCCAGTGCATGAATGTCGTGCACTGGGCCTCTAGTAAATAAATAATCAAGAAAACTGTAACACAAGTGCAATGCAGATAATTAAGCTAAGATAATGTAATAGATAATCCCTGAGTGGACCCTCTGGATTAGGTGATCAGAGGAAGCATCTGTGAAGAAGTAACCCTAAACTGAGATCTGAGCAGTAAGGACCCAGATGTGAAAAGATCATGGCAAGACCTTCCAGGGAGAGGAAATAGCCTGTTTCAATATCCCAGTTGGCTAACTCATAGTGAACCATGGACATAAAGAGTGATATGCCAGAAGTAGGAAAGACAGAGAGATCACATAAAACTTTGTAAGCCAGGGTAGGGTAGGATGTTTTTATTTTAAGTTTATAATGGGAAACCATTGGAAGTTTTGTTTCTTTAAAAAAAGATTTTTATTGATTTCAGAGAGGAAGGGAGAGGGATAGAGAGATAGAAACATCAATGATGAGAGAGAATCATTGATTGGCTGCCTCTTGCCTGCCCCGCAACCCAGGCATGTGTCCTTGGCTGGAATAAAACCTGGGACCCTTTAGTCCACAGTCTGACATTCTATCTACTGAGCCAAACCAGCTAGGGCACCTTTGGAAGTTTTTAAGCAGGTATGGAACGTATGGTTTTTTTGTTTGTTTGTTTGTTTTTTAATATGTTTTTATTTATTTCAGAGAGAGGAAGGGAGAGGGAGAGAAACATCAATGATGAGAGAGAATCATTGATCGGCTGCCTCCTGCATGCCCCCTACTGGGGATCAAGTCCACAACCCGGGCATGTACCCTGACCAGGAATCAAACCCTAACCTCCTGGTTCATAGGTTGATGCTCAACCACTGAACCACACCAGCCAGCGGAATGTGGTGTTTTAAAGGTGATTTCTCAAAGCTCACTGCGATGGCTGTATTGGGACTGGACAATGACCCAGCAGCGAGAGGGGAAGTGGGAAGACTGGGTAGGAAGTGGGGGTGAGAGGCACGTGGAAGGCCATGGCATGGTGGACCAGGGAGGTGGTAGAGGAGATGGAGAGAAGGAGACGTAGGGGCTGTTTCAGAGGAAGAGTTAACAGGACTTGCTGCTGGCATGGGTGTGGGGGACAAGAAAAGACAAGCTGCCCTAGCCTGTTTGGCTCAGTGGATAGAAGGGTCCTGTGGACCGAAGGGTCCTGGGTTCGATTCAGGTCAAGAGCACATGCCCGGTTGTGGGCTCAATCCCCACTGGGGGGAAATGCAGGAGGGCAGCCGACCAGTGATTCTCTCTCATCATTGATGTTTCCGTCTCTCTCTCCCTCTCCTTTCCTCCCTGAAATCAATAAAAATATTTTTTTAAAAAGAAAAAGAAAAGCATTGAAGCTGAGTCCTAGTTTTTGTCTTGAGTGTCTAGGTCAGGGGTGGGCAAACTTTTTGACTCGAGGGCCACAATGGGTTCTTAAACTGGACCGGAGGGCCGGAACAAAAGCATGGATGGAGTGTTTGTGTGAACTAATATAAATTTATGTAAACATCATTACATAAAAGGGTCCGGTCTTTTTTTTTTTTCAGTTTTATTCATTTCAAACGGGCCAGATCCGGCCCGCGGGCCGTAGTTTGCCCACGGCTGGTCTAGGTGGATGGTGGCACCATCTACTGAGCTGAGGAAGATTTGAGAAGTGGCTTCAGGGCTGGGAGGAAAAGTGCAGTCAAGGGCTCTCTCCTGACTGTATCACGTTGCATGTGAAGTACTCTGGGGAATGATACTGCTCAGGGCACCTGGGCACTGACTCTGCTTCGTCCCCTGGGTGGGGCTGTGTCTGAGTTTTGTTCATGAACCAGGAAAACCTGATATATCAAACATTCCCTTAAACAGATTATTTGTGTAAATTCCTCATAAACAGCGACGTGAGCCCAAATCTAAAAAGACTGGCATGTTAAGATACAAAATTTCCATTTTGCAAGATGAAAAAAAAGCTCTGGAGATGGCTGATGATGATGGTTGCACAACGGTGTGAATATACTCAGTGCCACCAAACTGTACACTTGAAAAGGGGTAACTTGGTCAATTGTATGTGTATTTTACCACAATTTGTAAAAACAATAATTTTTAAATGACTGTGGATGGTATAGAACAGATTTGGTTTTTCAAAACACTCAAGACTGTACCGTGCATGGACAGTGGCTTGTCCTCCTCTCCCGCCTTTTGGGGCTTCAGTGGCCAGGGAGTGACCAGTGTGGCTCCTTCACTTCCCCTGCCTGTTTGTCTATGGTCTTGGCTAACAACACAGGGGACCTGCAGAGCCTGTTAGACACCCAGGGGTGGAGTCCGCAGGAACTGGATATTCCAGTCTGAGTTTCCAAAGAGGTCAGGGCTCAAGACATGGATTGGAACGTTTGCTCTTCTCCCTCAGGAGCTCCCGTCACGTAGAAGTTGGGCCATTACGTTCCTCCTCTATTATCCCTTCACACTACCTCTTCTTCATGCTGTCCTTTCTCCCACTATCAGTGTGTGTTCCCTTTGTCTATAATCTATTTCACAAGTAAAGCAGAATATTTAAAATATATAGGTAACTTTAATCCGGTAATTCTACTTCCATAAAATCTACACTAAAGAAACAGTATCAAAACAAGAAAAAGACTATTCGTGTGAAGCTGTTTACTGTATAATGAGTCTAACAATGAAAAACTTGAAGCAGCATAAATGTTCAGCTGCCAGAGTATGGTTGGGTGGAAAATATGATGGGCCCACTTGAGGGAATATGATGCAGACACTAAAACATAAGTTTGAGGTGTAGAAATAAACAAATTCATTTAAATTTCTGGTGAAAAACACTCAGTTTTTCAATTACATGAAAAAAAATTAAAGGTATACAGACATGTTAATAGTGGCTGGAACATAACAGAAATTATAGTTGAATTTATTTTCATTTTTATAATACCTCGGTAATGTTGTTGCTTTTATAATGCATGTATTGTAAAAGAGGGGGTGTACGGTAAAGATTCTCTCCAATGGAAATGAGAGGAAAGGGAACTTGGCATGTGCGTAAATCTTTTAAGGGCTAGTGTAAAGGCCATGAGGTGGAATTAGAATCAAACAGTTCCTCTGGTAGCCACCAGGGGGTGTCATCAGCCCAGAGCAGGTTGATTAATAGCTAGGTGCAAAGTGGCTCCAATCCCAGACATCGTGTGCAGTGGACTGTTTATATTTTACAGGATGTTTACAAGTTGTGTGTGTCGTTCAGTTTATGAATCTGCCCGTGTTGATGGATTGAGATTACCCATAGAAGTAAATTATCTACCTCCTGTTTGGAGTGAAATTAAATGCCTGGTTGGTGGTGTGTTTTTGGATGAGCTCTATTTCCTATCAATGATTGACTAACATTTACAGACTGAAAGTTTGAAAGATGGCAGTGCATTCTACTCATCCTATAAAACTATTGCAGCTTGGCATCATTACGTTTTTTTCAGCTTGTGGGATATCATGTCTACCAAGGACTGGAATAGGGGAATTCCAAAGTAGAATAAATTAGGAGTCTTTGCTCAGCTGATTTTCAAGTATTAATCAGTACGTAAGTTTTTTACCTAGTGAAGTCGCTTAAAAATGAAACTCAGAAGAGGGGTTGAGGGCACAGAACTGTTTCCCAACTCCCTCTGTGGCCTGTCTCTCCATGACTGAGAGAAACTTAAGTGGGTGAGGTCAGTGGACCAGGTGTGCAGGATCCCTGTGTGGTTCTAGGATCTTTGCCAATAGATGAATCTTATCAGGAAAGGAGACTGGCCCTTTCTTTGCTTTATTTACGAGTAGAGGCCCGGTGCATGAAATCCGTGCACTTGGGGGGCGGGGTGTCCCTCTGCCCGGCCTGTGCCCTCTCACAGTCTGGGAGCCCTCAGGGGATGTCGACTGACAGCTTAGGCCCGCTCCTCACCAGCCGTAAGCCTGGCTTCTGGCTGAACGCCACTCCCCCAGTGGGAGTGCACTGACCACCAGGGAGCAGCTCCTGCCTTGAGCGTCTGCCCCCTGGTGGTCATTGTACATCATAGCGACTGGTTGTTCTGCCATTTAGTTAATTTGCATATTAGCCTTTTATTATATAGGATTATATAGGATGCTTGCTTTCTTGGGAAAGAAACAGCTGTTATGGTCATTTCTGTCAATGGCCTTATTTAAGTTCTGAGTTCACACATATCACAGAGCACTTCCTTAGTCTTTTTTTTTTTTTAATATATTTTATTGATTTTTTACAGAGAGGAAGGGAGAGAGATAGAGAGTTAGAAACATCGATGAGAGAGGAACATCGATCAGCTGCTTCCTGCACAATCCCCACTGGGGATGCGCCCGCAACCCAGGTACATGCCCTTGACCGGAATCGAACCCGGGACCCCTCAGTCCGCAGGCCGACGCTCTATCCACTGAGCCAAACCGGTTTCGGCTACCTTAGTCTTTTTTTATTGTTGAAATTTTAAGATGAAATATGTTGAGTCCTGCTGTTTTGTTGTTGTTTTTTTAAATATCTGATCCTACCTAATCATAGAGATGCTATTTATTTCATGGGGATACTATGTCTATGAATATGATATTACCTGTAGCAGGAACTCTTTTCTTCAGTATTGTTGGAGAAAAGAGGAATTCCAGGCAACTCAATTCTATTTTAGAGGAAAGTACAATATCCTTGAGCAGGTGTCCACAAACTTTTTTCAGTCAGGCCAGTATTTTAGTTTTTGTAGGTCATACACAATCTGTCCTACTTAGTCACCTCTGTCTTTATAGTTGGAAAGCAGTGATAGACAATATGTAAACAAATGAACATAGTTGTGTGCCAATAAAACTTTATGAACACTGAAATTTGAATTTCATGTCATTTTCATATGTCACAAAATATTATTTCTTAACCACTTAAAAATGTAGAAGCCATTCTTAGTGCACAAACCATATAAAGACAGGTGACAGCCCAGATTCGGGCCGCATACCATAGGCTGCAAACGCCTATCCTAGAAGGATTAATATGTGACAGTTCCAAAGGACCTCTTAGAGGTGTGAGGCTTAGAGAGTGGTCACAGATGTTATAGATCTGAAGTTGCCTCTGGATCTGTTTGTTAGGACAGAGGAGAGTGAGAGCTCGTTTAGAAACCAACATGAGGGGAGTTGAGGAAGGAAAGGGGAAACAGAACGGGGGAGAGTTGATCAGCAAAGGCTAGGAAATTCCTTTGCTTCCTTCCTTGTGTTTTCTGCTGTTCTCACCCAAGTGAACTGATTAGTTAACCAGCAGAGTAGTTCAAATGATCATTCTCTGTCCTGATTGCTTTAACAGACCTTTTGCAGTCTGAGCGGTGATAAATGGCGTGTGTGACTAAGAGCACCATTCTAAGCCTTCTCATGCGTGAGGAGGACCCGAGGCTGGTTCCTCTTCAGTAGGAATTAGGAGTGTGTGATTTTCTGCTCTTTATGTGGCCATCATGATTTCAAATATGGGCTCATCATCCTCAGAACCTGAGATACTGGCTCTAAAATTTTAATATTTGAGAGCCAAAATTAAATCTCCCAGGTTGCCTCTCTCCCCTGAGTGTGGTGCTGAAAAAAAAATTTTTTTAATTGAAAAATGTCATCAACTGCTTTGGCCTCCCTGCCGCCTGAGGAGACCAAAACCCCCTGTTCTCCTCCCCATTCCCCCTTGGCAAAGCAAATCGCGAGGATTCCGCCTCCTTTCCCCATTGTCCCCGTGGCCTCCACCTACCTTTCTTGCCTGTCCCTGTCCCCACTGTTAATCTCTCCAGGGATTGCTTGCTCCCCAGTTGTTATCACATCCCAGCTGGCACCGCCTGCAGGAGCTCTGGCCTCACACGGGCAGTCTCCCTCCCAGTCCCTCTGCCACATCACCTGGCCCAGCCTTCTTCCATGGCCTTGGCCCCTAAGGCGCCTCCATCTTCCTACATCTCCTGCTGCCCGTGCTGAGGTCCTCTTCGAGTCCCTGCTCCTCTCACCTCTTCCTTCATTTGCCTGACCCTCCTCCACACATTCCTCTTCTCCTCGGTCCCATCACCCTAGCAATAAACCACAGCATCTGGTGGAGAGGTTCTGATTTAGCAGTTTGTATTTTTCCATTTTGCACAAGTTTCAAAGAAATGTCAAGTATCCGCAGTGTGGGACTTACTGAACAAGTGACTATGTGTGTCTTTTTTAATCTACCTTATAAATTTAAGTCTCCCTTATGTTTTCTTTACATTTCCAGATTTTCCATCATTGGGCAAACCTGAGCTGCTGAGCCCGAGAGCCACTCCCATACCCCCTCATCCAACAGGTTATTCAAAGCCCACGGGTACCTTATGGAGAGATACATTTTCTCAGAAGTTCGGAGCCTCAGATCACGTGGAGAAACTACTCAAGATTGGTCCAGTGAGTACACCGTCCCCTGTTTATCAAGAAAAGGGGCATTCTCAGAGCCCCCAGTTTTCCTCAGGACAAAGAATAGGTCATCTGCTGCCTGAAAATGGGACGACATTCCCCACTACAGTAGCTGCTGCTGCTCTACATACCGTCTCCGCCTCTCCAGAGCCCCGGTCTCTCTTCCCCAGCCGTGCTCCAGCCATACCGTCTGTGTCTTCCCAACCACAGGCAGCCACCACAGCTCCGCCTGCAGCGACAGTCAGGTCTCCGCCTCCCGCCGTCATCTCTACCATTTTGACACGTGCAGTGGTTACACCTCAAGCTCACATGACTACCACAGCAGTTCCAACCACCATCTTTCAGGCACCTACAGACTTGAAAGGCCCACCAGAAACGGTGCCCTTTAGAGAAATTTCCAACCTAACTGTGGCCACAGAGCAGGTCCCTAACCCTGCTGCAGGTCTTTTGCCAAATGCGGGTTCTCCCGCCATGAAGAAAACTGCTCCCCAGGAAAATGAAAAGACCAGTTTAGGCGGCTCCCCCCAGCGCGGTGTTTCAGAAAGTCAGCCCGGCCTCCCATACGAAAAGTGGCTCCTCATTGGGACCCTGCTCTTTGGCGTTCTGTTCCTCACAATAGGCCTTGTCCTCTTGGGCAGAATGCTCTTGGAATCCCTCCGTAGGAAACGTTACTCGAGACTTGATTATTTGATCAATGGGATCTATGTTGACATCTAAGAACAAAACTACCTGTCTCTTAATTCATGTGGTTCCTAGTAGCCCAAACGCAGTGAGTTTCTACTAACTCACTGATCTTAGGATTTTTGAAGGTATTTTAAAGGAGGTCAAGAGCCACCTACCACTTTCTTTTTTAAGGGGGGAAAGAAAGCAAGTTAGGTGATTGGAGTGATCTGTCTCTAAAATATTAGCTGAAAACAAAGCTTTCCCTAAAGGAATAATGTATAATTGCCATATAAATTTGAAAAATGACTATTGTTTTGTTTGTTTTTGAGGGAAGGGGGAAAAAATGGTTAGGACTTCTAGGCTCCAATTTGTTAATATTTTTAGTTCCAGATAAAGTCATCTACTTATGATATTAATTCTAATGGATTTACTTTCCTTTTATATGTATACCAATGAAACTTATTCCAGATGTATTTCCCTCCAATGAAATATTTGAATAAATCTTTTGTTACTCAGTAATGTTCTTGTAAGTCATATGCCCAGCTGGATAACTTTCCATTTATTCCCACCAGTAAATGATTAAATGATGAAAATATGTGTCCTAAATCAAAACGAAGATTCCCCTCCCCCTTTTCTCATCAATGAGCAAAGAGGTTCCTTTGGGAGAATTCTAGCAAAATATTAGGCTACATGGAGACAATGATAAGTCAGTTCTGATGCCCAAATCTACTTTGGATCTATTTTAATTAACTTTTAAAAAAATAATAATAATATAGGCATTTTCTTAAATTTAGAACTTATCCATATTCTTTATAAGTCCTTATCTAAACTTGACCAACACTCATTTTTTGGCTTTATTTGTAGTAACATTGGAAACAATAGATAGCACTTACAATTTTTATTCAAGGATGAGTGTGTTTAACTTTCATTGATTAGTTATTGAAATGTCTGAGAAATGCTTTTAATATACAGAGTTTGCCAGACAAGTTACAGTGGGTCACTAAGAAGCCAGGAGGCCACCTAGGTCAGTTTGACATCTGCAAAAGCAGAGGTTTGGTCCCTTCCTGGTGATAAAATGGAATTCAGGTGAGAACTTTACACAGTGAACACTAGAGGGCAGTAGGTGGTTAATAAGTATAGCAAGGAAGGCAAATGTAGGAAATGATAGAAACAGGCTTTTTTCTCTTTCCTCATCTCTTCCTTCCAGGCCCCTCTCCTGGAACCCTATCCTTCCCCTCCTCCCCCCCTGGCTTATACTAAGCTCATAAAGCTCATTAAGAGGAAAGCTAGTCTACTGAAAATAGTATTTTTCACATATTTTCCAACTTAACAGTTTGACACAAATCTCCAAGGGGTTTACATAAGCTTTAAGTAGGTTGAATAAATAACACCTTGAATCAATTTAATTTAACAAGCATTTATTGAACAGCCACCTGTAGGCCAGAATCAGATTAGTAACTAAGAGCCTCAGAATTTTTAAATCCCCCCCCCCCCTCGTTTTTGATGGAACTAAATCGTGGAAATAAGGCTTTTCTGTGGGTGTTTTTAAGAGCTTTCTCCTGCTTCTCTTGGACCTCTCCATCTCCTTGCTGCGTACCGTCTTCTTCGAGATGGAAACTTGATGGGGAGCCCAGACCTGAGGCCCTAGCTGTAGTCCAGATGAGAAATGGTATAGGGCCAAACTGGGGACGGATGTAGATGGTAGGGGAACGGTTGGATTGAGGACCTGCTTCTAAGAGGTGGACTAGCTCTCCTCACACAGTGGATGAGACTGCTGCAAGGGGACATCAGAGGGGAAAGAGCCTGCATTTGTTTTCTTTTAAAGAACCGTATCAGTGATTAGCTTAGCGGCTAAGCCTTAGCCGAACTTGTAGACAAGGTGCTCTGAACTATAAGCTCTCTCCTTTGGCTAGTGAAAAGGGAAGGTGACAGCCTAGTACAGGTGAGTACACTACAATGGTTCCCCCTGCTCAGAAAATATTCTTTCTCCATTGTTAATGGAAGATAGTCCCCTGGGTTAAAAGGCGATTCTTAAAAAAGAGAATGACCCCTGAAGAACACAGCCTACCGCTCATTCCCCCTGGATGAATACCGCTACATTCTTGTTTCTCAGTGATCCTTGCCTGAGTGAGGCATCCTTGAAACTCTTTGGTTCCCAGGTTGTGGTGGGCACTACAGTTTATCCTTGCAACAGCCACCCCCAGCTCCACGTTTGCCTTATTTGTGATCGGTTGGAAGTGTCAGATTCCTTCCCAGCCCCTCTTACAGTTAGGGATGGACCTGTGACCCATTTCTAGCTTAAAGGAAACCTACTGGAGGCTTCTAGGAAAGATTATCCTCCTTGATAAGTGAGGGTCACACAAGTAAGAAAGCCCCTTTTGCCTCCAACTCCTTATTTCCTGCTTGGAATGCTGGTCAGGTGGTTCTCAACCTTCTTAATGCCGCGACCCTTTAATACAGTTCCTCATGTTGTGGTGACCCCCAACCATAAAATTATTTTTGTTGCTACTTCTTAACTGTAATTTTGCTACTGTTTTGATTCGTAATGTAAATATCTGATATGCAGGATGTATTTTCAGGGGTCACTGTAAGGACTTGATAACTTGAAGCTACTGCATGCAACTATCATTGATAGTGAAACAAACATATACTATGTGCCAGGCACACTTTTACATGTACAAACTCATTCCTACAACAACCTCATGAAGAATTTCTTCAAAATATGTTTTTATTGATTTTAGAGAGGAGGGGAGAGGGAGAGGGAGAGAGAAACATCAATGATGAGAGAGAATCACTGATCAGCTGCCTCCTGCATGGCCCCCACTGGGGATTGAACCTGCAACCTGGCCATGTGCCCTGACCAGGAATCGAACTGGTAACTTCTTTGTGTATGGGTCGATGCTCAACCACTGAGTCACATCAGCTGGGCAAGAATTTTTATGCTTATTTTGCAGATTAGTAAACTGAGGCACAGGCAGGTTAAGTGACTTGTTTGAGGTTATTTGCCCACATAATCTGGCTCCAGAGTTCTCATTCTTTGCATTCTTATAACTGGAATGATAACAGAATAGCCAAAAAAAAAAGAGGTTTGCAGTAGATCAGACATATTCTAGACAACAGCTTTGAAATTTTGTTGAATTGAATGATACCTTGAACCAAAGCATGAAAATTAAGGGATCAGTGGTCTCATTCTGGGATGGGCTTCCTGTACTTTTTCATTTGCAGACATCCTGTCTTCTTGTTTGGTCACTGACCACCTGTGCCAAAGTCAATGGCCACTCATTAGTTGGAGGTACACCAAAATAGAGAACCCATCCTGACCCCAGCTTCTCACCCCTCAATTAACAGTCCCACCATCTCCCCAGTCTCCCTGGTACTGAGTAACGCCAAAGTCTAATCTACTACTCTCTCCTCTTCAGCCTCCACATCCAGTGTTTACCAAATATTATCTATTTATTCCCTTTCAAAAATGCTTTTCTCCCTGGCCAGTTTTCTCAGTGGTTAGAGCGCCAGCCTGTGGACGAAAGGGTCTTGGTTTTGATTCCCAGCCAAGGGCACATACCTTGGTTGCAGGTTCAATCTAGGCCCGGGGGCTGTAGTTCTACGCCCCTGTTCTCTGTTTTTCAAATGTGCCAGGCGCCTTCACGAGCCATGCCATTCCCTCTGCTTATAAATGCCCTTCCCTTCGTTCACCTGGCCAACTTCCACTCACCTTTCAAGACTCAGCTCAAACATCACCTCCACCACTGTCTTCCCAGAGTCTCCCTGGAGATGTATAATCCTCCCGGATTTCTGGCATGGCTCTTGATTTGCACCACCAGCAAGACACTTCCATGGTATCTTCTAACATATCAGTTTATATGTTACACCGCTAGACTGTGATAAATTAGAGAGCAATATTTCTCTGATTCTCCCATACTTAATAGTGTGCCTGGCACATAGTAGACACTCCATAAATGATCACAAGTGAATTTTAAAACCTGTTTGGTGAAGTTCTTTCCTTTCAGCAATGAGCAGTAATGTGATCGGCTGTACATGCAACAGCTTCTAGATCATGCAGAGAAAATCCAGTTAAAACCCCCACTTATATGCATTTTTTAAGAGAATAGGATACAATCCAAGTGCACAGTGATAAAGTATATACACTTAACTAAGACCATGTGCTGAGGAACCAGTAGATAAGTACTGATATTTGATTTTGTTTATTTCTTTCCTTAGAGCACAATTTGCTTAGCCTATAGAAAGGGTGAACTGACAATGTTTTTGCCTGTGTTCTTATATTTTTTGTTTATTTTTAAAATCTATTTTTATTGTTGAGAGTATTACAGATGACCCCCTATTTTTGGTTAATTTTAAGGTAACTTTTAGAGCACTCTTATAGCCGATGTAAGGCTCAGATTCTAAGTTGTGTGTCCCTAAATTATGATGTTAGTCAGCAAAGGAGTCAAAACTAAAACCTAGAGCTCCAGCTTTTTGATTCAATATTCTTTCCGCCACACTGTACTACCATGAGCAGAGACGTGGAAATAGTGCACCTAGCAACACACACCCAGACATTGTGTGGGTGTAGGTATGTGTCCAATTTTGATTTTCAATCTCATTGTATATAACCTAACTTATAATGTCTTTAGTAAACATTTGCTTTTCATCTTCTTTTGATGAGAAACATCCATTTACATTTAAATAATAGAAAATGAGGACATGAGACTTATTGAATTCTGTTTTAATAATTATATGCAAATACTGTCCTTATCAAGGACCAACAGAATTACCTATGCAACTTTACACTCGCTTGCACCTTTTCATGTGGATAATTTGTCTCCTCAGCAATATTGGAAGTGCCTGGAAGAGTAGAACTTCATCTTGTATTTCCTTGGATTGGCTGGTGTCAGTTATTGTTTGCCACCTGTGGCTACTGTGCAGGAAGAGTAAGAAAGATACAGCTCAGGGAATTGAAGACTCGCCCAACCTCATCCCTGCCTCTCCATCTTTGCTTTTACTGCTGTGACAGCTCCCGCCTGCCTTTGCATTCAATAGGTGAGCAGTAAACATCTGTTAGTTTTAACATCTTATAGGTGGCTAATCTCTAAGGTTTCTGGCCCCTCTCTCATGGGATGAACGGAAGCCCAAATGCAGCCAGGCAAGAACTATAAAAGGTAGGAGTGGTGGGCCCTTCATAGGTCTGGCCTATGTATGGGACCCCTCATTCCTCCTGTTCTTCTTCCCCTCTCTCTTCCCAACACCACCCTCAACTCCTCAGGCCCTGAGGCCTGTGCTTCCCTCCAGCATCCCCTCTGCCTTCAGAGGCTTGGCTTCAATGGGAAATGGGGAGACACAAGAATGGCCACGCTCTGCTTTTGAGGTACCGTCTCCTCAGAGATGTCGCTTCTTCTCACAGTCACTGAAAGCCACTCACTCGCACCCTCAGAGGAAAAAAGGAAACCCTTACCAGCTCTGACAACACATACCCAGTTACACACATTTGCAGGCCTTTTTTTACAGGCATATGCATGATAAGCTTTTTAATATATATATATTTTTTATTGATTTCAGAGAGGAAGAGAGAGAGAGAGAGAAAGAGAGAGAGAGGGAGAGAGAGAGAGAGGAGAGAAACATCAATGACGAGAGAGAACCATTGATTGGCTGCCTCCTGCAGGCCCCACAGTGGGGATGAAACTCCCAATCCAGGCATGTGCCCCTTCTGGGAATTGAACTGTGACCTCCTGGTTAATAGATCGCTGCTCAACCACTGAGCCATGCCAGCTGGGCTCATGATAAGCTTAAAAAAAAAAAATCCAAAACAACAAAATCTGAAAAGATAATATAGAAAAAATAGAATTTGGAGCTGATGCAAAAACTCTTAAGTGAGTGAGTGCGGGGGAGTAAGTAAATGAGAGGGGACTGGGCAGATGAACCATTAGCCAGCAAATGGATGTTATTGCTTCATATTTCATGAACCCATACATGGAGCTAAATTTACCAGCCTTAGCCAGTGTCCCCTAACAAATCTCTAGGGCAGTGGTCGGCAAACTCATTAGTCAACAGAGCCAAATATCAACAGTACAATGGTTGAAATTTCTTTTGAGAGCCAAATTTTTTAAACTTAAACTATATAGGTAGGTACATTGTTATTAACTTAATTAGGGTACTCCTAAGCTGGCCTTTGCTAAAAACGTCCTCAATCTGAGGGGTCAACCTCAGCGAACGTACCCCCACTTCTTCTAGCGCCACTTCTTCAAAATAGACTCGCCCAGGCCGAAAACCGACTTCTGCGCATGGGCCACAAAGTTTCAATTGCACTGCACGTGCGTGCCCGCACGTGGTATTTTGTGGAAGAGCCACACTCAAGGGGCCAAAGAGCCACATGTGGCTTGAGAGCCACGGTTTGCCGACCACTGCACTAGGGTGTTTCACGCTGGGTTGATCAGGGACAGTGGCACAAAGGCTGCTGTCACACAGCCTTCTTTTCGGATGCCCCAAGGTAGACAGGGACCAGGGCAGCTGCAGTTTTGCAGACAGTAAGGAGCTAGAAAGAATCATTCTCTCCCACCTGACCCTGCCTCCCAGGCAGCCATTCTCATACTCAAGTCAGGTTCTGCCTATCTCCTTTTTTTTCTTCCCATCCCCTTCAGTCCACATCATGAGCCATCTAAAGCTCGGCTTCTTATCTTTTGGAAGAAGGGAATCTCTTGCATCGGGAGGACTTTGTCCAGCATGAGCACTGGTGACATTCGCCCTCCCCCACCCCACCCAGCCACAAAAACCCAACATACCTCTGGGCTGGATTTCTGACCTCCCTCCCTCCCCTCTGCAGTGGAGAGGAAAAGGGCACATTCTGAGAAAAACAAGTATCAGGGGTGGATGGTGTGTTCTGAACTTTAAAATGTTAAATGACGGTGAAAATATTTTGGAAAAGAAACGATCCTCGAAATTGCGCTACATAGTGAGGCTAATGGAGCCCATATGTCGTCTACCAAAACTTAGAAAAACAAACTAAAAACAATACTTTAGCGCCTGCCAGACTGAAATGGGACCGACTCCTTAATATTCACTCAACCCAGAGTAAAATGCTTTAAAATGGTAATGGTTCCAAAGTGTAGCCGAGCTGGGTGGATAAACAACAGACCTCAAACACAGGGGGCTTATGTTCAGATCCCAGCTCTGGGTAAATCACTTAATCTCCTTCTCAATTTTTTCAGCTCTAAAATGGGGATGTTGGTATTTCACAAGGTGTTTACAAGGCATACTAAAGTGATTGTAAAGCACTTGACAAATGTTCAGTAACTGGTGCTTTTTTCATAACTTGGCTCTATCGCGCCCTTCATTATTCACTCAGTGGTGTGGAAATAAACAGAGACAAACCAAAGGAGCACAGAGGCTATTCATTCCGGGCTTGCTTTAGTAAGGGAGTCAGCCACCATCACTTGCATTGGGCAGGGACTCAAGCCAAGCAGAGGAGTGGGGAAGCTTTATAGGGGTAGGGATGGAGGGGTGGGTGTTGGAGGTATGCCCTGATTGGAGGTTGCTGGCCTGGGGAAGGTGGAGATGGGTTACCTAGAAGCTGGCATCTTATGTGGTTGATTTGAGAAGTATATTTGGTTTTCTCAGGTTAGTCCTGGACAGAAAGGGTACAGAGATCCTGAGTTGGAAGCCAAGTGGTTAGACTTCTTCAGCTGATGGTGGCAGAGGCTGTGGGTCAGAGTTCCGCTGTCATATGTGGGCTGGCCATTGTCTGCTTGGGTTTTTATTCTCTCACTAGAGGCCCGGTGCACGAAATTCATGCATGGGTAGGGTACCCAGGCCTGGCTGGCGATCAGAGCCGATCGGGGCCTTCCGGCTGCCGGCCGGGGCCGTCCTTCGTTCCATCCTGCCCCCTGGTGGTGGTGGTCAGCGCATGTCATAGCGAGTGGTCGAACTCCCGGTTGGTCGAATTCCCAAGGGGACAATTTGCGTATTAGCCGTTTATTATATAGGATTGAAAAATAAAAGTTGGGAGGAGTCCTGCCTAAGTAGCCTTGGGAGTAGCTTGTACCTTGTGTATCTTTGAGTCACTTTTAGAAGTAGCAAATTTGGAAGACAGATTGCTGAACCAACCATTTTTACTCTCCAAAATCAATGGACCTACCACTGGCCTAGCCATCAGGACACACCCCCCCTCCCCCACCGCCACTCCTCCACCCCCATTTCAGCTCCCTCATGAATAGGCTGAGAATTCCTATCTGTCTAGCCTGGCTCGTCCTTTGTTTCTGAGGATAAGGGGCTTAATATTTGTAAGAGAACCCGGTCAGGCAGGTATTTTGGAAGGCATGTTAGCAGGGTGAAAAGGAAGACAGTGGCATAAGCCTTTGAATTTCCACCTAGTGAACTGGAGTTTTGAAAATGTTTACTTTTTTGTTTTTAGAAGGAGCATTTGCTACAGCACGTGTAAGTGTAAAAACGTGTATAACCACTGCTTAAATATCCAGTAATGAGTCTGGAGTCTGAAAAGTCCTCTCCTTCATAAACACAGAGCCCAGACTACAACCAAGATAGGCCAGAAATCAGGTATACCTGTGAGAATAGGCAGAACTCACTGGCCTGGACACAGGTGCAGGGCTAAGGACATAAGACTTGGTGAATGTGCCAAGACCAAAGATAAGCCTACGGGGGAAAGGCAGATGGACTCTCGCCCCTATAAGCCAAGTCTCAGTAGATCCTGAGGGTCAGCTCAAGCTGGAGTGGGGCAAGCAACTGGCAGCTCATTAGAAGGGGCCAAAGAGACTGTGGGCAACAGGGAGACTCAGCAGCAGGGCCCCAGGCACCAATCCTGAATTCTGGAATTGTGGGTGATCTGAGGCAGTTAGGAACCAGAGCATACGACAGTCCTTCAACTCAAGGGGTCGTGGAAAAGTGGGAAAACCCGGTTTTCAGAGACACACCTGATAACCTAGCTCAGACATACTCAGTTCAGCCAAATGACTTGATGCTCATTTCTCCCTCACAGGGTTATGATGGGAATTAAATAAAATATGGCAGATGAAATACTCAGCACAGAGCCCACTACTAGAAATAAATCCAAGTCACTATTTAGTGTTATTGCTGTTATTGCTTTCTCTACTCATGAAATAGGGAGGGGGATGTAGAGAGGGAAGAATTTATATGATCCTCAGGGACATTTTGTCTAATGGATCAAGTCTAGAAATTCTTCAGTAAGGACCTGGGCACACATTCCCTCCAGACCTGCAGGCGCGTAGGGCAAGGGGGACTCACAGGGACATTCTGGTTGTTTGGCCTTCGGGCAAGGCTTTCTCATCTGGGGCAGCACCGCCCGCCCTGCACCACACCTGCATACGAAGCCTGTAAAATGAGTCGTCACTGCTTTCATCGCTTTGTCTCTGCGGGAGGAGGGAGCCAAAGGAGAGGTCACTTTCTTCTCTTAAGCCTTAAATCATAACATTAACAAACATCATACATTTTATTATTAAGAAGCAATTACACATACAGATTATGAATCACATCTTAATCCAATTGGCTCTACATTCCATAACACATTGGAAGCATACAGGAGGATTTTAAATATTTACCTTCAAATTTTCAATGTGATAAGGTAGTACCCTTCGGGAAAAAAGAAGGGAATTTCCTTCCTGATTTTTATGCCCTTTACTCAAATCTAGGAGAACATGCCCACACCTTTCGCTGCTATCTGTATTGGGTCCTGCGTCCCAGACTTGTTTACTTAGAGGTTTAAGCTCAACTCCACTCAGGTCCTGAACTAAAATAAGATGTAGGCAGCTAGTAATTGCTGTTTAGCCCCAGTGTATGAACTTCAAGCCCTAGGCACAGTTATACCAACTATAGTAATTATTTTTCACTTTTCCCCTGCCCAGAATTCCTCCTGCCTCTTCTCATAACAGTACCCTATTTTTTTTAGCGGGCATCAGGGATTGGCAGGGGTAAGGAGGGGTGAACAATGTACTCAGGATAGAACTCTTATCGTGCTGGGCTTCCCTCACATGGGGTGGGCACTGCTTTGAATCAGAAGACTTGTCAGACTCCAGATGTATTATTGGATATTTAAGCAGTGGCTGTACTGACCATCCCAGGAGATTCTGATTTAGTTGGAGCCAGGGTATCAGTATTTTTTTTAAAAAAAGTATTTATCCATCCTCTTTTTTCTATTCTTTTCTCTTTTTTTTTTTTAAAAAAAACATTTTTATTGATTTCAGAGAGGAAGGGAGAGAGAGAGAGAGAGAGATAGAAACATCAATGATGAGAGAGAATCATTAATTGGCTGCCTGCTGCACGCCCCACACCAGGGATCAAGCCAGCAACCCAGGCATGTGCCCTGGATCAAAATTGAACCCAGGACCCTTCAGTCCGCAGGCGGATACTCTATTCATTGAGCCAAGTCAGCTAGGGCTATTAATTTCTTTTAAAAATTAAATGTGTCAGGGTAACATTGGTTAATACCACTATACAAGTTTCAGGTGTACAACTTTATACTTTTAAAAGTTCCCCAGGTGGTCCCAGTGTGCAGACAGGGTTGAGATCCGATGCAGCAGGGCAGCAAGCGGAGAGCTCCTATCCCTCACCAGCTCCAGGGACTCTCTTTCCTACTGCGCATTCTCCAGCTTTCTAGCTCTTGAACTTCCGTCTGGTAGATCCATGTTATAATGTGGATGTTTGGGCTGTAAAGCGAATACAGAATTAATATTTTTAGATTGAAAAAACCCACCAGAGGTGGTGGATCATTTGTGACATTTTTATTAAACTTAAAAAGATTCTACAGTTTCCAAGCATGACACATCTGTGTTAACAGAAAGGTTATTCTACTGGTCTTGTGAGGAGAAAACTAGTGATGAGAAGCAGCTAAGGCAGTTTGGAGGCTGTTTCCAGGGTGCAGTGGGCATATTCTGATAAGACTCCTCTAAGAGGAGAGAGACATGTGGCCCAATGAGATGAAGGACACAAGCCTTGTAATTCTGTGAAAGGACATACTCTGCTCATTTTTGTGCTATCTGGATGCCAGAATTTTGATTCTGATACTCATGTAGGACTCATAGGGCCCAGATACTAGATGGACCATTATCTTTAAGACATGTTTTTAAAATTATTTAAATCAAGATTTTACAGGTAACAGACAAATGGGTTTGTCTGAAAAGACTGAGCCCACATACTGGGATCCAAAGGGCACTGGACCCTCACAGAGGTTCGTGTATAATAAACTATAACATGATACTTTCTGTGGAATATCATTCAATATCTCCCTGGCAGCAGTGGCAGCTGGAAATTACTGCTTAAACACTTCATGCGCACTGATGCATGGACTACCCAGCACAGTGCTCAAAGTATTTAATTCCATGTCCTGGAGTTAGCCTCCCACCTGCTTTTCAGGTCAGCGACAAAGACACCTGTTGTAACCCCAGTCAGAGTTCATAATAGCCAATGATTTCTGGCCAAGCTACAATTTTTATGGTGAAAGTTAAAGGTACTACTGTGACAGTTTTCCTCATTTCACTCATCCATTTCACAAGCAGTGACTGGGCAACTTCTCTGTGTGAGGCATTGTGTTAGGAACAGAGGACTCAAAGATAACTAATCCACAATGACAACAAATTGTGCCACAGACGATCTTAGAAGTATGAATAAAGTAGTGTGGAGAAACAAAGTTTTCCTAATAAATATAAGGGTTTTTGTTTTTGTTTTTTTAAAATAGGAGAAGTTGCCCTAACCGGTTTGGCTCAGTGGGTAGAGCATCGGCCTGCGGACTCAAGGTCCCGGGTTCGATTCCGGTCAAGGACATGTACCTTGGTTGCAGGCACATCCCCAGTGGGGAGTGTGCAGGAGGCAGCTGATCGATGTTTCTCTCTCATCGATGTTTCTAACTCTCTATCCTTCTCCCTTCCTCTCTGTAAAAAGTCAATAAAATGTGTTTTTTTTTTAAAAATAAAAATAAAATAAAATAGGAGAAGTCATGTTTGACTTAAAAAAATATATGGGCGTTTCCCTAAAAGAAAAGCAAAGAATAGTACTCCAGGCAGAAAGAATAGTGTGTACAACAGCATATGAGTAAAAAAGAGCATGGCAACTTTGGGAACAGTGAGAAATGCAGTATTGCTAGAACAATAGGTTCATGGCAATAGCAGGTTGTCTTTTGTGAGGGGCTTTTGTAAGCCTCTCTTGAGAGCTTAGATGTTAGCCTGTGAGTGCACAGAATAAAGTCATTCTTTCCAAGCATGCCATATTTTTTGTTTTAAATGAAAAGCTACCAGCTGAATGAGAAAAAGACTAGAAATGAGAGTCAGGAAAGGTAGCTCCAAGGCTCTTTCTAGAGCAGTGGTTCTCAAGCCAGGGAGATTTTTGCCGCCAGGGGATGTTTTCTTACTTCATGATGGGGATTCTATAGTGTGTAGAGACCAAGGATGCCGCTAACATCCTGCAATATTCAGGACACGCCCCCTCAACCCCAACAAAGAATTATCCAGCCCCAAATGACAATACAGTCAGCCTCGTTATCCGCTGGTTCTGTTTTACATCCATGGATTCAACCAACCGCAGATTAAAAAAAAATTTTTTTTTAAAGTTACATTCTAGCCCTAGCTGGTTTGGCTCAATGGATAGAGCGTTGGCCTGTGGATTGAAGGGTCCCAGGTTCAGTTCCAGTCCAGGGCACATGCCCAGGCTGTGGGCTCGGAGATTCTCTCTCATCATTGATGTTCCTATCTCCCTCTCCCTTCCTCTCTGAAATCAATAAAAATATATTTTTAAAAAATTACATTCTTGCTGACATGTGCTATGTAGCTAGGCCTATAATGGCTGTGTCTGTTCTGAACATGTACACATTTTTTTCCTTGTCATTACTCCCCAGACAATATAACAACTATCTACATAGCATTTATATTGTACTAGAGGCCTGATGCACGAAATTCGTGCAAGGGTCGCGGCTCTCGCAGCCCTGGCTTTGTCCGGAAGATCATCCGGACAGTCGTTCTGCTGTTGGGTCTAATTAGCATATTAGCTCTTTATTATATAGGATTAGGTACCATAAGTAATCTAGATATGGTTTAAAGTTTATGGGAGGGTGTGTATAGGTTATGTGAAAATATGGTGCTGCTTTATATAAGAAACTTAAATATGTGCAGATTTTTTATCCTTCTGGGGGAACCTGAAACCAGTATAGGAGGTATCTAAGAAAGAGTAGCACAGACTTCATGAGTGACTAGGTATGGGGGCTGGAAAAATGAAGGAGAGAAAGAGAATGTCAAGTATTCAGTTCACTATGTTTGGAAGAGTGTGATTTC
Organism: Myotis yumanensis; assembly: GCF_028538775.1. NCBI lineage: Eukaryota > Metazoa > Chordata > Mammalia > Chiroptera > Vespertilionidae > Myotis > Myotis yumanensis. Next base: position 189,687,155 of record NW_027223754.1, read on the forward strand.
CACAGATGGAAACAGGGTATTGTGGAAACAAAAAAAATAAAAATGCAGTTTGGAGGAAGAAAGAACAAGGGATCCTGTTCCAGGGTTTAGTGGACAGTCTCTGCTTTTGGTTGCTCAATGTCTGTCCCTTCTTTGTCTTTTCTTTAAGGAAAGGCACCTTGATTTTTTAAATATATATATTTTATTGACTTTCACAGAGAGGAAGGGAGAGGGATGGAGAATTAGAAACATTGATGAGACAGAAACATCAATCAGCTGCCTCCTGCACACCCCCTTCTGGGGATCTAGCCCGCAACCAAGGTACATGCCCTTGACCAGAATCGAACCCAGGACCCTTCAGTCCGCAGGCTGACACTCTATCTACTGAGCCAAACCGGTTAGGGCACCTTGATTTTTATTCAGATGTTCACCTTTCCTCTAAACCCCATGTTCTTCAGGGGCTGCTGACCCCATCCCTATCCCTGGAGGTGGGTCCTGATTGGATTAAACCAATCAGTTCATCCCATTCTTCTATCGTATTAATTTGGGTAGAGGCCAAGCAATGGTAACAAAGAAACCCACAAATAGTGCTTTAAATAAGATGGAAATTCACCTCTAACTCTCATGAGAGTCAGTGCTCAGGGATCCAGGGCCAGCGGGGAACTCTGTTCTACTTGCATTAGCGAACACAGACCACTTCCACGTCACTGCATCACCATCTCCTGAGGCACAGTCCTCACAGTGTTGAGTTTGGCTCAGCTCCAAGTCCACGTTCCAGGCAGCAGGAACTGTGAAGAGAGAGTTCACCGTTAGCCATTTTTTGTCTTTGAGAAGCCGATGGAGAAGTTTCACACACCACTTTGCCCTCCCATCCCACTGACCTGTACAGGACTCAGAAACTAGTGAGTGGCCATGTTCTCAGCTAACACTGGGCGGAAGTGGCACTTCTTGAGCTGAAAGGAAAAAGAAAGTGTAGAAACTGAGGGATAATTCAGTGTTTGATCCAGGACCATGAATTGATATAGGCCCATGAGATCGGAAAAATACACGAAAAGGACATTTTCTGGGAACTTCTGGGAAAGAAGTTGTAAAATTCACATAAACCTAAAAATAACTGACAGTGCCCTGATATTTTCCCTTAACCTTATTAGATTTCTTTCTCCAAACTGCATTTTTATTTTTTCAGTTTCCACAATGCCCTAGTTCCATCAGTGGAAATCACCATCACATTCTTCCCATCATAATGAACTGAATACTTGACATTTTCTTTCTTTCCATCGTTCCAGCCCCCCAAATCAGTCACTCATGCAGTCCTTGCTATCCTTTCTCAGGTACCTCCCTTTTTTTCTTCTTCCTGTTCCCCATGAATCTTACCACTGTCTTTACTGTGGCCGACAAGCCCTGCCAGGCCTGGTCTCTGCCTACCCCCCTGAGCTCTCTCCTGTCTCCCTCCCTCACTGTCCTCCATCCACATTGGCCTGGCACTTGAGTGGCCAAACTTGCTGCCCTCAGTGTTCACACTGGCTGTTCCCTCGGCCTGGAGCACTAGTGCCCCGGGTATTCAATGCTTTACCTTCCCTTCATTTGCCTCTGCTCTCATGTTACCGCCCCATCACTCTATCTAAATTTTAAATACTATCCACCATCATTCTCTATCTCCTTCCTCTGCCTCCCCCCACTTCATAGCAGTTATCACTAGCCTTTCATATTTGCTTCAGATCTTTTGAAAATAAAGAATATAGTTGAAGGCTCCTTTGTCCATCTTCCACAATATCGTTCCATTTTCCTCCTTTACCAGAGGAAACTATTGTCACCATTTTCCTCTCTCTGACTTCATGTATTCTTCTCATGTTTCTATAGATCTACTACATATAGGTATGTGCAAACAACAATTGCTTTTCCTGTTTAAGTCTTTTTGTACAGTTATCTATTATATTGCACGTATCTCTGCAACACACACACACATGCAAGCACACACACACATGCTTATATATATCCAATTCAGTCATTTTAATGGCTGTACTGTATTCTAAAAATTGAGTATACTTCAGTTTAGCCCCTTATTGATGATCATTCAGGTTTCCCCCCAAGTTACAGTTACTACTAACAACACAGCAAGACAATATTTGTGCTTGTGCTTTTGTACACGTGTGGAAGAGTTTCTTTGGGGTGTAAACCTGAAAGTAGACGTGTGGGTCATGTGATCTGCCAGATATTTTTCATTGCCCCCTAAGATCCACTCTTTCCTCCATTCTGCTCTGGTGGGGAAGCTAACCTATATGGACTGCATCAATGAATTTCCTTTCCCTCTGGCTTCTTCTTTTTTAAAAAAATATATTTTATTGATTTTTTACAGAGAGGAGGGGAGAGGGATAGAGAGTTAGAAACATCGATGATCGATCAGCTGCTTCCTGCACACTCCCTACTAGGGATGTGCCCACAACCAAGGTACATGCCCTTGACCGGAATCGAACCTGTGACCCTTCAGTCCACAGGCCGACGCTCTATCCACTGAGCCAAACTGATCAGGGCTCCCTTTGGCTTCTTATTGGATTAAGCCAGTGGGAGAAAAGGGGTGGGAGTGGGAGTGGGAGTGGAGAGTGAGATTAGGACATGTATGCTTTTGGCTCATATCCTTCTGGGTCTCAGAGGGCTGGCTGCATTCCTCTCTCTCCCTAAGGCTGCTGCTCCTTGGTTCTGTGAATCTGGTGACCACTCTTTGAATCCTTTCAGGGATAGCATGAAGTTCTCCAAGTTCCCCTGCCATGGTGACCCTCGTTGCTTTTTACATTTTCCACGAACCCTACCCGTGTTTTAAAAATAGTCGTTTTATTAAACTGTCCTCAATGACACAGGGTGAGAGTAACATTCTGTTTCTTGGAAGATGTGTGTGTGTGTGTGTGTGTGTGTGCGTGCGCATTTTCAACTTTACTAGATGCTCATCAATCAAACTAACCTTCCAGCCTCGATTTCTCCCAGGGGACTTGTTAATGAAATCTTAGATATTTGGTAACATTACTAAAATAAGACTTACTTTTCACCATCTGAAATCTCTTCTCCAGTCGGGTTAGCCTATTCACTGGTCCCTTGACATGGTCTTCCTTGAGTGGAATATCATTCTCCCCTCTATTTCCCCCTTTTCTTATTGTGATCATCTGAGCCCTCTCAAAACTCCCTATGAGGGAATCTTCCTTGCTTCCTGAAATCAAACTGATGAGGGAGCTAGTGCCTATGAACGCCTAGCACTTACTGTCCCCACCACTCAGTTGGCACTGTGTGTCTCAAAAATCTTTTGTGTGGTTATTGTCCACTATTAACTAGTTTTTCCTATGCATATGTCTATAATGTTTTCAACAATACTACACTTCTCTTAAATGTAACAGATTTTGAGCTCTATTTTTTAGTACTTACTCCTATTAAGAGGTGCTCAGTTAGTATTATTAGTGAATCGATAAATGAATTTCCTGCTTTCATATCAATCATCAGGAATGGCTATACCATGCACTCTGATGACCTGACATCCTCTCTGCAGTTGGAAATAGGTGTAATTTTTCTTTTCCTGCCAGTTCAATTCATTCCTAAGTCAAATGTGTCCTGTTACGTGGCCTGTGTGTGGCCTGTGTGTCTGAATTCTGAGAAGTATGCATTTTGGTAGTGAATGGGTTAATGCCTATGAATTTACTGTAGATTAAAACTGCGTTAAAATAAAAATATTTATATTCTCATTAGGAAGACTTTTCTTAGCAGTGAAAACAATGATACCCAACCAAGTGAGTTAATAGGGATCAAGGGCCTTCCATTCTCCACCCACTTCAATGTGAAAATCTGAGGTTCCTTTATCGACTTTGAAGTATCTGTTAACATCTGCAGACATCCTAAGGGAAATTGGCACGAAATAAATAGCTCCATGCTATTTTTAACTCCACTTGGGGTGGGGGTGGGTGGGGGAATCAAGGAGAAATTAGGTTTCACTATATGAAAACAGGAAGAGAAATTTTTTTAGGAGTCACCCTAAGCAAAAAGAAAAAATTATCCCCCAACCTCCTTCATGGCCACCCCAAATGCAATAATAACAACAACAATCACTTATCTCTAGCTAATATATACCCGGGGTACAAAATATCCTAGGTATCGTGGCCTTTAAAATATTATTTTTTCTTTAACATTGGGCTTTAAGCTTTTTTGTTGTTGTTTGTAATGAGTCTGTGAGAAGCACTTCAATTGCATTTGTAAGCAGTTACTCCCAGTAGTATGTCGATGCTAGAAGTGTGTTTTCAGTCAGGATGCATGAGACTGCAAGTAACAGAATGCCTGACCAAATGAGCTTAGCTCCTTGCTACTCAAAGTGTGGTCCTTGCCCAGTGATCCCACTTCTAGGATTATATCTCAAGAAACTAGAAGCACCAATCAGAAAGGATGTATGCACCCCTTTGTTCATAGCGGCACAATTTACAATAGCTAAGATTTGGCAACAGCCTAAGTGCCCATCAGCAGATGAGTGGATTAAAAAACTGTGATACATCTACACAATGGAATACTATGCTGCTGTAAAAAAGAAGTTCTTACCATTTGCAACAGCGTGGATGGAACTGGAGAGCATTATGCTACGCGAAATAAGCCAGTCAGAGAAAGATAAATATCACATAATCTCACTCATTTGTAGAATATAATGAACAACATAAACTGATGAACAAAAACAGATCCAGAGACAGAGAAGCATCGACCAGACCGTCAAACCTCAGAGGGAAGGTAGGGGAGGGTGGGGGCAAGGGGGAGAGGTCAACCAAAGGACTTGTATGCATACATGTAAGCCTAACCAATGGACACAGACACCAGGGGGGTGAGGGCATGAGTGAGGGGGTGGGGGGGGGCAATGGGAGAATAAGGACACATATGTAATACCTTAATCAATAAAGAAACACACACACACACACACACACACAAACACACAAAAACAAAAAACAACCACCACCACCACCACCAACAACAACAACAAAAAACACCAAAGTGTGGTCCTTGAATCAACAACAGGGGCATCACTTGGGAGTGTGATAGAAATGCAGAGTCGTACAGTGCGATTGAAACTTCGTGGCCCATACGCAGAAGTCGGTATTTTGTGGAAGAGCCGGTATTTTGTGGAAGAGACACACTCAAGGGGCCAAAGAGCCGCATGTGGCTCACGAGCCGCGGTTTGCCGAGCCGCAGTTTGCCGACCACTGACCTAGGTGCTTTCCAACTTTCTGCTTTGGCCTCAGATGTCGCCCTTCTTAGTAATATACTAGTAATCATTGCCACAGCTCCAAGCTTGCTTCAAGCATCACATCCTCATGCAAACTGTATTCAAAGCAGGAAAAGTAATCTCTCCTTGTGTTTCTTTTTATTTAAAGGAGAAAAATAATTCCTAGGATCCTCCTCCCCCCTCCACAACCTCCCCCCTTCACACCAAACCTCTCCTTTTTGTCTCGTAGGCCAGAACAGAACCATAGACTTGTCTTTAATCACTTTTAGTGGGCAAAGGGGTTTCAATAGTTGCACCTTATTGGCATTTTTAGCTACCTGTGATCAACCTCGGTCTGAAAATATTAAATGGAAAATTCCAGAAAGAAACAATTCATAAGTTTTAAATTAGGTGCCATTCTGAGTAACATGATGAAATCTCGCTCCATCTCTCTGTTCTGCCTTGGCTGTGAATCATCCCTTTGTCCAGTGTATTTACATTGAATTCTCTCCCCATCTATTAAATCACTTAGTAGCCTTCTGGTTATCAGATCAACTGTGCATTATTATGGTGTTGATGCTCAAGTCATCCTTGTTTTACTTAATAATGGCCCCACAGCTCAAGAGTAGTGAGGCTGGCAGTTAAGATATGCCAAAGAGAATTTGTGAAGTGCTTTCTCTCAGTGAAAAGGTGGAAGCTCTCATCTTAATAAGGCATGTTGTCATCTCACATCATCACAAGAAGAGTGAATACAGTACAATAAGGTATTTTGCACATGAGAAAGACCACATTCACATAACTCTTATCACAGCATATTGTTGTAATTGTCCTATTTTATTATTATTAGTTGTTGTTAATCTTTTATTGTGCTTAACATATATTAAACTTTATCATATGTATGTATGTATAGGGTAAAAAAAAGTATATAGAGTGTTTGGTACTATCTGTGGTTTCAGGTATCCACTGGAGGTCTTGGAACGTTTTCTCCCTTGTTCCCCCCAAGGGATAAGGGGGGACTACTGTAATATGTTGGCTTAAATCAATCATGATTCATCTGGGAATAGAAAGGGGCCTACCTAACCTGGATGCCTGAACCAAAATGGGGTTCTATTAACAGGAGGTATTAATCTCTATTGTGTACGTACTCCTCCAGAATATTATAAGGGGAAAATAGCATTAGTGAGGAGAAGCAAAATGAGTTAATGAAGGGATGGGGACATAAGGACAACGTTCTAAACATGCAGCTTCTTCTTATAAATATTGAGAACAGTTGGGTCAACAATGTCAAATCTGTGTCACATAAGTTTGACAAACAACGACTGGATCTGGTGATCAAAAAGTTCAAATAATCTTTATGGACAGTAGAGTGGTAGGCAAGGGTAGAAGGAAGATTACAGGATGTTAAAGAGGATGAATGGTGAGGAAATGAAAGTCGTCAATATAAACAATTTTAAAAGTTTGCAAGTGAAAGAGAGATATAGAGTGATGGTTAAGGAATACTTTCATCAAGGGAAGGTGTTTTTGTTCTCTCCCCCCTCCTCCCCATAGCACCTATCTGAGAATGTCAAGAGGAGAAGGAGTCAGTGGAAGAAAGAATGTTGTCAGCAAGGAGAGAGCTAAATTTTGTATCACGGGGAACATTGCTTGTCTCAGGAAAGGACTGGCAAGCTAATCTATTGAGGAGAAAAATGTGGAGTGGGTGTTAGGCGGATGGTCCTCAAAGTGTTGTCCCCAAGACCAGAAGGCCTGTTGGGAACTTTTAGATAAACCAATTTTCAGGCCACACCTCACACACCTACCAAATCAGAATCTCTGGGGATGGGACTTGGCCATAGGCTTGTTGACAAGCCCTGCAGGTGATTCTGATGCATGCTCAAGTTTGAGACACACCATGCCAGGGAATTGTTTATACAGCACCTACCTGTGTGCATGCCTCTGCAATTAAACTATTTGAGTTTTTCCTGTCAGAAAATGTTTCCTACTTTGCTCTTCATTGCTCACTCCAGCTAGGTACACCTGTGGGCTCAGGTACGTTCACACTCTGAGGCGCTTCTGGCCCTGAGGAGGGTGTCTAGAACTTCAGGTAGACTAGGAGGTCTTTTGTGTATCATCTTTGTTTCTATTCTGGCCAGACCGGTTACCCACACTTCTTTTTTTTCCTGCCTAGGCTCTTCTTGAGTTCATAGAAAAAAGTTTCATTAAGTTTCCTTAATGACTCTCCATTGCTAGACTGTGAAAGTTTGCACCCCTTAGCATGAAAGGCCTAGCCTTCTATGACCTCATCTCTGCTGCTATTTTTTAATGTTTTAATTTGAAAAAAAATTTTTTTCCAAAAAGGCAGGGAGAGGGAGAGAGAGAGAGAGAGACATCAATGATGAAAGAGAATCATCAATCGGCTGCCTCCTGCATGCCCCTCACTAGGGATTGAGCCCCAAACCCGGGCATGTGCCCTGACTAGAATTGCAACCATGACCTCCTGGTTCATGGGTCAACGCTCAACCACTGAACCATACCTTCCAGGCACTGTCCACTTCTTGAGCCTTCTACCATGCTACCATGAGGGGGGCCTCTTCTCTCTGGCAAGAAGTCTATGGACTGGAATAGAGAAAAATTCTTACAGAATTCTAGTCATAGAACTTTATTATCTAACTACTATTTGCCAGGAATTCTACTAGGAACTAGGATAAAAAGATGGTTTGCAAAAGAGTATAACATATTTTGGAAGAGACGGTCAAATAAACAAATGATTTAAATATAGTGAAGTTAAATGCTGTGACAAAGGTTTTTATGGGATGATATGGAAGCAAAGAAAGGATATTTAAGTCAGGGAAAGCCTCCTGGAGAAATTAGAACTTGCACTTCAGAACATAGTCTTGAAGAAAAAGAAGGAAGTAGCTGACAGAAAAAGGTAGAGGTATGTGCTTCTGACAAAAGGAACAGTTTAGGGAGCTTCTGGTCAAGATGGCGGTGTAGGCAAACACATTACTCGCTTCCTCCCACAACCACATCAAAATTACAACTAAACCACTGAACAACCATCATTCAGAACCACCTGAAATCTGGCTGAACCAAAGTCCTACAACTAGGAAATTAAAAAGAAAGCACATAGAGACTGGTGGGAGGTGTGGATGTGCCAACGGGCTGGTCTAACACCCACGTGTGGTGGTTTGTTTTTTTAAAAAATATATTTTTATTGATATCAGAGAAGAAGGGAGAGGGAGAGAGAGAGAGAAACATCAATGATGAGAGAGAATCATTGATCGGCTGCCTCCTGCATGACCCGGGCATGTGCCCTGACCGGGAATCAAACCATGAGTTGATGCTCAACGACTGAGCCAGGCCAGCCGGGCATGTGTTTTTTAATCAGGAGGGATATCTCGGCTGCAGAGGTCTGTGAGGAGCAAGAGGCCCCAGCCCCACACCAGACTCCCCAGCCCAAGGTTCCAGTGCTGGGAAGAGAAGTAACTTCTGGCTATAAAAACCAGCAGAGGGGATTGTGGCTGAGTAACAAGGAGGGTTGTTGGAGTCCCAAGCAGTTACTCTTAAAGGGCCAGCACAAGGACTTACTTGGACTCACTCCATCTGAGCTCCAGCTCTGGGGATCCAGGGACGTACAAGGAGGAACTAAATTGTCTGACATCAGGGCAAAAACTGGGGGCAGCTTTCTCCAGACAAAAGTACTGGCAGAGGTAACTGAACACAAGCATTGTGATACTATAACAGTTGATCTGGTAATCAAGACTGCTGCTAAGTGACTAATGAGGAGGGAATACATACAGTGTGGATACTGGGGACAAAGGTGGGACAGACCAGGACATGGGAAAATTTCATCACGTGACTCAGAATTGCATGAAATTTATTTTTAAAATAATTTTTAATATATATTTTTATTGATTTCAGAGAGGAAGGGAGAGGGAGAAAGAGAGAGATAGAAACATCAATGATGAGAGAGAATCATTCATTGGCCACCTCTTGCACACCCCCCACTAGGGATCGAGCCCGCAACCTGGGCCTGTGCCCTGACCCGGAATCAAACCATAACCTCCTGGTTCAAAGGTCCATCCTCAACCACTGAGCCACGCCAGCAGGGTAGAATTGTATGAAATTTAAAACTTGTGAATTGTTTATTTCTGTAATTTTTCATTTCATATTTTTAGACTGCTGTTGACCACAGATAACTGGAGCCACATATAAGGGAGGGCTACTGCATTTGGGAAACTCTTACAGGGCTGCATTAGCAAATATAGGTGCCCAAGTGGCCTAGCCCTCCTCAAGAGAAGGGAAAACTGACTCAAGCCTCCTGTCTTTTGCTGTCCCACACAAGTGGGAAAATTAAAACACGTATAAAGAAACCTTGTTAAAGTGGGAGGTAGGAAAGGCAAGAAGCCAAGGAGGGAGGCTAAGACTTGCAGTCTGGAGTTCTGTGTTCATTGTCTCCACTTACTCACACACTCCTCTGCAAGCTTCAGCTTCCACGTCTGTGAAATGGGATAATACCTACCTCCTTGGTGTGTTTTGATGATCAAACAACAGAGTGCTGTGAAAAAGCTTGGTAACCTATAAAGCCCTAGATGAGTACTCCTAATAGGACCACTGTCACACAAAATGTATGCAACCACATCAATCTAGAGAGTGTAATTTTGGCTGTGCTTGCATCACATTGCTTCCTGCTTTTCACCAGCCCTGCCATCATTAACAACTCCTGTATGTCAGCTGGCTTGCGTGCGGTTGAGAGTTGCTGGGGAGCATTGCTAGGGGAGAGGCAGTCTGGAGTCTTGTTCTTCCCTCACACCATAAACATTTAAACCAGTTAAAGCGGGGTTGGAGTGAAGAAGAGGGGGGCTGGGGACAAAAAGGAGTGGAAGAAATTTGTGCTAGCTCCCCAAATAACCATTCTAAATGTTGATATCAAGTCAGATCATGCCCTGCTATGGCCTTTTAACAATTCCCTTTAGCCTATGGGACAAAGCTCACACTTCTTGATCTGGCCCCTGCTTACCTCTCCAGGCTCTGCCATATACTACAGCCCAGCCACAACACACTCCTAGCCAAGCTGTCCTGCTCTCTTCTTGCCTGTGCAGTCCCTTCCCATGACTTTTCTCCTTAGACTTCCGATATGGGTTCAGATGCTATCTTCAGAGTGAATTCTGGTTTTTTTCTTCCCCAAAGTCAAGCATCAGTGAGCCAGTAGCACCATGGGCACTTTTCCGGACCAGGTGAGGATATGTAATGTGGTGTAGCAAATGAGAGCATTTGTTTTCAGACATGCTCTGGCTTTTAAGCCTAGATCAACCATTTACTTAAAAAATGTTTTTATTTATTTTTCAAACACGGTTTGAAAAAACCATTTCCCATTAGTTTCAGATGTACAGTACAGTGGTTAGATAACCATATACTGTACATGGTGATTCCCCCCAATATTTCTAGTACCAATCTGGAAACATACATAGTTATTACAATGCCACCCTTTTACAAGTCAAATTCACCCTTTTGCAAAGCAAATTTGATTTGCAAAAGAGTGAATTTGAAAACCTGTATTGCTGACCACACTTCCTATGCTATCCCCACATCCCTGTGACTATTTAGTAATTGTCAACGAGTATTTCTTAATCTCTTCACCTTTTTCACTTGGCCTCCCAATCCCCCTCACCTCTGGCAACCATCAGTCTGTTCTCGGTATCTATGAGATTGTTTCTATTTTGTGCATTTATTTTGCTATTCAGATTCCACATATAAGTGAAATCATATGGTACTTTGTCTTTGTCTGATTTATTTCACTTAGCATAATACCTTCTAGGACAAGCATGTCAAACTCACGGCCTGTGGGCTGCATGCCTCATTTGGCCCGTGTGAACCTTTGTGTTTGACTTGCTTGGTCTAGGTCTATCATGGTATGCGTGCAAATAGTAAGATTTCCTTCTTTTTAAAGCATATCCTTCTTCAGGCGAGGCATAAAAGGCACTGGGGTGGATTGTGAAGAGCATAGAGCCAGACAGCCTGGCTGTGAGACTTTGGACTGAACTTTGGGGGCCTCAGTATCTACATATGTAAAATGGGGATGATGATATTAGTACTCACCCCACAGGATGATCGTGAGGATAAAATGGCTGCATATACAGGGTTACAACTGTTCGTATGGAAAAAGAAGACAAATAATAACAAATAAATCATATAATAATTATATAAAAATTAATATGCAAGAATAACAACTGTAACCCTACTTTTGCCCACCCCTGTATAGAAACACTGCAAACAGTACCTGACACATATTTGTTAGCGCTTGTAATTAATCACACTGTTCCTTTTCTTGTGAAATGGGAATAATATTCACTAGAGAGAGCTGGTATGAGAATTACTCAAGATGAGCAGAAGTGCTTGGCTTAGAGAAGATCCATGATAAATATTTTACCTGCCCTTTTAGCTCTTGCCCTTTGTATCATAATTCTCTATTTAAAGGTATCTCCACCACTAAAAACTCTTAGCTCCTCTAGGGAAGAGAGATTCAGCTATCTTTGTCCTCAGGAGGTCACGGGAAAACTCAAAATGGCCTTAACTGCCTCTCAGTAAGATCCTAAAAGGCCACAACATAGGAATTTAATCCCTAAAAATTTGTATCTTTATAAATCTGTGTGCAAGTCATAGTTTGATGATTAGTTGTTGTTGTTTTTTTAAATTACGTGTTTTGAGTTTGTGCTTCTTGGTGTATATTTTTCCCGTGATTTCTCTCTCCTCTGTGTTTTCATCTCGGGCAGGGTTTTTCCCTCCCGGTACTAACAATTCCTTGCTGTGGGGACTGTCCTGGGATTGCAAGATGTGTAGCAACATTTCTTGCCTCTATCCATGAGATGCCAGCAGCATGTCCCACCCCTAGTTTTAACAACTTTGCTGAAAGTCTGGGAGAGGGGACACAATCTGACCCCACTTCTTCCACCTTTGAGACACACTCATTAGGGAATCTGCCTAAACATTTTCAGACAAAGAAAATTTTGGTAGGACTGATTTTTTTTTCTCTTTTATCTCCAAGGCAAAAATATGGCGCATATGCCTCCAAGTTGAACAGATTCTGACAATGGTGAAGGAAGAGGAATTTCTCCTCCCTGGTGGCAGTCTTCCTCTCAGAAATGGCCAGGGTGTGGCGAGGAGGAGGTTAGGACCATGTTTTATTTATCTGGACCTATGCCTCCAAAATAGCAATTGCATATTTCTTTCATTACATTTTGTGGGGAAACTGAAAGAATGCAGTGTTTTACAATTCAGATTAAAGCTACAAACACATCAAGCTGTCTGATTTTCTGGGAGTGAGAAGGGGGGAGGGGCTTTATTATGGCAGAGCTGCATACTAGCTTTTTAACATCAGAAAAACTTTACAGCATGAAAGAAAAATGTATATGTTGAGAAGGAACATGAATGCTAAAAAACACATTGTTACTATAAATCCCGAATCTGAGACACAGCTCACAATGCGGTTGTACTAATAGTGCAATTTTAAACCTATTTAAGCTGGGAAATTTGTTATCAGGTGACTCATACATGTGGGGAAATCCAGTTCATTTGTGCCAAAGATGAAATAAAGTGATTAGGTATTTAAATGTTGAGATTCTTTTCAGTCTTTTCAGTGAATGAATTGCAGTAACCTTGGATGGGGAGAAGTGTAAGAGGGTAGTTACTCATCAAGTTAAAAAATGTTAAAAGGCTCTCTGGATTCAAATAATAAAACCGTATATCTATAACACATTTATGTTTAAATAGCATAAGTACTTTTATTTATTTTTTGAAATATTCAAAAAGTTCAAGAAAAGTTAAGCAGAGTATCAAGAACTTTCTGCTCTTCACCATTTGCGAGTAAGTACAGATCTGATGCTCCATCATTCCCAGATGCTTTTTTGGTGTGATTTCCTATAAACAAGGACTCTCTCCTACAATCACAATTAAAATTAGAAAATTAACATTGACATATGACTGCTGTGTAATCCTCAGACTCTACTCAAGTTCTGTCCACTTCAATAACATGTTTTGTAGCAACAGGATCCACTTAGCATCACACCTTGTGTTCGGTATGTCTCTCTAGTCTCCCTCAGCCTGGAAGAAGCCTGGGAAAGTGGGCGTGGAGGAAGGGAGCCGGAACTTCAGCAGCCTTGATGGCACACTCATTCTCCCTTCATCCAGAAGTGGCTGGTCTCCTCCTCCCATCCAAGGCCAGTCCATCCTGCTGAGCTCCGGATCCTTTGGGAAGTCTCTTTTCTTTCCTCATTCATTATTAAATCACCCACTGTTATAAATACGACCATGTTCCTTTTAACTTTAAAAAGAAAGTAACCAATCAACCTTAACCAAGGCAACCCCCACTTCCTCCACCTCCAAATTCCAGCCACTCAGTTGCGTTCTTGCCTTTAACAACAAAGTTCTGGAAGAACAACAGGGAAACCTCCCTGTTTCCCATTAATCTCTCAATTCACTGCATTCTTGCTTTGATTCTCCTAACTCTTCTGAAATCACTTTGTCTAAAGCAGTGGTTCCCAAACTTATTTGGCCTGCCACCCCCTTTCCAGAAAAAATATTACTCAGCCCCTGGAAATTAATTTTTTTAAATTTTAATAGCAGTTACTCATCGCCCCCAAATGCACCTGTGGCCATCACCGCCCCCCTGGATCGCTGCAGCGCCCACCGGGGGGCGGTAGCGCCCACTTTGGGAATCACTGGTCTAAAGTTACCAATGACTATTTTGTTCACTTTAATCTCATAGCAATTTTCAAAGACCCAGTCATTCGAATCCTATATAATAAAAGGCTAATATGCAAATTGACCGAATGGCAGAATGACTAGTTACTATGATGCTCACTGACCACTAGGGGGCAGAAGCTTAATGCAGGAGCTGCCCCCTGGTGGTCAGTGCACTCCCACAGGGGGGGCACCATTCAGCCAGAAGCCAGGTTCATGGCAGTCGGACATCCCCCAAGGGCTCCTGTACTGCAAGAGGGTGCAGGCCAGGCTGAGGGACCTTCTGAGTGCATGAATTTTGTGCACCAGGCCTCTGGTTAAAAAATAATGGTCCTCATAGTATCTTAAATACTAAGGTGTCTAAAGTAGAATTAAGTTTCTTTCTATCTTCTTTCCCTTCGTTGCTTCTTTTCTCTAAATAAAAATTCCACCACACACCATACATATTATTCCCTAACTTGCTCTTCAATGAAACATATCAAGTCTATACTTCCAAATGAATACATATAAGTCTATATGATTACAATGGAATTTCAGTTCTCAAACTTAATTCGATCTGGAAGGCTGTTTGAAAACAGAATCATTTTTTCCCATTAGAAATAATGTAAATTGAATTAATCCATTCCAAACCCCCAAATGATTCCGTTTTAACCTTTCTTATATATGGTACATGTCTAATGTACTATTTAATCTATAAATAAACACTTTAAAAACAAAAAGTACATGACATTAAATGAAAATTTAACAAAAAGAATGTACAGTTAAAAATGAAAATTTAATAATGAGAAGCAACAAAAGCAAAAGAAAAGAAAAGAAAATATTCACAGCACAATTTCCTGAGATGTTAACAATGTGAGGTTTAGCAGTAAACTGACTCATACTCATGCATTCTCTCCTTTGTCACCTGAGAGGCATGTGACTGATAATACATGTATCAGCATGGAAGGGATGTCAGGTTGAGAAGTGAATTGCTCAAGATGGGACACGTTTGAGAATTGAGGTTTGACTGTATTTTTTAAAATATATTTTTATTGATTTCAGAGAGGGAGAGAGAGATAGAAACATCAATAACGAGAGAGAATCGTTGATCGGCTGCCTCCTGCACGCAACCTGGGCATGTGCCCTTGACTGGAATCAAACCTGGGACCCTTCAGTCTGCAGGCTGACGCTCTATCCACTGAGTCAAACCAGCTAGGGCTTGACTGTATTTTTAACAGCGTATAGAATTCCACAATAAAGACATACCATTGTTCATTCAACTATTCCTGTTGAAGAGCATTCAGGTTCTTTTGGTTAGGTTGAACCATACAAAATTGTCATATTTGCAGGCTTTCTTTGTTGTATTCATTTTTATTTTTTTTAAGAGAGAGAGAGAGAGAGGAGACCAAGATGGCGGCATAGGTAAACACCGGAGACTGCTGCCGCAAACAACCATTTCAAAAATACAACTAAAAGATGGAACGGACATCACCCAGAACCACAGGAAGGCTGGCTGAGGAGAGACTCTTCAACTAGAAGGAAAGACAACGCATACTGAGGCTCAGAGGAGGCGCAGTGTGGAAAATTTAAAGGTGCGGAGATGCGCGAGAAAGTGGGCTGGTGGCTGAGGGTGTGGTTGTTGTTTTCAATCAGGAGTGAGTCTCAGACTCTGAGCTCCAGATCTGGGCAAGTCTCTAGGGACTCAGACCCAGACAGGAGAAGCGGGATTATCCGGCATCAGTTGGAACCTGAGGGCAGCTTTCTCTCTGAGGTTTGCAGCGGTTGCCGGGGTTCTGAGAAGCAGAGCCTCTGGGAACGGAACTGAGAGCAGCCATAACTGCTCCCTCTGCCTGCCCTGCTGATCCCTTGTGACCCGCCCCGCCCAAGCCCTGCGCAGAGCCATTTGCCGGATCGCCTCGGGCAAAGGCTAGATTAGCACCTCCCCAGAGGACAGAAGTTTTCCACACAGCTGATTCTCACAGCCAGTCAGCCTGGTGGTCAAATCCCTCTAGTATTAACTACAATAATCAAGGCTTAACTAGAACAAGACTGTGCACAAAGACCACAAGGGGGTGCACCAAGAAAGCATAAAAAATGCGGAGACAAAAAAACATGACAGAAATGGAGGATATGGAGCTAAAAAACGCAATTTTGAGGGCTTGCAATAAACTTGAGGAGAGCCTCACGAAAACTAATGAGACCCTCGATGCTATGATAAAGAAACTAGAAATTAAGCATACACGGACTGAAATAAAGAATATTATACCCAATAGCAGACCAGAGGAGCGCAAGAATCAAGTCAAAGATTTGAAATGCGAAGAAGCAAAAAACACCCAACCAGAAAAGCAAAATGAAAAAAGAATCAAAAAATACGAAGATAGTGTAAGGAGCCTTTGGGACAGCTTCAAGCGCACTAATATCAGAATAATAGGGGTGCCAGAAGATGAGAGACAGCAAGATATTGAAAACCTATTTGAAGAAATAATGGCAGAAAACTTCCCCCACCTGGTGAAAGAAATGGACTTACAGGTCTAAGAAGCACAGAGTGAAAGGGCGAGGGCTATGCCCTCCATCTTGCCTGTATCCTCCATGTTGGGGCCACGTGCGGCCTTCTTCCCGGAAGCCCAGGCCTCTGCTGGCCACGCCTGGGATTTTAAACTAACCAATGACAATCAAGGGAAGTGCGCGCCATAGATATGACCACATCCTGTGTAATGGGTCACCAGCTCGCACCTGGCCAATCGGCGGGGGGCACAGCCCCCTCTCCCGCCCCTACTCCAACCCTCTATAAAACCCCTGGTTCGAGCAGACTGCTCTCTCTTTGCCACCTGCTGCTGCGTCAGTAAGGAAGGTAGAGGAGCTAAGCCCGGGCTTAAAATAAAAGACTCTTTGCTTTTGCATCGGACTGGCTGGCTCCCTGGTGGCTTCTTGGGAATCTTGAAATCTGGGCATAACACAGAGAACCCCAAACAAAAGGAATCCAAAGAGGACCATACCAAGACACATCATCATTAAAATGCCAAGAGCAAAAGACAAAGAGAGAATCTTAAAAGCAGCAAGAGAAAGAGACTCAATTACCTACAAGGGAATACCCATACGACTGTCAGCTGATTTCTCAACAGAAACTTTGCAGGCCAGAAGGGAGTGGCAAGAAATATTCAAAGTACTGAATACCAAGAACCTACAACCAAGATTACATTATCCAGCAAAGCTATCATTCAGAATTGAAGGTCAGATAAAGAGCTTCACAGATAAGGAAAAGCTAAAGGAGTTCATCACCACTAAACCAGTATTATACAAAATGCTGAAAGGTATCCTTTAAGAAGAGGAAGAAGAAAAAGGTAAAGATACAAATCGTGAACAACAAACATGCATCTATCAACAAGTGAATCTAAGAATCAAGTGAATAAATAATCTGATGTACAGAATGAACTGGTAATTATAATGAATCAGGGACATAGAAAGGGAATGGACTGACTATTCTTGGGGGGGGGGGGGAAGGGAATGGGAGATGCAGGAAGAGACTGGACAAAAATCGTGCACCTATGGATGAGGACAGTGGGTGGGGAGTGAGGGCAGAGGGTGGGGCGGGAACTGGGAGAAGGGGAGTTATGGGGAAAAAAAAGAGGAACAAATGTAATCTGAACAATAAAGATTTAATTAAGAAAGAGAGAGAGAGAGATTTGTTCCTCCACTTATTTATGTAGTTATTGGTTAATTCTTGTATGTGCCTTGATCAGGGATCAAACCCACAACCTTGGCGTATTGGAACAAGACTCTAGGCAACTGAACTACCCAGCCAGGGCTGTTGTGTTTATTTTCTATTACAAAAAGTATAAGAATAAATATCCATATACACATATCTCTGTAAACTTTTGTTTTTTGTGGATAGGAAGATGCAGGATTCTTTTTAAAAAGGGGTGTATGTTCTACTCATTGAAAGTAGATTGCCTTCCTAAAATACTGGTATAATGTATGGTCGCATCAATGACCTTTTGGGAAGTTATGCCACATACCCTTTTATCAGTGCTTCTCTTAGCAGACTTCTCCATAGTCCATTGGATATGTCATTACTGATCACACCTTCTCTTGTGCCACCACTGTAAACCAGTCTTGCACCTGCCTCTTTTTGGTCTCTTTCCCTAGCTTCTCTTCTGTTTTTTTCCTAGATGCTTGTATACCACATGGCTCTTCCCTAGCTCATTTTTTCCTAGTCACACTACATGCTCTGGTCTCCTGTTAGGTAAGTTTATGGTTTCAACTATAATCTCTATCTACCCTCAGCCCACCAGTGAGGTGGCCTAAAGGCGACTTCCCCTGAATTAGAATAGGGTTTCCCTTCCTGAAGACGTTTTCCTGTCATTGTCCAGAAAACTGTGGTAATTATTTTTCAAGCACACTATTCAATATTCTACAGTATGTCCCTTGGGTTGTGTGGTGGCCAAGCTCCACAATCATCATTGATAGCTGTGTTTTCCATTTTCCCCCTGAGTTCAAACTTTCATATAACAAATTTCCAGCTGGGTGTTTTTATAGGCACTGCCAATATGAAAGAACCATTGTTTAACTATTATCATCGTCACCCTCTCTTGAAATACTCCTTATGCATTTCTTAGTAAATGAGACTCCCATTCACTGGGGTCCATAATTCAGAAACTTCATTCTAGACTTCTCTCTCTCAATTCAAACCTAATAGGTCACCAAGTCCTGCTGCTGTGATTTCATATTCCTGAAATCCATTATTTCATTTCAGCCCCCAGTGCTGCTGTCCTGACCATCCCTTTCAGAGACTGAAAATAACTTCTCACTGGTCTTCCTACTTTTTCCTTTGCCTCCCTTCTATTATCCACACTGCTGCCAGAGAAATTATTTAATATGCAAACCAAGGAGAAAAACCTTTAATGTTCACATTGTTAAGAGGCTAAAATCTAAACATCTTAGCACAACTTTAAACAGCTCTTTATTATCCAATACCTACTTAATGATCTTTACTCATTTCCTGACACTCTCTAAAAGCAATCTATGCTTCAGCTATATGGGTCTACTTCCAAATCCCCAACATGCTGAGCGCTCTCCAACAATTCCATGCCTTTGCCATGCTATCCTTCTGCTTGGAATTCCTAGCCAGTCTTGTTGCCCTGAAAAACTCTTACTTATATTTCAAACCTCAGTTTTAGGGTTATTTTCCTTCTGTAAATTCTTCAGGCAGACTTAAACACTTTTTTTAAAATTTAAAATTTTTTAATTAAAAAGTTAAAAAAAATTATTTAAGTAATACGTTATCCTTGTACAAATGCTACTACAAAAAAGCAAAAGTTCCTCCATCACACCTGATGTCTTCTGAGACTCTCATATGCACAACAAATCTACCCTCTCTGTGGGTCTTTAAGAAATATACATGCAGGACAATACCGTTCTGTACCGTGCTTTTTTTCCATTGAATAGTACATCATGAACCCCTTCTGGTCCAGGCCATACAGCTCTGAGTCGTTGGATGGCTGAATGTCACTCACATTCAGTGTCCTGGGCATATTGTAACTTACTTTACCAACCCCTTTTATGATGGCACATTGGTTGATTTCTTGCTTTGCTATTTTAGGCAATGCTGAAATGAATGTCCTTTCATATATAATATAACTATCTTTTATATGTAAATGCAAACTGTACATAATGTACATATTTCCTTGCACTTCCACAAGTATGTCTGTAGGCTTGATTTGTTGGTGAAAGATAACGCCCAGCCCTCTCACCTTTCTCTATTTGACAAATTTCTGACAGTTTTACTTGTTAACCAAAAAATGACTTCAGTTTCAAAATATGGTGAATACATTCAGCCTATCTACACACACACACACACACACACACACACACACACACACACATACTAGTGTATCCATATGTATATTCAATGTAGTACATATTATTCAATATAACGTGAAGCAGACACTCTGTGAGGACTTGGTGAACCTCAGGACTGAAAGGATTTCTTGGCCCGCTGGCCTGGAAAGTGCGGTGGTCCCCTGCAGACCTCTCACCTTCATTATTTCCAAAATGTCTTCTGGATTGTTCTCCTTAATGGTGACTAAATAGAACAGCCCTCTTGGCGAAAGGAGATCTGGAACCAGTGGAAAGAACCTGTCCATGACTTCGTGACCATTTCTGCCACCAGCCCAAGCTGCTTCTATTCCATGACTTCCTACCTCTTCAGGCGGAGTCACTACATATGGGGGATTAAACACCAGAAGAACAACCTTCTCCTTCAGTCTTGGTAGCAAGCCTTTGACCAAATCGGTAATTACAGGATGCACATGGACTCTGTTACAGCGTGCTGTCTCCAGGGTACAAGCTGCTGCTTTGGGGTTGATGTCAGTGCACATGTACAGGGCCTGGAAACCTATCATGGAGGCTAGGAGTGTGGATACCACTCCAGGCCTGGATCCTACTTCCAGGCATAGCTCCACTCGCATGAGCTCGGCTGCTGCCGCCTCCAGAGCGTCCAGGAGCAGGAAGGTGTCCTCCGCGGGCGCCGGCACTTGAGTTCCTTGGTAGTATGGGTACACTCCTGCACTACAGAAATTTTAATTATTTGTTGTATTAATGTTTCCAAACTAGGTTGTAAGCCCTTGAGGGTAGGGACTATGATTAGTCTAATGTTTCATCCCCTGCATTTGACACAGTGACTGGCATTGATTATTTACTAGGTAATTGAATGAATGCAAAAACAAATTAGTTAGGTAGTGAGAAGAATAGTATCTAGGCTTGGGTTTAAGCTTAAGCTATAGATTGGCACTTAAGTACCTTTAAAAAATTGTAAAAGAATATATAATACATTAAAGGAAACTTAAGAACAGGATAGTAAATATATTATTTCACCATCCTAATGCCTATTTTAGTGCATTTACTTTCAGTCTTTGCTCAAATATGCGAGGTATAGATATATATTTATATATATGTGAGATATATAACATGTGTGTTTATATTTATATTTTACATAGCTGTAATTAAAATGTACATGTACTTTTACATGCTTTTAGATTTAGCTAACTATAAACATTTATAACACTGTTGCATTGTACTCCAAAGTATTATTTTTCAGCATTGTATGTCTCATTTCCTTACATAGGTTGATAGCCTAAAAAAACTTAGGCTGCCCTAACCAGTGTGGGTCAGTTGGTTGAGCGTTATCCTGTGCACCAAAAGGTCTTCGGTTTGATTCCTGGTCAGGGCCCATACCCAGGTTGTGGGTTCGATCCCCAGTGGGGGTGTGTACAGAAGGCAACCGATCAATGTTTCTCTCTCACATCAATGTTTCTCTCTCTCTCTCCTCGCTTCCCCTTCCTCTAAGATCAATAAAAACATATTTTAAAAAAGAAAAATCAAGTTTTACTGGGTTTTCTATTATAAATAGGAAGAGGTTCAGGTTTTGTGAAACATGAAATTGATACAGTTTTGAGGGATGTTTAAAAAAAAGAATACAAATTATCATACTTTTGCAAATAGGACAATGCAACCACTTTGTTAGGGTCCCTCCATGGAATCTGGAAAGGGCCTAGGAAAGTGAGAGGTCCTCCAGATTGTTTTATTGGCTTCACTGTTGACTATCTTCAATGATAAATAATTCTACAATAAACATTTTGAGCATGTAATTTTTGTCTTTCTTCTATTATTTCCCAAGAATCCAAGTTACTCTGACACAATTCATCTTAAGGGGGTTGAGAAAGAAAGGAAATGGTTATATAGTGAACAGTTTATTTATACATTATTTAATTTAATTTTTTTAAAATATATTTTATTGATTTTTTACAGAGAGGAAGGGAGAGGGATAGAGAGTTAGAAACATCGATCAGCTGCCTCCTGCACACCTTCCAGTGGGGATGTGCCCGAAACCCAGGTACATGCCCTTGACCGGAATCGAACCTGGGACCTTTCAGTCCGCAGGCCGAAGCTCTATCCACTGAGCCAAACCGGTTTCGGCAATACATTATTTAATTTAATCCCTCTTACAAGCCTGAAGAAGGCATTATCCCCATTTTACAGAGGAGAAAATTGAGGTGCAGTGCATTTATATATCATGCCCAAAGTCACACAGCTAGCAACTCGTAGCGTTGCATCCTCACTCATGCCTCCTTCCGAAGCTCATGCCTTCATCACTGACATCGTGGAGTCTCCACAGCCTCAGTTGCTTTACAGTAATACAGCCCCTAGGCCAGTGATGGCGAACCTATGACACACGTGTCAGAGGTGGCACGCGAACTCATTTTTTTGGTTGATTTTTCTTTGTTAAATGGCATTTAAACATATAAAATAAATATCAAAAATATACATCTTTGTTTTACTATGGTTGCAAATATAAAAAAATTTCTATATGTGACACTGCACCAGAGTTAAGTTAGGGTTTTTCAAAATGCTGACACCCCGAGCTCAAAAGGTTCGCCATCACTGCCCTAGGCTATTGCTGGAGGTCAGAATCCAAAACTTGCAGCGTATTGACATAGTTTTTGGAAGAAGAGAACAATGGTGGCTAGGCTTTCATAGGTAAAATTAGGTTAAAGTGATGTGGGTGCTTCTGTCTTTCAGTCTTACAGATACGGATTGCAGCAGACATTTCTTGGAAGGAGGAGAGTGAAGTCAGAATACCTGTTTTGGGTCCTGCTATTCGGTATTTGAGTGGCCTTGGCGAAGTCATTGAACTCCTCAGGTTCTCCTTTCCCTCATTTTTTGCAATAAGGATAGTAAGTAACAAAACCTGCCTCACCCCAGGGTAGTTGTAAGTGTCAGATACGATCATGTGTGTGTAAGCACTTGGTGAAATCCAATGTCCCTGAGTTACAAGTAACATTGCTGGAGAAGCTCCTCTTCCTCGCCCATGGGCCCCAGGGAAGGGCGTGTGACAGCTGGGCAGAGGGACCTGCTGGCTCCATGACAGCTGATGGAACTCCCGGCGCGCCCTCCTGGACTGAGCAGCCCCGCAATGCCAGGGGGTGTCTGGGTCGCTGCTCTTGAATGCCCCGTGCAGCGGCAGCAGCAGAGGCTGCGCCAAATAAGTCTGAGATTCTGGGGGATCCTCTCCTCCTCAAGCTGCGAACTGATCATCAAAACATTGTGTTATAATGATATAAACACGACTAGTAAAACCCCAAATACACTCGCGTCCAACTGTGTCCCTTTTGCTCTGTCTTAGGTGCTGACGCATTTATCTAGGCATTTTAGCTGCCAGTTTGGTAGAAATCTTTAGTTCTGGTCTGACTTAATTCTGGGGGAAGTCTGAAACCAGGAGAAAAATAAAAATCTCAGGTTGAGTTGTCGTTGGAACACCCTTCACCAGATCCACGTTTAACGCTGGTGTAAGTAGCACTGGCTTCTATTTTTTCTTAAAAAAAAAAAAATGCTTAAACCAATTTCCAACCCTGGAAGATTGAGCTCATCAGCCCCGTGTCGGGATCCGCGTGGCTCCCGGAGCGAGGACCTGCAGCTCAGCCGCCCCCGGCCCGCCGCGCCCCCAGGAGCCCGGCCCAGGTGGCGGCCGGCGTGGACCCGGAGCGGCACCTGGCCCGGCCGGTGGCAGCCGCACAAAGAGCGGCGCAGGCGGCGGCCCGGCCGAGCCGCAGAAAGTAGTCCCGACCACGCCGGCTCCTATGTTGTCCGACGTCGCTTCACACCCTCCGCGGGGAGAGCCGGGGCCGCCGGCCCGGGAAAGAATCCCATTGGAATGCGTCGCCGGACGGCCTTTCCGCTGCAGGTCTCTTGGGCTCGCCAGGCAGATCTCCCGGGGTCTCCACGCAGAGGCCGAGGGGGCGCCCCCATTTCCTTTCCCCACTGCCCTGGAGGCGGTGCCGGGGCAGGGTCCGGCCCCGCGCAGGGAGACCTTCGCGCAGCCCGTGTCGGCGGCGGCGGCGGCGGCGCGCGGCCCGTATCCCTGCGCCGCTGCGTGAGAGGAAGAGGCTGAATGAGGAACTGCGCGGGGGAAGCGGGGCGCCGGGGGAGGAGGCGGCGGGATGGGAGCAGACGCTGGCGTCGCGCGAGCCCGGACCAGCGCGGCGCGGTAGAGAGGGCGGCGGCGGCGGCGCGCGCGGAGCCCTGACGTGCCCCTTTCTTTCTTTCTCTCTCCGGAAAGCCGGGAAGCATGAGCGTGCAGACCCGCCGCTGCGGCGGCCGCCCCGGCTCCTCGCCTCCGCCTCTGCTGGCCGCCCCTCGCCGGTGAGAGGAGAGAACGCGAGAAGGGAAGATGGGGGCCGTGCTGAGGAGCCTCCTGGCCTGCAGCTTCTGTGTGCTCCTGAGAGGTGGGCAGAGTGGGGGACACGGGAAAGTTGGTGGGGTTCTGGGGGGGGGGGGAGGGGGCCTTGTTTTGTGTGTGTCTGGGGGGAGGGGAGGGAGGGGGAGAGGAGGAAAGGGGGACCGGGAGCGAGGAGAGGCCTGGTGGTGGGGAAGGAGGGAGAGGGGCCGGGAGCGGGGGCTGTGCGCTCCGCCCGGCCACGCTGCAGCCCCCGCCGGGGCTGCTGGACCTTCCCTGGGCACCGCGGAGCCCCGGCCCGGCTGCTGGGTGGAGGGAACCCCTGCAGCCCCGCGCTGTCGGCGTGGCTGAGGGTCGGCGCGTCTCCGTCTGCCTGGAGTCCTCAGGGAGGGAGGAGGGTCTGTGCATGTATTTTGGCTTTGGGAGTATTGGAGCCCAAGATGCTTTAAGGTGGGTCTCCTCCCGCGGAGCCCCCACTTTCCCGTGAACTTTTAGGGCCCCCTCTGACTATTTCTCCAGGCCTTGTTGCAGCTCCTCCGTGGCTTCCGTTGGGTATAGGATGATCCCGGGTGAGAGCGCAGTTGGAAAGGGGCTCCGAGGTTATAGGGCGAGCGGTTCGGCCCCGGGAGTCCCCTGGGCTTCAGCCCACAACGAACCGGGAACGCTGCCCCTGCACTCCCCGGTGTTCGCGACCGGCCGCTATTTTCGGAGCTTGCAAGTGTGCGGTGGGCACGCACCGGGAAAGTCATGCTGGTGCGGGAAGGAGCCTGGGTCCGGGACCTCAGTATCCCTTGCTGCGTGCGCTCCCCAGGGGACGGCGGGCCAGTTGGGTGACGAACCGAGCCGAGTCTGGATCCTTGGCTCTGAGAATCGCGTGCATTCGGTGGCTCTGTCACATATGCCGTGACTTTTATTTTGTGACAGTTCACTGGGTTAGACTGGCCGGGAAGATTTCCACGGCTCCTCTCGAACTTAGCAGTGTGGAGGGTGGTGATGCGTCTGATGCTCCTGAGCATTTACCAGCAGAGGAATCGAAGTCCTCATTGATGCGAGGGGCTCGTCGTAGCTTTGGGTATTGTCAAAATTCTCTCTCGTGTTCATGGCCATTTCGTTTCAGGCATGAGACCTCTTGAGTCAGTAGAGATTTTTAGCTGTTAATTTAAAAAAACAAAACAACACTAAACTTCTGTTAAACCTCCAGAACGGACTAAAGTTTAGAGAACACGATATAGTAACTAAACGATCTTGTGATATAAATGAGCCAGGTGTGCCCTTTCTGCGTGTATATATTTCGGATGAGTGTGAGTGACCTTTTTTCTCTATTTTTCTTTCCTTTTTTTTTTTTTTTTGGAGAAAATTCTTTTCTTTACTCTTCTGCAGGATTATTGTATTTATTTATATTTACTTATACTTTAGCGACTTATATTTAATAATTAGGACCCACTAAGCATATTCCAAACTGTTTCCACATGCAAACCCCAGAAAGATAATGCTCATTTAATTTTCTTGGCAGTGGATTTAATGTGGTGTTAGGTACCAGAGAGGTTTAATAAATGTGCTTATTTTAGTATAGTATACTCCCTGTTGAAAGGGGGTTTTGTTTTAATAAATGTGTTTATTTTAGTATAGTATGTTCTCTGTTGAAAGGGGGTTTTGCCATAGCTGTGAGAAACAATTATATTAGTCATCGCATATGTCTATATATTTTAAGACAGAAAGTTAATAATGTTAACAAATATGGGAGTCTGCTGATAAGTTAAAGGGGACATTTAAATCCATAAGCCAACATGCTTCTGGTTGCCCAATTGTATTTTTTGGAGGGGAAGGGTATGATGTTGATGCCATTTGTTTATTTTAACACCAAGTTTGAGCCTATCATTATTGGAATTAAGAGATGTTGCACTTGAAGTATTATTTTGAAGTATGGTAATATTGTAACAAGACCTAAGAATTAGTGGTTTAAATAGCCTCATTTCCACTAGCAAACAAAGTTTCCAGAAGTGGAGTTTTCATTTTAAATGTAGCATAATAATGGTATAAGGTGGTCTTTGAATTTAACAGTACTTGACTGTAAATACATATTATTTGAACTAAAACTATCTTTTGATGTGAAAGATTTTGATTCATAATTTAGATTCTTTTCATTATTTAATAATGTCATTCTCTGTTATAATAGTGATATTAGTTAACTTAGGCTCCAAGGAGAAAAATGTGATTAATTTGTTGCATTTAAAGTCATTTTTCTTCACAGAAGAGTTGAAGCTTTAACATTGGGAAGATGGGATGATGAGAGAATTGGGAGACCTTTTGTCCTGTAACCCTGTTATATTAGTAGCTGAAAGTCAGGAAATAATGCAGTTGTCTGTCATCTAGGCTGCGTTTCTGCCAATATCACTAGGGATGTAATGGAAAGAATTGGAGATTTCAATCCTAAAATCCTGGGTTTAAACTCCATATTTCACTTTGTATTTCTGGTCTAGTCAGTCAATTTTTCTGGCCCTCAGTTTCTTTACCTGTAAAATATAGATAGTAATATTGCTCTAATTTGCAGGTTTATTGGGTGTAATGAATGAAGTAATGAATGTGAAGTGACCTGCAAATGTTACTTTTTGTTAAAATTGTTGATTGTGGACATATCCTCAAATGCTGGGGATTTGAGATTTTATTTGTTTAAGATTCATGAATTCTTTTTTTTTTAAAATATATTTTATTGATTTTTTACAGAGAGGAAGGGAGAGAGATAGAGAGCCAGAAACATCGATGAGAGAGAAACATCGATCAGCTGCCTCCTGCACACTCCCCACTGGGGATGTGCCCGCAACCAAGGCACATGCCCTTGACCGGAATCGAACCCGGGACCCTCCAGTCCGCAGGCCGACGCTCTATCCACTGAGCCAAACCGGTTTCGGCAGATTCATGAATTCTTAAAGATAGAAGAGATATTGATCATTTTAGTCTAACAGCTTTATTTGCAAGTGGGGAAACTCAGATTCAGAGAGATTATACCTTGATCAATATCCTACAGCTAATTAATGGTAGAGCAGGGATTTATTGTTCATTCTTTCAGCAAATATGTATGTATAGAGCACCTGGTATATATCCAGCTCTGGTATATTGGTGAGCAAAATAGACATGGTTGCTGCTCTGATGTACCTCACAATCTAGGTTGTCATTTTTGCCATTCTCTTAGTTCCATCTAGGTACTGATTAGAAAATATTATATCTCTTATTTTCTAGAGGAAATATTTTTATAAGAATATATGTTTTGGATACCACTAGTGTGTATAATCTGTAAATACCATGTCCCAGTTTACTGTGAGGAGGAGAGGCTTTTGTTGTTTTATAAAAATTCTTTGCTACTTACCTTTGTTTTTTG
Organism: Myotis yumanensis; assembly: GCF_028538775.1. Taxonomy (NCBI): domain Eukaryota; kingdom Metazoa; phylum Chordata; class Mammalia; order Chiroptera; family Vespertilionidae; genus Myotis; species Myotis yumanensis. The sequence continues at coordinate 189,714,656 of NW_027223754.1, forward strand.
GTTACTTGTTTTGGTGGGGTTGTGGTAAATACTTTCAGGATAAGCCACTATTGTTTGTCATCTTACATTTTTATAAAAGTGATCCTTGGGCTCTGCTGGTGTGGCTCAGTGGTTGAGCATTGACTCATGAACCAAGAGGTCACCAGTTCAATTCCTGGTCAGGGTTGGGGGCTCGATCCCCAAAGTGGGGGGCATGCAGGAGGCAGCCATTCCATGATGTTTCTCTCTCATCAGTGTTTCTACCTTTCCTTCTCCCTCTCTAAAAACCAATAAAAACTTTTTTTTTAAAGTGACCTTTGGAAAGGTTTTTTAAATACTAGGTATGATGAAGTCTTGCGGAGGTAGAGTGAATTTTGTAGTGGGAATCTGGAGAATTAGGTTCTAAATTTGCCATTAGCTAGTTGTGTGACCTTGGATAAGTCACTTAATCTCTGTACACCTTATCTTCGTTAGGATAATGAATCCTTCTTTTGGAGATTCATTATTCATATGTACATATTAAGGGCTCAGGCATCCCCAGGTAGAAAGACCAGTTCTAACTTTGTTTAACCCACTATTCTCAAACTTGACAATACATTTTAACATGAATCTTTTTAACATTCTGCTGAACCTTTGTTCCAAGCAACTCAGGGAACCTTGAAGGGAAGGTTCAAGGGAACCTTCAAGCATTGGGTGATTCATGTGAATTGGTATTTGATGACAGTTCCATATACAGTAGTTGAATCTGATATTTTCATCACTACTTACTTTAAGGTTTGCTCATCTGGCTAAGGAATAATTTGGTTTTGAAATTTAAGGTTTCAGCTCAGTGTCATAACCAGCCTAAAAATGATTTCGCATGGTTCAATTTTTCTTTTCTTTCTTTCTTTTTTTTTGCTTTAATTGGAGGTTTTTCTATTTGTTGAACTGAAATACTGTTTTCATATAGTTACACATGCTTTGGCTATCAGAAATGACTCCTTTTTTGAATATAAAAAGATTCTGTGAAGTAGTATATAAATGGAAAATATTTTATGTGAACTTATAATTTGAACATATTGGATAAACAACACAGATTATGGTTCTGTTTAGGCCATGGGCAACTAATGAGAAAATTTATTTCCATCATGGAAATTTTATTGCAAATTTATATTTGGAGAAGATTATAAAGGAAAGCACTATAATAGAAAGGTATGGGTTTTGTTGACTAACCAAGTTCAAATCTACCACTTTATGTATCCTTGGGCAAGTTATTTAGCTTTCATTTCTTCTGTTAGATGGGAATACCTTACAAGGTGACTGGGAACTGATGAGATAATGTTTATAAATGGGTAGTACAGTGCACAGTCCATAGTAGACTTTGAATAATTGGTCACTATTATTAACATGGCTAAATTAAAAGAAATATTAATGCTCAGGAAAACATTTAAGTGCCAGACACTGTTTTAGGTACTCAATAGTTTTCGGTCAGTGGTTTTTAACCTTTTTGACTCTTCTGATATTTTCTATTTTGTTTTATATAAATAAGATGGCCACTATCTACTAGATTTATTTTACCTTCTAAAGGATTGCAACTTTAACATTGTTTTAGGTGATTATTATAAAAATGCTAGAGGAGAAATAGTTCATTTGATTGAGATACTTATTTACTTATTTAACTATGGGCAAAATAATTTTATGAAGACATTTTCTAATTGAGAAATTTTACTGTATTTTTTGTTTACAATGATTAAAATTGTTCAGTTGATGTACTTTTCCCTGTAGGATCGGTAAATGCTACACTGCATTTACCTGCATTGCACGTTTCACCATTCCTAGTATCTTCTGTAAAATGAGCCCAACATAATGAACAGACACTGCTCCATGTGAATAACTTTGAAACTTAATCAAATACATGGACTGGGCAATCTAAGAATAGGGAATTTGTCCTTGAAATTACTCATTTTAAATATAATTCATCATAAATACAATAAAAACAGTGTTACTTGATATTATTAGGATATGCTTTTGTTTCTCAAGCTTGTGTTATTCTCATAAAAGGTTCAAGAAACTCAGATGTGGGACTGGAAAATATTGAAATGTGCCTGGGTTCAATTTGATGAAAATTACTGATACTTCAATGCTGTGATTCTGTTAGCTGTAAGATGAGTTGCTAATTTTTGTTTCTGTGATACCTTGCTTGCAAGGGATAGGAAATCGTGGATGAGAAGTTCAGCCACATTTTCAGGCAAAAATAAAAAATTAAGTGCATTTTTAAGTTATTAGTTGACACTAGGCCTAAAGTTATTGATTAGATTCTTGGTAAAAATAAAAATGCAGAGGTGAATGTGGTCAGCAATGGTCATATTTTTCAAGAAAATAGTTACTCAGATACTGGAAAACTGTACCTTTATCAAATAATGTATGTTTGACCAGGAAGGCATTTTCTCTAATGGCCTTAGTTAGTCATCACTTGATCACTCCTGGGCCAAAGCCACATCAAGTAAAGGATTTAGGGATTGAAGTCTTTCTCATTATTGACCAGCTTTATGGGGGGTGTATTTGCCTATGTCCATCTATCAATTTAAAGACAGCATATTTTGCAAGTCTGGGAAAGCTAACAGCTGACCTTCATTAGCATGAACTCTTATCTACAAAATATATGGTATTTATTTGTAACAGTTTCTTGATTTATGCCAGTGAGGACAACAGCCCTTTGTGAGATAAAAGGTGTTTCAAGAGTAGAGTTTTTTCTTTCATATACCACAATGTACCAGAGCTTTTGCACATATTAGGTATTCTAAATTTTATATTTAAAGCAATATAAAAAGATGTGATTTTTCATGTTTATACAGTCTTATTTGGAGTTTCATTTTGTGTTTTATTAGACATGGTTAAATTATAAATTTGTAATTACTATAAAGTTTTTTTTAGCACAAATTAGGAAAAACTAATCATAATAGACATAAATCATATTTATAACTGAGGTTGAACTTGAAATGTGGGCTATGTAACATTTCCTACATAGGATTTAGGATTTAACTATTACATCGATAGTGTAATTAATGTGCTCAAGTACTTTTTTAACCCACTATTTAAAAAAAGATATTTCTTTTAATCCAGCGCCTTAGACCACTTGGCCACGCTACCTCACAAGATATTTCTTTTAATTATATTTCTTATAATTCATATACCATAAAGTTCATTTTAAAAGTATCCAGTTCAGTGGTTTTTAGTATATTTACAAGTTTGTACAACCATCACCACTATCTAATTCTAGAACATTTTCATCACCTGAAGAAGAAGCCCCATGCCCCTTAGCAGTCATTTCCCATTCCCCCTCCCCCCAGTCTCTGGAAACCACTAATCTATTTTCTATCTCTATGGATTTGCCTATTGTGAACATTTCATATGAATGGGATCATACCGTATGTGGCCTTTTGTATCTGGCTTCTTTCTCTTGCATAATGTTTTCGAGGTTCATCCATGTGGTAGCATTATCAATATTTCAAAAATTCACTTTTATGGCTGAATAATATTCCATTGTATGGACATATGGAGTACTTTTGAATGAGTGTGGGTTTGATCATTGGAATTTTTATCTTGAGAAATTATTTCTGAAATCTGTTTTTGAAGTTAAAGAAATAGTCTTAAAGAAATCTATGTTCCTATTTTTTTTTTTTTTCTGGAGAAACACTGAGTAGGTCACCAGCATATTATTTCTGTGTATTGACTTATGAATAGCCTTGTCCCAGTTAAACCTTTTTACCAAATTCATATCTAGGACAGAAGGGATATTAGAAATTACCTGGCCCAACCTCTTCATTTTATGAATTAGAAAGATGAATGACTAACCTAAGGCCAGATTGCTGGTCTGGACAGTAATTTTACATTGCAGTGCTTTTTGTATGTACCTAATTTTATCTGGGCCTTATGGTTTTGAAAATGATACCAATCACCTTTGAAAGAGGAAAATAATTGTTAGCGTAATTTTGTAGTTTGCAAATGGGTGGTTTGTCATTATGGTTAAATAAAAACAATTCTGGATTTAGATAAGGAGAGACATTTATTCAATAGGGAAAATTATTATTACAATAGGGAAAATTTCTAATAGCCAGATTTGCAGGGATCTCAAAATCAAACACAGAAAGACTTCTTTTATAGAGAATGGCTAAAAGGAATTTTGTAGGCATGTGGGCCAAGTGGGTGGGGGTGAGCAGATTGCATGATAAATGGAATTTTTTATTTCCTGCAGTCAGCTGATGCTTGGAATGAACTGTTAAGGGAAAAAGTTCTATGTGTACTTACTTAAATTTAGAGCAAGCCAAAGTTTAGGGGATTGTGGGAAAGGAGAAAAGCTTGACTAAAGTTTGGTCAAGTCAAGTCAATGGATAAGTAATGGGCAGTTGTGAGCACTTGGTCAGGCTTCCTGTTGTTTAAAACAAAATTTGTCATTATTAGGGATATGTTTTAGTTAGTTCAAGCTGCTATAAACAAAAATAGTATAGACTGGGTGGCTTACAAAGAACAGAAACTTATTTTTTATGTGTGGACGCAGGAAGTCCAAGGTCAGGGTGCCAGAATAGTCATGTTCTGGTGAGGATCTACTTCTTTGTTACAGACTGCTGACCTCTCTATGTTCTCACAAGGTGGAGAGCAGAGAGAGGAAGTAAGCTCTTTCTTGAATCTTATACTAATTCCATTCACGAGACTCCACCCTCATGACTTGATCTAATCCTAATTACCTCCTGAAGCTCCCACCTCCTAATCCTATCACATGAGAGGATGTAGGATTTCAACATATATATTGGGAGTGGGGGCCACAAATATTTAGTCCACAATGGGATAAAATAAGAGTCATTGTGAAGTTGGTCTCATTAGATTTGGCCTGGTTATTTATGTAGGTTAGGCCTTTTACATTTGCTTTGCTGGAAGTTTTTATAAGGAATCTTGGATTGGACTTTCATAAAAGCCTATTGAGTCCAGGAAGCCAAGCTAAAAAATCACCATCATGTTTCATTTGCAGTATTTATAGATTTGGGTGAATTTCTTAAGTTCTCAAAGTATCTTAGTATTTTAGGATTCCTGAGCCTGCCTAGAAGTGACCTTGCTTACTTCACCTGTAAGGCTGGAAACTCTGTAAGCAGGTATCAGTCCAGTTTTCCTATGAGGACTGCAAGTAAGCATTGACTTGGTAAAGTCAACCATAGTGCCCTAAAAGTGTCTGATCATATTTGATTAAATGAGCACCACTTTCAAATATGGCATTCCAGTCAAAGCCTTGGATGTATAACCAGTGTTTCCAACGAGGAGGACAGACTCTTCCTGATCCTGTGCAAATAATTATATTGGCCTGAAAATATGAATACTCAATAAGAATCTTTGAATTATGGAGGTGTCAGGCAGGGAGAAAAAGGTAAATGTTTCATTTTTGTTTACAAAGGGATAGTTTGCTTAAATTGTTAATAAGTTATAGGTAGCTTAAAGAGACAGGAATTCCTTATATCCAAAAAACAGGACATTAAAGCATCAGCAATATTTTAACAAAGCCCATAATAATCCTTCATCAGTTTATTCAGTCCTATGTAATTAATTCTTGTTCTGCTAGATCTTGGGTTAGCAGTTTCCTGAATCCATCTGTTTATCCACTAGCTTTTGGGAAATCCTGACTCAGTCCACTGATACAGCCTCAAAGTTATTTAAGTGATGCCATCAGAGGCTTGTGCCCAAGAGTACCTGGTACAGTCATTTTTCAACAGTCCTTTTTTTTTATAGTTGAAGACAAATACTCTGGCCTATAGCTCATGTGTAAGCACTTTCAGGGAATCATTGGAATAAACCAAAAAACTATCTGTAGATTACAAAAGACTTAAAAAATGATGGTGATTAACTTATTACTGATACTTTTAAAAGTGAAAGATCTGATGAGAATTTTTAATAAAAAAGATAATGCAATTGCCCGGCCAGCATGGCTCAGTGGTTGAGTGTTGACCTATGAACCAGGAGGTCACAGTTCAATTCCCAGTAAGGGCACATACCCAGGTTGTGGGCTTGTACAGGAGGCAGCAGATCAATGATGCTCTCTCATCATTGATGTTTCTGTCTCTCCCTTCCTCTCTGAAAAAAAAAATGCAGTTGGCAATGAAGTTTGTTTTTGTGACATACAAACCAAAATCAAGTCAATCCAAAGCAGTTTTTTTTTATTTTTATATTTTTTATATATTACAATGTCTCTCATTAGAGGTTGAAAGCATTAAGTTATTTTTTAAAATATATTTTTATTGATTTTAGAAAGGAGAAGGAGCGAGAGACAGAAACATCAATGATGAGAGAGAATCATCGATCGGCTGCCTCCTGCACACTCCCTACTGGGGATTGAGCCCGAAACCTGGGCACGGGCCCTTGACTGGACTCGAACCTGGGACCCTTCAGTCCGCAGGCTCTATGTACTGAGCCAAACCAGCCAGGGCCAAAGCAGTTTTAGACAAAATATAATTATTAACATTCTTTTAAAGAAGAGTAAGTCTGTGTCCTAAACATTTGTGTAATAAAAGTCCATAAGGTAAGTGATGTGAATCCCCAGTTAGCTATCTAGAGTATGCTGTATTCAAATTAAAGAAGTCAAGTTGTGACCAACTTGACATAAATATGTTATTAATATAAAATATAAAAAGTATAACTGAAATTATGACTTGTGATACTATACTGTTGTTTAATATTAGGCAAAGCAGCCCTGGGACTCTTAATAAATAGAAACATCATGGACAGTGAGAGTACTAATTAATTTCTGGGAACAATATACAATTTCTGAAATAATCATATTAACATTTTACCCATACAGATTTAACCTTGGGGAGGGTAATCTCTTTTGTTTTGACAATGCTTCGCATGCAAATCATGACATTGATCAAATAAACCTAATTATTTTTAACACCTCTCTTTTACCAGGTGAAAGAATAAATTCTTGTGAACCTCAAGGGACCATTTGATTTTGAAAAGACAGAATGTAAAAAATCAAGAGGTTTGAAAAATTGATTAAATAGGTCATGAGAAAAAATACATGACTACCTATTTAACCAAAGTGCCAAAAATCTTTTTTATAAGTTTACATAGGGGGGGAACATGATGGTAAAGAACCTTAGCTCTTTCAAAATTGAGAAGACTTTGTTTATATAAGTACAGTCATGCTCTGCTTAATGTAATGATTAACATTATATTACAATTTGGTGGGGATATGTTCTGCGAAATGCATCATTAGGTGCTTATGTCATTGTGCAAACGTCATAGAGTATACTTACATAAACCTAGATAGGATAGCCTACTACACACCTAGGCTAAATGGGATACAGAACCCAGCAGTTTTCAACTGGTGTGCTGTAAGAATTTTTAAAAAATGTTTTGATTGAATTTTTTAGAGAGAGAGGAAGGGGGGGAGAGAGAAAGAGAGAGAGAGAGAGAGAAATATCGATTGGCTGCCTCCTGTATGTACCCCGACTATCTGGGATCGAGCTGGAAATCTGGGTATGTGCCCTGACAGGAAATTGAACCCGTGACCTTGGGGTTCATGGGACAACACTCAGCCAACTGCGCCACAATGGCCAGGGCCTGCAAGAATTTTTAAAACATTCAATACCTGACTATTTTAGTCAGAGGCACTGACCTCTTTTCTCTTAGATTGTCAAATAAAAAAATGACAACAGCCAATACAACAATAGCCGTCCAGAATGAATGAATCAAAATTATACCTTTTAAAAATCAGATTGGCAAAAAATACAATTTGATGTGCTGCAGAATTTTGGTAATGAGTTTATGTGTGCCATGAGATGAAAAAGGTTGAATGTCACTGGTATAGATAGTCTTTTGCTCCTAGCCTATAAGCCTATCTATACAGCAAGTTTCTGTGTAAAACAACATGAGATTAAATCAAGTGCAAGAGGAAATGATGCAATCAAGACATGTGGTAAATATGTATGAGGCTGCTGCTGGTGTAACAGCATACTGTTTTGTAGCAAATTTTTTAATACGTAGATGGAGTACAGTCTAAAATAATGATAAATGGTTCAGTCCCAGGTTTCGGTACATACACAAAAAAGATAAGTATAGTATGGTAAATTCACCAGCCATTTATTATTATTATTATTATTATGTAGTGTTATGTGTTATACATAATTTTATGTGGTATGCTTTTATATGACTAGCAGTGCAGTAGATTTGTTTATACCAGCATTACCACAAACATGTAAGTAATGCATTGTACCATAATGCTATGACAGCTATGATGTCACTAGGTGATAGTTTTTCAGCTCCATTATAATCATACTAGAGGCCTGGTGCATGAGTAGGGTCCCTAGGCCTGGCCAGCGATCAGGGCTGATCTGTAGGGTGACCGGCGGGGCGATCGGGGGGCCCCTGCTGGCACCTGCTTTGGCTGGCCTGGCGCTGCCCACTCGCTGGCTGGTCCTGCCCCTTGAGTGTCCCGCCACCGCTGCTGGTTGCCTCCCTCTGCAGGTGACCAGTGGGGCGATCAGGGGGGCCCCCGCTGGCACCTGCCTTGGCTGGCCTGGGGCCTGCGGGCTGGGGGCAGCTCCTGCATTGAGCATCTGCTTCCTGGTGGTCAGTGCGTGTCATAGCGACCGGTCGTTCTGCCGTTCGGTCGATTTGCATATTAGGCTTTTATTATATAGGATGGGACCACTGTCATAGACAGTGTGTTGTTGAACAAAACTTTGTTATGCTGTGCATTACTGTAATCAGACATGACAAAGTCAACATTAAGCACAGGAAATTCTGATAACACAAAGAATCTTCGCCTTCTAGGGAGATTACTTAGAAAACCTTTTATAAACTTTATTAAGAGCAGACCAATAACCCAAGAAAATTTTGCCATTTTAATAGAAAACCAAATTTTAGCTTTGCATTAGTTTAATATTTGATACTCAAGTGCTTTTTGAAAACCTTACAAATAAGCTCATGAAATCTTAGCTGGCTGTTACCACAACAAACAAAATTCCTTTTTCATGAACTCTTTATAAGTTTCTATATCCATTCAGGTTTTGTTCTACATTTTTCTCTTTCTCATTCTGAAGGAATTAGTCATTTTTACTTTAGGGCTGTTTTCTTCTTCCTTATTTCTTTTATTTTAAAATATTTTTTTTATTGATTTCAGAGAGGGGAAGGGCGAGGGAGAGAGAGAGAGAAACATCAATGATGAGAGAGAATCATTGATCAGCTGCCTCCTGCATGCCCCCTTACTGGGGATTGAGCCCACAACCCAGGCATATGCCCTGACCGGAATTGAATCATAACACTGAACCACTGAGCAACACCGGCCGGACTCTTTTTCCTTACTAAAAACACATCCTAATACTTTGCATACAGTGTTCTTTTCTGTCACTATTTCTCTTAGTAGTCTCATTAGCATAAAATTACACTTTAAAATTATAGTACCTACTATTTTCAGAGAAAACTATGAGGTGAATAATTGTGAACTGTCTGTGATATGCCTAAAATAGACTGACAGAGCTTATGAGTATAGATCTTACAACTTTTTATAGCCATATACTTTGTGATAGTACAACTTCTTAATGTAGCAAAAATGAGTATGTTCATGAAATAGACTCAGGTATATAAAGCTTTTGGTACCATAAAAATAAGAGGCAAAAAACAACCAACCAACCAACTGTATAAAATAGGAATGCTTCTATATTTCACTGTTCTCTCTTACTTTGAAGTGACATAGGTATTTAGTGAATATCCATGAATCACCTTAGCATAAGTGTAAAGTTTTAAGTTATTATAAGATTTTGGAAGCTATCTTCAAGTTTGCTTATTATAAAACATAATAACTGTTGAAATAAAGTTTGTCAGAATAATAATTAACTTGGCTAGCTACAAATGTAGATGAAATGCTAAGTTTACTCTATCAAAAATTTGTAAAAGTTTAGGAAGAACATATTCAAGTAGAATAAAAATATATGCTTGTGTTATACTTAATGCTGATAACTCAAAAGACAGCTGTTTTTATTAAACCAGCAATATTTAACTAGTCTTATTTGCCAAAGATTTGTTTAAATGTTAACAGATTCTTAAAACATTTGGGTTAGTTTCTGTAAAAATACCTTTGAAAGTATAAGAAGTTTAATTTCCAAAAATCCTAGGAATATTTAATTTATATGAGGTCCCATTTATCTTCAAGTATATCAGAATAGGACTCATTTAAGGGATTTTGTAATCTAAAATTATAATTGGTAATACTGTCTGGAGGTAGGGAAATATTTTATATACATAATATATGTACACATAACATGAAGACATATAGACACAGGTAGAGAGCTTATAACTTCAGTTTGAAATTTACAACTCACTGGTGATATAAAAGAGCTAGTTCTTGTCCTTTCTTTACCTTTACATTTTTTAAAAGCATAATTGTGTTTCCTGCTAAGTCAATATGAGGGCTGAAGTGCCCTCAACAATATTTGTGGAGGAGACCTTTAAGATTTTTTTTGCTCTGATGTGTAGTCTTATGAAGGTTGTGGACTAAATGTTGGGTGAGGGAACGAAGAGAGACCAAGGGCTGTCTGGGTGTTTCTAAAGCTCATCTGAATGGTTAACAGATTCAGCCTGTTTCCAATTAGGTTTTTTAACTTCAGGTCCTTGATCCCCTCATGAGTTCCTAGTGGGGAAAAGGGAACCTTAAAGCTCGAATGACTACAAGGAGATAAGGGGTTGGAATGGGAAGAGGAAGGTCTGACAGGTGGATAGAGGGATGGTGGAGACTGGAGTATTAAAGGAGGATAGATTAAGAGAGCTAAAGGCAAGGCAGAGGGTGGTAAAAAGGAGGAAAGAAGAGCAGAGGGTGATGGGAAAGGAGAGATTTTAGGTGAGCCAGTTCGGGGAGCTCCTAAATTTCCCCAAGGAGGATATTGATGTTCTAAATTATCTTCAGGAAAATTTTGCTATTTTTGAAGTTTTTGAACTTGAAGTAGTTTTGTATGGTGAAGTGTGCAGTCAGTGGAAGAAGAGGGAAGGTTCCCTGTAGAGGGCCCCCGGGAAAGGCACATGGGCATTTTTCCTTAATAATTGTCAGCTGAACCCAAGGCGACAGGCAGAGCCCTGTCTTGGATACACATCTTACCAAAAAGGCAGAAGTGTTCTCAGCATTGACTTTCATCTTTGCTCAGGTGTCCGGGGAGTGGGTTTTGATACGTAAATCCAGTCTAGCACCAGGAATGAATAGGACTCATGCCCACCCACCTCCTTTATCTTGAGTTCTGGTGAAACCTCCTGGTATTTGGGGTATAAAATAAACACGCTGCTTCGGTGCTGGGTCCCTGTCTCTCCCTCAGAAGAGGATGGCGGGTCCCACCCGGTCCCAGCCTTTTCCTTCCATCTTTGTGTCTTGTCTCTTTATTTCATTTCTCAATCCCCAGCCCCCCTACTCAAAGAACCGGATCACTCTCTTTCCCTGCTGGATGCGGAAAAGAGAGACCCTGCTATAGATCCCAATAGGATGAGAGTTACCTATGGGATTAGAAATTTAAATCAGACATAGGGATTTACTAGGTGTACGGGTTGTAATGTGGATTTTGTAATCAAAGAAAACACGATAATTTCAAGAGAAACATCAAAAGGGCTTTATTCAAAGTAATGTCCATCGCTAGCTACACATTTCCCCATCATTCAGGTAATTTGTGGATACCATTCCAATAGAACTTTTCTTGTTTTGAGGCAAACCATTCAGAGACCCAATTTTCCATTTCTTCGTACATTTTGAAGTGCTGCTCAGAAAGTGCGTGCGCCATGGATCAGAACAAGTGGTAATCTGAAGGAGCAAGGCTGGTGAATATGGTGGGTGGGTTAATACTTCCCAGGCAAGATCTTCTAACGTGTCTTTAACTGGTTTTGAAGTATGTGATGGTGCGTCATCATGAAACAAAATTACTTTTCTGTGTCTTCTAGAACATTCTGATCGTTTCATGATCAAAGCGTGGTTCAAATTGATTATTTGTTGTCAGTAGCAATCAGTATTAACGGTTTCACCTGGTTTTAGAAGCTCATAATACACCACACCTTCCTGATTCCACCAAACGCGATTTGGCCTTGCAGTCGATGTTGATGGTTGACCTGGATCAACCCATGATATTGTACATTTGGGATTTTCAAAATAAATCCACTTTTCATTGCAAGTCACACAGTTCAATGCAAAAAAGACTTTCGTGCTGTTGAAGCAACATTTTACTAATGACTTTTCGGTTTTCCATTTGTCTTTCGTTCAGTTGATGTGGCACCCATTTTCCTTCCTTTAACATCTTTCCCATTGTAAATGATTGGAAATTGTTTGCTGAGCAATGTTTAATTTTTCTGCAAGTTGTTTTGGAATTTGAAACGCATCTTCATACAATAATGCTTGTAATTGTTGGTCTTCAAACTTTTTCAGTTGACCTGGACGTTCTTTGTCTTTCACATCAAAATCATCACTTTCAAAGTGTTTAAAACAGTGTTCACAAGTATCTTGAGATGGAGCATGTTCACCATAAGCTTCCCGAAGTATTCAGCAGCACTTTTCTTCAGAATAAAATAATGAATTAAAACTTCCCGCAAATGCTCTTTTTTTGGCACGAACTTTGACATTTTTAAGCGTAAAAATATCTATGATGTTAACACCTTCAGCAAATTTGACATACGTAGTTTTGAAGCTTGTTGTCAATACAACAAAATAGCATACATATCAAATCACATATATATCAACATATGTGTAACTCCATCTGTTGAAAAAATCGCCTTATTAACCGCTACACCTAGTAAAGAGACTTGGAAAGAATATTCTCCTGTGAGGACTCCAGGGAAAATAGAAGAGGCCTCGTAGTAGAGCTGGGAATATTCTGACTCGAGTCAGGGTGTGATTCTCTACATAAAAGAGCCAAAGAAAAATTTTCTTTACTTGAAAATATTAAAGTAATTCTTTACTATGTTGCTATAGACAAGATGGAGCGCTGTTTTTAAGAGTTGAACTCAGAGAAAGATCCCTCCTCTGAACAGGAGAGGAGTTTAAATGACTCACAAAGTGACAGTACTGAGATGAGGATGGCAAGGGTTCATAGGTGACATCCAATCCTCATCCAAGTCACATCACCATACAGATACCAATTTTAAAAAAATCCTTATTTAGGGAGAGACTTTATTTTAAAATACTATTTCAATAGGGAGAATGCTCTGACCATGAGATATGCAGGTATTTTGAAATCAAAGACAAAAAGGCTTTTTTTCTCTTATAGAAGTGAATAGTGCCAGCAGGATCTTTGTGGGAGAGTGGGATAAGCAAGTGAGGGTTAGCAGATGGCCTGACAGGGCCAGTTTAACAGGAGATATATCTTTTTCTGTGGTCAGCTGATGCTCAGAATGAATCCTTAAAAGAGGACTAAGAGTTCATTGGTTGAGCCTTGTCCCATGCACTGAAAGGTGGCCGGTTGATTCCCAATCTGGGCACGTACCAGGTTGCGGGTTCGATCTCTGGTTGTAGTGCGTGTGGGAAGCAGCTGATCTCTAAAATCAATAAAAACATTAATTATTTTTTAAGTATTAAAGAGCTCTTTATTGGCTTGTTTAGAGCTAGATAAAATTTAGGGATCTGTGAGGAAGAGAGAAGCCTGACTAACTTTGGTCAAGCCAATTCAATGGGGCATTTGTGAGCATTTGGCCAGTACTCAATATAAATTTTTTTGGATAATGTGTCTTGACGGGGAATCAAACCCATCACCTTTTGGTGTACAGGATGACACTCCAACCAACTGAGCCACAGCAGCCAGGGCGATACTGGCATTTTCTAAGAGAGTATTTTCAATTTCAACTAGGATCTCTGCCCCTTGGGAACAGGAGCCGTATCTTATAACTAATTTTATCCCCAATTCTTAACACAGTTGCCTGCACAATAGTAACACGGTAAACATATTAACTAATATTTAAAAGAAAATTTTCCACAATTTGATCTAAAAATCAAACCTGCAACCCAGGTACATGCCGTTGACCAGGAGTTGAACCTGCGATCCTTCGGTGCTCAGGCCAGTGCTCTAACCCCTAATGCATGCTGGCCAAGGTGAGACTTTTTATTTTAGGCAAAGGAAATCAGAAAGCTTTTTGAGTTGGATAAAGTTGAAGTATTAGAAGTAGAAAAGAGAAGGAAAAGTGTTGAGGACGTAAGACATTTTACCTTGCTTCCTGCTTCACTAAGATTATGTTATGAGATCTGAAAATGAATGATTCAAAGCATGAAAGTTGTCTTAGGAATGCAGAAAACGTTTAGAAAGGCGACTAGTGAAAGTTTGGTAGGAAGTTACTAAAGGAAAATAGGATTCTTACATACCCATGTAGGTCCCACTAAAGAAATGATGGTGGCTATTTGGGTTATATGGGTTTTAGGAAGTCAGAAGGTAACTTCTTTGGAATGAAAGATATTGAGGGCATATATGCTATAACTATGAGCAAGTATGTGTGGATCCAATGTATTTCTTTAGTAGATTGAAAGTATTGCAGATCAAATTATACCTTTTAGATATCGCATTAATATATTGCTAAATAGATATTGGTGACAGTATAGTAGAAAGTATTTAAATATCAGAAGGGTAGTTAGGATGAATTCTGTGATTTCCTTTCAATACGTGTAGGTTTACATACAGTTCTTTAAAAATCCTTAATTATAAATAATCAGTACTGCTAACTTACACACACATATACATGCACACACACACACACTTTTTTTTTCTTGTACTATGAAGGAAGGCTTAAATGACCAGAAAGTTCCTTTGGATTTTGTAGTTCAGTAGAAATGTTAATGTTTAACTTGACAGTCATAAGACATTTAGCTATCACCTAATGCCATATGCAGATTTGGCACACAGTTTTCCAAGCATAGTGCCATAGAGAAAGGTGCCCAATAAATATTACATTATGTAGCATTTAGCATTCTACCCTTAACTAATAGGGATCTATTTTCTGATTTTTATAATTGGCCCATATTATAAGGGGTTATCCTATATAATAAAAGGCTATGCAAATAGACTGAAAGGTGGAACACCGAACAACCAAACAACCAGTCACTATGATGTGCATTGACCACCAGGGGGCGTGTGCAGAACATGGCAGTTTTTGGCCACGGCAAGATGGTGGGGTAGGTGAGCAGGGGTGCCAGACCAAGGTGAGGTGCTGGTCGCTGTCATTGGGGTGAGCCTCTGGTGGTTACTGAAAATTCTTTGCTCCCATGCGCTGCGGTCCTGCCTGGCACTTGCACCTGCTGCCAGTGCTGGCCCCGCTCACACCCGCAACTGGCGCCAGAGCTGCTGCTCGCACCTGCTGCCAGTGCCCAGCGTCTGTCCCAATCACTCGGCACCATCAGTGGGTGTGAGCAGCAGCTGCCGGCTCTGATAGCCCCTGAGGGCTTCTCCACCTCTCCCTGCTCCTGAGGGGTGATTAGGGCAGCAGCCCCCGCTCACACCTGCTGCTGGTGCCAACCCCAGTCACTTCGTGCCATCAGCAGGTGTGAGCAGGGCCTGCGCCATCAGCGTGTGGGAGCATCAGCAGTGGGAGCAGGGCTGCCGGCAGAGAGGGGACCGGGAACTGCCGTGGGAGGAGTCAGGTGGGGGCGTGGAGGATGGGCCGAGACCCACCCCTCTGCCTACCACAGCCTCGCAGCCCACAGTTCCTTTCAAGGTGCACAAATTTGTGCACTGGGCCCCTAGTTTTAAGATAATGCAAAGTTGTCTTAGGAATGCAGAAAACGTTTAGAAAGGCGACTAGTGAAAGTTTGGTAGGAAGTTACTAAAGTAAAATAGGATTCTCACATACCCATGTAGGGACTGATAAATCAGTGTGATGTTTGAAAGCCTGAAATGAGGTAAAAGTGAATCTGTGAGGTCCCTGGCCGGTGTGGCTCCGTTGAGCATTGCCCCATGCACTGAAAGGTTGTAGGTTCGATTCCCAGTGGGGATACATGCCTGGGTGGCTGACTCAATCCCCAAAAGTGGGCATGCAGAAGGCAGCCAATTAATGTTTCTCAAATCAATAAAACCATTTAAAAAATACTGAATATGTGAGGGTAATTTACTAATTTGCTAATAGCAGCAGTAAATACACTGATAAGGAAAGGACTCTTAGTCACTTTTTGAAAAAGCTCTCTGCCCATTTGTTTTCGACTAAGAACGTTGGATTTAAGCTTAGAAGAGAAGTTCAGGTTTGTTGTACTTACAGGTGAAATTAGTGGTCATCATAACTCCATTTGGCAGACATAGTCCATAAATTGGCTTACTTAGCACTTTTTTGAGCATTTTAATTTTTTGAAATTAATTTCTTAAAAGAGGAAGTGTTTGCTTTTAAATGGTATGTGGTCTTGGCTTTGGGTGACGTATTTTAAACCTTTCGTAAGTAATTGTGAGAGAAGATCATGTGGATTAGTGCATCATAACTGGTCTTATTTTTGCTGCCTCACTTGTGTTCTTGACCTCAGCCTGTTCTGTACAACCACTTGTTTATTTAAATTTTAATGAATTAAGATTAAATAAAATTAATTTCTTTGTCACACTAGCCACATTTTAAGTGCTCCATAGTCACATGTGGCTGGTGGCTACTGCATTGCATAGTGGAGAGAACACTTCCGTCATCACAGAAAGTCTGTTGGGTAGTGGTGCTCTAGATTGTTACTGTTGATACCAGGAAAGTAAATGTCTGAAGCTTGGAACAGATCCTTTAAAAAAAACCCAAATATAACATCTGTACTACTTCAGCCCTAATAGTAGCTTCAGCTTTCTCAAAGTACTATTTAGGATAGACTTTATGTTTAGTTTTGATATTAGGTCATTCTAATATTAATATAAGAGAATAAAATAATTGTATTAAGAACTCTCTCTGCCCGACTATTTATATAACAGTTTTATTATAGCATAATTGCTCTGCAATAAATTGCACATATGTAAAGTATAAAATTAAATAAGTTTTGACATGTATACATCTCTGGAACCATCATCATAGGCAATATAACGTAGCCGTCACCCACAAAAGTTTTCTCATGCCCCTTTATAGTCTCTGCTTCCCATTCTTTTTTACTTTCTCCTCCCACCTCCAGACAACTACTGATCTGCTTTCTGTTAAAACAATTTGAATTTTCTAACATTTTATATAAATGGAGTTATGCAATATATACTCTTTTTTGTCTGACTTCTTTCACCATACATTATTTTGAGATTCACCCATATTAGTTGTACAAATAGTTCATTACTTTTTATTGTATGAATATATCACAATTTATTAATCCATTAGTTTGTTGATATTTCGGTTGATTCCAGTTTGGGTTATTACAAATAAACTGCTATGAACATTTATGTACAGGTCTTGGTATTGACATATGCTTTTATTTCTATTGAGTAAATACCAAAGTGTGATATGGCTGGATCACACTGTAGGTTGTATGTTTAATCTTTTTTAAAAAATTAAATATTTTTATTGATTTCTGAGAAGAAGGGAGAGGGAGAGAGAGATAGAAATATCAATAGTGAGAGAGAATCATTGATTAGCTGCCTCTTGCATGCCCACACTGGGGATCGAGCCCACTACCTGGGCATGTTCCCTGACTGGGAATAGAACCATGACTTCCTTATTTATAGGCCGACGCTCAACCACTGAGCCATGCCAGCTGGGCGAACCAGCAACCTTTTGATGCACGGGATGACGCCCAACCAACTGAGCCACACTGGTCATGGCTTTATCTTTAATCTTTTAAGAAACTGCCAAACTGTTTTCCAAGATAGCTGTACATTTTGCACCCCCCCCCCCTTCAGCCCCCCCAGTAGAGTATGAACATTCTGCTGACTCCATATCTTTGCCAGTTCTTGGTAGGGTCAAACTGTTTAATTTTATCTCACAGACTATTTTAATAAGAAAAGATTGTCCTGGTAGAATTGATTTCCTCTCTTATAACTTTTTATATCTAAAATGCTATAAAGTGCCTGCTGGTGTGGCTCAGTGGTTGAGCGTTGACCTTTGAACCAGGAGGTCATAGTTTGATTCCCTGTCAGGGCACATGCCCAGGTTGCGGGCTTGATCCCCAATGTGGGGCGTGTAGGAAGTAGCTGATCAATGATTCTCTTATCATTGATGTTTCTATCTCTCTCTCTCTCCCCCTTTCTCTCGGAAATCAATATACATATATTTAAAAAATATAAGATGCTGTGAAAATATTTTAAGATTGCTTCTATTTATTTACTATTTTTTTGATAGTATTTATTCACTGATGCTGATTTGAAATTCAGTTTGTAAGAACAAATACATTTCCTTCCATTTACTTACATCTTTTTTTTTTGTCCTAGCGGCCCCTTTGTTACTTTATGCAAACAGACGGGACTTACGATTGGTTGATGCTACAAATGGCAAAGAGAATGCTACAATTGTAGTTGGAGGCTTGGAAGATGCAGCTGCGGTGGACTTTGTGTTTGGTCATGGCTTGATATACTGGAGTGATGTCAGCGAAGAAGCCATTAAACGAACAGAGTTTAACAAAACTGAGAGTGTACAGAATGTTGTTGTTTCTGGATTATTATCTCCTGATGGGCTGGCATGCGATTGGCTTGGAGAAAAATTATACTGGACAGATTCTGAAACTAATCGGATTGAAGTTTCTAATCTAGATGGATCTTTACGGAAAGTTTTATTTTGGCAAGAGTTGGATCAGCCTAGAGCTATTGCCTTAGATCCTTCAAGCGGGTAAGTTTTGTGTAATGTACAAAGGATATTGCATCTCCTCCTGATTTCTCTCCACTAGCATAGACCCCTCTCTCCCCCAAGAGAAAATAGAGCAAAACCAAATGTTAAATTTTTTGGGCTTCTTTGTCAAGTACACTTGAATGTGGGAATTTATGTTGGGTTT
Organism: Myotis yumanensis; assembly: GCF_028538775.1. Classification (NCBI taxonomy): domain Eukaryota; kingdom Metazoa; phylum Chordata; class Mammalia; order Chiroptera; family Vespertilionidae; genus Myotis; species Myotis yumanensis. The sequence goes on from NW_027223754.1 coordinate 189,733,521, forward strand.
TTATAGTAAGGTGTTTCTGTAAGTTTTGTGTTTCTCATATTGCAAATTTATAGTTCTTGGTTTTTCTTCTCCATTTATTTTTTTTGTAATTATGAGAGGATAATTAGAAGGCAGAGAAGAAGGAATGAAGACTTAACAAAAGTGATAGCTCAAGATGATAGAAACATCTGCATCTTGTAATTTTTTATATACATAGTTATTTTGTAATACTACTATCTTTTATATAAAACTCTAAAGTATTATTTAATGTCAGTATTGAATGAAAAATAAAAATTAAGTTGTTAAATAATTCATTTCCAGTTAGCTAAACATATATTTGCTATAAAGCTTTATTTTAAAATGAAAAGGGAAACTTAAAGCTGTGGGGGGAATGTAAACTGTGTCCCCACATGCTCCTTTGTTACTGTGCTTCAGTCCTGCCATATACCATTCCTTGATATTTCTCTGTTGAATACATTGTCATACCAGGGTCTGTCATGGCTAAGTATATATAACTATCTCAACATGAACCTGAAGTGAGTTACTAATAATTGATTAAAATTTAAAGATAACCTGTAAATAACTATTTTAATATTTTGATTTCTTTTATTTTCGAGTATGTTAAAATGTTTTAAAACTCATTTATAAAAAGGAGGATATTAATATTATGTAATAAAACGAAACTTAGGGAAGAAAGAAAGATTTATATGTGCTCCTTTGTCTTGATATCAGGTCTTATTTGGTGACAAAGGTTAAAGAAGGTGCCTTGGAACATCAGCTACCTTCATGTTGTAGGAAAATGAAAAGATTTGTTTGACTATAAAAGAAAACATGGGCAATAGTGTAGTGACATTTTAGGATAAAGGATTCTGGAAAACACAAATATATTTATATATGCTTTATATATACTTTATATAACAAAAATAATATATTTTTTAAAGGGCTGTTAAATTACATGCTAAAGTCAGATGGTTACTTAATAAGGCATCAGAAACTATTTTTGTGACTCTTGTGGTAGGAAAAGAGTTGAGTATCTATCTCATGGAGAAGGTTGCAGCTGTTGGATGTGCAGTGAATTGTACTGATTTGACAAATTTGGTTGTTGAGAATTTGCGAGATGTTTTTGAGAAATGGAATCTGTGTTTTGCCAACAAGGTTTGTCTCAGGTAGTGTTGAAATGTTTTTGAGGTTACTGCTTTGTAGAATACACGGGGTTTTTTTGGTGGTCATTGGGGGGTAATATTTTGATGAAAAGGTAAATATTTCGTTTTCTTTTTGACAAACCCAATCTTATAACTGTGAGAGTGATGTTGGAAATTCACCCAAATATCTATTAAATGTTTAGTATGTTTAGAGCGCTGCTTTTTTGTACTCTTGTTGGAGAGGGAGGGATAATACCTGTAAGGGTTTACTATCTATTTAAGGACAGAAAACTTGGGAGAGAAAGAACTTTCCCTTCTTCAAAATATGTTTGTCTGCATTATGTAGTATGTATATGTAGAAGGGAAGAGTTTTAAAGGAATTAGAGGAGCCACAGAACTCTTAAGGAAGATGGCTGGATAAAATATCTTGATTACCACAACTCTGGAGCAGCATTTGATAATTACTATATGTGATAATGATTATGTGATAGTACATATTCATGGTGCTGAATTTATAGACAACTTTTGACTATTCAGGTTCTAATAATTTAATTAGTTAATTATTATCATTTTATTCCCTAATGAGCTCTACTTCTGGATGGCAGGTCTTATAAATGTTTTAGCTGATGTCTCAGGAGGCAGCTGATCAATGATTCTCTCTCATTGATATTTCTATCTTTGTCTCTACCTCTCCATTCCTCTGTGAAATCAATAAAAAATACGTTAAAAATTATATTTCAAACTCATGCATTTTAAAATATATTTTCTCAAGCAGTTTTTCATGTTGATTTAGATTTGTGTTAAGGATTGTGGTTTTAATGGAAAAGTAATTTTAGATTGAGTACATCACTTATTAAACAGAAGAAATGATTTCCAGATTTATTTTTTTGGAAACATCAAGTTTTCTTTCCAGAGAAAGTACATGAAAACAGTGCTGAGGAAAAATGTAGGCTTTATTAGAGTTCCAGGATCTGGGTTATGAGGTTCAGAAGAGCTGACTGAGCTTTCTCACATCAGCTTATGTAAAAGGAAGGCTATTGAATGGCTAGTATTGTTTGAGCCCTGGGAACTAGTGCAGACATCTGTGTGCTTTCGGATGTATGGAGTTCTTTGTATAATCAGCCCATTTAGCCTAGACTGAAAGATGATTTTTATTTCTCTCCCTAAATTTGGGCTCTATTAGTCTGAGATTTTTTTCCCTCTTTTGACTGGCAGTGTACAATTCAGAATAAGGAACAGGAAAATGTGTATAGAAATTGGTACAGAAATGAACAACCATAGTTACAGAAAGCTGTATCCTTACTTTATTCCTGACATTATGGCTGCTCCTAATGATAGAGTTCCTTAATCTGTTCCACAATGACTGTGCTAATCTTTGTGATGTTGAGGAACTGCTGTTTCATGTACAAATAAAGCAGTTCCAAGGGTTTTTTGTTTTGTAAGGATCTGTTCATATTCCAGATCATTTTGGATATTTTTTAAAGAGTTAAATTTCAGTGATTCAGTCAGAAGTGAATTCCTACTGAACAGCTTTGACTAATATACAGTTGACCCTTGCACAATGCAGGGGATTAGGCCCAACTCCCACCCCCATGCAGTCAAATATGCACATATAACTTTGGACTCCCCAAAAACCTAACTACTGATAGGCCTTTGTTGGTGGGAAGCCTTACTGATAACATTAACAGTCAATTAACACATTTTATATTTCTGTATTACAATAAAGTAAGCCAGAGAAAAGAAAATGTTATTAATAAAATCATAAGGAAAATATATTTATAGTATTTATTGAGAAAAATCCTTATGTAAGTGGACCCATACAGTTCAGACTCATATTATTCAAGGGTCAACTGTATATTTTAAAAATACATTTTTAGCCCTAGCTAGTTTGGTTCAATGGATAGAGCGTCGGCCTGTGGACTGAAGGGTCCCAAGTTCGATTCCGGTCAAGGGCACATGCCTGGGTTGTGGGTTTGATCCCCAGTAGGGGGCGTGCAGGAGGCAACCAATCAATGATTCTCTCTCATCATTGATGTTTCTATCTCTCCCTCTCCCTTCCTCTCTGAAATCAGTAAAAATATATTAAAAAATACATTTTTATCGTTGCTAAGAATAATATTAAGAACACTAGAAGTTCTACTTTAAAAATCCTTGTAGACCTAACTTAAAGGAAAATTAATGGTTTATAATTTCCATCAATTGTATACATATAATTGTCATATCTTGATTATTTTCTACTCTAGTATATCCCAGATGACTAAAATAGTTCCTGCCACATAGTAGGTATTCAATAAATATTTTTTTGAGGGTATGGACTTTACGTTTTCTTTTATAATACTGTTAGTTTTAATTGTTAGGGGAGAAAGCATTTTCTAAGCAAATGTAAATGTTAGCACGAGTACTTATGATTTCTGAATCAGTATGGCTTTGATTACAGTCGTTTATTTAAAAACAATTAAAAGTTTTACTTTTTTCAACAGAAGTTATTAAGATCACATTTTGTAAAAATATACTCACTGACGCTTGTTTTATGTCACATACAGTTCTGTTTTCAAAGATGTGGTGGTAATTGGGGAACCCTATTTTCAAACCATAAAATCTAGAACTGGTTCGGAATATTACAGATCTTCTAGCTAAATGCCTTCACTTTTTGGCTGAAGAAACCAAGGCCTTTGGCCAAAATTAGATAAGAGAAAGCCAGATTCTTAGTTGAGATTTTCTGATTCCATGTGTGGTGCTTTCTTCTTCATGAAAAATATATCTTGCTGAAGCTATGTTTTTTTGTTGTCATTGTCTTTGCAAATGAATTATTTTAAAGATGCAACATTGTAGCTTATTTAAAGGAGGATTTTATAAATTCTGTGTTTTTAGATTTATTCACTGTACCAATTTCTTACTTTGCCATTACTTTTTGCACTTAATCCATCTGGGTTCAGCTTCCTTCTGCTTGAAGTATATTTTTTAATATTTCAGCAAATAATGGTAAACCCATGGTCTTCATCTGAAAATGTATATATTTTGCCTTCATTCTTGAAATGATAATTGATTATAGAATTATAAGTGACATGTTTCTAAGTTCTTTGAAGATATTATTACTTCAATTGTTTTAATAAGCCTACTATTTTCTAATTATTGTTGCTTTGTAAGGTGCCCCCCCCCTGCTTATTTAAAAGCAGCCCTTAACTTTTTATATTTTTCAGCTTTGCCTACCCTGTGTCTAGATGTGGCTATATTTTTTTTTATCTTGCGTATAACGCATGTTTCTAGAAGTCTAATAATTATTGTTACTTAATTCTAGAAAATTATCATCCATTATTTCTTACTTTTCCTTCATTTTTGGGGTCTCCTTTGGAATGCTTGTTTGATGTATGATGGATTGTCTGATTTTCTGCTCCATATCTCTTAATTTTGCTTTTATATTATCTATATATCTATCTGAATTACTTTCTGATTAATTTTTGTATCTGCCTTTCATATAACAAATTCTTTCTTAGCTGTGCCTAATAATGAATCCATTGAGTTTTTAATATCATTGACTGTATTTTGCTTTTCTAGAAGTTCTTTATGCTCCTCATTTAAAAGACTTATGAGAAAATGTCAACCTACATAAAAGTAGAGAATAGTGTATCAATAATTTTAAACTTACAAAAGAGTTTCAAAAATAATAGAGTTTATAACCTTCACCCAGTTTCCCATAATTATCATTTTATATAACCGTAGAACAGTTACCTAGACCAGGAAATTAATGCTGATGAGTACTCTTAATTAATTTGTCCCGTAGAACAGTTACCTAGACCAGGAAATTAATGCTGATGAGTACTCTTAATTAATTTGTAGACCATATTTGAATTTTTCAAGTTTCTCTCTTGTGTCCTTTTTCTGGTCCAGAATCCCATGTTGCATTTTGTTGTTATCTCCTTAGTCTTTTCTAACCTGGGATATTTTAGCAGTCTTTGTCTTCATAACCTTGACCTTTGGAAGATTACTGGCCAGTCATTTTGTAGAATTGGATTTGTCTGATGTTTTTGCATGATTAGATTAAGGTTATGCATTTTTACAAGAATAGCACAGAAAGGATGCTTTGCTCTTCTCAGGGCATATCTGCAGGTACATGATGTGGATACTGGTGATGTTACATTTGATCACTTATGGTGTTGTTTGCCAGGTTTGTTTTTTTTTTTAACTGCATTTACTATTTTTTCCCCTTGTAATAAGTATTCAAAGCTATGCAATTAATCTGTTTCTCATGCTTTATCCACTAGTATTAGCATTCTTTGATGTTTTTTTGCCTCCAATAATTGTTACTGTGGTGTTGGCCAAATGGTTATTTTTTTCTAGTTCCATTCTTTCCTCTTGTATGCATTATTAATTAGAATTCTGCCTAAAGGAAGAGCTGTCCTGTCTCCCACAGTTAATTATATTAGTATGTACTCATGGACATTTACTTTGTTCTATAGGTTATAATCTATTACTGTTACTTACATTAGTGTGGACTCATGGGCATTTATTTTATTCTATCTATAATAATAAAAGCCTAATATGCTAATTAGACCGGACAGCCGAACAACCTTCTGGACATCATTCTGGACGTCCTTCCTGACGAAGCCGTGGCGGCTGGGTGCTGAGGCAGAGGCAGAGGCAGTTAGGGGCGATCGGGCAGGCAGGCAGAGTGGTTAGGGGCGAACAGGCAGGCAAGTGAGTGGTTAGGGGTGATCAGGCAGGCAGGTGAGCGGTTAGGAGCAATGAGGCAGGCAGGCAGAGGCAGTTAGGAGCAATGAGGCAGGCAGGTGAGTGGTTAGGGGCAATTAGGCAGGCAGGCAGGCAGAGGCTGTTAGGGGCAATCAGGCAGGCAGGCAGAGTGGTTAGGGGTGATCAGGCAGGCAGGTGAGCAGTTTGGGGCGATCAGGGAGGCAGAGGCGGTTAGGGTCAATCAGGCAGGCAGGCGAGCGGTTAGGGGTGATCAGGCAGGCAGGCAGAGGGGTTAAGGGTGACCAGGCAGGCAGATGAGTGGTTAGGGGTGATCAGGCACACATGCAGGCAAGCGGTTAGGAGCCAGTGGTCCCAGATTGCAAGAGGTTTATCCAGGATAGGGCCTAAACCGGCAGTCGGACATCCCCTGAGGGGTCCTGGATTGCGAGAGGGTGCAGGCCGGCGCCCCCCCTCCCATGCACGAATTTCGTGCACCGGGCCTCTAGTAGGTTATAATCCATTACTGTTTCTTGCTCATATTGTCCCAGATATTGGCCATGAGGAGTGCCTTCAAATTTGTTCCTGTGTCCCTCATCATGTTTTAAGCACTTTTTTACTGTCTGGTAGCACAATATGGTCCAGACTTATCTTGTCCTTTTATTGCCTCACTCTTGGAATCAAATGGTATTTAGAAACTAAGATCTGGAAGCTAGGTGTGTTCATTGCTGAGTTTTCTTTGCTTTTAAGCCCTCTCAGTGGGTAGAGTTAGGAAGTGCACATGTATACACATATATGTATTTTGTTGATATCTACATATAAAAAAATGAGTTTAGCCGAAACCGGTTTGGCTTAGTGGATAGAGCGTCGGCCTGCGGACTGAAAGGTCCCAGGTTCGATTCCAGTCAAGGGCATGTACCTTGGTTGTGGGCACATCCCCAGTGGGAGGTGTGCAGGAGGCAGCTGATCGATGTTTCTCTCTCATCGATGTTTCTAACTCTCTATCTCTCTCCCTTCCTCTCTGTAAAAAATCAATAAAATATATATAAAAAAATAAAAAATAAAAAAATGAGTTTATGTTAATATCTCTAATTCCAATCCACGACCACCAATTTACATTATTATAGTCTTTTCTCTTTCTTTTTTTGTTACTCCATTCTATGATAGTGAGAAACTAGTTCTTATTACCACAATATAATTTCTTTTTTCAGTCCTCACCCGAGGATATGTTTATTGACTTGAGAGAGAGAGAGAGGGAGGGAGGCAGGCAGGAAGAGAAAGGGCATTGTGGTGGTGGTGGTGGAGGGGGGAGATGTGAGAGAGAAACATCAATCGGCTGCCTTCTGTACGTGCCCTGACTGGGGATTGAACCCATAATCTTTTGGTTTATGGGATGATACTCCAACTAACTGAGCCACCCAGCCAGGGCCACAGTATATTTCCTTATTTGCTCAATCCTGGGGATTTCAGAATTGCTAACATATTCTTGTGAGAAATAATTTTACTGTTTAGAATTCAATAGTATGAAAACACTGCCAATAGAGTCAAAGTACTGTCTTTCAAATTTATTTAGGTAATTTCTTTTCTTTCCCACTCATTGTAGTGTGGCTGTTATTCTTTTATAATGCATTTATTAATGTATTCCATTTTGAATACCCCTCTATATCTGGTTGATGTCTTCTTAAACTTTTGTTTTAAATATATTTTTATTGATTTCAGAGAGGAAGAGAGAGGGAAAAAGAAATAGAAACATCAATGATGAGAGAGAATCCTCGATCAGCTGCCTCCTGTAAGCCCCACACTAGGGATTGAGCCTGTAACCCAGGCATGTTCCCTGACTAGGAATTGAACTGTGACCTCCTGGTTCATAGACGACACTCAACCAATGAGCCATGCTGGCTAGGCTTGATTTTTTATTTTTTTTATTGCAGCAAGAAGAACGGAGGAGAGGAAGAGAGAGAAACATCGATGTGACGGGAGAGAAACATTGTTTGGTTGCCTCCCATATGCCCCCCAACTAGGGACTGACTGAACCCTCAACCTGGGCATGTGCCCTGATGGAATAGAACCGGCTGCCTTTTGGTGCACGGGATGATGCCACAATGGGCAAGCCTGTATTTCATCTTTTCTGTGTTTTAATCATGTTAAGTATTTACACTCTCTATCAGATTGTTCAGTTTTCTGAAGTTCTTAGAAATCCACCTCTGTTCTTTCTTATATTTGCTGATTCTTGCTTAACGCAAACTATTTCCTTAGGTGTTTTCTAGTTTTGGATTATGAGCTGATCTTCTAAGGGGCTGTCTGCAAGAATCCTGAGTGGCTTGATGGGGAGCATATTTCTCCAGAGAGATTTGGGTTTGCTTTTGCCATCCACCCTAGAGGTGTTTCCAGGGACCACATTATTATTATTATTATTATTATTATTATTACTAGAGGCCCATTGCACGAAGATTCGTGCAATAGGCCTTCCTTCCCCTGGCTACCGGCACCGGTTTTCCTCTGGCACCCGGGACCCAGGCTTCTCTGCTCCGGCCACAGCGAGGCTTGGCTTCTCCGCTCCAGCTGCAGCAGAGAAGCCAAGCCTCTTCAGTCTTCAGTCGTCTTCAGTCTTCGCTCTGCGCCTGTATATGCAAATTAACTGCTATCTTTGTTGGGTTAATTTGCATACTAATCCTGATTGGCTGGTGGGTGTAGAGGAGTGATCCCAATTTGCATGTTTTTCTTTTATTAGTGTAGGTTATTTTAATTCAAGTGTAATTTTTATATAGTAAAATGTACAGATCTTCAGTGTGCAGTTTTGACAAATGTGTACACCTTATCCTCTTCAAGCAGAGATTAATTTTTAAAAAATATATTTTATTGATTTTTTACAGAGAGGATGGGAGAGGGATAGAGAGTTAGAAACATTGATGAGAGAGAAACATCGATCAGCTGCCTCCTGCACACCCCCTACTTGGGATGTGCCCGCAACCAAGGTACATGCCCTTGACTGGAATAGAACCTGGGACCCTTCAGCCCGCAGGCCAACGCTCTATCCACTGAGCCAAACCAGTTAGGGCGAGCACAGATTAATTTCTGTATTTATTTTGGAGTTAGGAGTTCCTGTACTATGTGTGTGGGATAAATTTAAACTCTAAACTTACGTGGTTACAAAGTCTTTGGTGATTTTCGCCACCTTTCAGAACCTGGACCAAGGCAGAAAAGCTTCTTTGTCTTCTACTGCCAATGGCAGATTTTTAATTTTTTTTATTGTCTAAAGTTTTACATATGTCACCCTTTTCCCCAATTGACCCCCACCCCCACCCCCCAGCCATTCTCACCCCGGGCAAGCACCCACCACCACCCCAGTGTCTGTGTCCATTGGTTATGCTAATATGCATGCATACAAGTCCTTTGGTTACTCTCTAAGCTCCCCCCCCCCCCCCATTTGTCTCTGGATCTATTCTTTTTTTTTTTTAAATATATTTTATTGATTTTTCACAGAGAGGAAGGGAGAGAGATAGAGAGCTAGAAACATCGATGAGAGAGAAACATCGATCAGCTGCCTCCTGCACACCTCCTACTGGAGATGTGCCCGCCACCCAGGTACATGCCCTTGACCGGAATCGAACCTGGGACCTTTCAGTCCGCAGGCCGACGCTCTATCCACTGAGCCAAACCGGTTTCGGCTCTGGATCTATTCTTCATCAAATTATGTTGATCATGATATCCCACATATGAGTGAGATCATGTGATATTTATCTTTCTCCGACTGACTTATTTCGCTTAGCATAATGCTCTCCAGTTCCATCTATGCTGTTGCAAATGGTAAGATCTCCTTCATTTTTACCGCAGCTTAGTATTCCATTCTGTAGATGTACCACCGTTTTTTAATCCACTCATCTGCTGATGGGCACTTAGGTTGTTTCAAATCTTAGCTATGTAAATTGTGCTGCTATGAACACAGGGGTGCATATATCCTTTCTGATTGGTGTTTCTGGTTTCTTGGGATATAGTCCTAGAAGTGGGATTACTGGGTCAAATAGGAGTTCCATTTTTTGTTTTTTGAGGAAACTCCATACTGTCTTACATAGTGGCTGCACCAGTCTGCATTCCCACTAGCAGTGCAGGAGGGTTCCTTTTTCTCTACATCCTCGGCCAATGGCAGGTTTTTCTACTTTCTTGTTCTGTGAAGGTTTGTACTTTGTGCAAGAATCTACACTAATAAAAGAGAAACATGGTAATTAGCATACGACCGCTATCCTTTTCATTGGCTAATCAGTGAGTATATGCAAATTAACTGTCAGCCAAGATGGCGGCCGGCACCCAGGCAACTGGAAGCGAACATGAGGCTTGCTTGCTCCAGGGACTGCAGACTCCAACGTTCCCCGCCTGACTTGCCGGCCTCTGAGCTGGCAGTTTGAAACATTCTAACAAATATAGAAGCTAAACAAAACCCCAGAAAGCTTTCCGGGATCTCAGAGCTGGAGTTATACATTGTTTCGATTATAGAATGCAAACAAACCAGCGGAAGCCTCAGAGCTAGAGCCAGAGTTAAAGCTGGCCCAGAATAAAATAAAAAAAAGAGAAAAAAAAGGAGCGGTTGGGAGCTTCAGTCAACAACCACCAGCCTGAAAGCAGCCCTCAGCCCCTCACCCAGACTGGCCAGGCACCCCAGTGGGGACCCCCACCCTGATCCAGGACACCCTTCAGGGCAAACCAGCCGGCCCCCAGGCCTCTATCCTATATAGTAAAAGGGTAATATGCCTCCTAGCACCGGGATCAGTGGAGCCACGAGGCCTCCTGGCACTGGATCAGCGTGACGGGGGCAGCGCCCAAACCCCCTGATCGCCCTGCGGCTCTGGGTGTGACAGGGTGTGGTGTCCCAACCCCCTGATCGGCCCTGCTCTGTGTGTGACAGGGTAGAGCCATAACCTCCCCATCGGCCCTGCCCTGAGTGTGACAGTGGCGGCGCCCCAACCCCTGTTAGGCCCTGCTCTGTGGGTGATAGAGGGCGGCGCCCCAACCCCCTGATGGGCCCTGCTCTGTGTGTGACAGGGGGCGGTGCCCTAACTCCCCTATCAGCCCTACTCTGTGCGTGACAAGGGGGAGCTCCCCAACCCCCTGATTGGCCCTGCTCTGTGCATGACAGGGGGGAGCTCCTCAACCCCCTGATGGGCCCTGCTCTGTGCGTGACGGGGCAGGGCCCCAACTCCCTGATTGGCCCTGCTCTGTGCGTGACAGGGGGTGGTGCCGCAACTTCCCCATCGACCCTGCCTTGAGTGTGACGGGGCTGTGCCCCAACCCCCCAATTGGCCCCACCCTGAGCGTGACTGAGGGTGGCATCACAACCTCCCAATCCGCCCTGCTCTGTGCATGACAGGGGGCGGCGCCCCAACTCCCCAATCAGCCCTGCTCTGAGCCCGACCAGGGGCTGCACCTAGGGATTGGGCTTGCCCTCTACCACCCAGGAGCAGGCCTAAGCCAGCAGGTCGTTATCTCCTGAGTGGTCCCAGACTGCGAGAGGGCACAGGCCGGGCTGAGGCCCCCCCCCCCCCCCCCCCCCCCGAGTGCACAAATTTTTGTGCACCGGGCCTCTAGTGTTATTTATAATGCTTGTTACTTATAGTGCTTGTTGTGTCAAGGCCTTATCTTCTTCTGTGCTTTGCCACTGAAATAGAAGTCCCTCAATTTCTGAGATAGGAAAAGCCTACAGGGTTACTGTAGCATAAGCATGTGCTGCTTTTTACTTCTTGAGAATTCCTCCACTTTCTTGATACCTTAGTTCTACATTTAAAGGAGTATTTATTTTTTGTGTATATGTATGTCTTAGTTCATTTGGGCTGCTATAACAAAATACCACAACCTGAGTAGCTTATAATAAGAGAAACTTATTGCTCACAGTTCTGTAGCTAGGAAGTCTAAAAATCAGGTACCAGCATGGTCCCCTTCTGGGGAGGGATCTCACTGGTTCATAGCTGGTGTCTTCTTGCTGTGTTCTCACCTGATGAAAGGGCCTACAGGTCTCTCTGGAGCCTCTTTTTAAAAGCACTGATCCCATTCACGAGGCCCCTGCTCTCAGCTGAATACCTCCCAAAGGCCCCACAACCGAATACTATCATTTTTAAGGCTTAGGATTTCAATATGAATTTGAGGAGACACATTCAGGTCATAACAATATATAAATAAAAAAGACTGACCAGTGGTTCTAGGTGTTTTGTAAAAGGAGGTTTTTCTGGTTATCTTGTTACCAAATTACCAGAAATACAAAATGTAACTTTTATGTTTTTAAAAATTACCTTTTCTTATTGGGGACATATGTGCATGATAGTTGGATATTATTCATATGTATGAATTTGTATATTAATGATTTCTTAAAAGGATTATTTAAATAGCTTCAAGGACTATGAAGTGATTTATGATCTAGTATAGTTCACTTAGCTTTTATGCCTCGATTCTAAATGGCTTAATTAGCCACCTATGTGTCTAATTACATCTTGTAAAGGGTGAAAATTTATCCCTTCAGTTTAGATTTATTGAAAATGAATATTTCTGAATATTTTTGTTAGGGAAATTGGATTCAGATTGAGTGTACATATTAGATTAGGGGTTTGTGAGTATTTTGCAAAGTTTATTATTTTATTCTTACCTAATTATAGAAATGCTTTGGATTGTAATAAATTTGCATAAAATGGCTATTATCTAATCGTAAACTGAAATGTTTTTATTTTTCTGGCATAAGAAATTTTGACATCTTGAAAACTTAATGTTTCCTTTACTTACTTTAATTCCTAGTTAAAATGAAGCCTATCTTCTACTCTTCACTTTATTTAAAAATTATTTTCCAGAAAGCATTGCAAATGGATATCAGACCAGATACATCAATAAAATTATATGTATGAAAATTAGTGAACAGCATATAACAATCTGGTACTGGTTTTCATGATTTTAGATGAAGAGCAGATGTGCATATTATTTCAAAGTGGAGCTGTAGCCACACATATTTAATTTTTCAGTATCAAGTAAATATGTTTATCTTTTCTTAATGCAAAGTCAAAATAGAACCCATTAAAGCCAAATAGACTACATAATTGGAAAGTTAGTAGTAATTATTCCTGAAGAGAGATTTTTTTCTATATGAGTCTATAGCCTGGCTGTTGAGAAGCCATGGAAGTTATTTATCAGATACTTGCTTTTCCTAAAGAATACTAGAATTGGCTTTTAAATAGGATGCTGTTAAAAAAAAAAAAGGACAACCTTTGCAGAATATATTACACAGATAGTTGTAATATAGTAACTTTATTAAGTACTTTTAGGTAACCAAAATTTCTAAGTTAGGCCAACTGCCCAAACAAAAACAAAACAACTAAGCCAAACCAAACCTACTCCTTAATATGTGTACTCCAGTTATTATTATTACTAGGGACCCGGTGTATGAAGATTCGTGAGCTGGGGGAGGGGAGGTGGGGGGGGGGGTCCCTCAGCCCGACCTGCATCCTCTCCAATCTGGGAGCCCTCAGGGGATCCTTCTCCAATCCGGGAGTTTCTGTCTGTCTTTGCAATCATATGAGCGAATTGTCTGAGACCCCCAATCCAGTTTGGTTTGTTGCTCACAGAATAATAGAGGCATTTTTTTCTTTGCTCCATTGGTGGAGATTTCCTGGAAGTTTTAGGATATCTTTCCTTTAATTTTTCCTAGACACTCTGATTTTACTTATGTCTCTCACCTTTGCTTTCCCTCCATACCCAACCACAACAGTAACTTGCTCCAGGCTCACTTTGCTCTAGTGTAGTGGTTCTCAACCCTTTCGAACGACCCTTTCACAGGGGTCGCCTAAGACCATTAGAAAACACATATATAATTACATATTGTTTTTGTGATTAATCACTATGCTTTAATTATGTTCAGTTTGTAACAATGAAAATACATCCTGCATATCAGATATTTACATTACGATTCATAATAGTAGCAAAATTATTGTTATGAAGTAGCAACAAAAATAATTTTATGGTTGGAGGTCACCACAACATGAGGAACTGTATTAAAGGGTCGCACATTAGGAAGGTTGAGAACCTAGTGTCTGGGAGATTCGTCTGCTACCAGAACTACGATTCCCAGCATTCCTGGTGCTCCCCGCGCTCTGGGCTTCCGCTTCTGGTCCTGGGGCTGTCACCAAAACTACTATTCCCAGAATTCCTGGTGCTCCCCACGGTCTGGGTTTTCCCCGACCAAGGGAGCCACGTCCCCCCAAGCCTCTGGCTCTCCTGCTCTGCTCTCCGTCCAGTGACTGAGGGAGTCACGTCCCCCCAAGGGAGCGACCAAGGGAGCGACCGAGGGAGCCACGTCCCCCAAGCTGCCGGCTCTCTCACTTTGCTCTGTGTGTGCATCTTTGTTGGGTTAATTTGCATACTCACTCATTGGCTGGTGGGCATGGCTGGTGGGAGTGGCTTGAGCATAGCGGAGGGATGGTTAATTGGCATGTTTCTCTTTCACTATATAGGATTATTTTGAAAGAGTCCAAAATAAAAGTGTAGTCAAAGAGTTTATATAACTTAGTCTAATTTTTAGGTATCTAGGTTACAGGGGAGGTTTTCAAGCCTCTTAAAAATAGAAAATGTTTGTCATATTCTAGCAGAGAATTCAGAGAATGTTTTTTTTCTCAGGAATTTTCTTTTTTCCTGCATCCTGAAGTCTCTGTTCTGCTAGTAGCAGTCTAATGTCTTCTGTTAGTTGATCTTTTTTAAAAAAAGTTTATATCTTTCTGTTATTGGCTAATGCCCACACCTCCTTTAAAGATTAACTTTCTTAAAAGTAGCAGCCCCTAAATATTGCACCTTATTAAATAAATCTGACACCTTTATGTTATTCAAACTCTTTTTTTATTAGGTGCCCTTTACTGTATCAACTTGATTTCTTCAGATTTTCTTACAGAGTTTACCAGTTATAGTCAGAGTCTCTATATTTGATATATACAACAGTTGAGAGCTGTTAAATGAAAATGAAATATATCTTTATAAACACTGCCTTTATAATTATTCAAAGTGTGTGTATACATTTTTAGGGGACACTCTGTATTTTAGTGATGGAAATAGCCTTTCCTCGCTTCTCCAATGTAGATATAACTCTTTTTTTCTTATATTTTATTGATTTTTTACAGAGAGGAAGGGAGAGGGATAGAGAGTTAGAAACATCGATGAGAGAGAAACATCGATAAGCTGCCTCCTGCACACCCCCTACTGGGGATGTGTCCGCAACCAAGGTACATGCCCTTGACCGGAATCGAACCTGGGACCCTTGAGTCCGCAGGCTGATGCTCTATCCATTGAGTCAAACCGGTTAGGGCTAGATATAACTCTTTTTAAAGCTTCTTTTTTAAAAATATGTTTTTATTGATTTCAGAGAGAGGGAGAGGGTGAGAGAAATAGAAACATCAATGACAGAGAAATATTGATCGCCTGCCTCCTGCACATCCACTATTGGGGATCCAGCCCATAAACCGGGCATGTGCCCTGATCAGGAATAGATTCAGTGACCTCTTGGTGTATGGGTCGATGCTCAACCACAGAGCCACATTGGTTGGGTTGTAAATATAACTCTTAATGATTTATTTAGCATTGACACCATGATGCTTTCTGTTGGCAGCTCTACTGTAGTGTAAAGTTTCTGGAAATTTTGAAGTCACAGAAGAATTTTGAAAATGAAAAACAAAAACTTCTTAAGGATCCAATTTAAAAAATTATGTGTAATAGATTGATGTGAAAATTTGTAAAGTTAAAAAATATATTTTTGCATTGAAATCTGAATACATGAAGAATGGGTAAAGAATAATATGGTAGCCAAAACCGGTTTGGCTCAGTGGATAGAGCGTCGGCCTGCGGACTGGAAGGTCCCAGGTTCGATTCCGGTCAAGGGCATGTACCTGGGTTGCGGGCACATCCCCAGTGGGAGATGTGCAGGAGGCAGCTGATCAATGTTTCTCTCTCATCGATGTTTCTAACTCTCTATCTCTCTCCCTTCCTCTCTGTGAAAAAATCAATAAAATATATTAAAAAAAAAAAGAATAATATGGTATTTATTAACTAGAAGGACTTAATGTAATATATGTAGTCAAGAATCTTAATTTTGAAGGATGAGTTTCAGGCATATTTAGAGTTTTTAACTTGATTGGGGCAGGCATCCA
This sequence comes from Myotis yumanensis, assembly GCF_028538775.1. NCBI lineage: Eukaryota > Metazoa > Chordata > Mammalia > Chiroptera > Vespertilionidae > Myotis > Myotis yumanensis. Next base: position 189,749,488 of record NW_027223754.1, read on the forward strand.
GGGAATAGAATCTGTATGCTCCTATATCTTAATTATATCCCTGGTCTTAGTCTGGTTCCCTGAACTGTTGGTATTGGATGTAACAATACTGTTATTTATTACAATAAACTATTTATAGCAAACAGATACTGTTTAGACAAGACTGATTTTTTTTAAAAATCCTTACAGTGAGACTGAGCTAAGTGAATCTGTATCACCTCAGTTTATATCAGGGAAGACCAAAGTAGAAGTGAAAGCAGTAAAATCTTATATAATAAAAGCCTAAAATGCTAAGTGTCTGGTTGTTCGTTCAGCCAATCAAAATGTAATATGCTAAGGCCACTCAACCGCTCGCTAAGATGGGTACTGATCACCAGGGGGCAGATGCTCCAACCAGTAGGTTAGCTTGCTGCTGGGGTCCGGCTGATCAGGACTGAGCGAGATGGGCTGGATACTCCCTGGAGCCCTCCCGCAGTCCCTCCCCGGCTGGCCAACCTCCCTCATCCCTCCCCGGCCTCAGTCGTGCACCGGTGGGGTTCCTTGGCCTGGCCTGCACCCTCTCACAATCTGGGACTCCTCAGGGGATGTCAGAGAGCTGGATTCAGCCCGATCCTGCAGGCCAGGCTAGTAAATTCTTAATTGTCTTTTAAAGTTTACTAATGATAGAAGTATAAGTGAAATTCTTAGAAGTTGGTTATAAAATAAGGTATGAAATCTGTTTTTTTTTTTAACCTAATTACTTTTTCTTTGAAGCCCAATCATGAGAATACAACTGTTAGTAATTGGAAAACAAAAGTTTTCTGAAATGAGATTGTGAAAAAAGTGATCTGTACATGGAGATAAGCCTACAAAGATGTACACTGAAGAAGACTTTGAAAATGCATAGTATTTGCCTGAAGAATGAGTGGTAAAATTGTTTAAGATGTTTTATATATAGAAGATGAGAAGCATCATTAAAGAAATCAGTGTACATTTGTCAGAACCAATAGCTTTACAGTAAAAAGTGAAACTTAATGTATGAAAAGTAAAAAAAAAAAAAAAATTGGGTCCTGGCTAGTATGCTCAGGAGGTTGGAGTCCCGGGTATCCAAGGGTCTCAGGTTCAATTCCCAGTCAGGGCACGTACCCAGGCTGTGGGTTAGATCCTCTGTCGGAGCATACGGGAGACAACAGATCGGTGTTTCTCTCTCTCAAGCTATCTCTCTCTCTTTCTAAAAAAAATAAATTAAAAAATTAGGAGGTTGGAGGACCCCAAGATGAAATGTAGAATGAGACAGACAGAAAAATCTAATTCTATTAGAAATGTATGAAAAATCTCACTGAAGAGAATGGGGAACGAAAAGTGCTGACCTAAGTAACTTTGGAAATGCATGGAACCTGTGAGACTAAAGGAAAAGGAACTCCACATAAGCAGAGTACTCTAGGTGATAGTGTTGCTTCCCATAAGTACAGTTAAAAATTTTGATTCTATACTAGAATTAAACAGTTAAATAAAATAGATGGTAGGTGGTGGGAACCAGTTTTCTCACTGTTGGAGTAGGAAATTGTAGATAAGCAACTTGTTTGGGGCTAGAATGATCCATGTGATAGTGGTTTAGAATTAGAGACATCAATGTGAGCTTATGTTTAATCTAATATAGATACAGTCTATATTTTAAATGAGTTTAGTTCATTAACTTCAAAACAATAAAAAATAAACATTTCAGCCTGGAATTAATACACAGTTTTTTGTAATTAAGGTAGGAGTAGTAGAAAAGTATATTACAGTTAATATTTTCATCATTTGCTTTAAAAAGTATTGTGGAATCTGTGAGATCTTACAGAATGGGGGAGAGTCCTAAATCCAAACCCCTGTGTATTACCAATCCTATTTTTTAATGACGTTTGCTATGAGGGAGATTTGTATTGATCTTAGAGTAATGATTGTATTTTTCAGTATTTGTAATTTTATTTAAATTATTGTTATATGCTCTGTCCTCTCTCATTCCCAAGGGCAATCATAGCAGCAGAATTTCAGCATAGCTGACTGATACTTGTATCTAATTTTCCATTAAATACTTATTTTGTGGCAGGACTTGTAGAATGGCCATTTCCAAGTCATTCTGGGAGGCTGAGATTAATGACTATAACATACATATAAAGGTTATTTTTTTATATGAAATAATTAGGAAAATATTCTTAAAAACCTTGGAGCACCTTTATAATTTTTATTATACTTAATGAATGGTATGGTGCTTATCATATTCTCTGGGAGAATGATTTAAAATATTTTATTTTGGTGTTGGACTGTGTCAGCTATAATTTTGGGTTCAGCAAGTAGTCACAGTATAATTGAGATTTAATTGATGGTTTTTCTGAATTGATCTAGGAGCAATTTGCCAAGTGCATTGTAGATTTATCCTAGAAATACTGTAGTGTTTTCTAGAGTTGTGTATACTACTTCTATTACTATGTATTTACTATGTGTTTTCTGATGTTGCAAAGACTTGTCTATAAGGAACAATATACTTTGGTTTTATTCTCTGTTACAGTGCAAATTCTTATTTAGTAGTTCTAGGATGGAGCCTGAGATTTTGCTGAGGACCACATTTTGTAGTCAGGCTTTAGAGCAAGGGGTGGGCAAATGTTTTCTATAAAGGCCCAGACAGTAAATATTTTAGTCTTTGTGGGCCACATACAGTCTCTGTTGCATGTTACGTTTTTCTTTTTTTACAACCCTTTAAAAGTGTAAAAATTATTCTTAGTTCATGGACCATCCTAAAACAAGGAATAGATCGGACTTGACCTCCTGGCCATAGTTTGTGTATTCCTGTTAGAGAAAGGTGTATACATTTGTTGGTTGATAGAAACACAGTTCTATAATTGGTTTTTGTCATGACTTTCAGCATTTCAGGATCATCTTTTTCTTTTTTTTTTTTTTTTACCTGTTAATGAGGTGAATTACTGCTAATGGTTCAGAAGCTTTTTCTTAATTGCTTATAAACGTTTGTTTTCTTATTTTGAGGTGTAATTCTACATATTGTAAAATTCACCCTTGTTAATGTATGAATTTTGACAAATGCTGGATCCTAGTTTAAATGATAAGGACAGATTTTAATCAGTAATATATTATTGCAACATGGAAAAGAGTCCAGCATGAATGGAACTCAAGTTTGATTTGTACAGGGATGACTCAATGTTTTAAAAGGAGAATGAGGATCAATAGGGGTAGGGGGTGAGTAGAGGTTCAGTAGAGTCAGGGAATTGATAAATTACAGAAAGCTGGAAAGGGAGATTGGTCAATGTAAAACCATCTGGGTTGGTTAACTGGTGCTTGTCGAAAGCTCCTACCCTCCCAGGGAAACTGGTAGACAGGGGCCCTATGTTTGGGTGTTGGCTGGAACAAACAGTAAATTCTTTTGGCACCTTTGAGTTTTCTCAGGCAGGCACTTTAAGAGAGGCTAGAGTCCTCCTTTGGATTGTTAGAAACTGTGTTAGTATTTTGTTCATGTCTTTATTGGCCAAGGTTGAGGCAGTTGAGAAAGGACTCAGAGGAATCGGGGTAGAGTTTAGTCAAAGAAAGTATCTTTGTCAGTATCACCACCACAATCCAGATATAGAATTGTTCATCATCCTCCCCGCAAATTTCCTTGTGCTCCTTTGTATGTACCTTCTTGCTCCACCCTCAGGTCCTGGCAATTGCTGATTTCTTTTCTGTTCCTATAGTTTTTTCTTTTCCAGAATGTGTATAAATGGAATCACTGTGTAGCCTTTTGAGATTGGCTTCTTTGATGCATCATACATTTGAGATTAATCTATGTTGTATCAGTAGTTTGTTTTTTATTGTTGTTCTGACTGAGTTCTATTCCATTGTGTGGATGTATTATAGTTTGTTTATCCATTAATCAGTTCAAGGACACTTGAGTTGTTTCCAGTTTTGGTTACAAATAAAGCTACTGTAAACAATACAGATTTTTGTGTGAACATAAGTTTTCATTACTCTTGGGTAAGTATCCAGGAGTCAGATTGCTGGGTTCTGTGATAACTGTAATTAACTTGATAAGAAGCTGAAAATTTCCCAAAGTGTCTATACCATTTTTCATTCCCACTAGTAATGTAAGAGAGTTCCAGTTGCTTTGCTTCCTCACTGGTAGTTGATATTGTCATCTTCCTTTAAGCCATTCTTATACCTATGTACTGATATTACATTGTGGTTTTAATTGGATTTCTCTAATGGCTAATGATGGTGAGCATCTTTGTATGTGTTTAATGTTATTTATGTATCTCTGTTGAAATATCTATCAAATTTTTTGCCAAGGTTTATATTGTTTTTATTATTGTTCAGTTTTAAAAACTGTTGATTTAGCTTGGATGCAAGTCCTTTATCAGATAGGTGTTTGATAAATCTTTTCTCCTAGTCTGTGGCTTGTCATTACACTCTCACTTTAAAAAAAACCCCATCTACACTAATAAAAGAGAAACATGGTAATTGGCGTACGACCGCTACCCTTCTGATTGGCTAATCAGCGTATCCTTATGCAAATTAACTGTCAGCCAAGATGGCGGCCGGCAGCCATGCACTGAAGCGAGCAGGGAGGCTTCCTTGCTCCAGTGACTACAGACTGCAACTTTCCCCGCCTAACTTGCCGGCCTCTCAGCTGGCAGTTTGAAACATTCTAACAATTATAGCCGGCTGGGATCTCAGAGCTGAAGTTATACATTGTTTCGATTATAGAACGGCAAACAAACCAGCAGCGGAAGCCTCAGAGCTAGAGCCAGAGCTAAAGCTGGCCCAGAAGAAAAAAAAAAAAAAGAAAAAAGGAGTGGTTGGGAGCTTCCCGCCAGCCTGAAAGCAGTCAAAACCGCCAGCCTGAAAGCAGCCCTCAGCCCCTCACCCAGACTGGCCAGGCACCCCAGTGGGGACCCCCACCCTGAAGGGTGTGTGACCAGCTGCAAACAGCCCTCAGCCCCTCATCCAGGCTGGCCAGGCACCCCAGTGGGGACCCCCACCCTGAAGGGTGTGTGACCAGCTGCAAACAGCCCTCAGCCCCTCATCCAGGCTGGCCAGGCACCCCAGTGGGGACCCCCACCCTGATCCAGGACACCCTTCAGGGCAAACCAGCCGGCCCCCAGGCCTCTATCCTATATAGTAAAAGGGTAATATGCCTCCCAGCACCGGGATCAGCGGAGCCGCGAGGCCTCCTGGCACCAGATCAGCATGACAGGGGGCAGCGCCCAAACCCCCTGATCGCCCTGCGGCTCTGTGTGTGACAGGGGGTGGAGCCCCAACCTCCTGATCGGCCCTGCTCTGTGTGTGACAGGGTGCGGCGCCCCAACCTCCCCCCCACCCCCCTCCACGGGCCCTGCTCTGTGTGTGACAGGGTAGAGCCATAACCTCCCCATCGGCCCTGCCCTGAGTGTGACAGTGGTGGCGCCCAAACCCCCTGATCCGCCCTGCTCTGTGTGTGACAGGGGGCGGTGCCCCAACTCCCCTATTGGCCCTACTCTGTGCGTGACAGGGAGGAGCTCCCCAACCCCCTGATGGGCCCTGCTCTGTGCGTGACGGGGGGGGGGGGGGGGGGGGCGAGGGGGAGGGCAGTGCCCCAACCCCCTGATTGGCCCTGCTCTGTGAGTGACAGGGGGCAGCGCCCCAACCTCCTGATTGGCCCTGCTCTGTGCGTGACAGGGGGTGGCACCACAACCTCCCCATCGACCCTGCCTTAAGTGTGACAGGGGGCGGTGCCCCAACCCCCCAATCAGCCCTACCCTGAGCGTGACTGAGGGTGGCATCACAACCTCCCAATCCGCCCTGCTCTGTGCATGACAGGGGGCGGTGCTCCAACTCCCCAATCAGCCCTGCTCTGAGCCCGACCAGGGGCTGCACCTAGGGATTGGGCCTGCCCTCTGCCACCCAAGAGCAGGCCTAAGCCAGCAGGTCGTTATCTCCCAAGGGGTCCCAGACTTCGAGAGGGCACAGGCCGGGCTGAGGGACCCCCCCTTCCCCCCCCGAGTGCACAAATTTTTGTGCACCGGGCCTCTAGTATATATATATTATTGATTTCAGAGAGGAAGGGAGAGAGAAAGAAACATCAGTGATGAGAGGGAATCAATGATCAGCTGCCTCCTGCACGCCCCATACTTGGGATTGGGCCCGCAACCCGGTCGGAGGACCGGGATTTGAATGTGATCCATGCTGGCCAGGTCTCATTACATTCTCCTAACATCTTACAAAGAGCAGACATTTTATATTTTGGTTATCAGTTTTTCTTTTTTCTTTTAGGGATTATGCTTTTGACTTTCAGTGTCAAATCTTAGAAATCTATGCCTAAACTGAGATCTCAAAGATTTTTCTCCCATGTTTCTTATTTAGAAGTTTTAGATTTTACATTTAATTCTATGACCTATTTTGAGTTAATTTTTGTATGTGATATGTGATATAATTGAAGTTCATCTTTTGGCATATGGATGTACAATTGTTCCATCACCAACTGTCCTCTGTTGAATTGTCTTTTAACCTTTATTGAAAAATAGTTGGCAGTATGTGAGTCTATTTCTAGACTCTCTGGTCTGTGCTTTTGTTTTTTGTGTCTATTGTTTTGTTAATAACATGCTGTCCAGATTACTGTAGTAAAGATAGTAAGTCTTGAAATCAGTATTCGTTCTCCAAGGTTATTTTTCATTTTCATAATTGTTTAGACAACTCTAGTCTTTGATTTTTCAAATGAATGTTAGTATCAGTTTATCAATTTCTAGTTAAATTTTGCTGGGATTTTTATTAGGATTATAAATTCTAATTACTAGCTTTGGGAACATTGGCATATTAACCATGTTAAGTCTTTTCCATTTCTGTACATGATATAACTCTTCATTTATTTTTGGTCTTTGATTTCTTTCATCACTGTTTTGTAGTTTTCAGGAAACAGATCTGTTGTTACATTTATACCTAAATATTTTATGTTTTATAATTCTATTGTAAATGATATTATTTACAAATTTTAATTTTCATTGCTCTTGTATGGAATATAATTGATTTTTATATCAACCATATATCTGAGATCTTGCTCAACTCATGTATTGGTTCTAGTAACTTTTTGTAGATTTTTTTTGGATTATATACATAAATAACCATTTCTGTAAATAGAGAAAGTTTTATTAATTTTTTTAGTCCGTGTGTGTGTGTGTGTGTGTGTGTGTGTTTTACCTTGCTTTCTCTCCCCCCAACCTCTTATTCCACTGATTCCACTGGCTAAGGCTTCCAGTAGGATGTTAAATTGGGATGGTGAGAGCAGACATCTTTGCCTTATACTCCAAATAGCATTCAGTCATCCATCATTATATGGTGTTAGCTGCAAGTGCTTTTGTCGATGTACATTATTAAGGTAAGGACGTTCTATTCTAGTTTGCTGAGCGTTTTTATTATGAATTAATGGTGGTGTTTTTTTCCAATGCCTTCCTGTATCTATTGAGAATGATACATAGTTTTTCTTCTTTAGTCTGTTGCTATTCATTGTGTGAATTTAATTGATTTTTTAATATTGAACCTGCCTTGCATTTCTGGGATTGCTCCACTTAGTCATGCTGTATTCACCTTTTTATATATTGTTGGATTTGATTTGCTAATAACATTAAGGCTTTTGCATTTCTGTTCATGAAAGATACTGGTTTATAGGGTTGTGTATTTTTTCCTCTTGAAATGTCATTTTCAGGTTTTGGAATCAAGGTAATGCTTCATAAAATGCATTGGGCATTTAGTGCTCTTTCCTATTCTATTTTTTGGAAGAATTTATGTAGAATTGGTATTATTTGTCTTAAAGTATTTAGTGGAATTTACCAATTTAGCCATCTAAACCTTGAGTTTTCTTTATTGTAAGGTTTTTAAATTATGAATGTAATTTCTTTAATAGGTACAGGACTACTCAAATTGTCTATTCATGTGAGAACTTTCATAGTTTGTGTCTCTGTGAAATTTTGGAGAATAAAGTTGTAATTATTTCTGTTAGGTTTATTTATTTATTTTTAGTTCTAAATCACTTTTCTGTTTGTTTTTTTCTGTGGTTACCTTGAAGTTTATTCTTCTGATGTGTATGATCCCAATGTGAAATTGAAGGTAACTTATTATTGTCTTTTGACCCTAGATAGTATCCAGGTAGCTGTAAAAATATCCATTCTTAGAAGAATGGAGATCTATTTTACTCTGATTCTTGGAGTCTCAGGAAGAAACTGAGTCAGTGATTTTGACAAACAATCTTAATGACTCTTTCTCCCAACACACACATGCAAAGAGAGTTGGTTTTGTGGTGTGCCTGTCTACTATGGGTGTCTGAGTAAGATTGCACACTTTTTTCTGCTGCTGATTTATGTGGATTTGAAAAAGAGGTTAATAAGTGATGGCTTTTATCTTTGGGAGTGTTAAAACACCATTTCTCCTTGGTGAAAACTCAGAATTATCCATTGCTTTTTGAGTAATACAGTTTTGTTTAAGGCATGGCAGCTTTCAAAATATTAATCTCTTACTTGACTGGACCTAGTTAAAGAAAAAACAAAAAATTCATAATTATTTAAAAGAACATTAGTTTTGTGATTTCTTTCACATTTAATTTAGCATAGCCACACGTAGATGCAAATTGATCAGTGTCAAAGTAACATATTGTCAAAGTGACTACAGTTGACCTTTGAACACTGCAGGGGTTAGGATTATTGACAACCATGCAGTTGAAAATCCACATATAACTTCTGAACCCACCCCCCCCCCCCAAAACCTAATAGCCTGCTATTGACTGAAGCCTTACTGATAATATAAACAGTTGATTAACACATATTATGTATATTCTATATATTATATACTATATTCTTACAATAAAGTAAGCTAGAGAAAAGAAAATGATATTAAGTAAATCATGAGGAAAATACATGTACAGTACTGTACTGTATTTATCGATACTGTAGGTTTATGTTATCTATTTACAAGATAAATCATCTGTCAGTATCTACATCTTATATTGTACAAAACACTATATATTTTATGTATTACTAACATTAGACATCAAAAATAAAAAGGTAATGCGAAAAAGATTCATATTTATTTACAGGTATAACGATTCATGCATTGATAATGAGGAAGCAGCAAAATGATTACTTTATGGTAGCCTAGTGTAATTGATATCATAGCTTAGCATATACACTAAAGAGTAAATTGTAATAAAATTTTCATGGCACATTCACAGTCACATTCAGCATTGGAAGCATTGTTACAACTTTATAAAACCATGTACCTGTGATGTATCAATTATGAGAGAGGCATATGTACTGTAATATAATTATTTGAAAGCAAAATTCTAAAACAGTATGAAAACTAACACATTATTAATTTGATATGAAATATCACTCACTTTATGCCTATGTAAGGATTGGCAATCCACTGCAATACACGTCTTGCATCTGATGTTCTACACAGTGAATACTTAGGCATTGATGATGATGATGACACAAAACGTCTCAAACAGTTCTTGCCTACAGTTACTGGATTTTCACATGAAGACACTCACATACATACACAGCAAGTAAGTATATTAACTGTACAGCATGATGTTTATTTACTACTATTTATATGGAAGTGGATCATCATAAAGGTCTTCACCCTCAATTATCTTCACTTTGAGTAGACTGAGGAGGAGAAGGAAGAAGAGGGGTTGGTATTACTGTTTCAGGGGTAGAAGAGGCAGGAGAGGCATGCACATTCGGTGTAACCCTATGAAAGTACATTGTACATTATAATTTCTGTCGGACAGTTTTGCTTTTTCATTTCTTTAAAATGTTCCTGTATGGTACCAATCCTTCCACTGTTTGCTTTAGTTTCAACGCCCATATTATAGAAGGGTCCATTTTAGAAAAGTAGTTAAAAAAAGCAGTCTTGAATAATCAAAGTCTTTCTGCCAGATTGTCTAATGTCAATTTGTTTTCTGGCACTGCTTCTTCTACATCTTCTTAGTCTGGAACTGGTTTGGAAGGACTCACCTTCATCAAGTTGTCTTCTGTTAGTTCCGCTACTGTGGTGTGTGTTAGCTCTTGAATTTTTCCAAGATCCATATCTTGAAACACTTCACTCCCCCGCCCCCCTTTTTCTTCTTTGTCTGAATCACAGTCTCTTTCATGATTTCCTTGATTGGCTTTGTTGGGAATCCTATGAAGTCATGTACAACATCAGGACACAGTTTTCTCCAGCAGGAATTTATTATTTCAGGCTTGATGTCTTTCACACCTCTTTCTATAATAAAGATGGCATCTTCAATGGTGTAATCCTTCCAGACTTCCATGATGTTCTCTTCCATAGTGTTGACAGTCCTTTTCATCGAGTGCTGTGTGTAATGAGTCCTAAAAGTCCTTACCATCTAGAGCAGTGGTTCTCAACCTTCCTAATGCCACGACCCTTTAATACAGTTCCTCATGTTGTGGTGACCCCCAACCATAAAATTATTTTCGTTGCTACTTCATAACTGTAATTTTGCTACTGTTATGAATCGTAATGTAAATATCTGATATGCAGGATGTATTTTCATTGTTACAAACTGAACATAATTAAAGCATAGTGATTAATCACAAAAACAATATGTAATTATATATGTGTTTTCCGATGGTCTTAGGCGACCCCTGTGAAAGGGTCGTTCTACCCTCAAAGGGGTCTAGAGGTTGAATTGCCTGTGTTTGGGGGCAAGTAGAGCACTTTGATGCCTTTGGTCTTGAACTCACGGGGTTCTAGGTGGCCAGGGGGATTGTCCAATATCAAAAGAACTTTAAAAAGCAGTCTTTTTGCTGGTAAGGTACTTCCTGACTGCAGGGACGAAGCATCAATGGAACCATTGCAGAGAAAGAGTTTTTCTTGTCTAGGCCTTCTTGTTGTACAATTGATTTCAGAGAGCAAGGGAGAGGGAAAGAGAGATAGAAACATCAATGATGATAGTCATTAATCAGCTACCTTCTGTATGCCTCACACTGGGGATTGAGCCCACAACTCAGGTATGTAATCCTGACTGGGAATCGAACCGTGATCTCCTGGTTCATACGCTGACGCTCAGCCACAGAGCCATGCTGGTCGGGCAGTTGAGCTTTTTTAAAAAAATGTTTATTGGTCATTTCTCTTCTGTGAAATGCTTAAAGTCTTATACTAAATAATAATGATGATGATAATAATAATAATAATAATGTCTCATACTCATTAAAAAACTGGCAGCTGGTATTTATCTTTTTCTTTCAAAGCTCAGGGTTTAGGAGCTTGATAGATAAGGGCAATCCTGATCATAAACCTGATTGCATTTGCACAAAACATATAGTCTATTCCTTCCAGTCTTAAATCCTGGTGCTTGTTTCTCTTACTAATAAATGTTCTTTGTGGCATTCTCCTCCTTCCCCCCATAATAGGGTACTTTTGTCTGCAGTAAAAACCTGTTCAGGCAGATAAACTTTCTCCTCAATGATTTTCTTAATGGCATCTGGGACCTTGTCTGCTGCCTCTTGATTGGCAGAAGCTGCTTCTCCTGTTATGTTGACATTTTTTAAGCCAAATTATTAAACCAAAAAAACCCCCATATATCTAACAATCCTTTGCAGGCATTGAATTCTCCAGCTTTAGATCCTTCATCTTCATTTTGCTTTAAGTTGCCATATAATGACTTTACTTTTTCTCCAATCATCTTAGAGTTTATAGCAATCCTGCACCCAAATAAAAGCTGCATTTTCAATATGAGGTAAAAAGGTTTTTGCGCTTGATGGCATACCTGCAGGAATGGCTGCACAAATATTATTTTTTTACAGCCGTTCTGAAGGCTGGACTCATTTATCTTGAAATGACTGAGAGGCAACCGCAATCTGCAGTACACATCAAGCAATTCAAATTTTTCTTGTAATGTCAAGACTTTTCTTTGCTTTTAGGGCACATTTCCGGTATCACTAGTGGCATTTTGTATGGGTCCCATGGTGTTACTCAAGGTTTTATAGTATTGCACTAAACATGATGAAAAAGTACTCGAGAACCGCAAGAGATCACTTTTTACTATGATACACAATTTAATGGAGAGATGAACTGCTCACACAGAGATGATACTTAACACAACATGTGAGTTTACCACAATAACAGTAGGAGGTGACTACGAAATTATTATAGTAGTACAAGCACTACAGTTAATTTTATGTACTTATGATTTAATACTGCATCTTTTACATTTGTTTACATTTTTCTTGACTGAATGGTACTGTGCTGTGTCTGTAAGTTTTGATAAATGTTAACTTTTTAGAATAGATTTGTGCATGTTTTATGGCAGTAAGTGATAATATAGACTAGTGTCTACATATATTTTATGTAATGATGACATAAAACATTCCTTAAGGTTTTTAATATTTCTAGGCTTTGTGATTTGTGTGTGTTTTTTTAAATTGTTGCAACTTTCTAAAAAATGTTCCTATATATTATTTTGAAAAAAAAAATGAATACAAGTGAACCTGCTCAGTTTAAATCCATATGTTTAATGGTCAATTGTATATGTATACTCTTTGTGCTGTATACATTTTGATGAAAATTCCTAGGTAATCTAATGTAATCCCTCTTTTATCGTTTTGGTAGCATTTTCTAAACTGTAGACAAAAGATTTTAAAGGATATTTATAGTAATATGCTATATATTCATATCTTATAAGTAAAATGAGACTGTTGTGTGTAACATATTGAATGGATTAACAAATTAAAATCATAATTGAGGGGTATCCTTCTATAAAGAATTGGATATCAAGAGCTTGAAAAGCTGTAGAAGAAATTTGAAAATCCATTTTTATTCTCACAGATCTCTGTATATTTCTACTTAGTAAAATTTAAGCAGTAATTGTGAACTTTTAAAATCTCATTTGTCAAACTATAAAATGTTTGAAGAATATATGAAAGGCTGTTATGTGGGTGAAATTTATTTGGTGCTTCACTCCCTTACATAGTTTTTCACAATTTACATATTGAATGTGCCACCTGGGGCTAATTATTTGTTAACTAGAGGCCCAGTGCACGACATTTGTGCACTGGGGGGTGTGGGGGGTCCCTCAGCCCGACCTGCACCCTCTCCAATCTGGGAGCCCTCAGGGGAGCCCTCTCCAATCCGGGAGTTTCTATCTGTCTTTCCAATCATATGAACGAATTGTCTGAGACCCCCAATCCAGTTTGGTTTGTTGCTCACAGAATAATAGAGGCATTTTTTTTTTCTTTGCTTCATTGGTGGAGATTTCCTGGAAGTTTTAGGATATCTTTCCTTTAATTTTTCCTAGACACTCTGATTTTACTTATGTCTCTCACCTTTGCTTTCCCTCCATCCCCCACCACAACAGTAACTTGCTCCAGGCTCACTTTGCTTTAGAGCTCCGTCTACCACCAGAACTACGATTCCCAGAAATCCTGGTGCTCCCCGTGCTCTGGGCTTCCTCTTCCGGTCCTGGTGCTGCCACCAAAACTACTATTCCCAGAATTCCTGGTGCTCCCCGCGATCTTGGTTTTCCCTTCCTGCTCTGTCTTCGTCCCATGGCCTCCCACTCTGCCAAGTCCTCCAAGCTGCCAACTCTCCCTCTCTGCTCTCTGCCTGGTGCCTGTGTATGCAAATTAACCCACCATCTTTGTTGGGTTAATTTGCATACCCACTCCTGATTGGCTGGTGAGCGTAGTGGAGGGATGGTCAATTTACATCTCTCTCTCTTATTATAATGACTAGAGGCCTGGTGCACAAAAATTTGTGCACTCGGGGGGGTCCCTCAGCCCGGCCTGTGCCCTCTCACTGGGACCCCTCGGGGGATGACCATCTGCTGGCTGAGGCCTGCTCCCCAGGGGATTGGGCCTAAGCTGGCAGTCAGACATTCCTCTAGCAGCCCGGCAGCCCTTGGGGGATGTCCACTTGCCAGTGGGGAGCAGACCTAAGCTGCAGTCAGACATCCTTAGCGCTGCTGAGGAGGCAGGAGAGGTTCCCACTACCACTGCTGTACTGGCAGCCATCAGCCTGGTTTGTGGCTGAGCAGAGCTCCTCCATGTGGGAGCTCACTGACCACCAGAGGGCAGCTCCTGCATTGAGCGTCTGCCCCCTGGTGGTCAGTGTGTGTCATAGTGACCAGTCATTCCCAGTCTTTCTGCTGTTAGGGTCAGTTTGCATATTACCCTTTTACTATATAGGATAGAGGCCTGGTGCACGGGTGGGGGCCGGCTGGTTTGCCCTGAATGGTGTCCCTGATTAGGGTGGGGGTCCCTCTGGGGTGCCTGGCCAGCCTGGGTGAGGGGCTGATGGCTGTTTTCAGGCTGCCTGCACCTCCTTCAGGGTGGGGGTCCCCACTGGGGTGCCTGGCCAGCCTGGATGAGGGGCTGAGGGCTGTTTTTAGGCTGCCTGCACCCCCTTTAGGGTGGGGGGTCCCGCTTGGGTGCCTGGCCAGCCTGGATGAGGGGCTGAGGGCTGTTTTCAGGCTGCCCGCACCCCCTTCAGGGTGGGGGTCCCCACTGGGGTGCCTGGCCAGCCTGAATGAGGGGCTGAGGGCTGTTTTCAGGTGGGCCAAGCCTGCAACTGAAGCTCCCAGTCTCTCCTTTTTTTGCCGGCTGGCTGAAAGCAGGTATCTGGGGTTTGTTTAGCTTCTATAATTGCAACATTGTTTCATCCGGAGCTCAGAGACAGGCTGCGGCAGGTGGGGAACCTTGGCTTCCTCCATCGCTGGGGCAACCAAGCCCCATGTTCGCTTCAGCAGCATGGCTGCTGTCCGCCATCTTGGTTGTCAGTTAATTTGCATATCACCCTGATTAGCCAATGGGAAGCGTAGCGGAGGTATGGTTAATTACCATGTTTGTCTATTATTAGATAGGATATTTATGATCAACTGGTTAATGAGTTAAATATATTAACACCACTTGTACAAAAACTGAGTGCTAAGGATAAATAGGTGCTTGCAGATTTCTTTTTACTGGTTCTAAACCCTGTTTGAGTGCATTAGAATTCTTTTAGAGAAATTTAGACAATATTGATGCCTGACCAATTTAATGAGAACCTCTGATAGAAGAAACCAAGTTATTGATACTTTAATGAGTTTCTTAGGTCATTCTTAAATGCTGCCAGGGTTGAAAATTTATGCTTTAGGTATTTCGTGCTTCTGCTGCTGTTGGTGGTAGTGGTGTTACTACCACTATTATTATTATTAGTAGTAATAGTAGTAGTAGTAGTATATTTGTATACGGAAGGATGTGCACAATCTAGAAACATTGTGTTAAAGATAACTTGTATTTGTTTGGATTTCTATAAAAAATATAACTGGTGGCTTATAAACAATACACATTTATTTCTCACAATTATGGAGGTTGCAAAGTCCAAGATCAGGGCGTTGGCAGATTTGTTGTTTGGTGAGGGCCTGCTTCCTAGATAGCTGTTTTTTGTTTGTTTTTCACTGTAACCTCACACAGTAGAAAGGGCAAGGAAGCTTTCTTGGGCCCTTTTTTATAAGGGCACTAATCCCATTTATAAGGGCTCCATCCTGATGACCTAATCACTCGAGACCTGGTTATACCATCACCTTGGGTGTTATGATTTTAACATATAAAGTTTGAAGGGATAAGCATTTAGACCATAGCATAACTGTTAATTACATGTACAATTCTAGTTTCTGAGTATTTAAGAACCGATTATCTCATGGTCATTATGTATTGATGATTATTGAGTTTTTAAATTATAATGGTGTAGATGAAGCAGTTTAGTGGTTTTCCATTCCTTTACACCTCTTTGTTTCATGTTTATGGTGACATAAATATAAAATCTGTCACGAATTGTTCCCTTTATATCAGTTTTTATCAAGATACTCTTTAAGGTAAGTGTCTAGATGGCAGTTCAGGATGTGATATACCTGACAGTTTTCTACCAGTCGTTCTCATGAATGTTGACATTGGCCCTTAATGAGGAGGAGTCACAGTAGTTTGAGGGAAGAGCTGTGAGACTTTTGAAACATGCCATTTGTAAGATGGTGTGGGTGGGAGGAGTTCTAAGATACGAGGCATTGCTGGCACAAAAGAGTTGAAGTAACTTAGTTTAAAACTTTTAAAGTAATGCTTTGGGATGCTGTTTCTATCTAAAATGTGTGTTAGTGTTCATAGTTTTAAGCAATAAAAATCCCTCTAATTTAAACAGAAAAGATATTTTGAAAGCTTACATTGGGTTACTCATAGAGTTTCTTAAATGGTAGAAGAACCAGACTTGGAATCTTAGTCAGGAATAACACTCTAAATCTGTTGTTGGTTGTTGTTGGTAGTGGTTCCTTCACTGACCTGGGACAGTGGTATATTCACCACTGTTTGTACTCTCTCAGTGACTTGAGGCAAAAGATACTCCTAAAACTGCTGCCAGTGCTTTTTTGTAAAACTATGGATTAAAGAAGGATGAACTAATTAAAACTGTATTAGCCATTGTTATTGCCCTCAACCTCACTGGAATGGATTGCTTGTGGTCCTTGTTGCTGCTGTTGCCACCTTTGCTTCCTTTCTCTTCCATCTCTACCTCCCCCTTTTCTTGGTTTACTAGAGTGGCAAAACCCAGATCCTAATGTCCTTGTTTCAGTTGCAGTGGAGGTTTTGAGGTAAATACCTTCAGACAGGTAATTGATGTCCTTATAGCATGTGTGGATTTTGAGCCCTCCCTGGCTTGTTGCTTTGCTATTGTTTTTATTTGTTTAATGACTTGCTTCAACTAATTCTTTTGAATGTGTTTTCCTCTCAATGTCTGCTTCTGAAATCACTGCTCAACTTCACCCCCACCACCCTAAAAGTTTATTAGACTTAGTAAAGGCCAGCAAAAAAACAAAAAACCACCCAAACCAAAACAAGAAAATTACTCTAGAAACTGCTTCTCCAACAAAGCTCTAGAAGAGAAGGAAGGCTACAATTTGGAATTTCAAAGAAAATATTTGAAGGAAACTTTTATCTTACTGAAGGGCTACAGCTTTTTTCTTTAAAAAAATTTTTTTTTATGCCTGGCTTTCTAGGGATTGTCTCTGGGCACTATAATTTAGTGGTCTGTTAATGTTTGATTAGAGTAGCGGTTCTCAACCTGTGGGTCGCGACCCCTTTGAGGGTCTAACGACCCTTTCACAGGGGTCACCTAAATACATCCCGCATACCAGAGATTTACATTACGATTCATAACAGTAGCAAAATTACAGTTATGAAGTAGCAACGAAAATAATTGCATGGTTGGGGGTCACCACAACATGAGGAACTGTATTAAAGGGTCGTGGCATTAGGAAGGTTGAGAACCACTAGATTAGAGGTTGTTCCTAAATGCCTTGAGCCAATAATTATTTCATCATTTTCTTTGAATCTGTTTGTGGTTTGGGGAATGTCTTCAAATTTTAGGAATTTTAAAGTTTGTCCTACGTTCAGCCAGAGACTAGTGTTTGGTTGATCTCTTTAGTGTCTCTTGAGCAGAAGCCGCCTTGTGCATGCAATAGCCTTCCTGACTACCAAGGATCTCCCTATTAAATTTCTGTCTGGTGTGTCATATTGTTGTCTTTCCTGACCACTATTGTTGGGATTGTTTGCCACTGAGAGAGCACTCTTGTTTTTGACAATATTCCATAAGTGCTCCAAAATAAAGGCAGTCCCCTCTTTTAGGGCCAGTTAAATGCCAATCTTTTTTGCCTGTCGTATCTGCTCAGAGTAAAACTTCTGTGCCACAAACTCAGCAGTACTATGGATGCTGATGCTAGTAACCTCTAGCTGAAATACAACATTACTTACTGTGATTTGGTAGATTTTCTTGAATAAATGCTTCTTGTTTTGTTGTATGTCCTTTGATCGATTCTCAGAGACTTTAGTTCTTTTTGATAATATTTTTCTATTTTTTCATTAGTTTTAGGGGAGAGGATTTGCTGAGCTCCTTGCAGAGTCATTTTGGGAGCTCTGGCGTTTCTATTCTTTTTAGTGGTCTGCAGTCTTTATACTGCAGCCAGCTGCTTCCCCTTCCCTGCAAGCTAGTAATTTCACCTCCAATTTTAAAAGTCTTTATATTGCTCTAAGAATAAAAAAAACCCAGAAATTCTAACATAGTCTAAAATTGCCTTTTATATAGTTTTATCTTACATGAATCTAATTCCCCCTCCCCTCATTCTGGACATTATCCAATCATCATCATTAATTTAGGGAGCACTTTGCCTTTACAAATCAAGGCTCTGATCTGTGGCATAAGTGTTGGAATCTGAGGCATACAGATTTGAATTTCTGTTCTGTATTTATTAGCTGTGTGATTTTGAGCAGTTTGGTAACTTTTCTGAGTTTTTAAAAATCTGAAATAATGGTGATGGAGATCATCTCTATCTATCCTATATAATAAAAGGCTAATATGCAAATTGTCCCCTCGACCAGGAGTTCAACCGGGAGTTCAACCAGGGGGCGGGGTTGGCCAGCCAACTGCCCATGGCCCTTCCCCCTGGCTGGCCTGGCCCAGTCAGTCCTGATGGACCCCGATCAGGGTGGGCCAGCCAGACCCCACCCATGCATGAATTTGTGCACCGGGCCTCTAGTTTATATATATAAAAGCCCCCCCCCGTGTACGAATTTCATGCACCGGGTCTCTAGTATTTTATAATGTTGCTATAAGGCTTAAGTGAGGTAATGTGCAAAACCGTTAGCATAATACCTTGTAGTTAGAAAGTATGTTTATTCCCCACCTGATATTCTCTTCCTGTCATTTGAGTAAGCACTTTATATGAAATACCAGTATGCATAAGTAGAATCATTCCAGTATTACAGTTCCACCTATTTTTAAAAATATATATTTTTATTGATTTCAGAGAGGGAGAGAGAGATAGAAACATCAATGATGAGAGAGAATCATTGATCTGCCACTTCTATTGATCTGCCACGCTGGGGCTCAAGCCTGCAACCTGGGCATGTGCCCTGACCAGGAATCAAACCGTGACCTCCTGGTTTATAGGTTGATGCTCACTACTTAGTCATGCCAGCTGGGCTCCACCTATTTTTTGAGTAAAATTTATACCTGAATTTCAGTTGCATTTAAACACATTAATTGAGTACCTCATGTCTAGCTCATAATACCTCATTTAACTTTTAAAAAATGCTTTTGATTGAAATATAACATATTAAGAGTTTTGCCTTTAAATCAAGGGAAAATGTTTTCCCCCTCTGGAATGAGACTATTAAGATTTTCTTTTTTTCTTTGTGAATTCTCACCCGAGGATATTTTTTCCATTGAATTTTGAAAGAGTAGAAGGGAAGGAGGGAGAGAGAGAGAGTGAAACATCAATGTGAGAGAGACACGTCGATTGATTGCCTTCTTCAGGCACCCCAACTGGGGCTGGGAAACGAATCTGCAACCTACGTACATGCCCTTGACCAGGAATCAAACCTGTGACCCTTCTGTGAGACACTGTACCACTGAGCCACATGGGCCAGGTTCCATGTTTTTTTTTTTGAAAAATATTCACATCTGTAGAAGCAAAAATAGCATAATGAAATTTTATATACTCTAACCATAGTACAGTGATCATATATATGAAATTAACTTTAGTACATTACTATTATGTAATTTGACAGTCCATCAGATTTTTTATGTTTCCCAATAATGTCTTTATAGCATTTCCCCAACCGATTAGAATCATGCACTTGATAATGTAGTTACCATGTTTCTTTATTTTCCTTTAATATCCTTGAATGGTTCCTCAGCCTTTCTTTGACTTTCATGACTTGATATTGTTTTTCAGAATGTTCCTCAATTTGTTTCTCTGTTATTTTCATAAATTTGCTTAGGCTATACATTTTGGGGCAGGGTTAAGGTGGTGCCCCCCAAGCTTATTTTCTCTAAAGTTACCCGTTTCCTCTTTGTCATTAATAAGTAATGTGGGGAGGTATATTAAGATAGTGTAAACATTATTTTTCCCAATAAACTTCGATCAGATGTTTTTTGCATCCTTTATTATGCTTGCCTCAATCAGTTATTACCAGGTAGATTATTAAAATTTTGATAATTTCTGGTGTTTTAATTTGAGTGTTCCTGAGTTTTCTTTATCTAATAGTTATAATTATGAAATACTTTGCTGTGAACCTGCTTATGTCATGGGTTTATTGTTTATGTGATTTTTAGATTCATATACTGGACAGACTGGGGAGAAGTACCAAAGATAGAGCGTGCTGGAATGGATGGTTCAAGTCGCTTTGTTATAATAAACACTGAAATTTACTGGCCAAATGGATTGACTTTGGATTATGAAGAACGAAAGCTTTATTGGGCAGATGCAAAACTTAATTTCATTCACAAATCAAATCTGGATGGAACAGATCGGTAAGATTGCCTTATAAATTTACTTTTAACCTTTGCTTAAACACCATGTGTCTTGATATAGTCATTAAATTATAAAGCCTGACTTTATTAAGAAGAAATTAGTTTATCTTTTGCTAAGTGTCAAAGTGGAAGAAGAATGTACGTTCAGTTTGTTCTCAAAATGTAACTGTATTTCTCATCTGTTGGTAGCATTTAGAATTTATGAACTATATTTTCTCCTTCTTTACTCTGAGCTAATTTACTTCCCCAGTAGTTCTCAACTAGAGATAGTACTTCTCTCTCCAAGAGTTTTTGGAAATGTAGGGGGAATTTTGATTAACATGAGGCCTGGGAGTGGTATTAGCATTGTAGCTCCGAGGGGGCATGCTAAACATTTTACAATGTGCTGGACACCCAATACAACAAAGAGTCATCCTACTCAGAATTCCCCATAGGCCCCCTAGGAACTGCATATGGAAGCTCATTTGGGAAATCTCCACATTGGACAGTGGTTGATAAACTTTTTCTATGAAGGGCTAGTTAGTAAATATTTTAGGCTTTGTGGGTTATGTATGACTTCTGTTGCAACTATTTACCTCAGCTATTGTGGTGTGAAGGCAGCTATAGATAATACATAAGGGAATGGGCCTGGCTATGTTCCAGCAAGACTTTATTTACAACACATATAGTGCATCAGTGGGCTGTAGTTTGCTGACTCCTGGACTAGGAGAAAACCTAGTGCATATGTACTACACCCAGTAATCAAGGAATACATAAACATGGAATTTCTACTCTGATCATGTTCAGATTTTTAAAAATATATATTTTTATTGATTTCAGAGAGGAAGAGATAGGGAGAGATAGAAACATCAATGATGAGAGAGAATCATTGATTAGCTACCTCCTGTATGCCCCACCCCGGGGATCGAGCTTACAACCCTGGCATATACCCTGACAGGAATTGAACTGTGACCTCTTGGTTTGTAGGTTGATGCTCAACCACTGAGCCATGCCAGCCAGGCTGATCATGTTCAGATTTTATTTTATTTTTTTCATGTTCAGATTTTTATAACACTTCCTATTTACATTCTTGTGTTTAAATGATTATTTAGGTTTCTAATGGTCTCATTCTAAGACTCCAACAAAAATCTAGGGAGCCTTAGGTACAGTTGAAGGAATTTTTCAGAGTAAGCATTTGTAAGTATCTGAATGATGAATCAGGAAGCATTTAAAAGTATTGAAAACCAGGAAAGATTTAAATAATTTATTAAGATAATGTTTTTATAGTCATGGAATTAGAGTATTTTTTGCATTGTTTAAAAAATGAATGAAATAACTTAAGCCAAGGTGGTTTAAAAACAATCCTATATAATAAAAGCCTAATATGCTAAGTGTCCGGTTGTCCAGTTGGCCATTCAACCAATCAAAGTGTAATATGCTAATGATATGCTAAGGCCACTCAACTGCTCGCTATGACGTGCACTGACCTCCAGGGGCAGATGCTCAGACTGGTAGGTTAGCTTGCTGCTGGGGTCTGGGTGATCCGGACTGAGCGAGACAGGCTGGACACACCCTGGAGCCCTCCAGTGGTCCCTCCCCAGCTGGCCAACCTCCCGTGTCCCTCCCTGGCCTCGATCATGCACCTGTGGGGTCCCTCGGCCTGGCCTGCGCCCTCTCACAATCTGGGATCTCTTGGGGGATGTCGGAGAGCCAGTTTCAGCCCAATCCCGCAGGCCAGGCTGAAGGACCCCACTGGTGCACGAATTTGTACATCAGGCCTTGAGTTGGAAATAAATGTCAAAAAAGTAATAAGTATATAAACATGAATATATAAACACTAGAGGCCTGGTGCACGAATTTGTGCACAGGTGGGGTCCAGCTGGCCTGCCCCGAGTGGGGGCGGAGGGGGGCGCGGCCGGCTGGGGGGTGGGGCCGTGGGCAGTTGGGCAGCAGGCCCCGTCCCTGATCTTGGTGTTGGGGGCCGATTGGGGGCCAGGCCGGCCTGGGGGAGGGGGGGCAGTCGGGACCTGGATCAGGCTGGTTGGCTGGTGCAGTGTGTGTCATAGCCACCAGTCATTCTGGTCGTTCTGCCACTGTTCCAGTTGCTGGGCTTTTATATATATATAGGTAATTGTTGTGTTTGAACTTAACATTTGGCTTTGAGAGGGGCACTAGTTGAATGTGGCCATGTCATAGTTTTCTTGACTCCTTCAGATACCCATACAAAAACCCATGAAACTAGATAGCAAATCCAAAAACATATAATAAATAAACCTCAAGCATCCAGAAATAAAAGCAACAAAGGGCAGATCACTAATAGCTACAGACCTCCATAGTATTACTATCTGTGCAAGAATAAGTGGGGGAGGGTGAATTATATAGGATGTTTCATTGAACTTAAATGCAGGAGACCTCCAAAATAGCCTCAATGATTTACTAGACAATGTGGTGGACTATATTAAGAGCAGCAGCTGAAATGAGAGGGTGGGAGTTGCCCACTCTAATATCAGGCAAGTACAGTGTGTCCATGGTAAAGACAGAAAAGGATAGAGCAGCCTGGCTCCAAAGAATTCTTGAAATGGACTTGCTAGAGTTCTCTACCAGAGCAGGATACCACACTGAGTGGAAACAAATAGAATAGAATAGTATCAAAATTGAGAAGACTAGGGAAAATGAAAAGGAATGAAAGGGAAAGGAAAGATAAAGTTCAGTAAAGATAGAGGAATAGCTGGAGATCTCAGAAAGGAAGCTTCCATTGTCTTTTTTTTTTTTTTTTAATCTTTATTGTTCAGATTATTACATTTGTTCCTCGTTTTTCCCCCCATAACTCCCCTCCTTCCAGCTCCCACCCCACCCTCCGCCCTCACTCCCCACCCAATTTCCTCATCCATAGGTGCACGATTTTTGTCCAGTCTCTTCCCGCATCTCCCACACCCCTTTTCCCCCCAAGAATAGTCAGTCCATTCCCTTCCTATGTCCCTGATTCTATTATAATCACCAGTTCATTCTGTACATCAGGTTATTTATTCACTTGATTCTTAGATTCATTTGTTGATAGATGCATATTTGTTGTTCATAATTTGTATCTTTACCTTTTTCTTCTTCTTCCTCTTCTTAAAGGATACCTTTCAGCATTTCATATAATACTGGTTTGGTGGTGATGAACTCCTTTAGCTTTTCCTTATCTGTGAAGCTCTTTATCTGACCTTCAATTCTGAATGATAGCTTTGCTGGATAAAGTAATCTTGGTTGTAGGTTCTTGGTGTTCATCACTTTGAATATTTCTTGCCACTCCCTTCTGGCCTGCAAAGTTTCTGTTGAGAAATCAGCTGACAGTCGTATGGGTATTCCCTTGTAGGTAACTGAGTTTCTTTCTCTTGCTGCTTTTAAGATTCTCTCTTTGTCTTTTGCTCTTGGCATTTTAATGATGATGTGTCTTGGTGTGGTCCTCTTTGGATTCCTTTTGTTTGGGGTTCTCTGCGCTTCCTGGACTTGGAAGTCTATTTCTTTCACCAGGTGAGGGAAGTTTTCTGTCATTATTTCTTCAAATAGGTTTTCAATATCTTGCTCTCTCTCATCTTCTGGTACCCCTATAATTCTGATGTTGGTACGTTTGAAGCTGTCCCAGAGGCTCCTTACACTATCTTCGTATTTTTGGGTTCTTTTTTCATTTTGTTTTTCGGGTTGGGTGTTTCTCGCTTCTTCGCATTTCAAATCTTTGACTTGATTCTTGCGCTCCTCTGGTCTGCTGTTGGGTGTCTGTATAATATTCTTTATTTCAGTCAGTGTATGCTTAATTTCTAGTTGGTTCTTTATCACACCATCGAGGGTCTCATTAGATTTCCTGTATATCTCATCAAGTTTATCGACAGACTCTAGAAGCCTCTCGAGAGACCTTAAAAGTGTGGTTCTGAACTCAATATCCTCCCTTGATAGTTTTGTCCTGTTTCTTTGTCTCCGCATTTTTTTACGCTTTCTTGGTACACCCCCTAGTGGTCTTTGTGCGAAGTCTTGTTGTAGTTAAGCCTTGATTGTTATAGTTAATACTAGAGGGATTTGACCTCCAGGCCAACTGGCTGTGATAATCAGCTGTGTTTGCAGTGGAAGAACTTGTCTCCTCTAGGGAGGTGCTAATCTAGCCTTTGCCTGAGGCTATCCGGCAAATGCCTCTGTGCAGGGCTTGGGCGGGGCGGGTCCCACAGGATCAACAGGGCGGAGGAGGGAGCAGTTATGGCTGCTCTAGGGAGGTGCTAATCTAGCCTTTGCCTGAGGCTATCCGGCAAATGGCTCTGTGCAGGGCTTGGGCGGGGCGGGTCCCACGGATCAACAGGGCGGAGGAGGGAGCAGTTATGGCTGCTCTCAGTCCGTCCCCAGGGGCTCTGCCTCTCTGTCCCAGCAACAGCTGCAAACCTCGGAGGGACTGTAGCCAGACAGTCCTGCTTCTCCCGTTTGAGTCTGGGTCCCTAGAGACTCGCCTGGATCTGGAGCTCTGAGTCTGAGGCTCCCTCCGGATTGAAACAGACAATCACGCCCTCAGCCACCAGCCCACGCCTCGCGCACTCCGCACCTTAGTATTTTACTTCAGCACTGCGCCTCCTCTGATTCTCGGTTCCTCCTAGTTGTAGAACTTCCATTCAGCCAGCCTTCCTGTGGTTCTGGATGATGTCCGTTCCGTCTTTTAGTTGTATTTTTGAAGTGGTTGTTCGAGGCAGCAAACTCTGGCGTTAACCTATGCCGCCATCTTGGTTTTTCCCATTGTCTTTAATATTACATGAAAGCAACAGAAGACTGAATTCTATAAAGTTAGAAAAACTACCTTGACCACCACTTTTTTATAAAAGTTCAGGAAAACTAATTTTACATAAACATGAGAAACAGAAGTGTCAAGATTAAGTCCCACTTAAGGTATTGTAAGGAACATCTTATTTATAGCAGTATTTTAAGCTGATAACAACTTAACTTTGAACGCATACTTAAGTCCTATACTTTTACTCTCCCCCACATTAATGTTTCTGATGTTACAATTTACATCTTTTTACCTTGTGTATTCATTAACAATAACATTGTACTTATTTTTTACTACTTTTGTCTTTTAACACATTTACCCACCACTATTCCAACATTAGAGTAATCTGAATTTAACCGTATATTTGTCTTTACCAGTGAAATTTAAATTTTCATATGTTTTTCTGTTACTAATTAGTGTTCTTTTGTTTCAGCTGCAAGAAGTTCCTTTAATGTTTCTTGTAAGGCTGATCGAATTGTGATGAACTCTTTTAGCTTTTGCTTGCTGGGTAGAGTTCAGTAGGTCCTTGAAAAACTTCTTTCAGTGTGGTTTCATTATAACATTGATGAGATACCATAGGAACTTAACTCTTGTTTATGTCAATTAGCCTGTGGTAAAATTTGTTTCATTAGATGTCATTTCACTTAAAGTTGCAGAACCTATCAGAGATATTAAATAAGGACTTACTATATTTTTGTTTGGCAGTTTTTGTCTTTCAGCACTTTGAATACATTCTGCCACTCTCTCCTGGTCTGTAACATTTCTGCTAAAAACTCCGTTGATAGCTTTGTGGGGGTTCCCTTGTGTGAATAAGTTGTTTTTCTCTTGCTGATTTAAAGAGTCTCTTTAACTTTTGACAATCCTATATAATAAAAGCTTAATATACTAAGTGTCCCATCAAAGCATAATATGCTACTGATATGCTAAGTCTGCTCAACCACTCGCTATGACGTGCACTGACCACCAGGGGACAGATGCTCTGACCAGTAGGTTAGCTTGCTGCTGGGGTCTGGCTGATCAGGACTGAGCGAGACGGGCTGGACACGCCCTAGAGCCCTCCCGTGGTCCCTCCCCAGCTGGCCAATCTCCTGCGTCCCTCCCTTGCCCCGATTGTGCACTGGTGGGGTTCCTTGGCCTGGCCTGCGCCCTCTCGCAGTCTGGGACCCCTCAGGGGATGCCGGAGACAGGGTTTCGGCCTGATCCTGCAGGCCAGGCCAAGGGACCCCACTGGTGCACAAATCCGTACACCGGGCCTCTAGTTTAATTATAATGTGTTTTGGTGTGTGACCTTTTGAATGAATAGTTTTTGGAACTTTCTGGATGTCTATTTTTTTCTTCCAGGTTAGGTAAATTTTTAGCCATTTTCTTCCATTAATATTTCTGCCACTTTCTCTCTAGCCTCTCCTTCTGGAACCCTTATATTGCAATTATAGTCCACTTTATGGTGTCCCATAAGGCCCTTGAGCTATCTTTATCTATTTTTTTTAGCCTCTCTGATTGGGTGACTTTAACTGCCTAGACTTTGAGTTTGCCGATCCTTCCTTACATTTAAACTATTGTGCTTTTGTACCCTTCTATTTGAAGTTTTCAGATAAGTTATTGTATTCTTCAGCTCTGTGATCTTTCTGTATGATACTTTCTTATTTTTTTTATCTCTTTCTTGAAATTTTCACTTTGTTCATGCATTGTTCTCCTGACTTCAGTGAACATCTTTATGACTGTTATTTTGAAATCTTTATCAAGTAAATCATGGGCCTCTGTTTCATTAAGGTTTGTTTCTAAAGTTTTATTTTGTTTTTCTTTGTTTGAATATATTTCCTGTTTCTTCATTTTCTTTGACTCTTTGCTTTCTGCACATTAGATAAAACAGACACCTTTTCCAGTCTTGACAGAGTCATCTTGTTTAGGAAATGAACCTTATCAATCAGCCTGCCCTAAGCTCTTGGTTGTCTCTCAGACTTTTGTGATTGTCCAAGCTACCTTTTTTTGTCTTAGTGGCTGGCTCCCAGTAGTTGAGGTTGTGCCAATACCGGGTCATGCATTTCAAAGTGGAGGATAGCACCTCGATGAAGGATGATTGGAAGCTGGACTCCCAGGCAGCAGCTGCAAAAGTATACAGCCAGGGCCCTTCCAGGGAGAAATTTGGAGATGGGCTTTTTACCTGCTCCCTCTATGTTGGATGTGGATATATAGCTGCAGAAGGGGTTGCTTCTTACTTCTATACCCATTAAGAACTGCTTCATTACTTGCTACAGTCCTGAGGGACTTGTGGATGTAAGTCTTATTGGCTTTCAGAGGCAGGCTGTCTAGGGCCTCATCACTTGGGCAGCATGGAAAAAGCTGGGGCACTAGATATGTGTACAAGCTGAATCTGTGGAGATAATGGAGGTTTGGAGTAAGCTAGGATGGAGGTTGTGTCTGCCAGCTTCTTTGGTCTACCAGAAGGCTTAAAGTCATCCTCTAGATATCTGCTAAAATAGAAGCCTGAGCATTAGACAGCAGCTTTCAAAGGAGGCAAATAGACTTCTTTCAGGAATAACTTGAGAGATGGGCGATTCTGACTGCTCTGTCTGTGCTCATCCCTGCTGGGATAGATTTCCTTTTGTAAGCCTCATGGTAAGGTAATCAAAAACAGAAACCTATTAAAATTCTAATGGTATTCTTCACAGAAATAGAACAACCCTAAAATTTGTGTGGAACCACAAAGTACCCTGAATAGTCAGAGCAGTTTGATGAAGAAGAACAAAGTTGGGGGCACTATACTTTATAATTCCAAACTATATTTCAAAGCTATTATTGTCAAAACATTATGGTATTGATATAAAAACAGATAGATCAATGAAACAGAATAGAGAGTCCAGAAATAAACAAATGCATATATGCTCAATTTTAATTTACAAAAAATAAGCCAAGAATATACAACAGAGAGAGGATAGTCTCTTCAGTACATGTTTGGAAAATTGTGCAGCCACATGCAAAAGAATGAAATTGGACCCGAAACTCAAATGGGTTAAATACTTAAATTTAAGGTCTGAAATTCTAAAACTTTTAGAAGAAAACAGGGAAAAAGCTTCTTGAATTGGTATTGGCAATGATTTTTTTTGGATTTGACACCAAAAGCAAGGCAATAAAAACAAAAATAAACAAGTGGGACTACATCAAATTAAAAAGCTTTAGCATAGTAAAGGTAACCAACAAAATGAAAAGGCAACCTGTGCAATGGGAGAAAATATTTGTAAATTGTATATGTGATAAGGTGCTAATATCCAAAATCTATAAAGAATTCATACAACTCAATGGTAAGAAATACAAACTATGTCATTAAAAAATGGGCAGAGGAACTAAGTAGATTTTTTTTTTAAAGGAAGACCTATATTCAGCCAACAGGTAAATGAAAAGGTGGTTAACATCACAAATTATCAGGGATATGCAAATCAAAACCACAGTGAGTTATCTCACACCTCTCATAATTTCCATCATCAAAGAGACAAGAGATAAACATTGGTGAGGATGTGGTGAAAGGAAAACCTTTTGCCCAGTTGGTGGGATTTCATATTGGTACATACAGAATATAAAACAGTATGGAGGCTCCTCAAAAAAAAAAAATATTACTATCGTATAATCCTGTAATTCCTCTTCTGGGTATATATCCAAAGGAAGTGAGAACAGAAATTTGAGGAAATATCTGCTCTCCCATGTTCATAACAGCATTATTCACAATAACTAATACTACATAGAAACAACCTAAGTGTCTATCTGTCAGTACATGAGTGGATAAATTGTGGTGTACATATACATTAATGGAATATTATTCAGCCATCAGAAGGAAGGACATGGGACTTGAGGGAATTATGCTCAGTAAAAATGAGTCAGAGAGAGAAAGGCAGGCATTATATGTTATCAAGTACATGGAATCCCAACAGAAAAGTAAGGTCAAACTCATAGAAACAAAGAGAAGAAAACTGGTTGTCAAGGGCTAGGATGTAGGGGAAATAGAGGTTGGTAAAAAGGTTTAAACTTTTAGCTATAAGATGAAAAAGGTCTGAGGATTTAATGGAATTAAATTTTTAATACAGGGGTGGTCATCCCTGGCTGGTGTGACTCGGTTGAGCATCATCCCTTGCACTGAAGGGTCGCTGGTTCGATTCTAGGACAGGGCACGTACTGGGGTTGTTTGTGGATTTGATCCCCAGACAGGGTGCATATAGGGACTGCCAATCGATGTTTCTCTCTCCCTCTCTCCCTCTTCTTCTTTCTCTAAAATCAGTAAAGACATGTTAACATTTTGAAAAATATGTGTGTACAGGGGAGGGCAAAAGTAGGTTTATAGTTGTGAGTATACGAAATAGTTTATTCTTGTATTATTGTTTATGAATTATTGTATCATTTATTATTATAATCTATTTTGCCCACCCCTGTATAACATCTATAATAATAAAAGCATAATATGCTGATTAGACCGGACGACCTTCTGGGAAAAGCCGGGGTGTGAGGGAAGCCTGGGTCCTTGGTGCCAGAGGGAAGCTGGTGCCCACAACTGGGGGAAGGAAGGCCTACTCTTGCTCGAATTTCGTGCATCAGGCCTCTAGTTGTGATTATAATTGATTAACTGCATTATATATTCTAGTAATTGAAGTTTGTTAAGAGAGTTGAACCTTAAACACCAAACAAACTAAAAAAAATAAAATTGTGAGATATGATGTTTAACTAGATGGGGGAATCCTTTCACAATTTATATGTATATCTTATCACTACTTTCACCGCGATATCTTTCCATTTTATTTGTGAATTATACCTCAGTAGAGCTGAAGAAAAAAGTGTTATAAAGAAAAAAACAAACGATGAACAGAGTAATGCCTTTCATAGGAAACTTCCTAGAAAGATATCATAGAACACATCAAAACCTCCATTTTAAAATGCACTATCAGTAAGTGAAATGTTACCTGTCAAAAATCAATATAAATTAAAATTAGAAGCTCAGAAATTAGATGACAGAATCCAGGGAAGTATAAATAAAAGAAAAATCATTATGTATGTAATTTGCAATTTTTAAAGATTGTTAATGAAGTGCTGAGTAGTTTAGTTTTTACTATTATTTTTCAGTTGTGTTACTTGCCTTTCTTGGCAACTTCTCAGAACTCTCTATCTTACCATAATGAATTCCGGAAGACTTTAGTATGAAATATGTAGGTCTATTTAAATTTGGACTTAAACTATGATATCATTCCTGTAAATGTCATAACCACTGTAGTGAATTTAAAGCTGTTCATTTAAAAAGTGGAGGACATTGTAACATTTCTTTTTGGGAAATGAGGTGGAAAAGTAATTTGCTAGGGAAGAGAGAAATAAGAAAAATGAGAGGAGAAAATTGCAGTGATTGGGCTGGTAGAGTAGATATAAGGTTCTAAAATAAAAAGTTTGTTTGCTAAACTTGTAATGCTAATTGTGTATTCAGTTTTTTAAAAATTTGCCCTAAATGTAAAACACCTTAGGCTAGACCCATTTCATGTGCAGTAACAGATGCTAATTCTGCTTAGATAAAAATTATTTTATTTGTCTCAATTTAATTTATTTTACTGGTAGTCTCTTAGATATTACAGATCATCAAATAACTTCAAGGACCAAAAATTGAATTTTCTTCCCTAAAATATGTGATATTCTTTATTTATCTTCAGTTGCTTATATTCTCGCTCCCTCAGTCCCCCCCCCTTTTTTTTCCTCTCCCTGGGCTATTTATGAAACTATTATATTTGATATTATGAAAATGTCAAAGCATTTATTTTCTTTAATATTATTTTGGCTCAGAACATTTTTTGTTTATTATTCAAGAGTATTTATTAATTATATCACTCTCCATGACACTCTGCAAAGTTCTGTGCCTTTAGTACTAATCAGGCAGTCTACCTTTTCTTTCATATAGCATAGATTGCTTGTGAAGGTTTTAGGTCTGCTTTATCTCATGAACACATTCTGCCAGTGGCAGGACTTCCTTTTTGCTACGTGACTTGTGGAGGTTAAGAAATCATATAGCCGAAAGCCAGCTGAGATGATCTTGTGCTGGACTAGAAGGGTTTCCAGAGAAAGCTCTTACCAGAACGCCTTTTTAGCCTTATGTGTATGTTTTTACTTTCAGTTATCGAAACCATACGAAGTGATGGAAGAAACAGGCTTAGGTTCTTTGTCCTTCCACATCAAGAAGGGAAAAAACCTATTGCTTGTTTGTTTGTTTGTTTGTTTATTTATTTTTAAAATATCTTTTATTGATTTTTTACAGAGAGGAAGGGAGAGGGATAGAGACTTAGAAACATCAATGAGAGAGAAACATCGATCAGCTGCCTCCTGCACACCTCCTACTGGGGATGTGCCCACAACCAAGGTACATGCCCTTGACCGGAATCGAACCTGGGACCTTTCCGCCGCAGGCCGACGCTCTGTCCACTGAGCCAAACTGGTTAGGGCCCTATTGCTTATTTATTTATTTATTTATTTATTTTTAAATTATTCTTTTTTTTTTTTTAATATTTTATTGATTTTTTATAGAGAAGAAGGGAGAGGGACAGAGAGTTAGAAACATCGATGAGAGAGATCGATCAGCTGCCTCCTGCACGCCCCCTACTGGGGATGTTCCCGCAACCCAGGTACATGCCCTTGACCGGAATCGAACCCGGGACCCTTCAGTCCGAAGGCCGATGCTCTATCCACTGAGCCAAACCAGTTCGGCCCTATTGCTTATTTAAAACTGCTTCCCAGTGCCAACCATAGGATTTTTCTTTTTGCCAACCTTTCTCCTGTAATGAGATGAATTATGTGGAAGGATGGAAGATGTGAATTCAGAGATGGGAATTGATAGCAGTGCTAATATTTGGGCTTCTCTGTCTGGTAGCTTCTAGTGAACCTGGGGGCTGCTACCAAATTCTGAAGTACTTGGTTTGGGGGTCTTGGACACTATGAAAATATATTTGAATTTACTATGTGACTTATTTTTCACAGGTGTATTTGACCTTAAGATACTAGTGTGTGTTACTCAGGGTTTGTATGTGTTAATGTGGATTACAAAACCATTTAATGGGAGAGATGAAATTCTGATAAAATAATAAAATTTAGAAATATATGAGTTTTTCTCTTTGTGTTACTAGGCAGGCAGTGGTTAAAGGTTCCCTTCCTCATCCTTTTGCCTTGACGTTATTTGAGGACACATTGTACTGGACTGACTGGAATACACACTCCATTTTGGCTTGCAACAAGTACACTGGCGAGGGTCTGCGTGAAATCCATTCTAACATCTTCTCTCCCATGGATATACATGCCTTCAGCCAACAGAGGCAGCCAAATGGTAAGTGATCTTGATTTTTAAATTGCAAGTTGGAATAACTTTGAAGCACTGTGATGTCTGGCGTTCTTGAGAAGCAGGAGGACATGGTAGCAGGGAGGAATTAATAGGGAAAACATCAAAATATAATTCAGGTTAAACAACAGCTTAATATCTGTCACTACAGATGACCTCAGCCCCTTTTTGGATTTAGAGTTATAGAGGTGGAGAAGAGGGAAATAAGAAATTGAGATAGCTCATACACAAATGTATTTCTTGTTCATATTATGTCTCTCTAATGTGTGTTTGATGTTTCCTATGAGTATGTTTAAAAACAAACTCTTCTTGAATGGAATCTTCTGTTAATCTAACTGGTAAATTTAAGTACCTCAGTTTGCTGAATAAAATACCTACAGAAACTTTTCTGTGCACACTCCCATCCCCTTTTATCTTAATTTTGCTTTTGTTTTTTGGTCAACCTTTACAATGGTTTGGGCTGTGACTACCTACAACAATTACTTACAAAAGGGATAGAATTAGATTTGAAGGAATTTGAGAATGTTAAATGTTTGGCAGTTGTGTGTAAATAAATATTTGGCATGTGTCTGATTGTATTCCATAGCCAAAAATGAAGAGTTTTTAGATTATACATGGCTTTGTATTAGCTCCTTCCATTTAGGGCAGCGGTTCTCAACCTGTGGGTCGTGACCCCTTGTACAGGGGTCGCCTAAAACCATCGGAAAACACATATATAATTACATATTGTTTTTGTGATTAATCACTATGCTTTAATTATGATCAATTTGTAACAATGAAATTGGGGGTCGCCACAACATGAGGAACTGTATTAAAGGGTCGCGGCACTAGGAAGGTTGAGAACCACTGATTTAGGCGGGACATAGTTAAATGTTGAATTTGTTATATTGGAATCTTGTGATTATGAGTCCATAGAAATGCTTTTAAATGTATGTGTTGCTCTTTTGTAAAAAAGAAAATGTTTAGTCATTTGTATGAATTTTTTATTCTCATGATTAGCCCTCAGGAGAGAATTTCCATGTTGTTGTTTTTTTAATTGCACTGTTGGTACTTTGTGTTTTACTAATTTGAGAATTTGCATTTATCTGTGATATTACTTTCCTTAATCTTTCATATTTTGTTGGCTTCTATCTTACTGATTTTTTTCTATGAATATTATTTAAATCTATTTTTTTCATAGATTCTACAAATTCCCTTTTTTAATCCTTATGCGTATCTTTTCCATGTTAATCTTTTCAAAGTGTTTTTTTTTTTACATTGGAATTACTTTTCTTGATTATCAGTCCCTTCTGCCAGTCTGTTCTCATTCTCTGTGCTCATTCAACTTTAGTTCTTATTAATCAACAGAAACCTTAATTTCCAGTTAGACTATTCACCTTATTTTCTTTCCCAATTACAGACTTCCAGCTTTTATATTATGGTTTCACCGCACTTGAAATGTCTTCTTTCCTGTCCTTCAAGGCCCCTGTCATGTCCTACATCCTCCATGAAGCTTTTTTGTTTTTATAATCTCTAATGATTTATTTCCCATTTGACTCTATACTTATTTCCATAGTCTATAATGTGCAAGATAGGCTTTAATTTCATGGTTTTATATTGTTTTCTAGTTTGTTAATTTTGGCTTACCGACTAGATTGTAAGCTTGTTTAGGGCAGGGACCTCCTGCTTTATTTCTGTGTATTCCTCTTGGATACTGAATGCTAAGTAACTTCTCACTGATTAACTCCCTTCCTTGCAGATGTTCTGGTAGTCAAGCACCTGGATGGCATTTGGTAATAATTTGGTTTATCAGAGTTGTTCATGTTATGGTTGTTAACCTTTGTGTACCTAGAGTGAGAGAGGTCATCTATAATCATTGGTATTAATCAGTGTGATTTATACTTGACAGCTACAAATCCATGTGGAATTGATAATGGTGGTTGTTCCCATTTGTGTTTGATGTCTCCAGTCAAGCCTTTTTATCAGTGTGCTTGCCCAACTGGGGTCAAACTCCTGGAGAATGGAAAAACTTGCAAAGATGGTAAGAACATGGTCTCCAAGAAGGAAACATTTTTAATAGCAATTGGAATTCTTTATGATTTGTTTTATTTCTCTATAATAAGCTCTATATAGTAGAGTGCTTCAGGAGACTCGTTACTTAATCTTCATAATTGGTTAAATAACAGGAGTGTTTTCTGTTTTTTTGCCTCTTGCAAACTATTTTAAAAATTATTTTAGCATTTTTAACATGCTGTTTTTGAAAACAATTAGGTGCTATTTCTTTTTTCTATCAACTCTTATAGTCATTTATGTCACAATTGATTCCTATGGAAATGAGTATTCTCATAAAAAGTACGTTTTTAACAATAGGTAACACTTGTACATAAAGAACCTCTGTGCAAGGAAAATATGTTTATTAAACTTTTAACTGTAAAGACTGTCATGGGGGTAGATAATATTGTCTGAAAAAGAATGATATTTTTAATTGCCTTTTAATAACAGAGAAGTGCTTTCAGAAGAAGAAAAAGTTTCATATTGTATTGTTTAAAGCAACCTCTCTCTATACATAGCAACTACACTGCCTCTTCTCCTTACTTTCTTAATTCTCTGTAGCAGTGATTTTCAACCAGGATGCTGCAAGAATTTTTAAAACATGCAGTACGTTACTATTTAGTCAGGTCACTGACCTCTTTTCCCTTAGATTGTCAAATTACAAAATGACAACAGCCAACACAACAATAGCCGTTTGGAGTGAATGAATCAAAATTATACTTTTTGGTCAGATTGGCAAAAAATATATTTTTTGGTGTGCCGCAGAGTTTTAGTAATTAGTTTATGTGTGCTATGAGATGAAAAAAGCTAAAAATTGCTGCTCCATAGACAGAGGGCATGCTGGAGAGGTATACTGGTTAGGACATTTCGGGGGACTTCTGATTTGGGGAGAATACCAGTTCTTCTCTTATTTTTCTTAATCTGAATGTTATTCTTTAATCTCACCCCTATGGATCACCATCTGGTTCTCTAGCCACCAGCAAGACCTGGTAAGAAAATTGTTATATTTAGCAGTGGCTTCTTTATCTAACTCTGAAAAGCAGAAGCCTTTATTTTCAGAGTGAGTTAGAGAGTTCCTGGCAGAGGGGGGTCATGGAGTCAGAGAGATGGAATTGAGCCAGTGTACAGGATATTTGTCATGACTTGGCATTGATAAATTATCCTCATAGTCAAAGGTGAAGCTGGCTGACTCTTGTCAGACGGTTTCCATGGCAAACAGTAATTTGGTTTCAATTTAAAACAAAAGGTTTTTGTAATGTTTCCTTTTTGTTTAAAAATATGTAGCCTGACTTTAAAACAGGATTTATTTTAGCAATAGTGGTCTGTCTACTCCCTCAAAGGGTACATGTTTAACAACTATTTTGAAATTCAGATATATATTTGACCTGTAGTAGCCTTAAGTTAACTATTCTGTTTTGATCACCTTGCTTAAATTAACAGCTTAACTTTCTGTGACTTCTTTGCTTACAAAGTTTTGGGCTGCCTCCTTTTGATAGAGCAAAGGCAGTGAATTTTGCAGTTATTCCTACTTGATGCCTGCTATGGCATTTAGGGCTATATTTTCTTCAAGACAGAGTTCATTTACAATTAATTCTACATTTAAAAAGCTGATGCTGAGAGCTTTACTCTTGTCAGTTTAATGCTAGTATTTTCCTTTGCACTTACTGCTTTGGTTAGGAATCTTTTTTCACTCTTTTGGATGTCAATTTTCTTACTAGCTTTTATAGTTAGATGACTTTTTGCTAGTGATTTACTTGAACAATTATAAATATTCTCAGTCTCTGCTGTATTTTTATTGAATACTAATTTGAGTTTAAAATATTTCATAAATAAATTGGATTTAAAACTCAGTGAGATAAAAATTTGAAAGTATTTTCTAATGATAATAATAATAATATATTAGTTAATATTTATTGAGTACTTTTATGTTCAGTACATTCCTGAGTGCTCGAATCAACCCTGTGAGATACAGACAAAGTGACTAGGCTTAGAGAGAGTGGGTGTTTTGTCTAAGTTTGTATAGCCACTTGAATTCAGTTCTAGCAGATCCACAACTCGTACTTTTAACCACTATTACATTTATCTGATTCCCTCTGTCTTCTGTTGCTATTTCCTTCAGCCAGGCATTATCTTATAGTTAGCTTTGTCCACAGCTTTACTGAGATATAATTTACATACCATAAAATTTAGCCATTTCAAGTGTACAAGTCAATGATTTTTAGTAAATTTACAGAGTTGTGCAACCATCACAATCCAATTTTAGAATATCTTTATCAATCCCAAAAAGACCTTGTTCTAGATTTCCTTACCTTTTTAAGAAGCATACTTAATATATATATATATATACGTGTGTGTGTGTGTGTGTGTGTATGTATGTATGTGTGTATATATATATGTGTGTATATATATTCATTTATTTATTGCTTTCAGATAGAAGGGAGAGGGAGAGATAGAAACATCAGTGATGAGAGAGAATCATTGATTGGCTGCCTCCTGTATGCCCCATAATGGGGATCAAGCCCACAACCTAGGCATATGTCTTGACCGCAAATGGAACTCTGACCTCCTGGTTCATAGGTCAACCTTCACCACTGAGCCACGATGCCCTGGCAAAAGCATACTTTTTGAACAAAGGACCTATATCCTATCTCCTTCCTCCTTTAATATTTAGCTACTTAACTTCTTAGTCACTACTTACTTAGTATTCATTATATCTTTAAGCAGCCCCCCAGAGGCTGCATATAATGAATGAAACCAGAGTTCAGTCATTAAAGAGCTTCACCTCATAGTCAAGCTATTTCTATTTCACTGCATTACTTTTCATTTTCACCTTAAATAGATGCTAGTATCCTTTTATACTACGTGTCAATTCCTAAAGGAATTCTACATTCTTTATTTAGAGTTGCTAAATTTTGCTTGTGTGTTTTAATTTTATTTTTTCCTTCTCATTTATTCTACTTTGTTCTAGGTGCCACTGAATTATTGCTTTTAGCTCGAAGGACAGACTTGAGACGCATTTCTTTGGATACACCAGACTTCACAGACATTGTTCTACAGTTAGAAGATATCCGTCATGCCATTGCTATAGATTATGATCCTGTGGAAGGCTATATCTACTGGACTGATGATGAAGTGAGGGCCATACGCCGCTCATTCATAGATGGATCTGGTAGTCAGTTTGTGGTCACTGCTCAGATTGCACATCCTGATGGTATTGCTGTTGACTGGGTTGCCCGAAATCTTTATTGGACAGACACTGGCACTGATCGGATAGAAGTAACAAGGCTCAATGGGACCATGAGGAAGATACTGATTTCGGAGGACTTAGAGGAACCCCGGGCTATTGTGTTAGATCCCATGGTTGGGTAAGAAGCCTTGCTAATAGAACATTTTGCCTGGTATTTTTGTTTTCTTTAGGTCCCTAACTATATTGACAAAAACAATTTGATGTATGGTTTCCAATAAATGGCTTTCCATTTTTGGTATATAGTGATTGTAATAAAATATCAAGTTAAAGAATTGCTAGTTTTTTCCCTTGAATGTTTTGAATACTTTTTCTTTCTAAATTAAGTCCATGCTTGCTGACTTTGTGTGTTGGCTGCAGATTTTGTCTAGGTTGCATCATGACCATGAAAAATGTTAAAAGAAATAGTTTTCAGAACTCTTTTTCTTCCCCTTTCATTTAATTTCATTTCATTTTCAGTACTTCTGGAATGATGTGGTAAAAACATATCTTATGTCATATATTTTCAGATATATAAATGACTATTTTTAAAACTTTGTCAGGCCATGCAGCTTGACTCCCAGTCTTTTTTATTTTTTATAGGAAGGAAGAAGTTACGAAGAGCATGCCCCCTCTTTTTAAAAAAAGTATATTTTTATCCATTTTAGTGAGGAAGGGAGAGGGATGGAGATATAGAAACATGGATTAGAGAGACACACTGATTGACTGCCTCCTGCACGCCCCCTACTGGATTGAGCCTGAAACCCTGGGCATGTGTCCTGGCCAGGAATTGAATTTCGGACCTCTTGGTTCATGGGTTGATGCTCAATCACTTAGCCACACCAGCAGGGCTTATTTTTATTTTTGTGACATAACATCCTGACCATAGTCCAGGGAAACAAAGTTTTCTACATACTCACCAATGTTATTTGTTAACTATGAGATTCATTCTGAGGGCAAACATAGTGGCAAATCCTTACACTTCTGTATATACCAATGCCTTAGAGCCAATTAAACTCTCAAGGGCCTGAAGAATCACTTGGCACTACAGTGAGAGTTTGTTATTTTGAGAACTCTGTTTATTACTGACTAGAGGCCCGATGCACGAAGATTTGTGCAAGAATGGGCCTTCCTTCCCCCTGGCTGCTGGCACCGCCTTCACTCCGGCTGGAGCCGCCTTTCCACCTTCCCATGCTGCCCAGAGGCCTGGAGCGGCTGGGGTGGTGCGGAATGCCTGCGTTGTCACCATGACGACGACACAAGTGTCCTGCCCCGCCCCTCCCCGCCCCCGGCTGCTCAGCACCGGTGTATGCAAATTAACCCATAATCTTTGTTGGGTTAATCTGCATACTCATTCCTGATTGGCTGGTGGGCGTCACGAAGGTACGGTCAATTTGCATCTTTCTCTTTTATTAGTGTAGATTATTACTACTGGGGTAACCTGTTTGTGTCAGAAATGACAAGCCAGCAAGAAAAAGAGAGGATTGTTTATGGGAAGGAGCACAGAATATTTTGAAAAAACATAACTAAATATGGAATCTCATTATTTATTGGAAGGCATTTTTATTATCAGTTCTAGAAAACACTTTTTAAAAAATATATTCTATTGATTTTTTTACAGAGAGGAAGGGAGAGGGATAGAGAGTTAGAAACATCAGTGAGAGAGAAACATTGATCAGCTGCCTCCTGCACACCCCCTACTGGGGATGTGCCCGCAACCAAAGTACATGCCCTTGACTGGAATCGAACCTGGGACCTTTCAGTCCACAGGCTGATTCTCGATCCACTGAGCCAAACCAGTTAGGGCTCTAGAAAACACTTTTGATATGAAAATTCCCTTCAAGCTTATACACTGCTAGTATAAATGCCTTAAACATACTCTTGGTATGTTTAAGCGCTATTTCTCCCCCTTCTATGGTGTTAATTGATGACATCAGTGTGATATGACTGGTCGATCTCACCTTAGTATATCTGAAAGCTATAGTTTATTATCTGTTTTTAGCTCATTTTTTTTTTTGTGTGTGTGTGTACTTCTATAGGTACATGTATTGGACTGACTGGGGAGAAATCCCAAAAATTGAACGAGCAGCTCTGGATGGTTCTGACCGAGTAGTGTTGGTTAACACTTCTCTTGGTTGGCCAAATGGTTTAGCCTTGGATTATGATGAAGGCAAAATATACTGGGGAGATGCCAAAACAGACAAAATTGAGGTTTGTTTCTTGCTTTTCATTTTAGAACCAGTTTTATAATGGTTTTGAGTTACGGTAATTTGATGCATATATTCTTGCCTTTTGTCTGGGGTTCTAGAGGAATCTTTTACAGAAATTTTGCTCAACCTTTAGGATTCTAGGAATTAATGTGTTTTCATGCACCTGAACCTAGGATTTCTGAGTTATACTAGTATGAGAAATGGGTATTCATCTTTCATATCACTTATATGAATGATTTTCTTCATTATGGGTAAAAGCCACTGCCTAAATTTCCTAGGGGCAGTTTCTGCACAAAACAAATGTTATATAAGATCTATACTGGAAAAGCTGGTAGTCATGTCAGGAAAACAAAGCCCATGTGTGTGTATAGCCTTTTTGTTGTTAAATTGATTATGAACTATGGGGAGAAAGATTAATTAACCAAAGCTTGGGAAAAATATTTACCAAACTAGAGGCCTGGTGCATGAATTCGTGCACTGCACAGCTGGGGTTCCTCAGCCTGGCCAGCAGTCGGGGCTGATCAGGGCCGTCTCGCCCACTCCCGATTGGGGCATTTGGGGCTGGTGGGGGGTGAGCGGTTAGGGGGTGGGGGAGGAACCACAGGAAGTTGGCCCGCCACGGGAGTTTGGCTGTGGGAGCACACTGACCACCAGGGGGCAGCTTCTGCATTGAGCATCTGCCCCCTGGTGGTCAGTGCGTCATCATAGCAACTGGTCGACTGGTCATTCTGTTAACCAGTTGTAACTGTCGCTTAGGCTTTTATATATATAGGTGATAGAATTAAATTGTAGTATCAGAATAGAAGTATGGTGGAAACAACTAGTGGTGAGTATTTTTTCAGTGTTTTGTAAATGGTTTATATCTTTAATATTGAGCATGAAGTCTAAATTTCACAGCTTTGAATTAAGCTGTGCTAGAAATCTTATGGATTGCATATTTAAAACAGAGTTTTGATCATACTATTCCTTTGAGGAATGCATGACTTTTCATATCAAGAATCACTTTGAATGTCTCTTCAAAGCCACAGCAGGTATTTTCTAGTACATAGATAATTTGGGATCTAGAGTTTTTATTTCAGAAAAGTATTCTTAGGAGTTCCAGGGACTCTGAGAGAATAATGAATTGAAGGGCCTCACTTCAGAACGGAAACTTGGAATAGAAAAATCCCATCAGTATTCCCACCAGGCTCAAATACTGAAAACTGCATCTCTTATTCTTGCAGCTGGTTTCCATTAATAGAAAATTTTTCGTAGACTTGACTATATAAATTTTCTCCCTGTTGTTAGTGTTTTATTGCCCCCACGCTTTAAATCCAAGTTAGTGTTTCAATCTTTAACAGCTGGAGTACAGTGCTAATGAGACAAAGGTTATGGGTTCACTTTTTAGACAGGCTATTAGCTGCACTTGGTTGGCCGGAATACAAATTGCACACCCATTCCCAACCAGTTTACAAGTGTGTATTGTTGATCAGCTGTGGACTATCCCTGATTGTATAGGTATTAACTACTCTTCGAAAAAGTTTAAAGCTTATGTGTCCAAGAAGAATGTCTGTACATAAGGGAAGAGAACATAATTAAAGTAGGGAAGAACACTTGATTTCTTATTTTGTAGGGATTTTTTAAATTCCATATTTGGTCTTACTTTTTTTTTTAGCTTTCCCATTTCAGGTCACTTTTAGCACTTTAGATATAGAAATTTATTCAAAATCACAAATAGTGCAGGAGGGATTCACGTAAAGAAATGAGAATTTATGGAGGTTCTGAGTGATAGTGTTTAAGAATAAAAATGAAGCCCAGCCGGTGTAGCTCAGTGGTTGAGCGTTGACCTATGAACCTGGAGGCCACGGTTCAGTTCCCAGTCAGGGCACATGCCTGTGTTGCAGGCTCAGTCCCCTGTGTGGGGGCATGCAGGAGGCAGCCAATCAATTCTCTCATCATTGATGTTTCTATTTCTCTCTCCCTTTCCCTTCCTCTCTGAAATCAATTAAAAATATTTTAAAAAAAGAATAAAAATGAATACACATTACATAACAATATGTAATACTGATTAAATGCGAATTATTTTCTTAGTTTGCTGTGAATCCAGTAGATCTTAAAATTAGTATTTATTCTGATATCTTTGTCTGTTTTCCTGTGCTATACATTGTATACAGGTGTATATGGTAGTGTCATTTGCTCCCTCACTTACTTCTTCCTTGAGTGGTACCAACATTTTTAAACCTAACTTTTAGATCTGTTTCTCTTCTTCCAGCTTTGCTAGAACACAGCTTCTATTTGTCTTTGTCCTCTTTTTGACAGGTTATTTGGGGTTAATTGTACATCTAACTTCCACTAAATTATATACACATACACCTCTCCTTATTCTGTCCCCTGGAGATTCTGATGAAGTTTCCCTAATGGAGCATCAATGCTTTTGTCATTTTCTTTTCACAGACACATTTGGGAAATAAAGAGCTGGTGGTGTTATTTTTTCTCTTCTGAATTTAAGATGATGTGTAAAATTGCTGATATATGGCAAACTAAGGAAAGAGCGCAGCTCTTTACCTAAATTAATCTTAGATAATTGGGGGAGAAAAACTGTTAATTTCCCTGAGACTAGTAGTGATTATAGGAGCAACTGCCACAACTGGCTTTTCATCTTGCTTTACTGAATAGTAGATGGATTATACTGAACTTGAAAACTTCTGAAAAGATATATAATTTTTTAAATGCTTCTTTTTCTAGAAGGTTATTTGTTAGCCTTTGTTATGTAGCAGCTGATCCTAAGTACTGACCTGGCCCTAGTCTAGGTCACATGCTCTCCTCTAGATGCATCCTTTTAAGAAAGCTTCCTAACTTTTGTCATGCCCAAGAGTGAAAACTGCTTTTTTTTCCTGGTCAATAAGAAAATATCAAATTATGGATTTAATAGCCGTGTTCTTTTCTGGAAGACTTAGAGTTTACTTGGGATCAGACTGCCCTATATGTGTTTATAGTACATTTGGGAAGAGAAGATAGTTCTTTGGTAAATTACTGTGTAGCATTGTAAAGCATAGTAAATCTTGTGTTTCAAGTGGATCTTATGGGAAAAGCTCAGAATGTACATTTGCTATTTGCTTCCTCAGTGGAGATTCCTTAGGTCGGGTTCTCCCTTTTTTTGTAAGGGAGGATAACCAAATGTTGGATATATTGGGGGACTGGGTCTAAGGATTAGGGAAACCAGAGAAAAGTAATGGGAAGCTCTGGGTTTCAAATTCGATTTTCATTATACAGAGTTGCAGAAAGAATAAATAGGTTTATCTGAGGTTTATAACCATCTTCTGTAGAGAGGGATGAGGTGACTCAAGGAATTGCTAATGATGTCAAACTTTTTGAAAGACAGTCATAATATTGGCCTGTGCTTTAATATAAGAATGCAGCTGTGAGGATATGTCTGATTTCCTTACTTGGCACCTGAGAGTGACTACTTATCTGTATGTGTCAGTTAAAAGGTACATGCTGGTACTTGTTTATGCTGCTTCATTATGCTAATATTTAATTGCCTTTTATGAACAAGCTTCTGGTTTACTTGTCTGCACTGGATTCCCCCACCCTTTCTCCACCCAAGTGTTAATATAGTGTTTTGGGGCTTCCTGATAATAAATATTAACCCTTTGCACTCCGAACCATTCTGGACATTGGCTACCAGCTACTCGACGCTACTTTGCGGCGGAAACGTGCATTTACAGACCCTCGTATTATTTAGTATAATTTTGGAACCAAGTAACGTATTATAATGATATTGGACTTATATGAATTGGGTGACATCGAGGAATGTATATTTGCAAAAAAAACAATATTTTATTGTTTATAATTTTGTACAGTATGATAAGTTTTGTAACACTCCCCAATATGCATTGCAGGCTGATTAGTGCATGTTTGACAGTAATAAGTGGTTTGACGCCTGCCACCAGGTGTTTTCCTGTTAGAACACACAATGCAGTCCCGTTTTCTTTGTCCCACATCGGGAATATGTAGTTTATTGTTTAATCCGACACAAAACCCGCTGACATTTCTTGTATGTATCTTAGTAATTTTACGATATTTTGATTTAATTTCTTGTGCCATTTCAAGATAAAACTTCAGGGAAACATGCATGTCTCAAAAAGTTGCTTTGAAATAACTCAATTCCCCGTAATCACTAATAAACTGCAATGTCCCCTGAGAGGGGACATCCGAGTGATATGCTAGAATTCCGATGTCCCCTGAGAGGGGACAGCGGAGTGCAAAGGGTTAAAGCATGTGCAGAAAGGATCATTTCTATTTTTCTGATAGGGGAAACTTGAAATAAGCCTCCATTTCTGCTTTATGAGATCCTTCAGTAGGCAGAAACATGTTGTGTCTTAACATTCTCATTTTTCTTGGTCAGGTTTCACTGCCAAAAACATCTGTTGCACTGAGGGTTTCTCCACCTCCCCCTGCTCCTGAGGGGTAATCAGGGCAGCAGCTACCACTCAAACCCACTGCCGCCGTCAGTGCGTGGGAGCGGCGGCAGCGGGAGCGAGGCTTCTGGCAGAGAGGGGACGGGGGGGGGGGGGCTGTGACAGGAGGGGCCGGGCAGGGGCGCGGAGGGTGGGCCTAGTAGACCCACCCCTGTGCCCACCGCAGCCGTGCGGCCCACAGTTCCTTTCAAGATGGACAAATTCGTGCAGTGGGCCCCTAGTTCAGTATAATTGACTAAGGTGATGTTGCTGTTTATTATAATGCCTTTTTTCTGAAAATCTGTTCTCAATTTTATAGTTTTTCTGTGCAATTCAGATTTTAGAAAGCTTTGGTGACAATAGCAATTCTTAG
Organism: Myotis yumanensis; assembly: GCF_028538775.1. Lineage (NCBI taxonomy): Eukaryota > Metazoa > Chordata > Mammalia > Chiroptera > Vespertilionidae > Myotis > Myotis yumanensis. The sequence continues at coordinate 189,794,166 of NW_027223754.1, forward strand.
CTCTCTCTGTAAAAGAACTTAGTAACTGCAAATGTTTAATATTCTAAGCATGACTTCTTGAAAAAAAATAAAATGATCTAGTGCAATTATGATACTTTCCCTTCATATTAAAAAAACACTTGCATTTACTTTGAACCAGGTTAAAAGGCTTTAAATGCAGCACTGTCATTGCCCTTCCTGCTCTCTTAAACAGGTGCATGGCATCCCCTTACTTCCCCTACTTGGTCCAAAGCATTTCTCTTTACTTGTCACCCCTGTGAGATTCTGCATGACTGAAATGTTATTTCCATGGGTATATATATATATATATTTTTAAGTGCCATTTCTGTTAAATTATATTTTATGTCCTATGAAGTGTATTAATCAACCCCCAATAATATCTATTTGTCTGTCTTATAACTTCTGATTCGCTCCTTGATTTAGCTATTGCCTGGAACACTAGAAGAGGAATAGTTCCTTGTGAGCGTAATTTTAGTTTCTCTTTTACTGCATAGCATTCCCACTCCAATTCATTTTATGATAGGTGCCTCGTTGTCCTATTGCAGTGGTGGCGAACCTTTTGAGCTCGGCGTGTCAGCATTTTGAAAAACCCTAACTTAACTCTGGTGCCGTGTCACATACAGAAATTTTTTGATATTTGCAACCATAGTAAAACAAAGACTTATATTTTTGATATTTATTTTATATATTTAAATGCCATTTAACAAAGAAAAATCAACCAAAAAAATGAGTTTGCGTGTCACCTCTGACACGTGTGTCATAGGTTCGCCATCACTGTCCTATTGTCATCTATTTGTTAACGTGCCTAGTTAAATAAAGTGGCATAGCAGCAACTTGGGTAGTAGACTGGCTGCCTTCCAAGAGTTCATGGGTAATCCTGTCTTGACATTTAATGAACTGATGAAACTGCTCCAAAAACCGGATGTGATGTTTATAGAAGGTTTGCTATTACTTCCCCTCTGTAGAGATAATGTTCTTGTTAACTCACATCTGTTTCCTGTTGTAGCCCACATTCTCAGTGTGGTTTGGGAATATTTGAGAATGCCTCAGAATGTTAAATCTGTACCGCAATGTGGTTGAAGCAGCTGAAACCATTGGAGACTCTGGTTCATATTTGGAGGAAGATTTTAGAGGTGACAGAAGCCTAATTTCAGTTTAACTAATTAACCACTCTGAGGTAATACAGGGAAGCACACCCTCAAGAGTTGCCAGAGATTTAAGTAGGGTTGGCTCGACTACTAAAGCATAAGGGTAATCTTTTGGAATCACCTAAAATGGTTCACTTGTTCTAGATTCAGAATGTACAAGCAAGCTTTTACCAGGAATTGTGTTGTTATTTTAGACATAAGGGGCTTAAAACCACATATACAAACCTAGTAACCTGTCCCAAACTGTACCTAGTTGGCTATGAGAAATGTAAGAGTGATAAATCTAAGAGTGATTAATTTTAGCTCTTCCTTTTAATGTTTTAAAAGCAGCATGTTCTTGTTTGTTGCTTCTGCCCAGTAGAAAGAAATTGTGTGGTTGGTAAAAGAAAAATATTTAGGGGAGAAGCCAATTTTCTAATAAAAGTGTGAACTCTGAACAAATAATTAAAAGAGGTTTCAGAAAGTAAGCATTGTACTCTATACAGAGGGAAATAATATTGTTCTTTAGGTGTACGGTCTCAAAATCAGAATTTATTTAAGCTGTTGATTCCTTAATCTCTTCAGAGGATTCTTATACTAGTAATTGCTTTCCACATCATATCAAAAGTAATAGGATTTATTAATAACAGTCCTTCCCCTCTTCCTCCTTTGCTGACCCCTCCTCCTTTGGACGTGCTCCTTATCTTTACTTTTTTTTTTATTATGGAAAATTTCAGACATATAGCAAAACAGAGTAAAGAGTCATGAACCACCTACCCTCAACCATTATCAGTACATGATCAATCTAGAATGCTCTAAATGAGAGAACCAAGGAGATGACAGATAAGGTTTCTCTTACTGATACAACTATGGTTTTAATACTTCTATTTTTAGATAACCTAAAAGAAATGAAAGAATCCAGCCTTTGTCCTTGCTCTTATAAACCACAGCTAGTGCTTTGAAATGTAAACTTGCAAATTTGATAAAAGATTTTTTTTAAAGGTGGAGTTTTATTTTTTTTAAAATATATTTTATTGATTTTTTACAGGGAGGAAGGGAGAGGGACAAAGAGCTAGAAACATTGATGAGAGAGAAACATTGATCAGCTGCCTCCTGCACACTCCCTACCGGGTATGTGCCCACAACAAAGGTACATGCCGGAATCGAACCTGGGACCCTTGAGTCTGCAGGCCGACGCTCTATCCACTGAGCCAAACCGGTTAGGGCTATTTTTTTTCATCAGAAATTGTGTGTTTTTTTAAAGTAATTTTAACCCATATTAGAATTAAGTATAGTATAGCTGAGGAGAAAGGAAAGACAAAATGAAAGACAACCCTGTGGCAACCCTGAAAGTGGCAGGTGTGAGAGGGAACAGAGATCTAATCCGAATATATTTTGGATATGTTGGATTTGATAAAGTATATTATTAAAATTAATTTTAGCTATTCCTTTTAATGTTTTAAAATCTGGCTACCACCAAACTTAAAATTACACACACGACTCAACATTTGTGGCTTGTATTACTATTTTTCTCTTGGACAGCACTGTTCTAGACTCAACCCTGTTGTAAAAACATGCCCAGCCGGCATGGCTCAGGAGTTGAGCATCAACCTATGAAGCAGTAGGTCACCAGTTCCATTCCCTGGATTGCGGCCTCCATCCCCAGTATGGGGTGTGCAGAAGGCAGCCGATCAGTGATTCTCTGTCATCATTGATGTTTCTCTCTCTCCCCCTCCCCCTTCCTCTCTGAAATCAGTGAAAATATATTAAAAAAACACACAAAAGGACAGCAGACAAGAATAGAAAGGGAATTAAAGGAAACAATGTGCTTATAAAATTACATTTAAAAAATCTTTAGTACATTTTAATTATATTCTTTAATTTGAAATAGATATGCTATATCTAGCTTTCCTGTGAGTTTCATTTATGTTTTCCCTAAACACTCCCCCTCCCCAAGACTTTTATAATTTGCTTTTAAAGTGAAAGAACAGGAATAGCTGGCAGGGACTAATGCTCGAAGTGGGTAAAGCTACAGAATCCTTAAGTGGTGGCATTTAGGGAGCTGAATTTAAGTTCTTGGCCATTGTGCTATTCTGAAGATCTTCTTAAGATCTTCATTACCATTTGTTGTTTTTCTTCCAGATGTTGCTAAAAACCTTACTAAGTCCTTTGCTCTTTTCTTCTTCCCAGAGACCCTTGCTTGCACTTAGCATAGCATTAGCACTGATCCAAACCCCAGTTTTGTCAAGGGACTGGAGTGAAGATCAGCCAAGCATTTCTGATCTACAGTTATGTGCAATTCTGAAATCCGAAAACCTCTCAAAACCAAACATTATTTTTGTTAATTCAGTTTGTGGAGAACCTGACCTGAAGCAATATAAGACTATTTGTAGCCTTTATTTATCTCCCTCTGTAGAAATATTTACAGTGAACTGCTGCCCTGAACCCAGGAAGAGGGGATATATGCACATTGTGGTAACTTTCTTAAAACAAAAAAGGGCTGAATTCTGAAATATTGCTGGCTCCAAGACTTAGATAAAGGATTTTGGACTTCTTTTACCATCTCACAGAATTGAAAATATTTTATTAGCCATAATTCTATATTTAAGATACTTTATCTTTAGCACAAACAGTCTGAACACAGTGACAGAAGTAAATGAGGTCTTCCTGGAATACAGCTTTGTTATGTCACTCTCCTGAAAGTGCTTTCAGAAGTTTCTTGTTTTCTATAACTCTCCTTATCCTGGAATTTTATACCTACCATAGGCTGGTATCTGCCTGGTGATGTCTTCTTTAAGTATCTTTTGTATTCTTTCTGCCTCAAAGAGTTTCTTTCAAAGTCAGTCAAGCAAAAATCATCATTAACTCTATGTCTTGACATGTGTTATTTCTCTTATTGTGGAATATCCTTGAATTCTTCAAGGTGAATTTGAATTCCTACTATTTCCTGAAGTTTCTCTTGATTAGCTATAGACTAGAGAAGGTTTATGTATATGTATGTGTATATGTATATGTATACATGTTTTAATGTAAATATAATTTACCTCTACAACTAGATAGTAATTCCTAAGCTAGAAGAAATCCTGTTATAAATTTCTTAGCATTCATCATAATATCATTCATGGTGATTTGAATTTATTAGATATGTTTATTAATGTTGTTTGCTTTTGTGGGGGAGTGCAATGAGGGTCTGGTAGAGCAGCAAACATATGCTCTGATGATACTGTCAACTATTCTTTTTGTTTACTGTTTTAGTTTCTATTGCATAAGCAAACAGTAAAAATGGGTTAGAAATGGGAGTAAGGGCCTGTTGTTTTCTACTAGTTGCCATAATATATAAAAGTCTGTATTACTTACATTCTTCAGTTTAACAGTGTGCGGTGTTTTGGTCTTTTATTTCCACATGCTCTTTTATATTTATACTAGAGGCCCAGTGCACGAATTTGGGATTGGGCCAAAACCAGCTCTCCAACATTCCCTGAGGGGTCCCAGATTACAAGAGGGCGCAGGCCAGGCCGAGGGGCCCTGCTGGGGCTGGGGAGGGATGCGGGAGGTTGGCCAGCTGGGGAGGGCTTGTGGGAGGGCTCCAGGGCATGTCCAACCCGTATCACTCTGGATTGGCTAGACCCCAGCACCCCAGCAGCAAGCTAACCTACCAGTTAGAGCATCTGCCCCCTGGTGGTCAGTGCACGTCATAGCGAGCGGTTGAGCGGCCTTAGCATATCATTAGCATATTACACTTTGATTGGTTGAATGACTGACCAGACGACTGGACACTTAGCATATCAGGCTTTTATTATATAGGATATTAATTTTTGTTTTGAAGCATTATATTTTATAAATTATATGTAGCCATTTAAATATAGCTGTTTTAAGGACTGAATAAAACATTTCTCTAAAATAATTTTAAAAGGCAAGAACCAGCATTTACTGAGCATCTAGTACATATCTGGTATTGTGCTATATTTCTTGAATCTTTAACTAATTCTATTCTGTTTTACATGTGAGAAACTGGGTAAAGGTACCTAGTGAGTTTAGAGCTTATATTTGAAATCCAAATTTATCTGATTCTGTCAGAATATCGTTTGCTAATCACGAGAGGTTTCTTTTTAGAGCAGAGGAATGAACGGTAACTACTAAATAGAAGATGCTTAGTTAAGTAAACTAAAAAGATCTTTTGGGATTGTGCTTTTGTTCTTTCTCTCTCTGTGATTTTCAATTTTATTTTTTGCTCATTCTCCAAACTCATACTTAATCAGTAATCTTATGTTTAAGTTGTTCTTTTATCAGAATGAACTAACAAAAATGTTGTAGGATGACGTAGCTAAAAGAGAAGAGTTGGTTGGTCCTGTAATATTTTTGAAGTAGAAATTTACTTTTTATTTTTAAAAAGTTCAGCATAAAGCATCTAATGCAGGATTAGGCATCTTAATTGGAAGGCCAATATTTGGGTACAGTAAAGCAATATTATTTTATTAAGCAGTATTAATTTATTAAATGAAAGATAATGCATATTAATTGATTTAAGATAATACTGAATGGAACTAGGAATACATTAAATCAGATATGTTTTATGTACCATAAACTTGTAAAAAAGTAGTGTTTTAGAGTTTTATGGTACGGAATACTTAGCACTCAGTGTTAGATGCTCTCTGATAAGAATGATGAACTCCTAATGGAGAACATAGGTTCACTGTTAAGTATGTGGCATTTAGATGAGGTAGCAGTATATTTTCTGGGAGATGGGAATTTTGCAGGAGAAACCGGTGAGACTTAGACTGCAACTTTACATATTTGTAGTTTTTCTACATGAGGTAATAGCAGAAACTATAAGACTTGCTAGGCCTTTTTAAGGGTGTTTACAGACAAAGAAGAACTCAAGAAATCTTGGGAAATATCCATCCAGATTTGAAAAAGGAAGGAGGAACAAGGGAAATAAAGACATAAAAAGTAGTCCTGGTTATAGAAAGAGAAATAAGATCATATTGTGCCATGATCGTCAAGAGTAGAGTTTTAGTGGGTGGTTAAGGTTGTCAAATGTTAAAAAGAGACAAAGAACCCAAGAACTGAGAAAAGCAAGGAAGTAGTCATTGACTGTTTTCAGTAGAGTTATTTAATCTGGAGCATAGATTGGAAGAGATTTGTAGGGAGTTAAGGGAATAAATGATAAGAGGTAGAAATAGCTGTTAGAGATCATTCAAAGAATATGACAGTTAACACAGAATCATTCACCTTTTAAAAAGTCTTCATAAAATGGGAGAAATTGTGTTGTGTTAAAGGCAGAAAAGAAGGACCTTATGGAGAAGGAAAACTTGAAGATCCTGGAAAGGAAGGAAGTAGTATTGGGAGAAAGTTCTTGTAAATGAGGTAGAGGAAGATACTAGAGTTAAGAGATGATTTCCATATTAGGATGAGGAGGCAAAAGTATAGAGTTTTGAAAATAAGCTTTTTCTAAAATAGATTTTCTAAATTATATGTCTAATGAAGGAAAGATTTTGCACCCTGGTCAGTTTCCAAGCAGTAATAGATTGGGGCCAGAAATTCTTTCTCTGAGCACTGCCATTAGAAGGGACCAGGAATGTATCCCTTCTCCAAAAGTTGGCGGTCAAATGCATTTTTACACGGATTTATAATTTGAGCAAGAATTTCTTTCATTCATTCAAATGGTTAAGCTGTAGGATCTGATGATAAGAACTGTTATAGAAATTTTTGTTTCCATTTTTAGGAAGGTTTCTTGAGTGTCTTAGGAAACCACTCTTCTTTTAAAAATTATTTAACAAAAATGTATTGAGTTCTTTGCTAGGCCCTTTAATAGTTGTGCAAGGTGCATAAATGGATGAATTAAGGTTCCTGCTATTCTAGAGCTCACCTTTTCGATAGATACGTAAAAAAAGTTATCTATCCATTTTCTCTGCTTAGTCCTTTTACTCTTAAAAATCAAATTGATTTTAAGATATAACATAGACATCATAAAATATGTCCAGGAATGCTTTATAGCAAGAAAATATAAATGTAAAAAGTTTAAGCTCTTGTCTCAAATTAAAGAGAAATTATTAACTTTAAACAGTATTTAATGTAGGAATTAGAGTAGTACTTAATTCTTTTTAACTATATTTATGACTTTTCTTTTTAATCCTCACCAGAGGTTGTGCTTTTACTAATTTTAGGGAGGGAGGGGAAGAAGGGAGGGAGAGAGAAGGAGGGAGGGAGGGGAAGAAAGAGGGAGAGAGAGAGAAAGAGAGATCAATTGGTTGCCTCTCATATGCACCCCAGCACAGGGATCAAACCGGAAACCTAGGCATGTACCCTCACCAGAGTGTATGGAACAATGCTCCAACCAGCTGAGCCACCCAGCCAGGGCTATGCTTAATGACTTTAAAAAAACATTTATATGAATACAGATTTATACAGTTGGCTTAATATAAGTTCTGTTGTATCTGATATGAACAGATAAATATTCAACTAATATAATTTCTCATTCATCAGATATAAATCAGATATTTATTGATAATTGCAAGTGAAAATATAGCACATTTTTGCTTGTTCAATTTTTAAGTACTTCATCTGTTTCTAAGGTTTGGCTGTTCTTAGAACGTTAGCAGGCGCTTTAAAATTTTTAGAGAGGAGAGATAAAGAACATCTAGTTGTCATTGCATCTAGGCAATCACATTATTGGCTTACATGGAATATTTCTTACTAATTTTATAGATAAAAAATTAATACATTGTATATACGATTGTATCTGATATTTTTTGTAGACAGGTTGGGGGACAGATATTGATTACATGTACATGTTTTTAGTACCATTATAACATTTCTGAAGGATAATTTGCATAAGATCACTTTAAATAGAAATGATCTCAGGGACTTGCAAGTTGGTGCTTTAGAAGACTTATTCCATCTTGTAGAAAGAAGCTGCTGCTGCAATATCAGAGACAGAACACCTTGATTACTTCTAGGGAAATTGCTGATATTTATGAAAGTATCAGAGTGTATTTAATAATGTTAATTTTAAGTAAAAACAATGAAATAAAAAATATACTAAGTGGAGTCCTAAAAAATACTTCAGCTCCAGCTCTGTTTTCCAAGTTGTGTGAACTGATATGAATGTTTCCTTAGATGTAAAAAAGGCAAAATTCTCAGGATAAAATGTTCTAAAACAGATCCTATATAATAAAGAGCTAATATGCTAATTAAACTGGATGGCAGAACGACCTTCCGGAACGACCTTCCAGAACAACCAGTGGGCGGGGCGGGGGGCGTGTGGGGCAGCTGGGGCTGCGAAGGCCTACTCTTGCACGAATTTCATGCATTGGGCCTCTAGTATGCAATAAGATAATGTATGGGAAGGTACATTATAATTTGAAAACAAGGTACAAGCAAACTTAAAGTGATGATATAGTATTTTTAATTTTTACATAATCATTTAATAGAAGAGCTAATATTGCCAAATTTTTTAGAAGGAAGGGTAATAAGAGATTGGAGAAATAGAGATAAAATATGAGCTTATATTGAATATTTGAAACCACCCTCATTAAACAGCATTTTGTCATTTTGTGAAAGCATTGTAATAAGGATAAATAAGATGACACTTGGATTTTGATGTAACAGAAAGTTATATTGGTCATTTTTACATACATTTGAAGAGTAAGTATACATCTTTTTCCCTTCACTTGAAGGTTATGAATACTGATGGCACTGGGAGACGAGTACTAGTGGAAGACAAAATTCCTCACATTTTTGGGTTTACTTTGTTGGGTGACTATGTTTACTGGACTGACTGGCAGAGGCGGAGCATCGAAAGAGTACACAAACGGAGTGCAGAGAGGGAAATCATCATAGATCAGCTCCCTGACCTCATGGGCCTAAAGGCCACAAATGTTCATCGAATCATTGGTAAGTTATTCCCAAGTTCTCTTAGAGGTGGATGCCAGAAATGAATAAAGATGGAGATAGGTAGCAGTTTGTAAAGCAGCATTGTGAATTGTTGATGTTTTGAGGAAATATAGAAATCAGTAAAACCTTAAACCGCCCCTCCCTTTTTTTTTTTTTTACCAGGAAAGGTTTTTTTAAATGTTGGCTTACTACTCTGGTCACATAGTTTGAATTGAAGGGTGTTCATACACACACACACACACACACACGCACACACACACACACACCATCAAAAGAATTCAACCCTGTTGTATGAATAATGTAGCTTATTATTGTAAGCTTACTGTGGGTACAGAGGAAAGCATTTTGCAATACTTTAATTCCCAATTGATTAGCAAGTGAGTTTTGTTTGAACTGCTCCATTTCCGACGTTGGCCAGTTCACCTCTCCTCAGGCCCTCACTCCTGGAAGGTCACCACATTGATGCCAACTTTGTGCAGACACTTGAATGGCATAGCATATACTGTACTTCAATATGCTACAGCTAAGAACTCCTGGTCTCTAGTGATTCTCCTGGCTTGGCCTACCAAATAGCTGGGGCCACAGTTTGCAACACTGCACTAGGCCTTTTATTCACTGTCTGTGCTCATAGTGCTTGTTGGTGAGATTAGAATTAAAACTCTAGATTTGGGAGCAGATATAATTATAAGTCTCTGCGAACCAAAAGCTCAGTCATTTTAAAGTAACAATGTGTTGATTGTGTCAATGTGCGTGTCCTTCTGTGCCCTTTTATAATTAATTTATCTTTTAGGTTCCAACCCCTGTGCTGATGAAAATGGGGGATGTAGCCATCTTTGCCTCTATAGACCTCAGGGCCTTCGCTGTGCCTGTCCCATTGGCTTTGAACTCATCAGTGACATGAAGACCTGCATTGTCCCAGAGGCTTTCCTTTTGTTTTCTCGGAGAGCAGATATCAGGCGAATTTCTTTGGAAACTAACAATAATAATGTGGCCATTCCACTCACTGGTGTCAAAGAAGCTTCTGCTTTGGATTTTGATGTGACAGACAACCGAATTTACTGGACTGATATATCACTCAAGGTTAGCAAAAGAAGTGGAATGTTAAAATGGGACTAAAAAGGAGAGTTGATAGAATTTCTGAGTCTTCGTTCTGTGATCGATCAATCTCCCTCATTGCTTAATAGGCAAAGTTCAGTAAAACCTTAAACTTTTAAAGGAAGCCAAGGGAAAGGCCCATTGAGTATTTAATTTACTGCCTTTTAATAGAAGATACGTTGCTTAAGCATCTAAATCTGTAAGACATAATCTTGCTCTACTATGTTTCCTTTGAAGATAATGAGTGACTTTTAGAGAGTAAGCAATTGCATGTTTCACATAAATGGCATATAGAGACTTAATTTATTTTCAACAAAATTTTGGAACCTGACTGAGGTAGAAAATGCCAGTTATGAGTTATAGCACAACTTTAGTTTCTTTTTCCTGGAATAAACATTGAAAAGCATACTGAGTCAAAAAGGATTTCTCAGAAAATCTGGAAAATAATGTTTTCTTCCAAATTGTTTTGGGTTTGTTTCACATAATTTGAGTAAAATTTTGTCTAACATGCAAAATCATGGCATTTTGGAGCCAGAGTAAGATTCTTATTTTAAAAAATTTTTTTATTATTGAAAGTATTTCTTGTCTCCTTTTCCCCACATTGACCTCTCTCCACCCGCTCCCGCCTCCCCCCCCACACACACAGAGTAGGATTCTGATGATATTCTGTAAAGTCTATTAAATGAGTGAATAAGTGAAATCAATATATAAATCTTGGCTTTTACTGTAATTTTCTAAGTTTCCTCATCTTGTAAATAGAGACGAGCCCTATCTTGCAGGGCTATTGTGAGGATCAACTGAGAAAATTTATGTACATAAAGTACTTAGGATAGTGCCTGGCAGCTGTTATTAATAGTTTGACTTAGATTGCTTTAAATTTTAGGGAATTCAAAGCTGCATTTTATTTATTTATTATTGTTATTATTATTATTATTATTTTAATCCTCACCTGAGGATAGGTTTTTATTGATTTTTAGAGGGGAAGGGAGAATAAGAGAAAAAAAGAAACATCGATGTGAGAGAGAAACATCGATTGGTTGCCTCCCGTATGCACCCTGATCGGGGATCGAACCCACAACCTAGGTATGTGCCCTTACCAGGAATCAAACCCAAGTCCTTCTGGTGTACGGGACAGTACTCCAACCAACCAACTGCACTACCCAACCAGGGCAGTATTATGTGTTTTATAAGGTATAAGTTTATTGAAATCTTATCAGATTGACACAGTGACATGGCATACTTTCAAGCACCTTTAAAAAGTTGATTACCAGTGAAGAGTTTACAACATTCTGGTCACATTTTTTTCACTTGATTAATAAATTTTAAAAGAAAAGTCATTCTACTGTCTTACTAGAATAACTTTTTGGTCCTTAAGAACCTCAAAAATTTCTCCCTGAATTGGCAATAAAACTTGAGTTCACATTTGCATTTATTAGAACTTGATATAATTTGTTTCCTGTATTAAGAAACTGTATTAAGAAATATATATTAAGAAACTGTATCTCTGGCTCTTCTGGATCCTCCCACCCAACAAAACCCAAATCAAACGTTCTTTTTCCAAGTGTTTTGTACTTACGCCATTTGACTTTGCTGTTAATCTTATTTTTGCAGACCATCAGCAGAGCCTTTATGAATGGCAGTGCATTGGAACATGTGGTGGAATTTGGCTTAGATTATCCAGAAGGCATGGCAGTAGACTGGCTTGGGAAGAACTTGTACTGGGCAGACACAGGAACAAATCGAATTGAAGCATCAAAGTTGGATGGGCAGCACCGACAAGTTTTGGTGTGGAAAGACCTAGACAGTCCCAGAGCTCTTGCGTTGGACCCTGCTGAAGGGTAAACAGCTTTATGTATGCATTCTTTGCAACTACATTGTACATGGCCTACTACATGAGTTATATTCTTCTTTGTTAATCCTCACCCAAGAATATGTTTCCATTGACTTTAGAGAGAGAGGGAGGTAAGGAGTGTGAGAGAGGAAGAGACAGAGAGAGACAGAGAGAGGTAATGATGTGACCTGGGGGTTGAACCTACAACCTTTTTGGTGCACAGGATGATGTCCAACCAACTGAGCCATCTGGCCAGGGCATGGGTTATGTTCTTGATGTTTTAATTCTTATTAGGAATCTGACGACTAAACTATATAGATAGGCCTTATTTTAAAACCGTTAGCTGACATTTCACTGATTTAGAATTAATAATTATTAGCTAAATTTTACTTTTGTCATTATGAACATTGGATGAAGAATGAATAGTGAAATGGATTATTAATTAAATATTACTGCTTGTATTTATATACTAAATAAACAGCCTTCATAAAGATATCAAGTCTATATTTTCTTGCATCCCCTCCCAAGTTATACCAGATTCCAAACCTATTAAAGTAAATTCTCTGAAATAAATGTTACGTGCAAAGAAATGACTGTATTTAAAAAAGCTCCATTTTAGAATATTCATTCAAGAGGGCAACTATTTTGATCATTATTTATAAGCTTGAAGAAACTTCGTTATTAAACAGTTAACTGGTTTTGTGGATTATTGAGCCACTATTTATTTATAAAGTGATGCTTTCCAAGAGTAGACGATCCTGCATGATTTAGAAAAATTTAAAAAGCCAGCAGCTAAGAGATATAAAATTTGAAGAGTAATTTTACTTTTAAAAGCAGAAGTTAATGTGAACATACAAGAATATTTTACCATATCTACAATTAAAAATAGTTTCCCTGAATCACATTAATTCCATGATGAGCTAGTTAGCCATACCAAAGACAGTTTCTCTGTGCTGACATGTTGTGGTTGGATTATGGTGATCTTTTACTTTAATAGCTTCAGTTACCAGACAGATAAATTTAGTAGTTGGGACTAAGAACTCTAGTTTATGTGGCTGCTGGCAACTGTGAAATTTGTCTCACAGTTGTTTCTCTCTGGCTCTTGTGGTGTGCACGTGCCTGTGAGTAGGCAAGTACAGATGCAAACAAAGCCCAAAACCAACTTTACTTTTCAGAAAAGCATTGCTACCAAGTCAGCCATCAGCTGACAGGCTCCTGAGTACATGTCTGTCCTCAGGTATGTGATGAGAGTTGGCATGTGGAGTGCTTTTCTAGTCCCAGTATTCAGAGTGTTTCGAAACTAACACCTTACTAGTTTTAGTTGAAAGGGCATTTGGCTAAAGAATTGGGTATAGTTCTAGCTCTGTCATGTGACTGGCTTGAGGACATTGGACAAATTGTTCACATTTCTTTCAGTGCTTTGGCCTCCTCATCAGAAAAAGCCCATATAGTACTGTGGAGCTGCTGTAAGGTTAATAGGAAAAACTTGAAAAAGTAAAATAAAAGCAAAAGCATATTCTAAAATTTCACAAAGATTATAGTTCCAGTGTTCAATGCCAGATGACATATTAAGGAGTGATTCATTGATCTTACACACATAGTATGTTCCATTCTTTTTTAACTTCAGTTTAAAGCTATTAATTTGTATTTTTTATATACTTCTGCATCTTGTTTTCAGGGAGAGATTATAGAAGTTGAAAAGTAAGTTTAAAAATTTAAAAACTCAAATTAGTTGTATTCAGAAATACATAAAGATATATTGTTTAGAAGTGAACCAGATTTGGATACCAGAGCTTTAATTCTTATCTTCTTGAATATTAGTTTTATAAATACAAATGTTGCAATAAGGAAATCACTGGTTTGTTTCCAATTCCTAGGTTTTGGATGGAACAGATTCATTGGAAAAACTAAAGAAAGCTGACTCATTTCCTTTTTAGGATATAAGAAAAAAATACTTAGCTGAGGGTGCCAAAATAATTGAAAAATTATAGCAATGATTTTGTTTTACCAATTTCCTTGATTTAATGTATATTTTTCTTTAAAATTATTTAGTTAACTATGCATGAATGTAGCTCTTTCTCCCAAGTAATCAAAAGTGAAATTATAAATATCCATTATTTTGAATTTAGGTTTATGTATTGGACTGAATGGGGTGGAAAACCTAAGATAGACAGAGCTGCCATGGATGGAAGTGAACGTACTACATTAGTTCCAAATGTGGGGCGTGCAAATGGCCTAACTATCGATTATGCTAAAAGGAGGCTCTACTGGACAGACCTGGACACGAACTTAATAGAATCTTCAAATATGCTGGGTAAGTTCTGTTTCTTTTTATTCAGACCGATAGTAGTAGATTGTTCTTTCTATGCAAAAATCAGAAAGGTTGCTATTACCATTGGTTATGTTCCGTTAATAAAATTTCACATGAATGTCTAGATTCTTCCTCTGGCTAGCATTGTATTCTATTTATTATTACAACAGTGGGTTAGATACCTGGATTCATATCTCTTTATTTTGTGGAAATTTAATTATTGTTCTTATAATGGAATTTATAACCCCTAGATATTCCTGAAGTGACTTTTTGTTCCAGTAAAATACAGTATATGCATTTCCATCTTATTATGGAATGAAGAAGAAAAATTGAATTATGGGCCCTTTTGGAGAGAAAATAAGACCACAATCAAAATAGACCATTTACAAGAGTTTAAACAAACTCAGTGATTTATAGCAAGAATATAAGTTTGAGGCATGGGGTCAGACTGCAGATGGATTGATTTCAGAGGACTGGTCTGGTTTTAGAATTGCTTTTAAATGAATTGTTCTATTTTAAATTGCTAACAAATGTTGGTTTTAATGTTAAAATTTGGAGGATGGGGCAATGAGACTCATATTCTTAGAAAATTCATCCCTCTGCTTTTCCCTTTTCTACTGCCTTTCTGAAAATAGGGCTCAACCGTGAAGTTATAGCAGATGACTTGCCTCATCCTTTTGGCTTAACTCAGTACCAAGATTACATCTACTGGACGGACTGGAGCCGACGCAGCATTGAGCGTGCCAACAAAACTAGTGGCCAAAACCGCACCATCATTCAGGGCCATTTGGATTATGTGATGGACATCCTCGTCTTTCACTCCTCTCGGCAGGCAGGCTGGAATGAGTGTGCTTCCAGCAATGGGCACTGCTCCCACCTCTGCTTGGCTGTGCCAGTGGGAGGTTTTGTTTGTGGATGTCCTGCCCACTACTCTCTTAATGCTGACAACAGGACTTGTAGTGGTAAGCTGCATTTCTCCAAAGCAAACTAGAAATAGAGGGGAAAAAAGCACTTTGAAAACACTGCGGTTCATGTTCTTTCTAGAGTAAAAAGTTGCAGAAGTCCAGAGCTAGTGATTTGTTTTAATAAAAGGAAAGGACTAGAGATGGAAAAATGCATGTTTTTGTTATTACTTATTTGGTGATAGCTAGTTGATATTATGGGATAATAGATGTTGTAGAAAAATCTTTTACCCTTGAGCATTAAATATTTAGTGTAGAATTTGCATAGCTTCATTGAGAGAGACAGTCATACATATTTGCTATACATAATTAATTCATATTTATTCATTACAAAGAAAGAGAAGAGCAGTACAAATAGTATAACAAAGAGGATCTCCAAAATACAATCACTTTGTCCTTTGAAGTTCATAGACTAGGCTAAAGATAAAAAAATTTGAGTAGAAATGGCCAGGTAGAAAATGCATATGAGTAAATTTAGTCAGTATGAAACAGCAGAAATAGCTGGGAGACTAGAGCACATGCTCTGAACATAGTGGGTGGTTGCTCCTTAACTCCAACTTTTATTTTTATTTTTTGGCTATATCATCTCCTGATTGTAAATGAAATAAGGTAGTGCATATTAAATACACATACACACACACTGCGAACAACAACAAAACATAGTGTTTAACAATACAGGTTGGCTTAAAGAAAACTAGTTTATAATTCAAGTATTCATGGAAACCCATATCAGTGGATAGACAAGAACAAATAGGTAGATAGGATAAAGAAGTAGAGAATTAGATCAGAAAGAGTAGATTCATGGGAGAGAAGTAGGATATGATTCACTAGGGTAGACGGTACAAACTGCATAGGATATTGTATGTAATTATCGAAATTACTTTATTCTGTGCCTGGAAGTATAAGACATAACATAGGAAATGATTTGGTCTCTTCTGACACAAGGCTTCAGTCCTGAAAAGGAGCATAAGTTTATAGTTGAATGATTCGGAGTCTCTGCCACATTAGTTTTGTGTTTTACTAAAGCAAGTCACATAAATTTTTTAAACCTTAATTTTTGTCATTTGTAAAATGGGAATAATAGTAACTACTTTGTTGGGTTGCTGTGAAAATTGAATAAGGTATAACATGATTGATTGATGTAGAGAATGGATTTAAGGTGGGAAAAAAGTGAGAGGAAAGTTATTTAGACTAGTGTGGTAATGCTGGAAGACTTGGACTGGGGTGGTGGCAGTGGAGTTGGAGAGAAGCTGATGGAATTAAGGTGTATTTTGAAACTAGAATGAATAGACCTTGTTAATGGGTTGTATGTAGGGGAGAAGTAAAAGGAGGAAGTAACAGTGATTATTTGATTCATGGTTTGATCAGTTAAGTAGATAGTAGATGAGGAAATATGAAGAGGAAAGTTAGTTTTCAGGAAGAAATAAAATTAATTTTAGGCAGGTTTATATTGATATTTCTATGGGGTATTGCAGTAGAAAAACGAAATAAGTTGGGAGAAGATCCCAGAGCTCAGAGAAGAGAGATGAGGTTGGACAGATAATGAACCAATTAAGTAATCTTTATCATGGGTTAGATGGAGATACATGTTTTTGAAAAATATGGAGAAAGGATGGAGAGGAGGATTGCAAAGTTAAATAGGGTGATTAGAGAAGCCACTACTGAAAAAGTGACATTATGTCATGACCTGAAGGAGGGGAGGAAATGAGCTATGTGGATATCTGGGGTAAAACCTATCAAACAAAAAAGGGGCAGCAAATGCAAAGGACCAAGGGGAGAACATGTTTGACATGTTAGAGGAACACCTAGGAGGCCAGTGTTGTTGGAACAGAATGAATAAGTAGATTAGGTCAGAGGAAACAGGAAACCAAATTGTGTAATCCCTTGTTCAGTACTGAAGTGGCTGGCTTTTATGGCAACTTTGTGCAAATTGGGGAAAAGTGTTTCCTCTGGGCAGATGGAGCTGTGCCACTGCATGGCTTGGATGGTGAAGTATGGATTGGACTTCAGTCCCAACTCCATGCCTTGGGCACAGTGCACAAATGGCACAGTCAGACGTGGTGAGCTGGGCCTTGTCGATTACGCTGTCTTCAAACAAGAGCCATGCCTCCGTTTAAACTACAGGTGAACACTTGTGCCTTCAACAGAGAACTAAAAAGCTCCCTTCTGCTTACACCTCATCCTTCAACTTCTGCATGTTGGCTCTTTTCATTGTGGGAATGTAAAACTCAGACAGCCTGAGAGGATAATTTTTAAAGCACTATTCCCCAGGAGATGAGGTGGTTAGAGGTTGCATAAATTAGTATGGATTTAGGTTTACAAAATTGCATATTCTTTGTTACTTTAAGCACTGAAAGACTTGTAAGTGAAAACGTCAGCTTTCTTTTAGAAATATTAAGCCAGTTAATTATAATTGCTAATGTTAACTTTAGACTTTTTGAAACAAACATTTATTTGGAGCCATGTTTGCCTTTGTCTTAATTCACATTTCTAGAACACCTATTGTAGAATCTTATTGAAGGCTAAAACTTGATTCAAAAGAAATAGTACTCAGTAAAATATACTAGGAGCCAAGTATATATTTGATATTGTTTCCCAGTCAGGAAAAGTTGGCAACTAAAATTATGGGGTCTTTCTTCTAAGTCTCAATGTGTGTCTTAGTATAGGTGATGCTTATTGTGTTGGAAATTTACAATGTAGAGCTTTTTTTTTTTTTTTGCTTTACAAGAAAGTAGTACTGCCAAAACATAATTCTTTAAATTAAAAAGGATGCGAGACTTGTGAGCTACTCTGTTGCAGCTTGTGTTCTTACTACTTAAGACACAGGTTCTACTAAAATTGCTAAAAGTTGTTAAATCAATATGTGATGGACTCCAGATAATGGAGAGCGCAACTGGGATCATTGGAATATGTTCTAAATCTTCTAAGCCAAGTGTGGACTTTTATATCTTTGTCAAATGCTTCACTGAACTCAAGTCTCTTATGATTCCACTGTGGACAAAATAGGAAGAAAATGGCTAGGTGGCTATGTCATTGAGTAAATTATAACTGGTTTGGGAACAAGAATGCTGATTAGAGTCACTTTAAAGAGGGTTTCTGGGCAGATACCAAAGGGTTTTGTCCTCAGTCTTACCTCTTCAACATTTATGTGTGTTTTGTTTGAGATATAGCTACAGGCTGATCAAATCTTTAAGTGATACAGGACTTAGTCTGTGTTTCAGGTTTGCTCTTTTCTTTCTTGAAGCTCCAACTACTTTCCTGCTCTTCAGTCAGAAGAGCGCCATCAACCGCATGGTAATTGATGAACAGCAGAGTCCCGACATCATCCTTCCTATCCACAGCCTTCGGAACGTCCGGGCCATTGACTATGACCCACTGGACAAACAACTGTATTGGATCGATTCACGACAAAACATGATCCGAAAAGCACAAGAAGATGGAAGCCAGGTAATTCAAGGCTCAGTACAAAACCATTTTTTTTTCCATCTAGTAATTGGACTAGCCAATCATCTTATTTTATTTTTATTGACTCTGCACGTGCGTGCGTGTTTGTGTGAGTGTGTGTGTGCGCGCGCGCGCACGCGTAAAACAAATTCTGGACTGAGCAGTTTTTCCCCCTTCTAATGATCTTTGAATATACAATTTTTGATAATGCTATTGGAATGAAAATTGTATTTGGATAACTTATCCTCATATATTGGTAATGACTTAGTCACTGCCACCCATATTCATTTATGTAGTTTTTTCGTTCATTATGGTTCTATCTACATGGAGTCTTGGAAGCTTCAAAATCATAAAGACTTTGATTCTGATCGCAGGTCTATTACTCGCTAGGATTACTATGAAGTTTTTAGATGAATGGAATGTAAAGCACATAGCCCATTAGCTGTTACGTGATAGGGACTCAATAAATAATGGTTCTGTTACTAGTTTATTATTATTTAAAAGGTTCAAAGAGAAAACACATAATACAACCTCATAACATTTAAAATAGCTAGGATATATTATCCAGTTTTGTTTTGGTAAATATTTGGTGACTGTGGGATGGGAATGAAAACATTATCAACAATCTTAACTATATTTAGATACAAGTCATGGTTTACATACCACTGCCCATACTTTTTTGCTTTCTTTTTATGACCAAGCAATATTAGACTAGGATTACTATAAATAATTATAGTCATCTTCCTCATAGCAGTGAAGTTAATTTTGATTTTGAATGTGTTAAAATTTAGGGAGATTTTTACATGGCTTATCTCACACAAAAGAGCAAGTGATAATGTAACAAGGGCGGCTGAGGGATCATTTAGGGGTATAGTTATAGTGGTTTATGTCATATGTACTTTACACTATGTAGGCCAGATCTAACAGGCTGTTAACTAGTAGAGAGAAATTATAGGTGTTATTATATATAGCCAAGGACATGGTAAATAAATGAGAGAGCCTCATTACAGAATATGTTACCTCAGAGATCCCAAGTAAATAAAATATAATTTATTCAGATAGAACAGGTGAAAAAGGCTCTCATTTTGCTTGGCTTTGTATAAAAGAAACTACAGGCACGGTGCACAAAAATTTGTGCACTCAGTGGGGTCTCTCAGCCAGGCCTGTGCCCTCTCGCAGTCTGGGACCCCTCAGGGGATGACCACCTGCTGGCTTCGGCCCGCTCCCCGGGGGAACAGGCCTAAGCTGGCAGTCAGACATCCCTCTGGCAGCCCGGGAGCCCTCGGGGATGTCCACTTGCCAGTGGGGAGCAGGTCTAAGCTGTAGTCCAACATCCTTAGCACTGCCGAGGAGGCGGGAGAGGCTCCCACCACCACCACTGTACTGGCAGCCGTCAGCCTGGCTTGTGGCTGAGAAGAGCTCCCCCTGTGGGAGCGCACTGACCACCAGGGGGCAGCTCCTGCATTGAGCGTCTGCCCCCTGGTGGTCAGTATGTGTCATAGTGACCAGTCATTCCCAGTCATTCTGCTGTTAGGGTCAATTTGCATATTACTCTTCTATTATATAGGATAGAGGCCTGGTGCATGGGGCTGGCTGGTTTGCCCTGAAGGGTGCCCCGGATCAGGGTGGGGGTCCTGCTGGGGTGCCTGGCCAGCCTGAGTGAGGGGCTGAGGGCCGTTTTCAGACGTGCCACACCCCCTTCAGGGTGTGGGTCCCTGCTGGAGTGCCTGGCCAGCCTGGGTGAGGGGCTGATAATAAAAAGTGTCTCCAAACATTGCCAAGTGCCCTGGTTTAGGCATTTGCAAATACAGAGTTGCCCCTTTTTGAGAACTATTGCTTTTGAGATATTTCTAGCGGTGGTTGTAGCAGGGTTGTCTATAAAAGAGAGTGCCACCTTCTCACGCTCATCTCTAATCAATGCACTATATCAGGTTCTTAGAGAAACTAATATGGCCTTAGCTCACTCTTCTGCCCCATGTCATAATAACCAAATTAAATGCATGTTAACAAAGAAGCACATTACTCATAAAAAATATTAGTAAGAAATGTCCCTTGAGACTTCCTTCTCAGATGAGTGACTACATAAATGTAAGCATTGTTGAGTGATCACCTTAGGGCTTCTGGTTTGAAGCTTAATTTTCTATGTGTGTGTCTTTTTCTTTCCCTAGGGCTTTACTGTGGTTGTGAGCTCAGTTCCAAATCAGAACCTAGAAATACAACCCTATGACCTTAGCATTGATATTTATAGCCGGTACATCTATTGGACTTGTGAGGCCACCAACGTCATTACTGTAACAAGACTAGATGGGAGATCAATTGGAGTGGTGCTAAAAGGCGAGCAAGACAGACCTCGAGCCATTGTGGTAAACCCAGAGAAAGGGTATGTTACTAAATACCATTAAGATGTCTTGGCATCTGAGACCCTCATCAGCCTTCCTTTTCAGTCTTTAGTTATTTATCTTCAAGTGTCCTGTGTTCCTGTGAAAAACTTGACATTCTCTATCTGTTGGCCCCTGCATTTCTTGCTTTCTCTGATTTTACTGCCTATAATTTTCTTTCTTAGTCACTATTGCTTTAATTCTAACTTATGCCTATACTTCCACGACCATTTGAACTGCAACATCATCCATGAAGATCTCCTTGATTTACCCCACTTCTAGCAAGATGTGATTTTTCCTCTCTCCCAAATGCCCAGCACTTTATATCTATGCCTCTCTAGTCTTACCTAGTCCTTTCCGATTGACCTTGCAACTTTCGTTTTCAGTCTTACATTTCCTACTAGAATGTAGGTTTCTTTATGCCAAGAACTAATGTCTTCTTTCATTTAATACAGAGCTTTGCATTTAGTAAATAATAAGTTTATGCATCTGAATAAGTAATAAGGAATTCAGCAGGGAAAGTAGCTGACTTCAAAAGAGTTATAGGAAAAAGAATATAAATCTAAGGAATGATTCTTGCCCTAACCGGTTTGGCTCAGTGGATAGAGCGTCGGCCTGCAGACTGAAAAGTCCCAGGTTCGATTCCGGTCAAGGGCATGTACCTTGGTTGTGAGCACATCCCCAGTAGGTGTGCAGGAGGCAGCTGATCGATGTTTCTCTCTCATCGATGTTTCTAACTCTCTATCCCTCTCCCTTCCTCTCTGTAAAAAAATCAATAAAGTATATTAAAAAAAAGAGATGATTCTTATGACCTCTTTTTAGTTATTAAATGGACTAATTAGGGAAGGATTTTAAAATTTTGTGTCCAGGTCTCTGGTTTTATTTTGTTTTATTTGTTTTATTTTATTGTAGTATTTCAAAAGTGTAGGCATGCCTGTGCCCTTATACCTTGTTTTATTAATCCATAAAAGTTAGCTCCCACAGAAATTATTATGTGTACCCTTTGTTACTATTACTGAAAGTAGTAAAAATATCTCATGGCATTTTAAAAAATATTCTGAAACATTTCAAAATAAGATTTTATAATATTCTAGCTCTTTTTGTTGTAATCAGTAAGAATATTCTCATTTTGTATGATTTCTTATTCTCGTAAACTCATTGTTTCCTCCCTTTTCTTCAGGTATATGTATTTTACCAATCTTCAGGAAAGGTCTCCAAAAATTGAAAGAGCTGCTTTGGATGGAACAGAACGGGAGGTTCTATTTTTTAGTGGCTTAAGTAAACCAATTGCTTTAGCCCTTGATAGCAGATTGGGCAAGCTATTTTGGGCTGATTCAGATCTCCGGCGAATTGAAAGCAGTGATCTCTCAGGTACCCAAGAAATATGTTTCCTTATTTTGATTTCAGTTATTGAGATGATTCATCAGCATTTGTATTTTTTTCCACTGTGTTATTTTTGTTACGTTTTCTTTATAGTTTTATTCACCAAAAGTAGTCAGCATCAAGTTGGTTGGGAAGCACTTTTTTCTTCAACCATCATATGATTACTCTCTCTTATCTAATAACTTGCCAATATTTTTCATTTGGGCTCTGTAAGTAATGTATTTCTAATGCATCTCTTCTCCTTTCCTAGTTCTGCTCTAGTTTATGTTAACATTGTCTCTGTCCTGAATTCTGACATATGATTAGTCTACTCCCTGCTGATCCCCTGCCTCTGAAACTTATATGCTATTAGTGGCCCGGTGCACAGATTCATACACGTTGAAAGGAAATTGATTAGAAGGTGGCATCACCCGAGAACTGCTGCTGCCAAGTCACTGCAGCTCCTGTGTTGAGCGTCTGACCCCTGGCGGTCAGTGCGCATCATACCTACCAGAGGGTTGCTTAGCCTTTTATATATATAGATTTCTAGATTAATTTTTTGAAGTATGGTTTCTAATCATCTCACTCCTGTGCTAAAAAAGAAATCTTCAGGGTAGTCTCATAGCCTGAAGGAAAAAAAGTCTAGTTGTACATTAAGTTGGTATTCACCTTTCATAAGTTCATCAGCATATTCAAATGATCTTTACATTCCTGGTATTTTGCGACTAAATCAAATAATTTGGTTGTCTTTTTCATTTCTCTGCAGTCCTCTATCTACACTCATAGTTACGGGAAGCAGGCCTAAGCTGCAATCGGACATCCTTAGCGCTGCTGAGGAGGCGGGAGAGACTCCCACCACCACTGCTGTACTGGCAGCCGTCAGCCTGGCTCCCCCTGTGGGAGTGCACTAACCACCAGGGGGCAGCTCCTGCATTGAGCATCTGCCCCTTGGTGGTCACTGTGTGTCATAGTGACCAGTCATTCCCAGTCGTTCTGCTGTTAGGGTCAATTTGCATATTACCCTTTTAATATATAGGAGTGCCTGGCCAGCCTGGGTGAGGGGCTGATGGCTGTTCGCAGGCTGGCCACAGCCTTTTCAGTGTGGGGGTCCCCATTGGGGTGCCTGGCCAGCCTGGGTGAGGGGCTGAGGGCTGTTTTCAGACTGGCCACACCCCCTTTAGGGTGGGGGTCCCCACTGGGGTGCCTGGTCAGTCTGGATGATGGGCTGATGGCTGTTTTCAGGCTGCCTGCACCCCCTTCAGGGTGGGGGTCCCCACTGGGATGCCTGGCCAGCCTGGATGAGGGGCTGATGGCTGTTTTCAGGCTACCTGCACCCCCTTCAGGGTGGGGGTCCCCCCTGGGTGCCTGACCACCCTGGATGAGGGGCCGAGGGCTGTTTTCAGGCTGCCCGCACCCCCTTCAGGGTGGGGATCCCCACTCTGGTGCCTGGTCAGCCTGGATGAGGGGCTGAGGGCTGTTTTCAGGCTGGCCACACCCCCTTTAGGATGGGCGTCCCCACTGGGGTGCCTGGCCAGTCTGGGTGAGGGGCTGAGGGCTGTTTTCAGGCGGGCCAAGCCTGCAACTGAAGCTCCCAGTCTCTCCTTTTTTTCTTTCTTTTTTTTATTGTGGGATTTATTTACCTTCTGTAACTGAAACTTTCTGGTGGCTCCAGCTCGGAGGCTGGCTGGCTGAAAGCAGGTATCTGGGATTTGTTTAGCTTCTATAATTGCAACATTGTTGCTTAGAGTGCAGCTCAGAGCTGGGCTGCGGCAGGTGGGGAACCTTGGCTTCCTCCATCGCTGGGGCAAGCAAGCCTCCTGTTCGCTTCAGCTGCGTGGCTGCCGGCCGCCATCTTGGTTGGCAGTTAATTTGCATATCACCCTGATTAGCCAATGGGAGGCATAGCGGAGGTATGGTTAATTACCATGTTTGTCTATTATTAGATAGGATATACATATTACAGACACACTATACATATACTATATATGTATGTATCTTATCTAATAAAAGAGAAACATGCAAATTGACCATACCTCCACTACACCACAAGCCATGCCCACAAGCCAATCAGGAGCGAATATGCAAATAAACCCAAACAAGATGGCGGTGGCCACGGAGCTGGAGCAAACAGGAGGCTTGGGTTGCCCCTGGTGATGAAGGAAGCCAAGCTTCCCACCTGTCCTGGCTGGCTGTGGGCTCCGCTGAAGGCTACAAAGTTTCAATTATAGAAGATAAATAAATCCCAGATACCTGCTTCCAGCAGCTGTGGCCTCCAGCCTGCAAGCAGCCATCAGCCCCTCACCCAGGCTGGCCACACCCCCAAGCCGGGACCCTCACACTGAAGGGGGTGTGGCCGGCCTGCAAACAGCCCTCAGCCCCTCACCCAGGCTGGCCACACCTCATGGGGTGAGGGTCCCCACTCGGGGGCTTGGCCAGCCTGCAAACAGCCATCAGCCCCTCACCCAGGCTGGCCAGGCACCCCAGTGGGAATCCCCACCCTGAAGGGGGTGTGGCCAGCCTGAAAAAAGCCCTCAGCCCCTCACCCAGGCTGGCCACGCCCCCCCACCCCAGCGGGGACCCCCCCACCCTGAAGGGGGAGTGGCCAGCCTGCAAACCACCACAGGCCCCTCGCCCAGGCCGCCCCACGCCCCAAGGGAACCCCCACCCTGATCTGGGACACCCTTCAGGGCAAGCCAGCCGACCCCCACCTGTTCACCAGGCTTCTATCTATACTAATAAAAGGGTAATATGCTAATTAGACCTGGAGACCTTCCAGGAAACCTTCTGACGTTCTTCTGGACAAAACCATGGTGGTGGGGCCGAGGTAGAGGCGGTTAGAGGCCAAGAGGGGAGGGCAGTTGTGGGTGATCAGGTTGGTGGGGGGTGGGGCTGTTGGGGGTAAGCAGGCCAGCACAGGAGCGAGTTGGAGGCAAGCACGCCATCAGTGGGGGTTAGCTGGAGGTGATCAGGACAGTGGGGGCGGGCAGTTTGGAGTGAGCAGGCCAGCAGGGTGGCAGTTGGGGGCGAGCAGACCAGCGGGGAGGGAAGGTGGGGGCGAGCAAGCCAGCAGGAGGGGCAGTTGTGGGTGATCAGGATGGCCGGGGGGGGGGCATTTGGGGGCAAGCAGGCCCGTGGCGGGTGGTAGTTGGGAGTGAGCAGGCCAGCAGACAGAGTGGTTAGGGGCAATCAGGCAGGCAGGCAGGCAGGTGAGCGGTTAGGAGCCAGCAGTCCCGGATTGCGAGAGGGATGTCCGATGGCTGGTTTAGGCGTGATCCCTGTAAGCCAGCAGTAGGACAGCCTTCCAAGGGTCCCAGACTGGAGAGGGTACAGGCCGAGCTGAGGAATACCCCCTCCCTCCTGCACGAAATTCGAGGGAGGCAAATAATCATAGAATAACCCTTACCGCCCCAGTGTCTGTGTTCATTGGTTATGCTTATATGCATGTATGCAAGTCCTTTGGTTGATCTCTAACACACAAACACACACACACACCCTTCTCTCTAAGGTTGGATGGTCTGTTCAGTGTTACTTTGTCTCTGTATCTATTTTTGTTCATCAATTTATGTTGTTCATTATATCCCACATATGAGTGAGATCATGTGATATTTATCTTTCTTCAACTGGCTTCTTTCACTTAGCATAATGCTCTCCAATTCCATGCATGCTGTTGCAAATGGTAAAAATTCCTTTTTTATAGCAGCGTAGTATTCCATTGTGTAGATGTACCACAGTTTTTTAATCCACTCATCTGCTGATGGACACTTAGGCTGTTTCCAAATCTTAGCTATTGTAAATTGTGCTGTTATGAACTATCATTTGAATTTTTATGTTTGAATACATTTGTAATTTTTTTAACTAAAATAATATTCTGTCTTTTCAGATTCAAATGCTTCTGTTTCATTTGCCTTCTATGATTATTAACAATTATGCATACATTTTGCATGTGTGTGCACATTTACCTAGCATAATCTATTCTTTCCCTCATCTAATCACCTATATCTCTTATATCAACTTTAATTTGTATATTGCTATTTATATCAATGTTTTGACTCTTTTACTAACCTTAAGAGTTTTTCCCCCCTCTCCTTTTCTCTAGTTCTCTTCATTTATGACACTTATTTTTTGTTATAAGAGTAACACATTCATTACAGTTTAGAAAATATTAAAAAAGGAAAAACCCATAAAATTATTATTTGACCCTTTTCGGTCCAATGTGGAGGCTGACTTGACAGACCAGGCGCTAGGAGCAGGTCCAACGTCGAGCTGACATCTAGTGAGACAGATAACTTCAACATTCAATCCTGTCAATTAATTTGGACCAGACTGTTTTAATTCCAAAAATAAAATTGGACCGCAAAGTGTTAACACTTTAATGAATTAACTTCCATTTTTTTCTGTGAATTTTTTCCTACCCTTAATTATGAAATGGTTCCAGCCTGGAGTAGGCACAGAGTTCCTACCATTCAACTTTGTCAAATCTTAGTGTTCAGCCATATTTGCTTTTGAACCTCCCTTCCTCTTTCTCTCTTGAAATAAAACATTAGAGAGAATTTTGAAGCCTTTGTGTGTCTCCCCAAATTTTTTCCAAAGAAAGAATTTCTAGAAATCAGTAATAGGAAAATGAGCAAAACCTAAGAATAGTTATTCAGACAAGAAACATGAAGGACCAATAAGTTAACCTCAATATCAAACGGGGAATTGCAAATTTTATTAATAATGAAATATACTTCTAAAACTATTGGACTGGTGATAATTTAGAAGTCTGATAATACCAAATACTGGAGTGGCAATTCTCATTATACTTTTGGTGAGGGTTTTAAATTGATGCTGTCACTTTGGAGAGCAATTTAGATATATCTATTCAAATTGAATCTATATATACCAGATTACATAGCAATTCCACTACTGTGTTAAGGCCATAGAGACCTGTTCAGACATGTGCACAAAATATTAACTGCAATGCTGCTATTAATGGCAAAATGTTGGAAATAGTAATACTAGAATTTTGACTGGGTTTGCTTTGGATTTATAAATCAATTTAGAGAGAATTATTATCTTTATTATATTAGTTTTCCAACCCATAAACATTATTATATCCCTCCATTTATTTGGAATTTTAATTTCTGTCAATGTTTATTATTGTGTTCTGTGTAAAGGTCTTGCCCATCTTTCATTAGAATTATTATTTTGGAATCTGATGCTTTTGAATGCTAGTGATAAAGCGTATTTTAAATTTTTAAGATTTTATTTTTTGATTATAGCTGTATTATGCAAATACAGTTTATCTGTCCATCTTAGTATATTGAGCTTGTTTCCAGACTCCTTGCTATAACTAAAGGATTTTCTACATTACAGAAACATTTATCTACAAATAATGAGTTTTATTCCTTCTTTTCTAGTCTTTTTTCCTTGTTGCCTTATATTCTACTGGCTGGGATCCCCAATACAATGTTGATTGTAATAATAGAAGCCTTGGGATTTTTGTTTACTTGATTTGGGGAGAAGCATTTAATACTTTGTGACTAAGTATTATGTTCCCTAAGGTTTTTCTGTAAATATGTATGTATGTGTGTGTATATATATATGTGTGTATCCTATCTAATAAAAGAGAAACATGGTAATTAACCGTACCTCCGCTACCCTTCCCATTGGCTAATCAGGGTGATATGCAAATTAACTGCCAGCCAAGATAGCGGCCGGCAGCCAGGCACTGAAGTGAACAGGAGGCTTGCTTGCTCCAGTGACAGAGGAAGCCAACGTTTCCCGCCTGCTGCTGCCGGCCTCTGAGCTTGCAGTTTGAAACATTGTTACAAATATAGAAGCTAAACAAAACCCCAGAAACCTGCTTTCAGCCAGCTGGGATCTCAGAGCTGGAGTTGAAACAGTGTTTCGATTATAGAACCCAAACAAACCAGATACCTGCTTTCAGCAGCCGAGGCCTCAGAGCTGGAGCTAAGCCTCAGAGCTAAAGCTGGCCCAGAATAAAAAAGAAAAAAATGAGCGGTTGGGAGCTTCAGTCACCCGCCAGCCTGAAAACGGCCCTTAGCCCCTCACCCAGACTGGCCAGGCATCCCAGTGGGGACCCCCACCCTGAAGGGGATGTGACCAGCTGCAAACAGCCATCAGCCCCTCACCCAGGCTGGCCAGGCACCCAAGCGGGACCCCCACCCTGATCCAGGACACCCTTCAGGGCAAACCAGCCGGCCCCCACCTGTGCACCAGGCCTCTATCCTATATAGTAAAAGGGTAATATACCTCCCAGCACTGGGATCAGCGGAGCCGCGAGGCCTCCCGGCACCGGGATCAGTGTGACACCGAGATCAGTGTGACAGGGCAGCGCCCAAACCCCCTGATCGCCCTGCGGCTCTGTGTGTGATAAGGGGCGGGGCCACAACCTCCCTATCCGCCCTGCTCTGTTCGTGACAGGGGAAGGTGCCCCAACCCCCTGGTTAGCCCTGCTCTGTGCCTGATAGGGGGGAGCGCCCCAACCCCCTGATCGCCCTGTGGCTCTGTGTGTGACAGGGTGCGGCGCCCCAACCCCCTGATCAGCCCTGCTCTGTGGGTGATAGAGGGCGGCGTCCCAACCCCCCACCTCCACGGGCCTTGCTCTGTGTGTGACAGGGGGTGGCGCCGCAACCTCCCCATCGACCCTGCCTTGAGTGTGACGGGGCGGTGCCCCAACCCCCCAATCGGCCCTACCCTGAGCGTGACTAGGGGTGGCATCGCAGCCTCCCGATCCGCCCTGCTCTGTGCATGACGGGCAGCGCCCCAACTCCCCAATCGGCCCTGCTCTGAGCCCGACCAGGGGCTGCACCTAGGGATTGTACGTGCCCTCTGCCACCTGGGAGCAGGCCTAAGCCAGCAGGTCGTTATCTCCCGAGGGGTCCCAGACTGCGAGAGGGCACAGGCCAGGCTGAGGGACCCCCCCTTCCCCCAGTGCACAAATTTTTGTGCACCAGACCTCTAGTGTATATATATATATGTGTGTGTATGTGTATGTATATACATATATATATATTTTAAAATCAGATTAAGAAAGTTCCCTTCTGTTTTTAGTTTGCTAAAATAAACCAAACTTAGCATGATATAGTATCCTTTTTATATTTGCTCGGTGCACAAAATTCATGCATGGAGGGTGGGGTTCCTCAGCCTGGTCTGCACTCTCTTGCAATCCAGGACCTCTCAGGGGCAGTCGGACATCCCTCTCGCAATCTGGGACCGCTTGCTCCTAACCGCTCGCCTGCCTGCCTACCTGATTGCCCCTAACCACTCTGCCTACCTGCCTGATCGCCCCTAACCACTCGCCTGCTGCCTGATTGCCCTAACCACTAGTCTGCCTGCCTGATTACCCCTAACCCCTCTCTGCCTGCCTGATCGCCCCTAACGGCTTGCCTGTCTGCCTGCCTGATCACCCTTAACTGCTTGCCTGCCTGCCTGATTGCCCTTAACCACTCGTCTGCCTCTCTGATCACCCCTAAACTGTCTCCACCTCAGCCCTCACATCCAGGACCCAGGCTTCCCTCCCTCTGGCCGGCTGCAGGCACCCGGGACCCTGGGCGGTGCCATGTAGGCCCCCGCTTTGTCAGGAAGGACGTCTGCAATGACTTCTGGTCTATCCAGTCTGATTAGCATATTATCCCTTTATTAGTATAGATTGCTAGATTTGATATGCTAATGTTTCACTTAAGATGTTTGCATCTTTGTTCATGAGAACGATTACTCTATAATTTTCCTTTCTTATAATGTACTTGGAGTTTTGCCGTCAAGGTTACATTGCCTCATAAAAATATTTTCCCTTTTCCTGTTTTCTGAAAAAGGTTAGTTTAGTATTGGGTCCTCCCTCCCTCCTCCTTATATAGTCTCAGATAATTATATACATTTTTATCATGGGGTCTTTTTC
This sequence comes from Myotis yumanensis, assembly GCF_028538775.1. Taxonomy (NCBI): domain Eukaryota; kingdom Metazoa; phylum Chordata; class Mammalia; order Chiroptera; family Vespertilionidae; genus Myotis; species Myotis yumanensis. The sequence continues at coordinate 189,824,472 of NW_027223754.1, forward strand.
TACTTAATATTTTTTTAAACATGTTTTTATTGATTTCAGAAAGTGGAAGATGGAGAAAGAGATAGAAATATCAATGATGAGAGAGAATTATTTATTGGCTGTCTCCCACACACCCCCTACTGTGGATCAAGCCTGAAACTCAGGCATGAGCCCTGACTGGGAATCAAGCCCTCACTTCCTGGTTCATGGATCGATGCTCAACCACTGAGCCACACCGGCTGGGCTCAACTTAATTATTTTAGTCTCCCACCAAACCTTTTGTACTGGATTGCCTAGTACATGCTTTGTTTGTTGAATAAATAAGCATGTTTTTATATTGTCTTTTTCTCTGATTGTCCACTTGAGTCCATCCTTTTACCACCACCAATGAATCATTTTTAATCTTATTATTACTGTTTTAAGTTTGCCATCAAAGTATTACATGTAAATATTTATGGGAATCAAATGATTCCACTTGGCTTATAACAGAAAAACAGATCTGTTCTACTCATTCCCACTCTCAGAGACATCCACCTTCAGTTCTCTTAAAATAACTTGCTTAAAACTACTATTTCTCAGTTTTTTAATTTTATACATTGCAAGTTGACTGCCTTTGATGGAAGATAAAGATTTTGCTATCTTGAGCCATAGATTCCCCAAAATACACATATAAACTCGCCTCCCAGCCTCCCAACAGTTATATCATAATTTTTAAGTTTATACTTAATTATTTGTTATTTGTGGTTATTTTCCTCCCTGAAGTTAATTTTGTCTAATGTAAACATTGTTTCAATACATACAGAAGCATCAAACAATCCATCTTTTTTTCTTTTGAATTGAAAGCATACTGCTGAACTTCTCTTTTTATTAAATACTAGAGGCTCGGTGCACAAAAATTTGTGCACTTGGGGGGGTCCCTCAGCCCAGCCTGTGCCCTCTCGCAGTCTGGGACCCCTCAGGGGATGTCCACTTGCTGGCTTAGGCCCGCTCCCCGGGGGAACGGGCGTAAGCTGGCAGTCAGACATCCCTCTGGCAGCCCGGGAGCTCTTGGGGGATGTCCACTTGCTAGTGGGGAGCAGGCCTAAGCTGCAGTCGGACATCCTTAGCGCTGCTGAGGAGGCGGGAGCCTGGCTTGTGGCTGAGCAGAGCTCCCCCTGTGGAAGCGCACTGACCACCAGGGAGCAGCTCCTGCATTGAGCGTCTGCCTCTTGGTGGTCAGTGTGTATCATAGTGACAAGTCATTCCCAGTCGTTCTGCTGTTAGGGTCAGTTTGCATATTACCCTTTTACTATATAGGATAGAGGCCTGGTACATGGGTGGGGCCGGCTGATTTGCTGTGAAGGGTGTCCCGGATCTGGGTGGGGGTCCTGCTGGGGTGCCTGGCCAGCCTGAGTGAGGGGCTGAGGGCTTTTTTCAGGCTGGCTACACCCCCTTCAGGGTGGGAGTCCACACTGGGGTGCCTGGCCAGCCTGGGTGAGGGGCTGATGGCTGTTTGCAGGCTGGTCAAGCCCCCCAGTGGGGACCCTCACCCCATGAGGGTGTGGCCAGCCTGGGTGATAGGGCTGAGGGCCGTGTTCAGGCTACCCACAGCCCCTTCAGTGTGGGGGGTCCCATTGGGGTGCCTGGTTAGCCTGGGTGAGGGGCTGATGGCCGTTTTCAGGCTGGCCACGCCCCCTCCGGCGACCCAAGCTCCCAGCCTCTCCTCTTTTTCTTTTTTTTTTCAATGCCTCCTTGAGCAGAGGCCAGGGTGGGCTGGAAGCAGGTATCTAGGATTTATCTATCTTCTATAATTGAAACTTTGTAGCAGGCCAGGTGGGAAGCTTGGCTTCCTCCATCGCCCAGGACAACCCAAGCCTCCTGCTCACTCCAGCTTCGTGGCCGTCGCCATATTAGTTGGGTTAATTTGCATACTCGTTCCTGATTGGCTGGTGGGCGTGGCTTGTGGGTGTAGTGGAGTGATGGTTAATTTCCATGTTTCTCTTTTATTAGTGTAGATATAAATATTTTAAAATATATTTTTATTGATTTCAGAGAGGCAGGGAGAGATAGAGAGAGAAACATCAATGATGAGAGGGAATCATTGATCAGCTGCCTCCTGCATGCCTCAGTATCATTGTGATTCCTGACTTTACATGTGATCCTTTACTTTCCTTTCAGAAGCTTTTATCCATTCTTGTTTCCCCAGTGTTTTAGAACCTGATGATGATGTGCTATTGTGTGTGATCCTTCCCCTGCTCCCCTCTTTTCTTTCTTTCACTGAACTGATTACCAAGTGAATCCTTTCTATTTGGAAACTTATACCATGAGTTCTGAAGCGTTTTTAAATGTGATTTCTTGGATGATTTCTTTTCTGTTTTCTCATTCTGGAAGTTTTATTAAAATGTGCCTTTTTGACTATGGCTGTATTTTTCTTTCCTATTATCTAGCTTTGTCTTTTTGTTCTGCTTTCTGGGGGAGTTTTTCAAATTTATCTTTCAACCCTCTTGTTGGATTTTTTAATTTCCAAGGGTTCTTTTGTTTTCTCTGAATGTCTTCCCTCCACTAAAAGCATCCTGTTCTTTAAGGGTTTTTGTTGCTGTTGACTTTTCTTCTCTTAATTGTGTCTTTTTCTGTAAGTTTTTTTGTTCTGTTTGTCTTGGGCTTTGAGTATCTGGCGATTATTAGTTGCTTGTTTGTATTTAAAAGTGAGGCACTAAAAATGCTGACTTTCACATTGCTGCTGCTTGTGAAGCAAGGATTCTCTAATAAGTGCTTGGCTGTTTTCTAATTGGACTCCCAGATGGCACTATCTAAAGTTCTCTTCTTTTGGATACCTCAGGTTTTTTGTTTGGTCATTGTTGGTGGTGGTTTGTTTTTCCTATTGGGAAACCTTCTAGTCTTCTCTAGGAGGATAAAAACTTGATGCTAGTGTTTTTGGAGTCTAGTGGGAGAAGGGTGTTGGAGAGAGTCCAACCAATTATCAGTAAACTTAAGTAATTCCCCGGTAAAATTCTATGTATGGCACTACCTTTTTGTCTTTGCCTGGTATATTGAAGTCTAGTTTAACCTCTTTAGGAGGCATGTCTTCAGTCTTCTGCTAAAGGAGGGAGGAGATCCAGGAGCTGCCTTACTTTTTATACTTATTTTCAGCTGGTACTCTTTCAGCCTCAGTCACATGACTCCTCCCTTTGCTCTATCTGAAAATACCTGGCTCTTCTGGTTTGTGAGCCAGCTAATTTTGCTGTTGGCTTCACCAACTCTAGGCATTTAGCTTTTCCTGGAATACTGTGTTATTGTATCTGATCTGTCTGGTCTCCAACTTCTAAATTTTATGTCACTCTGCTCTTCTGTCCTATTTGTTTTTATGGGTTTATACCTTAATTTTGTTTACCACCATTTTAGTAGATTTGTAGGAGGGAGCATTGTTTTTAACTCACTGTCGATCTGAATGTTGACTTAGGCAGTGCCTTTTCATCTGGACTATCTCCCTACTTTTCTGTATTTATTAAAGTTTAGCTTTATGCTTGCCTCCTTTCTGGAACTTTCCCTGATATTTTCAAAGTATAATGGCTTTTTGATTGAACCTCATCACTTAGTAAGCATGAGAATATATTATAGAGCTATTTGAGAGACTATTAGGAGAAAGAGGAAAAGAATGAGTATATTTTTTTCTGTTTAAATGAGGGGGAAGCTATGGGATTTCAGCACACTGTGAAAGAACCTTCTCACAGTTCAGCAACAGAAATAGATTGCTTCTTCATTGTCCGGATGACTCTGTGTCTGTAATGTTGTAGGAAGAATTCCTACTTTGAGCTGTGGCTTGAACCAGGTGACTTTTGAGTCAGTTGTTTTTCTGCGTCCTGAGTGGGGTGAGGGTGAAGTTCTTCACAGATGCCTCTGGTGTGCTCCATGAGTGGGGAAGCCAAGAGCAAAGAGCTCTGGGCTCACCACCCCTGCTTCATCCAGAGAAATACCATTTTCATCTGTTTTTATATGTAAGAGTTTTTCATGAAATTTAATTTGAAAAGTGGACTCAGCTTTAAGAAATATCTGAAAACTGCTCTGTTCTTTTTTACATTTTTATGAATTAGAATATTTACTATGTATTGGACACTTATTTGCTCTTGATTGCACTTGAATGTCTAGTCTGTTATGTATCTTCTAGTATGTATATATCTTCTAAGAATGATTCTGAAGTTTTGTGGTAGAGAGTTTATATTTTCCTTTTCAGAACTTTTAGAATCTGATTTTTTCAATAAATAATTGTGAATATATGACTTAGCCCACATGAATTATTTCTGGTGAATGTTCTTTTTTCCAAGGTGCCAACCGGATAGTATTAGAAGACTCCAATATCTTGCAGCCCGTGGGACTGACTGTGTTTGAAAATTGGCTCTATTGGATTGATAAGCAGCAGCAAATGATTGAAAAAATTGACATGACAGGTCGAGAGGGTAGAACCAAAGTCCAGGCTCGAATAGCCCAGCTTAGTGACATTCATGCCGTAAAGGAGCTGAACCTTCAGGAATATCGTAAGTGCTGAGGATGTACTGCTCATTGTAGGATTTCTGTTTGTTATAAGAAGTTAAGATAATAATTAGATGTTCTTTTGTGTTTTTGCCTTTTTAAAAACATTATTTATTTACTTTTAATCCCCACCCAAAGATATTTTTTCTATTGATTTTTAGAGAGAGTGGAAGGAAGGGAAGAAACAGAGAGAGAAACATCAAGGTGAGAGAGACACTTCGATTAGTTGCCTCCCCCACGCGCCCCAACCGGGGTCAGGGATCGAGCCTGCAATCAAGGTACTTGCCCTTGACTGGAATTGAACCCAGGACCCTTCAGTCTAAGAGCCAACGCTCTAGCCACTGAGCAAACTGGCTAGGGCTAACTTTGTGCTTTTACAGCCTTACATTAAATTCATCTGGGAGCTTTTTAAATTAAGCTTAATCTTTTTCTCCATAAAATAGGAATGGGGGAATGGAATGGTCTTGCTCATTTTCAAAAATTTTCTCAGGTACAACAGACACTCTGCTTGTGATGCCCTTTCTTTCTCTCCTTCAGCCCCTTTAAGAATACTGATATAAAACATATATTTCATTCTTTGTATACCCCATAGTTCAAACTAAAGCAAAAGTTATATAATGATGGATATAGTTATAATGGAATAACTTTATCTTGAGCAAAAGCAAGCTAAAATCTGTAGGTAAACTTGGAATACTGTGCTCTAATAAGTGCTTGGTTTTTTCCCCTCTTGGATAAAGTTTTCAACTCTGAGCTTTAAAAAAGTAGCCATAAATATTCTTTTTATCTTACTGAAAACTCCAAAATGGCTGATCATCTTGGACTATTTCCTTGTTAATAGGTGTCTGTAATCAAAAATACCTTCATAGCAATAATTACTATAGGTCTTACATGATTGTAGTTTTGATCTCTGGCCTGTGTGCTCAATGTTTAGAGCATGGACCAGCGTACTGAAGGGTATCGGGTTCAACCCCCCATCAAGGGCACATACCTGGGTTGCAGGTTTGATCCCTGGCCTTGGGTGAGGCATGTGCAAGAGGCAACCTATCGATGTGTCTCTCACTTTGAAGTCTGTCTGTCTGTCTCTCTTGTCTGTTTCTCTGTCTCTCAAAATCAATGGGGAAAATACCCTTGAGTGAGATGAGAGGGAGAGAGAGAGAGACAGAAGGGGGAGGGGAGGGGAGGGGAGGGGACGGAAAGAAGAGAGAACGAACTATTGAAACTCCTTCTCAGCACAATGCCTTTAAATCAAATTGTAATATGAAAGGAGAATAGAGGAATGAGAGCACCATTGCTTGTTCAAGTCCTCATTATTTTGTCACTGTTTATAAACTTGGAAGTTAAGTTTAGAGGTATTTAAGAATTAGAAAGTTAGAATTGTTGCCATTCTCTGTTATGATATGTAACTCATGCAGAACATTTAATAGGAATAAGGTAGTAATGACACAGTGCCTAAGTTATTCAGTTGATAAAAGATCTCAATTGAGGTTTTCAGAATTTCCAGGGGGTTTGGTATCTTTTTTATAAATAAATGAACATTTAAATATGGTTTTATATTTGGAAAAACATTTTTTTTCAAATTTTTAAGAACATTAAAGAGAATGAGATTTTTATCAAAAGTGCCATGGAATTAAAAGGTTGAGAAACACTGCCGAATTGGTTATGTATCCTAATCTAATGACTGATGTCTGTTTTGGGACATTGATGTCGTATAACACACTGCTCATTGGTAGATAGCTGACTCCCTTAAGCTCATCAGCACTCACCAAAACAGGACGGATGTGTTAGTGAAAAGTCAGATAACAAATGGGTGTCAACATCAGATGTTGGTATTCTGTGATGGCAGATGTCCAGTTACTTTTAACACAAGCTAAGTAGAAAATTCATAGCAATGATTTCATTGAATACAACCTGTCAGACAGACTTCAAATAGTTGCCAGATGGTGTATTTATTTCATTTAGCACAAATATGAGGAAATTAAACATTTGTAACATTGCAGGTTATCTTTTTAAAAATTATTATTATTGATTTTAGAGAGAGAGGAAGGAAGAGGAGGAGAGAGAGAAACATGGATGTGAGAGAGAAACAATAATTGGGCTGCCTCCTGCAGGCCCCCTACTGAGGCTGGAGTCGAAACTCTGGCATGTGTCCTGACTGGTAATCAAACCTGCCACCTTTTGGTGTATGGGATGATGCTCAACCAACTGAGCCACTCCAGCCAGGGCACATTGCAGGTTACCTTTTGCAATTGACTAAACAAGTAATTTTGATTATTTCTGATTGGTTGAGTTCCATGTGAATTTAAGTTTTTTCATTGGATTCTTTATTAATATATACTTTTTGAGTAAAATCATCTTTTTTTAGAAAGTTAGAATTTCTGAGTTAAAATCTGTAGTTTAGAAGAGTTTTTATATAGTCTCATCATTCTTCCTACACATTTTTTTAGTTTCAGTAATCAGCTTTTCTTAGTCACAAAATTAACATGAGCTGTATCATTACCTTGCTTAAAATACTTTAAGATATTTTATATATAAACTAGAGGCCTGGTGCACGAAATTTGTGCACGGGGGTGGGGTCCACTTAGCCCAGCCTGCACCCTCTCCAATCTGGGACCCCTCGGGGGGATGTCTGACTGCCAGTTTAGGCCCGATCCCTGGCTTGGTCACCCTTAACTGCCCCCCCGCTGCCGGCCAGGTCGACCCCAACTGCCCTCTCCCTGCCGGCCTAGTTGCTCCTAACTGCCCCCCCCCCCCCCAGCTGCCGGCCTGTTCACCCCTTACTGCCCCCCCCCCCCCCCACCGGCCTGGTTGCCCCCAACTGCCCCCCTGCTGGCCTGGTCACCCCACACAGCCTGCTGTTCAGTCGTTTGGTCGTCCCTCACTAACCCTCCTGCCGGCCTGGTTGCCCCACACAGCCTGCTGTTCAGTCATTTGGTCGTCCCTCACTAACCCCCTTGCCGCCTGGTCATAGGCAGCCATTTTGTGAGGGCATGAGGGTTAATTTGCATATTACCTATTATAGCATATATAAAAACAGTGTTTTGTTGTCCTCATTTTCTTATAGATTGTGTAGGGATGGAGCAAGGAATTATATATGTGTGGTAAAAAAAGTCCTTGGTAATTCATAAATGATTGATTTTGACCTGGCTGTCTTTCCTCCCTCCCTCTCTTTCTTCATTCCTTCTTCACTTTTTTTTTTTTTTTTTTTGCAGGACAGCACCCTTGTGCTCAGGATAATGGTGGCTGTTCACATATTTGTCTTGTAAAAGGAGATGGTACTACAAGGTGCTCTTGCCCCATGCACTTGGTTCTGCTTCAAGATGAGCTATCATGTGGAGGTAAATATGTTATCATTTTCCTGTGCAGGTCTAAATGCCAATTAACATGTTCTGTAACTTTAATTCAAATGAAAGAGAAAGACTGTTGTCTACAGTGACAGAAATTTAAAAATAATCTGATTTCTAATGTTAGGAAAATTATTACATAACTGAGTTGATAACAGCTATTAAACATTATGATTATAAACTGATATAAAAATGTAGCCCCCCCAAATCAGTGTTTTTTACTATAAAAGCTACATAAAATATATATTTCTGTGAACAAAGATTGAAAGAGCTTATACACTCAAAAAACCATTGAGAAGATGGTTTTATAAGACTCTCTTATTCTAACTTTTCTAAGTTTAAAAAAAAAATAACGTGTTGAGTAGCAGCTGTGAAGCATTCTGCTTGGACTGCAAAAGATTGTATATATTGACTATTAAATGAGTTTCGCTCAGGTATGTTACCTCTGCGTGACAATTATTTTGTTTTTGTCACTCTCCTCCCCCCCTTGTTCATTGAAGAGCCCCCAACATGTTCTCCTCAGCAGTTTACTTGTTTCACGGGAGAAATTGATTGTATCCCTGTGGCTTGGCGGTGTGATGGGTTTACTGAATGTGAAGACCACAGTGATGAACTCAATTGTCCTGTATGCTCAGAGTCCCAGTTCCAGTGTGCCAGTGGACAGTGTATTGATGGTGCCCTCAGATGCAATGGAGATGCAAACTGCCAGGATAAATCAGACGAGAAGAACTGTGAAGGTATCTAAAAATTTTAAGACCTTTTTATATAGTCCTTTTTCCATTAAGTTGTTTGCAATTCAGAATGGAGTGTTGCTTTGGCTCAGTGGTAGATTGGGGATTTTCAAGTACATTTGACTTTATTATGTCTAAACATAGTTGAGTACTAATACATGGTGACAGGAGAAGATTTGATTTTGGGTAGTGAGCACATGATGCAATATACAGATCTTGTAACCAGAAACCCACACCGGAAAGCTATATGTTCATGTTGACAAATGTCACCCCAATAAATGTAATAAAAATAAATAAATACAGTAACATGTTCCAAATTATTGTTTTAATTAACTTAATATGCATAAGATTTATACACATCAATAAGCTTAACAGATCCCTAGCTGGTTTGGCTCAGTGGATAGAATGTCAGCTTGCAGACTGAAGGGTCCTGGGTTCGATTCCTGTCAAGGGCACATGCCTGGGTTGTAGGCTCGACCCCCAGTGTGGGACCTGCAGCTGATTCTCTGTCATCATTGATGTTTCTCTCTCTTTCTCCTCTCCCTTCCTCTCTGAAACCAATAAAATATATATATATATTTATACATTTTAAAAAGCTCAACAGAGGAATGAGGCCAAAAGAACTTTAGTAGGTAAAAATAGTACTTGTTCCCAACAAACTCTGAATTCGTGAACTTATTTATTTCAGTGTAAAATAATTTTATTACTCTCTTTCCTCCACTAACCTTTAACATGGTATAAAACAAACAAATATTTTGGAATTCTTTAGTGTCTAGAAATGCATGTAGAATTCTTTAATTCTTAACAGAATTATTAGTGAATGATGAAATTTAACATAAAGAACAAAATAGGAAATTTCCTGCTGGATTGCCTTTTCCCTCTCTCAAGGAAAATCTCCTGAGAATAATTTTTAAGATATATCTAAAAGTCTAACTTGTTTTCATTTGCACCCACAAAGTAGTTTTTGACTTGCTAGTATTTGGCCTCACAATATAGTAAAAATAAGAAAACTATTTGCCTTTTTTCCCAGTGCTTTGTTTAATTGATCAGTTCCGCTGTGCCAATGGTCAGTGCATTGGAAAACATAAGAAATGTGATCATAATGTGGATTGCAGTGACAAATCAGATGAACTGGATTGTTGTAAGTAGGACTAAAACCTGCATATTACTCTTTAGGGAGAATTTTAATAGTATATTTTCCTTTTCTTTATGTGTGAGTTTTACTTATAATCACTAGTTCCTTACTAAGAAACAACTATTAATGGTAAGCATGTTTTGCTTTTAATAAGTCCTCAAAAGACAGCAGTTTTCTTATGCACAAAAATTCTTCACAGAAACATTTAGTGTAAAGCATTAGAAAATAATAAATATTGTTTAGCCACAACTAAAGTTAAGAAATTCTGAAACAATTTATAGGCATACCATGGAGATATTGCGGGTTTGGATCCAGACCACTGCAATAAAGCAAATATTGCAATAAAATGAGTCAAACTAATTTTTTTGTTTACACTGCATATAAAAGTTTACTTAAACTATAATGTAGTCTATTAAGTTCAATGGCATTATGTCTTTAAAAAACAGTGTACATATTTTAATTTAAAAAGTTTACTGCTAAGAAAATGCTAACTGTCATCTGATCTTGTTGGAAAATGGCACTGATAGACTTTTTTGTCACCGGGTTGCTACATATCTTCAATTTGTAAAAAAACACAATCTGTGAAGCATACTAAAACGAGAAATGTTTGTAGATATGTGGAACTCAATCAGTAGTCTAAATTTAAGAGTTTCTGAACATTAGTTCATATTTAACATCTTCCATTTTTTTCTTGATACAATTTCACCAGTATGTCAGTGATTTTAAGAGCTTTCTTTCCCTGGCTGGGTAGCTCAGTTGGTTAAAGTGTTGTCCTGATACGCCAAGGTTGTGGGTTCAATCCCCGGTCAGGGCACAAACAAGAATCAACCAGTGAATGCATAAGTAAGTGGAACAAAGAAGCAATGTTTGTCTCCCCCCTCTTCCCCTCTCAAATCAATTAAAAAAAAAAAAAGACAGTGTCCTGGCCAGTGTGGTTCAGTTGGTGGGGCATTGTACCATGCACCATGAGGTTGCTGGGTCGGGCATGCCCGGGTTGCAGGTTTGATCCCCGGTAGGGAACATGCAGAAGGCAGCTGATCGATGTTGCACTTTCACATTGATGTTTCTGTCTCTAAAAATCAATTTTTTAAAAGTAATTTTTAAAAAGGACAGTAAAAAAAAAAAGGTTAAGGACATTTATGCCAACATATACTTATAGACCTAGAGAATGTAGGCTGAATAGCCTATAGTTTCTTCAAGGTTCATAACTATTGACCAGTGCCTGAACATATAATATATTCCAAAGTGGTAGACTTAGTTCTGAATGCAGTTCAGCATAAGCCAGGTCTATCCTGTCAAAACTGGTTTAATGGAATTTAGATAGGTCTCGTTTTAAAACTCTTTAATCTTAATAAAGACTTTAAGCTGATATTTTTACAAATTCAAATGGGATACTTACTAAGACTTGTAGAATCTATTAGTTTATTCATTAACATTTTCTGGATACCTGCTATGTGCTCAGGATATAGGGTACCTGTACCAAGTTGCTCAAAGTCCTCTATGGTTGAGGTAATAGTAAGATTAGGACTTTTAAAGCTAGGTGGAGATGAAATTGAATTCTAGCTCAACCTCTTACAAGCACATTACTTATTCTTGTTAAACCTTAGCTTCTTCATCCTCGGAATGAAGATAATATTTAGCCTAGAGGTTGTGAGAAAATTAAATGATGTAATGTGTATAAAACATATGGCCTGAATCAAAGGCGGTACTATTGATAAAGGTGTGCAATAAGTGATATCAAATGTGCTATAATAGATTTCTACAAGTAGTAGCACAAAGGAGAGAGTGGTCACTTCTTTAGGAGTGAAGATGCGACTCATCAAAGAAGACTTGAGAAAAATGGTATAGGCTGAAGTTATAGGGTGTTGATCAATGAATAGCGTTAATTATGCAGGTGAATGGAAAGATTACATTCTAGAAATTGGAAATATCCTATTCAGACACAGAGTGAAATAGGCACCTTTGGGAAACTGCATGTAAATGGGACTGCCAAAATACATGGGGGTGTTGGCAAGAGAGAACATAGGTAAGATGATAGGGGATTTTTATTTTCTTCTGAAGAGCCTAAACATTATCTCCAGCATAATGGAGAGTCATTGAACAACTTATAAAGGATGGCATGGCTGTGTAATTGGGAAAGCTGTAAAGCAGATGGATTGGAGGTGATAAGATTATAGGAAGGGAAATGTTAGGCTGGTTGCTGTCAAACTTTTTTGACCAAATGAAGAGGATACAAAGATATGGGTGCACACATAAACAAATATGTCATACAACAGTATTTATCCATAGTATGTAGAATGCATTCTGACGTTTTCTGTTTTAAAATTCTATTTGCATCCCACTAAATTGTTTTCACTATCTAGTAACTTGAAGCCTGTAATTTAAAAATGCTTAGGAGACTATTATAGTTCAGGCAGAAGATGATGAAGATCTAAATTAAGAGGAGCAGTGGTGGTGGAAAGATAGATTTCAGAGTTATTTCTGAAATAAAAAAAGGTTTGGTAACCATTTAGATATCACAGGCTGATGTAGGTTTTTTTAAAAATATATTTTATTGATTTTTTTACAGAGAGGAAGGGAGAGAGATAGAGTTAGAAACATCGATGAGAGAGAAACATCGATCAGCTGCCTCCTGCACATCTCATACTGGGGATGTGCCTGCAACCCAGGTACATACCCTTGACCGGAATCGAACCTGGGACCTTTCAGTCCGCAGGCCGACGCTCTGTCCACTGAGCCAAACCGGTTTCGGCTGATGTAGGTTTTTTAAAATTTATTTTTAATTTAATTTAAATGCCTTTAATTTGCCAAGGGCACCTCATTTGTTTTATGATCTGCTTTACCCCTGGCATCTAGGAAACATGACAGATGCTGGTGACAAGAGAGTTCACTTTGAATGTGTTGCATTCAAGTCGCCTGTGAAGTTTTTCAGGAAGTTGTTGACTGTATGGGTCTGTAGCTCAAGAGAGAGATTTGGGCTCTTCAGTTTATTAATAATAATTAAAGAAGAGTCAGTGGATGAAATCTCCCAGGGAGAGTTAAATAGAGGTGGAAAATAGCAGGGGTAGACAGAACTCTGGGAACCACCTAAGGAGGCAGGTAGAAGAGAATGAAGCCAACAAAAGGAAACAGAAAGAATAATCTGAGATAGTGAAACTAAGAGAGTGGTATCTTGGAAGGATATTGATCAGACATTTTTGAGGAAAACAAGAGCCAGCAGCATTGAGAATATAGAGAGGCCAGTGAGGTGAAGGGTTCATTGAATGTGGCAAATAGGAGAATGTTGATCTTTGCCAGACTAGTTGCAGTGTGGTGGTGAGGATAAGAGCCTGATTTCAGTGAGTCAAGATATGACCCAGAGACTTTAAGAATTGGAGATAGTGAGTGTAAAGTATTCTTCTTAAGCTTGGCATTAGGAAGGAATGTCAAGGCACTAGAAAGGAAGAAGAAAGATGAGATAGTTGCTCACAGGACTAAGAATCTGCCTCACATGCCATAGATGAAATATGTAACTGGCAGCCCCTATATATTGTGTAACAGTAATGTTATTTTCTCTCATTTATTTTATTTAATATATCAGAGGATGAGTTTAGCTATGTGGATGGGTGTTTGAGGTCAGACAAAGCAGAAGGAAGGTTTTTAAAGGATTTGCAGTTGTGAGCGATATAGTCTGACCATTCAGAATGGAATGATTTTCCTTCTAAATTGAAGAGTAATGCTCTGAATCAGATGAGCCCTTTTGCTCTTTCCCTCTACCTCTAATATTGATGTCTCTGCTTCTAAAGCCTCGTATGGAGCAGGTAGATGCCAAGGGCAGGGTCTTGCTCCAGTGCTCTCAGGCCCTGGCTTTCTTTCTGAGTCCTCAAGTACTCCTGTATCAGAGGCCTGTTCCTTGCCCTCAGGCAGCAAGACTCACCCTGAAGGCATCAGCTCATTGGGCCTGAGAGCTAATGCTCATCTTTAGCCCCCAGTTTCCTGTCACCAGGCCTAAATGTCACTTTTCAAACCTAAAATCCAGCCCAGGCTTGCTTTTGGCTTCACCATTCCAGGTCATTTAATGACTTTTTTAGATTCATCCCTTCTGGCCCTAAAATTTGTTCTAAGATTCTAAAATAAGTTTGTTGATTTTTAGGATATACAGAATAAATTATGATAGATTTTTATATGTATATGTATTTAAAACTTCTTAATGGAGGTTAACTATAATTCACTTAATTTTTTAAAAATCATTTACAGTATGGTTCCCAATGTTTTGTTTTATTTTTGTTTTCACTTAAGGATGGTTCCTTTGATTCTTAATGATAACATTTATCCATAATCCATGGGGCATGGTGTATATGTGTTCATAAAAAAGAAAAGTGTTTATAAGTTGTCTTCATTAGCTTCCCACTCTGCTCGCAAGCCCTCTTTTTAATTATTACTTTGACTCTACAGTTGTTTTTCATTATATAACTGTACTGCCTTATCATTTTAGATCCAACCGAGGAGCCAGCACCACAGGCCACCAATACAGTTGGTTCAGTTATTGGAGTAATTGTCACTATTTTTGTGTCTGGAACCATATACTTTATTTGCCAGAGGATGTTGTGTCCACGTATGAAGGGAGATGGAGAAACCATGACTAATGACTACGTAGTTCATGGACCAGCTTCTGTGCCCCTTGGTTATGTGCCACACCCAAGTTCTTTGTCAGGATCTCTTCCAGGTGAGTTAAGACTGATCCATTGAGAATCAAGTCTTGGGTCCTGGCAAGATTCCCAGGTTTCCATAACTGAAACAGGATACTACCCAGAGTCTATATCAAACTAGAGCACTTTGGATTTAAAAAATTATAAGAACAAATTTTCTCTTTTACTTTTTGCATCTTCTCTGTACACAAAAGACCTGAGGTATGGTTGGTGAAAGCTGCCAAAAGATACAAAGCAAGTACATAGACAAGCATTTCTGTATACTGCATATACTGCATTTCTGGATGCAATCTATTGAAAGTGAATCAGCTAGTCATTTAGTGAAAAGTCATACACCACAGTTCTTTAGATTCACTACCAGGCAACTTTAGTACTATTGAGACCAGGAATTAAAGGAGGCCAAAAAATAGACTAAGATTTCTTTTCAGCAAAAATTTGGAAATAGCTGGGTGATTTCCGGGAGGTATATAATGTCTTATGTTCTCTTCTAACTTTAAGTGGTGACTGGGATTGGGGTTTATTCAGGCAAAGCCAAGTAACCAGAAGTTCTAAACTTGGGTAGACCATGTTGCTCTAGGGAAGTACAGCTTTCTTATCAGTGCTTTCTGGTGCCCTTAGTGTAAAGAGCCTCTTAGAAAGAGGTTCTAGGCAAAAGCCCTCTAAAAATATTTAGAACTTATTTACGTGTAACCAAGTAAACAGACATGATTTTTAAACTGTTAATGTTTCTGTGTTACCATACCTATTTGCAGTTGTAGAATTTAGGAAGTCACATGGAAAAAATAAAAATTTTTCTTTAGCATTGGTGGTTGTGATTACAATATTTGCATCCAGTAGCTGAAGAAATAATCTTCCATACGTTGTATTCATGCCTTAAAAAATGGATTTAGTTTCCTTTTGTGCAGATCTGTTAGTCTAACCTGCTGCTCAACCTCCACTCTCCTCAGATCCCTTAAGAGGTTGAAAACCTTTCATTTTGAAGAGCTCTGCTTCCATTCTGGGTGTGTGTGTGTGGCGGGGGGGGGGGGGGGGGGGGGGGTGAAGAGGCTATTCTTGGCCTTGTCCTAGGCCAGCTTTCAATGGACGTGTTCACTTTAAAGAGTGTTCATTTCCCTTCTCCATTAAATGTTCTCAATTATTAGAAAAAGAAGGCATATATTGTTTAAAAGTCAAATTCTTTGACTGTTTTATAGATCTTACTCATCCGTATTTGTCCTCCTTCGTTTTAGGAATGTCTCGAGGTAAATCAATGATCAGCTCCCTCAGTATCATGGGGGGAAGCAGTGGACCCCCTTATGACCGAGCTCATGTCACAGGAGCCTCATCAAGTAGCTCTTCAAGCACCAAAGGCACTTACTTCCCTGCAGTAAGTAGTCTGGTTTCCTTCATTTCACTTTGAATGCTAAGAACAGAGGATCTCAGATTTTTAACTCAGTTAAATGTGGGTGCTCAGTGATGGTAATGTAAAAAGGTTTTTATTATAGGAGTCAGGCATATAAGGTTCAAAGAAGGCTTTATCATCACCATGCAAGCACTTGTAAATCTTTCTTTATGTTGGCTGTGTAGTAAACAGCATATTTGAAAGCACTGGACATTACTTTCTGTGTAGGTAAAAGTAACTCCTGAGAGGCCTCAGCACCTTCATTTATCTCATGACCTCCCGAAAGAGGAAGCACGTGGTATTTCTCCTAAGTCAGTAATTTTTCTTTAAACAATTATAATTTGAAAAAAACAACAACAATCAAAACCCAGCTCTACTGAACTTAAACCAGTGACTTTTAGATTATAGACTTTCTTCTCATCACCTTGAGCTGGTTAGCCATGATGAAATTGTGTCGTAAGGAGTGGAGAGCCACAAATCTAAGGTCACTTCTTTGCAGAGGAAGGATTGTGCTAATAGTGTAATGGGAACGAATACGAGTAGAGATGGAAGAAGAGAAGTTGAAAGAAAGTTTGATAGTCTCTGTCTGGGATGGACCATTGTTATTTTAATAATTTCATTATTTTTCCTTTTAGATTTTGAACCCTCCGCCATCCCCAGCCACAGAGCGATCACATTACACTATGGAATTTGGTTATTCTTCAAACAGTCCTTCCACTCATAGGTCCTACAGGTAATACACCTCCTCCTCTAACACAGATAGAGGTATTTATTAGAAGGATGGGGTATTCTAATACCTCGGGCTTGATGTAGCACCAAGTGAGTAGATGATGGTCACAGAGAGACTAGGCCTCTTGTCTTAGTAATGCTGACACTGCCCCTGTCACAGATTCTTTTCTTTCAGGGCATTATACAGTGTTTAAAAGAGAGTCACAAATGCTGGCTTTTAGAATAACAGTATAGCCCTCAATGCTTTGCAATATTCTAAGGAAAAGTTACCTATCAAAATGACTGATTTCGAAATAGGTTGCTGCTCGGGTTAGGTTTGATAGAAAGTCTAAGGATATGACGTATTGTAATAAAACTCCGCATGGTCAGAGAGTTGAGATCGCTCTAAAACAGCAGGGTTATTAAGAGCACAGAATTTGAGAGAAGCTTCTGTTCAGCCCTTGCTTACATGTGTTATTATGACCTGAAATGAGGTATTTCTCATACAATTGCATGAAATAGGTCACAACTCATTAAGAGGGGGAGTGTGCCTTTGAGCTGATCTGTAGAGCATAGTGAGCAGGTTAAGCATGAGTATTAGAGTGTTGCCCTACTTGTCTCTCTTATTTGAAAGGCCAGCAGTCAAGAGCTTGATATTCTTTGTTTAAACACTCAGTGCCCGGTATTTAATGTCAGTCCTCAAGTGCCTGTTATCTTCTAGATAAGTTGTTTCCTAGTATTCCAGTCAAATTGCCCTGAAGTAGCTGCATAGATGTGTGGAAATCAAATGGAAACTTGTTATAGTACCTCATTCAGAATTCTCAGTTCAGTTAATAGATAATGGCTATTTGAGATAGGCTTGACACTGAACTGAATGTTGCTTTTCCTGCCACAAGTTTGTTTTTAAAAAGCTAAAATAAAAAAACAGTGGAAAAATTATCCTCGTGTGAGGATTAACAAATAAATTAAAAGCCAAAATAGAAAGGCAGAAACCTGAAAATTGAAAAAAAAGAAAGGCCTAAATATTTATTTTAAATCTTTAATTTCTTTAAATTGAATAAAAAACTGATTATAATGAACATAATTACATCAAAACCAGTTCTTATTTAATAATTTCCCACATCTCAAATTAAGCCCAGTTTGTTTCTTCTGAGTGAAACTTATCATTTGTTGAGATTTTTGTCTAAACTGGAACTTGAAAGAATTTTGTTAATTCTGTTTCCTTCCTTTCCCTGTTTTTTCCCCATGAAAATAGAAGTATTGGGCTTTTTAATGTTGAGCCAAGAAATTTTATCAAGGCTCTTTTATCTGGACAGAAAGATAAGACCTAAAAAATACTATGACATCATGTTAATATTGGTAGTAAAAAAAAAGCTTGAGAAAACCTGCTCAGCAGGTTATGTGACACTTGGTCTTTTGGCAACCTTCTCTTTTGAGGCAAGTCCTAATGCTCTCAGATGGTTTGTATCCTGGGATATAATCTGTACTCTCTATCACTAGGTATTCTGTGGATTGTTACTTCAGTTTTGCACTTGCTCTTGCCCCTCTGTTGCAGTTACTGTGTTTGATGAGAAAGCATATAAGATTAACTTTTCTATATTTAGAATATAAGAAGTTGCAGGTAGAAACAGAAATGATAGAAAAACTAGCACGTTAAGTCAGCTCTTATTTTTACTAGTATGTTCCTCTCTTTTCAATGCCTTTTTCTTTAGTTAGTCATGCTACAAACTTTATTAACGACTATAGATTATTTAAAAAGGTAAGAAGTAAGTTATGTCAAATACATATTAAAAGTTCACTGGTCCTCTATGGGTATTTAGAATTTATCATTTTGATGTTGAGGTAAAGCTGTTCTTATGACCATATGCTTGTCTTTTGGAGAATCAAAACCTTCTCTGAAACCACAGCAGTTTCCCTTTGCTGATAGGAACAGTAATGGGATAGATATGCCCCTTAGGCTGTCTATAATATTCAGTCTGGCTTGTACAGTATTTGATTTTTAAAGAGAGAATGAAGTCTTCAGACATCACTAAATTATTCATCAGGTAAATTATAGAGCAGTTGAAGAATGTTGAAGGAACATACACACTTTTAAGTAGTATAAAGCGTGTGAAGACCCACCCTGGCTGGCATGGCTCAGTTGGTTGGGGGTCATCCCCTGCACCAAAAGGTTGCAGGCTCGATTCCCTGTTAGGGTACATGTCCCGGTTGAGGGTTCGATCCTTGGTAGGGGGCGTGTAGGACCGATCGGTGTTTTCGCGCTCAGGTCAGTGTCTCTCCCTCTACCTCTCCCTTCCTCCCTCTCTAAAAGTCAATAAAAAATGTATTTGAAAAAAAGTGTGAAGACCCATTCTTCTTACAGACCATGCAGAAATTGGTGAGGCTCACTATACCTAAAGGCTGAATGTATAACTGACAGATTTCCAAAAATAACCATTATGTACAACTTTGAATAGTTCTTTTTTATTTCTTTATCCAATTTAATGTAAAGCTATAAGAGCACATCCAGGGTCTAGATTGAGTTTATCTGTGCATTTCCATCCTATTCATTTTCAATTGCCTCTAGTCACATTGTATTTTCAAATATAAAATACATGCTACCTTCCACTTCCAATCTGCCTTTGAAAATTACCTTCTGATCTGTGCAAATTTAGATTGTAGTTTATTATCTTCAATGTGAAGTTTACATCTAATACCTCTGTATTTTGATAGGGAAAACCACTTTTCCATAAAACTAACTCTTCTCTTGGTTTTCTCCCTATACCAGCTACAGGCCATACAGTTACTGGCACTTTGCACCCCCAACCACACCCTGCAGTACAGATGTTTGTGACAGTGACTATGCTCCCAGCCGGAGAATGACCTCAGTGACAACAGCCAAGGGCTACACTAGTGACTTGAACTATGACTCAGAGCCTGTGCCCCCACCTCCCACACCCCGAAGCCAATACTTGTCAGCAGAAGAGAACTATGAAAGCTGCCCACCTTCACCATACACAGAGAGGAGCTACTCTCATCACCTCTACCCTCCGCCACCCTCTCCCTGTACAGACTCCTCCTGAGGAGGGGCCCTCCTCCTCTGACTGCCTCCAATGCAAACATGTACATACAGATTTGGTTGAGATCTGGAGGGGGGGAGGGAGATACTAGAGAAGGATGAGGCAGACCATGTACAGTTAAAAATTATAAATGGGGTTGGGAATACTGGAGATATTTGTACAGAAGAAAAGAATATTTATATATTTTCGTAAAACAGCAAATTTGCTGCTTGTGCCATAAAAATTTGTATAAAAATAAATTTGTACTAAAAGTTTTATTTTTGCAAACTAAATACACAAAGCATGCCTTAAACCCAGTGAAGTGACTGAGTACAAGGAAACAGGAATAATAAAGGCATCAGTGACCAGGAATGTCTGGGCTTTATTGATACCAAAAATAAAAGTAGAAGAAGAAAAATTTAAGTCCATTTTAGAGCAGCTTGGAAGTAGCCAGATTGCCTTCATGTTTACTAGCACTTGAGGGCCTACAAGTATAAGAAATCACGAAAGAAAATGGAATTAATATTAACTTTGGACACAGGACTTTGTCTTCTCTAGAACCCAGCAATTTTAGTGAGGAAAACAGATACAAAAATTCAATCTGGGTGTTGCTGTTGTAGGAAGATCAGTTGTCTGGTGAGATGCTGTGGGGCTGATGGTGTGTGCAGCCTCCTGTCCCTCCCTCAGAAACCACACTCGTCTCAGAATTTCTCCTCTAGGGGTTTTCACCCTGCTTGCTCCCCCAGCAGCTCTGTAGGCTGTTTGCCAAGATACCATGATTTATTCAAAGCTTGTTATCTGAAGATTGATTAAATGGAATTTTCTAAATTAAGGTTTTACTTTAATATTTATACTCGCTCCACTCTCCTGTAGGCTCAGCTCTTCAATTTGACTCCTGTTTGTGCATAATGATCAAAGGTTAGACATATTATTGCTCCTCTTCTAAGATTGTTTTAATGCTCATTAAACTGTCTTTTTACAACACATATAGGCAACATTTAAGAATTACAAATTTAACCGTATGTTTTTGTTGTAAGTTGATCATATATCCTTGCAGTACTTTCAGCATGTAATATCACAGTATAAAATCATTTTTATATATATTTTTCCTACTAAAATATTAAAATATGTTCTGGTTAGAGACAATCTATATAAAAGGAGAATGTTTTGTTATCATTAGGGTTTCCCGTTAGTAACTGTTCATGACATTTTTGTGTTCTTTAGGCCAATTTTTCTCAGAATGATGTCTGCATACATACCTCTTCTAACGTGTGACATGAGTTTAATATCTTTCTTGTTACCTAATGTGAATATTAGATTTTTTTCAAATTATCTAAATTGTCCTTATAATCACCTCATATATATATATGAGTGTGTGTGTTCTCTCTTATCCCATTACGGATTAAGATGATTTAACAAGTTTAACAATACGGATTAAATGAGAAGACAAACTATTAACTTCTCAGCCGTCAGAACTCGGTGGAGAGGATACTGGAAGGCTCTCTGTAACCTGCCTGGCCTGCATGGTACGGGCTGCTGCACCCCCAGCTGTCAGGGCTGACCTGTGGAACGATTCTAGCGCTGCGTTGCCACCTTGCCAGAAGTTAGTTTCCTGCTTTACACGTGTTTCCAGCATTTCTCTGCTAAAATTGAATGTGTTTTTAAACTAACGTATTTTTTACCTTAGCAAATGTTGGTAATTTATTGCTGAATGGTTTTTTTAAATTCAGTCTTGCTGAGAGGCCTCTCTGGATTTAAGGGCCCAACGAAAAACAATGGAAGAAAGGATTCAGAATATCAGCAAGGGTGAAGTAATTCTTTAAGCAATTAAAAAAATGCCTAAGTAAACTTTTTCAAGAGAAAAAAACGTGGTTTCAGAATACTGGTTAGATTGCTGGGGACACCTTATAAGAATCCGTGCGCCTTATAAGAATCCTGTGCACTTGATTTTGCATATGAATAAATGGTGATCCAACAGTGTCTTGCATCTCAGTCAGCAAGTGTAACTCTACCTGTGAAAGGAACAGTGTGCTCACAGCCCAACAGAATGGACACAGAAGGTGCATTTTGTGACACACCGCGGGCACTTGATGCTTAAATGAAGATGGAAAGGTTAGCAATAACTGGGTATCAATTAGAATTTGAGAATTCTATATGTTTACATTTTTTAATGTGCATCTTTATCTGGTGGGCTTCCCATGTGGAAACTTGCACTATAATGAACTAAGAAGAATATTGCCTTGTTGTATCTCAGTCCAAGTGCTTGTACTGCGATGGCAATGGCCTCTTCTTGCAAAATGCTAATTTGTGTGCCAATTTGAAATTATTTGAAGGCAGTTCAGCTTAATCTCAGAATCCTCTTTCTGGGGTAGTTGAGATGGATTTTTAATGTTTTGGGGAGTACCTTTAAAATGAGAGAATTGTCAGAATTCAGGAAGGATTTATTGGCCCTCAGGTTAAATGGACAGTTAAGCTTAAGTAAACTTTCTTGATTATTAAACACAAGAGCTTTAATTAGAAAAACTAAGGATAAAAAAAAACCCACACAAATCATGACAGCACAAATTGGGAGAAAAAAAATCAAAAAGGGTTTTTAATTTGATGTATTGTGAGATTCATCATCCATGAGTGGAGAATAAATAAAATTTCATTAGATTCCTTAAATTAAAAAGTATTTATTTTGAACATGTCTTAAAGTATGCCCACTTACTGATATGTTTAGAATTATCTGAGAAATTAACTTTAGCAGAGCATACGTTCAGTGCACTATAGTAAGCTGTTCCGCATCAACATGGTCTTTTATGACCCTGAACTTTTCTAACTTTGAAATTGGCTCCTTCAGAGCCCTGGTCTTCTGAACAGTGGTCTGAGGAGTTTTGCTCTGAACCGTTAATACATTTAACAACTATTCTAAATGGATGTTATGTATTTAGAAATCTAGTACCGGAGGATAAGTCAGAGGGGGGTGGTTTGAGCAGTAAAATTTCAGGATGTTTGAGGATTGCATTTGTTCATTTAAAAATTCTCAAGTCAATAATTTGTATAGGGCCAACTCATTTCAATATTAGGATATAAAAATAGCCTCCATTTTTATTGGGTAGCAATTAGTTTTTGGGGAAAAGCCCATTTCCTGTAAAGGCCCATTAATGAAGAATACTTCAGGTACAGTTAGTAGTTGCAGCTTACCTGGGCTATTAATAAACTGTGTATATTTATGTGCCCTGATACCAATAATCATGGTAGACATTGTTTACTTCTGGTACTAGAGGGGCTTTCCTGAAGCTCCTCTGCGATAGATGTACTGCTGCTGTTCCCTGTCTAGTCCTGTGTCTAGATTAGATGCTTAGACATGCAGTTTTAAAATTGTTTTATCTCTTGCCACTCCATTGGTTTGCATGCTATAAGATCTGCATATTGGTTACCATTTCACATCTAACAAAATTCAGAAACAGAAATCTTGGGCTTTTCAAACCCCAAATATGTCATGCTTTATTAAGTTACATAGTGTGGACTATGGATATGAGTATGTAAATATCAGTCAGCTGACAAATATTTGGACATCTACAAATGAGACTGTACACTAGGTGTAGACATGAACTGAGTCATGAAGTTTATAATCAAATTTGTTTAAAACACGTTCTTAGAATTTTTAAACTAAAGAAATTTAATTTTATTTGATATTACTTTCCTTATCCCAAGCCTAAAATGAGCAGAGAGAAATAACAAATGATTTTACAAAGTACTGGTGCATGTGTGGTTTCTGTCTTCTGGAATGGCATCATTTCATAATAGTCTGAAGAGTTAGCTCTTGAAATTTTCAATGTTTTAGACAGAATTTGGACCTAAAATATGTCATTTTACATTTATAATTTTGAAATATTATTATGAGTATTGTAAATTTATATGCTCAGGATATCTCTCTTAATTCTGTGTTTTATTAAACTAAAACTACGTGAGTAGAGGGGAGGAGGAGGATTTTTTTTAGGGTAATCTAGATTATTTAGAGCAGCGGTTCTCAACCTATGGGTCGAGACCCCTTTGGGGGTCGAACAACCTTTTCACAGGGATCGCCTACGACCATCGGAAAACACATATATAATTACACATTTTTTTGTGATTAATCACTATGTTTTAATTATGTTCAGTTTGTAACAATGAAAATACATCCTGCATATCAGATATTTACATTACGATTCATAACAGTAGCAAAATTACAGTTATGAAGTAGCAACAAAAATAATGTTATGGTTGGGGGTCACCACAACATGAGGAACTTTATTAAAGGGTCGCGGCATTAGGAAGGTTGAGAACCACTGATAAAGAGTGAAATTACTATCCTCACCCTTCTTCAGTGCAGGTACACTTCACTCTGTATCTGTTTTTTTGTATGGCATTCTTAAATCATGAAGTTTACCGCTGAAAGAAATATTCATGACTTTACAGATAGAATTATAAACTAACCGTATAGAACTAACAAAAACTTTTCCCCCCGCCATTAGTTAGGATTTGCCTAAAAGTTACCACCAAACAATTATAGAGAACTGCTTTTGCTTAACTGTCCATTCTTTTTAAAATTAAATATAATCAGGGTAGGTATGCATATATATATATGTGAATATGTATATATGATCATTCCTTTAATATGGGTATTAAAAGGAAAATAAAGCAAAGAGAGTCTGATTAAATGTAATGTTACGTGAAATTATGTATCTGGGGTTAGTGACAAAAATTTAGAGTAAAGAGGATACTGAGAAGCTTGAGCTGGACTAGCCTTATTTGCAAGTGAAGGATCTGGTGCTGCTTTCAGATGTTTATCCTTTATGTGTTTTAAATTTTTTCTTAAGCTTTAATCTTCGTTTTGTCTTAAAGTCAGCTGGTGTTTCTTGTCCATGGACTTTGGTACGATGGTGCTTTGCAAGGATGTATTTATATATTTTAATGGCCAACATTTGGTCAGCCCTTGTCCACTATTCAGTTCCCCCTTTTTGTAAAATAAGTGCTTTAATTGTAAACTGTATAAAGATACCTTGTATAAATCCCCCTTTTGATTATTACAATAAGCTGAGTTGTAACAAATGAAATGTTGATTTTTATAATAAAACAGTGGAAAATAAAAGTGTTTCTTTTCAGCAAGAAATTAAAACCAGCTGCTTGGGCTTTGCTGTGATACACAACCATTGTGTTTCAGACTCACCAAAACCCACCTTTATTTTTATTTCAAATGAAATACAACCTTATTAGTCAGTGATTGAGCTCAAATAGGTGATTAATGGAAAACAAGTTCTAATATAAAGGTCTTTCCTTAGTAGATACTTTCACATCAGAGAGCTTACCTTGGCTTCTTCTTTTTTTTAATCCTCACCCAAGGATATTTTTTTCCCATTGATCTTTAGAGAGAGAGAGTGGGAAGGAGGGAGGAGGGTAAGAGAGAGAGAAAGAGAAACATTGATGTGAGAGAAACTCATCTACTGGTTGCCCACTGGTTGCCTCCCCCATGTTACTGGACTCAGACCTGGGATGGAACCTGCAACCAAAGTACGTGCCCTTGACCAGGAATTGAACCCTAGACCCTCAGTCCATGGGCCAACACGCTAACCACTGAGCCAAATCGGCAAGAGCTACCTAGCTTCTTTGCTAACCCCTTGTATTCTTTATTCTGGTGAGGGATTCTTTTAGCTTTTATATATCTCATAAAGTCTTGATTTCACCTTCCTTCTTAAAACATCTTTTTGTTGGGTATAGAATTCTGTGTTGACAATCTTTTTTCTCTTGATGCTTTAACGATGATACATTTTATTCTGTCTTCTATTGTTTCACAAGAAAAGTTTGCTATCATTTTGTTTGTTTTTGAATGTGTAATGTGCCTTTTTCTCTGGCTACTTTCAAGATTTTTTGTAATCACTGATTTTGAGCAACTTGTGATGTGCCTTACTGTAGTTTTCTATATGGTTTTTTTTTTTTTTTTTTTTTTGTGGTTAGCATTCATTGAGTTTCTTGGTTCTGTGAGCTTATAGTTTTCATCAGATTTCGAAATTTTTAATTCCAGTTACACATATATTGGCTGGTAGAAGTCAGTCTACATTTCACTATTGCTTTGTTTTTTCTTCCTCCAGTCTTATTTTTCTCTTTTGTCTTTGAATTTACTTTTCTGTTCTCCTACGATGTGTAGTTGCTGTTAACCCAGTCTGGTCTACTTGTTTCATTTCTTCTCCAATAGTTTGATTTAAATCATATTTATAATTTCTGTGTGGACTTCAGAATTTCAGTCTTTCCTTTGACTTATTGAGCATATGGAATATTAATAGTTTTAATGCTCTTGTCTAGCAATTCTATCAGTTGTATCATTTCCAGGGTGCCATTTCTTGATTTTGCTCATTATTGGTCTCATTTTTTTCTTGTGATTTTTCAATCGGATGCCTGACATTGGCAATGTTATGTTAAGTATTGGATATTTTTGTGATCCTATAAGGATTCTTGAGCTATATTCTGGAAGACAGCTAGGTTACTTGGCAACAGTTTAATCTTTTTGGTTCTTGCTCTTCACCTTTGTTGGGCAGAACCAGAAGTATGTTTAGTTTAGGGCTAATTTTTTCCCCCATTACTGAGGCAAAATTCTTCTGAGTATTTTACCTATTGCCATACAAATTTTGAGGTTTTTCCATTCTGGATAGTGGAAATAGACACTGCTTCCAAACCTGTGTGAGTTTTGGAGAGTGGTCCCTTAATATTTTCAGATGTTCTTTTTCAAAGCCTTGGGTAATGTCTTTATATGCATGGGTTATTCAGTATTCACCTGAAAATTTGAGACCTATCTAGATCTCTGAAGCTTTTTGTGCAATTCTCTTCTCTCCATTATTTGCCCTGCAAACTTTAGCTGCCTTGGCCTTCCTGGACTCCTAGGCACTATTTTCTCTATTCAGGGAGATTGCTGAGCCCTGTGTGGGTTCCCCTCCTTCCAGCACAGCCTGAACATTCTTTACCTGCAGTATTCTCGGGCAAGCAAGCATAGGCCTCACTTTGTTCTCATCTCTCAGGGACCAGTTCTTCATTGCCTGGTACACAATGTCTTAGAAACTATTCTTTCATTTCTTTCATATATTTTGTTTTATTTTTTGTTCTAAGCAGGAGATTAAATTCAGTTACTATTCATTTTAGTGGGAAGCTGTAGATGATGTTGGAACACTTGAAGAGCTTGTTGAAACTACATATACCATAGGCCATACTCCAATTTTACTGATTTACAGGATACAGCAGTAAGGCTAGGACATGATTCTGCAATTGTGCACTGAAAATATGCCAGACACATATGCAAAATTAATTAGCCGTTATACTTGTCTACGAAAGAGTTTGCAATCCAATGTGAAAGGCTGATTCTTATGGGACAGTGTATTAAGTATATTGTCCATGTACAGGGTGTTATGGAGCATTCTTAATGAGGAAAGGCATCCAAATGTAGCCCCTTGGAGGCCAAGAGAGTTACAAATGGTTCCTGGAGGAAATGGAGGAGTGAATTGGGGAAGATGGGCTAGAGTCAGGTGAATTAGTGGAAATAGGGGAAGGATGACCAGCAGGCAAGAGCACTTCAAATGGAGAAAATACTGTTCTCAAGCCTCTGGACTATGAGATCGCATAATACATGTGGGGAGCTGCAAATAGTTTGAAATGCTTGGATCAAAGTGGGAGAGGAGATGGTCTCCAGTATCTCCATTTGTAAAAGGAGACTCCTTTGTCCCTAACATTTATGACTTTCAGTATGGGGGAAGACAGAGAATAACTCACTTTAATTGAGATGGGTTGGGCAGTGCAGCATGTGGTAATAGATTGTTCCACTTTTCCCTTGAAGTTGCAAATATATCTGAATAACTCAGTCATTTATTCATCAAAGGTTTATTAAACGCCTATTTCATGTCAGGCTCCGTGTTGAGTGTCAGAGATCCAGAAATTTGTAAGACCCTATAATTTGAATGTGTTTTAAAATGTCGTATGTCTTAAATACTTTCTATGGGACATATTTTACTTACTTGAAGACCTCATTCTGAAGAGTATCGTTTTCAGGGAAACAACCAGTGACTGCTTCGAGAGGAGAGAAAATTTCCAGCTTAGCTCTGGGCAGCACATCGCAGGGAACATGCGTGAACCCTTGGCACTAAGTTCCAAGCACTGTTCTAAACACTTTATGTAAATTAACTCATTTGATCCTGACAGAAATTTTTGTAGTATTACATATTGCTTATTTTAACCACAAGATACTCTTAATGACAGTGGTCTTTCCACATATTTATTTTACCAGCTACTAATCATTACATTCCCATATAAAATAATAAAGTCCCAAAGACCTTGAGAGTCAGAGGCAAGGTCACTGAGAGGTGAGGGCAGGAGGAGTAATTGTGTTCTGCCAAATGGAATTTTTTCAAACCACCAAAGAATTCTCCCAGAAAAGTGAATCCAAAAGGCAGATATGGTAGCATTCCCAACTAGTGGATCTAGCGATACACTTGAGTCTCTCTGGAGCTATGTCTACTAACATGAACAGCAGCATCTTCCTACAGGTGGGCTTGCAACAATGTCATTAGGCCGTACCAACTGTGGTTTAAAAATAAATAGCACTGGAAACCAAAGTGTAGGCACATGCACAGTTTATCATTGCGCCCTCGTGAGGTCGGAATAACACACTTTCCCTATGGTGACCAGAGAGGCAGAATGGCGGTGTCTGTTCTGAATAATGGAATTACCACGTCTTTCTGGATTTCCTCACACACTCAGTGGAGGGCCTGAAGAACATGGGCGGCAAGGCCATGCTACCTCTGCCTGTGAGCTGGACACAAACGAGGCCTCTCCTGGTGTTCTTGGTTCACGAGAACAATGCACCATCTGCCTTGTACACTTGCATTTTCTCCTGGAGTCTATGCTGAGACCCATGTACACAGGACACAGCTGGCCAATGAGTTTTCCGGATTACGCATCTTCTGATGTTTCAGTCTACTTCTTCAAGGGATATCCCAAGTACCTTTTCCTGGAGGAGGAAAAAGAGAAATAGATTCTTAAAATTCCAAGTTAGTGAAAACATACGCCTGTTAACTCTGCTCTCTTCTCCCAGGGATGACCCTGGGATCAGAGACCATAGCAGGGTTGGGGGAGGGTTTGGAAAGGTGGCTGGCATCCTTGGTATGCCTGGAAGGAAACCACCAGCTAAGGACTTAGGTTACACACCCAGGGCTAACAGGCTAGATAGGAAAAGGCTTTGATGCTGTTATTTAACATTCAAAAGAGTAGATAGGAAAGGATTGATGACTTTCTTTTACAAACTCCTCCTTTCAGAGGGCTAGAGAATGTGTGAGGTTACAGGAACTCAGGGTAACTATGTCAAGGGTGAGGAAAAAGGGCCAAGGAGTAAATTAAAATCTCATGGTAGCACCCTGACCGGTGGCTGAGTTGGTTAGAGCGTTGTGCCTATATGCCAAGGTTGCAAGCTCAATCCCCCAGTAGGGCGTGTGCAGGAGGCAGCCACAATGATGTTTCTCTCATCATTGTTTCTATCTCTCTATCCTCCCTTCCTTTGTCTCTAAAAATCAATAAAAATATATTTAAAAACAAAAAAGAAACTCCTATTCATTAGCTGTCACTCCCCATTCCCTCCTCCCCAAACCCCAGGAAGCCACTAATCTGTCTCCATGGATTTGCCTCTTCTTCACATTTCATATAAATGGAATCATACAATAGATGGCCCTTTCGTCTGACTGCTTTCACTTAGGATAATGGTTTCAAGGTTCATCCATCTGTCAGTACTTCATTCCTTTTTGTGGCTGAATAATATTCCATTGTTTGAATATGCCACACTTGGTTTTTCTATTCATTATTGATGAACATTTGGGTTCTTGCCTCTTTCGGCTTATAAATAATGAATGCTGCTATGAACATTCATGTACAAGTTCTTATGGGAACATTTGTTTCCAGTTTTCTTGGATATGTAGAGTGGAACTGGTAAGTCTATGTTGCACATTTTGGGGAACTGCCAAATCGTTTTCCAAAGGGGCTGGATCATTTTAGAATCCAACCAGCAATGTATGAGGGTTCAAATTTCTCCTGTCCTCATCAACACTTGTCTTTTTTATTTTAGCCATGCTAGTGGGTGTGAAATGGCATCTCATTGTGGTTTGAATTTGTAATTCCCTAATGCTGAAGTGAAGATGTCAAGCAAGCATTTTTTCAGATGCTCATTGGCCATTTGTATATCTTCTTTGGAGAAATGTCTATTCAATCTATTGCCCATTTTAAAAATTAGGCTATTTGTCTTTTTATAGTTGAGTTTTAAGAGTTCACTGCACATTGTGAATACAAGTCTCTTATCAGGTATACAACTTGCAAATATTTTTCCCCCAATTACATGGGTTGCCTTTTCATTAGATGATGGCCCTTAAAACAGGAAAGTTTTTTTCATTTTGATGTAGTCCAATGTATTTTTTTTTTCTTGCTTGTGCTTTTCGTGTGGAACCACCATTGTTTATAGAACACTTTTGGCATTTCAGCTACATTAACTAACTAAATAGACTTTTGAGAACTGGCCTGTGAGCCCAATGGATACTTATAATCTCTCTGGAAAAATGATGGTGATTTCTGGTCTATAATGATAGTGCAAACATGAGGGGTTATGAGAGCTTCAGAGGCTGGTGAGGATCTTGAGCTGGAGTGGTGGGGAAAGGCTCTGGGACAGAGGAGGGACTGGGGCCGGGGGTGGTGGGGTGGGGGTGGGGGTATGGCCTGGAAGAAAGAATACGCTGAAATAATGTCCAAAACTCTATCCTCTTAGCATGAGTGAAGGCAGCTTGAATTTAGAACACTTCAGAGCCTTAGTTGTTCAGATCAGTCATATCTGGTACAAAGGTGGGAAATAGACAAGAACAGAAGACAGGTAGCTCAATGGGCATTCTCTGAAAATCATGGAGGGCACTTCAGTCCCTTAGGCAAGATTGGCTGTACTTTCTCTGAGAGACTAAGACTGTTTGAAGGCCCCAGGGTCAGGCTGGCCATGCCTCAAAGAGACTCAACCCTGCTCCTGGCCCTGGAGCATTCTAGCAGAAAAAGAACTAAGGACAACCGTGACAACATGGGGCAAAGGCCTATCTTCTGAAATTTAAAGCTCCGAGCAAAGCATTTTGACAGGTTGACCTGATGAGGCCATTTGAACATGAAAGTTTGAAGGAAATGTCAAGGAATGGGGATAAAGGATGAGGGAGGGGTTGAGGCTGAGGCATGGTGTGTGTGTGTGTGTGTGTGTGTGTGTGTGTGTGTGTGTGTGTGTGTGTGTGAAGATATCTATTTTGTTTAATATCAGGTTATTTAAAACAGATGAAAATTTCACTGTTTGCTTTTTAGTTTGTATCAAAATGTCCCTGTCAAAATTCTGGGTCAAAGCAGTAATGACAAAAATGTCACTGTCACCCTGAATCTCTGCCTGAGGATTCCCCCCACACTCTCAGCATCTGAGAGGCTGAGAAGCGGCCTGCCTCTCCTTGACTCACTGCCAGACGTCCGCTGCCTGCAACATTTGTGAGCACAGAAATGATATCTATCTAAACATTTCATCTCTCAACATCTCCTCATTTCCTGTGATATCTGTCCAGTCCCTCTCCCCCCGACACACATACCCCATGTACCCTTTGGGAGCTCAGTAAATATTTATTGGCAATGAAGATAATCACTAAAAATAGGTTCCCATCAATGGGATCTATCTCTTGCCACTCAAGTGTCCTAAACCCATGAGAACTGCTTCACGGATGTGTTCCCTTTGCTTTTTTAAAAAACCTTCAAACGTCCCATCCCATTTCCTCTGAGATCTGGGAAGATCCTTCGGTAAATAGCGTGCACTTACCCATCCACCGTGCTGCTGCACCCACGGCGAGAAGTTCTCTCTCAGGTACTTGGCTCCAAAGCCTAGCACCTTGTTCATGGGGTGGTTGTCAATGGCGTTGAGCTTGGCGGCGACGTCGATGGCAAGAGCAGCCTTAAAGCCCCGAGCTTTGACCTCTGATTCTCCTCTGGTATCTATCCCCCTTAGGAACTGGTCGGTGATGGTCTTGAAAACAGAGTAGGACAGCCCGTCCTGGAAGCTGTTCATCAAAGCCTTGTCTTTCTTTAGCTGTGTGCAAGAGGATAAGCATTCAGTGGAGCAGCTTGGCCTAGCCAGACAGACCCCCTTGCTCAACAGGGGGCCACTACAACACCCTTGGAAAACCCGGGATTCTAGTTCAACCCCGGCACAAGGTCCTGCAGAAGTGGGCCAGGCATGTGCCTGCTCTGTGAATTCATTTCATGGGACAAATCAGTGCCTTCATTCCACATTCAAGGAATGTTTCTGGAGCGCTTACAATGTGGATGACTGTGCCCCAGGCCCTCACTCGGGCCTCCCAGTCTAGTGACGATTACAACCAAGGCCATTCAGTCCCAAGGTCGTGTTAGGGACTGAATCCAGAGCCTGGAAACCACTGTCTTGGTTCAAACTCCTGCTCCAGCTCCTCCTAGCTGTGCAACCTTGGAGAAATTACTTAACCTCTCGGCTCCAGTTTTGTCACCTCTAACCGGATGATGACAGTAACTGTACAACAGGGTAATTGAGTAGAACGCTTAGTGCAGTGCCCCACATGGAGAAGTGTGCTTGGAACGTCAGTAATTTTTCAGGATGCTGTGAGAGGTCAGGGGCAGAGGGGAGAACTCCCCGAGGGCATATGTTCACTGAGAACAAACCAACAGACTGAATTCATGGATGCCTTTCCGTGGTTCTACTCATTCTGTTTTACCTCCCCCCGTCTATCTGCTCCACCTTCTTTGGACTTCCACACCTTTAACCAAAAACACGAGTATTGCTTCTGCTTCCTTTGAAAAACCCAGGGCTTGTGTCACCAAGGCAGACATCATCCTGATTTAAAGCCATCCTGGCAACGTCTATTAATATGGTGGTTGTCATGTGAAAACAGCAATGTCTTAGCCGGGGCTAAATGTTTACTTGAACATTCTCTAGCTCTGTGCCTGAGAAATGAGCTGAGCAGGTTTTCAACAAAACCCTGTTTATAAGAGGGATATTCTGGGGATGCGTCAGGCTGTAGGAAGATTTTGGTGGAGCAGCATCCGTTACCACCCCCGACATCCAGATGTCGGGGGCCTATTGGAATCTGAAGC
The DNA here is from genome assembly GCF_028538775.1 of Myotis yumanensis. Lineage (NCBI taxonomy): Eukaryota > Metazoa > Chordata > Mammalia > Chiroptera > Vespertilionidae > Myotis > Myotis yumanensis. The sequence goes on from NW_027223754.1 coordinate 189,857,152, forward strand.
AGGATCGACCTCCGTCCTTCACACCCCACAGCAAGAATGGACTCCTGCTAATCAGTGACCCAGCTGAAGAAGCTAGACTCCAGACCTCTGGAGGGGCTGGGAGCCTGGACTCTGCCAGACAGTGAAAGAACCGAATGCCCCGAACACCTTCCAAGGAGCATCCTGCCTTCCCTGCCCCTCTCCTGCCTCTCTCCGTGCAGCTGGCTCTGTGGCCTCACGGGGAGGTACAGTTGAGGCTGCAGGTGCTCCGGGGATGAGCGGCTTTGCAGACACTCTGCAGCCAGGGCGGCCCTCTCCCCGGTGTCACTGTCCCGCTCTGGTGAGAACTCACACCCCACAGCACAATTCAGACCTTCCGTGTGTTCCTGCCAGAGTTCTCTACTGGGGAACCGCATTAAAAAAACAAAACAAAACAATCAGCCCTAGCAGGTTTGGCTCAGTGGATAGAGAGTCGGCCTGCATGCAGACTGTAGGGTCCTGGGTTTGATTCTGGTCAAGGCGACATGCCTAGGTTGCTGGCTCAATCCCTAGTAGGGGGTGTGCAGGAGGCAGCCAATCAATGATTCTCTCTTATCATTGATGTTTCTGTCTCTCCCTTTCCCTTCCTCTCTGAAATTAATATATATATATATACACACACACACATACATACATACAGTGGGGCCTTGACTTACGAGTGTCCCAACTAACGAGTTTTTCGAGATACGAGCCGTCTCTCGGCTGATTTTTTGCTTTGAGTTGCGAGCCAGCTTCAGATACCCCACCGCTAGTTGGCGCAGGGAACGTCACAGTGAATGCCACAACATCAGCCCAGCATCACATGTCTCACTCGTTCACTTTAATGATTTGACATATGAGTAATTTGAGTTACGAGCTCGGTCACGGAACGAATTAAACTCGTAAGTCAAGGCCCCACTGTGTGTATATGTGTATATGTGTGTGTGTGTGTGTGTATATATATATATATATATATATATATATATATATATATATATAACAACCATGTGCTCTACATAAATAATGCCAAGTATCATCTCAAATCATCAAGAGAGTGTATCAAAGTGAGATTTTTAAGGGGTCATTGGTGGAGGAAAGGAAAAGCATCTCTGTCCATAACAAGAGGGGTTGCCTTCGTCCTGCCTCCCAGCCCTGGCCTCCCTGACCTGCTGCTGGTCACTGCTAAGGCCGCTGGAAGGAGGTTGATGAGAGCCACCAGCTTTGAGCTGTGAGGAACCCTCGGGGTCCTGTGATGGAGCCCTCCCAGTTCAGGAACTGAACTGCACCTGGTTATTGGCATCTACTTGAATTCTTCTAGTGACGGTAAGATCATCCCTTCATGAGGCAGCCGCAAGCGCTGGAAAGGTCATTCTTAAAACGGGGAGATCCCCATCACCCTGCAACTCCAGCCACTGATGTTAGTGCTGGAGTGCAGGGGTGTCCTTAAATCCTGTACCATGTTCTATTTTCTGCTTCCTCTGCACCCCTGTTCACCCCCTACTTGTGGCCCTGACCTTCATACACCCCTTCTCTTTAGTCTCAGATCCCTGGTTTTCTCATCGTGTCTCCTTCCGCACCATCTCTCATGCCCTTCAGCTCCCTGGGCACCATCCTCGAGGCACCCGTCATTGAGACAATGGCATTGAGAGAGCAGCACAGAGCACTCTGTGCCTGGGGTGGCCAGGGCCATGCCCCCTCCTGCAGAAGCCCCTTGGGCTCCTTCCCCAGGGATCCTGGCCAAACAAGGAACCAGGTCCCCAGGCCAGTCCCTGACTGACAGACCCTAGAGACAGCTGGGCAACCTGCTGGTGACGGGCATGGAGGCGGCGCTCAGAAGCCCTCCGCGGACAGGGGGAGCCTGCTCACCACCTCTTCATGCGGAGGCGCCTCTCACATGTTTCTCATTGGAATGACGGGTCTCGACTTCTAAACGGCAGGAAATCCAAAGTTCCAAGTAACACTAACCGGCCTCCCCAGCCGAACTGCTAAGAGCCCTGGAGCAGAGAACAGTCCAGCCACTCGGGGGAGATTTCAGAGGAGGCTCCAGGCCGAGCAGCTGTGGGTCACAGATATCCAGGCTGCAGGGCCAACACAAGAGTCTGAACTTCCCTGAGGATCGGTTACATGGAGAGCTAGGCTCAGAATTCTGTGCAGCGAATCTGTAATTTATTGGTGTCTTTTCTTACAATAACAAAGTTACTTTTCTCCTTTCCAGAAATTCCAAGGAGGCTCCAGGAGGTTTAGTTATGTTTTCCAAAGTGATTCATTTTTGAGACGCTGCCAGAATGAAGAATTTTGATTCCAAGGGAAATAAAATGTAGGACTCAGTGTAAACCAGAACGTCGACAAGGCGTACAAGTCGGTTCTCATGTGCCAGTGCATGGGCACAGAAACAAACCGTTAGGCCAAGCTCCATACCTCTCTTTCCATCTGATCCCCCGAGTATTTCAGCAGCTCGACGATTTTGGCTATTATCTGGTCTTCTCCGTCTGTCGGGAAAATCCAGTTATGTTTTTTTCCCCAAGAATAAAACAAATCTTAAATTTTCCCAGTGACCGTGCTTAGCCTGGTTAGGGATGGAGGAAGACAAATGCTTTGTAATTCTTAGAAAATTAAATCATAACTCCCTTTTGCTGATTAGGCACAAACACTCCCAGATTCCCTCTCTTTTCCTTTCTTCTTCTCCCTCCTTCCCTGAGTCCCCAGTTCTCACCATGAAATTCATCACTCTATTTGCTGTAACAATGTTGTTGGAGATGTTAGTTCCGCTACACATGATCCTGTCTCTAAAGGTATTTAGGGAGATTTCTCCCCGGTCTTTGGGCTTCTCCTGAGCAGATGGTGCTTTTCCCACATGGACCCCATCAATTCCCCATTTGACTACACTCCTCCTTGGTGTTAGCTGCTAGACAACGTAGAGCCAAATTCATGCTCCCCCCTCCAGCCCCCCACCCCAATCTAAGAGGGGGTATAGTCTTTCTGCCCTGAATTTTGAGAACTAAACTCACTTCTAAAACCACCTTATTTTCCTGCTGTTGTTTTCTTTTTCCACTGTCCTTCACATTTATTTTATGATACCAAAATGTCTACTTTGCACGCCGTGTCTTTACAACAAGGTGGGGTATAAATAAATAACACTGATAAGTTTTCTCCCACCCCAAAGGCTAAAATGGCAGGGGGATCCAGAGACGGCTCTAGTGGGTGTGTTGTCGGAACGGGGGAGGTGGAGTAGCAGGGCTTTTCTTGTCTCAAACATGCTGACAAGGAGACATGAGGGAAATGGTCATTGCCTTAGCACAGAATCGAAACGGAGAAAAGCCAGTTACCAAGAGAACATTTTTTTTTTTAACTTATGGCACAATCTCTAAAGTCATGGAGTCCTCATGTTTGTTCTCGATAAAAGGGAGAAAGGCCAAGAAACTAATCTAGCACGTCCCGTCCCAAGAAGGTCAAGTGAAGGGCAAGGTACGTGGGGAGTCTGGGATTCGAGTCACCTGGGAGAAGAAAGAATGCGTGTCTCATCCATCGCCCATGTGCAGTTTGTATCTGCTGCTGCTGCCTCTCGGGGAAGGTGGTAGCGGCCCAGATTCCCCATGTGCACGGAGGGTAAGAGCCTTAGCGTTGGCTTGGCTTAGGGCTTTGCTTTACATCGCCAGACACACCCAAGGGAGCAATAAAGGGGAGACACTGTCTCCTCCGCAGACTGAGATGTGTCCCCCTCCAGCTCCTCGCTCTAAGCCCCTGTGGGAGTTTTGGTCCCAACAGCACAGCACAGCACAGGGTGGCGAGCTCACCACGTTGCTCCCGGGGTTGGAAGACACTTTTGCCTCGTGCTTTACTGTGCCGCAGACCCAGGTCCCACCTCTGCCCCTCAGCCTCCACTGGAGTTTGGGGGACGACAACCGGGAGAGGGGGCTGTCATTAGTGGGTGTGCAGGACTGGACTTCCCCTCCCGTGGCACTTGGTCCTACTCCCAACTCCAGAGTTCCTGCGAGTCCGATGGGATCTACGGTCCTAGCTATTGCTGCAGTTTTGGTGACAACTGACCCAGTCTGGTCACTGCTTCTCAGTTCTGCTTCATGTTCTGCCCTAGGCCTGGTGTCTGACACCCATCCCCCTGCTTTTTCACAGGAGCCCAAAGCAATCTACACTAATAAAAGAGAAAGATGTGCCCTAACCGGTTTGGCTCAGTGGATAGAGCGTCGGCCTATGAACTGAAGGGTCCCAGGTTCGAATCTGTACAAGGGCATGTACCTTGGTTGCGGGCACATCCCCAGTAGGGGGCGTGCAGGAGGCAGCTGATTGACGTTTCTCTCTCATCGATGTTTCTAACTCTCTATCCCTCTCCCTTCCTCTCTGTAAAAAATCAATAAAATATATTTTTTTTAAAAGGAGAAAGATGCAAATTGACCATACCTTTGCCATGCCCACCAGCCAATCAGGACTGAGTATGCAAATTAACTCAACAAAGATGGCGGGTTAATTTGCATATGCAGGCTTCCACACCGCCCCAGCTGCTCTGGGCCTCTGGGCAGCGTGGGAAGGTGGAAAGGCAGCTCCGGGCCGGAGTGAAGGCGGTGCCGGCAGCCAGGGGAAGGAAGGCCCATTCTTGCATGAATCTTTGTGCATCGAGCCTCTGGTATTATATATACATCCCTGGGCTGGTGCTCAATCCATACCCGCTGCACTCCCATGAGCCAACTGGTCCCTGGCCATGGCTAACACGATTACATCTAACACTGCACTTCCCCCTGTGGACAAAGTTGATTGCACGCTGTGTACTTTCCCCTCGCGCTCACCAGACTTTTCTTTGGACTTAGCAGTGAGCTTGGCATGTGGCTTCCCTCTGCTGGCACACTCCCCTGGCTTGGGCTCTCAAGCTGAAGGTCAGTGCCTCCAGCGGGCTGCCGTTCTGCCCTTGGTCCAGGTCAGCTGCGATTCCTACATCGCAGAGCCGAGCTGAGTCAGGACATGGATGCTCCTGTGCCTCTGCCTGGAGACGCCCAGCCCCACACACACTCTCAGAGGAGAGCTTACCTTTCTTCCCACTTGCAGCTCTAGGCTGGGAGCTCAGGCCCTCCGAGCGACAGAGGGTCCTAGGAGCAAAGTTCCCTTGACGCTTGACACTTGCTCCCTGGGTGTGCTCTTCGGGAGGTGGCCAGGAGTAAACAATTTCAGCAACTCGGTTGGCAATGGAAGCAACTTTGGGGTCCACACCTGAAACAAGAGCAAACGGTGCTGAGAGCCCTTCCCAGAACTTGGTGGCGATATTGGTACGCACAGTTGCCCGATCTGAAAAGAGCAGCCTCGAGCACAGTTCCCCGATCTGAAAAGAGGCCTGAGAGTGTGTGCGCGGGGCAGGCCATTCCTCAGAAAGCACTGGCAGTTGCCTGGCAGAGGCTGGGATGGGGGAGGAGCCCACCGAGGAATGATGGCCACTTTGAAACCAGGATCCTTTCGCACCCTCTGTTTGAAGTCTTGCAAAACTAGGGTCCCCTTCCCCTTTGTGAGGGAAGAAACACAAAAGGGAGGGCTTAGTTCTTTGCTTGAGGAAATGCTCATTATGCTTTTATTTTTATTCTGTTTTTTCCCCCAGACCCTTTATAGTTTGGAGAGCTGGCCCTTATGTGCATAGGAGGACATTCAATAGTTTGACAAGCCTTTGGGGGCTGGTCACTGGAGAAAGATAAATATTCCTGCTCTCAGGCCATATTCATTACTCAAGTCCATTATCAAGTAAACATTGAGCTCTCCTTGCTTATAAAGTCACGTGTTTCCTCTCTCCTTCAGATCTACTGGGAAACGTCCAACTAAGGCTGATTAGGAAGAGAGGACACATAAAGTGCAACCCATAACCTTCAAGAATTTATAATCCAGGAAAAGAGCACGGCATGTATTTGCACACATAACTGGTGAAGCAAAAACATTTTGGGACATGAAGGTTTCAAGGACAGTGGCTCCCTGAATGTCATAGCCTGTGAAAGACCCTGGGGGGACATGGGGTTGGTGGGGTGGGCAGGCGGTATCTCTGACTTGTTTGAGAGCGAAATGTTCATTGTTGATTCATTACCTAAGTCCTTAACTTTTAGAAGCTTGTACAAGCTTTATCTTTGATGCCATTTGAAGCAATTGTATTGTGTAATGCTTGAAAGTAATACTATTTCATTTACGGGCTTGAAGTAACAGAGAGAGGTTTCGGCTGGAAGGTGGCTGTGTCTGGGAAATCCGCTTATAAATCAGGGAAGGCGAGAGGCAGGGCCTGGGTCTCAGGAGGGACTGTGTAAAACGCAGGTTCTGACATCCTGTGGAGCTGCCACAGGGACACCTGGGCCTCCCTCCCCGGACTCCTCCGTGGCGTGTGTCTTGGTGTTCTCCTTCCACTCCCTGGGCATCCCCAGAAGGGCCCTGGAGACTGCTGCTCGGCTCCTATATCCCCTTTTAAAAAAGGCATAATGGCTTCCTTAAGAAGTCATGCTCCATCCATAGGGTTCAATAACATGCGTGAATTAGAGAATAGAGAGGTCAAGGACAGAAGAATCAATGCCTTCATTCCCATTTAAACAACCAAACTAAATATACTTTCCACTTTTAAATCACCTTCTTGCAGCCCAACCAGCCTCCTCTTGAACTCTCAGCACCCATGGCCCTTGGCAAGGATATGGCAAGAGGCTGGATCCGAAAGCCAACGGGAACCTTCGTTTGCAGTGTCCACAGGACACAGGAAAGAAGAGCGTATGTTTTCTACCTCTGTGACCTGGTGCAGCCTAAGATGATCAGTGCCTGGTTCTCATTATGCCCCATCTTGCACCCAAAGAAAGCAGATAAAGGTCCCAAAGGCTGTCCCTCCTCACCCCCACCCCCATGTGGCAGGGCAATCACCGGACCCTGGCAGTTACAGAAGGACCCAACCTAACTTACCTGTGTACAGTGTATGGGTTTCTCAAGGGCGGGGGTGGGGGGGGGGGCGGGGGGGATTGTAAGCAAATGCATTTTGACTCAGATGAACTAGCTCTAGTTAAGATTCCCATTTTGAATACCTTAATTTTAAACACTGAAAAAAGAAAAGATTCCTTTCTTGTCAGAGTAGGTTCCACCTGATAGGCAAGGGGAAGTTGGGTGGGGGTGGGGAGAGAACAGAAAGGCTGCCCAGTCTTTGGCATTTATTTTGGGGCTAAGGAGAGCAGAGTTGGGAAGGTGCCGTTCAGCCTTTGGCCCGAGACTTTTGATTTAAAGAGAAGGGGCAGAAAGTCTGGGAGAGATTTCCATACGGTTGAGAGTGCTATTTCCCATCCAGTATCCGTTTTCTGCTTCCCTCCTGAAATGTCAGAGGCAGCAATGGTTGCAGCTGAAAAACTCCACTTCCCAGCCTCCTTTGCAGTTAAGAACGGCCAATGTGATGCAAGAAGAAGTCGGGTGCAGTTTCAAGAAAGCTCTCTGAAAAGGGAGCTGAGTTCTTTAGAAAGAAGACACCCTTTTGTCCTTCCTTTGCTGCCTCTTTCTTCCTGCTTGAAATGTAGACATGATGGCTGGAGCCGCAGCAGCTACCTTAGGAAATAAGGTCACTTTGAGGTTGGAAGCCCGTAGCTAAGGCAGGGGTGGGCAAACTTTTTGACTCGAGGGCCACAATGGGTTCTTAAACTGGACCGGAGGGCCGGAACAAAAGCATGGATGGAGTGTTTGTGTGAACTAATATAAATTCAAAGTAAACATCATTACATAAAAGGGTACGGTCTTTTTTTTTTTTTTTAGTTTTATTCATTTCAAACGGGCCGTAGTTTGCCCACGGCTGAGCTAAGGGATGGAAAGAATAAGAATCCCTAATGACTATGGAACTACCATGTCAGGCCTGGGCTGCCAAACGCTGGTCTTCTTTTATGGGAGAGAAAAGTAACCTCTAGGCCACCTGGGACACCTGCTGGGACAGGACTTCCATAGTGACAGATATGCCTGAAGGCTGTGGCCCAGGCCATTTTTGCTGGCTGTAAGCAGGGTCTCTGGAACCAGAGGGAGCACACAGCTCTTCTTAAAATGGAAGATGCTGATGCTCAAGATGAAACGGAATTCTGTCTAGGCAAGAGATGTGCTTATGAGTTCGAGGCAAAGAACAACACAGTGACTCCTGGTGGCAAACTGAACAAAACCAGAGCCACTGGGGGAAAGCGAAGTCATGCTCACGGAAACAGTCGCATGGCTCGTGCTAAATTCTGAAACAACCTTCCTGCTAAGGCCAATGGACGCCGAATCTGTGTAATGCAGTACCCCTCAAGGATTTAAACTTACTGAAAAGAAAAGAAATAAAAGTAAATTGTAAAAAAGAAAAATAACCTCTACACTATTTAAGCCATAGCTCTCCGAGTTTGTCACTATACGTGTGCTGCTGAGCCAGTTCTTAGCTGTCACCTTTCACATGTAGTGAATCACAGCTGTGGGGAAACCAAAGATTCACAAGTAAAAGAACCTGGGTTGGTAGTTTCTAAAAAATTGGTATTGACATCCGTTTTTTCTACATCATAAGACCTCTCCGTACTAGACTCTGGTCTTGAGACATCACCTCATAGTCCTCAATTAAACCTGGAGCCTGAGGCCTGGAAATGGCAGCCCAGGGTTCATTGTGACCTTTAGTTAAAAGAACCTTGGGGATGCCAACTGCTGAGCTCTGACTTACATGCGGCAAAATAGAAAGGGAATTTGAGGCTCTCTGGGGTCACACCCAACATAAAACCAACTAACCACCCACACAATTAATTGAACAAGAAAGCAAGGAAGAAAAAAAAAAAAGGCGAGAAGAGAGGATAACTGTGTAAAAATGTTTAAAGCTAAGTCTACCTAGGAGGTAACTTTTTCTGTTTTTTAGGGATATCTCTCTATCTACCTATACAGACATCTTAAAATGTTAAGAACTAAATAAAGGTTAAGTGGCACTTGAGTAGTATGGAAATCCAGAATGTCATTCATCTCAGGAAAGCCAGAAGATGAAAGTCTGTAAAATCATCTGTCTCCTGGCAAAGTCCAAAGAGCAGGCCAAGCAGAAAAGCCTGTTTAGATGCCTTCAAATGGCTCTGTTAGCTCCAGAGCTCAGCGCCCACGCCCAGCAGAAGGAGCTGCTGTACCACTGGGGGAGGGGAGCTCCCCAGATAATCCCACCCTCACTTTTGCTCTAAAATTCTATGTCTACTGGGAAGGAGACGTTTCCTTGACCAGAGTGAATGATCGAGAGCTGTCCATGTGTGAGCTGATTCTCCAGGCCCGTGACAAGATTTAAAAACTGAGACATTACTGCCACCTGTTGACTAATGATAGATACGTTACACAGTCCAGTCAGCCCAGCAGGAGAGGCGTTTTCATTTAAAATCTGGGCATCAGGCACGACATTGTTGAAGGAGAAAAAGAAGCTTATGCCAAGCTTGGTGTATGAAGGTCAACTCTCTGACGAAGTCTCTTATGAAAATGTTTTATTCAATACAATGGATTTTGTCCCTCTGAGGGGAGATTTTGTAAGAGTGCTTCAAAGTTGTCTTTTTAGAGTGGTTTAGACTTTGAAAAGTATTTCTGTATGTAGCTACCTGATCTTTCCAACTCTCCTAAGAGCTAGGGAGGGCGAGATACCCCAATGTACAGATGGAAACACAGAGGCCCAGGGAGGTGAGTTGACTTACCCCAGGAAGAGAGGCAGCCAGAGCCCCTGGCTAGAGCACTTCCCCTTATACTAGTACTGGTCTTCGACACAGAGGTTTAGGAATTTGGGCAGTAAGCTTATTCGTAGACAGTGAAGCCAGAAAACCAATCCCATCACCTTTCACTGACACCCTTTCCTCTCTGCTCAGTCTTGAGAAAAGTAGGGCAGTTATTATTAAATATCAATAACTTGGGAAACTGAGGCACAACGGATGCCTTGCTTAAGGCCACATTACCAGCTGGGAAGCGATGAACTACCATGCATACAAAGAAGGGAAAGATTTGGTTGCAGGAGAAAAAGAATCCCATCAAAGCCTACCTTGGTTCTCTAAGCGCTGCTCCACGTTGGAAAGGGACCTAGAACATTGTTGAGTGTGAAGGCCACCCTCATACTCCACTCTCTTTGAACCCTGAGCCTGGATCTCCGTAGGCAAGCTCTCTGAACCTTCATCCTTCTCTGCTACTCCAAAGAGAGATCTCCAAGAGGACTTTTTCTTGGTGAGGTTTATGGTTTTCTCACTAGATCGGGAACTTCTGCAAGGCCACGACTCGTTTGCTGACCAACTCCCCAGTCCTCTCTGGGGCAGACTTCTGGTCCTCAGCAGCTTCGGTGAGAAGACAGCAGACGTGCTCTTGAAGACATGGTGTTTGGCGTAGAACTCCAGGATTTTGAATTCAATGCTGTTTGGGTCATCATCATCCAGGGGGATCTCCTCCAGGTCGCACGCACTGGTGGTGCACATGGCGGGCCTGCAACGACAAAGCCCACACGTGTCCTCTACCTGTGGGCACCTCCTGTCGGTCAGGAGAGACAGGGGTTAAACTGAATGAACATTTATTAAGCATCTATTCAGTTTGTTCTGGGAGGTGGGAGTAGTCGGAGATGGAAAAGTCAGGGCTCTTTTTGAAAGTTCAGTCTCATAGAGACACGAAGGAGAGACCTGGACATAGATAATTCCAAACAGTGAGCTAGGGCTGAAGCAGAGGTGCAGAGCCAGGCGAGGAAGATGGGGAGGAATAGAAGGTGCAAATCAAGGGCGAGTGATGGCTCTTTGAAAGATAAAAGGGTTTAGACAGGTGGGTGGATAGTGGGGCTAAGGGCAGGATGGGTAGAAGAGAGTCTATGGATGAATTTAGGATGTTCGAAGAGTGGTTAGCTGGGGACTCAGCATGTGGAGGGACAATAAATGAAGTGGCAGTCGGGGCCAGGTTATGGGGACCTTCGAATGTTAGGCTGGAAGCTTTGCATTTGCTCATGTTGGTCAGTCCGTACATTTCAAAAGGAGCCCTAGACTATGGAGGGCAGCTAAAGGCCTTCTTGGGAGTTAAAGGTCTTCTTCTAGGTGGGAAAATGAGAAGGCCAGCTGTCTGGGTGTATGGCCCTTCCCATCTTCTCTCCCTTCTTCCTTTACACTCTACTTTAGCCTGTATAGATTTGCGCATTTATTTATTGAAAAGAGAGAGAGAGAGAGAGAGAGAGAGAGAGAGAGAGAGAGATGAGAGTAACACATTGATTGGCCTCCTCGTGCACGTTCCCTACCAGGGATCAAGCCCACAACCAGGGCATGTGCCCTAATCAGGAATCCACCCGGCAACCTTTTGGTGGTACACGGGACAACGCCCAACCAATTGAGCCACACCAGCCAGGGCTGTTTCTATCTCTTCCCATACTTGGTACTTCCATTTCATCTAAAAAAACACAAACTGCTGTTTTTAACAAATTTTAAGACTACTGATGGAGGCAATGGAGAGCTTTTCAGTTTTGAGCGGGAGAGTGATGTGATCACAGACACGTTTTAAGAAGATCAGTACAAGAAAAAAAATGACAGGGAGGGAAGGGTTTTATTTTCATATGAATAACCAAATAGATACAATAAACTGATTTTGTTCAATGTAAGCCTTCATGAAATAATTCCTTTTCTGGTCCCCTGCTGGGAAGGCATTTCTTTTTGTTAAAAGTCTACTTTGCTTTCTTCTGAGTGAAAGATGTTGCTTAGCAATATTGAGACCTGAGGTGGGTGTGAGTAACTGAAGTGGACAAGGACTGTGCGACCTGAGACACACAAGGAGTGAGCCCAAAAGGATGCGGCGAGAGCAGGCCGTGCGGGCAGAAGGCTGGGCAGCAACTTGGTGTGGAAGGGGCTGAGCCCAGGCCAGAGCCCAGAGCTGGGATGTGTCAGGAGGGGATGGCTGAGGTGTTTCATTTGAAGCTTCCTTTTGAATTGGACAGTCCAGGACACTGTGGGCAGAAGGTACATTTGGATCCTACAGGAGCCATGTACTGGGTAGAAGGGCGAGCCCTCTCCTCAAACCATAATATTATGCTTCCGTAGACACCTCCATCTAAGTGTGCATTGTTTTTTTAAACAAAACCTCGGACCTTTCTCATGTAGCGTGAGGACTTTAAGGGTGTGTGTGTGTGTGTGTGTGTGTGTGTGTGTGTGTGTCATTGTTGGAGAGAGGAAGTCAAACTTATTTAAGAAACAAGTTTGCTAAATGCTGATTCAGGAGCAACATCAGAAAGGAGGGAAAGCCACTGAGGCCACGAAGGACCACAAAGTCCTTCTTCCATTTGTGAAAGGAGTTTTTGTTGTGCTACAGGCTAGAAAGGAAGGGAGTACTTGGCCCATGCAACAGGCAAGGTCAAGGACGAGAGAGAAGCAGAGAGCACAGCAGTGCTGAGGCAGTGGCCACCCCAATGAATGGGGCAACCCTACGAAGGGGGTGGGTGCTGGGACCAGGGCCTGGGAAGCACTTGGCTCAAAGAGAATGCATGGAGACATGAAAGTATTACTTAGGGCCGAAACCGGTTTGGCTCAGTGGATAGAACGTCGGCCTTCGGACTGAAAGGTCCCAGGTTCGATTCCGGTCAAGGGCATGTACCTGGGTTGTGGGCACATCCTCAGTAGGAGATGTGCAGGAGGCAGCTGATCGATGTTTCTCGCTCATCGATGTTTCTAACTCTCTATCTCTCTCCCTTCCTCTCTGTAAAAAATCAATAAAATATATTAAAAAAAAAAAAAAGAAAGTATTACTTAGGACACTGTAAATGCATTTGACAAGTGTAGGCTTATTTTTCCTTACTAATCCTCATTGTGAATTAAGGGAGAGCTATTGCTCAATGGACAGCTAAGTCTTAAAGCAGCAGTGACCTAGGTTATCACACGTTGGACCCCTTCTGCTCTCAGCTATTCCTTGTTGAAAGTAAAAGCCCAAGGTCTGGGTTTTGGAAACTTACACCACAGATTTATGCTTCTGTTCATGGAAACAAGGCTCTGAGTGGAGCTCCTGAGCTCTGGGTCAGAGCCAGGAGGGAAGAACTAGCTTCCTAATCAGACCCATGAGACTTGTTCTTTTTCTTTCTTTCTTTTTTTAAAAAAAAAAATTTTTTTATTGATTTCAGAGAGGAAGAGAGAAATAAAGACATCAATAATGAGAGATAAGCATTGATTGGCTGCCTCCTGCATGACCCACACTGGGGACCATGCGCCCTGACCAGGAATCAAACCATGACTTTGGTTCATAGGTCAATGCTTGACCATTGAGCTACACTGGCCGGGTAGTTCAAACGGTTCTTATGCCGCGTTGTTTGAGAACCGCTGAACTTTAGGGACATGTCGCTCGTTGGCGTAAAACTTTAATGAGCACCATTTTGGCTGAGTGGCTGATGCTTCATATAGTAGTTTTAAGGAAACTAGAAAAAGGCTAATTTGGGGCTCTGTGTGGCAAGAGGTGGGCAAGACAGTACCTTCGATCAGCCATGTCAGTCACGTTTATTTATTTTTTGTCTATGGCTGACCCTGCGAGTGTATTAGGAAAATTCCTTCTCCTCTGGGCTTCACAGTCCTTGTCTGTAAATTCAGGGAATGAGAGTCCTGCTTCCTCTGCCTGTTGTGGGGTTAAGTGAGGTTGCAGGTCTAGTGCCTTGTGCAGCAGGTGTTCGGTGATGGTGCCTTTGTTGCCCTCACTGAAGACAGTGAGCTATCTGTGATTTCCCTGGACTGCAAGGTCAGGGGGCAGGGCCAGCCTGTCCTATGGTCAGTGTTAGAGCCCTAGGAACCAGCACAGTTCCTGACCCAGAACTTTCTACTTTTGGAGGCATAGTAGAGACTATCAGAAAAAATCGAAGAGCTGATTCTGAGATCTGGGTCTAAAGTGCTCACACCTGGCGTCAGGCATGGGTGAGTGGGAGGTGGAGGGGAACAGGTGGGCCTTGCCCCTCGTGAAAGCCTAAGACCTGGGGTGGGCTCTGCCCCACCCTAGAGAGGGTGTCGAAACGTGTTCCGTTCCATGAATGACTCGGGATCCGGCTATTATGCTCTGATCACCTTATATTTACATACTCTCTCCTTAACTATAGCAAACTACACCAACTTACTCTCCAAAGCAAGCTTACACAACTCCTTTTGTTGGCCTCTTTTCCTTCCCAGAGTTCTTTTCTCCCAACCCCCCCAAATGGCCAAAGTCCTTGGGGTCTCCTCTGGCTTGTCCTTCAGGAGCCCCATGGTGAAGGCGCTGGGGTGTGGGAACAGAGGGGGAGCCCAGAGCTGCAGGGGAAGCACCTAAACTCCTGTGAATGCCCGACACACTTTTGGGATTTTTCTAGTCCTGGATTTGTTTGTTGAGGTTAGATTTCACTTCCCTGTGGGAGGTAATAGATGCAGGAAAAGAGGAAGCAGGCTGCCATGACCAGGGCCCCAGGTAAGCTGGGCAGAACTTTGAATGGCCTGTCCCAGATATGAGGGGTGTGGAGGTCCCCTGGGCAACAGGCTCTGCCAAAGAGCTAACTTGCATTGCTCTGGACACAGATGAGACCCGAGGGTAACTCATGGGTGGGGGTGGAGGACAGATCCTCATCTCCAGGGAGGTTCCCAGACCAAAAGATGAACTAAACTTGGTCTTCCCCTTGAGCACCCTTAGCCCCAGTGCCCTTAAAAGACTTTCCTTCCTTCTTACTAATCCTTCCTTCTCCAAACTTCAGGCCTTTGAATGTCTTCACTCCTTCTCCCCTGTTTGTCATTTCTGAGTATGACTTATTCTTTCATCCTGAGGTGGGCTGGAGAAATGTGGTAAAATGCCTTAGCTTTCTGCAATAGGATCTAAACTGAGAGACAGAGCCTTAGGTCAAAAGGACCAAGACTCTCATGGTAGGGCAGAGAGTGCAGGCACCAGACAGGAGGGAGCTTTCTAGAGGGGAGAGAGAGAGATTTCCCATGTTATCTGGGCCTGGTACTCAAGGAAGTCCCCATGGGGTCTGCCAAGACTAGACCTTGTGCCCAAGTTCCCTCAGGCTGCTCAGGACTCTGGGCTCAAACCCAGGACTCCCTTCCTCAGCCCCATCCCTGCTCCAGAGAGGAAGTCAGCATCTCCATGGACCACTGACCTGCTGGCATGTCATCACATAGGACACATTCAATGAGAGACAGCTGCATCGTATTAAAGGTGATTCAGCCCGTTATAGAATCTTTTTTTAAATATATATTTTATTGATTTCTTAAGGAGAGGAAGGGAGAGGGATAGAGAGTTAGAAACATTGATGAGAGAGAAACATCAATCAGCTGCCTCCTGCACACCTCCTACTGGGGATGTGCTCACAACCAAGGTACATGCCCTTGACCGGAATCGAACCTGGGACCTTTCAGTCCGCAGGCCGATGCTCTATCCACTGAGCCAAACCAGTCAGGGCCCGTTATAGAATCTTTTTTTTTTTTTTTTAAATATATTTTTATTGATTTTTTACAGAGAGGAAGGGAGAGAGATAGATAGTTAGAAACATCGATGGGAGAGAAACATCGATCAGCTGCCTCCTGCACATCTCCCACTGGGGATGTGCCCGCAACCCAGGCACATGCCCTTGACCGGAATCGAACCTGGGACCCTTCAGTCCACAGGCCGATGCTCCATCCACTGAGCCAAACCGGTTTCGGCCCGTTATAGAATCTTAACTGAACTATCCCAACCGTCGGTAGCAGAGGAGAAATGAAAGAGAAACCTAAATATCTTCTTTCCCTTTCTTGTTTTAAAAATGTGCTGAGACTGACAGGGTAAGAACTTTTTAGTCAACTCAGTAAATGTCTCCCCTAGTTAGATTGTCTCATGACTAGTAAAACCAGGACTGAAGACCCAACTGTGTCCTCCCGGGAAGGCTGAGAACGAAGACAGGTGCTTCCTGGTGTTACCTGGTCTGGCAGCTGTCAGTGGTTCCTCCGGCTTCAGGTAGGTGGCAGTAAGGGTATTTCTATACCTCAATCTCCCTCCACGAAATGCAAGAGGAAACGTTCACCAAGTCTTCGTGGCTTCTCATTTGGGAAGGTTTGTGGGACCTAAGACTTCATCTGGTGGGGCCTCCTCAGCGTTGGGACTCAGGTTGATGAAGTAAGCCTTAGGGGAAGGATTGCCACTTCCTGGTTAAGCCCTGCCCCCAGCTTTTTAACTGAAGGAGTGGCTGACCTTTGCCCGTGTAATTTGACTCTAAAAAGGTTCTGCATCTTTTTTTTTTTTAAGTTGGCAAGTCCAAGTTTCTTTATTTTATTTTATTTTTTTATTTTATTGAATTTATTGGATAGCAAGGATTCTCACTCCCCTCCAGGACAATTATGTGGGTATTTTCCTGATATATATATATATATATATATTTTACTTTCTTTAGTTCAGCAAATGTTTACTGAGCATCGATCACAGGTGTTCTACAAATACTTAATCTTAACTACATTGAGAGGCAGGTGTTATGATTCTCATTTTACAGATGAGCAAACCGAGGCTCAGAGAGGTCCGATATCTTGCTGGTGGTTCTTATCAGTTAAGCTGATATCCAAACCCTGGTCTTTCTGGCTTCACACCATATCATGTTACCTCTGCCTCTCAGAATCAAAGATTATAGTCAAATGGAACCCCTGGAAAAGCTTTAAAAATTGCCATAGTAAAATTCATAAAAACTCATTAAAAGATCCGATGCCACAATTCTAGGGATAGAATTCCTGCTGTTTATACTCTATCCAAATTCTTAACCAAAATAGACATTTGTGGCCATACTATTGATCATGAAACCATGAGAATATTAAGCAAAAAGATCCATGGGGCGGGTGGGGGGGGGGGGCGCAAATGAAGAGTGATTATGGAAAAGTCAGTTCTTCGGTGACTCAAAGTGAATTTTAACCAACAAAACTAATATTTATTGCGCATAATATACATCAGTCTAGTCAACTTAAGGGGTGTTAAAATACTAAAAATGTTTTCTTTTCTTTTTAAAAAACAGTCATTTTGGGGAAGATGATGTATATGCATTTAAAACAATTCAGGAATCAATAAATGCACAAAATCAATAGCTAAGCCACATACTATGGACTACAGTTGTTACTGGAGCTCAGAAGTACATAGCTTAATGGCCGTGGCTGCAGAAACCATTTAGAATCCCACCAGGTCTTGGCAAGGTGAGTACGAATACAGGAAGGGGCAGTTGGCCCAGGGAGGCAGATTCACTGAGGACAGAGAATGTCCAGTAACCATTCAACTTCTCATTTCTCACACCCAGCAAGCAGGCATGTAATAGAGATGGGACCTGATACATACTATATTCAAAACCAAAACCCAACCCACTTTTCTCCTGATTCTAAAAAATACACATAACATTGTAGAACAATTGCAAAACACGAAAGGGCACATATAAAGCTGTTACTAGAGGACCCATGAATGGACATTGTCATCCGTGGTATGCGGTTTTGTGTGGCTATGTACCCGAGTTTGAGACCTTTCAAAACAAGATCAACTATGGATATCGCTTCAAGGAACATCTAGATAAAGCAATCCAGTTATTACCCAAAGAACCCTTTTTGTATTATCTCAATGCGAGACACTGTTATGCTGTCTCAAAAGTGAGCTGGATTGAGAAAAAGATGGCTGCTACTCTGTTTGGAAAAATACCATCCTCAACTGCACAAGCAGCTTTGCAAAATTTCCTTAAGGTTGAAGATCTACACCCTGGTTTTTCTAAATCCAATTACATGTTCCTTTCCAAGTGTTACAGGGATCTTAAGCAAACAGGTGATGCCATGAGGTTCTACAATTTGGCAGGACAGCTTCCTTGTCTTACCAGAGAGGATAAAGATGCAGAGAAAGAGGTGAAAAAAAAGCAATACCTTGAAGAAGTAAAAGAACTTAGTCTTCAACAAATCAGATGTGGTCTACTAAATATTAAACTTACCAAAGTTTTTTTTTAAATGTAAGTGTAATATGCTCAGAGTTGAAGGTAAAGCCACATTCCTGTAGAATGCATTCACTAGTAGCACGACAACACCAATCATGTTATTTGGAGAGGTCAGTTTCTCATAATGTCAGCATAAAATGATCTTAAAAAATGTATGCTTTATATTTTTCCTGACAATAAATTATAGTCTTCAGGAAAGAAAAAAAAAAAGAGGAAGTCTCAGGGGTAAGTCAGGGTTCTGGTTAAACTGAACCTGATAAGATTCTTGCTAAGGGCAGGCCATGTGACCTGGCAGTACCTGGCTGTTGGTCGGGGATGAAGAATTTTGGTCAGATATCAAGGGTGGGAGATTCTGGATAAACTGACTTAGCAGGATTCTTGCCAAACCTGGGCTCTTAGAGAGCATGCCCAAGGAAGGGGCTTAGTTGGGCCCAGGGGAGCCTGAATAAAGTTTGGTCAAAGAGAGAGTCTTTGTCAGTGGCTCTGACAAAATACAAATACAAGAGTGGAAAGGCCTGCAGTATGCGTCAGATTGAGCTGAGGTTCTTGAAAACGTTCATACCAAATGGAGGGATTTTCCAGATTCATTTACAGCAACAGGAGGTAGAAAAGAAACAACACCACCCCGATTCAATTTGACTTCCTCTCTTCTCTACCAAAGACACAACTGGGAGAAATTAAAGTTTAGATACAGAGTGGGTGGCAGAGGTGTGTTTAACAGGCCCAGGGTAGGGTGAGCCAGGGTGCCTGAGCTTTGATGGTGCCTGACGCCTGGAAATGACTTGCACAGTTTTCAGGCAGGCCTCAAAAACCCTCACATTGATGCTAATTGCCTGAAAAATCCTGCCCTTGACTATTACCCAATGACTTAGGAAACACTGGAACAGAGAGTTCCATGTGCTCACTGAGAGTCGCTCAGGACAAAGTACCATAAACCCATCTCCCACACACCGGGGGTGTCTTTGATGGAGTGCATGGTCACTGCAGCAGGACATTTGGTAAAGATCCCAGGAGATGCATGCAAGCAAGTGGGGGAATTGCAGTCTAGAGAACACTGTAATTGCAATACTTTATGCTCAAGGTCAAACAGGAAATTAACTAAGGTCCTCACGTCTATATCCTGTGCTGGTTCCACTCACCACCTGCCTCCTTCCTGCATCTACTTGTTGAAATCTTTCAAACTCTGACTCAAATCCCACCTCTTTTTAAGAAGCCTTGTTGGCTCCCCCCAGTTGAAGCAGTCACTCTTTCCCCATAGCTACATCATAGCAAGTTTTGAACATTTATCGTAGTACTTATCAGTCTTCTTTGATTTAGAGTCCATCGTCCATGCTTCTGTCTTCACTCTGTGTGCCTGAAGAGCAAGGAGATCATTTATTCACTTTAGGATCCCACGTAGCACAGGCATGGGGCTTTATATACATTAGGCCACCATGCAATGATCGTTGATGTGGTTATTAAGTCTGTGTCATGTGGACTATTTACCTTAGAAGAGAGAAGCTTTAGGGAGAATGGAACTGACTCTCATGGGGAGGAAGGATTAGATTTGACTACTCAGCTCCAGAGAACAGAATGAGGATGAAAGGAGCTAGAAGTCACCAGGGGATGGATTTGGTCTTCCTGTGTGGAGAAGTCTCCACGGTGACCGTCACTTAATAAGGAGATGGATGCCTCATGAGAAGTCAGTTCCACCAGTACAGGTGAGGCTACAGAGTCGGATACATCCCTGAGATGCCCTGTTTGCTACCTGTGTTTCAGCATCAATAAAGACCTTGATGCCATTTTGAGGTCCACATGCAATCGCAGACATGGCATATGCCTGGGACGCCTGGTGCACCAACAGGCTGGAGACAGGGCCCTGCACCGCTCAAGCAGACGGACATCTCACTCAGGTTCGTTCTTGGCTCTCACTAGCCCAGTGTGCAAACGAGCCTGCCCCTTTCTCTATTTCCTCTGTTTCTTGCAAAATCCCCTCCCTCACTCTTTTCCACCCTCCTCATTGCTGTCCTGTGCACCTAAGTCAACTTCATGCTGAACTCTACTGCAGGGAGTGTCCTGACTGTCTCACAGTTATAGCCTGACACCTAGCAACTTAGCTTCAGGTTAGAGTGATATTTAAACCTCGTCAAGCATTTTTCCACAGAAGCCCCAAACCCGTCTCTTCTAGCCTCTCAGTCTTAGAGCTAAACTTTTTATATTTCTTCTGGCCACTCCATTTCATGTTCAAATGTTGGGTCTCCCTGTTTCTTTTCTGTTTGGGCCCCGGATATATTCCTATAAGCTTTTGGTTAAAGCCCGTTCTGTTTTCACAGCTCCGCACCAACAAGTAGGCGCTCACCCCTCCGGCATTGCTCTCAGCACCCTGTCTTCCCTGTTTCCGAGGCTTCTTTCCAAGACGCCCAGCCTCTGCAAGCCAAGGTATTGATTGTGGCCTCCCATTAACACCCCCGCCCCCGAGGTCTACCCGGTTGTCTTTACAACACAGGTTTGTTCCCCATCTTTGGCCTTGAGCACCTCTGTCATCTGGCCTCACTCCTCAGGTTCTTGCTCAGAGAGGTCAGGTCAGTGAAATATCTCTTATTCACTGTAAACATAGTCTCCAAAGCAGCTTCTCTCACAACATTAAATTCTAGGTGATACCAAACTTAAGAGAGGCCCTATTTCAAAGGTTCATTTGTAAGAGGCTGTCTAATCTCACTCACATCTCCCCCTTGCTGTAATGTTCTTCATGGCGCTGTGTTTTGCCCGGCCAGCCCAGGAGAGCCCATTGAACTTGTAGGTTAAGTGAAGCAGCGGCCACAGAATCTTCGGGAGTAATAATAGCGATACAGAACACAGTCGCCGTGTGGGGCGGCGTTTCTATGGGGAAGGCTCTTCAGAGTTCCGACTGGGACTACTGCGGTTCCTGGAAGTGTCAGCAGGTAGAATGAGCATGCCCCCACCTCCATATTAAAAGGAAAAAAACCCACACTACAATTTATTAAGGAATTCCTATGCACCAGGCAGTGTACACTGCTGAGGGGAGTTACATTGCTTCATCCTCACATCAACCCTGTGCTTGGAGCAGTGTGGGCACTGCTATTACCCACCTTTGACAGGTGAGTGAATGCAGCCACTACAACGGTCTCAGTGACTTTGGACAGGGGTTCTAATAAAGTCTGGTGAGTGCTAGGAAAGGAGCGGGAATTCCAGAAGATTGATTGGGTGAGAAGGGAATCCCAGGGGGCAGCAGATGGAACGAAGACGGGTTGAGGTTGGGGACGGTGGAGACGCATTGCAGTGGGACAGTCTAGACCAGTGATGGCGAACCTTTTGAGCTCAGTGTGTCAGCATTTTGAAAAAACCTAACTTAACTCTGGTGCCGTGTCACATATAGAAATTTTTTGATATTTGCAACCATAGTAGAACAAAGACTTATATTTTTGATATTTATTTTATATATTTAAATGCCATTTAACAAAGAAAAATCAACCATAAAAATGAGTTCGCGTGTCACCTCTGAAACGCATGTCATAGTTCACCATCACTGGTCTAGACTCTAGAGGCAGCTTGGCTCAGTGTAGGAAGTTTTTAGACATCATATATTCTCTTCCCTGTGATTCATCTTTGGCAAAGGGATCTGTAGGTTCTGTTATACAGACTTTGAAACAATGAAGAGTTGCCATTGTCTGCCAATGAGAAGGAAGAGTGGCCGTAGGTGGGTTGAGTCCTGGAGGTGACTGAGAGTTCGGCCCCAGCTTTTCACCATGCCCTGTGCCCATGCTTATGACTTTGCAGTGCCCTCCCATAATGAGTAGAATGATTTACTGTGTCCCTCAATTCCAGGCTCAGTCATGTGGCCCTGGGTTCGAGGCCAAAAGAGTCCCAGAGAGCTTTGCCCTGACATTCTTGAGCCTCTGAAATAATACCTCTTAAATTCTTGTGTGAGACACTTAGCCGGTTTAGCTCAGTGGTTGAGCATCAATCTATGAACAAGGAGGTCATGGTTTGATTCCTGGTCAGGGTACATGCCTGGGTTGTGGGCTCGAGCCCCAGGGTGGGGTCTGCAGGAGGCAGCCAACCAATGATTCGCTCTCATCATTAATATTTCTATCTTTTGTTTCCTCTCCCTTCCTCTCTGAAATCAATAAAAATATATTTTAAAAAATTTTTGTGTGAGAAAAAACACATCTCTAATTTATTTAAGCTACTATTTAATTGGATATTCTTTTACTCTTGGCTGATTCATATTCCCTAAGATAGAGAGAAAAGTGAAAAAAAACTAGAATATCTATTCACATGGTCCAATCTTCAACTATTTGACGTGTCAGAAAGAGAGAACGGAGATAATGGGTGGAAGAAGATTATCAAAGGAACATTAGAAGAAAACATCCCAGAACTGAGCTTTCATATCTTGAAACAACACATTAGCCCAAGTCACGAAAAATCACCAGGATGTAGAATGGAAGTATTTCACAGTTTACTTTCAGATAAATGGACCGGAGGTCAGGAAATTGGCTTCAGCCCAATAAAAGAATGTGTAGCAAAAATAATTAACATTGCAGAGACATTCAAAAGGTTTGTCAATAAATACTAACCCTCAAATATTACATTTTAAGAAGATGGAAACTTGTAAAAGCATAGTTGAACCCAGGGTATCCCTTCAACCCAGTGGTTTAAGTTGGGGCTGTTGGTTTGTACCTGGAAATTGCCATGTTTTATTTTAAAAGTTGGCTATTTGGAAAGAGTTTGCATTCTGAAGTCATACAGGCCTACTTCGGAACCCGTGGTACGCTGCAGGCAATTTCCTCCACTTCTCTGTGTCTCTTTCCCCATCTGCTTGGCTGCTTCGGTGGTAATTGTGGGGACTCATGGGGATTCTGTCTCTAAAACTCCTGGCACAGAGTTGGCACTTCTTAAGTATTAATTGCCTGTAATGATGGTTCTTAAATTGAGACTCTACCTGCACATACACACCACATTCTTGTTTTAGTTCATGAGAGCTTGAGTTGCCTTCAAGATTAGCCAGTTTATTGGATCAGTTTATTGGGTCTGTGAGTTGGGTCCAATATTCTAAAAGCCAACAGAAATCATGCTGTACCGGGGATCAGGATAAGGAGGGACCAGGTGTCTTTGCTTTTGTCTGGGATGTGAACTCATTGGGGTCACTCTGGTGGCTTCACGATGATCGGAAGCTCTGGCTGGTCTTTGTACATCTGACTACTAAAGACAGGAAAGTTATTAGTTACTTTATTAGAGATGCATTTTCATAGGCAACATCTTTTGAAACCATGGAAGTTATGGGGAAAATAGCGAAGAGGGTAACAAGTTTGGGGCATTAAGGTCCATAAAAATTCAGTAACTTGCCCACAGTCACACTGATCTCTCTAGTAGTCAACATGTCCCACTGCCCACAGCGGCTCTCAGATCATCTTTAGTTCCACCACCTGTGTCCTCCACGTCTATCAAATGCTGCTGCAGAACTTGAATCCCAGGGTGTCGTAGTGTCAAGGGTACCTCAACTCTTGTGTAGGCCAGGGTCCCGGGAATCATGGTAAAGGAGAAAGTATCCTTGGTTATTTGACGTGATGTATAGGTACAGCCAGACATTTCTCTCGCCTCCTCTTGTCAACGAGGGAAATTGGCACTTTAGAAGATTTTAAATGCTTGGTTACTTACGAGAAAGAGAAAACCCTGTTGCTTGTTTATATTGTGTTTTGTGCCTGTGAAAAGACAGGAGGCCTTCAGCCAAGGCTGACATTCCCACGAGAAAGCAGGCCAGGCGTGAGAACTGAACGTGTACCTGTCTGGAAACATTGAGCCTTCCATTAACATAGAGAACCAGAGAGAAAGCTGTTTTAATACGCTGTGGTCACCAGGTGGCGCTACACGCACGCTGTCAAATCCATCCGTTTTTCAAACCTGGGGCATTTCCCCCAATTTACTGAAGCAGGGGGAAAAAAGAAAATAATAATAATAATAAAATTATACAGGTAGGTCCAGCACTTCAGCTTGGAGCGGTGGAGCTGAAAGAAGGTGGTAAAAGTCCCAAAGAACTTGCCCTCTTTAATTGTGTGGCCGGGAATCCACTGGTGTGTCAGGCTTCATTGAGTGAATGAGGAGCTGGCCAATTTCTCAAGCGAGTGGAGACTCAGAAGTGACCAGCTCCAGCAGCAAGAGGCCTGGAGCTATTCTGAGGGCCAGTGACTCCAGCATGGGGGCCCCAGCAGTGGCTGTCACTCCCCGAACTCCTTTACATCCGACTCGCTGACCTGAAGGGGAAAGGCAATTTTCATTTCTATAGGGGATCTCATTTCCTTTGTCGCTTCCTTTATTTTATTTTCCTCCCAGGAATTGTGCATTCCCAGTCCAGCCAGGGCCTGGAGGGAGGAGTGGGCAGAGCAATGAACCAGCAGAGAGCACTTCCTTCCTTGCCACTCCCTGAGGAAGACCCTCCGCGCCTTCCTCCAACCCTTTGCTCCAAAGGAAAAATGCTTGTGGTATATCCATACCCACCGACAATCATGGACGTCCCTGCCACTTCTGATTTAAACTATCTTGAAAGTTTGCTTTCAAGGGCCACTTTGTATTAAAGGGAGAAGACAAAAACTCCATGCCTCTTACCCTAAAGCAGTGGTTCTCAACCTTCCTAATGCCGCGACCCTTTAATACAGTTCCTCATGTTGTGGTGACCCCCAATTTCATTGTTACAAATTGAACATAATTAAAGCATAGTGATTAATCACAAAAACGATATGTAATTATATGTGTGTTTTCCGATGGTCTTAGGCGACCCTTGTGAAAGAGTCGTTTGACTCCCAAAAGGGTCGCGACCCACAGGTTGAGAACCACTGCGTACCCCCCAAAACAACAGGGTTTTCTGCCCTCTGGCACCTTCAATTCCAGGCCACTGTGATGGCACCCAGGCACCTAAACGCCACTTGGCTGCTCTTTTGGAGTTATCAGTGGTTCTCACACTCTAGCAGGCACCTGGGAGGCTTGCCGAGACATAGATTCCCGGGCCCCATTTCCAGAGTTTCTGGTTTGGGGTAAAGCTGGGAAATTTGCATTTTTAAAAAATTACCGTCTAAAGATGATGCTACTGGTTTGGGGACCACACTCACGAAGGGCTTTTTTGGAGCAAAGAGCAGGTGGGGGAACGGAGCAGCAGGAAGGAGCCATGGCTGTGGTTTGGCTGGTCTTTTCTCAGGGGTGTGTGCGTGCCAGCATGGCAGGGGCCTGACCTTCGGGGATACTGCAATTCCTTATGTCTTCTTTCTAGACTAGTGGGTATGAAACTTGGCAGCACAGTGGAATCACTTGGGAGCTTTAGAAAAAAAAATTCTGATTTAATTGGTTTGAAAGGTGGTTTGGGCACTGGACAGTTTAAAAGGGCTCTGATGTGCAGCCCAGGTTGGAAAACCACTGTTCTAGACTCCCTCATTGCATCCTTATATCCCACCCCCATCCTTATATCCCACCCCCAGTGAGTGAGAGTACTAATCATCCATCCTCAAACACTTCCAGTTCTTTGTCACATCTCCCTACCTCTTCCCACCCTCAGTATGGCATACTCTTGCATGTTGCAACTGGTGAACTCCTATGTATCCTTCAAAACCCCATTCAAATATTTTTTCCCTGGTGGAGACGGTCCTGGCTCTCCTTGACAATCAATAGCTTCTTTCTCCATCTCCTAAAGTACTTTATACACACTTGAATTGTCAACTTTATTTCACTATAGTGTAATGATCTGTTCATATCTTCCCTCCTCACTTGATGGTGTACCCCTCAGGGGTTTAATAAGACTGATTGAATAAATCCCATCATTGGAGATAAGATGCCAAAATTTCTGGATAAGAAATTTCATTAATTTTGATTTGGTTCAATAAACTGCGTGCCTACTGTGGGTCCAACTCCGGTGGGTGCTTGGGAAGCAAAGCCGAGTGAGCACAGGCCCTGCCCTGGAGGAGTTTCTCTTGAAGTTGGGCTCTCTGAAGCTAGTTGTGCTCACATGAAATCCAGAGCTTCCAGAGAGACCAGCTGGGGCACAGAGCCAACCCTGGGCCTCCCTCTCAGACCCTCCATGGCACACACTATCCACAGGATGGAGTCATTTCTTGGCATGTCTTTCATGAACTTGCCCTTGTCCACCTCTCCAGACGGACAATTCCCTGCAAGTTCATGCTTGGGCTGCAGTTCCCTGCACACACCATGCTCTTGCCAGCTCAGACCTTTCTGTTCCTTGAGATGCCTTTTCCCCTTGTCTGCTTGGCTGACAGCCATGCCAATGGGTCTTCCTTCCCTGACCCCAGGCTGAGGGCCTTCTCTTTCTACTTGCAGCATTTTAATGACTTTTTGAAAAAATATATTTTTATTGATTTCAGAAAGGAAGGAAGAGGGAGAGAGAGATAGAAACATCAATGATGAGAGAGAATCATTGATCAGCTGCCTCCTGAACACCCCCTACTGGGGATCGAGCCTGCAACTCAGGCATGTGCCCCTGACTGGAATCAAACCCGGGACCCTTCAGTCCGCAGGTCAATGCTCTATCCACGGAGCCAAACCAGCTAGGGCTACTCGTGGCATTTTATGCATCCCTCTGTCATTATGTTGAAATAACACTGTTTTTTTATGAACCTGGCACACAGTATGCTCTTCGTAAGTATTGAATGGAATCCATGCTTACACAGAGATTCTTAAACTTTATTCTGCGTCTGTACTATTCACGTGGGTTGGTTCTCCTGGAGGATTCTAACATGTGGCCGGTATCCTCTTCTCAGGCTGAGTTATTGAGTTACTATAGGCCAGGAAGTGTGCCAGGTGCTTTTAAATCAGTTGTTACTATTATCCCCGTATTATGGATGAGAAAACTGAGGGCAAGTGATTTGCCTAAGCTTTAGGCCCTAAAGCTACAGAGCTGGTAAGTAGCAGAGGGATACAAGGACCAAAGCCACACTACATTTTGATTTTTTTCTAAGCCTCTTTCCCCCACTAGAACTGGGTATTTCTTTTTTTTTTTTTTTTTAAATATATTTTATTGATTTTTTACAGAGAGGAAGGGAGAGAGATAGAGAGTTAGAAACATCGATGAGAGAGAAACATCGACCAGCTGCCTCCTGCACACCCCCTACTGGGGATGTGCCCGCAACCCAGGCACATGCCCTTGACCGGAACCGAACCCGGGACCCTTGAGTCCGCAGGCAGACGCTCTATCCACTGAGCCAAACCGGTTTTGGCAGAACTGGGTATTTCTTGAAGGCAGGGACGTGGTCTTAATAATTTTTGCACCTCACACAAAGCCTGTGTCAGAGGTACTCAGTAAATGAACACTGACATGAACTGAATTACACGTATGGCATGAAAGTCCTGTTTTAATTGCTCCTCTAATGATTAAAAACCTTGTCAAATTCTAACTGCACAGTTACCGAGTTCCTATGTCATGTTTGATTATGATTTTCCGTTCTAGATCTGCTGCCTTTGTTCTCTTCCGCTGTGTTTTGTTTTTTTTTTTTTTTTTTTTTTTTTTTTCATGCCATGCTCTCAATGGACAGAGCGTTTTCCCTTTTTTTCTACAGCAGGGCATTCTATTCCTGCCAGATGTTTGCGTTGGGTGGATAGATTTGAAAGCTTGTCTCCTTCCTTCCATGTAGCTCAAAACACCAGCACTACACACCAGCTTCACTCTCTCTTCTGTGGGGGTAGACCCCAAGCCAAGTTCACGTGGTTGTTCCATAACAACACGAAAATGGTACCCACTCTCGCATGAGCTCCGTGCCCCGGTGGTGAGAGTGGCCCGTGGCTGTGTGTGCCCAGAAGAGCCAGGGTGGGAAGAAGCGGGGCAACTTAGAACCTATTCTGTTAGTTTTCCTCTCCCCCAGGCTTACTTTTCCACGCCCCTTATTATTACCCTCCATCCTGAAACCTACCGCCACGACCTCATATCTACTGTGAGGACAGCTTTATAACAGGGTTCCACGTTCACTATTTCATTTTATTTTTACTGCAGATCTGTCAGTTAGGTTGGTCTAATTCTATCATCTTGTCACTTGTTCTCGATTTGAGCTGAACCATCGATTCTTTGTCCCTTTCCCCATCTCTCCTGCCTCCTTTTGGATTAATGAAGTATTTGTTACTGTTCTTTTTTTATCTCCTTGACTGTCTTTTCAGCGTCATCTCTTTGTTTTGTTTATTTAAGGGGTTGCTAAAAATATGCATCTTTAGCCTATTATAGTCTGACTTGAATTACTATGATTTCAAAATATAAGAACCTTACAACAATATGCTTGATTTGCTCCTCAGCTGTCCTCTGTGATATTATTACATGTTTTGCTTCTACATATATTATAAGCCCAGAACCACATGGCCATTATTTTTGCCTTAAACAGTCAATGTAAAAAAATGTTTAAAACGTGTTTTCTATTTCCCCCATAGAGTTACCATTTTTGTCACTCTTCTCTATGTGTTGTGGATGTATGTTTCTATCTGGTATGTCCCTTTGGTCTGAAGAACTTCCTTTAACATCTTTTATTGTGCAGTTCTGCTGGTGATAAATTATTTTGGTTTTGTTTATCCGGCATGTTTTTATTTTGCCTTCATTTTTGGAAGATGTTTCTGCTGGATATAGAATTCTAGGTTAACAGTTTTTTCTTTTAGGGCTTCAAATATTTAATTCCACTTCTTCTGCTGCACTGATTCTGATGAGAAATTTAATTCCTATTAATGGTTCCCTGTAGAAAGATTTTCTTTCCTTTTTTTGCCCTCAGGGTGCATTTAAGATCTTTTTATGTTTGTTTTTCAGAAATTTGACTATGATATGCTTGAATGTGGTTTCCTTTGTGTTTGTTTTGCTTGAGATAAGTTGAGAGTATTGGATCTGTGGATTGTTTTTTTTCTTTAATCACATGTGAAGTCGTTATTTTTTTTGAAATATTTCTTCTGTTCCAATTTCTCTTTGCTTTCCTTTTGAGTTTTCAGGTATACATGTATTTGACTGGTTATTATCGTTCCACATGTAACTTAAACTCTATAGTTTTTTTTCTCTATGTGCTTTAATTTGAATACTTTTTATTCTTCTGTCTTCAAGTTTATTGATCTTTTCTTTTGCAGTGTCCAATCTACTGTTAAGTCCATCCTGTGAATAATTTCAGTTATTGTATATTTTTTAGTTCTATAGTTTCCATTTGGTTCTATTTCATAGTTTCTATCCTCTGATAAGATTATTTATCTATTCATTCCTTATGTCCATTCTTTCCCTTTAAATTCTTCAACATATTTCTGTTGTCTTTTTAAAGTCCTTGTCTGCTAATTCCTTCTGTATCACCTTTGGGACTCTTTCTATTGACTACTTTGTTTCCTCCTTGTTACATGCCATCATTTTTATTTTTTATTTTTATTATTGCGTGCCATACCTCATGGATTGTATTGTCTTCCTTTCAAGAGCCTTGGATTTATTTATTTATTTATGTAGCAGGCAGCTAGTTAGTTATTCATGGGTCAGCTTGATACTGCTGCGTGCCGGCCTTTGTTTTTGTGATGGAGGGTGGAGGGCATTCCCTCTCTAGGGCCAGGTGCCCTAACCCCTAAGATGTGGCCTTTCCTGGATCTCAGTTGAATTTCCAGAGTATTCTTCAAACTCCCTCTACTATGGCCACTGAAAACATCAGGTCTGTCCCCACTGTGTGACCTCTGGAATCTTTATTCAGGACACCGCCCTCCGACACTCTGCGTGCAGGCAGCTTCATTTGCAGCCAGACTCAGGTGGTTCCCAGGCAGATTTCTGGATTTCTTCTCTATGCAGCTCCTTCCTCTCTGTGCGCTGCCCTAACCTCAGTCCCTTGGTCAACCCTCACATTTGGTCTGCTTTTCCTCCTGCCTTCGTTTGGATTCTGCTTCCCCATGCTGTGGTTTTGGAAAGCCCCAGGCAGAAGGCCAGAGTAAACATGGATTTCACCTCTTCTGTTTTACTTCTCTCAAGTTTCCCATCTTTGCACCATCTGTGGCCGACTACCTGAAAACAGTTGTTTTATATATTTTGTCCAGTTTTACTGTTGTTTATGGTGGGAAGGTAAGTCTGACACCCCTTACTCTGTCATGCTGACACCACAAGGTACTCTGGTGGTTAGACTATTCGTCTATGTTATAGTTGAGGGGGCCTGAGGCTCAGCGCTCATGAGCACCTCCTTCCTCAAGATCACATTAGAGCCAGCTGAGTAAGGGTGGGGACACAGGTTAGAGCCAGGTCTGTCTGGCTCTAGAGTTGGGGCTTTTAACATCACTTCCTCCTTTTGCTTCCCCCTTTCCCTTTCCATCTTGTTCCTCTTCAAAAAGATTATACAGCAATCTCTTGTCTACCTTCTTATCTTCAGTTCAATCATATTTCATATTGTCTCTCATTTTATTGATTGTGAACTTTGCTCTACCTTCTCTGGCAAATTCCATGTTTTAAATACTTAGTCTTCTTTTTGCTTCTGTTTATATCTAGCCACGTTTCTTATTTATTCTTGTATTTTCTCAGTATCAATCACTTGGCCCATAGACCATGTTTTTATAAATGTTGACTGAACCAAAGAAGAAATGGGATTCATTTCATTCATCCTTTTCCCCTTTCCTCCAACTGCTATTGAAAACAGGTGCTGAAGTAGCCCCAGGGAAGGAGCGGAAGTCCCTAGGAGTTAGTAGGAGGCCCCAGAGCGTGGCTTCTTCCCCACCCACAGCTTCAGCATGCTTCTTTTTGGGTTGCTGGCTGATGATTCATGTATTTCTTCATTATTCTTGGCATACTGAAATAAGCCCACTGCCTCTTCTCTTCTTTCTATACTGTTCTGCTGAAAACAATTTCATAAAAATCCCCTTTATTAACCATTTCAACCTTGCCACTAAAATCTATCTACTTTATTTTACCATTACTCTTTCCCCCTTACATTTCTAGCACACTCTAATTTTGTAGGCAATTTCTTTAATTTTTGCTGTATCTTTCTCTTTTCATTTTCTTCTCTGTATGAACTCCTCTAGAAGCCTCTCTTTAGTATTAAATTTCATCATTTCTATTCCAATTTCTTTATCCTGGTCTCTCTGATTATTACTTCTACTTGAGGGACTCTGGTTTTCTCTTTAAAACCTTTGATTTCAGGGCCACTTTCCTTGAGCACTTCCTCATATCATTTTCTAACATGCCCATCACTGCCAGCCTGGGAAGATCAGAAGCCTGCCCTCCCCTTGATCTCTCCTACTTTATTTTTAATCTCATCTCGTTCCATCAGGAGTTCACCTCCTTCTTTAAACCTCTGCCAAACTTCTAGTTTTTGAGGAGTGAGTTTTGGCTATTTCCTTCATAAATAAAAATGAGAGCATCATTCATGTTATGTGTCATAACCTGTATTCTTTTTGTACATAAAGAATGCCCTTCCTCCATTTGGGTAACCATGTAGCCAAACCATTGGCCTACGTGTTTATTTAAAGTCCATCTTTCAAATCTATGCTCTTAACACCTGCGTTATTCGGTTTGCCGGGGCACTGAGATCTCTCATTTTATTCTTTTTTGAAGAATCAGTGGACAGCTTTCTTTCCTCCCCTCCCCGCCCCCCACATTTTCTTCTGATGTTCAGGAAATGAGTCATATTTTTAAATATGGCTTTTTCAAATTTCTTTTGGGGATTTTAAGAATATTTGGAGATGGGGGATCTGCATATCCATGAAGTGGGTTGTATTGCTTCTTCAATTCACAAGCATCATTTTGTATCATCAGATCCATGTTCTATAAATATTCAGAAAGTTCCCATTATAAACTGAAAATAGAAATCTCACTCTTTTAAAATGTTCTGCTTTGGAGACTAATGGATCTGGTTCTTCTCCGGGTTCTTGGTAAATAATCTGCTCTGCACAGGTAATACCCAGACTACTCCCTACACAATCTTATTCTGGTTTATCTTTCCCTGGAGTCCTGTAAGTGGCCACTCTTGCCTTCTTTTTAGTTGTAAATGTATGCTCCTGTGTGGAATTATCTCTAGTCTTTTTGTGAATTTAATTAGTCTTTGAAGGCTTCTTTAAAATTTCCTTTCCTTTGTCTCCTTTTTTCTGCCCATTATTTTAGGACGTGGGATCTATCCACAATCAGTTGGCCATGCCCCCCTCTCTCTGTGTCACTTTCAATAGCTCTTTCTTCTTCTCTAGTTCCCCTCCATGCACTTCACAGAGCTTTCCCTCTGGAGTTAGGCATATCCACCCAGGAGCATTTTCTCCTGAGAAGCTACCTTCTCAGGCAGCAATCACCACACTCTGGCTTCTTTGTTTTCCTTTTCCTTTTTCCCACAACCAGCTGGAATCAATCATCTTCATTTCTCCTCTTCTTTCCTGAAGCTCTACAAACTCCCTTCCTCTTTCCTGTCAGTCCCAGGTAGGACAGCCATGAGTCCATTTGAGCAAGTGTTCCCAACTCCCCTTTCATTCTGCACCTTTGTAGGCAGCCCAGCTGGTCCATCCTCCATGTTTTTGCGATCTGCTCTTGGCCAGTCTGCTTATCCTTTTCCCTACAGAAGCCACACATAACTAGGTAGTTATAATTTTATTCTCAAAAGCTGAATGGCTTCACATTACACTCAAGTGATTTCTTGAACTTCATCTTGTGCAGGTCTTTATCCTGTAAAAAGAGCCTAGAAAAAAATATCTCAAACTTTTCTGGTAATGGTTCGATTTCATAGTTCCTCAGTCTAAACTACATAGTGGCCAACCATTATGGTTTTACCAAGATGGTTAATACCCAACCAAATGGTAATGTAATTATGAACAGGTCTTTAGATTGGACCTGCCCAGTGGATTTACCAGAAATAGTATCCTGACTCCCTTTTACCAATGAAGCCTCTAAAATAAATAGAATTTCTCTGGTGGTCTGAGTTGGCTTCACACTTCTCACTATTCATTTCTAGGAAGGTCTGTAAGTCTATACTTTGGGTTCATCCATAGTGAATTGAAAATCCAGGTCTCGGACTGCAGGGTACTTTAAAGGCTGTGCATGGTTGCTAGTTCCACAGCCTGGCATTGGAGAACCTCTTACCATGTCCAGTTCTGCATAGTATTTGGATGAAAGCCAAGGCTTTGGCATATAGTTATGTGCCCCATTTCTGGTTTAGAATTCCTTTAAGTTTGGGGGCTTCAACTTTTTCAGTCTCCAGACCCATGGGTCGGGATTCTGTGTTTACACAAATGGTTGGTTTTACCGTCAGCAGAACCGGTGACTGTCTCATTGGTGCAGGAAGAGACTCCCACACTTCCCACTTGTCCTTCGTACGATTGCATCAGCCAGTGTTGATGAGGGTCCCTGTTGGCTGGGTTGTTAGGTGCTGGTTTAAACACTGCTGTGGAAGAGCAAATATTCCCGAAGAGTCTTATCAGATTCTTCTTAGAGAGGGACCTTATAATGCCATTGCTCTTGGAGTCTGGTGAACAACATGGACTCCCTACTGGCTCTTCTACCTAATAGCCGAAGAATGCATAAAGTCTCTGTACCTCAGTGTCCTCATCTGTAAAAATGGGTATAACAATACCCACTTCATTAGATTGTTCTCATCATTTAATGAGGACTTTGGAATGGTATTGTTACTACAAAGTGCTGTGTAAATGGAAGTAATTGATGCTTCCTTTTGCTCCTTCCTCATCTTCTCCTGCTTGGGGGGAGGGTATAATTGGTACCCAGGGAATATAATTAACAATGGTAAATAAAAAATGATTATAAAAATAAAAGACTCAAGGAAGGGGAAGGTGAAACAAGTCTACCCCAATGTAAAGAGGGCAGCATAGGGCAGAATGGTGAGAATTGTGTGCACAGAAGTGAAGGAAATATGTAAGTCAAATGAGAGGGGTCCCTCTTTCTTTACCCTTTTGTGGATGGTGGATGTCAGCACTTGTTTTATTGTAGGAGGTGAGGAAATATAATTTACAGATTTTTGATTCATGTATTTCCTTTTGGAGGGGCCAGGACAGCATTAAGACAATGAAGAGCATGAGATTAAAAAAAAAAAAAATAGGACATGAAAGAGTGGACAGGAGTGGGGAAGGCTCACTGAAGATAACCTGTGCCCACTCGCCAACCTGCTTAGGACAGAGCCTAGTTTTCTCCTCGATATTGAACGTCTTCACATCGTCACCCAGCTTGAAAA
This sequence comes from Myotis yumanensis, assembly GCF_028538775.1. NCBI lineage: Eukaryota > Metazoa > Chordata > Mammalia > Chiroptera > Vespertilionidae > Myotis > Myotis yumanensis. The sequence continues at coordinate 189,891,157 of NW_027223754.1, forward strand.
TGGGAATCAGTTTGGTGAGTTAAACTGGTGATCCAAAAGGACACGAATGTTAACCAAGGAGTTGTGTCCTACCCAGAGGAAGAGCTGGGGGCTCTGATGTGGGATCGTCATTGTAGCCACTGCTTTTAGGGGGTCTGTGTGGAGGGATGGGCATCAGAAGAATGAGCTCAAATCTGGTTGGGTTACTTCTTGTCCATGTAACCTTGGGCATGTTTCCCAAAATCTCTCTCAGCCTCAGTTTCCTAATATTATCTAATATTATTACCTATGTCACATGTTTTCTTTGTGGTGATTAAGTGAAAGGTACTTGAACATTTTTAACATTCCCCACAAATCTTATTTTTCCATAACATTTATATGGAAATTTATTATTTTAAAGTGCAACCATATTTATGTAACAGTTAAGGAAATGATAGTCTAAAGAGCTTACACCAGTGTTAAGACAATTAGTGACAGAGGAATAATGAAACCCAGGGCTCCTGTCCCCCAGAGAAGGGAGTGAAGGGGGCTTGGAGGACTGTGGGAATGACTCTGGCCAGGTGAGTAGATTCTGAAAGACCAGGGACAGTATAATGGGCAGTAGGGTTCTTTGTGTGTGTCAGACGTGTGAGGAGAGTGGAACACAGAGTGAAGTACTAGTTGGCCCTATTCCCAGAGTGCCTGCTAAGCTGAAACTGCCCAAGGGAAGGGACCTTTGTTTATCCACAAATCCCCTCCCTCTTTTAACAAATGAGTTTTTGTGGGCTCTAGGGAAATCTAAAGAGTTGGAGGAGGTGAAATTTTCCTCCCCTAAACCAGAAGTGTATTCAGTGGGATTAATAGGGAGAAGGCTGGGGAGCAGGGCAAGGGGAATTGCAGTGGTAGAGGACAGCACAATTCCATTCTTGGTGCCACCTGAACCTGGCCAGGTGGACAGAGACCTCTGTGTTCACAGTACAGATTCCTTCAGGTCAGCCACCATCTCTTCTACAGCCTGTTCTAAAGGCCGGGCATCTCTTTTCAGAGCTATAAGGTAGCTGCTTCTTAATACCCTGTAGTAAGACTTTCCCTGCAACATAATGGACTGAGACAGGAACTAGGAAGGGGAGGTGGCTAAATCCCTCACAGTTTTGTGTGTGTGTGTGTTTTTTGTGTTTGTTTTTTTGAGGACCACACATAGGTTTGGTTCTTCTGCAGTTTCTAGCATTTATCCCCAGTCCCTCATTCACCTCTACCTGCATTGGCTGTGGGCATTTTAGGACCTCTGCTTAGCCAGCCCCTTTTCCTCCCTGCTACCCCCACTAGGGTCCTTCAACTGGGATGTGTTTCACTGGGTTCATGGTTCATTTTGTTATCCGGGCAGACTATTCTGGTTTCTCCTTTATCCTTGGATTCCAAAGGGCTCAGGGCAGTGGTATACTAGACTTAGAACATTCTGACTTGCAAGAGCTGAATGTTAATTTTGAGGGTATTTGTGAGCCAGTGGATAATCACGCTGAAATTGGCCAAGTTGGGAATGTTTACACCATGGGAGTTGGCCAATGTTATAAATCAAGGCTTCGCTCCCCCCAGCCAACCGCCACCGCCGCCCCACCGCCCTCCTGTACAGCTGGAATCTACTAGCACACTGATACATAAGGGAATGCAGGATTCAGTGTAGTCCTGAGGAGCAGCTTCCATTGAAGTCCCAAGAGGGCCCTAGAGCACCCTGCAAAGATCCAGTGACCTAACACCAATTCAAGGTGTCCAGCCCCTTTGGGTACTAAACACCTGGGGAGAGAGTAGCAGAGGAAACTAATACTGAGAAATACTCTGGGCTGGTCGGTGACCAGGTTTTTCCTCCAGGCTCCTAGCCACCATTGCCCTGGCGAGACTAGAGGGAACTGCTCTGGGGCAGAGTGGTCACATTCTTTAATGTGACAACAGGGACAGGCCCAGGGCTCCAAGCCTGCTTGGAACTCCATGCCAGACTCTCCCCTTTCCCTTCCTTATCTTTGGATGGCAATCTCACAAGATGTCTAACTGTCACTGATTTTCTAACCAAGGCATGTAGTGTTTGGCAGGTCCCCAAGCATCTGATTCTATGACTTTGAACTACCTTGACCTTTGTATGATCAGACCCTGGAGGAGGCACTGCACATGGGTTCTGCTCCCTGCACCCACCCCCCCGAAAAAAAACAAACCCCTTTCTCTCCTGATCCTCCATCTCCAACTCCTCATTAAAACAAATCACAACACAACAAAACAAAAAATGAAAACACCAACCAAAGAGCATCAAAACCCCTTTAAAAGAGGAAACCCCAAACATCAGTCCCAGCCATCACCCCAGAGGAAAGCTAGCTTGCTGCCTTACACAAAATGACAGAAACACGCTGTCCAGAAAGTCTGAATCATGTATCCTTCCACGACTTCATCTGCACGAAAATAGACACTTCATCTGCTTCCATTTCTAGTTTTCCTGCCCAGAAGTCATTATCTTTTAAAACTCATTGCTACAAGGGATGGTTTCTGGTGAGGGCAGCATGCAGTGCCAACTGGTAGGGTGCCAGGATAGGCCAGTACTGAAATGTCCCAGGAGAGGGAAAGGCTGAGGGCTGGTCTGGGATGTGGGAAGGAAGGACAACTGACACAGGACATGCTCTCAGAGATGACTAAGTTGAGTTCCTATGTTTGTACTTTCTGTTAGGGTCCAGAGAGGGCCATTGACCTGGCCTAAGTCATTCCTTGAATGGAGCATCATGTCCCAAACTTCTACACCGGATGCGACAGTTGGCAGGGTTTGGACCAGCTGCCGCCCTTGCAGTAGATGCACTTGGTATTCAAGGAACAGGGGCAGCTGATACATCACTTTGCAGGGGGAAGAAAAGCACAACAGGAGAATCAAAGGTGTAGATTCTCACCCTGTGCTGCCCTGTCAGTCATGTCTCAGGAAGGGCTTGGACTAGACCAGGGACTGACCAACTGTGGCCCAACGGCAAAATCCAGCCCACTGACTGTTTTTTGTACAACCAATGTATTAAGAATAGCTTCTACATTTTTAAATAACTGAAAAAAATAAAAAGAATAACATTTTCATGACACGTTTTAAAATATTCCACCTATAAGTGAAACCATACAGTATTTGTCTTCCTCTGACTTATTTCACTTAGCATTGGTAGGTCCATCCATGTTGTCACAAATGACAAGATTTCATTCTTTTTTTTTATTGTTGTGTAACATTCTATCGTGGGTATGTACCCCCTCTTCTTGATCCACTCATCTATTTAGGGACAGCAGTCTTCTTTTAATGCAGCCCAATGTTAGCTTGTGTTGTTGCTGGGGCATGCACGATATGGGAAGGGCACTAGTAGGTTGGGAGTCCAGACACCTGGGTTCTTTTCAAGTTCTTTCATTCATTTTCCCAACAAATGTTTATTGAGCCCCTACCACATACCATGCTCCAGGATACAATGGTGAGCAAGACAAACAGCAGAACCCCGTGAGGGAGCAGGCGATGTACAGTCAAATGTGTCATGCAAGACCAGGGAGAAACAAAACAAACAGAAAGAAAGCTTGCTAAAGGATTGAAGGAGTTCTGACCCTAGCTGTGTAGACTTGGTGGGGACAAAGAGACTGATTCTGATCTGTTGTCTTCCAACAATCCTCAGAAGAGCCGCAGGAGTTAGGGAAGGTGCCTCAGGGGTCTTCACAGGGTGGGGGTGAGAGGCAAATTGCAGGGGAGACCTGACTTGCCAGACCCTTTGTCTCTACTGCACAGAGCAGCACCTTAAAATTTGTTTTTTTTAAAACTAGGCCTCTGTATAAAATTCTAATTGCTGGAAATGCCCTAGTTTTTTTTTTTTTTTTTTTTTTAAAGCTTGAGATCCTCTATATTGGATAGTCTCTGGGTTTTCCTCTAGCTTAAAGACTATGAGAATTGCTAGAATTTTTTCATAGAAACTGCTAAGCCAGACCTCCCTCACTGGATTAGTGCCTAGTGCAACCGTGAGTGTAGCATTTACATTCATTAGTGTGAATTTTTATCTTCTTTTATTTTTATTTTTTTAAATATATTTTATTGATTTTTTTACAGAGAGGAAGGGAAAGAGATAGAGAGTTAGAAACATCGATGAGAGAGAAACATCGATCAGCTGCCTCCTGCACATCTCCCACTGGGGATGTGCCCGCAACCCAGGTACATGCCCTTGACCGGAATCGAACCTGGGACCTCTCAGTCCGCAGGCTGATGCTCTATCCACTGAGCCAAACCGGTTTTGGCAGAATTTTTATCTTCTTAGTTTGGTCTCCTGATCTAGTAGGCCAAGACAACTTTGCAACATTCATTCTAACATCCTACATATTAGTGATACCTCCTAGCTTTGGTCTTTCTGCAAATCTGTTTTATGTGCTTTTTATAGCTTCATCCAGGATGTTTGTAAAAATGTTGGTTAGGATGGGGCTCAGGGCAAAGATCTTTGGTTCTTCAGGAAAGACTAAGAGGTTATTCTGACCAGATTTGTATATGGCTATAGACCCATCTAAGTTTAATAGCACCCAGCCAATAACTTCCCTTTTTATCTCCATACGATTCATTTTCTATACTTCTTTAATGGCTACTGTCAAGGGCTGGGATGAACTCTGGGGCAACAAGAAAAATAAGACTCAGGGGTTCATAGCGAATAGGCAAGAGAGAACTATAATCCAATAATCACAGCAATGTGATGAGGGCTAAAGACAGAGATGAACCAGGACGCTGGCAGGAAGTGCTCAGCTTTGCCTGGAAATGTCAGGAAGCCATCACCGATGATTTTAGTCAAAAAGGTACCATGAGAAATGTCCAAAGCCATATGAAATCTAGATAGGTGACATTGATGGCATTCCTCTGATCTAGGAACTCAATAAATGCTTCTTGGATTTAATTGAAAAAGAGGGGAAGCATCTCAAAGGTCAGGGAGCAGAGGACATCTTGGTCAGAGAGGATGGAGGTTAGCTGAGGCCGCGGGAAGCTGGGCTCCAGCAGCTGCAGTGGGAGTGCAGAGGAGAGACAGGAGGTAGCAGGGAAATCAGAAACTGTTGAAAATAGAGAGTGGGACGCAGAGCAAGGAGGGATCCAACCCTCCACCCTCTATGTTTTGCATCCTAGGCGCCTGGGGGTGGCGCTGACAGTGCTATTAACCAAGATCACCAGGAGGAAAATAGGTGTGTTTCATAGACCTACCAGAAATTTGGTGGAATATACGTTTTCCCTACACATTTTCCCCTTCTGATTCTGACTGTGACTTCAGATTTCCCCGGATAACTGCGGAATTGGCACGGGGTGGCTTCCAGGTGTGTGCTGGGGGCAGGGGAGGCTTGCCATTCTCTCCAAGGAAGGCTTGCACCGGGTCATGCCCTCTTTAGTTTGACCTGGTTGAACCTAAAGGTTTAGCTTCAGTTTTGAAGTAGAGCCTGTATTTGCCTGCCAGGCGCTTGTCTGTTAGGGTAGCCAACCCATTCCTGTTTGCCCGGGACTTTCCCAGTTTTAATATGGAAAGTCCCGCCTCCTACAAGTAAATCCCTTTAGTCCCAGGCAAACAGGGGCAGTGGGTGTCCCTCGATGCACAGGACGTGGTGCGCACGGAGCACCCCAGGCGGCACCGGCTGGGAAACGCCATCGCTGAAACCAAGTGTTGCTGGGAAATCGGCTGCCTCCACTGAGGGGGGTGCCCGGGGCCGGAGCGGTAGCGGGGTGGGGCCGGGTGGCTTTGTGCGCTGTGGCCCCTGGGGATCACCCCAGAAAGTGCGCAGCGGAGTAGAGGGGCTGGGAGCACAGCTGCGGGTGGACTGCCGGTCGGACCAGCCAGGTCTCCGCAGGGCTGAGCCAGGCCTCCCTTCATTGACTCTCCTGAGCCCTTAAATAATTGAATGGGGAAATTCAAGAAGACACAACAAAGAATCGGGCTGGGCTGTCCATCCCTCGGACCGCGGCTGCTCAGGTGCGCTGGCTCGGGGAGAACTGCTTTCCCCAGATGCGCCTGGTCACTGCGGGCATTTGAGGCTGCAGGAAGCTGGGCCATGTAGGCAGAGCCGCAGTCCTGTATGAAAACGTCGGGCCAGTGCAACCAAACGACCATGAATATCCTGCGAGGGCGGTGGGCGAAGAAGGCAGGTGCAGGGTTTTTCACTTTGCCTTCTCCTGCCCTGCACGGGCCCTCACTGGCAGGGAGGGTGCAGGCCGGGCCAGCCATGCTCCTGGCCTCCCGGACAAAGCGTAAGAAAATCGGTGGCAAACCGAATCCTACATTTATTGCCGAGGCCAATAAACCCACAACCCCCTCATGCCTTCTCCCTCCCCCCCAAAAAAAGGTTAAGTAGTTCCCACAGGGTGCTAGAAAAAGGGTTATTGAAAACAGCAGGGTTGTTTTGTGTGTTTTTTTTTTCCTTAACTTCAGCAGTTCTGGTAAATCTCTGATCCAGCATCTAGTGGTTAACCACTGATACAGGAAATGACATTTAACGTTTTTATCACTCAGCCAGAAATGGAAGAACAAGGCGAGTCTGTGTTTAGGGAAGATGGATGGTTGCCCACCACCTTCATCTTAAAGGCACACCACTCCTTTTTCTGATTCCTGCTTGGGGTGTTGGTGGCTCACTCCCCCTGGGCCTGCTCGCTTCAGTGACAACAATGAAGCAGGCATGGCAGGGAGAGGTTCCCAGCCTTGCTGCTCAAAGCGGGAATCCAAATGTTGCCCGTGTTGGAGGGATTCAAACAGCACTGCTTCCCCTTTCTCAGCAGCCGTTGCCCGTGGGGACAGACAGGCAGGCAGGAAATGAGTGTGGACGCCTGTCCCAGGCCCTGGGCACCACAGCACCAGCTCCAGGGCCACCTATTTGGGGTGAGACTTTGAACAGAGCCCCTGTCGTAAGTGGAGGACAGTCTACAGAGGGCCATTAACCACCCGAGACAACCAGCAAAGCAAGAGCGTTGAACTCCGCAAACCACAGTGAGAGAAATGACATTTGGTTTCAGTTGGCTGCTGGGTTCTTCTGTGTTTTGTTGTTGTTGTTGCCCTTTTGGGGTGAGGTGTTTTGGGTGCAGCTACAAAGTGAATTCCTTAGAACAACAACAGCAGCAGCAGCGACGACAATAATAAACACGAACATGGTTGAGTGATAAATAGTCTAGATTCATGATCTTTACTCACTCAAGGTCTAGAGCTCGTCAGGGCTATAGCCAGCCAGGATTTGAACCCAGGTCTGTCTGTTGTCAAAATCGTCCTGCCCTACTGACATCTTACAGTAAGCACAGCTCTGGCCCCGCCTCCTTGCTCAGCCTCTGTCACTGGGCAGGGGATTGGCTGGAGCATCCTAGCAGTGGGCACCCTGGTGGAGTGGGTGGGCAAGATCAGTCAATGCATTGTTGGCAGAAATGTTTGTCTTCCCATATTAATTAAGGCCCAGATTCTCCGATAAAATTCCCCAGGTCCCTCCCTTATTGTAGTAGGAACTAACATGATCCCATTTTAAAAAAAATTTAGATATGTTTTATTGATTTTTATAGAAAGAGGAAGGGAGAGGGATAGAGATAGTACATCGTTAAGAAATGTCGTTTGGCTGCCTCCTGCACGTCTCCTACTGGGGACTGAGACTGCAACCTGGGCATGTGCCCTGACCGGGAATCAAACCAGTGACCTCTTGGTTCCTGGGTCAATGCCCAACCACTGAGCCACACCAGCCGGGTGTGATTCCATTTTTATGAAATGAGCCATGCAGGTGCTGAATTGTCCTCTTCCTTCACTCTGGCCACTTCCTGCACTGATTCCTCCCCTGCAAATGCCTCTCCAGGCGGGGTGGTGGAGTGGGCCAGCTCTGCTCCAGGAGGAAGGACAGTAGGGTCCAGGTGGGGCTGTGTCAACTGGTGAAGCTGACTGCTCTTCAAGAGTCATCTATTGATTTCTGCTCTGCATTGTTCTAGAGAGGATGGAGGTGATGGCCACTCACAGCCTCTTGGAGCCTCGGTTTATCCATCCTCGTACTTGATCTGAAGAGGTACGAAATCTAAAGAGCTCTGAAAAGTGAATTTATCCTTCCAAAGTTACACCCCTCTCTGTGCAAGGAAATAAGCTGCAGAGTTGCTGTGGATGGCTGTTACACCCCAAGGGGCTGAGCCCCACTTCACCTGTGTGGTTTTGTTCCAGAATGAGCTGAAGAGACTGATTTCCACCCGGGCTCAGGGAGGGGTGAGAGGTGAGTCCTCCCCAGGACAACGATCTTCTCCAAGACCTATCTCTTCTCCTCCACGCCTCCTCCTCTGCAGAGCTTTCACCTGGAGGACCAAAGTGAGTGATCAGAGATCTGTCTAGGTGACAGATGCTAAGCGTTGTTTCCTGTGCAGGGCACTGGGGAGCAAAGACCAATCCAGCAGGTTCTCTGAGCTCAAGAAATTATAGTCTACTCAGTGATGCCTATCTCTGGCCGCCCACTACAGTTATTTGGGGAACATACAAAACCCATGTCCAGACCCACCTTAAGAGCTTCTCCTTTAATTGGCATTTGTACTTTTTAAATAAAGTCCTTAAATGAGCAGAGTAGAGAGCCAGTGATCTAGATAGAGATACAGATAAGATAAAAAGACAAACACCAAAGCTGCAACACAGATTAATATATGCTCTGACTTTGGCAAATACAAGTTGCTATGGGAACACATAGTTAGGACCACTTACCCAGCCTAGAAAGAGTTAGGGAGATTTTTGATGTAGGAAACATCACAGCTGAGATTTCAAGAGCGGGAATTAACCAGACGAGTCAGGATGGAGGGGGTCGAGGGGAGGGGAGGTGAGGTTAAGAGGATTTTCAGGGAAAGCAAGGAGTATTTTCTGAGTCCAGGAGTGTGGCTGGGAAAAGCTGAGTGGGAAGCCCAATGATAAAGCTGAGGAAGGGACCAGGAGCCAGCTCACAAAGGACATTGAAGGCGATATTTGGAACTTTGGACTTTATCCTGAGGGTGACAGGAGCTAATGAAGAGTGACAATCAGAGAAGCGACTGTGATCAGTCGCACAGTGTGAGAACCAGATAGGAAGGGAGCCAGACAGAGGTGGAGAGGAAGTCAGAACACGCTTCAGTGACGGTTTTTGAACTATGTTAATGATTATAGGAATAGCAAGTGGTGTGTGGATTTGAGGGATATTAGAACATAGAATCAATTCAATGTGGGGAGTAAAGGGACAGAAAAGTTAAGGATGACTTCCAGGTTTTTGTCATGGACAATGGGATGGATGGAGGTGTGTTCCCTGGGTTGGCCATAGTGAAGGCTCTCTAAGAAAGTGAGGAAAGTGAGGAAATTGGGGAGGATTGCCTACCGGCTGCTCATGCAGAGAGCTAGAGGCTGGGCCTCTGCTGACAGCTCGAGTCTCCCACCACCCGTGGCTCAGAGCTCCTGGGAGCATCTTATCTCAGGGGAATGATTAGGGTGTTTACTTCATTCTTTGCAGCTTGCCAGCCTATTCATATTCTTATGTATCCTTCTCCCCTCCTGATCCCCTTCCCACACACACACTCAAGATGCTCATTTCCCCAGTTAGACCAACCCCCAGATACTGATGGAATCTTAAGCACAAGCAGTAATAATTGATTTGCATTTTCTATGACCTATTGCCTAAACTCCATCTTACTCCTCTAAATAAAACCCTTCCTTCTTTCCTTCCTTCCTCCCTCCCTCCCTCCCTCCCTCCCTCCCTCCCTCCCTCCCTCCCTCCTTCTCTTTCTTTCTTTCTTTCTTTCTTTCTTTCTTTCTTTCTTTCTTTCTTTCATTCTTTCTTATTATATAGGTTACTAGAGGCCCAGTGCACAAAATTTGAGCACTGGTAGGGTCCCTAGAGGCGGCCAGCTACTCCCTCCCTTCCCCCGGCCCCACCCTCTGGTCAAACTCCTGGGCTACTCCCAGTTGAGGGGACAATTTGCATGCTGTGCTTTTATTATATAGGATTATACGACTCTATAATACATCATCTGTATATTATATTGTGTGTTTGCCACAAAGTTTCTAAGTATAACCTTTCAGCCCCCATCTACCCATATATGAAATCTTTTCATGATACCTAAAAATATCTTTTACATTCCTGTTGACAAGTTCAGGTCCCTATAGGCTCCCTGTAGACTCTGTCTTCCCTGCCCCAGGCACTTGCCCCCTCTAAGAACTCCCACTCATTTCTTCTCCTACACAGTTCTGTGTCTCCACTCCCTGTAAGCACTGATGCCAACTTCAAAGATCATTGTCCTCTCTTCCCTGCTTTGTGGGCTGCCTTAATCAGTTCTGGCTACTCTAACAAATTACCACAGACTGGGTGGTTTAAGCAATGAACATTTATTTCTCACAGTCTAGAGGCTGGAAGTCCAAGATCAGGGTGCCTGCATGGTCAGGCTCCAGTGAGGACCCTCTTTCAGGTGACAGACTGCCTGCTGACTGGCAAAAAGAGAGCAAGAAAGCTGTCTGGGGTCCCTTTTATAAGGGTACTAATTCCATTATTAGCTCCACCCTCATGACCGAATCACCTCCGAAAGGTGTGGATAGAGACCAGAGTACTCTGGAACTCATTAGGTATATTTAGCAATATCCCAACTCTGTTTTCTCCTGGGCAGGTGGTAGCTTTGATCTTTCCGCCAGGCTTGGGTTTAGATGTGGCCAGTGAAAGTAAGCAGAGAGGATGTCGGTACTTCCAGGTGGCAGGTTTAAAGTCTGGTGCTTCCTTTGCCATATTCTCTTTTCCTTTGTTCTAGAAGGAGGCCAATGATGATGGAAGCAGAGCCACCCGCTGACCTACGGAGGACACAAGGATGAGCAAGAAGCAGACCTCTGTAAGCCACTGGGATCGGGGGTCAGCTGCTACTGCAGCATAACTTAGTTTATCCTGATCGATACAGGGGTCTGTCAAGAACTGTGAAAAATATAAAACCGAGATTTTATGTTGCATGGAAGCTAACAGCTAAGTTGCCAAAGTTACAGGGATGCTGGCAGAAGACACGAGATACCTGTGTCAGAGATCAAGGATTTTATTCCTCACAGCACAAGAATCATGAGCCTCATTGTTACATTGGTTTTCCTTGCCCCCCTCCCTCACCTTTTCCTACTGGGACAATGTAGAATGGCCCAGATCAATGCTTCACCCAGTGGGTTGGTGTCACAGCTGAGGAAACCCAAGCTTAGGAAACCCGGGTGTTTTTTTTTTTTTTATAATGGTCTGCAAGCCAACATCCCCCCTTTGTCCTGGAAGGATATTGTCTTTATTATGCTGGAAAGCAAACAAACTTCCCCTACCCTCTGGAGGGAGTCATTGTCTCTATTTTCCAAAGATTCTCACTGAAAAACATTCTTGAAAAGATACTTTGGAACAAAATTTGTCAGTGCCTCTGTGTGCAAGAACTGCAGAAATACGAGACTCATGGAGAATTGTCTTCCAACAATGTCTTTGGGAGGATTTTGGAGGCTGTGTCAAGGAGACCGGACTTTATCTAGAAGGCAGTGGGGAGCCATCAAAGCTTCTAAAATGTGGTATGGAGAATAGAGGATGGATTGAAGTAAGAGGACACTAGTACTAGAGCTAGGAGAAGATTAAGATTAAACACTTAGATTGGGGAATTTGAACATCTGAAGGGAGCCCAAACCACTGGGTTGATCTCTACTTGGGTAAATTCTGTAACCTTCAAAGCTCAGATCAAAGGGCATCTGGTTTGGTATTTTTTCAAAAGCAGAAGCTTTTTGTCAAAGCAGAATAATGCAGACTTGCAACCAATAAAACAGATGGAAGGTGAGAAACTGTTTGACACAATAATGGAAGCCCTGGAGCCCTGGCTCTCAGCTCCCCCTGTCCCAGCAGACACCCCGAGACTTCTTCCTGGAGCCCTCAGTAGCCATAGACCATAGTTGTTGACAAGTTCAGGTCCCTATAGGCTCCCTATAGACTCTGTCTTCCCTGTCCCATTGGCTCAGGCAGAATTAACTGCTTCTTCTCTGTTCTCTCAACAGCTTGATCTTTTTTCTTTTTTCTTGATTAAGGTATTACATATGTGTCCATATCCCTCCATTGCCCCCCGCCCCCGCTCATGCCCTCGCCCCCTGGAGTCTGTGTCCATTGGTTATGCTTATATGCATGCATAAAAGTCCTTTGGTTGATCTCTCCCCCTTACCCCCACCCTCCCCTGCCTTCCCTCTGAGGTTTGAGCATCTGATCAATGCTTCTCTGTCTCTGGATCTGTTTTTGTTCATCAGTTTATGTTGTTCATTATAATCCACAAATGAGTGAGATCATGTGATATTTATCTTTCGCTATCATAATGCTCTCCAGCTCCATCCATGCTCTTGCAAATGGTAGGAGTTCCTTCCTTTTTATAGCAGCATAGTATTCCATTGTGTAGACGTACCACAGGTTTCTAATCCACTCGTCTGCTGGTGGGCACGTAGGCTGGATCTTATGGAGACAGCAGCATTGGTCACCCTGACATGTTTGCAGAAAGCATCCTTAACCTTCATCTCTGTATTTCCCAGTGCTCAGCACAGTGCCTAACCCCCTTGAAGGCTGCCAACCTATGTTTGCTGAATTGAACTGATGTGAAAAACACATCAATGAAATAATGATAGAATTACATTTTTGGGTAAAGCTTTGCACTTTAAATTTAATGAAATACGACACAATACCTGAGGCTTAAACATGGGCAAGTAAGAATCAAGAAAATAAAAAGATAACTTTTTCTATAGTGAAAGTTTCAGTTTTAGGTTGCTTTAGTTTGCCTAATGTCCCAACAGATGCTTATTCAAGACACAAAGAGCTTTTTCTTAGAAAGGAGACTACAGTCCAAATAAATAACATCCTTCAAATTAGAGTAAGAAGATTGCCAGACCTTCCTCAAGAACTTAAATCCATTCAGTCACCTGTGTTTACTCTGCCAACTGATGCCAGCAGGATATTAACTTTAGAAAAAACTAAATAATAATAAAAAGGAAGTTGAACATGTTCTATCTAGCTGTTATAGCTGAGCGGAGTCTGTAGGTGACTTGGTGACAACAAAAGTTACTGGTATCTTAGAAGGCTCTGCATTTTCATGGGGCTTCATACTTGTTAGGATATGAATCCGGGAATGAATTCTACGGTGGGTAGAATTTCTATTCATCCTGCTCTGGTTGTGTCTTGGTCACTGTGTCTGTCTGAATTAGAGTGAGGAGGGAGGGAGGGAGAGACATACCCAAGATCCCATTGTGAGGATGGATCCAGGCCTTGTAGGGCTGGAACTTAGGCAATGTTTGGATCTCTTGCTAAGTAGAAGAATGCAAAATTAGATAGGAAAAGTGAATGTTGATTCAAAATGAGAACAGAAGCCATTGCAATAATATTTTATTAACTAGCTACTGGACACACCTGTATAGTGTTATTTTAAAAGTTATTTTAGCCAGGTGGCTCAGTTGGTTGGATCGTGTCCTGTGCACAAAAAGGTTGTGGGTCTGATTCCTGGTCAGGGCACATGCTTAGGCTGCCGGTTTGATCCCCAGATGGGGCCTGTTGGGGACACAACTGATTGATATTTCTCCCTCTATCTCTCTCTCTCTTTCTCCTCTCTCACTCTCTCAAATCAATAAAAAACATGTCTTCAGATGAGAATTTAAAAAAAGGCTATTTTAGCTATACTTTGCGTTTTCATATGACAACAATTTTGTGGTCTGAGAATGCAATGCTTTGTGAAAGTGAAGGGAGGTAGGCCCCTAAAGAAAAATTGGGGGCTGTTGGCAGAAGAAGTGGGAGTAAACGTTAAGAAGGCAAATGACAATTGTCTGCTCTATAGGTGGACACAGCGGCCACCAGCTCTAGGCCCTCGTTCTCTGGGATCCTCCGGCTTCCTTGTCTGGGATAAGTCAATACATGGGGTAGAAGAGGACACACAGGGCTCTTTCCTGAAGGCTGGCTGGCAGCTGGGCCAACTCCAAACTCTGCTTTTCTCTCCAGTAGACACTGCCTGGAGGAGAAAGTTGGTATAAACAACAATTTTAGATGAGCTGCCGAAGCGTGGGGAGAAATATGGGCCCGAGGATTGTCCTGAACTATCAGGCCTCTAAGAAAAATTAGTGCTCAAATGATCTTTGCCTCCCAGCAGGCGCTGAGAGGCTCATCAGAGGACCCCATTTGAGCACCTGACCATTCCCAGGCCAGTAAAGGTCTGTGCCTTTTCTTTCCTTCCAATCTCTGCACCCAGATGTCTGGTGAGTGACTGGTGAATGAGTTTGGCAATGGTTCCACTTCCTAGCTGCCTAATAAGAAATCTCAGGCCATTTGATTTGGTAATGACTGGAAAGCAGAGAAAAGTGATTTTTGTTCTTCATTCCTGGGAAAGGAAAACATAAAGAATATCTCTGTTTTTCTCCAGGACTCCATAGTTTTCAGAGAGGTTCGACCACAGGTGGGCCCACAAATCTGATATAATTAAAGCCTAATATGCTAAGTTTCTGGTCGTCCAGTTGGCCTTTCAACCAATCAAAGCGTAATATGCTAATGATATGCTAAGGATGCTCAACTGCTTGCTATGATGTGCGCTGACCACCAGGGGGCAGACGCTCTGACCAGTAGGTTAGCTTGCTGCTGGGGTCCATTGGATCTGGGAGATGGGCCGGACATGCCCTGGAGCCCTCCTGCGGTACCTCCCTGGCTGGCCAACCTCCCTCGTCTCTCCCGGCCCTAATCCTGCATAGGTGGGGTCATGGCTGGCGAGTGCAGTGGTGGTGGCAGGAGCCTCTCCCACCTCTGCAGTCGGACATCACCTGAGGGCTCTTGGACTGTGAGAGAGTGCAGGCTGGGCTGAGGGACCCCCACCCCACCACCGAGTGCACGAATTTTGTGCACTAGGACTCTTAGTTTTTTCATATAAAGACTGAGCAGACTTCAACCAGATTCAATCTCTCTCTCTCTCTCTCTCTCTCTCTCTCTCTCTCTCTCTCCATTATCTCTGTGATTCAGAAAAGATTTGTAATAAAGTTAAACATTACTAATGTTCCCCAGAGTGCGCCTTAGTTGGGAAAAGAGGGAATCACAGGAAGCAACTGTAACCGGTCCCTTGTTTTAGAAATGCATAGCCTATAATGATTACTCTACTTGACCTTTGTCTTACACAATATTTTTAGGGTGTATTTTTTTTTTTTTTTTTTGCTTTAAGTACAGGTATAGAATGTTTTGCAGTATGGTGGTTTATAATTATTTTGTGAAAAATGTATCTGGCCTTTGAAGATATAATTTATGTACATCAATTGCGATAATTTAAAGATTTTATATACTAATTATTAACCAGTCTAACATTTTTCTCTAAGATAGAGGTCAGAGCTAAAATAAAAACATTAATGACTCAGTTGCAACTTTTACATTATCACAGCATTAGTTGCCTCTAATTTGACAACTTGAGCTTCTCTTGATTGATTATCTCTTACTTAGGTTCTTGATGCCAAGTTCCACTGGTTGGCTATGGCAGCTGTAAGGGCCCTTCTCTCTAATGGGCATATGGCAGCTGTTGGCATCTTCAGAAGAGCTATGGGGAAGCACAGCAAACACCAGTGACACTTTAAATCCTTATCTGACCGAACTGAGATATAGTGGTGGCTAATGCAAACACGGGGAATGGTGCTAGAGTGGGGGGAGCCAAAGACCTATTTGAATGATTCTCAAATCTTCATCCCAGGTTTACTATTCAGAACAACCCCTGCTTCTTGCCAAGGATTGACAGCTCCTCCTCATGGAACCATAACACACCCTCCTGGAATTATTGAGATAAAGGTGCCATGTCCAGGGAGTCTCATGATGGCATGACGACACTATATCCTTTTTCAAGAAGTAAAAGTGTAAAAATATTCATATATCAAAAGAGCAGCCAGAGAATAAGGCTACTTGAGGAAACTTAACAGCTGTAAATCATCCCAGCAGAAGATGAATTCATTCTATCATCTGGAGAGAGACCTAATCTTCAGTCTATGTCATTCCAGGGAGATAGAAATGCATGGCTCACAGTCTTCCATCTTTAAAATCCATTAAGTTGCATTTAAAATTATAGAATTCACATATATTCTGTGTAGCTAGTAAAATAACATGAAGAAGGAGGAACATTAAGCATCTTTCTCATCATCGCTGCTCCTCTAAAGTAAGCAATGATAATGATCTATTTGTACCTTTTCACATTTTTCCCAAGTGAATACAAATATAGATATATTATTTTGAGTTTTTAAAATTGGGATCACACTGTATACAGTTTTATGCAACTTGTATTTTTTTAACACAACAATTTGCTATGAATATCCCCAAGTCATTCTTTTAATAGCTTTCAGCAATCCATGGTATAGATGTACAAAAATTTATTTAATCTCCATTAGGTGAATATGCAGGGAGTTTCTAGGTTTTCACCTTTGGAACTAATGCTGCAATAAATATTTTTTAAAATACATCATGATGAACTAGTACTGTTTTTCTTCCATAGGACCTATTCCTAGGGGTGGGATTGCTGGGTCAAAGTTTATGTGTAGTTGAATTTTTAGTAGCTATGGCCAGCTTGCTTTCCAAAAAGGTGTAGCAATTTCCATTTCAATAGCAATGTGTGAGGATGCTTGCTAGCTCCAAATGCTATAGGTTTTTATTTTAAAAATGTTTAAAAATTTTTTTGTCAATCTAACGGGCAGGAAAAATGGCATCTCCTTATTTTCCATTTTCCTTCCTACCAGTGAAAGATGAGCATTTTTCATGTTACTTGGCCATTTGGAATTCCTCCTGTGTGAATTGCCTGTTCTATTGTATTCAGTTGGATATTATTCATTATGTGTTGCAGATATTTTTTCCCAGCTATCATTTGATTTTGACTTTGTTAGCCTTTGTCTTTTGTCAAAACATATTTTTAAAATTATGTCCTAGGTTTATCTTTTGTAAATATTTTAAAATTACTCAAGTAATATTATTTTTTATATAAAGTCATTAAACATAATAAACGGAAATAAGAGAATAAAAATCTCCCATTAGCATACCACCCACAGATAACTATTTATATTTTGGGGGATATACCGCCTGTCTTCTTCACACATTTCACTCCTCTCTACTGTTGAATAATAATTTTTAAAAATACAAAAAATATCACCACTGAAGGAGATAACTGTGAATGGGTATACTGATCAGAAGAGAATGGAAAATGTAAATGTGAGATCCTTTTCATAGCTATATAAGACATTTATTTTTTTTAAAGTTATTTTTATTGATTTCAGAAAGAAAGGGGAGAGAAAGAGGAACATCAGTGATCAGAAAGAACCATTGATTGGCTGTCTCCTGCCCAACCCTCACTTGGAATCCAGCTGTCAACCCAGGCATGTGCCCTGACCAGGAACTGAACTGTGACCTCCTGGTTTATATGTTGACACTCAACCACTGAGCCACACTGGCTGGGTGCTATATAAGGAATTTATGTAATAGATGGTGAGTGATAGGTAGTACTGATCAGGAGGGAAATTGATTGTTCATATTGTAACAATTCTAAAAGGCACGTTTTTTCTCATCTTACTAGTAATCTCTCTGAAATCAGGAAATAGCTTATAAGCAATGGTGTCGCACAAACACTGTAGGCCAGGCAACAGTCAGAATGTAGTTATTGTTGTCTGCACATGTGTGAACTTGTTCATAGCTTTTTACAATGTCTACACTTCACTTGAGTTGTTCTCCCTGTTCGTAGTACAAATGTTGAATTTAACTGCTGTTTGAAATGTGTTCAGAAAGATCATGCTATGATTATATTATGTCCTAAACAATACTACCTAAGGTGGGAGAAATAGGCAAATCCTAGATTTCAAGATAACTAGAGGCTTGTGTGACTAATTTATGTAGTGCACATGACTGTCCTTAATACATTATCTGTATGTAATGGCATTAAAATAATTGTGCAACTTACAATTGATGGTGTCTTAAATTTAAGGAATATGGTAATAAATTGTTTGGTTACGTAATATGTATGGGAAATATATTTTTTTCAAGAGGTCCTACTATGTGGCTATGCTTATTTAGGGATATTTCATGTATTACAAATAAGATATAATGAGTGAAATTAGACAAGCATGACCTAATCAATAATAGCATCCCACAAGATACTTGAAGAGGCTGAGGTGATTAAAAAAAAAAAAAGGATAGGAATGCATAGTTTTGACATGCTTGTGACCCAAGAGAAAGGCAAGCACTAGATGGACTTTGGGGGGAGTTTTCTATTGAAGTCAGTGACATAGATTGCATGGTAAAGTGTTTGAGTTATGGATAAGAGGAGATGTTGCATTGATCTTATGAACTCAAGAACTTCTTGGTTATTTCTCCAGTTAATGTGGATGAAGTAGAATAAATAATCCATAAGTTCATGTCGCTCCATCTGTCCTGCCTGTCAGCATGGCAGCGTGGAAGCAGCCCTGGGCTGTGAGATGGTATAATCACTCTCTGGGAGGGTTGGTCAGTCCCTGGCTTTCATGATGGAAACCTGTTGCTCTTCCTGTCCCTCCATTCAACCAAAGAGGGTCAAACCTGCCCAGATTGGCTGGGGTGGTTTGGTAGCGGGAAGATAGATAGAATAAGGATTCAGCGTGAACAACCATCCTTTGTAACCTAACTTAGCAGCTAACAGCACAGCCCATGGTCATCTAATGGGACCTGGACTTTTCCTTAAGAAAAACAGGACATGAGCAGGAGTACCTCATATGGAAGTAGTTTCTGTCCACTCTTATTTTAACCTCTGCCTGTAGTTTCTTATTAAGGTTTGTGTTTTCTGGCTTCATCAGGAACTTGCCAGGACAGATTTTCCTCAAGTGGCCAAGTGAGTTAGGGCTTAGTACTTTTCTTAGCTTCCACTTGCCAGAAAAAAGAATGGAGGCCAAGCATTTAGAAACATTTCCCTTCTGGTAAACCCAAGTTAGTTTTGTGTAGTGTTGCCCTAGCCGCATACTTTTTTTCCATTCACACGATCCTGGGAGTTTTTGGGTTTTTTTTAAGCCCACTGATTAAATTTTTAATTTCAAGATATTATATATTTATTTCCAGCATTTTCACTTGGTTTCTTTTAAAATGTTTTTATCTTTCCAGCTACTTACACTTGTTGTCCAACTTTCCTGCAATATCCTTTAATATGTTTGTAATATATTATATTATAATAGAGTTATTATTTAATAATTATTATGTTATTATACAATCTGATTTATAATATAATTTTTTGAGGTCCATATCTGACATTTAGAACATCTGGGCCATCTCTGGGTCTGTTTCTATTACTATTTCCTCTCTTGATTATGGATCACGTGTTCTTGCTTCTTCAAAGCAAGCTGCACAGACTCTTTTTTAAGTGCAAGGCATCAGACTGTCAAAGGCTGAGAGCTTGACTGGAAAGCTGAGAGAATGCATCCAAGGCACCCTCAGACTGTACCAAGTGCTCTGAGAGCAGTGACTCTCCTAAGTTGCAGGTGCGGCTGGAGAGCTGGAAGAAGTTCTTCCTGAGGTTGAAGACAGAGCAATAAACTATCAGCTAGGATTAGCTTTGGCTGTGTATGAGAAAAACACACACACAGAGTAACAGTGGTTTAAACATGATAGCAATTGATTTTTCCTCCAGACCTAAAAGTCTTAGTCCATGACATTCCTTGACATCAGAGACTCAGAACCTCTTTACTGTATAATTCAGCCATGTGTGACTTTGGGCTCATGCTCTAAGATGTAGCATTCATATTCTAGAAAAAAAGAATAGAAGAAATGTGAAGATGTTGGACAAAGGGTGTTGTTTAGTGAAGGTTCTCAAAGACTGACCAATATACTCCTACTCGTTCCATTAACAAGACTTTTCCACACAGCAACATTTAGCTGCACGAGAGGCTGAGAAATATTGCCTTTATTGTAGGCAGTTTTTGTCCAGCTAAAAAATCAGGGTTCAATTGCCGTAGAGAAAGAAGAGAGTGTATTATGGGGAGCAACTAGCCCTCTTGGTCACCAATCAACTTTCTGAGGAAGAATGTTAGAGAGTTCCAGTTTAGTTCTGAACCTTAAAACCATTTTGGGGCAGAGAGCACTGAATATGCCAATAAGATCCATTCCTATATCTGTTGTGTGTGTCTATAGAACTAGAACAGCAATATGATCAGAGAAGAGCATCCAAGAAAACAAAGGAACTAAAAACTTATGCCACATATGAAACAGTTGAAGAAACGGAGGATCTTTAGCTTAGAGAAAGAAGAGTTGGTGATGACAACTTTTTTTACATATTTATTTATTTTTAAAATATTTTTTATTGATATCAGAAAGTAAAGGAGAGGGATAGAAACATCAGTGATGAAAGAGAATCATTAATTTATAGGGAACTCATACAACTTAACAAAAGGAAGATAATCCAGTTAAAATATGGGCAAAGGACCTAAATAGACACTTTTTGAAAGATGACATACAGAAGGCCCAGAGACATATGAAAGCATGCTCAAAGTCACTAATCATCCAAGATATGCAAATCAAAACTACAATGAGGTACCATCTCACACCTGTCAGAGTGGCTATCATCAACAAATCAACAGATGACAAGTGCTGGAGAGGATGTGGAGAAAAAGGAACCCTCATGCATTGTTGGTGGGAATGCAGATTGGTTCAGCCACTGTGGAAAACAGTATGGAGTTTCCTCAAAAAATTAAAAATGGAACTCTCATTCGACCCAGTAATCCCACTTCTGGGAATTTATCCCAAGAAACGAGAAACACCAAGCAGAAAGGACATATGCACCCCTATGTTCATAGCAGCACAATTTATAATAGCTAAGATTTGGAAACAGCCTAAGTGCCCATCAGCAGATGAGTGGATTAAAATACTGTGCTACATCTACACAATGGAATACTACACTGATATAATAAAGAAGGAATTTTTACCATTTGCAACAGCATGGATGGACCTGGAGAGCATTATGTTAAGCGAAATAAGCCAGTAGGAGAAAGATAAATATTACATGATCTCACTCATATGTGGGATATAATGAACAACATAAATGATGAACAAAAATAGATCCAGAGATTAAGAAACACTGAACAGACCGTCCAACCTCAGAGAGAAGGCTGGGGGGGGGTGGGGGGGGGGGGTGGGCGCGGGGCGGGGCGCAAGTAAGAGATCAACAGAAGGACTTGTATGCATGCATATTAGCATAACCAATGGACCCGAACACTGGGGCGGTGGGGGCTTGTCCTGGGGGGGCGGGAGTGATAGGAAGGGGGGGTCAATCAGAGAAAAAGGAGACACATGTAATACTTTAAACAATAAAAATAAAAAGAGAAAGAGAATCATTGATTGGCTGCCTCCTGCACACCAGGGATCGAGCCTGCAATGCAAGCATGTGCCCTGACCAGGAATCAACCTGTGACCTTCATAGGTGGACGCTCAACCACTGAGTTATACTGGCCAGACTGTTTTTACATATTTAAAGGGCTATGTAGTGGAAGGTTTGGGTGAACCAGAAGGGCAGAATCCAGCCAGTGAGGAGAAGTTACAGGGAGAGTAATATGAGTTCAATATACAGAGGGAAATTCTAATAATAAGAACTGTCTCAGAAGGTAGTGAGTATACATTTATTTCTATCTAATCACTGAGAAGTGCTGAGGACAAAATAGTGAAGAATGTGTGGTTCCTGGCCTGATGGCATCTACAATCTAGTGAGAGAGACAGAAATTGGTCAGATAATCACACACAGATAAATGCAAATCATAAAGTATAGCAAGGAGTTCCTAGATTGTTTACTGGGAGAAACAGGGCACAGTGAACAGACAGAGGGGATTGGTGCTCATACAGGGTCTCAACTAAGTGACTTATGGTCTATCCTGGTTCATTGCAAGATATGTGCTTCAGGTAGTACTTCAGTGAGAAGAATAGAAAAGACTTGCCTTGGAGGGCAAAGTGAATTCCAACATTGTAGGATTCTAAAATGGACCTTCTAAACTCCCACAACAGGTCACCAGGCTAAGCAGGTGCTGTTGATCTCTTGCCGGGATAGAGGAGGTTGGTTGAACTCATGTGAATTCAGAGACTTGAGAACTTGAAGACTTGAAATAATTGGTTTGGGAGAAGTAAAGACCCTTTAAAATCTACATATTCTGAAAAGTTTCTGAAAAGTTTCCTCACTAAGTTCTTAAAAAAACACACAAATTCCCTTTGCCCAAGAAAACGGCCAGGAAAGAAATCATAAAAACTCTCTTTTCAGTTCTTCCAATGTCTAAATATATCAATATACAAAACATGGTAATTTTATGAGTGAAGTAAGTTATACATAATGCATTCTTACGTTACTAAACGAACAGCATGACTTTATATCTGCAAAGGGCACTAAAAATAAGTGTTGTGCACATTTCAATCCCCTGCCCCCAAATTTTCTTTGAAGAAAAAAAATTTTTGTTCTGTAGCTTAAAATTTCTGAAAAATCTATGTATCTAGTCTGTTCCTTTGTTCTCATTGCCTTTTAGCTTGTGTTCTATTCCTGCAACGTTTATGGGTATGACATTAACTGTTCTTTTAGCCTAACACAGCGGTTCTCAACCTGTGGGTCGCGACCCCTTTGGAGGTCGAACAACCCTTTCACAGGGGTTGCCTAAATACATCCTGCATATCAGATATTTACATTATGATTCATAACAGTAGCAAAATTACAGTTATGAAGTAGCAACAAAAATAATTTTATGGTTGGGGGTCACCACAACATAAGGAACTGTATTAAAGGGTTGCGGCATTAGGAAGGTTGAGAACCACTGGCCTAACGGATATATAAGGTTTAACTCTATACAATGCCTCACATTTATCTGCTAGTGTGTCTAGAGAACTAAGGATTGGGGATGAGCATTTTGCCAATGGTTTTAGCCAAAGTGAGCGGCTTCATTTCTTCCCAACTTTAGTTTCCATGGGGACCTGCCAGGCACACTGATATGCAGCAAGTTTATCCAAA
Organism: Myotis yumanensis; assembly: GCF_028538775.1. Lineage (NCBI taxonomy): Eukaryota > Metazoa > Chordata > Mammalia > Chiroptera > Vespertilionidae > Myotis > Myotis yumanensis. The sequence continues at coordinate 189,914,078 of NW_027223754.1, forward strand.
GGACTCAAGAACCATAGAACTATAGAGTAATTTGTCTTCATGACATTCCCGTGAGGCATTCAGGCAAAAAGGCTGTAACAACTGTGGGGCATTGGCAAGAGGATTAGCTTGGAGTCTGGACAGAGTGGTTGGGGCCTAAGAGTCTTGGGTCTGCCACCAACTCCATGAGACCATGAGCAAGTCACTCACCTTCTTTGACCTCCCTTTTCTTCCTGAAGGTTGAGAGTATTGGACAAAATCCCCATGGTCCTCATAGGCTCTATGACATAGGGTCTAACATTCTATGAACCCATTGTCCTGACCCCACATTCCACAGTATGATGCTCAAAGGATTGATCTAAGGTTATAAAATGGACTAATGGGAGAGTTGAGCTTTCTTGTTTCTGAATGGCACTGCAGTCTTTAGTATAAACCTGTTTATCTATGTAAACATACTGGACAATCTTGGTTTACCATGGGAAGGAGCTAAAATTAACCTGGGGAAAAGCAGGATTGAGGGAAGAGAATACGTTCCTTGTGCCATAGCACTAATAATCTTAATACCTACTTTAGGCTGTGTCACCTTGATATCTCTTGGGGAGTAGAATTGGAGAAGGAATGGTCCCTCAGTTTCTGGTGCTGGGTTTTTTTCTTTTTGTTGTTGTTGTTTGCTTGTTTTGTTTTCTGGCTTATAGCCTTCAAAAGCCTTCCCTTGAATACCTGGCTTAGTTTGTAACCACCCAGCTTGATACTAGCTCTGAGTTCTTGACCAGTGTAATAACGATTGGCTACTCTCCCCTGCTATGGTGGCGGAGATGGGCTGAGAATCTGGGTGACACTTCTGTCCTAGTGGCACAGGAGTCCTTGGGGCTCCTTTGTCCTTCCAAAAATGACTCGGAGGGCAGGATTGCCAGGAGGCTGCCAGGGAGTCTGGCCTTATTTTGTCTCCTGACTGGTTGGCAGACCTGAGATGCTGAGATGAACATCTGAATTTAGGAGAGCTTAATGCTGATTCAAAACTTAAGCTGTGTTCTGGAACTACCCTGCATCTATAAACTTTCGGGTGGATTTCAATCAATATGTGAAATGTGCATATGTGCTCTTTCAAAAATGACTAATCTCTACCCAACCACACTATTTCCTTTCTTGCCTCCCACATTCTAACACCACAAGGGTGGTTCTATTTATTGTCAATAATGGCACTTCTTAGATTTCTTAGATCTGAAAATGAAAACAAATGCCTTAGTTTGCATATGAAGTGACGTGGGTTATTATGCATATAGAAAGTAATTCTGAAAAATTGGAAATAACCTAAACTTCCATCAATGTAACATTGGTTAAATAATTTATGGTGATTTATACATGAAATATAAGACAGCATTTAAAATGAATACATGTACATAGAGATTTATTGATAAGGAAAACTATTCTAGTATGTGAAACAAGTAGGTTAAAACCAAATGTAATAGGTTATCCTATTTTTGCAAAAAAAAATATGCAAATACTATAAGCACTGAAAAATGTCTATAAGAGTGGACTTGCATAGGCATCTATAGTTGAGGGAGGAGAAGAATTTCTGGTGTCCAAGTGGTCTGGATCCAGACGTTAATATTTTTACTGCATTGTTTAGATATTGTCACCTTGATTTCTGAGGCTTTGTAGTTGCCCATGCATAAAATTTGGAACAGTGGCTAACTATGGGTGATAGAATTGTGGATAATTGTGTTCTGCTCGCCAGATTGAGTTTTTTTCCACAATGAACATTTTTTTTTTTTTGCCTCTGTGATAAAACGGTAGAAATTAAATATTGGTTGAAATTAATTTGAACTTTATTTCTTTTTTTAAAAAATATATTTTATTGATTTTTTACAGAGAGGAAGGGAGAGAGATAGAGAGTTAGAAACATTGATCAGCTGCCTCCTGCACATCTCCTACTGGGGATGTGCCCGCAACCCAGGTACATGCCCTTGACCGGAATCGAACCCGGGACCGTTCAGCCCGCAGGCCGACGCTCTATCCACTGAGCCAAACCGGTTTCGGCAAAAAAAGCCTGTCATTCAGGCTACTCTTTTTGTTCATCAGTGAACCGCCATGAGAAGAAATTTCTCCAGGCAACTGTTGCCCAATCAGCCTAAGCAGCAGAATAAACACACTTGCCTACAGCCTAATCTACTGTTTGGAGCCATGTATAGCTGACCTGCAGCCTGAACCAGAGCTCTCCAGCCTAGCCCACCTAGGCCAGCCAAACCACAGTCCACCTTGCAGACCCATGAGTCTGTGATAAATTGTTTTTTAAGCCACAAAGTCATGGGATGTTTTGTATGTAGCCTTATCTAGGCAATGGCTGACGGATACACTGATCTATCTGTTGAGCAGACCCTCTGAGTCCCTCCTGGATAAAAAGGGATTTCTGACTGCACAGTAGGTATGCAAAAACTCTCTAGAAACATCCTGATGATAACCTGGGGAGGAAAAGAATACGGCCAACCTGAATTCCCATCTTTGCTAACCAACTGCCACTAATTTTTCATTCAGAGCAAATGCAGCGTTCCCTACCTGCTTATAAATATGTCCCAGCATCATGCCTTAGCCTGTTCAGCTCAGTGGAGAGAGCATCAGCCTGCAGACTGAAGGGTCCTGGGTTTGATTCTGGTCAAGGGCATGTGCCCGGGTTGCAGGCTTGTTCCCCAGTAGGGGACGTGCAGGAGGCAGCTGATCAATGATTCTCTCTTATCATTGATGCTTCTATCTCTCTCCTTCTCTCTTTCTCTCTGAAATCAATGGAAATATATATATACTAGAGGCCTGTTGCACGACATTCGTGCACTGGGAGGGGGCGGTCCCCCAGCCCGGCCTGTACCCTCTGAGTCCCGCCACCATAGCTGCGCTCATCAGCCGTGAGCCTGGCTTCTGGCTGAGCAGGGCTCCCCCTGTGGGAGCACACTTACCACCCAGGGGCAGCTCCTGCATTGATCGTCTGCCCCCTGGTGGTCAGTGCGTGTCATAGCGACCAGTCCAGTCGTTCCATTGTTTGGTTGATTTGCATATTAGCCTTTTATTATATAGGATATATATATTTAAAAAAATACATCCCAGCATCATTTTAGCCCTTTAAATGAAGAATTGCATGGCTAGCATCATAACTCTAAGTCCACAATAATTCAGTTTGCTGTCAATGCCTGACCAGTCAGTGAGTCATTATGAACAGTTTACAAGCCAGGAAGTCCAGACTATACCACTGACTCTGGATTTTCTGTCAACACCATTGTTTTCCATAAAATCTCTTTCCTTTCAGCTTTGCTCTAAATATGAAAGCCAGCAGGCTGCTGGACAAGTCAGAGGTCTTGGTAGAGAAGGGTAGTGGAAAACTCAGAGCAAGGATATTGGATGGTATTACTTTCTGCCCAGGAACTTTGCAATCTGGGGAGTTTCCTTGAAGCCAGATCCACCTTCTCCTGCTGTGCTTGGCGAGAAATGAAAAACTCTTGGATGCTTGCCTCAGTGCAATCAATTGTTACTGCCTGTAGATGGGCGCTGCACAGGCCTGGGGCGGTGCTCTCGAGGAACAGCCTTAGGGACATAAGTGAATAGGGGTCACCTGGCAGCTTCCGGTGACAATGAAGAGGTCCAGGCAAGGCGTCAACCTAGAAGCAGTAGAACTGGATCTAGAAGCCTAAACAGCAATGATATGCGTAGATTCCCACCTTTCCTATCTTCAATGCAGGAATCTCACTAAGAGTGAATTCAATTATGGGCAAATTTTTTAAATCAATGAACTTTTAGACATCATAAAAGTAATCAATTGTCAGTGTAGGTAGTTTGAAAAAATACAGAAAGGTACAAACAAGAAAACAAAATTGTCACTGCTGTTGCGTTCTTGTTACCTGACCTCACAAGCAAGCTGGTGTTTGGCATAGCCGGTAATTTCATTTCAGAACTTTGTAGAAAGTATTTTCCTTTGTCATTTCATGTTCTTGGAAAACATTCAAATTTAATTACTGAAAATTAGTTCATCGTGACCTATTTCACTCTTCCATTACTGATGGGTGATTATTTTTCCTCCAGTTTTTGCTATCATAAATACTGCTGTGACGAGAACTTTTTCTTAAGAGTATTTTCCTACAAGGGAGTGGGAGTTACTTTTAAAAGTCCTCATATTGTCTAGGGCAGCGGTTCTCAACCTGTGGGTCGCGACCCCTTTGGCAGTCGAACGACCCTTTCACAGGGGTCGCCTAAGACCATCCTGCATAGCAGATATTTACATTACGATTCGTAACAGTAGCAACATTACAGTTATGAAGTAGCAACGAATATAATTTTATGGTTGGGTCACAACATGAGGAACTGTATTCAAAGGGCCAGAAGGTTGAGAACCACTGGTCTAGTGGGATATCAGACACACTGTTGGTAAATAAATTAATGTTAAATTTTTGATAAGCACTATGATGATTAAATGGTTTATACCTTTTGACTGTTAAATTGTTTAAGTTCCAAGGAAATAATTTGAAATATCACCCCAAATCTATGCTCAAAATTTTCTTTGTAACATTTTATTTTTAATAATAGCAAAAGATGGAAAGGAGAAATTCCCTGTATCAGGAAATCAGTGAAAGAAATGATGGTATCTTCTTCTGTGAAAATGATACTTATGAGAGTTTTAAATAATAACAGAAAATGTTGATTGTAAATGTGAAACAAACCAAATTGTATGCATTGTATGAGCTTGACTGTGAAAAAAAAAACATGCACTCTTCCAAATATCAGTGCAAAATTGACTTTTTCCTTCTTCTTCTCTACTTTTTAACATTAATATATTACTTTTATAATCGGGAAAAAGAGTGTGTTGTTCTTTATACTCACATCTTAGACATGAGGTCACTTCCAGGGAAGGAAGGTATGACTGGCCTGTGTGGGCTCCATTTCCTTCCTAACGAGAAACATCGAGAGCGTGGTCTCAGTCAGTGCTCCTGCCCCTTTAAACAAAACCAATGCCTTATTTTGCTTGGCTTCACATCATTTGACCTCTGGTTTGGTTTTCCTGAGTGTATTTTCCCCAAATTTAATTTTTCTAGCTTTCAGACATTTTGATGCTTTCTTCAGAATGAATAAAAGCTCCTATATTCGGTCTAACCCACCCCGACCCCCTAATTTTTCTCTCGGTTTTGTTTTTGTTTCAAATCTCAGGTAAAGTAATTTTTCAAGTTGGGTGTGTATATTTATATATCTTTATGTACACACATAACAACTTTGTTAAGATATAGTTTACATATTGTACAATTCATCCATTTAAAACGTACAATTCAATTTTTTTTAGTATATTCTCAGAGCTGTGCAGCCATCATGATATTCAATTTTAGAATATTTTTATCACCTCAAGAAGAAACCCTGTATCCTTTAGTAGTCACTCCCAATTTTCTCCAATGCACTCACCCACCCCACCCTAGGTAACTCACTCATCTAGTTTCTAGCTCTATAGATATGCTTATTTGGGACATTCCATATAAATTAAATCATACAATATGTCGCTTTTATGACTGGCTTCTTTGACTCAGTATGTTTTCAAGGTTCATCCATGTTGTAGCATGTATCAGTACTTCATTCCTTTTTATTACCAAGTAGTATTCTATTGTATAGATTTACCACATTTTATTTATCCATAAGTTGACAAACATTTACACTGTTTCTACTTTTTGGCCATTATGAGCAATGCTGCTAAGAACATTATATAACTAGTTTTTATGTGAACACATATTTTCATTTCTGTTGAGTCTACTGCTAAGGATAAAATTGCTAGTTCACATGACAACTTTATATTTAACCTTTTGAAGAACTGCTGGACTGTTTACCAAAGTAACAGCACCATTTTATATTCCTACCAGTAATGTTGAAGGTTCTGATTTCTCCATATTGTTGCCAATGTTATTATCTATCTTTTTTTTTATAACCATCCTAGTGGGTGTGCAATGTTACTTCATTGTGATTTTGAGTTCCATTTTTTTTAAAAATATATTTTTAATGATTTCAGAGAAGGAGAGAGAGAGATAGAAACATCAGTGATGAGAGAGAATTATTGATTGGCTGCCTCCTGCATGCCTCACCCTGGGGATCAAGCCCACAACCCAGGCATGCGTCCTGACCAGGAATCGAACCGTGACCTCTTGGTTCATAGGTCAATGCTCAACCACTGAACCACTGCAGCTGGGTTACATTTACTCTTAAACAAGCTTAGGACTGAGACCAGAATCTATCCAAATCATCTGTGAGCAGAGGAGAAACGGTGAGATAAATAATGCCATTCTATGCCTCAAACTCCTAAGTCAGGACATTTCAGAATTTTGACCTGAAGCTTTGTCCATGCTCAGCATGAACTTTTGAATCTCCCCCTTCTTTGCCAGCATTTGCTAGTACCTCAGCAACTGCATCTGTTTCTATTGGCAAGATAATCAAGCAACGTTAGGCACGTAAGACTTCAGCACCATCATAAAGGCCGTTCCAGTGTTCTGGAGCTCAGCTGGTGCTGCTGTGAAGAATGAGCAGGGGAAACAGGATCGGATGAGTACACGTGTGTAAGTGAACGGATACTTAGTACACATTTTAGTTATAAATCTATATAGATTTTTACAAAAATCTGAATCTCAACCAAAGAAAGGAAAGCTTTGTCCATCTAGTTCTTTTTCCTCATAGCCCATGGCCAAGTTTAATTTCTGCCCCAAACCAACATTGAAAGAGAAAAAAAAAGCAACAAAAACAAAAGCCCTTTTGCTCCCCGAAGCACACAATGGATTCATTGATCTGCGAACAAGTTAGTTCAATTGCTTGCTTTACCTCACTGCTGGGAAAAAAACAAAAACCTCCTATACAAACATGGCTTGTGGGAAAAGGTGGGATTACTCTTAAAAGCTTTTCTTTGTTTCTGTGGACACGCTACTCTACAGAGTTTGAGTTGGGTAGCGAGCAGCACTCGGGCTAAAAGTCAGGCCTTGCAGGTTGATCACGGCTAAGCTACTGATCCAGCCTGTGGTTTGGGCAAAACCAGAAGTCTTCTCAAATTACCCGGAGGCGAAATGGAGACAAGCACAGTGATTTATTCCTCCGTAAGGACAGTCTTGGATTTCGACCCTTCAGCTTTCAAGGATACCACCATGACTCCCCTGGAGACACAGGAGAGACTTTCCTCTCCCCCATTCTGCTCTTGGGATTGGATACACGACTGAAAACTGGAAGCCACGAGGCTGCCCCTTTGTGCATGCATGCCTCCCTCAGCCATGTGGCTAGGTGTCCCCAATTAGAAGGGTCGTTCTGGAGTGGATTTTCTGTTCTCATAAAAGCTTCGATAAAGTTTGCACAGACCTTCTTTTCCGCGGTATGAAGTGCTATGGGCATGTCGCAGATTTTCAGATCCTTCACGCACTGTTATCTTTAAGACCGGATGGGAGGAAAGTGACTGAGGCAGCCCTGGTGGCATGTGTCACCTCTTCTTGGTGGGTGTGGGGGAGGGGGAAATCCTGGCTAAGGGGGCACTTGCACAGCTCCTTCCCCAAGTTGGGTCACGGCTACAAGAATCACCTTGTAGTAGGAGTTAGTAGACATGGGTGGGTTGGTTATTTTTTCTTCTTCTTTATTAAATTATGCACAACTAAATGGTAAATTCTGCTATTCTTGTTGCTTAGGAGATGGGCACAGTCCCTAAAGTCTGAGAATATGACAATAGATGCTAAGTAACTCCTGTTTATTGCCGCATTATAAGAGAATATAAAGTTGGACACTGTTCAACACATGCTAAAATGAGAAATGGTAAAATGAGATCTGTTAGCACTGTAGTCACCATCTACAACAGGGGTGGGCAAACTTTTTGACTCGAGGGCCACAGTGGGTTCTTAAACTGGACCGGAGGGCCGGAACAAAAGCATGGTTGGAGTGTTTGTGTGAACTAATATAAATTCAAAGTAAACATCATTACATAAAACGGTACGGTCTTTTTTTTTTTTTTTTTTTTTTTTAGTTTTATTCATTTCAAACGGGCCGTAGTTTGCCCACGGCTGATCTACAACCTTAAAAAAGAGTTGAAATGAAGAGCCAGGGCATGAGGATTCCTTTGGGAGCAGCTGTTAGAGGATTTGTCCACTCCCTCCATAGGGGAGAGGAATGAGGCCACTTCCCTTTCACTTTAAGCCAAGTGAGAGGAGCTTCAGGGTAGCTTCCATGGACTCTCTGGAGTGGGGAGAGTGTGAGGACTGATAGGGAAAGAGATAGTCAGGCCTGATGCAGGAGAAAAAATGAAAAAAGGGAGATTGAGCTGCGCTTTCTCAGACAATGGTGAAGAAAGGAGTCAATCTCCATGGACACCAGAGGTGAGCCATGTGGGAGGTGAGCCAGCCTGGAGCTTTCTTGAAAGAATTCTGTCCACCATGGCTTCCTGAGAGGGGAGAGGAGGTGTGAGCTGACCAGCAGGACTAGATCACTGGGAGCCTACAGGTCTGGGGAAAGTTGAAACTTGGCCATCCAGAGGAGGTCTCACCTGTGTTCAGCAAGATGAGTATATATCACTTGTCATCTAAATGAGCATGCTTTGGGGAAAGAAAAGAATATGATGAACAAATATGCCGCGGCAATAGGCTTCAACTGGAGCTGTCCCTGCCACTAGGACTTATGGTCACCCCTGTGTTAAGGGGACTGATCCATAGCCACCTGCAGCTGCCACCCACCAAAGGGTCAGCTTTGCACATGCGCCAGGCCCCATAGGCACCAACACCAGGTCTTGGTAGTCCCAGCCACAGGACACAGCGCCAGAGAAAGAACCTGCTTACAGATGGGTTGGAAGATAGAGTTGCTTTATGACTGCAACCTACTGAGTCTATTTAATTCATTAAAATGGTGACTAAAAGAGAACATGAGAACCTCATCTATCTTCTGCTCAGGCAACTATTACACATATCTAGTGTGAGGCTTTGAGAAGTTCTCCAAGATGCTGAACATACCATTCCTCGGGCCCTGGAATGCAGCGGGAGCGTAAAATTGATCCACTCCTGAATTCAATTCAGGAGATGAGTATCCAGGGCCCAGCACATGCCTAGCACCTGAGAAGCATCCATGAATATGAGCTCATGTAATGATTCACTGAGCATCTACCATGTGCCAGAGGCACGCATTATCACACTTCTTTTTTTTAATTAAAAAAATTCAATTGAAGTTGACATACAATATTATATTACTTTCAGATGTACAACATAGTGATTAGACATTTATATTACTTATGAAGTGATCACCCCAATAAGTCTAGTATCCATTGACACCCCTAGATAGTTATTACACTATTATGATTATATTCCCTATGCTGTAACTTACATCCTATGCCTGTTTTCATAACTGGCAATTTGCACACCTTAATTTTGTTCTCTTTTTCTTTTTTTAATATATTTTATTGATTTTTTTACAGAGAGGAAGGGAGAGGGATAGAGAGTTTAGAAACACCGATGAGAGAGAAATATCGATCAGCTGCCTCCTGCACAGCCCCTACTGGGGATGTCCCTGCAACCAAGGTACATACCCTTGACTGGAATCGAACCTGGGACCCTTCAGTCCGCAGGCCAACGCTCTATCCACTGAGCCAAACCGGTCAGGGCTTGTCCTCTTTTTCATCCATCCTCCCATTTGGCAACCATCAAAATGTTCTCTGTATCTATGAATTTTGTTTATTCATTTGTGTGCTTTTTTGTTTTTTCAGATTCCACATATAAGTGAAATCATATAGTATTTGTTTTTCCCTGCCTGTCTTAATTCAACTAGCATAATACCCTATGGGTCCATCCATGTTGTTGCAAATGGCAAGATTTTATTTTATTTTACTTTTATTTTTTTTAAGATTTTATTTTTTAATGGATGAGTAATATTTCATTGTATATAGATATCACATCTTTGCCCATTTGTCTATTAATGGACACTTAAGTTGCTTCCATATTGTGGCTATTGTAAACAAATGCATTATCTCACTTAATACCTATAAGGTTCAAGGTCCAAGGGACTACTCTTCAGTTATAGACTTAGGATTCCAACCCAGATTTCTTTCTGCTCTACTTGTTGCTATTCAAGAAGTTGCTAAAATTCATCTTTTATTTATTTATTAAATCTTTATTGTTCAGATTATTACAGTTGTTCCTCTTTTTCCCCCTCATAGCTCCCCTCCACCTGGTTCCCACCCCACCCTCTGCCCTTAGCCCACCACCACTGTTCTCATCCATAGGTGTACGATTTTTGTCCAGTCTCTTCCTGCACCCCCACACCCCTTTCCCCCCGAGAATTGTCAGTCCACTCCCTTTCTATGACCCTGATTCTATAATATTCACCAGTTTATTCTGTTCATCAGATTTTTTATTCACTTGATTTTTAGATTCACTGGTTGATAGATATATATTTGTTGTTCATAATTTTTATCTTTACCTTTTTCTTCTTCTTTCTCTTCTTAAAGAATACCTTTCAGCATTTCATATAATACTGGTTTGGTGGTGCTGAACTCCTTTAGCTTTTTCTTATCTGTGAAGCTCTTTATCTGACCTTCAATTTTGAATGATAGTTTTGCTGGGTAAAGTAATCTAGGTTGTAGGTTCTTGCTATTCATCTCTTTGAATATTTCTTGCCACTCCCTTCTGGCCTGCATAGTTTCTGTTGAGAAATCAGCTGACAGTCGTATGGGTACTCCCTTGTAGGTAACTAACTGTTTTTCTCTTGCTGCTTTTAAGATTTTCTCTTTGTCTTTTGCTCTTGGCATTTTAATTATGATGTGTCCTGGTGTGGTCCTTTTTGGATTCCTTTTGTTTGGGGTTCTCTGGGTTTTCTGGACTTGTACATCTGTTTCTTTCACCAGGTAGGGGAAGTTTTCTGTCATTATTTCTTCAAATAGGTTTTCAATATCTTGCTCTCTCTCTTCTGGCACCCCCATAATTCAGATGTTGTTAAGCTTGAAGTTGTCCCAGAGGCTCCTTACACTATCTTCATACTTTTGGATTCTTTTTTCTTTTCCGGTTGGGTGTTTTTTGCTTCTTCATATTTCAAATCTTTGACCTGATTCTTGCGATCCTCTAGTCTGCTGTTGGACCTCTGTATATTATTCTTTATTTCAGTCCGTGTATGCTTAATTTCTAGTTGGTCCTTTTTCATATCCTTGAGGGTCTCACTAGATTTATTGAGGGTCTCACTAAATTTATCGGCAGTTTCTAGAAAGTTCTTGAAAAACCTTAAAAGTGTGGTTTTGAACTCTATATCCAGTAGTTTGCTTTCCTCCATTTCTGTCATTTGTGACCTGTTTCTTTGTCTCCGCATTTTGGCTGCTTCCCTGTGTTGATAGAGTGGCTTTCTGTGCTAGGTGTCCTATAGGACCCAGTGGCTCAGCCTCCCCAATTACCTGAGTTGGACACCCTTTGTAGGCTTTGTGCACAGTCTTGTTGTAGTTAAACCTTGATTGTAGTTGGTATCACTGGGAGGAATTGACCTCCAGGCCAACTGGCTGTGAGAATCAGCTGTGTCTATGGTAGGAGAACTTCTGTGCTGGAGACACCCTTCTGGGGCAAGACTTGCTTCGTGTCCCTTATGGATCTGAGGTGTTGTAATCTGGATGGTCCCACTCTGACTACTGGGTACACTGGCTCTTGGATCTCTAAGGAGGTGCTAATTTAGCCTCTGCCTGAGGCTACCCAGCAGGAGCTACTGAGAGATCTGCAGATTCTTCTTCTTTGTTTGGGGTTTGGAGGTGTCCAGATGAGGCCCAGCTGTGAAGCAGTGCAAGCTGCTGTGGGGCCTTGGGCCTTCTTTTAGATGTTTTGGGTCTCTCTGACCCAGCTGCAGTTTGTTAGGTAATTTTCAGATTGCAAAGGGCCATGCCATTCATATGCAAAAGCCTCTGCGCATAGCTTGGGTGGGGCGGGGTCTCAGGGAATCAACAGGGCGGAGCAAACAGCTATGGCTGATCCTCAGCCCTGACCTAAGAGGCCCTGGGTCTCAGTGTCTGCAGTAATCGCTGCAAGCACCTCTGAGAGAAAGCCGCTCTCGTGTTCTGCCCGATGCCAGACAGTCCAGTTTCTCCCCGTATGAGTCTGGGTCCCCAGAGACCTGCCTGGAGCTGAAGTTCAGAGCAGTTGGGAGCTTGTGTCTCCCTCCTGATTGAAAAAGACAACCGTGTCCTCAGTTGCCAGCCCTTTCCATGTGCACCTCCGTACCTCTGCACTTTACTTCTGCACCTCCTCTGAGTCTCAGTGTGCTTTTCTCTTTCCTTCTAGTTGTTTCCACTCAGCCAGCCTTCCTGTGGTTCTGGATGATGTCCATTTTGTCTTTTAGTTGTAGTTTTGAAGTGGTTGTTCGAGGCAGCAATTTCAGGTGTTTACCTATGCCACCTTCTTGGTTTTTCCTAAAATTCATCTTAAAGAGCAGAGAAAAGATGTACAGAGAAACTGGATCCACATGGCTGCACTAATTTTGTGGACTACTTTGCAGTTGTGTGTGGTGGTCAACAGTAGGGACCTCGGAAACAAATGCCCTGTATTCAAATCCTGCCTCTAAGCCTTAAAAACTGTGTGAAATATAGTCAACCTTTGTGTGCCTTAGAAAGGGGGTGATAATAGTGATATCTATTTCATAGGGTTGCTGTGAAGTTCGAATTAGTTAATACATGCAAAAGGTTTAAGATGATTCTATTCCATGTTTTAAAATATTGACTGTTATGTCTCAGCTGGGTGGCTCAGTTGGTTGGAGCATCATCCCATGCAATGAAAAGTTGCAGGTTCAATCCCGGTTAGGGCCTATATAAGAGGCAACTGATCAATGTTTCTCTCTCTCTTTCTCTCTCTCTCTCTCTTGTTCTCTTTCTCACCCTCTATCTATTTCTCTTTCCTTCCCTCCCTCTGCACTCTCTATAACATAAAGAATGTTGACTATTATTATTAATATGCATTGAGCATCTTCCTAAATGCTTAGAGCACAGAACTCTTTATAGTCCATGGTATTAGTAAACACTATATCCCGATACTGCAGGACTATAATCTGCCCCTGCCCTCTCTCTGGTTGGCCAGGACCCCTCACTGCCCCTCAGAGGAGGTTAGGCACATCTTGCCTTTGCTCCTGCCGCACCCCTGCCTGCCACTCCCACCACCCTCTCTGTGTGCAGCTCTTACATCTAGGTTCTTTCCAGGGTATTTTATCCCAGAGATTAGCTTGGCATCTGTAATGACCAATCTTTTGTCTTATTGCTTTTCTCCCTTTTCATGTTATGTGCTTTTATTAACAAAGGAAATTTGCAACTTTAGTTTAAATTTCCTTTAGCACAATTTTCCTAAAGTCCTTCTCAGAAGGCTTCTTGGAACAGGAATCTGGGAGCTTCCTTTTTCCTTTTGTTTGTGGGCAGAGCTTCCTGTTTGCCTGTAAGGTTGAGCTGGATGGTCCCCCAATCATTCTGGGAAGAAAGGACCCTCCAGGAGGCCTCCCCCAATTTTCAGTAGAGAAACCTCACAATGAATCTGATTAGCCGGGCCTGAGTAACTGCACTAGCTCCTCTCCCTATATAGTCCTCTTGTTTGCATGTTCAGCCTCTACCACCAGACTCAGCAGTGGTTCCACCACTCGGCTAGAAATCACAAGCAAGGAAAAAGCCTCCTCCCTCATTCTCAGCTGTCTCCTTGGTTTCCCTGCTCTGCGGTAGACACAGTCTATATTAAGGACACTACATGTGAGAATGGCTTCAAGAGAGCTGGCTGCCAAACGGGCCAAGAGTTCCTTGTCCGGCAGCCAGACAGCAGGCTGCAATGTTTGAAGTTGTACCAAGTGTCTGGTCAAAGCAGAGATGGTAAGATTAAAGCAAAAATCCTGCCTTAGACACTGGGAGTGGGCAGACGCTAGAATTTATTCCATGCTGAGCAGCACATAGAGAGGTTATCAACTGGTCCTAAGGGAGGAGAAGTGACCAGGGAGGGAGAGGCTCACCAGCCGGAAGCAGTTCCAGACAGACTATCACCCAGGTGGGGAGGGTGATGGGAGGTAGTGTGGAAAGTGGTGCCAGAGAAGATTCTAGAAGAGCAGGAAACTGGATCCGCATGGCTGCACAGCAGTCTCTCCACCTGGAACACCGGAGTTGGACCTGAAGTATACCAAGTAAGAGGCCTTGTTCGAGAAAGGCTGTAGCAGGCAGTGAAGCGTGGTGGACAAAAACCAAGTTTGAGTCTCAGTGCAACACTTTATTAACTGGTGACTTGAGTCAAGTTACTTAATCTTCCTGCCCTCGGTTTCCTCAGTTTTGGAATGGAGCTGGTAACAGTAGCTACTGCCTAGGCTGTTGCAGGAATGCTCCTCAAGTGCCTAGTGGAGGATCTGGCACAGACAGAGCACTCAATCCATAGACGCTGACCGTGGCAGGAGTCAGAGCAGCTTCCCTCAGGTAGGGCCGACAACGAGCCGTTAGTCTGCAGGAGGGGAGGGTTGTGTGACAGCTTAATACCAAGTTGGATTCAATAGCTAAGCTATGATTTCCTTCTTCATGGGTGGCTGGTGTCCTGGAATTCCTCACAGGATGGGAAATATATTTCCATGATCAACAATTGACTGATTGATGAGGGCTGGCCAACTGAGAGGGGGGTCAAGTTTAGAGTCTTGAGTGAAGACTCACCTTTGATTCCTTGGGAGCATCTAAGTGGAGAAACGAAAACAATCTATTTTTCTGGATGACTTTTACCCCACTGTGATTTTTTTGCATACGGATAGCAAGAATGTAGAGATGCAAACTATCTCAGAGGTTAAGGGTATATGCATTAAATCTTTAGTGCTCATTGGCATCACCTCAAGGGCTGGCCAGAACGTGGCTTCCCCTGACTCCCCACAGGTTCTGATTCAGGAGGGCTCTGATGAGCTCCAGGAGGTGCTGCTGGTCCAGGGACCACACTTGGAGAACCATAGCTGTAAAGTCGGATGAACTCGGTTTTAAATTTCCATCACTAACTACTTTTATAAGCTTGGACAAGTTACACAACCTCTGCGAGCTTCGGTTTTCCCATCTGTAAACAGAATAATAATACCACTTGAACTTGTTTTGAATATCAGTTTAAAAAGAAAACCACATGAAAAGTGCCTAGCACTTAAAAAAGAGCTTATTGATGAGTAGATGTTAGGGACTTAGCAGGAGTAGGAGGCTTAGAGATCTGGACAATTTTGAATTAAAAAGGGCGCTTAGAAGCAGAGCAGAGAGGTGAGCTGCCTTCCTTTTGGGCTCCTCCCTGCTTATGCCATTGGCCGCTAACGTGGGAAGGGATGGGAGTTGGTGTGGGGTAGAGGCACCAAAGGTAACTTTGGAGAACTGGGTGTAAAGGAGGGGGATTGGCTATTATTATTATTTTTTTTAACAAAATAGATATTTCTGGCGGGATTTTTCAGCTTTGTCACTCAAGGCAAAAACCACATCTCAGAAATACTTCGAGGAGAGGAAACTTCCGCCGAGGTGTGGACCCCTCCCACCCAGAGCTCCCAGGATTGCACTTGGCCTCTCAGGTGAAGACTGTGTGTCCAGGTCTCGAAGCCAGGGCTCAGAGTGTCCCCTCTGTTCAGAGTAATCTTCTCCTCTGGCCGCATCTGTGGAGCTTGTCACCATCCTTTAAGGTTCTTTGTATCTGTGAAGCTAGCGGCCCCTCACAGGCTGATTTCATTTTTAAATCATCTCTGTGTGTGTGTGTTTTGAGACTGTGAGCACTTCAAAAGCATGACCTATAACTTACCTTTATCTATCTTTTGTGTTCTCTAGCAAAGGACTGGTGTATAAATGTTTGGTAAATTATGGAGGAAGGAAGGAAGGAAAGAAATAAGGAAGAGAGAAAGGATTTGTACTTTAATATTTAAGTATCTAGAAGGCAAGATCAATACCTTGTTCTTTAATCCTATCTTCCACCCTTAGCTCAGCACCCTGAATACGTCAGGCATTCAGTAAGTATTTTATAGGTACACTTTCCTGCTTTCCATGAGGATTTGCACCATCTGAATGGGTTTAAAGAGTATTTAACTTCTAACTTCTTTCTGTTTTCTCCTTTCCCTTTATGCATGAGTTTTTTCCTTTACTTTTTCACTTCTTTATTTTCCAAGAATAAATTAATATACGGGGTGGGGCAAAAGTAGGTCTACAGTTGTATGTGAAACACAGAGTTTATTCTTGTATTATTATGTATCAATTATTGCATTATTTTTCATATGAACAACTACAAACCTACTTTTGCCCCATCCTGTACTGAACACATACCTAGGGGCATCTACACTAATAAAAGAGAAACATGCAAATTGGTGTCACTCCGCTATGCCCACCAGCCAATCAGGACAAGTATGCAAATTAACCCAACAAAGATGGCGGTTAATTAGCATATGCAGGCGCAGAGCGAAGACTGAAGCTCCGGCCAAAGAGAAGACTGAAGACTGAAGAGGCTTGGCTTCTCTGCTGCTGGGTCCCGGGTGCCAGAGGAAAACCAGTGCCGGCAGCCAGGGGAAGGAAGGCCTATTGCACAAATCTCTTCGTGCAATGGGCCTCTAATAACAAATAACTTTCTATGTAAATTTTGCTTTATTTTACATTCTTATGTTTTATTTAATCACAGCATTGAATTATTTCAAGAATTCAACTATAGTGGGGAACTCTTCTCATCCCATGCTCTGCCTCAACCCATAAAAGAAGAAGCTTCCACTAACACTCTCCTGGAAACTGTGATGCCTTGTGTATCTGTCAGCTCAGGCTGCATAACAAAATACCACAGTCTGGGTGGCTTAAACAACAGAAATCTATTTTCTCACAGTTCTGGAGGCTAGAAGTCCTTGATCAAGGTGCCCTCAGATTCAGTTACTGGTGAGAACTCTCTTCCTGGCTTACAGATGGCTGCCTTCTTGCTGTGGCTTTTCCTCCACAGTTTATGGCCGGGGAGCTCTGGTGTCTCTTTATCTGCTTATAAAGACATGATTTATATTAGATTAGGGCCCCATTCTTTTTTTTTTTCTCAAATATTTTTATTAGTTTTAGAGAGGAAGGGAGAGGGAGAGAGACCAGGAATTGAACTGTGACATCCTGTTTCATCGGTTGATGCTCAACCACCAAGTCATGCCAGCTTGGCAGGGCCCCACTCTTATGATTTCATTTAACTTTACCTCTATAAAGGCCTTATCTCCAAATACAGTCACACTGGGGGTTGGAGCTTCAATATAAGAATTTTAGGGGCCCACAATTCAGTCTATAACACCTTGGTTGCTTCTCTGTGTAAGAGGAGGAAGAGCTAATTGAATGGCCGGGAGCCTGAAATACCCATTGCACTGACCTTTAAGGGCTGGGGCGTGATATAAAGATGGGGCTCCTTGCTCCCTGCCTCCTGCTTCCCTGGCCCTTTCCCTTGAGGCTCAGAGGGTTGGCACTGTGCTTCTGGGCACATGTGGTGAGCCGGAGAGTGAGTGGAAAGACTGAGGCTGCCCCAGCCAGGCCCTGCTGGGTCTTTTCCTGCTTTTCAGCCTGCTGCTGGGTGGGTAAATCATACCAGTGCTGACTGCAGATCTGTCTTTCTGCAACTCCAAGAAGGAGGGGGAATGCCCTCCATAACTTTGGTCCAAGCCACATTCTCCAATCAGACTTGTGAGAAATCCCAGTCCTTTGAGCTTTTGAGCTAGTTGACTACATTATTTTAAATATCACCCCAGCCCCCACCCATCCCAGTCTTTCTCATCTCCATCATTCTGCTCTTTTCTCTTCTCAATGGCACTTTTCATCTAACATTTCTCCAGTTCACCTGTAAGAGTTTTTTTCATATACTTTCAAATGACTTTCTGAAAAAAAAAAAAGGTATTTGAAGGATCTTAATGTATATTGAGGAAGATCAGGGCATATCTAACTTAGGGAAAAATGCTTTCTAGGCACAGTGGGGAGAGAGTGTATTAACTGTTTTCAAATATCTAAAACATGAGTATGGAGCACAGGCATTACAAACCATCTCTGGAACTTTAGCTCATGAAAGGTGTGTAGGACAATGATGATGATGATGGTGAACACTTATTGAATCCTTCCAATGTGCTGGGCAGAAAGTTAAGTGCTTTCTTTACATGCATGTTTTTTCTTCTGCATCTCCCTGTGATGTAGCTAACACCATGCATCCCATTTTACAACTATGAAAACTGGGGCCCAGTGAGGTTAAGTGACTGGTCCTAAAGCTCAGCTCAGGTCTACCTCCTTCCAGGGCCTATGTGCACGTTGCTGAATTTAAGAACAGAGTATTCTAACAATTAGAGCCGGCCAGGGATGGACTGGCAATGATTCCGCATGGTCTCTGCTCTGAGCCTGATCCAGGAGAGGCTGGGAGACCATCTGCTAGGCCGGCTGCAGAAGGGAGATCGATTTAGACAACTTCTGAGTCTCTTTCCAACTGTAAGATCTTATGAAAACTCGGCAGGCAGTCCAGTGGGAAAGGAATTAAACTTGTTCTTTGTAGCTCTGTTCAATAGGGTAGCATTCCTCAGGCGTTTCCATCTAGGACTCCCCAAAGTCAAAGTCAAGTGAATGGACACCCCTGGGAAGTCTGGGGCAGAGCTGCCAGAAGCACAATTTTGTGTCAGATCTGAAAAAGAGATTATTTGAACTTTATAGGATACATGAAAATATGCTTGTTTTAGTGAAACGTGTTTTAAGTTAGAAAATCTTTTAAAAAGCAAAGACTTTCAATGCACAACTTAAATTCCACCCCTCACCCAATCAATCTTTCTTTCCCTTTGGCTCATCAGAAGCATGTCATATTTTATTGTATGGGCTCACACATCCCCAGCACAACACCCAGTCTCCCAGGGGGAGCATTTATCTTAGCATGAGAAGTAAAGCAGCAGTGTTAAGACCAATATAAGAAGCTATAGAGCGGCAGATCAGATTTAACCCCAATGCAAGAGGGATCTTTCCAAGAGTTACAGTTGTCTAGCAGTGGAAGGGGCCCTGCAAAAAACTAGTAAGTGAGCAGCCACTGAAAAGTTTCCACGCAGAGATGGGTCGTGGGCCTGGGGAAGTTAACAGGGGACTCTGCTTTAGGAGTGCTGGTGCCAGAGCAAATTCACAGCCACGATGAGAGACATAGGTGAAACCCATGCTCCCCGGACTCAAAGAAGGTTTGTGGCGAAGCCATTATGAGAGTAATAACAATCAACACAGTCCTTAACATGTGCCAGGCCCTAATCCCAAAGCTTTAGGCAGGGGTCCTCAAACTTTTTAAACAGGGGACCAGTTCACTGTTCCTCAGACCGTTGGAGGGCCGGACTATAGTTTAAAAAAAAACTATGAACAAATTCCTATGCACACAGCGGCGGCAAAAACACCCGGCGGGCCGGATAAATGTTTTCGGCGGGCCGCATGTGGCCCGCGGGCCGTAGTTTGAGGACCGCTGCTTTAGTGTATCATTCAGTTCTTAGAATGACCTGTATTCTCATCAACCCCATTTTCCAGATGAGGAAATAGAGGCACAAGGAAATTAGGTAAGTGGACCCAGCATCTCACAGCTGCTGAGAAGCAGGGCTGGCTTTTGTACCCAGACTGTTGGAGTCAGGGCTGGAACCGGCCCTCTTGGTGCACTCCCTGTCCTTTCTGCCTGTCCCCCACCACCCAATGCCATCTCCTTGGTTCCCCGCTCTGATCTAGAAGGATCTTGTCCAGGGGAAGGGGGACTGGTGGTGAGAGATCAGGGCACCTGGATTCCGGTCCACACTCTGCCCCTTAACCAGGTGACTTCACTTGCCTTTTCTACTTTTTCACATGCTAATTCATTATTTCTGAATCTGCCCTGGAGGCCATGGGTGTTTTTTTATATGCCTTTTACTAAAACTTGGGGAAATTGTGCCACATCATGTAGGAGTTCCATTATGCAAAACAAAATAAAGCAAAGTAAACAACAACAACAAAAAGAAAAAACTTACTGGGAAGTGCCTCTCTTCCTTAGGTTTACTTTTCCAGCAGGTAGAAGCTTGTGTTCCGGGAGCTGTAGACTCTGTTGGGAGTGTCTTTCATTAGATCAGGGAATTTCTATTAAGGGTGTTCTTCATGGCTCCCAGCACCAGCGTTATAACAAGGTTTTACTGGACTCTTACTCACTATGTATTTACAAATTCACAAAAATATGGATAGATTGTGTCCAGATGGCTGTCTGGTGTCCAGTTTAAATGGCCACATGATGTATTGATGTGGGACAGTGGCTTCATCTGTGAGCCATTTCTGGGTCCTCTCCCACTACGGATGAGGAATCTTCAGGGTCTCCTGGGAAATCTCTGCTCTAATGTCCTTCCCTCCAAGACTAATGGGTACAGGAGGGGCCCCTGCTATGGAGCCACATGGATTACTGAGAGCTTCATCTTCTCATTAGCTCAGGAGGGTGAGGCAGATGCCACATTGATGGTGGATACACAAATATTTGTTTTTACTATTATCTGTACTTCTCTTTTTACATTGAAATTCTTTATAATGTAAAACAAACAAACACAAAAAATACCCCCCTCCTCCTCCTCAATCATCAACAATAATAAAGGAATTCTCTCCCACTTGGAAGATTTCAAATCTAGATCTACTGGAATATGTGGGGTATGATTATGACTTCTTAAGGTCTTTTCCCCCTCCTGGCTCCTTAATGCTGTGAAAACAAAAAGTTTACTCAATGCACGTGTTGAGTGAAAGGATGTGTTCACTAGTAAATGCTCTGCTCTCCACCATCTCCCTTCCCATCACCGGTGAGTTCTCAGGGGGTGATGGTGAGAAGAAGATGGGTGGTTTTCTGATGATGGTTTATGGACGTAGAGTGTACCTGTATCTTTTATTTAGAGCAATGTGGACATGTTTGCACAAACTACTTTGGAGAGAAGTTAGAACTATGAGCCAATGCCTAGGTTGAGACACCAATGGAAAATACAGTTTATCATCATGGGTTTTATTTTGTCCCTAATAAGCATTGAGAAGAAGCCACAACTGTCTGTTTCATGATGTTCACAATGGCTGATGTTGGCCTTTGCCTTGAATTTCTGTAGGATGTGTATGTTGGCTACTGGGATGATGGGAGGGTTTGGTGATAATCTAGGATGGAGCAGGAGGTGCAGGAACAGGAGTACCCTAGAGAAAGCCGTTTATAATTGATTAAGACATAAGCCCGAGTACCTGTCTTTTTAAAAGGGGTCATAAAACAAGCTAAACTATATCTGTGGGGATAGACTAGGAGGGGGATCTAGAAGGGAGAGCAGAGGTATCCATTTCTCTTTTGGCCACTCAGAGTTTCTGAAGGTGTATACAAATGTGGTATACTAATAGACCAAATGCAAGAATGTTCTAGAGAAGCTGGTTTCATTTCAGTATAAGGATTATTCCCCCCAAGAAATTGAATGCATATCAGGACACAGGTCTGCCTCATACAGTGGACTCTGAGAAGATTTAGGCAGATCAAGTTGGGAGGCTCCTGCTGGTGCTGTTCTGGTTGGTTTCAGGTTGACCCTGGAAGGAAGGTTGTATGAGGAGGTCTGGCTCCAAGGATGGGCTGATTCTCTGAAAGGTAGGGCCTCTCTTTCTTCCTGGTCTTCACAGAGCTATCTCATCTCCCTACCATCCCACTGGCACCAGGGTGGGAGGGTGGAGAACAGGAGTACCACAATCTCCCTCGAGTGATAGTGTAGGGACATTGTACATGTACAGATGAGCCAACCACAAGTGTCCTTGAATTTTAGGAGAAGGCAACAGATTCAGTGAAATGTTATTGGATAGTCATCTCTGGATACCAATGGGCAAATTGTCTATAGTCCCCCTGCAAACAACGTGAGATAGCTAAGAGGTAAAGGACAAGTCGCAGTGAAGACAATGCTCATACAACACCCAAGCTGACCCTTTAGGGTTGGCTCTGTTTCTTTCTGATAGGCACAAGAGTTTAGAGCTGGGCAAATGCATTTGACTGCTCATCTGTCACTTTCGATCTGGCTGTTGGAAGGACTGAGATACCAGCCAACTATTCATGACTTATCTCATCAGGGGCTCAGCAGCTGGCTGCTAACAGTCAAGCACACAGTCCTGGCCCGAGTCCACAGTGGAAGGTTGGAGTATTTCGCTTGAGGATTGCTCAGGATGGAGCCCTTTGGAAAGACACCTGCCAGATGTCCAGGCTCATTCAGATGCAGGGACAGCAGCTGTTTTGTTATTCTGAGATGAGGCAGCGTTCCCAACCCATGGAGCTCAGTGGTCAGGGCGCAGTCATTCAGACACGGAGCCAGGGCAGAGTCCCAGGAAGGATGGCAGCTACTGTGGTGCCAGGGGAGCTCCAGTGCAGCTCAGTACTTCAGCGTTTCTAGCAAAATTTCTTCATTTAATGAAACTACCCACGCTTCTAGCATGCACTACATAGATCTGTGCCCAAGAGGAGATGGAAAGCAGGAGCTGGAAAGATGCCTGGCACTCATTTTCCTCTGTGGCCCTTTGCCTTCTGCATCACTGCTCCCTGTCACGGCCAGAACCTTCATGCACCAGAGGAGCAGTTTGAAACATTCAGAGGTCAATGTGATTGGTGGAGCCTCAGAAGCACACACTATCCTGAACGGAAAAATAAAGAGATAATAAAAGCTAGCTTTATTTTATGTTATTTTCAAGGCACTTTTAGACAAGGTCTTACCTGCACCTTTCTACTCAACAATATCCCCATTTACAAACAAAGAAATTGACTTGATGGTTGAGGGGGTTCACTAGATGGTCACAGGTCTAGGAATGGTGAAGCCAGAAGGCTTGTCCCAAGGCTTATGCTGTTTGGACACAGTTACCGTTCATTCTGATTTTTGAGTTATAATTACTTGCATTTGCTATTTGCCTTTATAATTACCAAATACTCTCAGGAACACCATCTTGCTAAATCCTTAGGACAACACATACTGGTAATTAAGTACTTTTCTCCTTATTATATAGATGCAGAAAGGGAGCTTTGTGGCGGTTTAGGGAGTTAGCTGGAGGTCACAGCCAAGAAGCAGCCAAGCCATTGAACTCAGGATGATCAGACTCCTGTGATCAGGACTTTTCCCTTTGTACTCTTGCTGTGCCCTCTCCATCGCCATCAATAGTACAAGTCAAACCTCGGTTCTCGAACGTCTCTGATCTCCAACAATGCGGTTCTTGACCAAGTTGTTCATGGAAAAATGCCTTGGTTGTTGAATAAGACTTTGGTTCATGACCCGATAACTGTTTCATGCTGATAAACAAAGGGGAGAATGCATGAGTATGAGTCAGTTTACCACTAAACCTCATGTTATTAACATCTCAGGAAATTGGGCTCTGAATAGTATTGTCATCTTTTTTTTAACTTTTTTTGCTGCTTATTATTATTAAATATGTACAGTACTAAGTCACCATGGGTCCTGAGGTTAGTGGTAAGCAGCAAAGTGAAAAGGAAAGTTGTGAGAACAATGATAGAGCTTAAAAAAGAAATAATTGCAAAGTATGAGAGAGGTGTTCACGTGTCTGATCTGGCTACCAAGCTTGGCCTGGAGAAACTGATGATTAGCACAATTTTATATCATAACGAGGTCATCAGGAGTGCTGATGTTGCTAAGGGTGTTGCTCACGAAACAACGAGCACAGGCAACTGAGAAAGGGTAAAACAGGGAATCATTGGGGGGCCTGGAATGGATTAATTCAATTCCCATTATTCCTAATGGGAAAAAGTGATTTGGTTTTCGAACAAGTCCCTTCTCCAACGGCCTTCCTGAACAAAGTAAGTTTGAGAACCGAGGTTCCACTGTATAAGGCTGTTTGCACAGCTGAGCTATTACATTTCTCTCCTTATCTGTTGCCTCCTGGTGTTCACTTCTAGTTTCCCTTAGCTGTTTCAGCCATTTGCAGGCCCAAGTCTTATAACATCCCGAAAAGGAGTGTAAAGGAGAGGACCTCGGTGTCTGGGTCTGCTTCACCTAAGTTTCCACAGATGCCCAGCCATCGTGGCCACAATAAAAGACGATTTTTTCAGAACTTGGACGGTATTCTTTTGTTACCTGCATTCCCCTGGCACAGCTGACAGACCATCCATGTAGGTAGAGTGCTTTTCTCCTCAATTGTAATAAAAATTTTTAATTATTCATTAGTACAATAGCTGTTAGACAAATGCCCAATTATTATTCATGCATAGCTAAGTAAACTCCTGCTCTTTTTTCTTTTCTTTTCTTTTTTTTGGATCTGTGACAAACACAGTCCTTCCAGAACTGGCAGAGGGCTCAGATCAAAGAGCGCATTGTGTCTTGCTTTAACCAAAAAAGAAAGGGGAAGCCAGCGCTCCCTGCTTGTGCCTGAGCCTCCTCCCTCACCTGCCCCAGTGCACCTTGGGCCTGAAAGCTGGGAGTGAGGAGAGGAGACTGCGAGGGTCCTTCCCCACCCTCGCCCCCGATTCACCTGGCAGAAGCTCTCTGGGCCCAGCAGCTGCCAGGCGCCTTTTGCCAATGGAGCAAATGAACTGCAAATGCAAATTGCAACATGGAGAGTGGCTCTTGATTAGATCTATTTTGTGGCTTCATACTCCGTGGCCTCCTCCCTGCAGGTCCCCCTGCAGGCCCAGGTCACGGGGAGGGCGAAGCCAGGAAGGAGGAAGTGTACCAGGCGGCAGCCCTTTCACTTCCTCCTTTCCCCAGATCCCATGCGGCGGGGGCTTTTCCTGCGCTGGACAGTTTTCCAGGTTTCCTTTCTTTTTTTCTTTTTCTTTTTTAACCTTTCCCCTCACAATTTACCACAAGACAGATTTGGGCCAGAAAGTCTCTTACACTCTGCCTGGTGTCCAGGGTGCCATTCTGCACATTTGGGACATCTCCAAGCTTCCCCATTCTCTTTGCCCCTCTTCATCCTTCTATCCACCCCCAACATCTTGAAACCTATGAGAACATTTGCTGTCTTCCACATTATGCCGCCTCTGCAGACCCTGGTAGCTCTCCCTATGCTCTCCCTCTTGCCTCACAGCATCTTGGTCCAGTGCCGCCTCTCACTCCTTTAATCTTGAATCTCTAAGGCACCCTCCCACCGTCTGTCCTTTCTCTCACCCTATCATGCCCTCCCTGCTCTGCCTTCCTCACCCTGGTCCTCCCCACCCACTTCATTTCCCTGTGCCCTGTGAACCCTCGCCTCTTGGTGTTCGGCCTCCTCAAACACTTCCTCCACCCGGTCCTCCCTGCAACCCGCCTTTCCTCTGAGGATCACCACACGTGTGACTTTCTTCACCGAAGGTTTTCTCTTCTCCCACTTCTAGATCATGTCACTTCTTTCTCCACTAACCTATAGTGACTCTTCACCTCACTCAGAGCAAAAGCTGAGGTCCTTCCAGTCCCTCTGTGATCTGCCCCCTGTTCAACTCCAAGGACAACAAAGCCTGCCACTTTCCTCCTCTCCCTCTGTCCTCCAGATTCTCAGGTCAAACCCGACCCTGCCTCAGTGCCTTTGCACTCGCCGCTCTCTCAGGCTATGACACTCTTCCACCAGATATTCGATGTTTAGGTCCCTTCTTCTTCCATATCCACTCTAAACACAGAAATGCCCTGGTTCTCCTTCACCCCACCAACCTAACTTTTTTTTTATAACACTCATTGCCCTAATATATTATATACTTATTTTTTTGTTTATTGTCTGTCTCCCTCCATTAGAATATAGGCTCTGTGAGAATAAGGGTTTTATTTTGTTCACAAATAGTGGAGTGCTAAGGACTGAGTTGTGTTTCCCCACAAAGTCATATATTGAAGCCCTAGCCCCAATATGTTGGTATTTGGAGATGTGGGAATCTGGGAGTGATTAGGGTTTGATGAGGTCATGAGGCTGAGGCCCTCATGATGTAATTAGTGCCCTTGTAAGAACAGACACCAGAGAGCTTGCCCTCTCTCTCTCTCTGCCAGGTGAGGACACGGAGAAGGAGGACATTTTCTAGCCAAGAAGAGGGCCCTTCCCCACACCTGGTCCTGTTTGCACCTTGATCTTGGACTTTCAGCCTCCAGAACGGTGAGAAGCAAGTTTCTGTTGTTTAAGCCATGCGGTCCGTGCATTTTGTTAGGGCCACCCAAGCTGACTAAGACTTGGAAGTTCCCTAACAATATGCTTAAATGTACACATCAATGTTCTACGTAGCAAGGAGCCAGGAGAGAAAGACCGGGATTTTGTAGTTATTTACTCCCAGCTGCTACCTCCCATCGGCAGGAAGTCCTTCCTGTTTCGAGGTTATGGCCTCCTTGTTGTCCTCCCAGTGGCTGTCACCCACGGTCTCCCTGTAACTCATGCAGACTTCGGAATCTGGCTCCCTTCTTCCTCCTCCTCCAACTCGATTTGTAACGTCCTTGTAGATCAATGGTTCTCAACCTTCCTAATGCCATGACCCTTTAATACAGTTCCTCATGTTGTGGTGACCCCCAATTTCATTGTTACAATTGAACATAATTAAAGCATAGTGATTAATCACAAAAACAATATGTAATTATATATATGTTTTTCGATGGTCTTAGGCGACCCCTGTGAAAGGGTTGTTCGACCCCCAAAGTGGTCATAACCCACAGGTTGAGAACCGCTGTTGTAGATGCTTTGTCTCTCAAACTGCTTCCTCAATTTCCAGGGGTCCTTAGTTCCCTTGCATTTCACCCTCCCACAGGCACTTGTTACTCCCCTAGAAATCACATGGTTTCACGCTGTGACTAGGAAGCCCATGCCTGTGGCTCCCCACGGTCTCCTTCCCACTGCGCACGCTCTTTGACATTGTGGAGAGTTTTTGGCCTTCGATGCCTCCATTTCTTCCCAGTCAGTAAGCTCCAAATTGTCACAATGGGTTGTGCCCTGTGTACTGCACAGATTCTGCCACCTGAGGAGGCAGGTGGGGCCTGACACCTCCCAGCACTTTCCGTGGTAAGCTGTGCGCCGGGCAGGGCCGTGACCCGGAAGAAGGAGCACCTTTTACTTCTTATGAAGGACAGACCATATCCAGCCAGGGACCCACAGGATTGCATGTGCCCAGGGGGCATTTTAAAAAATGTTCAGCCCTGGTTGGGTAGCTCAGTTGATTACAGTGTCATCCCCATTTGCCAAGGTTTTGTGTCAATCCTGGGTCAGGGCACGTACAAGAAGCAAACAATGAATGCATCAACAAGTGGAACAACAAATCAATGTTTCTTTCCCTAAAAACCAATAAATAAAATAAATATAATAAAAATGTTCACAGAGGCAGTGTGCAGGCTGCAACAGTGGACGGCTGCCTGAAACTCTGGAACTCTTCCTGCACTTGTTTTTTAAAAATATGTTTTTTATTGATTTTAGTGAGGAAAGGAGTGGGAGAGAGAGACAGAAACATCAATGATGAGAGAGAATCATTGATTGCCCGCCTCCTGCACGATCCCCAGTGGGGAGCGAGCCCGCAACCCAGGCATATGCCCTTGATCGGAATTGAACCTGGGACCTTTCAGTTTGCAGGTTGATTCTCTATCCATTAAGCCAAACCGGCTAGAACCTTCCTGCACTTGTTAAACATTTTCTTCACGGTGCAAATACCAACCTCCCAACTGGGGTGAGGAGGGGAGGGGAGACAAAACACACACACAGCTAAGTCCTCAGCAGTGGCTGCTCCCTTGCTTCCAGGAGCTGATATGTGATTTAGGTTCCATCAATCCGATGCACCTATAAGAGACTGTGACTCAGAACTGAGTTATAAGAGAAGGCAGAGCAAGGGCGTCTGTTTTCCTGGGAGCATGGTGGCTGAAGGGGTTTGGTTCTGTAGCTGGCAGCGTTGGACCAGCCTCTGAGCTAAAGCTTTGTGACTATGGCAGAGGCCTAGCTCCTCTGGTGGGCCAGTACTACTGTGTGTGTGTGTGTGTGTGTGTGTGTGTGTATGTTTGTGTGTGTGTGTGTAGGGGGTTGGGGGTGAAGAGGGAGTCATTCCTGGACACTCACTCAGAGTCTTTTTAAAAAATTTATTTTCAATTATAATTTATATTTAATATTATTTTATACTAGAGGCCCAGTGCAGGAATTTGTGCATGGGTGGGGTCTGGCCAACCCAGCCCCAATCGGGGCCCAATCAGGGCCAGGCCGGCAGTGGGGAGGGGCTGTGGGTGGTGGGCCAGTGGCTCTGCCCCCAATTGGTGTGTGTGGGGATGATCATGGGTGGGCCAGGCAGGGGGAGGGGCTGCAGGTGGTAGCCACTGGCCTTGCCCCTGATTGGAGTGGTGGGGGCCCATTGGGGGTGGGGCTGGCCAGGGGGAGGGGCCACAGGCAGTTGGCCAGCCAGCCTTGCCCCTAATCGAGGTGGGGGGGCTGATCTAGGGTGAGGTTGGGTGGGGGGAGGGGCTGCAGGAGGTTGGCCAGCTGGCTCTGCCCCCTACCGGGGGAAGGGGGCCCATCAGGGGCAGGTCTGGCCAGGGGAAGGGGCTGCGGGAGGTTGGCCACTGGCCCCACCCATGAGCAGGATGGTTTGCTGGCTGCAGTGGGTGTCATAGCGACCGGTTGTTCTGGTCGTTACAGCGTTCCGGTTGCTGGCTTTTTATATACATTAGTTTCAGGTGTACAGCATAGTGGTTAGACAACTATATACTTTACAAAGTGTCTCCCCTGATGGCACCATGCGTAGTTATTACAATATTACTGACTATATTTCTTTTGTGGCACTTTACATCCCCATGATATTTTGTAACTATCGATCTGTATCTCTCAATCCTTCCACCTTTTTCACCCAGTTCCCCAATCATTTGGCAACCATCAGTCTGTTCTCTGTATCTATGAGTCTGTTTCTGTTTTGTTTATTTGTTTATACTGTTCTTTAGATTCTATCTATAAGTGAAATCATGTGCTATTTGTCTTTCTCTGACTGAATTATTTCACTTAGCTTAACACTGTCTATGTCCATCCATGCTGTTGCAAATGGTAACATTTCATTCATTTTTATGGCTGAATAGTATTCCATTGTATGTATGGACCACAGCTTTTTTATGTACTCATCTATTGATGGGCACTTGGGCTGCTTCCATATCTTGGCTATTGTAAATAACATTGCAATAAACATAAGGGTACACATATTTTTTGAATTAGTGTTTTTGGTGTCTTCAAATATATACCTACAAATGGGATTGCTGGGTCATACACCATGATCAAGTGGGATGTATTCCTGGGATGCAAGGTTGGTACAATATCCACAAATCAATTAACGTGACAACACTTCATAAACAAAATGAAGGGTAGATTATATCAATAGGTGCAGAAAAAGCATTTGACAAAATCCAGCACCCATTTGTGATAAAAAGTCTCAGCACAGTGGGGGTAGAGGGAATAAATCTCAACATTATAAAGGCCATATATGACAAATCCACAGCTAACAGTATACTCAATGGGCAAAAACTAAAAGCTTTTCCCTTAAGATCAGAGTCTGTTTCTTTACACCTCTCAGTGATTGTTTGAGCCACCCATATCGCTTTCTGCTTAAGCTGGCTGGAGTGGATCCTGTTTTAACTGGAACACTGACCACCCCAACACCCTCCTTGCCTTTCTCCCTTCCCATCCCAGCTAAGTCCTATGCCCATCTGAGCTCCATGCCTCCCCCACCCATCCTTCCTCTGCACCCACCCAACTGAACACCTACCTTCCCTCCTTTCCCTTTACACCTGCACAAGCTGAGCAGTCTGTGGGGGGAAATCACATAGCCAATGCAGAGGGCTGCCATTTGTGTCTCAGCCTCAATTGTGTCATTGTGGGTCCCCAGCCATCCTTTTCTTTCTCTGGCCATGTTCATAGCTCATTCTCTTCAGCAATTTCAAACTTGCACCATTCCATGTATGGCCTCTTCACTCTTAGCAGACATCCCTTTAACTTCCTGTTCTAGTTACCCCTCACCCCCTCCACGCTTCATGCCACCCCCCTTCCCTGCAAATCTTATGCACCTTCCCTACGTTTTCTTCTTGGAGGTGACCTCATTATGGCACCTGTGACCCTATTACCTCCCACCTTCTTTGGACTTTGCTTACTCCTGCATCTTCTCCCTTTCTTTCTATTCTCAAAAAAGAACTCTAAAACATTGTTAGTTTGCATGCTAATTAATTATTTTGCATGCAAATTGATTTCTCATTTGAGAGGGAATCTGTTTTTCAGCTGAGGTAAGGATTTATGTGTAAAGGTGGGGGGTGAGGAAACACTGCGGACAGTCTGGACACAGTAAATCTTGTCTGAACTTTTTCTGAGGGTAAACTGATTAGCTGGCAGCCAGCAAAGATGGCCAGTCTGGGCCTCCTGTCCTTGAATAGGTCACAAAGGGAAACCAATGAAAACAAGTTCAGTTGTTGATGGATTCTTGAGAAAACCTTGAGAGCCTGACCGAGGAGCACACGCTCCGGCTCTCTCTGTGTGATGTCTCCTCGTGTCCTTCCATCAGCTCCCCACCCCCACCCCCGTAAGGACTTCTCACTTCCTGCTGGATCTTTCCCTTGAACCTCTCTTCATGCTCAAATAATTCTCATCTTGAAAAAAAAGTATTCTTCCTTGATCCTCCCCTGCTAGCATATTCACACGTCTCTGAAAACTCACCTCTCCTCTCGGTCTCTGCTTCCTCGCCTCCTTTCGCTCCTTATTCCATGTAGCTTGGTCTTCTGAACCATACCACTCTCCCCAGACTCATTCAGCCTACATACCAAACACAGGGACCGTTTTCAGTTGTCTTCTTCTTGGATTCTCCTGCTGTCTCTGACCCTTTGGCACTCTCTGACCTTTCAGTCCTGGTTCTTGATGTCCATCCATGATCACCCATGTTCATGGGCTCCTCCTCTTCACATCACAGCCCCAGGGTTGTTGTGTGGTTTTTTTTGGCCAGTTTTTTCCCTCTGAACTCTATGTATCATATGCTGTTATTTTTTACAGCCAATGACTGTATGCTGGTGATTCCCAAACCTGCCAAGGACTACTAGAACATTACACAGAAGGAAATGACAGTTGGAGGAAGGAGGACAACTTGTTTTATCTCTAGACAGAAGTACTAACACTTCACTGATCTCTTGTCATGTACGACCCACCTTTCACTGGGGACTTACTTAAATGTTAAGGGGAAGCGATCAAGTTTGCTAAGGTGAGACCGGAGCACCACTTTCCCTGAACCCCCTCTCCTTTCCTGCAGCAAAGGCCTCAGAATGAAGGCTGGGAAGTGGCCGCCTTTTGCTTCATCCCACCCATCTGTTTTCCCTTGAGTTCTTCTGTAAATATTGACACTAGTTAGGTCCATTGCAGGCGTGGGGAATATTCTCTGCCCCTGGAGAGCTGCCATCACTCAGATGGGTGGCTGGGAATGGCAGCTACGCTTATGTCCACAGTCTCCTGGCCTGGTCAGGTCACCCCTGGGTCATTTGTCTGCTACTGAAGCATAATCAGGGTGCCCCATTCTGCAGCATTAGATAAAGAAACCTCCTTGAAGGGCTGATGTTGCTGTTTACAATTTTTGGGCCTGAACTTATCTGGAAGCGGCTAGAGGGATTCGATGTTTTAAGAAGGGCATCCTCTCCCCATGGCACCCCTTACCCTCCACCCAAGCTTTCCTCTCCCAGCACAGATGATCTCTACCACATATGTGGGCACTCAGTCACTGTTTGGTTTGATATTTTCTTGTCCCCCACCACCTTGTGCACATAACTTTCTCCTTGAAGGCACCGCCCACGGAGCTTACACATGACATATATGACATGTTTTCAGTGTGGAAAGATACAGAAAAGCGAGCCTAGACCATGAAACAGAAAGAGGACGAACTCTGAGTTGGACAAAGCTGTGTCTACAGGTCGTGTGATCTTGGGGTAGTTATCTGAGACTGCACTTGGTTAACTACGATACAGGAATAATAATGTACTTTATCACATGGTGGTTGCAAAAAATGAAATGAGGAAGTACATGTAAAGCACGGTGCTTATTAAATGTCCCCAAGTTGTAGCTGTCCGCAGTGTCATTGCCAGATTCTTAATAAATATTTCTTGCTCCTATTGCTTCTCCTTTTTCCCTAGAGAATTCACTCAGTCCTGTAATTCATCTATCACACCTACCTAGTGGATAATTCCTCTTCTCTCCTCTCTCCTGGCTGCATCACACACCTGGGCATTTGTCATTGCTGGTGAATGTTAATGTATATGTTTTTACCATAAACTCTAGTGTAAGGTTCCTAAACTATGTGTCATGCTTTGTAGCTCTGAATCCCTACTGGCTTGTATAGTGTCCCAATAGATGCTCAGTAAATATTTTGCGACACAGGTGAAAATCATTTCACCTTAGAATGTAATTAGACATATGCTGGGGTAAAATCCTCCCTTATCCTTTAGTCTATATTCTATTCCCATCCCTGCCCCCTTAAACAGCCCTAACCCCACCTGAACTGGGGCCTACTGTGCTGGCCTTGGCTGGAACAGACTGCTGTGCAAGTACTTGGCAAAGTAATAATCTATTTGTAGGGATTGGCTGTATTCTTAGTAGAGTTATGAACTGTCATTTTAAAACACCCATGAGTCACTAACATCCTGGTGGGCTTTTCTGCAGGCTCACAGTGCAAATGATACTAAAAATATCACTGTCCATCTGTCTAATTAGTGTCTGTTCCATTGATGTCACAGACATTTAAATGAGCTACTTTCTTCATGCCCACATACATGAGGGCTCTATGTGACCCCAGACCCCACCTGTGGGTGTGGTATGCTGAGAGACGTTAAGGAGGAAAACTCTGTGCTACCACTCCTGAAGCCAGATCACTAGCCTCACAGCCCACAAACGGAAACGGGAGGGGTTGCATGGCCCTTAACCTGGTAGAATTTCAGCCCCAGAAAACTTTATTGACTCTGCTGCTTCATGTCCACCTTCTAAATTACTCAAAAATTCTCATGTGACCAGGCTTCCAGGATATTAGGGAAGGGAATTCTGGGAAAGGGGGTTCCAGTTTAACTAAGTTGATAGAGTACAAACCTACCACAGATAGTAAGCCTGGTTGGCATCTTAGAAAAAGAAAAGCTTTGGAGAGAAAAAGAGACATTATTATTTATATTTCTCAATTATAAAAGTAACTTCCTGCCTTTGTAATTAGTAAGTAATCTATGGATAATACTTTGAGGTGGTATGAATTATCCTGATGTCTAACAAAGTTTATTCAGGGTTTTTAGCATGTATTGATAATTCCTATCTGAATCAATTTTTAAAAAAATATATTTTATTGATTTTTTACAGAGAGGAAGGGAGAGGAATAGAGAGTTAGAAACATCAATGGGATAGAAACATCGATCAGCTGCCTCCTGCACACCTCCTACTGGGGATGTGCCCGCAACCAAGGTACATGCCCTTGACCGGAATCAAACCTGGGACCTTTCAGTCTGCAGACCATTGCTCTATCCACTGAGCCAAACCAGTTACGGCCTGAATCAATTTTTATTGTCAGTGAGAGCCCCTTCAGACCAGGCCCTGAGACCTTTCAACATGACTCTTGGTGTTTGTGTACTTTCTTGTTTTGGGCACAACAAGAGATCCACGACTCAACTTGTGTTTTTCTGGCCCCAGACCTGCGATCGGGGAACAAATAGTTTCTCCAAGGAACCCTGGTCCTTTTCAGTAGAGAATATATTCAGACACCAAGATGTGATCGCTGATGTGCTCATTGCCTTGGTGAGCTATTGCAGACCTTTTCAATGGGAGTGACAGAAAATTTTATTTTTTAAATTTGAGTTCACTGATATTTACAATTCAAATTTATTCTTACCTTTTTATTTTAGATTTTTATTTCTTTCCTCTCCCAGTGAAGATTTTGGTTCCTAATAACATTAATATATTTATTTACTTTATCCTGTTATATACATAACATATTTTGGGTACATAATATCATAACTACTACTATCAATAAGTCCATTATGTAAAATTTAAGGTTTTTTTTTTCAGTTATTTTGTCCTTAGAATATATATTCTACTAAGATATAGAGAATAGAGAATACATTCTTTAAAAATTACTCAAATAAATTCTTTGTGTGATTGTGCTATTGAATTTATATAAAGTTAGGTTCGATTTTTAAAAAATTAATAAAAGTTATCTTTCAGAGAAGTTTTTTTACTTCCTTTATTTTTTACTTTTTTCAGAGCAGTTTTAAATTGAGCAGAAAATGCAGAGTTTCCATATACCCTCTCGCTCCATACATGCACATGCTCTCCCAGTATACAAGTCAGAGACATGCTGCATCACAATAGTTCAAATGTCACAATGAGCCTACACGGATGGACACATCATCACACAAAGTCCGTAGTTTACATAGGGTTCACTCTTGGTGTTGTACATTCTATGGATTTGGACAAATCTATAAATGACATTCTGTGGATTTGGACAAATGTGTAGTCACCATATGGAGACTAACCATCAGCATAGTCTTGCCTTTTTTTAGAATGTCAGATTAGAATTATATAGTAGGTAGCCTTTTCAGATTGCCTTCTTTCACTTAGCACTATGCATTTACATTTCCTTGGTCTTTTCATGGCTTGAAAGCTCATTTTTTTTTCTAGTGCTGAATAATATTTCATTGTCTGGCTGTATCATGGTTCATTATCCATTCACCTACTGAAGAACATTATGTTGCTTCCAAGTTTTAGCAATTATAAATTAAGCAATTTCAAATTTAATTTCAAATTTCAAATATTCATAGCATAAACATCCAAGTGCAGGTTTTTGTGTAGACATGTTTTCAGTTCATTTGGAGAAATACCAAGGAGTGCTATTGCTAGACCTTAAGATTATGTTTAGTTTTGTAAGAAACTGCAAAACTGTCTTTCAAGGTGGCTATACTAATTTTATTTCTACTATCAATGAATGAAGCTTCCTGTTGCTCCTCATTCTTGACAACATTTAGTGATGTCAGGTTTTTTTTTTATTTTGGTTATCTTAATAAGTGTGTTGTGATATTTCCTTATTGTGTCTTTGGCAAATATATTTTCCTAGTCTCTGACTTGTATTCTCAGTTTCTTGACAGTATCTTTTGCAGAGCAGAATTAAAAATTTTTTTAAAGAATTTGAAATTTTTAATGAAGTCTAGTCTATCAATTATTTATTTCATGGATCACCCCTTTGGTGATGTATCTAAAAAGTCATCGCCATTCCCAAGGTCACCCAGGTTTTCTCCTGTGTTATCTTCTGAAACTTTTAAGTTTTGCATTTTACCATGGCATACAAAATCCCTAATGATCAGTTTCCTGTCTGCCTTGATTCTAGTCTCTCATCCCTCTGTATCCCTGCTGTATACATTCCAGATTTTTTTTTCTTTTCCTGCTATGATCCTTCATGTCTCTAAGCCTTTATACTTTCCATTCCTCCTTCTTGGAATCCCCTTCCCCATCTTCACCAGAAAACTTTTGCTTATCCTTCAAAGCCCGGTTCAAATATCATCTCCTCGATAAAGTCTTTCTTAAACTCCCTTAAATAGAACTACTCATTTCTCTGGGTTCCTATGAGATTTTGCAGTGCTGACCCCCAACAACAGAATTCATCAGATTGTGCTATAATTGTTTATTTTTTTAGTTTATCTCCACTACTCTTTGAGCAGAGGAATTTATGTTATGTATCTACCTCCCATGTCAAGCACTGTGCTTAAATAGTTATATATGAATGATTGCTTAATGAGCAAATAAATGATGAGTAGGATCCCATCCCTCCCTGTTTCTGATGATATGAAATTTGATATTTTCTCTTTCTCTCCTCTGGGCTTTTCTGTTTCTAGGATGTGAATATACAGATTTAGCAGCTCAGTGAGTATGACCAAGTTTATGAGAGTTTCACAGCTTACCATCACTCAATCTTCTAACCTAATTTCCTTCGGCAAATGACTAGTCATCCAATTATTAAATCTTAGAGCTGGAAGGGATGTTGAAGAATCATTTGATTCTTTCTTCTCCTCAAGGCCCGGCTTCAATTTCTACTTCATGATAAATAGTCATCATAACTATTAAGTATTAAGTTGTTACATCACCCGTACTAATGTGATTCAAATGAAAATTGGCATTTGACTCCTGCTTCCCAAAAAGTCCATGAAGATAGAGGTTCTCTCCTATTATCCAAGGAGGATTTACTGAGCCATTAAAAACAGAGTACTCTCCCCCTTCCCTAATCAATGTGTATGTGTGTTTTTCCTGTTCCATGTGCCCTCCAATATAAATAGATAAACTATTGCACAAGCTTCACAAGGGAGATGCCTTAGCAGTTTGGAATGGGACTGATGCTGTGTCACACGTTAGGGAACATCCATTGTCATACACCTTTAATCTTCAACCAGGTTGGCTGTGCTTACCCTGAAGAATAGTACCACCTGGAAAACTGCCCAGAGAGGTGCAAATTGAGATTTGCATTCACTTTAGGATATAATTTATTCAAACAGGTACTGTGCTAGATACTTGAGACAGGGAATGGTCCTTGCCTTCATAGACCTAATTTTCTACTGAAGGAGCAAAAATAAAGCGAATGAATAAATTAAAAAAAAACCCCACCAATTTAAACATGTTATAAAGGAAGCAAGTAAAAGGATGGATTAGAGAATAATAAGGTGACTTATTTTTTATAGGTTGGTTGGAGAAGGTGATACTTACGCTGAGACTTGAAGGACAGGAAGGAACCAGCCAGGTGAAGAGCAGGACAAAAACTTCCCATGGATGTGGACGAGCATATGTAAAGGCCTGAAGCAGCTAAGATGTTGGTTTTTTAAAAGGAATTGAAGGAAAGGGAGAGAGTGGGACAAAGCATCCTTAAAATCTGTAGAATATTTTGTTAAACCTTCTTTTTGATGTGAAAAATAATGAAACTTCTGATTTGGAGTTAAAGAAGGAGAAGAATGTGGAGAAAAATGTTAGTGTTTTTCTTTCCAGGGAAGGTTAATGTAGGCACAATACTGACCAAGGCCTCGTTTGATGGTTTTAAGTTTGCGGAATCAATGTGTCCCGTCATTACGTTAGTGTTTGCAAAGAGGCTGAATTCATTCTAAACCCCCAGGTTGTGCTTTGATGCTCAAAAGACTGATGCAGGTTTTTATGTTATTTTCTTTTTCCTGGCGTGAGCTTTTAATAGACTTGAAACAAACAGCAGCAGCAAAGAATGAAGAATGACTGATCCAGGTTGAGTGACTGTGCACAGGTGACAAAGATGGGAAAGGAAGACCCAAGAGAGTTCGTGTTGATAAGAATCCCACATGCTTTACTGTCACTCAAGCTCTCCAGGGAGTTCAAAGGATGTTACAGTATGGTCCGATTACCTCTCCCAGCAACTCTGGGCCACAGGTAATAAGTAGAAAGGAAGCTCTCATCTGAGGTAGTTAAATGCTGGACAGGGAACAATGGGAGCCCTGTGCTTCTAGCATTCCCCAGACACTGTACAATGGAAGCCCCAGTCTTCTCTGCATTCCCTCTCCAGGTGAGGTGACACTGGCCAGGACTCCTCTTGCCCTCCTCTTGGTTGAGTCAGCTTCGGTTTCCCCCTTGTGTTAGGGAAAGTGAATCCCACACTCCTTTTAACCACAATCGACAATACTGGCTTTGTGGGTTCAGCTGTCTCTCCAGAGCCTGCTCTTGATGAAGGGTGAAAAGTGATAAGTTAGAAACTGGAACCATGGAGTTGGCTTGACTGCAAATCAATGACCCCAGGCAAACAAGTCTTATCAACTTTCATTCGATCAATTCTGATCCCTGAGCTGTATAATTCTTCCCGAGCTGCAGTCCTTCAGGATGCACAGAAACACTGAAAAGTAACCTGCCGGTGTCTGGGTAAGGAATTTGGGGAGGAATGTGTCACTGATAGATGAGGTTTTGGTGACTGCTAAGAGTGACATCTGTTATATAGTGTTAAAGTTTCTGAAAGTGCTCCAGTTGCTTATTTTTGTAAAAAATGAAATGGGGGTGGGGGGGAGGGAAGGAAGAGGAGAAATTCCTCAAAATTGAGTTTTTAAGGAAGAAAGATAGTTAATATTTACCCGCTAGTAACAGTTGTTATTATTATAGTTGTGTCAGAACAGTGCCTCACATCTTGAGATAGAATTTTGGGTAGTGTGGCTGCCCAGGTCATGCCTCTGAGCTTCTGAGAGTCAGTAATTAGTTCCACAGAAGAAACATATAAAGTCCTTCTCAAGAACTCTTAGACCATTTATCTTAAAATTGAGTGTAAAATATAGTTTCTCAGGAAGCCTCAGTTTATTTCCACTTAATTAGATGGTACTGGGTATGAAGGCGAAAGCTGAAAGGGAACTGGAAGGATGAGGAAGACAGAGAAGAGGTTACAGTTGAGTCACCAAAGTATAATGCATCCTGGAGTCACCCTGTATGTAGGTAAACAATAATATATATGTTTCTGAGTCAGCAAAACATTAACATATATACATATTATATGTTTAATAAGCCAAGGGATTATAATGGTGGTAAAAAGATTGTAATAAATTTTAAAAAGTCATTCAGTCAGTACAATATTGAAGAAGAACAAAGTTGAAGCACTGACACTATCCAACGTCAAGTCTTATTCTAAAGTAGCAATAATCAAGTGTGATATTGACAAAGGAATAAACAAATAGATCAATGGAACAGAATAGAGCCCAGAAATAGACCCACATGATACAGTCAACTGATCTTTACAAAAGGTGTTAGAACAACTAGACAGCCATATGTAAAAAAAAAAGCATGTGGACACAGACCTTACAAACTTCACAAGAACTAACTCAAAATGGATCACAGACCTCGGTGTAAAATGCAAAACTATAAAACTTTTAGAAGATAACACAGGAGGAAATCTAATGCAGGATGACTCTTGGTTTGAATGCAACACCAAAGGTGCAATCCATGAGGGAAGAATTGATAAGCCGGAGTTTATTAAAATGAAAAATTTCTGCTTTGTGAAAGACACTGTCAGCAGAACAAAGAGTTGAGCTACACACTAGGAAAAAATATTTACCCCTCGGGGAATGTCAGAGAGTCGTTTTCGTCCTGATCCCTGCAAGCCAGGCCGAGTGACCCCACTGGTACACAAATCTGTGCACCAGGCCTCTAGTATCCTACATAATAAAAGCCTAATATGGAAATTGTCCCCTCTGGCAGTCGTTTGACCGGGGAGTTTGACTGCTCGCTATGATGTGTGCTGACCACCAGGGGGCAGCGTGGAACATGGAGGGCATCGGCAACATGGCACTGGCAGTGGGAGGCAGTGGAGACGCTGCTGGCCCCGATGGGCCCCAATGAGAATGGGACTGTGGCAGGATGGTGGAGCAGGTGAGTGGGCGGCACCAGGCCAAGGTGGGTGCGAGTGAGGGCCTGATCGCTCCGCCAATCACCCCACTGACAACTTCCAGGTGCTGAAGGAGCTGTGCGGGGTTCTGGCCCCTATCTATTGCCCCACAGGCAGGATGGTGGAGCAGGTAAGGGGGTGGCACCAGGCCAAGGCAGGGTGCCAGGCAGGGCTGTGGAGCTGCGAGGCTGGGGGTGCGAGCTGGGGACTGATCTCCGCAGGCCACCCCGAGGGACCCCACCTGTGCACGAATTCATGCACCAGGCCTCTAGTATATATATTTTTAAAAAAGAAAAGGAAAACAAACAACTCAGTTAAAAAATTAGCCACAGACCTTAATAGACACACCTCACCAAAGAAGATACACAAATGGCAAATAAGCATATGAAAAGATGCTTCACATCATTTGTCACCAGGGAAATACAAATTAAAACAATAGTGAGATAGCACTACCCACCTATTAGAATGGCCAAAATCCAGAACACTAACAACACCAGTTGCTGGTGAGGATATGGAGTGCTGTTCATTGCCGATGGGAATGCAAAATGGCATTTTGTGCGACACTTGTCAATTTCTTACAAAACTAAACACAGTCTTACTGTATGATCCAACAATCGTGCTTCAGGTACTTACCTGAAGGAACTGAAAACTTAATGTCTACACAAAAACCTGCATATAAAGCAGCTTTATTTATTTGCCAAAATTTGAAAGCAGTCAAGATCTTCTTCAGTAGGTGAGTGGATAAATGAACTGTGGTACATCCAGACAATTGACTTTTGTTCAGCACTGACAAGAAATTATCTATTCAGCCATGAAAAGACAGGGAAAAATCTTAAATGCGTATTATGGAGTGAAAGAAGACAATCTGCATAGGTTACATACTGAATGATTCCAACCATATGGCATTCTGGAAAAGGCATAACTATGGAGACGGTGAAAATATCAGCAGTTGCCAGGGATTAGGAATGGCTGAGCACAAGAGATTTTTCAGGCAGCGAAACTACCCTGTGAGGCATTATAATGGATACATGCTGTTATATATTTGCCCAAATCCATAGGCTATACAACAGCAAGGGTGAACCCTAATGTAAACTATGGACTTTGGGTGATAAGGAAGTGTCCATGGAGATTCATCAATTGCAACAAATGTACCACACTGGTGGGGGATGCTGATAGCGAGGGAGGGTGTGCATGTGTGAGGGCAGGGACAATCTCTGTACCTTCTGTACAATTTCACAGTGAATGTAAAACTGCCCTTTACAAAGAAAGTATATTAAAACAAAAACCAGAAAAGTCACTCAGGGCTTACAATATTAATTTCAGGATTCTGAAATTTTTATTTACATTTTATATCACCAATATGCATAAGAGATGAATTATTTCTTCATTGAACAGAATTTCAAATTCTAAAAAATTTTAAAATACAATAAGTTTGATGATTTTGCTATATATATATTCTAGTTTTGGGTTTCACTAGGGCTACAGAGAATTCAGTAGAGAATCTTACAATATGCATTAAAGAAGAGATTAAGAATATTCTCTTTATTTCCCTATTTGACGTATGGAATATGTGTCTTCCTTCTCAGAGGAAAGAAGCACATTCTCTGAATCTCCATTTCCTAGGTTCTCCCCTGTTATGGATTTATATTTAGGCAAGAGTGAGAATGGGCTGTCCACCCTAGAAGCTAAGCTTTAATTGGTGATTGGTGTGAAGAAGCAGTCTTGGTATGACTATCGGACAAGAAAAAATTTAATGCAAGAAACCACAGGGATCTGCATTTAGGTATAACCCATTCTGCCTTTTTTTATTGCCTGGGGAGTGGCTCAGCTGAGGATTTAGGTGGAATCTGGGCTGAATCTATGTGTAGTTGGGGCTAGAAATGTTGGCTCATTGGCAAGGGTTGAGCTTGGCAGAGGTTGGACGTCACCCCAAAGGAAGATTGGTCATCCTGTCTCAGGCAGGTCGCCACTCTCGTTTGTTATTCTTTATCTCAGCATCGTGAGTATTTTCTTGATAATAATTATCACAATTTGTAGTTGGTTTGGTGACTTTTTGGTTTACTTATTTGTGTTATAGAGGAGGGCAAGGGGCTATGGTTACCTTATTCATCCAGTGCTTAGCCTAGGGCCTGACACATAGTGAAAACTCAATACATATTTGTTAAATACATTCCCCATTCATTTAAGTTAAACATAAAGCTGGAGAGTCCACATAGCTCAGTATTTCCAAGGCTTTCTCCTAGTTGAAGGGTCTAGTCTTTAAAATTTACCTTTTATGTTTCTTAGTAAGAACTCAGGCAGCTAAGTGTGCTTGAACCAAACCGTCTTAAATGATCTTCTAGATAAACTAGAGGGAATTTGGAGAAAAGGATTTAAAACTACATCTTAGCCTCCCTTTGACTTTGTTGACTCTTTCAGTTCTACACTCAGCAAACTAATGTCTATTGCCAGAGACTCCCATTTGTTTATCTCCAGTAATACTTTCTGCCTTGAAGTCTACTTTGTCTAGTATTAATACAATTGCTCCAGCCTTCTTATCCTTGCTGTTTGCATGACATATGTTTTATCCATTCATTTGAACTTATCTTTGTTCTTATATTTAAACTGTCTCTTTCAACAATGGAGAATTTAAAAAAACAAACTTTAAGTGAAAAAGAAATAAAGTGTTTCTCTTATATACATTTTATACCTGGGTTTTGCTATTTTATCCATTCTGACAACCTCTGTCTTATTTTTACATTTAGTGTAATTATTAACTTG
Organism: Myotis yumanensis; assembly: GCF_028538775.1. Lineage (NCBI taxonomy): Eukaryota > Metazoa > Chordata > Mammalia > Chiroptera > Vespertilionidae > Myotis > Myotis yumanensis. Next base: position 189,956,074 of record NW_027223754.1, read on the forward strand.
ATTGCATTTAGGTTTACATTTTATTATTTGTTTTCTATTTTTTTCAACTGTTCTTTTTCTCTGTTACTCCTTTCCTGGTTTCTTTTGGGTTAATTAAATATTTTTCACAATTCCATTTAAATTGATCTATTAGCCTTTTTGCATTTTAAAGTTATTGTTTAGACATTATAATATATCTATGCTTAACTTTTCAGTCTTTGAGTTAGTATTGTATTACCTCTTCTTACATGTTAATATTGTATATTACATGTTAATGTGGTATAACGTTTTTACTGTACTGACTTCTTAAATGTTTCTGACTTTCTCCATGGCCTTTTCCCCAGGAACCCTGTCACCCACAAGAATGCAGCCCAGTTCATTCACTTGCTGGGAAGGGCCTCGAATGTGGCCCTTCCTACAAAGTTAATATTGTATCAACTCTTCTTACATGTGAAATGTAAGGAGAACCTGGAAACCATCTATGTCCATTTACTGCCTTCCCCACCGTCATTTATACTTTAGTTGTCATACGTACTACATTTCTGTAGGTTAAACACTCCACACTACAATGCTAGAACTTTTGCTGTGATCTCACTTCTGTTAAAGTTTTGTGATTTTTAGGTACTAGTCTACCTAATAGTTTCTGGAACAAGAGTGAAAAATCAAAGCCTAGTTTATAGCCTCAGTGGACTCCTTGTTTCTGAATCTGTCCGTGTGTATTTATAAATCGTTTAGAAGCCTACAGGAAGCCTCTTTATTGGGACATCCAATTGCAGGCTTTCACTTAATAAACTCGGTTTATTCATCCTCTTTTAAAATTTAAATTGCAGTGAGCATCCAAGCCTCCTTCCTCTCATACAAACCGGTTCTTGTGTTTCTTCATGCAAAATCAAATATTTATGGCATGCACTTTATTATAGCATGTTGGCATCAAGCTGCCCATAAAATTAAAATTAATCTTGTGTGTGTCTGTGTGTGTGTTTTGCATTTCCTCCTGAGACTGTATCTTCTGCCCTCGCTGCTTTCAGGATCTGTTTTTCCTGAGGTGAAATCGTCTTCATGGGTGGTGCTCTTCACATCTGCACTTGTGCTTTCCAGAACATTTACTTCTCTTCTTTTTACCTTCGTGTTTGTGCTGCCGGTTGGTAGCTTTTGAGGACCGTTTTATATTCTTTGATTCCTTCTCGAGATGTTTTCCTGACTCTGCCCCAAAGCCAACGAACCGCACAGAAGGGCACTAACTGTGCTGCTGGGTCGTGGTGTGCCTTCAGGTCAGTCACTCCGTTCCTTTGAGGACCGATGTACATGGAGTGATCGGAGGTTCCCTCTGGTTCTAATATTCTATGATTCTAAGACTTAAACTGCACTTTCAGTGACACACAGGCACTGCCCAGCAGGGAGTGGGGTTGGAGTTGCTATAGCCATAGTATCACCTTTTCACACACACGCAAAAGCACACACAAGTACATACAAACACACACAGCTCTCTTCTCTTGTTATCCTCTGACACTTCTTGTTTTGCTTATCCTCAGTCTCAGAAGCTGCTCTATCTCCTGATTCTCACCCTGTGTCTGGCTGCCTGTTCCTGGCTCTGCAAACACCCTCAGTGTTTATATTTGTGAATGTGGCTTTGACCCATTTCAGCTACCTGGCAATCCACCCAGCTCTGCACCTGGGTTTGTACTCCCCCGCTGCCTGCTAAGTTCACTGGAGTTTTACTCCGTCATCCCTTCACCAGGCCTTTGCCTTCCAAATGGCCTCACCTGGGACAGGGGCCTTCCATTTGGCCACGCCCGAGGCCCTTTCCCGCACGGGAATGAACTGGGCTGCCTTCTTGTGGGTGACAGGGTTCCTGGGAAAAGGCCATGGGAAACGTCGGAAATGTTTGTGAAGTCAGGACAGTGAAAAAGGAGGTGGGATGATAACTTGGAGGAAGTTGATTTTCAATATTCTCTCATACCTTCGACAGACACGCTTCCTTCCTTTGGTACCCCGCATTTCCAGTGCTCTCACCCTGCTCCTTGATGCCTTAGGACCCACGAGTGGCTCCCTCACCTAGTTCTCAGGACTTCAAGTTCTAGATGACGGCTACGTTCAAGCCCTCCCTCCCGCCAGACTCACTTGTCCTGTGTTCACTCGGTCAGAGCTCTATGTTCTACCAGCCAAACCAAGAAGCATTTGTGTCAAAGGCTGACAGTGGTGTGAAGAGTGTCCTTTTCTGGATAACACGACTGAACCGGAAATAAGGAATTAGAAGATCCTGTTTGAAACCAAGCTCTCTTGCTTCCTATCTATGTGAACTTGACTCAGTGACTTACCCTGTCTTGAGTCTCGGTTTCCTTTTCATTAAAATGAGAGCGAAAATATTTCTCATGGGGTTGTTACAGGATTTTTAGATAGAATGTATGCAAGCCCTCTTTGTAAGGACTGTGCAAGTATGAAGATGTTTACTTAGGGTTTAAAAATGCTTCTCAGCTTCATCCGATACATCACTAATTGGGAAAGAGGTGGGTTTATTTGGAAAAAGATAAATCTAGAATAGTCCCTTTGGTGAAGTTGTTTCTTTAACATTGTTTTCCCCTGGAGTAAACAAGGGGAAAAAAACAAAACTAACAAAAGATAAAGAGAGCATCTAGGTAAGATTTGGTGAGTGAAAGATAACATTTTTGGACAGAAGGCTCCATATCTACCTATCCATCTATTTTCTGGAGAAAGGACCCACTCAGTGGAATAATAAATAATATGTACTAGTTATTGAACATCTACAATAGCCCCGCACTTTGCTTACATTGCCTCTACTTTTCAAAGAAACCCTTCAGAACCATAGAGAAGGGAATGGCTACTCAAAGAAGATGAGTATGTTTTATAAGTCTGCATTGCTGCAGGGGGTAGAGACAAGCTCCAAACTCTGTCTGCCCCCAAAGCCTGTGTTCTTTTCACGAGACCCCCCTGATCTTACTTCCCCGAGGAAGCTCACTGATCCATTTCAGAAGCTATACAGCACCTGGGGCACCTGGATCTCCTTCAAAAAATGTTCAAAAAACAAAGAGCAGGCATATTTCAAAATAATTGGAAGTTGACTCGCCTGAAGGCCCATGGGCTAGACCTGTTAGAGCTGTACTGTGGCCTGGGCAGTCTCCCCAGAACAGGGTCCTCTGTGAAGCACCCAGTAGGGAATGTGCTTTGTCAAGTCTGAGCCCATCCAAAGGTTGGCACCCAACATTATAAAGTGAGGGAGACTAAAGGAGCAGCTCCATCATGACACTGTGTAATTATTTTACATTAGTGTAATTCCTGCTTGAGTGCTGGTTAACCCACAGTACACGCCTGAAATGGAAGAAGCCCTTGTAGGTAAGCATAGACCTGAATGGGTAGTGTCTCAGCTGAGTGGTCTGGTCCAGGAGTCCCTAAAGTCACCACCTCTTCCTCCCTTCATGTTGAATTTGAGTCTGAGCCCACACTCCTGATAGGAAAGGGCTCAGCGCTCCTCAAGGGCGGTTCTCCCTTGCACATGGCCAGGTGCCAGTCCATCACTGGCACTAAGGCAATATTTGAAGATGGCCATGGTGGTGAATGCTAGGAGCAGAGGGAGAAAATGAAGCGTCCACTAGCAGAGGGAGCTCTATTTGAGTGTTTAGAATCCTCATTATACTTAAGCGGGATAAACAAATACCCAAATTTCCCATTGGTTTGGGGACAAAGCCATCTCTGGAGTTTTCCATGTTCTCCTGGTTCTCCTCAGGTGGGAACTGGTATTGGGGCTATAATAGAAAGGCAAGGAAAGAGCTCCAAATGGAATTGCCCTGCACAGATTTCAAATTCCTAGGAGAATTTGCATTCACCTACTGATTTGACTAAGCAGCTCCAAGCTGATGCAAATGACATGCAGGCTTTTACTAGGAGGAAGAGGCTGGGGGAGGGGAGGCGCTTACAGACTTCTAATCTAGAAGGAGGCTCCTCCTATGGGAGGCTGGCAGAGGGTAACTGTTCTAACTTCTGAGGTTGTGTGGAAAGGCATTCTATCTTATTTTGGTCAAGGTCTTGACTAAGGGCCATCGTGTGTTGAGGAAGTAAAGTGGCAATTTAGTAGATTAGACACAAAGGTCTAATATTCCTCAGCAGCTGTCCTTGGGTGATTTTCCCACGTGGAATTCTATAGAATCAGAATGATGGAAATTGAGGGCAGGAAGGACAGTGTACGTGGGTGGAGGGGAGGGTTTGGCAGCAGGAAAGAGGGAAGGGAACTAACATGTATGTGCTAGAATTGTTACATGTTTTCTTCATTGGATCATTTCAACTGTGCTTTCAGGAAAGTAATTCTCCAAGAAACCGAGGCCCAAGTCTACAGTGGGTTGTTGGAGGTAGTGGTTAGACAGGACTAGAACCCAATATGGCCACTGGTCCTCCTATTGTTCTGTACGAAGATTGATCTCCACTGGAAAATGAGACTCTTCACTTGGTCACGGGTACTTTCCCCTTTTCTAAAGGAAGCAGAAGTCCAGAGTGAGCAGGATGGTTAGGAGTGTGTCATGCTGTACCTCTTGGCGTCCCAAAGGGCCACACATGTAGGGCTTTAGGACATGGCTCCCTCAAAAGTGACATTCCAATGTCCTAGTCCCCAAATTGAACCCAAATCACATTGTTTTGTGTACAAGTGAGCCAAGCCAGGACTTCTTCAACAAGAAGGCAAAAGCAAAAATCAAGGAACCTTGCAAACCAATTTTAAATAGAACAAAACCGACACATTTCCTAAAGCCATTGAACTGGAGCAAAGCCAGGTTAAAATATTCTCGGTGAACCTGGATCAAGCCAATGTTTCCCTTGGGTTGAGTCCACTGCCGAGGGCTCAGGTGCTCCCTGAGGCTGAGATTTGGCCCAGGAGGACACCAGGCTGGGGGCCTTGGCTCAGGCAGCTATGGGGTGTGGGAGAGCTCAAGGTAGCCCTCACCTGGCCAGGCTTCTGACTCTTCATCTGTAATGTGATGGGTTGTACGCTTTCCACACTGTTTGAACTAAAACAAAATAAAACAGAAACAAACTTTTTTTTAGAAGGTAGCTCTGGGTGAAGCAGCTGTTTGTGGCTCAGTAGATCCAGAGTAAAGTATAAAAATAATAAAGGGTAATATTTACGGTGCCCTGTACTTTTCTAAGCCCTTTCTCTGTAATAACTCACTAATCCTCACAGCCGTCCTTCTGAAGTAGGAACTATTATTATATCCTAATTTTACGTTTAAGGAAGCACAGAGAGGTTAAGTATATTGCCTGAGGCCATACAGTTGGTGAGGGAGTGAGGATTCAGATCCAGGCACTCAGACTAGGACTGCACCGGTTCAACCACTCTGCTCTGTTGCTCTCTTAGGCCAGCAGGCCAACCAGTTGTGTCAGACCTTCAGTCCATGTAAGAGACACGGAATCAGAATGCAATAAATCAGAAACTTAGCACCAATGAACTCGGGTCTCTATCAGGGATTTTTATTTTATTTTATTGATTTTTTTACAGAGAGGAAGGGAGAAGGATAGAGAGTTAGAAACATCGATGAGAGAGAAGCATCGATCAGCTGCCTCCTGCACACTCCCTACTGGGGATGTGCCCACAACCAAGGTACATGCCCTTGACTGGAATTGAACCTGGGACCCCTGAGTCCGCAGGCCGATGCTCTATCCACTGAGCCAAACTGGTTAGGGCTCTATCGGGGATTTTTGATTTTGCTCTAGGTCAGTGATGGCGAACCTATGCCACCTCTGACACGCGAACTCATTTTTTTGGTTGATTTTTCTTTGTTAAATGGCATTTAAATATATCAAATAAATATAAAAAATATAAGTCTTTGTTTTACTATGGTTGCAAATATCAAAAAATTTCTATATGTGACACAGCACCAGAGTTAAGTTAGGGTTTTTCAAAATGCTGACACGCCAAGCTCAAAAGGTTCACCATCACTGCTCTAGGTAGTTAGACAGAACAGGAGCAGAGCAAGGACGATGGGCCAGGTACAGAAGGTCATCAGCGTGGAAAGCCCTGGTGGCTGGCAATGGACAATCAATTGTAGGGTGGGACCTCTCCCTCAGGGTGACTTTTCCTCTCCTATAACTGGTCTTGCGGTTTAGAACCCCTGACCTTTCCTCCCTAGAGAAAACATCTAGACCTCAGTTGTATTTCAGCTCCAGGCCCAAGGAAACAACAAAACCAGCCTCAGGACCAGCTGCATTATAATGACCCCCTGCCCTAGCGCCAGGCAATCAATCAGTGGAGACCACAACCCTGAATGGACACACCTGGAGAGCTACGGAATATTCTAGTAAGATCTTTCCTTGAGACCTCCCCTAAAATCTCCGTCCTGTCCTTAAAACCCTTAGGATGGAGAACCCAGTGCGCTCTCCCTCCAGGGAGCATGCCCAAGCTTTTCCCTTTCCCTTCCTGGCCCCACCCCAGGCACATTACCATTGGCTTCCTCACTCCCAAGCTCCAAGGGCCCTTCCTTTACCTCTATAACTTGTTCCCTAAGCCCATTTCTTCTAGGAATTACTTTTTCTATCTCTGTGGTTTACCCAATAAAAGTTTTGTTACAGTTTGGGTCTTGGCTCTGAATTCTCTCCTAGCCAGAACCCAAGTACCGAGGTTGCTGAACCCAGGTTTGGTCTGACTTCACCAGTCAGACATCTGGTGCCATTCCCACTGGCTGCCTATAACAATGTGACAGGCAAAATGAAAGGTGGACTTTGAAGCCCAAATAGGCAGAACCCTCAGTTGGAGAAAACCAGCATCCTTGCTGGTACTGCCCTATCTCTGAGGAGAGTTTTGCTCCTGACACAACAGGTCGCACCTGATGTGGTAGGTGGCTGCCCCAGCCCTGAAGCCCACTGTCTAAAAATGTTGCTTTGCCCATAGTTGCAATAGGCTGACATTCTGAAGTCAAATTATTCAGCGTGTAGTGCTGCTTATCAGAAATGAGTGAATAATTTTATTATCTAACTAGAGGCCCGTTGCAGGAAGATTCCTATAAGAATAGGGCTTCCTTGGGCCTATTCCTGCAAGAACAGGGCTTCCCGAGGCCAGAGCGAAGCAGAAAGGAGCAAATCCAGAGGCAGGCTTCGCTCCCTCCCGTGTCCACTGCCTCAGCTCCGCTCCCATCTCTGTTACCTCTGATCCATTCCCTTCTCCGCCGCTTGGCTCCCTTCGGCAGTGCTTGGCTTCCTTCTACATGGTCTTCAGTCTTCACTGGGCGCCTGTGTATGCAAATTAACCGCCATCTTTGTTGGGTTAATTTGCATACTCTTCTGATTGGCTGGTGGGCGTAGCAAAGGTACAGTCAATTAGCATCTTTGTCTTTTATTAGTGTAGATTGTAAAACCCAAGAGGCTATCTACTTCAGAAATTCACAAAAGGAAAGGGAATATGAACTATAGAAGAGTGAAAAGTGTTTTTTTCCAACACGACAGACACAAGAAATAATGTTAAAACACATTTTTGACTACAGCGGGAAGGTCGGGAGGGCTGGGGGGGGTGGGTAAGAGATCAACCGAAGGACTTGTATGCATGCATATAAGCATAACCAATGGACACAAGACACTGGGGGGGGGGGGAGGGGGTATGGGAGGCTAGGGGAAGGTAAAGGGGAGAGAAAAAAAAGGAGACATATATAATACTCTTTGTAATACTTTAAGCAATAAAACAATAAAGAAAACACAGTTTTGAAGGTGGTTTTATGATGGTAGACATATATTTATCATTTAAAAAAATTTTTTTTTTTTTATTTCAGAGAAGAAGGGAGAGGGAGAGATAGAAACATCAATGATAAGAGACAGTCATTGAACAGCTGCCTTCTGGACACCCCCTACTGGGGATCGAGCAATCCAGGCATGTGCCCTGACCAGAAATCAAACTGGGATCTCCTGGTTCATAGGTCGATGCTCAACCACTGAGCACATCAACTAGGCAAATATCTTTATCTTTTATGTGTTAGTGACTAACACCACCCAGTTCTGAATGGAAAGATAACTGTCTTTCAAGATAGTTTCAGACAAAGTAAAAATGGGAAGATATGTTCAGTGCATATAATAAATTTCTTATTTTCTACATAAAAGAGATGCACTTTTCCCAGTCTGTGTCTTGTCTTTTCATTTTCGTAATGGTATTATTTGAAGAGCAATTTTCAATTTCGATGAAGTCCAATTTATCAAATTTTTTTCTTTTGTGGGTGTTTTTGGTGTCATATCTAAGAAATTTAACCTAAGGCCACTGAGATTTTCGTTGACTTCACTTCTTCATTTGACATATCCATTAAGATACACTGTGCCAGGCTCCTCCCCTCTGAGAGCTCTAGGGGACAGAGGCATGAGCAATCCATCAAAGGCAGGCATTTGTTGCTTTTCTAGAAGCACTTGTAGTTGAGACACCAAGGGGACTGTGTGGTGCTGTCAGGACCCCTGGAGAAAGCAAAGGTTGGCTCAGGTGGTTCAACATGGGATCTCATGACCAAAACTCTGGTTGAAGGGAAAGTCACAGAGACCCTCAGAGGCTGGCAAAAGTGTTGCTAAGAGGGTTTGAGGAGCAAGAGAATAGTCTTCTACAGCCTTGAATGAGATTAGGCAGAATTTACTTGATTTTTACGAGCAGAGATCCACCTCTCCAATATAGCAGGGCTGAGATCCTTAATTTATAAAAAGAAGAAGAAAGAAGAAGAAAGAAGAAGAAGAAGAAGAAGAAGAAGAAGAAGAAGAAGAAGAAGAAGAAGAAGAAGAAATCTGTAAGCACTGACAGTGAGGACACTGTTCCAAGATTGTCCCCATTGAATGTCAACATCTCAGGCAGTTGGGACGGAAGAGCTGCGCATCTACCCTGTTGTCTTTTGGAAAGGCAAGAATGGTATCATCAGCTTTCTATCTCCATACAGGGGTCAAGGCTGGTCTTTCTAGGAGAGGCATTGATGCCAGGAACCTTCACTCCCTCCAGTCAGGATGGTGACAGCGAGGCAGCTGGTAGGAGCACCAGCATTAAGGCCTAGTTCATGAACAGCGGTTCTTTCACTTGGCAAAGAGGCTTTTGATCATGAAATTTATTCTTGTTTCTGCCCTAATAGGAGAACAAGCAATCTTCTCCCTGGAATTATTTTTGGAGGAACTGGAAAAGAAATACAGCAAAGAGAGAGGCTAGCTCAGTTTTGCCTTTGGGTCAGAATCTCAGGATTTGACAGGAGAGCACTGGACTCCTGCTACTCAAAGTGTGGTCTGCGGGCAGCAGCATTACATCACCGGGGGACTTGTTAGAAATGCTGACTCCCAAGCTTCACTCTGAGCAGGTGAGGAGCAGATCTTCTGCCCGTATTTCCCAAGATGGTGATACTACTGGCATCTCCTGCTTTGCATCAAGATCCTTAGCTGATTGACAAGCACCTTCCAGGTGTGAGAAGCACTGGTCTAGCCTCGTGGTTCTGCAGTCCCTGCAAATGCCCTGGCTACGTGGTCACCTGGGCCCCACTTAGTGATTCCAGGAACAGCCAGCCAAGGTCAGTCAGCAGATGAGAATGATCCTTTTTTTCTTTTCAGGTTAGGCTGGCTAGGCAGATACCTGGACATAAGCGAATAAATTGCTATGTGCTAATTTGCAAGGGCAGGTCAGCTGTTAGAGTCACCCTTTAAAACAGCTCATTTTTATAGCAAAAGCATTGTTTAAAGGGTTTGAAGGAAGCAAGAAGAGGACTCTGGCATGTGATTCTGTGTCCATTTAGCCTCAGTCCACAGTATATCTAGTATTAGGAGAATGCAGCGTTATTGTGCGTACCATTCATGCAAGTTAGTTCTCGTCAATTATTCTGCGTCCTGTTTAAATGGCCACATAGTGCTTTTCGTCCCAAGATGAACAAATTGATGCTAGCAGTGGTTCCCACGATTTAGTGTGCATCAGGTTCACCGGAGAGCTTATTAAAGCAGATTGCTAAGCCCCACCGCCCAAGTTTTTGGTTCAGTTTATGTCAACATCTCAGGCAGTTGGGAACTGATGTTTTGCATTTCTAGCAATTCCAAGGAGATGCTAATGCTAGGTTACAGGAAGAGTAGCTGCAGATGCATTCTTAGCACACAGGAAACACCTAGGCCCTTATTATTTGATGCTGTGCTCTGACAATACAGCAGACAGGACAAAGTCCAGCCATCAATCCAAGGTCAAGGGGGTCAGAGTACCTGGGACAACTTACATACAGAAATAAGCTAACAACATTCTCTGAGACCATTGATGTCAAACTTCTGCTTCCCACACCTACATCTGAATTGCTAACAAAGCATAATTTGCTTCATTTAAAAAAAAATTATCTTTATTGTTGAGAGTATCACAGATGTCCCTCTCCCCCCCGCCCCCAATTGACCCTTTCTACCCAGCATCCCTCCCCTTACCCAGGTCTTTACCATACTTGCTTAATTTTCGATTCTTCTCTTAGTTTCTACCCACCACCGACGGCCAATGTAGTTGTGCTTGTTTGCTGTTGCCGTCCTAAGTGTCTATTAGTTGCCAGGTGGCTCCATGGGTCAGTGTGGTTGGGAGGTTCTGAGCATGGGGCCGGCTCTGAGCTGAATGAAGACTACGGTCCAGTGTATACGTATGAGCTCGATTCACATGTGTGCCCTCACCAGCTGTAGGCTCACACCCATGACTTCAATAGGATTAGGGTGCAGATCTATTGTGAAGAGACCTGCAGCCCTTTAACTCTTGGGATTGCCTGGGTCGTCAGTGAACTGGTAAGTCTTCGGCACAGCACAGGACCCGAGCATCTCTGACCGAGGTTCCTCCTGGCAAATTTCTGCACCTGGGCCAGCTGCTCAGCTCTAAACGGTCTGCCATGACCTTTCAGGGCTGCAGAGCGCCTGCAGGCGGCCCTGTGACAGAGGCTTCCTGCCAGTGAAAAACCATGACTGCACTTTATACCATAATTGAGCGGAGACAGGATTTACCTCATCGGAGCACCTTGCCTCTCTGACTCCATTTCATCTTATTAAAATAGACACTTGGGACCTTTTTTTTTTAAATAAAAAATTTATTGAGATGATGCAATTATAGGCTTTTCTTTAAAAATTATTTGCAACTCACTGGCCCTGAGAAAAGGCATTTTTTTTTTCTTTTTGTTACATTCATTTGATTCTGTCCCTTATAAACCCCACACCTCATAAACAACAAGAGATTAGAAATTAAACAAACAAAAAGAGAAAACAAAAAAGAAAATTCTAGATTCGTTTGGGTTTGCAGGTGGTTGCAGTCACAAAGAGGAACCTTCAAGAATGTTCACTTGGCATGTGTGAAAGATCCCGGGAGTTCGGAGCTGTTAGTGTTGATGCAGACGGGGCCAAGAGTATCAGGTTAGTCTTGGGGGTTTTAGACAGGCAGGGACCATTGGGTCCCCTCCCTCCCCTGCGCTGGCTTCCTCTTGTCACTCCCTTCATTCCAGGCTTCTGCCCAGAGAGGAGCAGGCTGAGCAGGTGAAAACTAACTAGCACCGAATGGAATGGAATGCCTGGGCGAAGAAAACCGCCCTTTGTTCTTTGTGTATTTTCCCAGACCTTTTATCTTCAGCTTCCTGGGTGGGAATGGGTCAAATGGGGGTATGACCGGGCTGGAGCCCAAACCTAACTCCGTCCCTGGCATGCGGTCTGCTCCTAGGGCAAGTCCTAGTACCCCTCTAACACTCAGGTTTCCCTCTGCAAAAGGAGTTAATATTTCAAAAATGTCTTCAAAGTTGAAACCTGGGCAGGGAAAGGTGGTAATGGTGCCGACTTAGTCATTTAGGTAAATCTTGCCATAGCCTTTAAGTGTCAGCTAAATCTACATCCTCAGTGTCAGAAGGCAATGGATCAGAGGCTCCAAAGATACTGTTGAAAGCAGCACATCCTAAGTTTGTTATTTCTCTTTTCCTGTGAGACCGCCCCTCCCCCATGATCTGGACCATCGGTGATGCTGCCTTAGGCCAGACCATGTTGCCTTGGTACAAAAAGATCTTAGAGATCATGTTACTTCCACACAACCAGTCCATCCCTTCGCCACTGCTACCTTCCGATGGAGAGGAGGCAACCTGGCTAACTCAAAGTGCAGGGAGGAGATGCTAGAGAATTTCAAGATGCAAGTGAGCGTGCCTATTCCGGACACGGCTGGAGAAAGCTCCCCTCCCCCTAGGTAATCTTCCTCCGCATTTTCCTTTCCCAAGTTCTGATCTCAAAAGCCAAGAATTCCCACGATGGCTTCAGGGAAAGACCAACTGTTTAGATCACAGATGTGCTTTTAACTTGGTCCCAGGTGGAATGTTCACCTCCCTTGGTATGTAGTGTTGAGGTGGGACATGTCGTGCTGGATGGATTCTGCAGGTAGGAAGCAAGCTCTCGGAGGGCAGGATGGTGCCCGATTCACTTTTGAGTCCCTCACGGGTCTCACAGGTGCTTCATGAAGGCTGGCTACATTCAATCTGAAACTTTTGGGGTCTGCATGTGTGGGCGCTGTACCCCTGGTGTCAGCACTGCCCAGGTGTTCTCTCAAAGAACAAATGAGAAGGTCTTTGATGTTAAGATAAATCAATAGAAAATCATTACTGGTAATAAATACCTGGATGGGAAATCAAGACTATACTGGAATTAGCACCTTCTATTTCTTCTTTAAGTGGCTGAAGGTGTCATCCTGTCTTACATTTTCATAGAGAATATTGCTTTAAATACAGAGAAATCCTTGGGGTCAAAGGGAATTTTCCTCCGTAATTCATCCATGAGATTCTTGGACTGGAAAGTAGCCCGAGTCGCACTACCTGGGTCAGGTGGACGGACTGACATGTCCTCATCTTAGGGAAGAGCATCATGCCCTGGTGTCTGATTTCATAATCACACAAAGGGCCCCACTGAAAATCCAGCCCGTTTCTCCAGCCCTCAAACGCAGTGGCTTTCACAACCCGCCAGGTATCTGGCTTCATCTCCCTCAGTCATCTCAGAGGCTGGTGTGCGGCTGCACACTCCTGAGAGACATCTGTGGCTTGCTGGGACCCAGCGGCACTGCCCCGTCCACACCGATTCGGACCAGACCCTCCCCGTGGGGAGCCTCTAGCCTCCCACAGATGGTCTCTGACCTCATCACAAGCCTGCTATTCTGGAAGTTAGAGTGGGGGGAGTGTGTGACGGGGCAGTGGCTGGCCACCTCCGTGTGTCTACATATGGTCTGATATGAGGCAGGAACAGAGCAAGAACAAAGAGCCCGATCAGCTCCTCAAGTCCACGGTCCTGAAACCATCCTTAACCTATTGTGCTCTTCGCCCCCACTGGGGTCCTTGTCAGGAGGCTGGGGAAGGATTGTGTCTAATGGCTGGAGAAGAGGCGGGGGTCTGGCAGCCTCACCTGGGACCCCTGCTGACGATCACCTACGTACCCTGGGGGAGCTGAGGGAAAGAAGGAGGGGGTGCTTTGTAAGGCAGGTCCAGTCTTTTGAATTAAAACACACTGTGCTCCTCATATTGGATTCTGAACCTGTACTGGAAGAGGGAACTGAGACGGCTAGAAAAGGAAAGCAAATCTAAACAGCTCTCTAAAAATGTTATCAAAAGTACGAAGGGGTGGCGCTAGCTTCACTTTCCAAGATACAATCGATCTTATTTTGAGGGGAAAAAGAGCCACGGATGGGTCCATTCTGCAGCACAGCTATGCAAGAAGGACAGAAGGAAACGGTCATGTATCTGAGGGATTTGCTGTCTGCCCAGGCTGGGCAGACACAGGTAGCAACCGAGACTGCACATTCCAAGGTCCTCCCTTCTCCAATGCCCTGTGCCCTACGGGGACCGGGAAACTTTTAAAAAGCCTAGAAATTGCAAAAAAAAAAAAAAAAAAAAAGTTAGGTGAGGGCATGGAACTGACCACGTGATGGAGCATGGGCACCCTTCCTGCCTGCCTGGCCTGCGTGGCCTGCGTGGGGATAACAGGTCCCAGCTCAGAGCTCTCACTCCGTTTCTGGACCCTCGGGCCTGTGTGGTCTTTGCGGGTTTTCACTGCGATCCCAGGTGCCGGGGCTTCCAAATAACCCGCAGCGTCCACCTTGGGCTGAGGCTGTAGAACCCTGAGCTGCGGGGCCCTCATGCCATGTCTGTCTGCAGAATGGACACCCGTCTCCCTGGAGGACAGCAGCCTCTCAGGTGTTTGGGGCTCCCTCGGACGGTGGCCAAGTGCAGGGATGTCGGTCTGACTTAGCGGCGTTGGCCCCAAAGCACCCAGGCCACCGATTCTGGTTAGATGCCAACTGCTACCCAGACTCTCCAAGAGGCTGAACTCCAGGGGGGCACGGGGGGCGGGGGGGGGGGGGCGCGGAGAAGGCAGGGAAGGAGAAAGAGCAGGAGAGAGAAAGAGACCTCTCCTTTTTCACTTTATCTTTTTTAACAGCATCCTCTTTTCCCTGCCCCCTGCCCCCCAAGATCCAACCGCAACAGGAACAGACCTGATCCACGTGGCGGGGGCAAGAGGAGCTGGACTCTTTTGCAAGTTTTCTCTTTCCTGACGAGCTGGGTTTGCCACACTTTGTGAGATTTGCAAAATATATATATATATAATAGATATAATATTTCCATAGGAAAACAAGCTCATGTCTTCCCCTAGATGACTGATGAGAGTCAAACTGCGTGGTCATAAAAAAATAAAAACAAAAACACCGTGAAACTGACAACAGGTGGAAGGGCGAGGGTGAGGAATTGCAGATGGACAGATTCCGAATGAGGGGGGAACGTGAACGCGAGTCCCGGGCTCGTGCCGCCGGCCAGAATTCCAGCCCTGCCTTTGCTGGGTGGTTTGTCTAAGGTGCTCTGGGTCCCTCCTGGTATGCAAGGGAAGTGTCACTCCCGTTGCAGGCCTCGTCCTCTCCTACTCTCCGCAGTCCCCTGCTCCGCCTCCAGCAGTCCTGGGGCAGCGGTGCCCTGGGCTGCGGCCGCTGAGACGGGCTGGTGCCTTCAGCATTCATCCTCTTGGTATATTTGTTCATCCAGCTCCTGGGACTCGAGGTGCTCCAGACGGTCTGTCCGGCCACTCATGATTTCATCTGGGGTTTTCATAAACCTTTGGGAGAGGAAATGGAGGAGTTAAGAGATTGTATTTTGCTAAAGTTGTTTTTACCCTGAACTTGAAACTAAAGAGAAAGGCCCTATCACCTCATAGAGCTGGAGAGCTACCGAAGCCAGCTATTAACGGTAATTTAGTGTCAGTTAGAAAAGGGCGCCCCTTACCCTGACTGCCTGAAAAATGGTGAAATAACTCTAAAAAGACGCTACGATGATGGCAGGCAGAGAGCGCCCACTGGAGCTGTGCAGTGCATCCCACGTGACCTTGTGAGGGAACGCTGGTACAGCTCACTCAACTGTGTTTCTTATTTTTAGAGAGTTACATTTTACAAGGACCCACGAGAGCTGTAGATCCACTTCCATCCCCAACTGTGAGTCCAGGGAACAGTATCTGAAACTTGATTTTAACTCAAAGGATACAATTAAATGCTGAATGGAAAATTCTGATAATAGGACCAGTTAGTAATGGTGGTTGGAAAATCAGAAAGGCAAAAAGAAAATCTTTTTCAATGTTAACACGAACACATCTTAGCAACGAATCCTCTTTAGCCTGTCTTCCTTAGCAGCCAGGCGCACACTGCAAGCCTCATCTTCTTGTTCACGGGGTTCCCTTCAAAAGAACTTCAGTGACGTTTCGACCACGATTTCATGGTTCTGGAAGGCAGCCTAGATGCAAACGCTCTGCCCTACTGTGGGAGTGCCCTTTCCTCAGCCCCACTGTGTGCTGGCACGCCTTTCCCCTCCCATCTACTCTGCCCTGCACTAGATGAACTGTCTTCACACACACACATTTTCTCTCATCCCTCCAGGTCCAAAGCCTACGATGACCACTTATCAAGTCAGGGACCCAGTCTCCGGCCTGCCCACTGGGGCCCTTTGTCATCACACCCAGGAAACTCTTGATTTCCACTGTAAATCCTCCATCCTTGTCTGGCCAGTCTTCTTCCTTCTATAGTCATGGCTCATGGCAGCCTCCCAACCTCTAGCTCGGCCTCTATTGGAACCCTCTCTACTCCTTTCACTGTCTGAGCCCTACTCATGCTTTGAGCTTCGCCTCATCATCCAAGAGCTGCTAATGGAACCCATCTATGTGGAAGCCTTCCTCCCTCCTCTCCCAAACATCTTGTACCAAGCACCCACAATGTAATACGTCACCTGACCATACCCTGGATTTCATTCCAAGAAGCCTTCGTTTTGTGGCAAGTCTGGCTTGCAACACTCATTTTCTCAAAAGTGACTAATCTGCCCCGCTAATAGCAGGATTCTTCCCCTTACATCTTGTTGAAAATCACTATGGGAAACCTGGGAACCTTCCGGCTACCACTGCTTTTCTTTCCTGCCCGTATTACGGAGGCAGCAGGATCTGTAGCGTCTGCAGTCTGTCTTCTACCTTTCCTCCCCTCGCTAACGCTTCCCCCTCAACACCTGAAGTCACTGACGATGCCCTCCAGGCCATGCCCACAGATAGGCGACGTGTGGCCCTTCAAATGACCCTTTTCTTCTTTGACTGCTTTTCCATATTAAGCTTCTGATATTCCAAGCTAGGCTCGTCAAGAAATATTTATTGAAAGCCTCCATAAGGTGTACAACAGAATTACACCACATGTAATCCTCTACCTTCTAGGAGCCTATGACCTAGTTGTGGGGAGAAGAACTTCACTATCAAAAATGCAGCCCACGCCCTAGCCGGTTTGGCTCAATGGATAGAGCATTGGCCCACGGACTGAAGGGTCCTGGGTTTGATTCCGGTCAAGGGCACATACCTTGGTTGCAGGTTCCCTGGCCCTGGTCAGGGGGTGTGCAGGACGCAACCAATCGATGTGTCTCTCTCACATGGATGTTTCTCTCTGTCTCTCCCTCTCCCTTCCACTTTCTCTAAAAATCAATGGAAAAATATCCTCGGATGAGGGTTAACAAACAACAAAAATGCAGATCACGAAGTGGTTTAGGGCCAAGAAATGACAGAATAAGATATCTGTGTGTTTAAGCAGTTGAAGAAGGCCTCGTAAAGGCAGCCAACTGGAGGTGGACCTAGAGGGTATATATGTTAAAAAGCAAAACTCAAAGGGGTATATGTTTCTGATACAGGGAATTGCATTTGTGTATACAATGAACTTGGGAGGCAGGGCAGTGGACCAGAGATGGACAGAGAATGTCGAATTAATCTGGGGGTGAATGTGAAGTCTAGATATCAGTCTCCATTGCTCGGGAAGCAATAATAAGGCTGTTGCCTTTCTCGAATCTTCCACATCTCAAGAAAGTGCTTGTCATTTGATAAACTCCAACCTGGAACCTGCTCGTAAGAAACCGTGGGACATGCGGTGCCTGCAGCACAGAAAGGAGCCAGTGGACAATTCAGCACAAACACTGGCTCGGGCATAGGAGAGTCATGGTAACAGCGGTGTCAAGGCTGGCTGCTTGACACAATGGTGATGCCGGTGATGAGAAGCAAAGGTGGGGGGGGGGGGGGGGGTGGATTTCTAGCATGTGAAAGTCTGTCTTGAATGTTGCATGTCCAAGATACTAACGTTACATTAAATGGACGAGTCCTATAAGAAGCCTTTGGAAATGCAGATTTGAAACTTCAGGAAGGTTTCAAAGCTGGGTACAAAGATTTAAGAGTCTAACCACTAAGGTGATAATTCAAGCTATGTGTCGGGATCAACTCATTCAGGAAAAAGGCACGTAGCGTGGGAAGAATATAGCCACAAACTAGGTGTGGAAAGAATGAAGGGAAGCAGCAGCACAGCCAGCAAAAGGAGGGCTCTTTTTTACTTCAGTTCCTTCGGGGTCCGTCTCTTGAGCGGCCTTTTCCATTGTTTTTAAGATCTCAACTGTTTTAACTGCCCCTTCCCAACACTAAAGCCCAGGTTCTCCACTCTTTCCAGTGAGCTCACCTGCACACAGACAGTGTCATTTTCTATCTGCACAGAAACAACTCCAAACGCACGTCTCGAGTCCCATCTAGAAGTTGTTTCTGTCCCACCTGCCAAAACTCATGGCCTCAGCTTGCTTGTTGATCCCACTCTCTCCCAACTTTCCCTTGGTCTCCCCATGGCCATTACCACCCATGAACACCAGCGTTCTACTTCTCCTGACTGGTCCTTTAGGTCCCTTCTCCTTCCTCTTCTAATTCTTTCTCTCTTCTTACATTGTACTTGGAATCACAATCTATGTGGTAGTTTCAATGGTTGGAACTCAGTGTGAGGAATTCTGGGAAGAGGAATGTCTAGAGCAACAGCTTTCAGTGCATTATAACAAATATATTGTAACACACACACACCTGAAACAAAATTTTCATAAATGAACAGTCCCTTTGAGTTTCATGTGATACATTCTGATATTTTCAAGTCCAGGTTCAAGCCCTGGCGTTGCCATTGACAGTGTCACTCTGGCTGCTCCCTTACCTGCACTGGATGCTAATGGCAGGTAATACTATCTGAGCATTGCATTGTTTTACAGGGGAGTCAGACTGTGTTTACTTAGTTTTGGTTTTACTATAGGACAGACATAAATTTTAAAAAAATGATTTTTTTTCTTAAATTCTAACAAACCAGCACCTGGTATCCAATTCATAGCTCTGGTGGCTTTGAGTATCGGATAGGCAGGTAGAGATCTTAACAGGCTCCCTCCTCCCTCTTATTTAAAGAAAACAATATCCTCCCCCAAGAAGGAAAGGAGAAAAAGGAAGTGCTACCTGAACAAAAGCCTTTGTCCCGGCTCCTTCCTGATGATGTTTAGTTTGTAGTAGTGGCGCAGGGCTCTGGACATTTTCTCATAGGTCATGTTTGTTCTGTTCTGTTTGTTCAAAGGAGGAAGAGAAAAAAAAGCACAAAGACACAATGAAATGAACCTCAGAAAAGGCGCTGGGGGAGCTGTTAAAACAAAAGTTCCTCAGCGGCTCCCGTGGCCCCGAAGTTTGGGAAGGTACCTGCTCATCTGCGGCCACCCAGGCCCATTAGTCCCCACCCCTCGGCCGCCAAGACTTCTCCCAGTGAATCACCCTTTGTCAAAAGTCCCCGAGGGGGAGGGAGCTCCGGCTAACAGGGCATATCCCTCAGCAGCCTCCCTCACTTCCTTTCCCAAGACTGTGCTCTGCTGTGCCCCAGGAATTTCCTGCAGGTTCCCACTATCTGTGGGCCATCCTTCACCTTCTGACCCACAAAGGAGTGCTTTTCTCTTTTTTGTTGCAGTGACTTTTCTCAAACTGTGTTTCTGGTTTGTCATTTTAAGGAAGAGATATTTTGTTGCTTAAATTCCTGTTGTGGAAGCAAGAACACAGAGGTTCCCAGCGCTGGGGCTGGGGCTGCGGCACCATGTGGGAGGTGCAGAGGGATTTTTCCCAGGACTCCCGCATGAAGTGTCTGGCAGCGGAGTGGGCCCTGCCGCGTGCGGTCATGGCCGGCACGGGTCCTCCAAGGCTGCGGCTAGGGCAGAGCTTGCTCGGCTGCAGGCCCCTTGTCCTCTCTCACTTGGCTGAGCTGGCACTGTGCCACTATGCCACCCACTTGTCTGTGGTCAGCCCCGGACCTTGGTTACTTGATTTTTTTAAAAGTAGGAATACAGATTTAGTTATTTAGTTTTTTTTTTCTTTTTTGGGGGGGGGGTTGGGGGTTGGGGGTTGGGGGTAGGTGTGCTCTTTGCTCTATTTTATTTTGTTGTGGTAAGAACGTTTAACATGAGATCTACCCTTTTAACAAATTTTTAGTGCATAATGCACTGGTGTTAACATGTTGTACAGCAGACCCCTGGAACTTACTCATTTTACTTAAAGAAAACTTCATGCCCATTGACTAGTGACTCCTCAGTTTCCCCTCCCCCAACCCCTGGCAACACCATTCCATTCTTTGATTCAATAAATTTGCTTATTTTAGGTACTTCATAGAAGTGGAATCAGCCAGTATTTGTCCTTCTCTGTCTTGCTCACTACACTTCGCATAATGTCCTCAAGGTCTGTCCGTGTGGGTGCGTACGGAAGAACTTCCTCCTTTTCTCTTGCAGGTACAGACCACAGTTCCTTCATCCCTCATTCACGGATGTGCATTTGGGCAGTTTTACTTATTACATCTGCGCCCTTGGACAGGTTTCCTAACCCTGAAAGGCTTTATCTTTTAGATTCCCCGCCCTCTTCCTAGTGTGGGCACTCGTGGGGCAAGCCTACTTCTTGCCCTGTGTGCTTTGAAAGGGGGATGTTTTAGAGTCAGAATGTCAGTATTTTCCGCGGGAAAGGGGCTTTCGGGAACATGGGAGTTTCCGACTGAGCGGAACAGAAGCCACGCTTCAGAAGGCTCCCTTGTGCGTCAGAGCCCCACGCGCTTCCCCGTTACCAGTTCCTAGTGACACAGGTAACAGGGCCAGGTCAAGGGGGCGGTGAGGGCTGCTCAGCCCTCAGCCCGGAGGCCAGGATATGCAGAGCTCGCTGGCACCTGGCCTGAGCCACACCGGAAAGGGGCATCTTTAATGATCTCCTTCCCTTTGCCACTGTCTAATTGTTGGCCCAGTAAGGAAGAAACGAAATGATTACGGGCAGACTTAGGAAGCAGCAGACAGACGATTACCCTCCGACCCCGGCAGAAAGGCTGTGTTTTGGCACCAGTTGACGGAGCAGATAGCTGGTGTCCTTTTACCTTATGGTTTCCCCACAGTCGAGCCAGTCCGTTGGGATCCACTATCCGGAATATTTTGGATTCTTTGTCCTCCCATCGGATGAAGTTTTCGTACCGGCTGTCAGAAAGCAACTGATAGACGTAATCCCAAAGCAGTCTACAGTCTGCCGAGGAAAAGGGCAAGAAAATGCTGTTGAAAAGGTTTCTTGTCGAGACCAAGAACGCAAATCAGAAAACAGTCGAGTGAGTAACTGCTCTGCCTACTTTGGATGGATGGCCTAACCTCCCGTCTGATAGGGAGACCTGGGCCCCGAGGGGCACGTGGGATGGTGTTGGGGAGGGTGACCTCTGACCTGTGCGGGCCTGAGACCATCCACTCCAACTGCCTCCTCCCAAGAGGGGGGCACAGTGACCGGGAGAGAGGAAGCGACTTGTCCACCGTCATGACCCATGACCTGACTTTGAGCAGAGCCCACAGGAGAGAGAGAACCAGCTCGAACTGCAAATGCACTGGCCCTGAAAGTGTGCTGAAAAGTGGGCAGGCAGGAGGCGAGTCCCGATGTTCCAGAGAGAGCGGGTGGATCAGTGGTGGTGCTAAGATGACCTGGGGGTGGAGGGTGATCCTGAATGGATAAAGACGAGAAGATTGGGGTCGGCTAAGCAATGGCAGAAAAAGAAGCCTGCTGCGTGAAAGGCTGTGGGGAAAGAAAACGCCATGGGACTCAGTGACCGTGACCGTGGAGCTGTGACTGGCCTGCTTCTTTTTTATTTATTTTTTTTAGGAGTACAGATATTCTCACTATAGCATACTTGGGAGGTCTTTAAAACTGCTTTGTTATAAGGGAAGCAGGGTAGAAAGAAACCCTGTACAAAAAATCCCTTTCTCTACTTTACAATGGGTGCTCCATCACTGGGTTGGGCAACCAAGATTTATTAAGTGAATTTGTGTAGGCCAGGCCCTGAGCTAGGCTTCTAGCAAATTCAAAGAGAAGATGCGGCCCTGACCGGTTTGACTCAGTGGATAGAGCATCGGCCTACGGACTGAAGGGTCCCAGGTTCGATTCCAGTCAAGGGCATGTACCTTGGTTGTGGGCACATCCCCAGTAGGGAGTGTGCAGGAGGCAGCTGATTGATGTTTCTCTCTCATCGATGTTTCTAGCTCTCTATCCCTCTCCCTTCCTCTCTGTAAAAAACCAATAAAATATATTTTAAAAAAAAAAGAGAAGATGCCTTTGCTTTGTGCTAGTGCGCTCTGGGTTTGTGCCATCATGGGATGTGGTTTGCCCTCTAGCAGGTGGGTGGGGGCCGACGGGTACTTTCTAGGTCTAGCTCATGTTGGATTGGCCTCCGGGTGAGAATAAGAGACCCAACTTCCAGGTGCTCCCTGTGGACCGGGAGCTGTGCCAGACCCTCGCCAGCATGACTGGTGGTAACTGACGAGCCACAGGATGCCCCGTATGTACTTGCCACTCTCACACGTTATTTCTAACCTTCTCACCCCGAGGTCCTGGGACTTGAAATCCGAGGCCCCTGCACTACAATGTGCTGACTCCCTCCTGCTGGGCGCGGCCTGGGAGACCTGGGAGGGAGTGTCTGGGTTAGACCTGGACTGTCTCAGAGCCAGCACGTCACCTCCCAGAGAAACAAACACACCCTTCTCTGGAGTGTACCTACAAGGGGAATGGAGTCAGGTCCCCTTGGGCGAGTTTCTTGAATCTCCCTGAGGTTCGTGTCCTCATTTACGAAACGGGACTAAGAGTCCTTACTCTGCAGGAGTCATTTTCGACCTTTTTCATCGAGGGCACAACATACACCGTCACTGAAATTCTGCGGCACACCAAAAAAACGCATTTTTTGAAGGTCTGACAAAAAACTAGGTATAATTTTGATTCATTCACACTAGACGGCTATTGTTGTGTTGGCTGTTGTCATTTTTTATTTTGACAATCTAAGGGAAAAGAGGTCGGTGCCCCGAGTAAGTAGTCAGGTAGGTATTACCTGTCTAAAACATTCTGGTGACACACCGGTTGAAAATCGCTGCTTTACAGGATTATCGGATGAGTGATAATGTGAGTGAAGAGAAAGTAATGGAAGTAACGACGGTATTTTTTGGTGCTGTTTGCAGGCGCTGTGCTGTGTACTCTGTGGGCAGGGCTGCATTTGGCCCCTGCGACACCGGATAAGGTATTTTATGGACAAGGAAGCTGGGGCGCAGCTCCGGAGGGACACAGGATTCTAGGTTCCACGTGACTCGGAGGCCTGTGCCGGGCCACACTGCCCAATGCGGCTTCTATCCTCAGAGAAGCTGGTGAACAGGTATATGTTTGTAAAAACTTAGGACTTTCCAGAGCAAGGTTTAACTCTGTTTAGTGCACCTTTTATGAAATCCAGCGAATTCTCTGAACAGAAGGAACTGGCATAAAATATGGCATTTTCTGGGAGGCTTAATTTTTCTAGGAATTACCATGAAACTTAAAATGATCATAAATCTTGCCCTGGCGGGTGTGGCTCGGTTGGAATGTCGTACCATACACCAATGGAGGCAACTGATTGATGTTTCTCTTGTGTCTCTCTTACATCAATGTGTTTCTCTCTCTCTCTCAAATAAAAAAAAAGTAGCTGGCATTTAAAAAAAAATAAACCATAAATCTTTAGTGTCTCTTACTGTATTCTTTTTCTCCCAATTACGTGCATGTAGAAGTTAATGTGATATATTTCATTGTGTTTTAGAAAAGGACAAGTGGTGTTCTTAAACCGATGACCAGGCTTCTGGAGTCTGAATCCCATTGGCCAGCCTCTTCGAACTCCACCCCTACCTACAGCTGTGTTCTTACTGCGGGAGGGTGGGCTGAGAGGGCGGGGGGGGGGGGGGGTAGGGGGAACAGGGCAGGGGGACGAATCCTAGTGTCATAAGTACTTAGAGAAGCCAGTGTCTTGCCATTGCAGACTGAGAATAATCAGCTGTAGTAATACGACTACTCTAGTTTCCAGGCAAAGCAGCAGTATGGGCTGCCCCTCCCCTGCCACCTCCCTGTCTTACAACATTTTTACTGCAAATAGGAAACAGAGAACTGAGCTGGGTTTAATGGTCCAGTTGTTGTCCTGCCATCCAATGGCAGATACATTTTAGTTTCCCACCATCTCTTCCAACTGGAAAACATCTGACAAAACCAAATATTATCACATAAAATGCAGGTAAATAGGAGGAACAAGGTGGTGGTGGTGGTGTGTGTGTGTGTGTGTGTGTGTGGCGGGGGGGTGTTGTGTATAACTTTGCTGTTTCCCACAGGTTACAATCATTTTTACCACAAAGAAGCTTGATGACACTTTCAGATTCATCTGAATTTGGCATGTAATTCTCTAGAGTGTTCATATGAATAAAATATATATATATAAAAGCCTAAGCAACCATTACGACCAGTCGCTATGATGTGCACTGACCACCAGGGGGCAGATGCTCAACGAAGAAGCTGCACCCTGGTGGTCAGTGCATTCCCACAGCCAACCTCCTGTGGCCTGCCAACCTCCCACGGTCCCTCCCCCTGGCCTGGGCGAGACGGCCCCAATCGCTGGCCAGGCTGAGGAACCCCACCTGTGCACGAATTCGTGCACCGGGCCTCTAGTGTAATAAAAAAAAACTATCTGGTTGTCTTATGTAGTTGGATGTGGAGAACGTCTGCCCTTCTGAAGGTGAGCAGTACATCAGCAGCCCTCCCAGCCGCAGCCTTCCTGGAGCTACGACTTCAAGTGGCTGGTTCTCCTCTCATCCCCTTCTGCACAAAGATGTTCACGTGTATGGTTTCTGTTGCTTCACTTTACTGTCTTGGTAACCCCCTTTTTCTCATAAAACAGTAAATGTGAACCAGACACTTCTTCAAGTACGGGCTTGCCCAGGACTGGGCACCATGCTGGTTTTTCTTTTCTTTCTTTTTTTTTTTTTTTTTAAATATATTTTTATTGATTTTTTACAGAGAGGAAGGAAGGGAGATAGAGAGTCAGAAACATCGATGAGAGAGAAACATCGACCAGCTGCCTCCTGCACACCTCCCACTGGGGATGTGCCCGCAACCAAGGTACATGCCCTTGACCGGAATCGAACCTGGGACCTTTCAGTCTGCAGGCCGACGCTCTACCCACTGAGCCAAACCGGTCTTGGCATACCATGCTGGTTTTTCATCCAACTGTGGCCTTTACGCAAACCCCTTACTAAGAAGAGATCTGGAAGGTTATCTGTTCTTTGGTTGGTAAAAATGAAGGGCGGGCTTACCAGAGCACAGACTTCACCTGTAAGATTCAAAACCGCGTGTATCTTGCAAGCTTTTCCCTTTCATAAATGTAAAAATAACCCCAAACAAGCTGCTACTTAATCATTTTAAATGGCATTTAATCCAGCAAAGCCAACTTCAGCTGAGTAATAAAAATATGTTGACATTCAAGACATATTGAATTACTCAAGTCACTAATGGAGGAAGCAACAGGAATTTTGTAGCATGAAGCAGTTGTTTCAAGCTCAGAGTACAAGTGGCTTTTATAACACTATTGATTGTTTTGTTTCTTTAGTTAAAAATTATGCCAGATGATAAAAATAACTGCTGGCCCACACAAGTTTTTTTTAATTTTTTTTTTTTTTTTTTTTTTTTTACAATTGAAGTTCAAGCCATATGAGTTTTTAAGATTTCAATGAAATAAAAGGCAAATCCTTCTTATTTCCCTGGGTCCTCTGGAGACTGTTACCACGCACCGCCCGCCTCCCCTTCTCCCCCCCCCCGCCCCCGCAATTTTTCAGTCCATGTCAGCACAGACACAATGTTCTCTTTCTCTTTCTAAACTGAGGTATGACAGATATGCCACAGTATAGTATTAGTTTCAGCGGTACAACGCTACATAATGACTGGACATTTTTACTTGTGGGGAGATGATCACCACAGTAAGTCTAGTTACCATCTGTCACCAAAGGTACACGGTTTTATTGTTGTGACGAGAACTTTTAAGATTTACCCTCTTGAGAACGATCAAATATGCACTACAGTATTCCTGACTACAGTCACCACGCTGTACGTGACATCCCCATGACTTATTTGTTTTGTGACTGGAAGTTTGTACCTTTTCAACTCCTTCATTCATTTTGCCCGCTGCCAAGCCCCTCCCTCTGGTAAACGTCACTGTGTTCTTTGAGATACAATGTTCTTTGATCCTCAAGGAAATGCTTAATACAATGTAATAAAAGTCATCAAACTCTATAAACAAAAGTTCATCCCGTTATAAAAGCACTTGAACATGCATGTAAAAAAAAAACTTGTATCACAAGGTATTCATTAATTTTAAGGGCATTTCTCCTAAACGGAAGGGCCTTCTCCATCAAGGCATGTGGATATGTTAAACAATTGTCCATTATTTGGACTGTCTCTTCCAACCGAGGAAGTTTATGAAAGTGTTTAGCGCAAGTAAGATGTCATCACGAAGAATCATTTTCTAATTGCAAGAGGTGAGTGCTCGCTCTTTCCTGATGCGCAAGGTACCCTGGGTGTCTGCAGCTAAAAGACATGGTAAAAAAAATCCCTTTCTGTGGCGAGGAAGAATATTTTCACTCCCACGTCTGTGTCTTACCAGAAACTCACTGTATCAGTTCATTGAGCAGAGACTGTAAAAAAGATGGGCAGTTCACACATAACCAACATGGTTTCCAACGAAAAGAAACCAGGCTAGACAAAGCTGATATTATAAAACCTGAGTGGGACGTCAAGTTATTGACAATGGGGATTGTTTAATGATGGTGGTTAATTTGAATTTCGAGAAAGCTTCTAAGAGGGCAATTTTATGTAGTTTTCATTGCCTAAAAGGAATTTGAAATGAAGGTCTGGAAAATGGGAGTTCTGTGGGTATAATCTCCAACAAGAAGAGGCTGAGTGTCCCTGTTTAATTTCTTTAAATTTATTATGAAAAAAAATAATACATTTATTTCAGATTCAGCAACAAAACAGGTAAGCAACATGCAAAAAAACTGCTGCCTGGGCCAGTGTGTTCAGTGGCTATGGCATCAGCCTGTGCACTGGAGGGTCGCCAGTTCGATTCCTGGTCAAGGGAATGTACCTGGGTTGCAAGTTCAATCCCTGGACCTGGTTGGGGCGCATGCAGGAGGCAACCAATCAATGTGTTTCTCTCGTCGATGTTTCTCTCTGGCCCCCTTCCCTCCTCCCTGCCACTCTCTCTAAAATCAATGGAAAAAAATGCCCTCAGGTGAGGACCAACAAAACAGAACAGAACAATAATAATTGCTACTCTGCATTATAAAAGAAACTAGAGTTTCTAAACTCTTGTTCCCTATGGGGTATTTGGCAAGGTTTTGAGACAACTGTGGTTGTCTCACTGGGGTGGAGAATGCTACTAGCATCTACTGGGTACAGGTCAGGGGTGCTACTAAATATCTTATAATGCACAGCACAAGCCCCAGATCAAAGGGTTATTTGGCCCAAATATCAAGAGTGGCAAACGCAAGAAACCCTGCTTATAGACACACAGAGCTTACAACAGGCAGGGGCGGCCTGCAGCTCAGTGTCCCCTGCCTCCTCTGTTCTAGCTAAGCCATTACCTAGACGCAGAAAGTTGATAAATCCAGTGCAGACAACCCTGTGGATGCGCAGAGGTGTGCTTGCAATGGATAACTGCTTGCGCTTTGCTGTGGCTTAGGAAAACAGAACCGTATGTGCGCAGTGGCGAGCTGGGGGAGGGAGGAGCTCGGGCACCGAAGACAGAGCCATGCTTCCTGGCTTCCTGGGCAGAGGAACCGCAGCTACAGACCTGGCAGGACCTTCACACCTCTGGCTGCTGAAGGTGGGAAATGCTGGTGTCTGCAGCTCAGGCCTTACAGCTGAGCTGGAGCCACAGCTGGACGCGAGCACCGCCCAGCCGGGGATTCCCACCCAGGGACTGAGGGGAGGTAGGGACGCTGTCTTACAGAAAGGCGTACCCTCAACCAAACTGGAATTTCCAGTCTCCCCCAGCCCTTCATCATTTTCCACGCAGCCACTGTGCCACTACTGTTTATCCTTTTACGATGTCGTTCTGAAGCCTCCTTCTCTTTCAGGGCGCTCTGATCCCAGTGAAAATTAAGTGCTGACTCAGCCAGAGTGTGAGCGACCAGCACGCCCCGGACAGTCCTGCTGGGGTGAAGGACCCCCCCTCCCCCGCCCCGCCCCAGGGCTCTCATCAGTCTCCTCCTAACAGGGACAGCGGAATGCCCCCGAGGAGGTGAGAGGGAGAGTAGGAGGTAGTCGCCAAGGAAATGAGGAAACCAGGCGTCTGGAAGGAGGACAGCCTCACGCAAAACCAACGCCCCAGACAGGTCAGTGCCCCACGCCAGCTCTGGGGGGCAGTGGTGCTGGCTGCACCCTCTGCCCTCTCTTTGCTCTTGGCGGCCCTGGAGTAGAGCAAAGGACATGGAGCAGAGGGACCCGAACACTTAGCGATGAACCTACTTGTGCTAGACAGGTACCTATTGCAGTGATGGTGAACCTTTTGAGCTCGGCGTGTCATCATTTTGAAAAACCCTTACTTAACTCTGGTGCTGTGTCACATATAGAAATTTTTTGATATTTGCAACCATAGTAAAACAAAGACTTATATTTTTTATTTTTATTTTACATATTTAAATGCCATTTAAAAAAGAAAAATCAACCAAAAAAGTGAGTTCGTGTGTCAACTCTGACACACGTGTCATAGGTTCGCCATCACTGACCTATTGCCTCCTTAGAACTCTAAAGTACCAGAAGTGGGTATTCATCTTCTATATTATAAAAACCCAGTGGCCCTAACGCTCTAAGACCAAAGACCAGCGTGGGTGGGCGGGGCCACGCGATTTTGCACGCTGGGCTTCTAGTATTCTTATTATGGAAAAGGCAGCTAGGCCTCAGGGACATTAAGCACCTCTGCTTGGGAGGCCAGGACTAGGGTTCCATCCTGCTGACTCTAGAATCCACACTGTCGCACAGGCCCACACTGCAGCCACACGCCAGGCTGGCTGTGGATCAGGACCTGGGCCAGGAGCCCTCGGGTCTGGGCTGCAGGGGTCTGCTGAGGGCACTCTGCCTGCGGGAGTGTGGGGGGACGCGGTGCTTTCAGCTGTGACTGAAATTCTGAGCCCCGACTCATGGAGACGCACCACAGGCCATCGTTTCTTTCCCCCAAACACATCTACACGTGCGAGCGAGGAAAGGCATACACACACCTGCATACCCCACATCTTCCCGCAAAGCCTGCCATCACTTCCATGCTAATCCCTCTACACTGCGCTTTTATGATGCCCTTTCTTCCCCTTCGAGGCTGCTCCCAAGGCTCATTTGTAAAAGCAAAGTCCATGAGCCTCATCTGAAATTGTTTCGCCAGCCCTAAGTACTGCTGGGGAGGAAGCCAGAGGCAAGAGCGAGGAGTGACTTCCCCTTGAAGCCCCTGAGGATGAGCCTCCAACAGCTTCCCCTGGGTCTCAGGCTTATTTTCCTCCATCTGATTTAAGATTTGAGGTGTCCAGGATTGACTTTCTGTGCATATAAAACACATCCAGTCAATACAACCAAATCAAGCAAGTACAGTCCTAGCCTGGTGACAAATAACCAATACAGGAGACTCTGCCTTCCTGATAGGAATTTTGTTTCTATTAAAAATGTAAGCTTGAGAGATAATCAATATATTTTTTAAAGCCCCTTAAAGGATCTGAAAGATTGCAATGATGTGTTATATGAAGGTTGAGGAGGGAGAGAACATGGCCTGGGGGGCGGAGGGATTCTATGTCTTATCTGTTTGTTGTAGGATCAACCAACCAATGAAATCCTCACCAACCAAACAAAGTTCATGTTTGCAAAGCAATGGAGAGACTTAAACAAAAACTGTGAGATAAGCACAAGACAATAAATAGTCTCCATTTGGATGGTCATGGACCCTGAACAACAGATCTATACAGACCTTCAACGTCCTCACTTCTGTGTGGCAAATGAGGGCTATGGACGGATTCTAGAGCAGTTGGCCAATGAGTCCTGCTTCCTTGGCAGATTTTTGGATTAAGGCCAGGGAAGGGACAAGCCGACAGGAAGTCTGATCACTCAGGTTTTAATGCAATTGAAGAACTTTAAGAGAAAGCCAAAATGACTTAAAATTTTCCTTTTAAGACTTAGCTGTTTGCAGTTAAAAACAAAACAGTAGCTTAGTTTGTTGATGGCATAATGTAAAAGGGGTATTGCCTAGGCCGGGAAAGATGCAATGTTTAGAGACGCTCTATCCATCACCTAGAAAACTTTGAACAATGAAGTTTTCTAGGTGGACACAGAGAAACGTGATGATTTTGGAATAAATGAACGAATGACTTAACTATACAATTCAAGTATGCAAAGAAATACTTGGTTTTGTTAATCATCACCGAGGATATGTTTTCCATTGAAAGAGAGTGGGGGTGGGGTGGGGAGGAGGGAGGGAGGAAGGGAGAGGGAGAGAGAGTGAGAGAGAGAGAGAGAGAGAGTGAGAGAGAGAGAGGGAGAAACATTGATGTGGCAGAGACACATTGATTGGTTGCCCCCTGCACGCACCCGCTGGGGCTGGGGAGCAAACCCACAACCCAGGCACTTGCCTTTGACCAGGAATTGAATCTGTGACCCTTCGGTGCACAGGCCAACACTCTAACCATCGATCCACACTGGCCAGGACGAAATAATTTCTTTTATTCAGCTGTATTTATGTTGATGATGTTACTGTAACCATTCCAGGCTGGTCTGCAAACCGCCTGCAGCCTAGACCTTGTCTCCTTTCTTACTTCATTGTGATTGCTGCTCGCACATGTCTTAGGCACGCCTCATTCTCTAAAGCACAAGTAATTCCTTGGAGGAGGGACCGTGTTTGCTACTTCTGCATGCTACCTTACGCCCATGATTCCAAGCGCAATGACCAGACAAGTAAGCGAGGCTGGGGGCAGCAAATGCTTGCTGTGAAAGCCAATGATAAGTAGCTTAGGCTTTGCTGGCTACACCATCTCTGCTGCAGCTACTCAACTCTGCCTTGCAGTGCATAGCGCACAGCGCTGCCACAGATAGTCCTAAGTGACTGGGAGTGGCTGTGTGCCAATAAAACTCAATTTACAGAAACAGGCGGCAGCTGATTTGGCCTTCAGGGCAGAGTTCCCAACCCCTGCTCTGGAGGCCCAGGTCAGGAGACTCGTGTGTTGGAAAGGATGCTAGATGGAAGCTCGAGGCTGGACTCTGGATGGGTGTGGGAATCTCCGTTTCTTCATCTGTAAAGGAACCTTCTAGCTTTGAAATCATCGGGTTCTAAGAGCGATGTCCATATACACTGAAAGCGTGACTCAGGGCATCACCAGAGCTACACCCTGTCAACTGCGGAGCTCTCTGCCAGCAAACTCTTTGCTTACAAAACACGTCGGTGAGACACAGACCAGTAAGACGTCTATGGGCTGAGAGAAATGTTAGAAGGCTGGCAGATGCTGACTTCTGCTCCCGCCCCACCCAGCAATTCCTTCCTAAGGGTAATGCATAGAAAACAAGCAAAAAAGAAGCAACTTGCTGGTTGTTAGGCACCATTAGCTAGTCAATAAAAACTAGAACCCAGGACCTCGCCTCACTCTGGCCTGTGTGAACTCTCTCCCAGAAACACCAGCCATTCCAACTTGTTAAACTCAATAATAGTTCATCGTATCCTTTGAATAATAAACAACATCTTTAAAAATCAGCTTCATGTGAGATTTAAATAGATCTAATTTGCGGCTTGTATTTAAATTGTCAACTACCTCCTGCATTTCCTTTATTGATCATTTTAGTTTTGCCACAAGAAAAATACCTAGGTAACCTGTCATAATTTTGCATGTAATCTCTTAATTGTATGGTGCATCTCAATAATAAACAGTGAAAAAATAAAGAATTGATGAAGTATGATGGATTTTTAATGGACTTGGATTCTTGAATTTACATTTTTACCTGAAGTAAAAAAAATATATATAAGGGTACTTATCTTGTTTGGAGTTTTTGTCATCTAGAATGACCGCTTTTTCTCTAATCTCCACTTGTTCACATTCGAAGTATTCATCTAAGCCCAGCTAAAAGCCACCCCCTTCACGAAGCCTTCCCTGATATGCCTGCTCCAACCTCCTGTGGTACTTAATAGGAGTCCTTTGCCGATACCAATGACAGTATTGCACTTACAGCTTGGTCTACACCTCCTTAAACACCCACCCCCCTGAGTGCAGTAAAAGTGCCTTAAATGCAGGTGTCCAAATGCATAAATCCTAGAGTACCTGAGAAAATTACATCTGAGTGGATAAGAATTCAACTTTACTACTTAACCAACATTCTTAAGTTGTTTCTACCCATACCCTGCAGCTATGTTATTCATCAGAGTGACATTCAACAGCACCTTCGTGTCACCTTCATTTCTTTCTGCTCTGTGCTCATTCAAAAAGCTAAAGGAACTAAGTTTTCTCATTTAACAGTTGCTTTATAGGGACCGGAAAGATTATTATGGCTGTTTAGTAATGACAGAACTTTACACTGTACATAGAAATCACCCAATGAGTTTGACCTTCAATAAACAGAATCAATTTTACAAGGATCGGAGTAATCCAAAAGGACATCAGAGGGTCTGGAGAGGCGGGGATCTCCCGAACAACACAAAGGAGCCTAGCATTGTGCTGAGGGTTACAGGATCAAGACTAAGTATGAGATCATAGACTTCTAGAGTTGGAGTTACACTGCAGACTTTTCAATCCACTCATTCACCCTTGAGAAAAACAGTGCCTTTTAGTTAAGTGAACTATTCCTGGATTTGGTGATATTAGTTAATATCACCAAATCTGGAGATGTTTAAACTGTTGAATATACCATTAGAGCATTCATAATAAAGAATTTTAGGGGATTCTATCATACTGCATGAGTTCTTGCACTTCTCCAAAGGATCTGGGCCTAGATTATTTAACATGAATATTGTGATTTCCTAGAGTCACCAAGAAAAGCACAGATTCCCCTTTTCCGTGTGTTCTTAAGGGAGAGGGGGCATCCATAGGCACTCAGGTTCATCGCTTGGTTGGTACAATATTCAATGGACATCGTCCTGATGAGACTACATCCTTTGGCCAACAATTCTGAAGTTTGGGAACAAGAATTTAAAAAGTAGCACAATTTTTAAGGGACTAATATTTTAAAATTTACAAACTACTAAACAAGGGAAATATAACTCCATACGCTAAAAACCTTAACTTTCTTTAGGTACAGACTTAAGGACAGCGTCACTGAGGAGGCGGACAAAACCGATTTCAGAAGAAGGCAGGCCCCGGCGGGCAGCACTACGCACAGCATCCTGCAGCCACCCAGCCCCTATTTGACCTCTGCTTCTCTGGGGTTCAGTTTCCTCTGTGGTTTCCCCTATAAATGACCCACATAAAACAGATACAGCGGTGCTAAGCTACCTCAAAGAGCTGTCCTGAGAATTATAAACAAGTAGGGAGTATCTGCAAAACGTCCAATGCTGCTGTGCAGACCATGCGAGAAACAACGCAAGAGGGTCTTGCTGGACAGCACGAGGCGGGTCATGTATATTACTCATGGTACTGTGCTGACCCATCCTCTTTCTCCAACTGGGAAATTCTCAGGCTTTATCTAAGCTCTGCTTCTTTTTCCCTGCTCTTCTTTTCAGTTTCTTTTTTCTTTCTATTATTAAAATAATACTTATATATACACACAGGTAGAGAGAACAGTAATTCTCCGCCGCCCCCCCCCCCCCCCCCCCCGCCCCGCAGGCATCCATCACCTGGCCACATGGCCATTGGCTCAGGGCTGACCTTATTTTAGGTAGACTCCATCCATTCCTCGTGCCCGACTCTGCGGGATGTTTGAATCAAATCCCAGACATAGATCATTTCATTTTTCATAGTTTTTAAAACACATTTCTTTGCCATCTTATTTTCTTGATTCAACACTCCTGATGTAAATTATTTGTAACAATAAAATTGAGACAACATTGGAGGTGCATTTGGGGCCAGAGAAAAATTTGGAAACAACTTAAAGAAGGAACAATGAGTGGAGGCGGAGGTGAGTAAAGTAAGGAGCCTATTGGACCCCAGGCTGTTGAGGTGTCAGGAGCACTGCTGCACCCTGGAGTGCAGCTGGCACTTTATCCTGGGGCATCAGCTCATGGAGGAGGAGGAAGAGGAGGAGGAGGATGAGGAGGAGGGGGAGGAGGAGGAGGAGGAGGAAGAAGAGGAGGCATTTCTCACCTTTCCCTGAACAGGCCGGACCCCTCCCCTCCTTCTTCCATGCATTCCTCCCACCAGTGAACACAAATCACCTTCAGCATCGAGCTACCTCCCTGCTAAGCTTTCCGCAATTCCTACAGTCAAAATGTGCCTTCCCTTTGCTTTGCTTCCATAGCACTTAATTATCCCAGCACACAGTGAGTGAGTAATAAATAAGTGAATAAATGCTTGTGCACCGAATGAATGGGACATAGGACTTACTTCGCTCTGCCTTATATCTTAGTTAGTGGTTTTCCCATCTGTCTCTCCTAGTGCATTTTAAATTCCTTGAAGAAATAATTGTGTCAAGTCAGCTCTGCGTCCCCTGCTTCCTCATGTGTTTATCTGCGCATAGTCAGTGCTCAACAAATGTCTCAGGAACAGAGCGACGATCTAGGCAAAGAGCGAATCTTGCCAAGCGGTTGGAGGATTAAGCTTCTGGGGACTGACTTCACTTAAACAACGGAAAGACAAATGCAATGTGTAGATGTCTATGGTTTCTTGCCTCAGGAAACAAACCTGGGCTTGTCATCATAAAAGAATTCAAGAGTGGTTTCCTCCATCCCCATGACCCAACAACACCTGCTTCCAACACCACCCTCCTGTTTTTCTCTCCTGTCCCCTCCCAAGCGAGGGCTGCGCTGAGCTACTGCCCACAGGGTGGAATTACAGGCCTGCGCCTGAGACAAAGGCTCTTTATGCTGTGTCTGGTTATTAATTAGCGGCTGGAAACTTCAGGACAGGGCCATTAACATGCTCATAAACCTTTTATTCTAAGTGTTTTCGCTTAGCCATGACTCTGATGTGACTCTCCTTATAAGCGGGATGTAGGACATTCGTTCCTTAACATTTCTGAGGCTCATTAACCACTTCGCCCCAGCAGCTCATTAACTAGCCCATTAGGGATTTCGCCTCATCCAGACAGAAGTCCCTCAGAGCCTCTGAGAGCACCTAATTGGGGATGGTGTGAGGCTGGTGGCAAAGTTCTCAGGAGAGAGTAGGGCTTTGTTAGGCCTGCCCTGAAGCTGAAGTGGCGGCAGAGGGGAGCACCCACTTACCTGCTATCCTCCCAATGGGCATGGCGTGCTCCTCAGGCGGGGAGACGGAGACCATGATGTGGTTCATGTACAGGTCTTCCCGATGAGACAGGTTGATGGGCTTCCCTTCCCGGTGCAGCCCGTCCTCGGAGAGCCTGGACTGTTTGAAATCCACGGAGTGCCGGGGGTTCAAGATCAGAGGGTGCATGATGGGGCTGGGCATCAGCTGGATCACGCGTGTGCTCTCCTGCCGGGGGCTGGATGGCTTCTGGTGGGACTCGGAGGACGGTGGGCAGTGATTATTCTCTATGGGAGACACCGACAGGGGGTAGGACTCCTGGTGGTTGTTTTCCTGGTGGAGCCTTGGTCCCTGTACCCTCTCGGCTGGGGAGAGGCGCCGGATCATGTTGTCCAGGGGGGACCGGAGGGGCCGCTGCTCTGGGTCAGGAGACGGCCGGTGATTGGTGGTGATGGGTGACCTAGAGCGGTGCAACAGTTCAATGGTGGGAGGGTTGTGGTGCACATTCTCCATGGACGGCCTCGGGGTCCTCTGGATACAGTTATCTGTGGAGCAGAGGAGAGACCATCAGAGCCCCCAGTGAGCTGCCAGGGGAGGGACCTCACTGCAGCCCTACAGTGAGCAGGGCAGGTGTGCAGTGCGGCCGCTTTCTGCCCAGGATGCAGGGCTGTTTTCCCCGCTTAGTGCACATACTTAGAATTCTTTTCCTGCCACTAGACAGCGAAGAATGTCTACAAACATTCCATCAATCACCTGCTCGTGGCTTACAAACACGAGGAAGCCAAACTGTCATTCTTTACCTTTGACTCTGCATGTGGCTTTCAGGGTCCTTAAGGGTTTCTCTCTAGATGCTTTCACTGACTTACATTTTCATAAGCAAATTTTCATTTTCTCTACCTCCAGGAGGTATGGGTATTTAATAATAATAACAGTAATAATAAAGCAATTACTATATCCTAGCTTCTGCATTGTACTATTTAAAATTTACAACACTCCTAAATAGCAGATACTAACTACATTAATCCTACTTCACAGGTGAAAAAATGGAGGCATAGAGAAGGTAAGCAATTTACCCAAGGCCACAGAGCCAGTTAGGGGGTTAGAACCATACTCCAATCAGGTTCTAGAACCCATGTATCTATTGCAATATCTACCACTTTTCTATATACAAACCGGGGTGGAAGTAACACCTAAACCTGCTCTAAGCATGAATAGTGGGGCTAATGTACAGAATGACAATCTGATTGTACTGAAAGAACGATTAGGATCACTTTGTCTCTGAGTGCGCAGACCCTACCCATAAGTGCCTGAAGATAGGCAGAGGTAAGTAAAAAGGAGTAACATACCTCCACCCCATCCCACTTGAACTTTCACGCTGGACACATATGAGCAAGGACAACCCAGAAGTATACACAGCGCGGCAACAGAAGTAGTTCTGCAGGCTGGGTTGAGAGAGGAACTAGCATACATTTGGCTTTGAGTCCTGCTAAGAATAGGAAGGAGATAAATCTGTCTATGAAAATGGAGCTTTCTATAGGGCCCCACTCTCAACTTCATGAAGTTTTTCTGGCCATATCTATTCCCAGAACTGTCTCATTGGCATAGCTACCAGCAGGAGACTGGTTTATTAAGTTATAATATACCTCTAAATAGCGGAGGACGATATATATATATATAGTAATATGCAAATTAGGCCGGGACGCTGTAACGGGTCACTACCGGACAGGAGGAGGTTGCGCATGCAGGTGAGGCCTGGAGCGGAGACGGAGACAGAGACAGGGGGCCTGCCCGAGCTGGTGCGGTGGCTCTGGCAACCCGGAGCGGACACAGGCAGGGGGGCCGGGGGTACCTGGGGCGGAAGTCAGGCGCGGGTCCCGGCCGCCTGCAGCGCCAGTCTGGCCTGACTCCCGCGACGGCCCGTGGGGTGCCTCCTTGCGCAATTGCTGGGCCTCTACTGTGGCTATAAAATGGAATGAGGAGTATCTCAATATTCTGCTAAGCACTGGTCTCTAGGCTCTATGGTTAGATAAGCAAAGCAAGATAAAGTATTTATGGTATGCTACCATTTTTCTAATGAAGAAGGGAATTCCAGTTTCAATAATGGCAGAGTGGCTTGTACTGAACTAACCTTTCTACAGGTAGAAATAATAGAATCTGGATAGAATACATTTCTAAAAGTTACTTGAAGGTAATGGAAAAAATGAAGGGGATTTCACTCTTGAAAGAAGGAAACTGACAGAGCAAGATACCAATTTGCAGAGCTTTTGCCCTGAGGATTGTCCATGTAATGTGGGGCAGATAGAGAATGGCTTGAAAGTTGCTTGAGGTGTCAGGGATTCAAGTATGGCTGCCAGAATGGCAAAAAATTGAGAGAGCAAGTCTCATAAAGAGAGCTTCAGAGGGAATATCACTAAATTGGCACATAAAGTTTCCTCAAATCTTTAACATGTGCTCTGAATAGCACATGTGCTGGGGAAACTCTCTAAGGAGCTCAGTGAAAAGCAACAGCTGGATGATTGAAAGATAGGAGCAGAAATCTCAGCTACTGGCCACTGTATTGAAGACAGGATTTGGATTTTAATTTCCATTAGAAAGCTCTGTAAGTATCTCAAGCTGTGTATTAACCCAGAATGGCCACACCTTATGAGTAAGAATAGTGCTCTAGGACAAAGGGATTTACCTGATGGCTAAAAGCAAAACTGAAGCAGATCTGTCCTAACTAAATGTAAGATCAAGACTCAACAAATTCAAAGTGACTGGCTACTCATTTAACTGCCTAGAATAAAAATTAACATCCTTCGGAGGAATCTATATACATAAAAGCCTAAGCAACCATCCGACTGTTCAACCATCTGACCCGTAGCTATGATGTGCAATGATCACCAAGGGGCAGACGCTCCAACTGGTAGCTATGATGTGCATTGACCACCAGGGGACAGATGCTCAACACAGGAGCTTCGGAACTGTGGTGACTTGGCAGCTGCAGCTCTCGGGTGATGCACCCAGAACCAGAGAGGAGGGAGCCCAATTCCGGGGTGCATCACCCGAGAACTGCCCTCTTACAATTGGGACCCCTCGGGGGATGTTGGAGAGCGCAGGCCAGGCCAAGGGACCCCACCTGCTGGAGGGACCCCTCTCACTCTACAGACACCCTACAAGCCCCAGCGCTGCCCAGGGAGGGACCACAGAAGGTTGGCTCTAGGGCGTGTCCAGCCTATCTCGCTCAGTCCCGCCCTGCCGACCACCTTCTAATTAATTTCCTTTCAATGTGCATGAATCCGTGCCCTGGGCACTAGTATAACATAATACTTTCGCTACAATGTGTTATCGATTGTGTTTATCTATCTTTATTGGATATCTAGTATCTAATAAAGGTTTTCTAGACATTCGAAGACCCAGAGAAGCATGATCCAAAATCAAGAGGAAAACAGACTGATAATGTAGAGGTTGAAATTAGCAAAAAAGAACTTTAAAGTAGCTGTAAGTTCAAGCACTTACAATAAATGATAATCATAATGAATGATAACGGAGATTGTCAGAAGAGAAATGGAAACGATATACAAAAAAAAGGAGATTCTAGAACTGAAAAAAAAAATACAGTATCTGAAATGAAAGATTAGACTAGATGAAGTTAATAGCAGGTTGGAGATGACAGAAGATAGGATTAGGAAACTTGAAGACAAATTTTAAAAAGTTAAAAAATAGATCCTCTGTGACTGAAACAATATTAAATGGTAACAGACATGTAATTGGAGTCTAAGAAGGAGAGAACAGAAAGAATGGGGCAAAAAAATTTGCAGAAATAATGGCCAAATTGTTTCCAAATTTGGTAACAATGACAAACTTAAAGGTCCAAGAAGCTCAGCAAATCCCAAGCAAAATAAATACAAGAAAAGCTACACGCAGTCACACCATAGTAAAAAATCTGAAAACCAAAGAGAAAATCTTGAAAGCAACCAGAGAAAAAAAAAAGACACACTATGTACAGGGAAGATTTATGCTAACAAGCACGTGTGCAAGAAAGATAGAGATGGAGAACTATAGGTTGAAAGAGACTTAAGAGACACATCAACCATTTGCAATGTATAGAGACTTGTTGGATTCTGATTCAAAGTTAGAAACATTGATGAGATAGTTGGGGAAATGTGAACATTAACAGGATATTTGGTGATACTGAAGATCTATTAGTTTTCAGGTGATGTAATCACTCTGTATGATTTTATAATGGGTCCTTATCTTTTCAGACCTGTACTGATATATTTATAGATGAAATTATATACCTGGGATTTGCTTTACAATAATCTGGAAGTTTGAATCAGAGTGTACCTGGGGTATAGAGGAAACAAGAATGGCCACAATTGATCCTTAAAGCTGGTGATGGGTACATGGTGGTTCATTATATAATTCTCCCTACTTTTGTATCAATTTGATGTTTGCCTACAAAAAGGTGTTTTGTTTTTTTTTAAGTGCTTAATCAATCTTGCAATGATACTTGTTGGGATGACAAGTACTAACTTCGTTACTTGAACCCAAATGCAAATAAATGCTTACAAGGTACTGGCTGGAACCATGGTATTAACTTTAATAGCTGAGATTATTAGTATGATATAAATGACCTGTAATCTTTTGGGGATGATTCTTTTCACAGCTAATATGGATCTCAACTCTGCTAGCCATGAACACTTGTCATTTGTCACAGAATATGGCCATCGTAAGCAAGTATTTAAGATAGCTGCATTTTGAAGTTTCATATGTTTTCTTCTAAATGCCATTTACAGAATGTCTCCCTTTCCTTAAAAGCTTATTAAGGTTTTAAAAATACTTAAGGATGATGAAGGCCATGTGTTGAAAAATCCTATTTCCTGAATCCATTTCCCGTCTTACAAATTGCAAAATGACACAGGCATTGGCCAGTAGTCTGGTTACCTACAAGCTTCCTTTGATGTCCTGGGCTTCAAGGCTCAGTGTATGGGTGTGCACTCAGGGCAAGCCTTAGGAAGTCTGGGAGGACCATGAGAGGAAGAGCTTTCATGCCAAGGGTAAAGGAGGAACTGATGTAATGTCCTGGAGAGATTTCACTCTCTGTTCCTGCCCAGATCATTGGGAACAATAAAGGAGGGAGATAGTGCTCTGGATAATCAACTCACATTTTACTTTTGACTCAGGATCTGGCAGCAACAGGACTTGGTGGAGCATGATTTATTTCTCTCTCTGCACACACCACTCAAAGAGGAAGTAGTTGATGAAGTTGATAACATTAATGGTAGAGAACTGGATCTGAGGGTTTTAATTCCAGGCAACTGGTGGTCTGGGCACAACCACTGTCAAGGCTGAAAGGTCTGCAATGAAGTCTTCTAAGCTTTTGTTTCAGTTTGCAAAGCACGCGCCCACGGATGGAGAGGGCGATGATGTCCCTGCTCTGCTGCCTGCGGCCTCTGTTATTATAAGTTGGCAGCAGGGTATGGAAACTTACGAGACCAGAGCCGGCAGGCAGAGAAGCTCCGGACACAGGAAATGCACCGAGCGGACAGTGGGTGCATTAAATCCCCCAGATGTAGGAGTCTTCTGTCTAAAACAAGAAGATTTTTTTTTGGTCTGGCCTTGATGTCTGGGTTTGTTCTTGGTGAATTGCCCATCTGGAAAACTGGGAAATTATCCACATTGCCCTCCGTCTGAAGGTCTTGATATGGGAGGGAAATGCATAAGGAAGAGGGAGGGAAAGCCACACATAATTAGTGTAGGCGTGGAAGGAAGATGGAAGGGGGAAAAAGACCAAGGACTGGTAGAGAACTCATTCTGGTTGAAAGTGTTTTCTGATCCCAAACCTTCCTCTTTGCAGGTCTCTTTTAGACACATATAATCCCTTCTCACTACCACACAGCCCAAAATAAGATGATTACAAAATCATCATATAAATAAATGTGAGGATTACAAAAAAAAAAGGTCTGATTTCTTTTTTCCTCTTTTTTTTGGGGGGGGGGGGTTGTTTGGTAATCTCATTTGAGGATATTTTTTCCATTGATTTTCAGAGAGAGTGGAAGGGAGGAGGAGAGACAGAGAGAGAAAAACATCAATGTTGGGTCGGTTGGTTGCCTCCCCCATGTGCCTTGACCAGGGCTGGGGATCAAGCCTGCAATCAAGGAAGGTGCCCTTGATGGGAATCAAACCCGGGACCCTTTAGTCTGAGGGCCGACGTTCCAACCACTAGGGCTCTCCTCTCCCTTTTTACCTATTAGAAAAGTTTCTCTATTTAAAATTCACTAAAAGTTGAGCCAATTTAATCATGTTATAAATAATGAATACTAGTAAACCTAAAAAAAACACACACAAAAACAAATTGCCTTTGGTTAAAGTCATGGGTTTTGACTGGACAATCTCCAGAGTAGAACAAAGGCTAAGATCAAGTTTATACCTCACACACAGGATCACACGTCCACCAGCATGCTTTCCCCGAGGCATGGATGATGGTAAGAAGTTAGAGAGATGCAAATCAACAGGCCCAGCAGGTCAGCCTCTCTCATCAGCCTCCATCTCCCACCCACACTCTTTCAGAAGGGACCATGTCCCAGCACAATTTTGTAAAAGATTCATGGGAACCATAAAGAGCTACATGGAGATTAAAGGGTCTAGGTCTTGAGGTAGAACTCAAAACAGATTTCATGTGCACACTTAAGTGCTGTAAAACCTGTTACGGGTTGAACTGTGCTTCCCCTACTCAAAGAAAATTCATATTCTGAAGTCCCAGTACCTCAGAACGTGACCTTGTCGGAAATGGGGTCATTGCAGATGCACCTAGTTAAGGTAAGGTCATAGGGCGGGGCCCTAATCCAATATGACTGGTGTCCTTATGAAAAGGGGAACGTGGACACACGAACACACACACACTGCATGATTGAAAGGGGAATATTTTGCCCCACAGTGATTACAAAATATGAGCTGAATCACAGAACCTTGCGTGATGTCAACTATATTTCAAGTAGTGTCTCGGATGCACAATATACAAAGAGTAAGGAAATGTGGTCCTTGCTCTCAAGAATGTAATGATTTAAAAGACACATAAAAATACACACACATCAACAGACTACAGGTGCTGAATAAACAGTGGATGCACATGGGGAGCATGCCATGTGAAGACAAAGCCAAGGACTGCCAGCAAACCACCAGAAGGTAGAAGAGGGGCGCATAATGGATTCTCCCTCACCGTCCCCAGAAGGAAGCGATTCTGCCCATCCCTCCTTGATCTTGGACTTCCAGCCTCCAGAACTGTGAGATAATAAATTCATGTTGTTTAAACCAGCTATCTGTGGTTCCTTGTTATTGTAGCCCTAGAAAACTAATGCATCCCTCATCCCCTACTCCTTTCCCTAGAGTTTCAGGGGAGACTTTCCACTGACCCTTTGCCTGCAGATTTCAGTCTCTTCATTTCAACAAGTTGCCAATGCTACTGAATGCCTGAGAATAAAACTGCCCAAGTGTGCAGGGTATGGCCCTAATCCGATATGACTGGTGTTTGAGTATGACTTCAAACATTCACAGATGTTTGAGGTCATACACAGTAAGTAAGCTCCTTGAATTTTATAAGCATTTGGTGAAAGGAACTGAAAGAAGCAACATCGGTAACTTGCAGGACTCTGAGGTTTCAACTTCATTATTGTGGGTGGAAGGCCTTCAAACAGGCTACCTCTGCCAGGGGCTCAGTACAGAGGGCAGAAGCAGGTCTGTGAGCCGGGGAGGTGCTCCGGACTGTATGCTGTCTTTGCCCTTTACAGGCAGGTGGTGTAGACTGCAAGCATGTCAAACTCGCAGCTGGCAGGCCACTGACCATGAGTTTGACATGCTTGGTAGAGGAAGGAGTCTCCCTCAGTCTCAATAAAGCAGCACAAAAGACGTAAATGAAGAAATCAAGGGATCAGATTTCAAATGAGTCTATTAGGCCTGTGGGTGTACACCTTGTAAACCATTTACAGGAATGGGGTCAGGGTGGCACAAGATAAGGCAGAGGAGGGCTGGAAAGAGGAAAGAGCAAGATAACGCCAAATGAGGGCCTCCTTCTCAGGAAGTGAACCCCCAAGGCTCCCAGTGCCGTTATCTCAAAAAATTCAGATGACATTTCCCTAGTGGTAAGAGGAAGTTTCTTGAAGACTTCCAGACCACCTTGTGAGAGTTATTCATGCATCTGAGGGATCACCTGTCCCTAAAACTTGTGGCTGAATAGAGCCAGCTAGCCCTTGGGCTAAGAGCAGCCCCTACCGTTGCAGGAAGCCGGAGGAGGCAGGGAAGGGAGTGGGTCCTCCCTGAAGTAGGCTGAGTCTTCTAGACCATTGGCAAGAGGCTCTGCACCACCCAGGGGCTCCACACTTCCCCATCATAATAAAATGCTGCATCAGGGGAC
Organism: Myotis yumanensis; assembly: GCF_028538775.1. Taxonomy (NCBI): domain Eukaryota; kingdom Metazoa; phylum Chordata; class Mammalia; order Chiroptera; family Vespertilionidae; genus Myotis; species Myotis yumanensis. The sequence goes on from NW_027223754.1 coordinate 189,999,442, forward strand.
ATAGGTCAGAGAGCAAAAGGTCATGCTGCCCTAGACCCTGAAATATAGGAAGCAAAGCAGGGAAAAGGAGTTAGGCAAGAGCGGAATGCGGCCTGGTAAGGGGAAAAGATGCTGTTAGCTGGTTCCCTGGGGAACGACAGGAAGTCAAGATCTGGGCCTGTTCTTTCTCTGGTGGAACCTCATGACCTCCTGTCAGATCCAAGAATCACAGAATTAAAAGGAGCACAAAAAGGTTCATCTTATAGTTTTTAAATGTGAGAGGAGACCCAGGAGATTAACAGGCCCCAAAGGGTCACGGAGGACCTACCATGTGCCAGGGACCGTGACGTTAGAGTACACGCAGAACTCATTCTCAAAGTGGGCTGTGTCCTGAAAGCAATTAAGGCTGGGACTTCAAATGTATTTCACCATAGAAATAATATTACATACGGTGCCCGGTGAATTAATGAAGGAATTCTAGGATAATGGCATGGGTAGGAAAAGCCCCTTCTTATGTCCGGAATGCACAAAGGTGGTGCTTACACAAAGAGCATGTGGCTGCAATAATGGGATTGGTTAAGAACATTGGAACTGAATGTAAGACATCAAACAGCCAACCACCGCACGACAATGTGAATACACTTAACACTGCTGAGCACTTAAACATGGTTCAGATGGTAAATGTTACGTATATTTTACCACAACTACAATTTTAAGTTAAAAAAAAAAGAAAAAAACCCAATCAAATAGTGGCAAAAAATATCAAATCATGGTAATGAGTAGCATTTATTGAATGCCTGCTATGTGATAGATGCTGTTCTAAGGGCATTTTCCATATTAACTCGATCCTTTCTGATATCAATCATATCTGATAAGTGTATTTTCCTTATTTTACAGATGGAAACTGAGACACAAAGAAGTTGAGTAACTTGCCTGAAGTCTCCCAGCTGGTAAACTGGGAGCTGGGACCTGAACAGCTGGTCAGGGTCCAGAGTGCAGACACACGGTGATGCTCTCTGGCTCCACCACGCATTACACAGTTAACACGGATTACAAAGTCGCCAGGCCCCAGCCAACAGCCTCCTTGACACTTCAGTCATCAACACGATCCCAGCGAGACTAGAGAAGCGGGGATGCTTTTCCCAACAGCCAGTAATAGGATGTGGCCCGAGCAGCTAAAAGCCTCATTGCCCTGCTGCCCACTCGGCAGCTGTCCTGAGGGGCTGGCTCCCACGGGCTACGGCAGCTCTCCAGCTCTCGGAAGCCAGGGCCTGACTCAGAGCCCACATTTCTCACAGGCTGGGGATGTTCCCTGGGCTAAGTCCATTCACCCTGAGGCAGTCAATGATCTCCATGGGTTAATGCATCCAAGTTAGTATGAGTTTTTCATATCATGAATTGAGGACATACGCTGGTGTCTCAAAAGTTATCTTTGACTTTTTTTTTTTACTTAGATTTGGCAGTTTCAAGTACTATGAAGCAGAAAATGTATAAGCAGACGTGCTGGGACTTGCCACAATGTACCCAGTCAGGAGACCTGACCTGCATCCTAATCTCTACATGTCCATTCTACACATTTAGAGCGCTTGCAAAATAAATAAATAAACAAACAAACAAACAAATAAATAAAATAACGAAAGCATTATTTTTGTGGCTCAGCCATGCTGCGGGTGAATGCAGATATTGGAGCCGTGTGGGCCTGGGGTTAAGTCTTAGCTTTGCTTCTTTGCAGCTGTGTGATTTGGGGGATGTCACTTTACTGCTCTAGCCCCAGTTTCCTCATCTGTAAAATGGGAATAATATTATCTTTTTGAAAGGCTGGGTGTGAAGATTAAATGATTTCAACACGTAAGAGCTTAGAACAGGGTCTGACATCCTAAAAAGGGCCCCATAAATGTTAGCTTTAATTTTGTTATTATAAAGCAGATTCCTATACCTCATCATCTTTAATTATTTCATTAAACTTGTTTAAGATTCCCTTCCTCCAAATCAGTCTCTGGGCACTTGGATCTCATGGCTGGCGGAGGGGAAGAGGTAATGTTTCCATTAATAAAGCAATCCTATAAATAAAACTTCTGTGGGCCATCCAGAATGTAGGCCACCCACTCTGCCCTCATCAAAGACATGACTTCTCTCCACTCTCTTACCCTGTGTGGTTGTATGGAGAATTGAGAAAACAGTATTTTGACACTTGTCATTTCTCATCTTCACTTCTACTTTCCATGTCCACCTGGAGACAAAAAGCTGCCCCAGAGCAGAACTGTCATCTTAAAACGGCCTACACTGTTGCAGAAACAATCACCGCACTGCATGTGCAAATATTTTCAAACTAAAGTGACTAAGAATCACCTCCCAGTCTCTTAGATGGGGCATAGGAGAGGGTGGAATGGAAGAGCTGAAATTATAGGGGGGTCCCCCAAGGAGGTGGTGGAATAAGAACATTTAAGAAACATAGACATTTCCCTGGCCGGTGACTCAATTGATTGGAGCGTCGTCCTTACACCAAAAGGTTGCGGGTTCGATTCCTGGTCAGGGCACACACCTAGGTTATGGGTTCAATCCCCAGTCAGGATGTGTACAGGAGGCAGCCAATTGAGCCCTCTCTCTCTCTCCCCCCCCCCCCCCCCCCCCTTCCTTTCTCCTAGAATCAATGAAAACATCCTCGGGTGAGGATTAGAAGAAGAAACATAGATCCCATTCCTTCTCCCTAGAGACTTGTGCATGTCCAGGCCAACATCATTTGCTGGCTTGAAATTTCTAAAGAAGTTTTTCCTCCTGGTTTTGGTAAAAAGAAGTAGTTTCATTGTTTATTTTGTCTTCTTCTTATGTAACTAATTCATACTATGCAGATAAAATGGGTCACAACAATAAAAGAGAAAGAATCTAGAAGAGATATTTAGCTATTTCTGAGCAACACCAGCAGGACACTTGGGATTTTCTAGATTTTAGTTGCCCTTTACCCTGAAGGTAGGGAATGCATCTTATTCATCTTCATATCACCCAGGGAGGCTCACACCATGGATAGAATGTGAGAAGTTGAGAGCTGAAAGATCTGAGACCATTTAGTCTAATCTCCTATCTTACAACTGAGGGCCAGAGAAATGAGAAACTTAGCCCTTATGATTGTGCTAGAAGGATAATGGGCTAGAACCTGGTTTCCTGACTTCCGACATCATTCTTCACAAAGTTTTATCTCGGCTGGCCATGTGTCCCAGTTTGTCAAAATGATTCTGGTTTATGCCTATTGCCCTCGCTTACTTGTTAGAATCCCATTTCGTGGTCAGGAATGTCTCGGTAGGGATGACAATTTATAAGGTTATCTGGTGATATAATATTGCACTCTCTTCCCATAAGCAAATAAGGAAAAAGAGTAGGATGCAGGTTCTCCTAGACTTAGGTGGTGATCTGAGGACTGCTTTGCCCAACGCAGGACAATTTCAGAACAGACACGGAGAAGACAAGTGCTTACAAAAAAAACAAAGGTTTGAATTAGTAAGATCACCTTCCTCTCCTGTCAGAGCCTGGGGGGGCCTGTGAGCTAACACCAGCTTCCTAGCTTATGGGACTGCCTGCCCTGTGGCTGCTGGTAAGGGGGGCGGGATTTCAATGCAATGTACTCGGAGGGAGGGGATATTTGCAGGGAACTGCTGCTGGATTAAACAAGATACCTTTGTGTTGGGAGATCAATTCCCAGTATGATATGAATGTCTGAACTGGGTAAGGTGGTGGCAGTGATGAGGTGAAGCCACAGGGGGGCTGAATGAAGCTTTGTGCTTGCATGTCACTCTGCAAGCCCGCCGTGCCAGCCTATCGAGGGGCTGAGCCAAGCCCCCACTGAAACGCTGGTTCCCCTTCCATGCTGTCACATTTCTCTGCGCCAAGTCAGGAGCTACACACTTTCATATGGTACTGTAACCCAATGAGGTCAAATAAATCATTGGGGACATAATATTTGCTATGCTTAATTTCACTTTACAGAAGTACTTTTTTTCAGGGCCAGATCTCTCTGTATGTTAACATATGCCCATATTAATATGTTACCAGTCACAAGTAAATATCACAGTATTGATTCCAGAGATAGTTCCTGTCGAGCTGGATATTTCTTCTTGTTGGTGGAGGAGAGAGGAAAAGAGGTGGGAGGTGGGAGGCGGGTGGGGGCAGGGAACTCTAGTGGGTTCCTTCTCCTTCGTCACCAAGGGCACCAATAGATCTGGAAGTCTGGGGGCAGCGGCCTCTTCACATCGCCTCAGAATCTTGTACAGCTCTTCTCATTTGCTAACCGCTGATAAAGACCTAAGCTGCCCTTCTTGTGTGTCCACCTGTCCATGTGAGAGCATGGCCTGCGTCTGCCCGGGCGAAGGAGAGGGCACGTACTCTCCGCTCCTGCTTCCTGGCTGATAGCTTTAAGGAGTGGTCTCTGAGACACAGTACTTTTCAGAGCAGGGTCTGCAGCAGAGCGAACTGGTTCACAGGGCGATGAGACCCTTGACCTTGGCCTCATTAGCTCCATTCTTTGACCGACTCAGCTCATCCCTACCACCACCACACTTGAGAGCATAGCTCGTTAAAGCGTAGGTGGGCCACATCTGTCTTTACTGGGTTTGAGAGTAGCTCTGAGAGTAAGCCAGCTTTCTCTATTGATTAGCTCCTGCAAATGAGAACAATGACAAGCACACCTACTTCTGAGTCAAATCAGGCCCCGGGGAGAGGAGGAAGGATTTGTGATGAGGTGAGACCATCAGTCTCCAATCACATTTGGGAATAAAAAGAGGAATAAAAATTCCAAACGGGATTTTTTTTTTTAAGTAATGAGAAAAAGAGAGAGGGGTGGGGGTAACACCCATCACACGCCCTTTGTATCTGAAGAGGCCGGCAAGGTAATATGATTCTCGCCTTAATGTCAAGCTTCAGTAAACCCACCTCCTGGTTACTATGCAGGCGGAAATGTACATGCAGGAAGAGCAGAAGAAGGAAGATACCAACTGGGGGTGGGGCCAGCTGCTAAATTTAGCAAGGGTGAAACTAGAGGAAGGAAGGATGAGAGAAACATCACAAAGCCAGGGACCTGCTGGGAAGCACTTGGCACAAGGAAGAGGTGTCGAGCTGCCTGGAGTCAGGCTCTCTTTTGTGAAGTGTTAATTAAGAAGACAACTTCTCATGTTCTTAATTTGCCAATACCAGAACAAAAATACTAGCCCTGCTCCTGGGGGTGATCTAGCGATACAAGGAAATGCCCCAACGGACCAGGGTTTCAGTCCCCTAGTAATCTGGTCCTAAGAAAAAGTCCCAGGTGAAAAGTATTGCCGTGTGTCCCCACATCTGTTGTCTAACCCATCGGGCAGGAACGCCCCACAGAGGCACTGAGCATCGCTGTACAATGGAATGGTGCACAAAGTAAGATTTTTATACCTATTTCCCTGTCCGTATGCCTGCTTTTTTTTTTTTTTTTTTTTTTAAGATTTTAAAAACTGCTTTTTAGAGAGAGAGGGAAAGAGAGAAAAGCATTGATGTGAGAGTGTAGCATCAATCGGCTGCGACCTGTATGCTCCCTACCAGGAATTGAGCCCACAACCTGGGCATATGCCTGGGAATGGAACCAGCAACCTTTCAGTGTATGGGATGACATTCAACCACCTGGGCGACACAGCCAGGGCCCATAGGCCTGCTCTGGACTATGTCCAGGGTCACAATGCAAGTCTGGTTTTCTGCTCTGTTTTCTAGCAATGATTTTGCTGATGGTGTGACTCACAGGAGAGCAGCACCTGGGACAGTTGAAATAAGCACTTACACTGAGAACGGGGTAAGACACCACCTCTGATGCATGAAGAACTCCTGGGCCCCCACAGAGTTCACAGGGTTTGGATCTTTTTTCATCCTCCAGCTTTCATTACCCTCTGCTCACAAATCTTCAATGATTCCCCATTACCTTCCTCCATCCAAATCCTCCACATTCGATTTCCAACCTAACCTCCTTGGAGTAGCTCTACAAAGGCCCAGTGTGGATCATGGCTGAAACAGGCTGATGGCTCACAGGGTTGTATTGAGTTTGTTCTCTCTATTTGGGGTATGTTTAAAATTCCTCATAACAAAAGGTTGTGGGGAGGTGATGGGGAGGGAAGATAAGCTGTACAACCCAAGTCATCTGACTACTTTCTACCCCAAGGACTGACTCCATCCTCTGCCATTCTCTCTGCTTGGAATGTTCTCCACACCAGTCCTGCTGATCTGAATCCTGCTGGGCCACCAAGGACTCCCCCAGAGCCACCTCATGCATGGAGCTGACCTGCTGCTGGTACCTGGGCATATCCCCTTCCGCCTCCTCGTTAGGATGCCTACTATGACATGTGCATATCTTGCTCCTTTCTTCGCTGAGATTGTGAGTTGCATAGAGCCTAGAGCAGTGATGGCGAACCTATGACACGTGTGTCAGAGGTGACACGCAAACTCATTTTTTTGGTTGATTTTTCTTTGTTAAATGGCATTTAAATATATAAAATAAATATCAAAAATATAAGTCTTTGTTTTACTATGGTTGCAAATATCAAAAAATTTCTATATGTGACACAGCACCAGAGTTAAGTTAGGGTTTTTCAAAATGCTGACACGCCGAGCTCAAAAGGTTCGCCATCACTGGCCTAGAGTATCTCTCAATCATTTTGGCATTTCCCCCAGGATCTTATACAAAGTAAACATTCAATAATTGGTTTGTTGAATGAAAAATGACTCACATAAAAAAGAACAACTTATCAAATTAACAATGAGACCTCTTGGACCTGTCTAAGGAAAGACAAGCCTCCTCGGGTACCTTCTTCGTGGTTCTGGTGCAGTATGACTTCTGGCTGGGTGTGGATCGAGTTTCCGGGGTGGAAGAAAGGTGAAAAAAGAATCCGAGGTTTCCTCTGCTTCAGAATATGCTGAAGGAGTTCATAGAGCACATCACCTGGAGAGAGAAAGGAAAGAGAAATACAGAAATGGGAATATTTTATTCACTACTCACTGAGTTTCGAGGTATGCGTGGCACTGGTCTGAGTTCACCATGTCCTGTGAGTAGGACAGGCTCGCTTCCTACTCTCTCAGGGCTCGGGGGACACACAGGATGTGCCGCTTGGAACTCTGAAGGTCAGGGCATGTGAGTTTTTTAATGAACTTTTCGATTATGAAATAAACCAAAAAAAGTTTTATAAAATGCCGAAAACCAGGAAGAAAACAAAAGCCACCCAGAATGTCATCACTAAGAGGAAAGCCCCATTCCCTACTTAAAGTTATAAATTAGAATCGAGCATATCATCATTCAGTGTCCCTTTTTCCTCCCACATTACTGAACTGTTCCAGTAGCTGCATAATGACTGCTTCACAGACTTTATTTGAAATTTAAATTGTCCTAATTTATTGCTATTCTTTTTGTGAAAACATCCTTTCCACATCCATCTTTGCTTGCATTTCAGATAATTCAAGGATTTATGAAGTCACTGAGTATGAAAAGTTTTAATATCCCTATGACAACTCAGAGATTCTTCATAGAAATCACCCCCCCCCCCCAAAAAAAAACACCCAAAACAACACACATACATAACACCCATGCTTTTCTACCCACCCCAATCCCAGGTAGGAAGAGAATAAATATGAAAAAATTTCACTATCTGGTCACAGCTGCTAAGTACAGAAGAGACCGTATAGGGAACTGGCACATCTGGGATGCTTCCCTCCTTTAAAAATGCAACACAGCACTGCTCCAAGGTTCCATAATTTCCAGAGAATCGTCTTTAGTTGTCAGCCCCTTGCCGAGGACGGAGGGGGCTGTCCTGAGCTGGGACCCTTTGTTCAGATATATTTGGTGTTTGACGTGTCCACTGAGAAGTTAATTAGAGAAAAAACACCTGTCATGGTCTTGTCCCACCCCTTTTGACTTAGATCCAAGTTCAAAATGCAGGTGGGTGCCTCAAAACCCCTTAGGGTGGGTGATTAATCTCTCAAATGCCACAGCCCTGACCGTCCCCCACGCCCTTCCACACACAGATATGCCGTTAACAACGGGAACAAACAATGGGCTTTTATCTCTAATTTTAGCCATTTTAAACAGGCGCTTTCATTAACAACTTAATTTAACTGCATATTTTGGGCTGTAGATATTATTTTTTTTTTTTTAAACTCAGCCTGAGAAATGCTCCCTGTTAAAATCTTTCTCTCTGCAAACCTCTACTCCTTTTCCATTTATCCCAAATCAAGTTCCATAGCATTCGATTCTGAGGGATTCCTGAGGTCCCTAGGGTCTTCGCTTCGGCTTTCGTCCTTCCTCTGCCTTTGAATTAGGTTGTTATTAACATAACTTACTGCCACTATTTACTATTATGACTCAATAAGGCAAAAGACTTTAAAGAGCTGAGGACACCAGGTCACTTGGGTGTTTCCTTTCAGTGAAATGGGCAAGAAGACGCAGCAGTGTTCTGAACCAGACTTTTAACAGGTCTTTGGAGGCAGAACCTGGCACACATGATTGGGTTTGGGAGCTGGGAGGCTGCGGAGCTCACCTAAGCCCCACCGAGTAGTCACAGCAGTCACGGTAATGTTGTCTCCGATAAGATGAGGACACGGAGTCCGAACTACAGTCCTAGCTTAAAATTCATATTTTAATCTCTTACAAAAACAAGTCACTAATCAATACTCTGTTTCTTTCTGTTTAGTGTGATGTCTTCCTAAACTTTTCTTTAAAAAAAAATTATTGATTTCAGAGAGGAAGGAGGAGAGAGAGAGAGAGAGAGAGAGAGAGAGAAACATCAATGATGAGAAAGAATCATTGATTGGCTGCCTTCTGCACGCCCCACACTTGGGATCGAGCCTGCAATCTGGGCATGTCCACTTACTGGGAATCGAACCATGACATCCTGGTTCAAAGGTCAATGCTCAACCACTGAGCCAACCCAGCCGGACTTCCTAAACTTTTCTTAATTTACACGGCCTCACACTCACTGGGTTTCATCCTGTGGATTTGAGCGACGCTTTATTTGAGTAGCATGAAGAAGAGAAAACGGGCTGGCTGACGCGACCGGGCTGGAGAGGCTGTTTGCAGCGTGAGCTAAAGATGAATACCAGAGGACTTGGATCCCAGCTAAAGGACAGTATTCCAGTTACTGAACTATCAGCAAGTGGACCTTTTGAAAGTCATGATCTTCTTCGAAAAGGTTTTTCTTGTGTGAAAAATGAACTTTTGCCCAGTCATCCTCTTGAATTATCAGAAAAAAATTTCCAACTCAACCAAGATAAAATGAATTTTTCCACACTGAGAAACATCCAGGGTCTATTTGCTCCACTAAAATTGCAAATGGAATTCAAAGCAGTGCAACAGGTTCAGCGTCTTCCATTTCTTCCAAGCTCAAACCTTTCACTGGATATTTTGAGGGGCAATGATGAGACTATTGGATTTGAAGATATTCTTAATGACCCATCACAAAGTGAACTAATGGGAGAACCACACTTGATGGTGGAATATAAACTTGGTTTACTGTAATGCAGTGAGCTGACCATGGAAATGGAGGGACTACATCTTGTTTATAGTCGTCTTTTTACTATAATGTTATGTATACAACATTAAAAGTACTGACACATGAAAAAAAAAAAAGAGAAAACGAAAACACTGAAAATGTGTTTCTGATGATTACTACTATTAAAAATGAAAGGTCAGTAATCAGTGTATCATCTTGGAAGGGGAGCCAGGAAATATAAACTTAGTGCCTGTGAGGTGTTCAACTTTGTTGTCTAGAGAGTCAGGCTGATGTGGAGGACGGCACAGACTGCAGGCCGGCTGCTGGGCGGGAGTGCCAGCTTGTCCACCCAGGTGACCTTGAGCAAGTCCCTGAACTTCTCGGCAGAACGCAAACAACATCCACCCCAGAGGTCGCTGTGAGGATTCAATGAGAGGATGGTCTTGAAGCAGTCAGAGCAGGGGCGGGTGCACTGTTACACCCTGACCTCTTCCTGGGGTCACGCCCGGGGCTGGAGAAGCTCTGAGGTGTGGTGGCTGAAGCCGGGGCAGGAGAGCAGGCAGGGCAGTAACATGGGCCAGGAAGAGTCTCCGCTGTGGGGCCAGGCTGGTGCCTCAGGCTCGTCCTTTAACACCTCTCGGCCTCACTCAGCTTCATCCACCCCACAGGATTACTGGGAGGAGTGGACGAGGAAATGAGCTCATCACAGCACCAGGCAAACAGAGAGCTCAGCAAACACTAGCTGTGGCTGTGACCACTGCTGTTGCCACCACCACCATTATTATTATTACTATTATTATTACTGATATTATTATAGTAATATCTCACATATTGAACAAAGGAGGGGTGTCTGGGTCCCGGTCAGTGAGTCTCTGTTTCCTCTCCAGAAAGGGCAAAGGTTAACTGAGGCCATTCAAACCATTCGTGGCCTCTCCGGACACCTCACCCCCCTGGTGGGCTAAGCCCACGGTGGGGCTGACCTGTGCTCTGCCCCACACTTTCCCAGGTCTTAACTTCAGCCTCTCACCCCAAAGCTGGCAAAGGGAGCCAGGCAGCCGAGGTTCATCTCTGAGTGGGCAGGAGCAAGCAGGCGGAGGAGAGAGCCAAGCGGAAGTTGGCCAGGTCCTCACCTAAACTGCACGCCGATTGTGAGAACTAGTAAGATAACATTCATCAGCACCACCTGTGACAGCTGGCTAGTGGGTGGGAGCAAGAGCCTGAGGTCCCAGGTTCCAGGCCAGGAAAAAACTGATCCTAAAACTGTGAAGTATGGCCACAGCTAGATCCATCCATCCATCCATCCATCCATCCATCCACATGTTTCCTTAGCAACCAGGGCTCCGCCGGGGAATGTGTCAGGCTTCGCACAAACATGTCACTACCATGGGGACCCAACTAACCGCATGCCCTGTGTGTTCATGACTGGCAGTAATAACAGCTTGCTGAGAAATGCTCCTGATAACTGCTTGGAGTCTTAGACGAGAGCGGATTCTACAGGATTCTTATAATGACTCGAACTTGTGTCCAGTAAAAGTCCCCTGCCCCGTGCCCCTGCCAAGAAGTAGCTTTGGAGGAGAACTTCCAGTGATGGGCAGCCGGCCACGAGATAAGCAAACCATTTTTGGACAGCTCTCAGTGATAGAAAGTCTGATGAGTTGGACTCTGGCCGCCCTACAATCTCATGTACTTCAGCTCTTAGCTTTGGCTTCTGAAGCACCATGAACGTGTGTCCCATCTACAACCGTTTTCTACATAAATAAAGATGGCCTCCCACCCTCTCCCCATTGCTACAGTCCCCTATTCCCACCAACACCCGGCCTGTTCTCTTGGTACAACTCTGAAAATATTCATGGAGGCATATCTGAAGAGTTGTACTAACAAAGAGATATCTGGAATAAAGATATTTTAAAATGTTATATTTATTTGCTTGTTGAAAATAAAGAGCATGAGCCAAATCACTGTATATCTAACTTAGCTAATGATCACTGGCTCAAATTCAAAAGGCACTTTTCGGGAAATTCTTGGCCCATTCAATTCTTGATAAATCTTCTTTGTCTTCCCAGAAAAGACATAACTAGTACTAACTGTAAAGGGTGCTTCTAGCTTTTGTTGGCTCCTCCATATATCTGCACACGTACACCCATAGTTCATGTACACGCATGCCCAGACAGAGGTAGGTTTGCCACGAAGCTGGTGAGTTTCAGGGGCCTTCACTTACATAGTCCCTTGGGAGGAAGCCTAGAACTATTTGCATCCAAATTATAAAATTCAGGCCCCATAAAACCTATATACCCTCCCGGGTGCATGCGCACATGTGACACATGAAGAATGTACATGCGTGCATACACACGTGTGCACACACACGCATACACAGAAACCCACAAACTAAACACATACTATCTTACATTGGTGATCTGGATGTAAAAAACCAAGCATCTAATCTGAGAATTCTAAATTCTATCCTTTCATTTGCATTTTGTTTCAAATGTATAATAGTGAGAGTGAACAAAACTGTTGCAAGTTGCTTATCAATTTTACTAGTGTCTGAAGACCAAGAACATACAGATGCTGCTTAGGGGATCAAATTTACCTAAGTTTCCTTACTTTTAGAAGAAAGGGCTTGGGCTCTGGAGCAAGGAAGTCCCAAGTTTGAATCATGGTCTCTCTATTTTTCAAGCTGCATGCACTTAGCTCAAGGCTTAAATAATCTTTGTCTCAAATGACAATAATGCCATTGACTTGGCAGGGCTGTTACAACGATTAAATGAGATGATGGGAAGAAGCACCAGCCCATGCCTGCTATCATATGTGCTCAATAGATGGGACCCCTTGTGATTATGATAATTATTCACAGACCTGTCTCAAAAAATCTGGAAACTATTTGCTTTCCTTCAATACTTTTGCACTTAAAGCACATACAAAAATTTAATGAAGTCACATTTATATGTATGGAATTTGTTTTCCAGTTGACATCATTTCATTCAGACATTTCTAGCTCACCATTTCTCTCTCTAGTTCACGGTTTTATCTTCAACCTCTTTCTATGGGTTTCTTCCTTTTAGTATTTAAGCAGTTTCAAGTTATGGGTTTCTTCCCTTTATTATTTAAGCAGTTTCAAGTTTTTGTCTTACATGTGTGTGCGTGTGCACACATGCGCGCGTGCGCGCATACACACTCTTTGTCTTCACCTTCCCCTCTAGGTATTCCTGTTTCTCTCCCATTGTAGCTGAAAAAGTCTCTGAGGAGCTGTCCTACTCTGCTATCACCCCTTTTCTCCCCTCCACTCCTCAGGGCCCTCATTCTGGTCTCCACTCCAAATCCTTCTCCAAACTGCTCTTGCTCAGGCCACTGACCTGGTGTCAAACCCAGAGAGCAGTGGGGGACTGGGGACCGTGCCTGCTCTCTCAGCAGCATTCACCACCAGGAATCACTACCTCCCCTCAGAACTGCATAGTTTCAGATTGTGATTTTTTCTGCTTCTCTTCTCATCTCTCTGCTCCTCCTCCTCCAACCCTTCCACAGTTAGGCTCCCCAGGACTCTCTAGCTTTCTTTCTCCTATTCTCATCTACTCCCAGGGCTCCCATCAGCTTGTCTATGCCGGATCCACTCCGGCCAGGCATTTCTTCCCACCTCAGGACCTTCAGTTCTCTCCAGACACTTCCTCTAGTACAGCAGTTCTCATCCTGTGGGTCATGACCCCTCTGGGGGTCGAACGACCCTTTCACAGGGGTCTCCTAAACCATTGGAAAACACATATATAATTACATATTGTTTTTGTGATTAATCACTATGCTTTAATTATGTTCAATTTGTAACAATGAAATTGGGGGTCACCACAACATGAGAAACTGTATTAAAGGGCATTAGGAAGGTTGAGAACCACTGCTAGCATGTCATACGGGCACCATACACTGAGCCCTGAAAGCCCTCATGGTATATCATTGTTCAGTAAATGCCCAGCTGATTAGGCCAGAAACCTGGGAAACACCCTTCACACCTCTCCCTCTTATCCAACATCTAATCACTCACCTTATAGACTGTCTTCTAAATATTCCTTGAATCACCCCTTCCTCCCTGCTGACCCTATCTTAGTTCAGGTCACCACTACTGCTTTCACGTGCCAGCCATGCCGACTGCCCACATCCACTTTCCATCTCTGCCTTGTCATGCCAATCTCTGCTTCAACCCTGGTGGCTCCTACCTGTCTGTCTTTTAAAAAAATATTTTTATTCATTTCAGAGAGGAAGGGAGAGGGAGAGAGAGAGACAGAAACATCAATGATGAGAAAGAATCATTGATTGGCTGCCTCCTGCACACCCCCTACTGGGGATGAGCCAGCAATCTGGGCAGATGCCCTGACTGGGAATTGAACCATGATCTCCTGGTTCATAGGTCAATACTCAACCACATGTTCAATCGCTGAGCCACACCAGCTGGGCAGGCTCCTATCTGTCTTTCAAATAACACTGACAGTCCTGAGCATGATCCATAAGACCTCGTACAACCTACTGAAGAAATTATAAGCGACCCCACAAATGGTACTAAAGCTATGGTGTATTTCTTTATAGTCATATTCTCCGAGTTCGTTTAGCAAATCTCATATTGGGGGCTGGCTTGGTGACTTCCAGTTTCGACAATTATAAATAGAATTGTTAAGGACTATCTATCTATTTTACTGGATTGTTTTCTTCGATTTTTTTTTCTTAAAATGGTACTATCAATAAAAGGGTATGATTTGTTTTAAAGTTGTTGTTATTCACTGCTTGTTCTCTAAGGGGCTGTGACCAGTGCTGTGTGTCATTGACAAGGGTCCCCAGAGCCTGTCTCCTGGGGTTTCACAACATCAAACTTCTCACGTTTAGTAGATTAAAGTGGAATCTTAACACTTTTAAAGTGTGCAATTTTCAGGTGATGACTATGTACATATCCTCATATGAAGCTTATCTGATGTAACACATTCTTATATTTGCAAATTGTTCTCTTTTCCCTTTCTTTCTCTTCTGTTTTTATTCAGATTTTAGTTTCCTTCTGACCAAGTCTTTAAAATAATAAAAGCATGCACGGGGTGAGAGGGATCGCTCTCAGGCTGGTCAGAAAATTCCCTCTGCTTGTGACAGGTTCAGGATGAAGTCCATGTCTCAGTCCCTTCAGTTTCATCATAAACTCAACAGGGAAAACACCTGTGCAGTCACAGGTCCCAGAGGGGGACCCACGGGCGGCCACTACAGGCCCATTCCTGTCTCGGACTGCTTGGCTTTCTGACTCTGCGTGCTCTCATTTTCCCAGCATGCCATGCAATCCATTTTTGGAGGCTGATTGAATTACAAACCCTTTTATTTAATACAAAATGCCTTCAGTGACCATAAAAATAAACTAGTCTTTTACTTAGGAACAAATGTTAGAAATTTTGCTGGAAATCTATGTCCTTGACACAGAGACCCTGGGATAAAGGGAGTAGCTTATGGGAAAAGTTCAATATTATATTTAAGACAAGAATAAATCAGTTAGAAAAGAGATCTAGTGAGACAATTACCTTAGCTGGATAAAAAAAAAAAAACAACAAAAAAAAACACAAAACAAAACATGTGGTAAGAAAAACAACAGAATAAGCTCATGAGGAAAAAAACATTGTGAAAGAGGTACGTTCTTTACTTAAAAAGTGTTAGTTTTACATGTTCCAGTATCACCCTGTATGAAGGCTCGGTGATCACCACCTTTCACCAATGGGACAAGTGAAGTGCTAAGAAATTAAGAGGCTTTCCTGTAATTGACTTATCTAAGCATTTTTCTAATGTGTGATACACTTTCTGTTTTTTGTGTTGTTTTTTTTTCCCTTTGCTCAAAGACACAATAAGAGCAGAAAGAGCCAACTCCAGTGTCTTCAGTCAAGGGTCATGTCTGCTCCAACTCCCACACTGCAGGGCTATTACTCCCCTCCGGGACGCGGACCCTCGAAGACTTTGGGAGTCAATTCTGTCACAGCCATTCAACCTAGCAGGTTGGTCCAAGGAACTATATGTAGATAAGACCAGTATTTTTAGTTTAACCTTGAAAGGGAATCTAACTGTATGTAAAGGTCACAAGCTGAGAATGTTACCAAAGACAAAGGTTCTGGTGGGTTGGAAGGGGAGCAATCACTTGCAGCACCACACTCTAGTACACCAAAAGGAATTTTCTTAGTAAATCTCCACTACAGTTATTGTTGAATTGAATTTAAACTTTGAAAGTATTTTTTATTTTCCTTTTCTTTTTTTAAGCATTGATAGAAAGTATAGCATGAATTAAAATAATTTGCATTTTTTTTCATAAAAATAATGTACCTAAATCCATTCCACCTGAATGTCTTGGTGTTAAATCAATGTTAATTGTCTGTTTCTTCTTATTAAGATGTTTTCTCAAGAGTCTCAAATTGGTCAAATAATGAAATACTCCTTTCAATTCAAATCATCCCAGACCACACCACATGGTATCTAGTAGCTTAAGGACTAGGCACAATTATCCTGTCCATGTGAGGTTTTATAAAATAGAGATTTCCTATGTTTATTTTTCAGCTCTGCAAATGTAACAAATTTATCATCTTGTTCTATCTTCTAATTGGGAGAATATTTCAAAGAGAATATCCCATTTATCTTCAACTTTTGAAATCTCCTGTTTAGAGCTGATATAGTTCCCTGCTTTAGTCTAGGGGTTGAAAATGGAGGACCCTTGTCCTTGAAGTGGATAAGTGCAGTTTGTTAAGCTGATTGAAAAAGGTAGAGTTCAGCCTGGCCAGTGTGGCTCAGTGGCTGACTGTTGACCTATGAACCAGGAGGTCATGGTTCAATTCCCGGTCAGGGCACATGCCCGGGTTGCTCAATCCCCACTAGGGTGTGTGCAGGAGGAAGCCGTTCAATGATTGTCTCTCATCATTTTTGTTTCTATCTCTCTCTCCCTCTCCTTCCTCTCTGAAATCAATGAAAATATACTTTTTAAAAAGTAGAGTTCAGAGAGGCTCCCATATGTGGACCTAAGATAAATAGTATTAATATTTCAGTAATTATAATTCATTGAGTTTCATTATTTCCTCTCTACATTTGACAAGAGTTGTATTAAGGGATGTTATTTCCATATTCAGAGAGCATAACACTGGGTGAGGCCCAGCAGGAAACATGGCCGGGAGGAAGCCGTAAACATCCATTCATGGGGACAGGGCTACTAGATACTCCTTGGTCCAGCAGCCCCATGACCAGTGAGATGCTGCTGCTGGGTCTTCTCAGGCAGCAGGAAAGATTCAAGGAAAGAGGACAAAACTGGCTGAAGTGTAAGTTGTACAAGGTGTGTAAGCTGAAGGAGATCAAAGCCTGTACTCGCTGCCTGTAGAGTGGGAAGCTGTACTGTCTACTAGAAGCTCAACAGTTTCAGTGGCTGAAACTGGACAGAACTGTTAGGGGTTGAAGGGAGATTAGAAGCCACAGGGTGGAAATTCCATTTCATGGATGAGGA
This sequence comes from Myotis yumanensis, assembly GCF_028538775.1. Taxonomy (NCBI): domain Eukaryota; kingdom Metazoa; phylum Chordata; class Mammalia; order Chiroptera; family Vespertilionidae; genus Myotis; species Myotis yumanensis. Next base: position 190,016,383 of record NW_027223754.1, read on the forward strand.
AAATAAGGGCAAATGAGGTGATGTGATCTGTGCAAGAGCCACGTGGAGAACCCAACCTCAGGACACTTAACTACACGGATGAGAAAGCAGGAAGCCCATGTGGGAAGTAGTTGTGGCAAATGCTACACCTGAGAAATAAAAAGATTTTTAAAATCTATGCCTTGTCTCTACCTACGCAGAATACAGGTAGGTGTATAGTGCCTACATGAGAAGGGTCTTCTCAACTCCTTAGTTGTGTCTTCCAAACCCTCTGACAATACTCCTCCCTTCTGTGGTAAGTTTTCTTGTAGCCCCTACTGGCAGGTATCACCTTGAAATTCTGCCCATGGCTTTCTGGTTGATATCTTTTTGGTTAATTAAATTACCTGTAGTATAAATTTATCTCTAGTCCCAGCTCATCGTACTGGTCATGATGCTCATGTCTATTATTCCCAGCTCTGGTCTGGCTCTTACCTCACATTTCCAACTACAGAACAGGCCATGTCTTCCTGGATGCCCTGGCATTTCTTGGCCAGAATGAACTCACTGCTGCTTCCAGACCCGCTGCTGTTTTAGCCAACTACTCTGCACCTGAAGTACTGTTTCTGATCTCATTGACCCAGTTCTGGACTTCAGTGGCTCAGACTACAGCAGCATCATTCTAGCTTTCCTGCTTTTAAAACCTTTCAGTGGTTTCCTATTACGCTCCCCCCCCCATCCCCCCACCCCCCACCCCCCCCCCACCCCCCCGCAAATAAAACCCAAACATCTTAACCTGGGCTTTAAGGTCCTCTTGTGTTGGGTAACAATTCAACCAATATTTATTGAGTACCAACTGGATGCCATGCACTGTGCTAGATGCTGGAGACATGGCAGCTTAATAGGACACAACTCCTGCCCAAACTGAACTTTCCAATATAGGAGAGGCATGTAGCATAGCAAACAATCACATATATCACTGTGTGTGTGTGTGTGTGTGTGTGTGTGTGTGTGTGCGCGCGCGCGCGCGCGCGCGTGTGTGTTAGAGGCCATGGCAGAATTAGGGAAAGCTCTGGGATAAAAGAGGAAGAGTACCTAACCCAGACTGACCTGGAGAGAGGTGGAGGAAAGGAAGGTTGGAATCAGGGAAGCAGGGATGGAAGAGAAAGCTTTCCTAGAGAAAGGAGCTGAACTTAAAATATGAAGAGGCAATAAGACCAGTGAGGGAGGGGTAATGAGAATGATGAACAGTGCTTCACACAGAGGAGCCAGCTTATGGGGCCTTCTATCTGAACTTCTTTTCCACACAAACTGGCCTACACCTCCTCCTTAACCTTTCCTTACCTCCCTTCCCCCACCCCTGTGAACCTTCCAGAGTCCATCTCCATTGTCATACCCTTGAGCTTCATCTGATCATCCAGCTAGAAATCACCTCTCCTAACCTTCAACTCCCTTAGCCTGTACTCCTGTACCAGTGGCACAGGGCTATTCAGGGAACATTCATGCAATGAATTTCTCCTGCCTCCACCCAACTGTGTCTATAACACCTCATGTCTGAACTAGTGAATCCGCCTTAGCTGGCCTTCCTGCCTCCTGCCTTTTCCATTCATCAGGTGGGCTTTCTCACTGTCACCCAAATATATTAACCTAATGCTGCTCCAATGACCCAGAATGTTCTCCTTCTCCCCTTGCCACTCAATTCCACCCACCCTTCATGTTGTGAAACAACTCCATCCATGTTTCAGGAGACCCATCCTACCATATGCTCTCCCTTCTCCAGCATCCTTGCCTTTAGGTTCAATGCAATCCTGCCTATCTACCTGGACAGCGGGATGCTGTCTGTCTTCCATATGGCCCATGCCAGCAAAGATCTGACAATATAACAAGGGACTACTGACAGGCTTTTGCACATCTTTGCTTCCAGCTTTGAACAGAGATAACCTAGTTTCATCAGTAAAGTTGAGAGGTCACTGGAGAGAAAAATAAATCAGCAACAAAAAGGAGCACCTGAGATAGGATGAGGGAGGAAATTGCAAAGGCTCAGGAAGGGAAGCTTGCCCGAGGTCTAAGTCAAATCAAGTCAAAACACATCACTGTGTTTTCCTTTGTCTTATGTAAATGGTTTCTCTGGAACGTGAAAGAGTTAGAGTTCTTTTCCTCCAGATAGGTAGCTTTGGCTCTTTAAGCATAATATCGGAGTTTCCTCTGGAACAGAGGAGGGAAGTATTTCTGCATTCAATGAAGAGAGACTACCTAGGTTCCTTTTACGTTAGTTTTATTTATATGGCTGTTTTATAGTTTTCTTCTTCTGAAACCAAAAATCCATGATAAAAATCAGTGATTTGTGACAAAGTATTTCAGGTATGTTTGTGTCCCTTATAAAACCTTAAAAAAATGATTCATTTTTTCCAAGATATAAGCCTTTGAGTTTCAATACCACGTATACTTCTGGGAGACACTTCCCCTTTGACATTTCCTTATATAAACAATCTGTTGAAATTGGGAAAAGCAGGGGAGATCCTGTTCTCTGTCCTTATCTCACCCCCTGGTATGGGGGACATTTCCTCATGACGGTTAGTGTATTAACTGCTGGCAGGCCTCCAGGAGTAAATAAGGGTTGAACAGAGCTGGAGACTATGCCAAGACCTTACGCAGAATCTTTGCCCTTGGTCAAGGACAGAAGGGTCTCTGCCAGACAAGTTAAATCAAGGAGACTCAATAGAAGGAGGGCCTGTTGGTACCTGAATAACAAGCCCTAAAGAGGCATAAACCTGAGACTGAAGCTCTCCTTTGACATATGGAGTTCCCAAATAGCTACCTTCTACATATCTCTCATATTGAAGACATGAAATTAGAAAGTATATTTGAAGTCTTATCTACATCATTAACATACTTTGCAGGTACAAACGCCCCTTACTGAACTAAATCTTCCCCTGTGGTCTTAGGAGCCCTCATTTGGACAAATCTTCCTAGTTAGATGAGCCTAACCAGGAAACTTCCAGTTGTATTGTTCAGGATTTCTACAAGCTGCCAGAGGCATTATTTCAAAAAATTCAGGATATCCAAAGGACATCATCTGAGGCCCCCTGAGTTCATTTCTAAACTTGCTAGTAGGATCTCTATCTTGCCCATTCCTTATCTCCTGTTCTCTCATTGTTTCTTGACTTTCTAGTCTAGCTATCTCAGCAGGGCTCCTTCCCCTTACTCAAGCCTGTATTTGTTGTTAACTGAGCAGTTCACAACCTACACTTGCTCTCAAGCACCTCTCTTAAGTCTTCAGACTCAGGAGTAAGGTGGAGAGAAAGAGCTGGGATGCATTTTCTTCCTTATGTGGTGGCAAACTAGATCCCTTAAAATCCAGTGACTGTCGGTCCCAACTGGGTTGCTTCTCTGAACCTTAAAAGTTTCCCCTTGATCTGAAAGCTCTTCCTCTTCTCCCCTCATTCTGGCATATGTCAGCAGGATCTTTCCTCCACTGGGCCACTGTCCTTGCGCCCATGGTGACCTACAGCAGAGATTTTTTTTGGGCAGGATGAGCAGTGGTAAAGACCGACCACTGATCAACAGATTTGCCAAGCTGAGCACGTGTCCAGAGTCCAGACTCTCACCTGAATGAGGAGATCGATAGCGAAAGTCCTCTTTGGTCAGCAGCAGGAGAGCTTTGCCATTCATTTCAAACGTGTTGCTGTCAATTGGCCTTAAAGAAAACTCATTTTCAGCCCACTTGAGCCACTGGGCTACGTCATCCCTGCTCCAGTAAACTGGCTGCAAGCCTGTTGGAGAGAGAGCAAGGCAGAAAGAAAGAGACAGAAAAAAAAAGGGTCTTGTCAGTTAGACAGCTGGACTAAAGGGGAGAGATTTCTGAATGGTTAACAACATTAGGTCCCCATGTCTGAAGAGCCCTCATGTTCAACTCTGAATCCCAGGTTAAAATCCAAGCTTCATAAGTGCCAAAGTGTGATATCAAATGAACTTTATATGTAGAGGCAAATTGAGCAAAACATCCTTTTTTTTTTTTGGCTTTAAGGGACCATTGGTCTTAGAGCCCCACCCTTCCTTGCCCTACTCCAGGGCCTGTCTGGATTCCAGGGTTGCCAGAAAGGTGCAGCTCTATGGTGGCCTGAGGTACTCATGGGGGCTCAGAGTCATGACCCATGCCAACACATTTCGAAGGGGAACTTAAAATCAGAGCTGATCTGATTGCAACCCAGCGTTCTTTGGAAGTGGGAATGTTCCAGAGCTGAGCTTGACCTCCCAGAGCTGCCAAATAATGAAGTGTTCCCTAAAATTTCTTCCTGGAAGAGTATTTGCTCAGCCTCTGGGAAACCATCAGGCCAGCCTCTAGGGATGAGAGGGCAAGGTAAGGAGAAAAGGTCTTTTGCCTTTTTAGTCTACTTGCTGTGCTTAGAACTTCCTGGGGTGGGGGGTGGAGAGGGAGAGCTACTTGGACTCGGAGTAGGACCAGAAGTGGGTCAAAGGGAGGGCTGCAACTCAGGGCCTATCTCTGTCAGGAAGCCTGACTGGGAATCTACCTTTTAATTTTATTTTGCTGTTGTGAGAAATCTTTAACATCACTTAAGTGGATTAGAATAGTGTTTCTCAAAGCGTGATCTCGGGACCCCTCAGGGTTCCCAAAACCTTTTCAGGGGTCTATGAAGTAAAAACTCATTTCATAACAATATTAAGAGGTTATTTGCCTTTTTCACTCTCACTCTTTCATGAATGTACAGTGGAATTTTCTAGAGGCTACACAAGATGTGGAAATGCAACAGAGATGAGAATCCAGCCATCTCCAATGAAGATGGACATTAAAGAGACTTGCAAAAATGTGAAACAATGCCACTCTTCTCACTAGTTTATTTTGTTTTGGAAAATATATTTATAAATGGATATTTATGTTAATATATACTTAGCTTATTATTTTTCAGTAAGTTTACAAATATTTTTAAAATTCTCAGTTTTAATTTCCAATCTGGTAACTATAGATAGCTAAAACCCATGTGAGCAAAGCTTTTGAGGTCTTCAATAATTTTTAAGATTTGAAAGGGGTCCTGAGACCAAGATCGTTGAGAACAGATGGGTTAGAGACAGCTAGATGCTCAATAGAGTTTCATTTTCTAAAACTGTACTATATAAATAGTTCCATACAATGGAATCAGTGAATCAGTGTTTGCTAAGAAGAGCCTCAGTCTTTCTGCAGTTACCTAAACTTGCTAAGGAGACTCCATGAGAGTGCTACAAGAGTGTCCTTCAGTTTGATCCTGAAAGAATCACCTTTCAACCTTAAATAAGGCAAGACAAAGACCTGTCTGGTCTACTTGATGGGCCGCTCAGCATCCCCGGGGAATGAACAACTCGAATCCCCTGGAGAAGGTCCAGAGCCTATAGGCATGACTTTGGCTCTGCCTTCCAGGCAGCTCCTTTGCAAAGTCTAGTTTTGAAGAATGGTAGCTTACTTGAACTTTGTGGAAGTACCTTCAAAACTGGTCCACTGTGTAGGGCATCAATAAAAAACTACAAGCATTGGAATAATAGAGATGGGCACCTAGATGGGGTTGTTGAGTTGTTTTGTTTTTAAGTTGTATACTTTTTTTTACATAGAAAGAAACAAGTGGCATTATAAAATAATAATGTGTAGTATGTTACTGCTCTATGATCTTTAGAATAAAATGGCCACTAAAGAATTCAAGGTTCTGTTTTAAGACTCTTAACTGGGCCAAGAAGCAATGCCTATTAAAAATGGTCATTGGATACAGGGGGTGCCCCAACCTTTTCCAATGACCTTGAAAAGATGAATCTGGAATCATGGTGAGGTGGGAGTGTGAGGATGGCTCAGCAAAATTTCAACTATTGAACTGGTACAAAACCTTAACGTTTACTTCCTATTATTTTCCATGGTGTCAGTCATCTTCGAACAAGAACAGCATAATGGTTTGTCATTAGGGACTTTTCCCTTCCTCTCCTTCACACAAGGCCAGCCGTGAGGGGACAATTGTCAAGCGTGGCCTAAGAAAGCGCCTGGGGTGAGAGGGCCACAGAGCCAGGAAAAAGGACAGGGGAGCTTATTAGAAGCGCAAGTGCCAAAGCAAATACAGAACTGAATCCTGCTTGGGAGGGGAAATGAGAGTAAAATGCTGAAGTTTCTACAGAGGATACACGGAAACGCAGGAGGGCGGGTGAGAAGCGGGTGGGGGATGCAAGTAGTAATTTGAGGTTCTTTATATTCTATGGAAGAAAATAGTCATGAGTAATCTTTTCCCTAAATACAAGAAGAGGCACACACTCCAAACAGCCCTGCCGGTTAAGAACAACAGTTTCTCTTTTCACTTCCCATTAGTCTCTCCCACAGCCCAGCGCTGCCGCAAGCAGAGCCACCAGGCGGAAACCCCCTCACCAGGGACCTAAGTGAACGCTCTAGGCTTGTGAGCAACAGGAACCCAGTGAGTTACAGTGGGTCCAGGGAATGCAATGGAATCCGAGCAGGTTTCCAAAGGTGATCCGGACAGAGCAGGCTACCTGCTTGAGGCCACTCAATAAATTTATCAGAGTCACTACTCTTCCTTCCATCAGCATAAAGAGATGGCAGACACATTCAGTGAGCTGGAAAGAGGCTCGATAGACTTGGGTGTTCAAAGTCAAGCCTCACTGCCGTTGCCTTTTTGGTTCAATAGAATAAAAAGGTTGTGACCTCAGGATGTGCTTTGCAATTTTAACTGAGGACAAACAACCCCCATTTACTCAAACCTAGGGCCCCAAGGCCTGGGTGTTACAGCGTCTAATGGAATACAGCCCTGGACCCAGAGGAAACTCTGTTCTAATCAGGGTCATTTCACTGAATTTATCTAGCACTTTAACACTATTCTAAGGAGTTTATAAATATTAGTTCATTTAATTGCATGCTCCTAGCAACCCTATGAGACAGTGTTTCAGATTAGGGAACTGAGGCCCAGTGCCTTTAAGGCATTTGCCCAAGGTCATATGGCCATGGTAACAAGAGGAGTTGAGGTTCAAGCCCAGGCGGTCTGGTTTCAGTCTGTGCTCATATCCATTATGCTGACCCATGCATTTCCCATCCAGATTTAGATGGATTTTCAAGACTATTAGGGATTCAGACAAGACAGTGAACTGAATCCTCCCCACCCAAGACTTTGATCTTTGGAGGCTTTCTCAAGTTATCAATGGACTAAAACAAGAGCAAAAATATCTGAAGATCCCTTAAGAAATCCTAAGAAAAGGGTAATATGCAAATTAACTGTCACTCTGTCACAAAGATGGAGGCACCCATAGCCACAAGATGGCGGTGCCCAGGCCTCTCAGCTCCGCCGGAGTCCCCCAGTCCCGGGGGGTGGGGGGTGGTGGTGGTGGTGGTGGTGGGGTTGGGTGGCTGCTGAGAGCGGGCAGCGTGAGCAGCCTGGCAGAATGCTTGCTTTGCCACCGCGGCAATAAGGCAAGCATTCCACCCTGGCTGTAGAGGGCCTCTGGGCAGTGGGCACGGAGCAGCCTGGGGGTCGGGAGGAAATGCTTGTGTTGTCACCCCAGCAACGAGGCAAGCATTCTGTGCCCAGCCGCAGATGGGCCTCTGGGCAGCGGAGAGCCTCTGGGCAGAGGGCGCGGAGCAGCCAGGCCCCGCAGAGAGCTACTGGCACACGTATTCGTGCGCAGGGCTACTAGTAGATTTGTAAGTGGGAAAAGGAAGAAGGAGGAGGTGGAACCCTGCTTTGAACACAGCCAGGAACACAGCGCTGCCTTCCCCGGCTGCTCGCTCACAGGCACTCACTGCTCACAGGCACCAGTCCTGAGTCTTCACATGGCTCACAGAAGCCACATGGGCAAGATGAGGGAGGCATACCTAACACAGAACTTGTCTGACAGTTATCTCTTGCAACTTTAACTCAAAAAAGTTGAAAAACATAGTTTTTAATGATCATTGGTCAAAAGAAAAAGAGAAAGGGCATCTGTAGATCCCTCAAGAAGTAGATTTATAAGTGGGAAAAGGAAGAAGGTGGAGGTGGAACGCTGCTTCTATATTATGCTATTCCCTGTGCATATATAACAAGCTTGTGAGAGCCATATTAAGACTTGGATTTTTAATGCCAAATCATTGCAGAGTATACTTGAGATGAATTTTGTACAGAAGACATGAACTGCTATAATTAGGAAAATTACAAAGAATTCCACTGCAATTTTTCTCCCAAATGGGTCAAGTTAAGTTCACGGTGCCATACCCATCAGTAACATACCCAGGCCCTTAAACTTCCTGCTAATATTTCTTTGATTCCATGTTCAAAGGTGCAGCTATGTCCATCACCACATTCTTAGCATCATTTCAGATTTTCTGAGTTTAAACATAACTAACCATAAAAAGTGTGCTGGGAGTCAGGAGCCTGGATTTTACTAACATATTTGCCATTAATTAAGATGTGACTCTGGGCAGGCCACAGATTTCATCTGTAAAACGCGGGTCTTAGAGTATGTGATCTCTATTCCCTTCTGGAATACAGTCAAGATGCTCCCATTTAATTTGAAACTTAAAATCCAAAGACTAGAAGCAGCCCAGACCTTTTTCTTCCAGAAAATGACCCTGAGATTCTGTAACTTCCTCAAGGATCTCCTGAATCACGGAAAACAGATTAAGTTACTTTAAATGAGGTTAGTGCTTGAGAGTGCTTTATTGTATTCTAATTCTTGGAAAAGTTATAACCCAGGCAACGGCAATAATAAACATAACATTTTGACAAGGTGCTCTAACATGTATGACCTCATTTGGAATTCTCACAAACGCCCTGTGAAATCTGCTGTATTCTCATTTCAGTTTATCAAATGAGGAAATGAGGGCCTCAGAGTCATTAGATGATTTACTGGTTAAACAATACTCAGTTGAAGCTCTTTAGCTATAGTATATGTTAATCAAAAACACCCTTTAACCCAAACGTTCTGTATAAACAGGAATTTGCTACAGATTCTATGTTTTAGAGAACAGAATCATAAAAGACAGAAGACACCTCAGCAACTATCTCATCCAACCCCCACCCCATCTTACTAGGAAACTGAAGCCAGGAGACAAGAGAGAACCACGATTGAGTGGCCCAGGTTCCCTGACTTTCCAGCATCTAATGTTGTCTCATAACTTGATTCGATGACACAGAACCATTCCACAACCCCTGACATAAGTGAGGAAAGTTATCCCTTGCTTAGTCATCTTGCCTTCAGATTAAATCTTCTTCATCATTCCAACCATAAGTTCTGTACTGTAGTTTCTCTAACCTCACTGACCTGCCTACCTCCTCCGGAGATCCTACATGGCTTCCATTCCTAAACAGAGAACCAGAAGGAGAACTGGACCCTTTCTTTCTCTGGACAACATGGTTCTATTGATAGTAACAGCTAACAACCATTGAGCACTTGCACTGAATTTCCACTACAATGATTATCATCCTCATTTACAAATGAGAACACTACAGGACACAATAGATGGAAATGGTGGTGCTGGGATTAAAAACCCAGGTGGTCTGGCTCCACGGTTCCAACTCTTAACACCCCATAGTATTGCTTCTCAAGTAGCCTAATAATAACAGCAAACGCTGCGAGCATTGCAAACACTTGCAAGGCACTGTTCTCAATGTTTTCTGCACAGAATTCATTTAATTCCCACAGCAATCCCTATCCGCATTGACAGAGGAGAAAACCGGAGCACAGGGAAGTTAAGTGACTCCACCAAAGTCACACAGCCAGGAAGTGGAAGAGTCAACATTTGAAACCAATTGGTCTGGCCCAAAGTCCATATTATTAACCACCTATGTGTTTGTCTAATCTTATTTGGTGTTTTGGCAGGATATCAAATTACCTTCATGATTAAAAAAGAGAGAGAGGGAGAAAAGTTTCAGTGAGGGTGTGAACTTTGACAGCGCTCAGGCATGCAGGCACTGAGCAGCAGCACGGAAACTACTTCCCATCTGTGAGACCTCGGGCAACTGACTTAACCTCTCTTGTCTCATAGCCTCCATCAGAGATGAGGTGCTTATCAACTCTCAGGTGACATAAAGCGAGTACAGAGTAAGATTCTACAAATGATGATGATGTAAAACACAGAGCACAGAGAGTAACTGTGGTAGAGCAAGCACTTAATAAATATTAGCTGCTGTTTTTCAACTACTGTTATTACCATTATCATTTGTACAACCACCCTACCTGTCACATATATGGCCGGTGTTTGGAACCCAACTGTGAGAATGCATGTCGATGAATACCAGATTTCATCTTGCTATTTTTCACCATCATTCCAGCCTGCTGCCATCTCTCTGGATCTGTTTCTAGAATCATCTGTACTCCATAGCTTCATGTCAACTGAAGCTCTGATAAGCATCTGTCATCTCAACAGGTCATTGCCAAAGTGCTGAGGTGAGGGCTGAGATGGGAGTCCTCTGGTGACACACCAGCCACCTCCTTTCTGATGGGCTATAATTTCCAAGGTCAGCCATAAAGGCACCACCCGAAATTCAATGATCCACTTCCCTAATATCCAGAAATACAGCAACTATAACATTTACAGCAACCTTACTGAAGAGAAAGAGAAGAAGCAGGAGTTTGGTTACTAAGGGATAACTTCTTCCCAAGTGCTTCTTCCCAATCATAACATACATGATTGAAAATCTGCCCTGCATTTCATCTGCAAGGGATCAGAGTAGCTGTTTTTAGTCTGTACATACACTCTTTTCCCCCTTTCTATTCTAAATATCAGGTAAACAGTGGCTCACATTCTTTCTTTTAGTACCCCTTTAGGGTTTACTGTCAATGGCCTACCTTTCACCCTTGCAAGTTCTCTGTTCTGGCTGTCATTTGTCCGGGCCAAGAGCCTTGGATTTATTTAGAACAACTTTAGATTTGCTTTTATAATCAATTCACCCATCTTGGGCTTCAATTCCCTTCTGTCAATGTTTGCACTACCTGTTTCAGTCTGACGATCACCTTCCTTATGGAAGAGAGGGAAGAAAGAGAGAAGTTGGACAGTTTTGTTTTTCTGCTTTTTGTCAAAGTCACTGCATTCAACCCTATTTGCACGCTGATAGCACGCTTACTCTTGTACTGCCCCCAATACTTGTTTTCTTTTTCTTAAGCATTTTCCAGTTTTCAAATCACTTCGTTTTAACATTCTAGATCTAAAAATATATCTTTTATATTTTTCTTTTCAGTAAATTGCTCTGTCGTCCACTATACACGTCTTTTTAAAATCTGAGCTCATTAGATCCGTACGCCAAACAGCGAGAAAATAAATTGGCATGATCTCTCTGGTAAACAACTTGGTGATGGTTTAGGAGCCCTGTAAATGTTAATTCTGAGACCTTACCTTAAAGGGATAATTTAGGATGCAGAGAAATTGTTCATGCACAAAGATGCTCATCGCCATGTTATTTTTAATAGTGGAAAACTGGGAACACCATAAGGGATTAGTTAAGTAAACTATGGACTTAAACTATTTCTGATAGGACATTATGCAGGCAGTAATGTAATATTTATAAAGGGTATCTATTCATATGAAAAAACAGCAAGTAGCTGTTTTATATATTATAACCTCAAACAATGCACAGAAAAATATTATAATGAAACATATAAATATTAACAGCTACTATCACTCAATAGAATTGTAGGTGATGTTTGTTCTTTCCTTTCCATTTTTATCTTCCAATTCTCTATATTAAGCACATGTAACATATATATACACACACACACACACACACATATATATATATATATATATATGACATCAAGTTAAAAATTGAGCTCATCAGAGAATGTCCCCATACAGCCTCATCAGATTCTTTGGTTGTCTTTCTTTTTCAAAAGGACCCTGACTCTTTGACTTGTGTTTTAGCATTTCAGATCATGGAACCATAGGTACTTTTTCCTCTAAATTTTTAAAATTTGCCTTCTTCAAGTTAAGAAAACACATCTGATCGTGCCTTTCATTTCCCTTTCCCCAGTTCTAATATGAAGTTTTCATTCTCACCAGAAGTTCCCATCTTTTCTACTTTGCCAACTAATTCCTCCTTATTTGTCAGACATGAGTCCAAATTAGCAGCACCTCTCAATGCTTCTTCAACTTTCTGGGAAGTAAAATTGCTGATCGGTAGGTGCATGTGTTAAGAATTAAAATGTGCATGCACGTAATGGAAGGGGATTGCTCAGCGATTCTCACATCATGCTCAGCGATTCTCACATCATGCTCAGCATACCCAGTAACGCCAGACCATTCAGCCAAAGGCCCCCAGCACTGATCATCTGTGGGCCAGCTCTGCAGCCTGCAACTGCCACCCCGTCCCACCCGATACCACTCACACCAGGTGGGACACCTCATGAAGATCCACTCAGTTCTTCACCATGACCAGATGCTTCCACACCCAGAGGTCATCCCAGCAACCGTCCTGTGGTTGCGCTAAGGCTGGTACAACCATATTTGCAGAAGACACTAAAGCTCTGACAGGTTGAGGGACTTTCCCAAGGTCACAATGGGCCTCAGGCCAAACTCCAGGTCCAGGTCTTCTGTATCAGTCAATGAACTTCCTCTGGGTCAAAGGAAATAATGGATAGAAAGGCCCCTTGCACTCTAAAAACCCACTGTTAAAATGCAAGGGATTTAGGAATAATGAACCAGAAACTCAACTTCTCCTGGCAGGTCTGGTTTAGCTGTAGACTCAGAACTCCGAGCTGTGCTCAAGAGCCCCTTCTGACTTCCACAAAGGGGTCCCAGCGGGCAGGGTTTACCGTTTAATAAATGAACCCTCCACACTAAAACAACACGTCATCAGAGCACTTTCCAGGGCCTTTTCTGCCTCCTTTCCCTGCCCTGCCAGGCCGTGTGCCCCCGGCTCCCAAACTGGTCTTGGATGTGCTGGTCTTGGACGTACTCTGCAAGTCCCGCATTCTCATTCCCCTGGGTCTGCCTTTGCCTTTGGATGTGCTATTTGACCAAAACTGCTTTCAACATACAAATTCGGTTACTAGGGAGTTGGAAGTTCCAAAACATTTCCTGTTCTTATCCCCAAGGTCACCCTGCATCTCAGCACTCTGTTTCCAAGTGGAGGTTGGAAGGTTACACTCATGTCTTTTGGACAATACCCCAAGAGCAAGAATACTATGTGTATGTCATATGTCATATTCAATTCCCTCGATTAATTTTTTCTTATAAACTTCATTTGCTAGATTTTTGTGTGTGGCTTTCACTCTGTGTTATCCACAAAGGGATTTTTATCAGCAAACCTGGTGACAGTAAAACTGGCCTGGGGCCTACTCACCCTCACAAACATGACTTAGAAGATTCTTTCTCATTTCTGCTTTTGAGCAGCAAGCCCAACATAGTAAGAGGCATGTAACAGTACAGATCAAAACTCGGGTTTTGGATTCAGATAGTCCTGAGTTCAAATCCTGGTCCTGTCACCTACTAGCTCAGTGGCCTTGAATAAGTTGTATCTCTGAACCTCAGTTCTCCCCGCAGTAAAATGGGGCCAAGCATAGTCCTTACCTCCTAGAGCAAATTTAGCTATGAAATGAGATAACCCACTGCACTGTGCCTGGTACACAGGATGCGCTCAGTGCATCTTGGGAGGTTGGATAGGACAGAGATTGGACAGCAGACTAACTGTACTTTGTCACATGTCTCCAGGAAACTGAAATACTTTCTGCAGCTCACTGACAAGAACAAGTGTTCTCATGAGCGGTGTGAAGGCTCCTGTAGGCACTATGAGGCTAGTACAGGACTCTAAGGAGGCATTATCAGTGTGCAGATGGGGCAAGTGACTGGAGCAGGTGAGAGGCTGGAGGGGGAAGGCCAGATTAGGAGCCCACTCAGGTCTGGGACTAGGGTGAGGCAAGGGAGACAGTCGCCTTGGGTGCAAAATTCAAGGTTGTGCCAAAAAGCTCAGTAATTACAAAAAATAATAGGCTAATGCATTATTAAAAGGCAAAATAAATGCAAATACCCATGATGAACAAAACAGCAGTATTTTAACTAAAGTTCTATTGAAAAGAGAGGTGATGGGGGAGGTAACAGAGGAGAGTTTAGAGCAGTACTTCCTAAATTCGGGAGGTAACGGGTCCCTTTGAGAATTCAGTGAGAGCTACTGACCCCCTTTCGAAACTCACAGGCACACGTACACCAACATTTGCCTGCAATTTCAAAGTTTATGGATTAGCTCAAGTTTATCTCTGGATCCTCGGAGAATCAGTTTAGAATTTTTTTAGCCTTGTGTATGCAAATGGGTCTGATATTATGTACTAGTGATATAATGCCAAAACCTAAGTAGATCTGAGAAGAGAAACACACACACATGAGGAAAGAGAGGCAGGCAGGGGGCCCTCCTCTTACTCCGAAGTGGGGGGGGGGACAATAAATGACGAAAGCCAACTCTGGGTGTCACTTCCTTAGGAAATGCACACATCTAACCTTAAATATGGAATGCCCCTTCCTTGGGCATTTCAGAAACCATTGCTAACATATTGTACGTTTTTGTTCAGACTAGTGAAGGTCAATTACTGCCAATTACCCGAATTTACGAACAGTGAGGCAACTGGGCTGTGCAAGGAGAGATGCTACTGAGAGATGCATTTCTAAAGGAAAAAGGCAATTAAGGGCAGGATTTCTCATATTGCAGAGCAGAAAGCTACGTTTGTTTTCAAATTTACGGATCTTTGTGCATACAAAGAAGCCTATTTTTAAGAAGGAAACGATGTAGGACAATAGGTATGTCGGACAAGAGTTGAAATGTTCTTCAAGTAGCTTTAGAGTAACTACCAGGCAGAAAGCTGGTGCAGGAAGGTTGTTTTTTGTTTTTATGAAGTGAGCATATCCTCAAAATTTTATTGTCATAATAAAACAAAATATGAAGCTTTGATCTTGTTCCCTCGACCCTTTCTCCTTATCTCCTCCCAGTTCAAATGCTTGCATCTCCTAATAGCCAGCGTTCTCTGAGATCTGCAGTTGGGCTCAACGCACTCAAGTCTCAGCATTATCTTCTTTGTAGGTTCAGCCTTTTTTGCAGAAAATCGGCTTAGTCTGCCCACCATAGCCACTCTGCTTCCTGCCATGATGCTTTCCCTCTGCACACAGAGAATCACTATACTGTGTTACTTTGTGGGGTTGATGCTTGCCACACGTCTTACAGAAAGTCTGGCGGGTTTAGGGACATTCACCATGTTTGCGAGAATGCCATCAGCAGGGAAAGGTCGGTGCAGGAAGGTTTTTTAATCCTCCGTGGGCTGCCCAGGGGGCACTGAGAACATAAAGACTTCATTGGATTGGCACGATTCACAAAACACAGATGACCTACTAGGTGTCTGAAGAAAGAAGAACGACCATCCTTTCCTTGCCTGTTGTTCCTTTAAACCAAACAGGATGGTCTCTTGTGCCTGCCGCAGTCTCTAGAACGTTCCTTTGCTGCGTGTACAAGAGCAGAACTCACTCTCATTCTGACGGGGCCTGATGTGCCCAGGCACTGGCACAGGAGACGCTTTCCTTTGTGTGGCCCAGCTGTATGGTGGGGAGGAGCCAGGAAAGGGAGACCATGCTAAGTCCGCAGACCTCAGAAAAGACAGGCAGGGCTGAAAGGCCGATCTGGCCAGGGGTTCCAGCAACCTAACTCATAAAACAACACTCTTCCGGAAAATGTTTCTTTTAAGGAGAATCCCACTCCTCCACCCGCTTCCTACTCCTCTTCCCTGACTCTCTGGTGAGTGATTCCCAGTGTTTTCAAAGGCCTTTGGGTCCTGAATCAACCTCCTCTGCAAGGCTGCCTGGGCGATGCTGACTCAGCAGTTCCAGGGCAGGCTGACCGTGGCAGCGTGAATTCATTTGACCAGGACAGCGTGAAATGAAAAGGAAAATAAAACTCGGAGAAGCAACTTCTATTTAAAGATAACTGTGTTATGCCCTAGCCGGTTTGGCTCGGTGGATAGAGCCTCCGCCTGTGGACTGAAGGGTCCCAGGTTCAATTCTGGTCAAGGGCACATGCCCGGGTTGTGGGCTCGATCCCCAGCGGGGGGCGTGCAGGAGGCAGCCAATCAATGATTCTTTCTCATCATTGATGTTTCTATCTCTCTCTCCCTCTTCCTTCCCCTCTGAAATCAATGAAAAAAAATTTTTAAAAAAGATAACTGTGTTGCACCTGTGTGCACACGTGTGCATGTATGTGTGTATCACAGACTTCTTTCCCTTTCTCAGCCCCCTATTCCTTCTTTCCTCAGCATATTCATAGGAAAATGGTTTTCCTACATTTACCCAGTTAAAAAGTTGTCATGTTTTTTCACTGGTTACAATCCCTGGTGTCAGAGTGGCCAAGTTTACTAATGCCCTGGTTTCAGGCCTTAAGATGGTCACTTGGAATCAGGAAAATTAAAAACAAAACAAAACAAAACAGCTCGATGTTCCCTTCCAGGGCAGCAACACATGTTGTCTTGTGTTCACCATGGGCTCTAGGCTGGTCTGAGACTCCAGATGCTGGGAGATGGGGTGGCTGGGCCAGCTCAGTGGCCAAAGGACACCCAGTGACCCTCCCTTGCCACTTGATATCGTTCTCTTTGGCTTTGTCATCCTATCTGGAGTTCTGTATCATTTACATCTTTTGGATAAAGCCATGAAGACCTCCATGGAAGGTTAAGTGGGTAAAGGGAACACACCAAACCAATAGACTCTGTTCACACCATGGATGTCAGGCAGCCAGGTGATATGTCAGAGGAAGGAGTGAGAGGACTTCAAGTTTTAAGAGAGATGTCAGGAGCAGCCCAGCAGCGCAGAGGCAGGATGGCAGAGACACCAAAAGGAAGAAGAATTTGGTATTTTTTTTACTTTTGTTTTTTTAATTTTAGCAGTTTAGGGCTACACTCTTCCAAGGAGCTTCCAGTTCTGCATTTGAAAAGGTGTGGGTGCTACACTAAGATGTGATAGTTCTGAGTTCTGCAGAGAGGCCCCTGTCTGTTTTAACTTTGACTTGAGAGGCTGAAAACAGGATGAACAGAATAAGTGACACGTTACTGGTGGCACGAGTTAATTGTTCAAAAAGTGCAGGAAGGCTTCCCTCAGGCCGGGCAGAGAGCGAAGAACCGGGGTGAGGCCTCCAGGTGGCGTGCAGGCTGACCTCCAATTGTCCTGCTGCGGACAAAAGCATGCTGTCTACTTTCTTTCTTGGCAAGAATTGCTAATTTTCGGGAAACATTAAATTTTTCCTTTAGTTACTGTATTATAAAATAAAATTTAAATCCTGTTTCGGTCACGTACCCCCCCCCCCCCCCCGAAAGAATACATCCATGTCATAATCCCTGGAACCTTGAATGTGACCTTACTTGAAAAATAGATCTTTACAGATGAAATCAGTTTAGGATCTTGAGATGAAATCATCCTGGATTACTTGGGTGGGCCCTAAATCTAATGACTAATGTTCTTACGAGAGAACCCAGAGAGACACAGAAGAGAAGGTGACATGAAGGCAGAGGCTCGAGCTATGCAGACACAAGCTAGCTCTCTCTTCTTCAGGGCCCTGTTATCCACATGTTGAAATCCCTTTGCCTCTCTTCCTCTTCCATACTTGTCACTCCCTCTTGAATTCTTTAATCGCTTTTTAAATTAAACGTACTGGGGTAACACTGGTTAACAACATAATACATACTTCAGGTGTGTGACTTTATCCTATGACATCTGTGTACTGTGTTGTGTGCTCACCACCCCAAAGGCTCACAGCCTTCCGTCACCATATATTTGACCTTCTTTACCCTCCTCATCCTCCCCCGACCCTAATCTCTTTTTTATGTTTAAAATGTTCCAGCTTTCACTTTGTTTTTTCTTAAAGATGACCTTTTGTATATATTCATCTTGCATTCTTCCTAGTGTACTCTTCATTTCTTTCATTTTTAATTCTTTCCTGTCATCCCTCTTCTAAGCGTTCCTAATTCTGATTTATGTTGGCTTTTCTCATGTTGTGTATGATTTTCTTAATGTCGTTTAGCTCAACCAGGACATGCATTACAGTCCTGGATGGTTCCAAACCACGTCCTTTTGGCCTGCTCTTTGGGAACCCTATTCTGCTGCTCAGTTGAGTTCATCTTATAAAAGCCTTCTATGGAGTTGACCTCACTGCTCTTCTACTGCTCGTTTCTAGGTGAAATTCATTTTTCTGAACTTTCAAAACATGGCGTGGCTCTAACTTTATGAAGTCCTGCCAGTGTGTTTAGGTAGTGTTCAAATACATGGCTGTCTGCTTGCTGAAATTTCCTGGTTCTGGTTTGTTCTCTTTTGGGGATCTTCTCTCCTAAGTCTCTGTTGTTGCTGTCCTGTTCAATCTGATTCCACTACTGGCAGCTTCTCCATGTAAGGTTGTCCTGAAAGGAGGACCTGGCTGGTTGGTTCCAGAGTTCAAGGCGACTAGAGAGCTTTGGGCCCTTCGGACCTCACTACAGGCCACGCGCACGCAGCAGGCCCTCGTGGAATCAGCAAAAGGACCCCCACCTTCAGCTGCTTCTCTCAGAACAACGCTCCAGGCTTTCCAGTGAAAACCTCTTGGCCATTTGTGGCTTTTCCTGTCCTAATGTCCATCAAAAGCCCCATTGTATCTTGGGCATATCTTGTTGCCTAGTTTTGTCATTTCCTTGGGTTTTTGGTTTTGCTATTGAGTTGCTCTGCTCTTACCTGGGGGTTCTAAGAGATTCTGTCCCAGAACACTACATATTTGTAAGGACAGCATCCCTCTGGTGTCTTATTAAAAAAAAAAAAAAAAGAGCACCAATCTCCTTGTGTCTCTGAGTGAACTGCTGCTGGGTTTGGCGCAGTAAGTGAAAACAGTGTGATCATGAATCTGAGATGTCTCTAACCACACCAAAGGGGGTTACAGCCCAAAGTGCATGAAGCGCAGGGATGGCACCCAGAGGGAGGACGTGTGATAAAATGGCTGTGAGCCTCAAGGGGCACAGGACGGCAAGGGAGGGAACTCCTGGCTTCTCTAATTTACAGGACTAAGAATAATTCTAGTGATGATAAACCTTCCAAATGGAAGGAATTTCTAGTGGGGATTAAAACAATAACAACAATATCAACAATAAAAACAACAACTGGTGAATCTCAGGGAGAAGGCGGGGGAGAGCAGGGTGGGTGGGTGGGAAGAGATCAACCAAAGAACTTGTATGCATATATGCATAACCTTGGACACAGACAACAGGGTGGCCCAGGGTGGGGGGCAGGGGCGGACTAGAAGGGGTCAATGGGGAAAAAGGGGGGACATATGTAATACTTTCAACAATAAAGATTTTTTAAATAAATAAATAAATAAACACACCCAACCTTTGCTCATCTTGCCACACCTCCTATCACAAAAAGTCAAGACTGTCAGAAGTCAGAACTATGATATTTGAGAAAATTCACGAAGATATGAGTGACTTAGCCTGTAAACTAGACATCTCAATAATCCCAGATGACAGAGATCTCCTCAAACGAGTCTTTCTCCTGCTCAGTGACAAATGGCAGCTCAGAGAAATACGGAGTTCTGTATGAGCCACCGATTTCCCACGCCAGCCGAGGAGGAGGGAGCCAGCTGCTCACCTCGGAGACAGCCCCACAGAGCAATGAGGTGCGCAACGCCCGAGGCTCTGCAGGTGCGCCTGCCTCGCTGTCAGCTCCAACTCGGCTCCCCTGCTTTTAAGCGCCTCCTTTCTCATTAGAGCTTTATCTGCTTGGAAGACCCAGCTCACCCCCTGGCACCCCGTCTCATCAGACGATGCCGCCACATGATGATAATTTTTAAAATGGTTTTTTTAATGCAGCCCTTGGAAACTTTGCAAGAAATGTATCGATTTGAAATACTCAAGCTGAATTATTGAGCCTTGGCAAAGGGGAATAAATCTTTCCCGTTCCCCATGCCTGTTGCCAAGCTTAGCTTCCAGGAAGCAACGCTTGTCCTTTCTGGAAATGAAGCAAACCTCAAGCATTGGATCACCTGCCCTTTACTTCCCCCCTCCCTCTTCTCGTTGCTTTCAATTCACTGACAAAAGCACTTTACATTCATTGCTCATTTGCCTGGAGAGGCATCCGAATTGGTAATGCCCAAATTAGTAATGCCCGGCTGAGGCAGCTTCCTAAAGAACGAGGCCTGATCATTTTGGCAGACCTGGAGGCCCTCGGAAAGCGAGCTTGCAGCAAGCCACTGGGTTAAACACTCCTCCGGTTTTATAAGAGATTTTCCCCTACAGACCTGGCTGTGTCACATAGAGAGTCTGTGATCACTATGCTAGAGATGAGCATGACAGAGCTGGGGTGGGAAGTCGGGGAGCGCTGTGGGAAAGGGGGACCTCGGTTGGAGAGCTGCAGCACTCACGTCAGGATTAACACACACATTTCCTGACATCTGCTGTTCCTTTCATTTCAGTCTGGGGTGATCATCTCACCTGGCCACGTTCCAGGGGAATTCCCGTCATTACCATCAAACAGAGTTTGGTCTAAGTGCTGAGTGCTCATCTCTCCATTTCTCCATCCACCCGCCCACCCAGCTAACTGATTAGGTATCACTATGTGTTGAGTCTTATATTAGGTGCTGGGTACAACGAGGTGGATGACATGCAGATTTTAAAGTCTGGGAAGGAGGAAAGGAACATCAAGAGGGACTGATGAGTTAGTGCATTGTGCTGGACCCAGTAAGGCGTTCTGAACGCAAGGATCGGGGGACAGATTTCTTGGCAGAGGGAACAGCACATACAAAAGCCTGGACACATGAAAGGGCAAAACCAGTTTGGGAACCTTTGAGTAGATCAATAGGACAAAAATGAGATTCATGTGAATGTGTGTTTAAATGAGGGAAGGAGCAACAATGCAGGTCCATTCTGATGCTTAATGGGCATGTGAGACCTAGTATGTCCCAAACTGCCCTCCTGCTAACATGGGTTTCAACCTGCTGCTCCCAGTCTCTCCCTTCTCAGGGAATGCCAACTGCATTCTTCCAGTTGCCAAGGCCACACCTCGTGCAGTGTATGCCTTCCATTGGTAAGTGATGCCGGCTCTGCCTTCGAAATGTATCCAGAATCTGACCATTTTTTGCCCCCTCTGTTGCTACTACATAAGTCTCAGACACCACCATCTCTCACTGGATTATTCTTATTGGTCTCGAACTGACCTCCCAGCTTCTATCCTGTTCTTCTACAGTCTATTCTCAGCACGCCAGCCAGAGGGATGCATTGAAAACATGCCACAGCTCTGCTCACAATTGACATGATGTCACTCCCCTGCTCAAAGCCCCAGTGGCTTTCCATCCCACTCAGAGCTAATGTCAAGGTCCCTCAATTGACCTTCTGAGGCCCACGTGACCCAACCTGTCTGCACCCTCCCTCTTCCTCACTTTGCCACAAAGACCTCTTGGCTGTTCCACAAACATGCCAGGCACATTCCTACCCCAGGGCCTTTGTACTTGTTGATCCTGTAGCTGGAGTATTTATTCTTCTCCCAGACAGCCTCACTTCCTTCAAGTCTTCCCTAGATGTTCTATACAAAACTACAACTCTCTGTTCTCTGACGCCTCCTTATCTTCCTCCTTGCTTTGTTTTTCCTTAGTATGTATCACTATCTGATCTATATGTTTTACTCTTTATCTTGTTTATTTATTTTCTTCACCAGAATGTAAAACAGATTTTCAATTTTTTTAACCTGCTTTATTTATTTTTTATTTACGGGGTGTCCACTGGATCAAAGGATAAGCACATAAAAAAAGTGTAATGCAGTTTTATTCTCTGGAAAACTATCTAAATGAATCAACTGTTACCATAATTGAAGTTATTTTATCTTGACATCCAGTCTCTGAATAATACCCTCTCAAAAATCCTTTGTTACAGCCCCATAGGTAGACTCTGGGTTAAATATATTTGATCTTTACTGTAATTAGTTACAAGAATCTAAGACAGCAGTGAAGGAACTATTTTGATGACTGCTATATCCCTGATGCCTCAAGCAGTTTCTGGCACATTGTAGGCACTCAGTGATCAGGAGCGTGGCCCTAGAGCTGAGCTTCCTGGGTGGAAATCTTGGCTCCCCAACTTGCTGTGTGATCTTAGGAAAGGGACTTACCCTCCTGTGCCTTGGCTTCCTTAACTGTAAAACTGGGGCAGTAACAGGAGCTACATCGGTGCACATTCCGTGTGCTGAGACGTGTGTTAGCACTGAGAACAGTGCCTGGCATAGATGTGCACTTGATAAATGTCAGCCATTGTCAGGAAGCCTTGTCCGCAGTACCATGGAGTGCTCAGACTTTATCCTAAGGCTACTTGGAGTCATTGAAGGATTTTACACAAGAGAGTAACATAATAAGATATTGTTTTTGAAGGATCACTCCAGCTGCAGAGTGGAGGGATAATTAGAACAGGGCAAGACTGGTACGAGGAGATCAGTAGAAATGGAGATGACAGATACTGTTAGCCTGAACTAAAGCAGAAGGAATGGGGAAAGGATGAATTTAAGACATTACGAAGGTAGAATGGACGGAACTTAGAGATAAACTCCTTGTGGAGGATGCAGTCGATGACAAAATCTAGGCTTCTGATCCCTGCAACTCGATGGTGGTGCCCATCCATCCCTGCCCACAGGGGACTGCTACAGAGAAATCATATTCAGTTTTGTTTAATATGTGAGTGTGGAACAACTAGGTAAAGAGGCCCAGTAGGCAGTTGTAGACACACATCTGGTCCTTAAGAGAAAGATCTAGGCTAGATATAAAAGCTGTTTGGGAGTCATCAGTCAACTGGTGATTGTTGAAGTCATTGGAGTAGATGAGATTTAAGGGAAACATTTAAGAAGAAAGCCATTTAAAAAAGGTGTAGCCTTGAAGGATGGGGCAGCAGGAGACAAACCAGGGGACAGTGGTATCTTGCAGGCCAGGACAGAGTGTCCTTCAGGAAGTAGTTAGACACATCACAGGCCGCCTCATGATAAGGAGGAGCAAGGCATGCCCACTGCAAAGAGCATCTGGTGATCCTAACCAGAGCAGAGGTGTGGCGAGGGTGGAAACCAGGTCACAGCGGATGAGGCATTAATGGGAAGGAAATGAGGAGTATGGGTAACCCTTTCAAGAACTTGCTATAAGGAAAAAACAGATAGGGTGGTAGTGAATAGTGATACAGAATCCAGGCAGGTTTCTTTTAAGATGGAAGGAACTAAATGCAACTGAAAAAAAGTCCAAGTGTGGAGAAGAGAAAGGATATGCAATGGGGAAGGCTGGGCTAGGGGAGCCTGCGCTCAGGGGAAGAGCCCTGCATGCAGTAAGGGGAAGACCTCTTGCACTGTGATAGAGAGCAGTGGGCTTGGGCAAGAATGCAGATGAGCAGAGGGTGAGGAGAGGAGGGAGCAGGAGTGCGGGCTGATGCCTGCAAAGGAGGAGGGGGTAGAGGGGATGATAGGTTAGGAGACAGCTTCGGGGATAGAAGAGCGCTGGCCAGGGACTCCAAGGCTTGAAGAGCAATGTCCAGCTGAGGGATGTACCATGAACAAAGCAAACACTGACCCAGTCTCTTCTGAAAATGCAGATACTAGGCTTGGAGATACCAAGCTCCACATTGCAACTGGTATAAAACTAAAACCATAAAAGCTACTCAGCGAGAATATACAGTGTTCCCAGAGAAATCAACCATTCCCACTGCTCCTTTGATTAACAACCTCAGGGCTCCCCAGCAAAGCCATGGAGAATAATATCACTCTCTTTAAAGAGTGATTAACATTCATTTAACCCCTCTCTCTGTATTTTCTCATCTGGAAAATGACACCTTCACCTGTCCCCCACCCCAGCCCCAGGACCTCCCACCTGGCACTCCCTAATACCCATCCTGGACCCAGCATTCCACAGAGAGCCTTAGCTCACAGGACAGCGATGCACTAAGCCTTCCCTCCATCCCTGCTGAAACCCATCCCTCCTCTAAGGCTTGGAACCAAAGTTACTCTTTCCATAAAGCCCTCTTCCCTCTTATCTTTTTGCTTCCAGAGCACTCTAAAGCTATATACACAATTTCCAGAATCTGTGTTATTAGCTTTATCATGCTTCAGCCATTTTCCCCACTAAGCAATGAGCTCTGAAAGCAAACCTCTTCGTGTCTGACTTGGTGCCCCCCATGGAACCCACCCTGGTAAATATTCATGCACTGGAGTTGGCACGGTGGTGAGCTGAGGGGTGCTGTTTGCAGCCATGAAAAGAGCGAGAAGACTTTTAACAAGTAATAATGATTTGTGTATTGAAACTGCATATATCCTATAAGTGTTGTCCTTCTGGCCTGAAAAGCACATTACTGGTTGGTTAGGCAGTGAGCTCATCAGTGGAAATCGGTCCTTGGAGTTATGACATTAGGCCCGTGTATAGGACATTCAACTCCAATCAACTGATTTATTTATTGGCTCTTCTTTCCTAAGTTCTCCTTGGCATCTTAGGGTCATTTTCTTTGCTGACATCTTCATCATTAACTCCCATTTCTCTGGCTTCCATAATACGGTAGAGCAGACATAGGAGCGTCACACACACTGGGCCTCTCATGTTTGTTTCTAAGACAATAACTACTGAAAGAAAATTACCTTCTGACATTTAAAGGAAAAACATAAACAGATTTTACTATACAGGGTGAGGCAAAAATATGGAAAACAATGCAATAATTAATAAATAATAATACAAGCATGAACTCTGTTTCGCGCACTCATAATTGTAAACCTACTTGGGCCCCACCCACCCTGTGTACACGTGGCTTTGGAGCTACTATCTGTTTGATCCGTACAAAAGCTCTGGCAAGTGGAGACTGCTGTTCTCATTTTCCAGATGAGAAAATGCAGACGCAGGCAGAGGAGTTAAATGACTGATAAAGATCCCGAGTCCATCGTGGTGGAACCAGCACTCTCAGGCCAGCCTGCCTGTCTCCAACGTTCAGGTCCCCTTGTTCCCCAGTGACATAGCTCATCACCAGATGGTTCTAAAGGCCAGAGGGTACAGCCCCTCCGCCCACCCTGAGGACGGTAATGGCACATGCTATTGCTGGCTTAGGACTTGGAACAGCTGAATTCTAAGTGGGCTGCGAGACCAATGGAAGGATGGGAAGAAGTTGGCGACTGGTCAAAGATCCCATTTGCTACATTGAAATATCAAAAGAAAAGCAGAAGACAGTTTAATCTCAGTGACTTAGTGCTACCACATTGTCAACAGTAGTGTAGACCAGCCGTGGGCAAACTATAATGAATAAAACTGGAAAAAAAAAGACCGTACCCTTTTATGTAATGATGTTTACTTTGAATTTATATTAGTTCACACAAACACTCCATCCATGCTTTTGTTCCGGCCCTCCGGTCCAGTTTAAGAACCCATTGTGGCCCTCGAGTCAAAAAGTTTGCCCACCCCTGGTGTAGACCCTTCAGCCAACTCCCTCCCACACTTTCTAACTCAGCTCCCGGCTCTGTGGGCCCCACCATCCTTTGGCTCAACAGAGAAGGCAGGCTGACTGCAGGCACGTGGAGCGAGGGGACCAGGACCAGTTCTGACTCTCTGCAGACCCTGAGATCTCTCCTCTACCCAATAAAAACTAAAAGGTTCAAGTAGCAGAGCACCGAGTTTGAGGCAATGATCTTTTTAAAACATAAAGCTGATGTGTTGCTCCTTTGCTTAAACACTTCCAGAAGCTTCCCAGGGCCTCCTAAGTTCCTGCTGAGCTGGCCATGTCGGCCTCTGGCTGACCTGGCTGCAGCCACACGGACATGCCTGCAATTCCCAGAGGCACTGTGTTCTCTGCCCTTTGCACTGGTCACCCCTCTGCCTGGGATGGGCTGCTTCTGTTTTCTGCCTGGTGAACCATTCACACGTTGAATTATACTAAGATTCCTCAAGGGTCACCCTGTCTGTGAAGTCTTTTATAATCCACCACCCCAGGAAGGACGGGCATGTCATCCTTAGAGGTGGCAAATGGGGGTGGGGGTGGGGAGCAGAAACTGTAATGGAAATGCCCTTTGCATTGATTTTGAGTCTTGAACTCTACAACTGCAGGTTTCAGGTGTTTCTCTGATACCCAGCATACTGTTCTCTGCCCCCAGTCAAGTGAATTTACTTGCTGTGTCCTGTCCACAAATAAGTTCAAACCTAAGTCATCACACCTACCACACCCTTCACTTGGATGTCCTTCTCCTCTGAGCCAAATCATGGGGAATGGAGATGTGGCCTTATGTCTAACAACACAGAGCTTTCAACACACTTCATCTCATCTGGCCTTCACAACAGCCAGGTGGGTCGGTGGTGCAGACCTTACTGTTCTTACTCCAGCTGAGCATCCAGAAGGGAAGGAGGCTAAGTGACTTGCTTCAAGTTGATCAACTAGTTAGAGGCAGGGCCAGGATTAGAGATGAGGGCTTCTGGCTCTTGATCCAGCATTCATCTAATACACTGAACTCTGACAGGAGAGGTAGCCCGTGGGTCAATGTCCCCTAAAGTCCTCTCCATACTCATCCACCTGTTTACAACAGGGCCCTGGGTGGGGGGAGTGGCTATAGAGGGTGACCCTATTCCATCAGGGATTTATGGATGAGGAATTATAAGCCTTGTACTTTATACCTGGCTTTGTTACCTACATTGTTTGGAGAGGATTTAGCTAAGACACACACTGTCTTTGAGCCTGTTTTCTCATCTGTAAGGTGGGAGTAACTATTTCTATCATACCCACCTCGCAGGGTTGGTGTGAGATCAAATGAGGCAATGGACAGGAAGGGCCTTCCATATTACCACAGGGCATCTTTCATTGATAAACAGATGTCCTATTTGTGGTACCCTCTGGCTTCTCCACCCAAGTGTGTGATTGACCACAGAAGAGCAGGGAACATCCTTTTCTGCTGTTTTAGGTCCTCTGTTTCCTTCTCCTTTAGCTCTTGTTGGGCTCCAGCTCTTGGCTTTCTGAGCTTACCCTGCAGAAGCAGCACTGAGGTCCCTGCCTCTGGACCCCGGCTGGCAACCCGGAAGGCAGTTTGCATCATGCTTCCCAGGGAAGAGCTTGATGCAAGTCAGAGGCAATGGGGTAAGGGGCATTCGGCTCGCAGCTCTTCCCTTGAGTGCATTTTGTCTTAACCCCTTTCGGGGATGCTTGTGGAATTCTAAGTTCCTGGTTAAAGTCCCCTCATTGTGTATTGCGTTTGCTTTTCTATATAAGGTTTCCTTCAAGGAAAATGATTCAAAGCACATCTATCTCACAAAACCCAAGAGAGAGTCGCAGAGCTCAAAAAGGAGGGCCATCGATCTGAGCAGAGGACATGAATGCTAAACTACCGACCGTCTCTGAATGAGGGTCAAACCCTGGCATGCAGAGTTGGGCTAAGACCTGAAAGATATCGGTGGGAATGTTTGGGGTGATCTGTCCCACACTTTGGTGATCATGTTTAGGATATTTCATATCTGCCGCACCTGCTCTAAAAAAAGAAACTTTGTTTCCCTAAGTCAGCTTTGAGACTTAACCATCTGTTGTTTGGATTCAAATATTGATTTTTTTTTTACAAAGTCAAGAAAAGAAAAAATATGTTAAATTGGTACCGCCCTGGAAAATCATGGTAGACACACACTTGGACTCCTCTAAAAAAGATTTGAATACAATAAAATAGACACAACATTAAAAACCTCTATTGAATACAATTTTATCTTTCTGTGATTCCTGAATGGGTAATTCAGGATCTTGCAGAAGTCTGGGATTGCCATTATAAACATAAGCTGTCATTGTACTGGTGAAATATAGAAAGTGCCCGTTAATAATTGCTTTACAAATTCACAGAAAATCAGATAATAGGGGTTTTACTGTAACTGGGATCATGATGGTTAAAAGAATCAATGCATTTCCCAAGAGCCTAAGTCACTTCTAGGAAATAATTCATGCTCTGTGAGAATAGGGCAGAATGTACAAGGAAGAGCTTGGTACTCCCCAGAAGATAAATGCTATGTAACTGTAAGTTGTTCTTCATTGTTAAGTTTTTACACTGCAGGTGCATTTCTTTGCATGACTGTTGTTGTTATTAATCCTGTGCCCGAGGCCCTACCCACTATCTACTCTCCTGAAATGGTGTGAAAGGTTTCTCCAGCCTTTCCTACATCCAAGGAACAACGTGCAATCTGGGGGGGCAGATCACAAGAAGAAATCTTTTCAAGGTCATGTTCAGAAGGACCTTTTGATTAAGGGAATCTGGGCTTGAATTACATTTCTCAGCTCTGACGTGAAGAAAGGAAGGAAGAGGCAATGAAGGAGAGAGGGAGGAGGGGGAACAGAGAGGGGGGTGTTCGAGGCACGCCACACACCACTGAGCCACCAAGGACAGAGTGTCTGTGCTGTTTCATTAGAGCATGAAACCTATTCTGTCGACTACGAGTCCGCTGTGAACTGAAAAGAAGTTAGTTCCCTCCCTGAGCATCCGGGGCCCCCTAACTCTGAGTCATGGCCACATTAACTCCGCTACTGGAAAAACAAGAGCCTGGCAGCACCACCAAGCCCACGGTCCCAGCGCCTGGCACTGTGGCGAGCAGGTTCTCATCAAATGCAGGACAGCGGGCGGTGCGCCCTCGGGGTGGGCAGCAGGACTGCCCTTGGAGGTGAGCTGCGGAGGGCCGGGAGACGCTTTTCAATGTTTACTTTCTCTTTAGAATTCACTTCTCCCCAGTCGGGAAGGATGAAAAATTCTGACTTCCGTGATGTCTTCTAAAACAATGAAGCCTGCATCCCAGGAGGGCAGGTTAGCTGTGCTGTGGGCTCTGGCTGGAGCCTGTGGGCCTGGCTGGGGAGCCAACTCAGCAAAGGGAAGCAGGTCACACTGGTGAACTCAGCCAGCCCCACTTCCCACCCCCCCAATTCTCCACCCCCCAATGTCGCAGAGCCCCTGCTGCTTGCTCACTTGCTCAGGGGTGGCAGGAAATCACTAAGCTAAGAGGATAAAGACCCCTCAGGGTCCCTGTGCAGCTTTAGGGAAGATTTCGATTTCCCCGTGTGGTGGGGAAGCAGATTCCAAACTGCATTCAAACACAATACGGTCCCCAGCAAGGAAGAAATGAAACCCTTTCAATCTTCCGTCCCTCACGCTGTACCCTCCCCTGCTGCTTTCAGGCTCACAGAAGCCTTTTGTTAGAGTCCTAGGAATGTGTACTTAACAGAGACAGCGTGGTTTTGCGGTTGCTGTGAAAGAATACGGAGCAGAGAGAACAGGCCGGCCTCACATGAGATCCTCTCCCAAGGTCTACTAGATGGCGGCCTGTTTCAGGAAAATGGGGAATTCACTCGAAGACCATGAATTCCCCAGAGGTGCCAAGGTGAGAGGCAGGAAATGATCCTGGACAAGCATCAAGTGTCGGTGACAGGAGGGGAGTTGCAGTGACTGAGGTGGGGGGATAACTGAGAATTAGTCCTGTACTGTTCCCAAAGGGCACCTGCGCAGAAAGTGGACAGCCGCTTACTGTGGTCTGTGTAACAGCCCACAGTCAAAAAGCTGCAGGGGCTAGCCGTCGACCTATGACCCAGGAGGTCACGGTTCGATTCCCAGTCAGGGCACCTGCCTGGGTGTGGGCTCGATCCTCAGTGTGGGGCATGCAGGAGGCAGCTGATCAATGATTCTCTCTCATCATTGATGTCTCTATCTCTCTCTCCTTCTCCCTTCCTATCTAAAATCAATCAATATATACATATATATTTTTTAAAAGCTGCAAGGAATGAGCGGTAGAAGGGCCCTCAGGGCTGATCTTCACCAGCCTCCTGTAATAGGGCAAGATTTGTGTAAGATGCATGTGAAGAGTGTGAATACAGTCCGTTTCTCCAAAAGGGGGGGAATATCCATCATAATACATACGAAAATAATAATAAGTATTCCGATCAAGTGCAGAAGGTTTCCTGATAAGCAAATAACTCACTATGAATAAAACGTTTCAGTGTTGCATAAATGTGAGAGACTCAGCAAGGCTTACCCGGCATTAGCATCAGGACACTTGACCGCCTCATGCACACGATTTCCCAGCGATGCTTCCAGACAGGGTGAGCCTTATGCAAAACTCTGAACTAGGCAAACTCCATCCCAGCTTCCCGGTTCTTTGTCTTTTCTCTTCGATGACGGCATCACAGAATAATAAGTGAGCCCAGGCCTTGGATTAAACCCTGGCCCTGCCCCTGAGCAGCGTATGACCAGACAGGACACTGAGCCTCCCATCTGCATTGACTGGTCTATAAAAAATGGATCTCACCTCACAGGGATTGTTGTGAAAATGACGCATGGAACGTGCTGGATCCTCAGCAGGCGCTGAGAAATGTTACCATTCTTTTCTTTTCTCCTCCCTCCCCACCCTTCCCTAGTGATCCAGGCATCCAAGCTTCCTCACCCTTCCCTTGCACCATTACAGCACGCTACTGGGAAGGGATCTAAAAATGACGAATGCTCAAGTGAAATATCCACCCAGAGCTTAATTAGCCATCTCCCTGGCGTGTGTGTGTGTGTGTGTGTGTGTGTGTGTGACCAAAATCCACGCTCAAGCGGTAAACTGCTAAGGGTAGAAATCCAGGCACCAAAGGAAGGGCCAGGAGGTATCCTGGAGGCAGCAAGTCTTCTCTGGAAACTAAAACCAGGCAGATGAGGAGATGCCTCCACGGCAGGCCACCATAGGGTGCTCCAGAAGACACTGCTTCTTGGAAGTATCACTAGCCTCTGCTAACCGCCTTTCCTTTCCTTACTGATTGGCAAGCTTTATATTTATGGAAACAGAGGATTTCTCACGTTTAGTTAGATTCTAAAAGAGACCCATGTTCTAGATACCACCAGAGCCTGAGGCAAAGGCAGAAAGCTTGGCTGAGATTGAGATCCTGTGATGAGCAGTATCCAGGCAATGATCAGAGTTGGGGTAGAAAAAACAAAAGAGGATGGATTATTTGTTGTATCACTCCGGAAGTGGTAGGAGGCTTTGTTTTAATGAATGCCATGCATCTGAACATTTAAAGAACTTTCTGACAACTGGTGGCGTTTAAAAATGGCGAGATTGCCTAGGACAGTGGTCGGCAAACTGCGGCTCTCGAGCCACATGCGGCTCTTTGGCCCCTTAAGTGTGGCCACGAAGTTTCAATCGCACTGTACGTGCACGCCCGCACGTGGTATTTCGTGGAAGAGCCACACTCAGGGGGGCCGCAGTTTGCTGACCACTGGCCTAGGAAATAGTGAAGTCCCATCCACAGAAGTATCCCTAAGCCCAAACATACTAATGGTTTGAAATGAGCCATTATTTTGGAGCATCCATATCATTCTTTTCATTAGAATAGAAAATCAATTCTTGAGTATATGTTTCTTCTCCAGCTATGGCTGATCGAATCTGAAACTTAATTCCTATTTTACCTGTTTATTTTCGTTTCTCCCCTCTTTTAGCGTTTTTTCATTTTCCTTCACATTTCTTCCATTTCTTTCTTAAATTCATTTTGTGTCTTTCCTTCTCAATCCACGGTACTTCCCCCGCCCCTTTCCTTCCTCCTGACCATGGCATTCCATCTCCCTTTACCTATCACTTCTTGTCACTCACTTCCTAGCACATTTAATAGGTCACCCAGCTATCCATTAATTCCCTGAAATCGTATTCTCAACTCATCCTTCCTCTTCCCAGACCTCCTCTACTTGTCCTGGATCTCCTACTCACTTCTACTATTTTCTCTTAGTTACTGCCTTCCATAATCCTCCTCCATGTAGCTTTCTCTTATACCTTGTCAGGCACTTTTTTCTTCTTATTGGATCCTATGGGGGGGATGGGTGATGGATGGGGGGAGGTGGTGTGGCTGAAATTGTGGAGAAAAATAAAAAATCACATTGAAGCCTGGAGTTACTCATACGGCCGTTGGCATGATGTCTGTGAGGCCCATTTCCATTCCCCTTGCATCCGTCCAATAGCTGAGATTTTGGACCGAACTGTGTACACTCTCCATGTTATCAAATGTTTGAGAACAATTAACTTTGCTGACAAAAAAAAAAAAAAAGAAAAAAGATTTATAGTGAAAATTCTAGGGATGCTTTATAGGCATTCTTTTTCAAGTGAAGTTTATGTTTCTCTTTCATGATCCCTTCATTGATTTACGAGTGGGTTTATTGCTGATGATCACTGGGGCAGGGAGCTATAGG
This sequence comes from Myotis yumanensis, assembly GCF_028538775.1. Classification (NCBI taxonomy): domain Eukaryota; kingdom Metazoa; phylum Chordata; class Mammalia; order Chiroptera; family Vespertilionidae; genus Myotis; species Myotis yumanensis. Next base: position 190,048,466 of record NW_027223754.1, read on the forward strand.
GTATCAAAGAGAAAAATATATGCTGCTAGTCTAGAAGAATGTGCTAAGGTACAAAAAATGCAGGTCAAATGCTGGTTTTTCAAGTTCAAAAAGTAATTCCTATTTTTGCAAAGTTCTTGGGGCAAGTACAAAGGTGACCTGATACTACTTACAATTATTTTTCCAAAAAGGAAATAAAATCTGTTAGGCCCATCGAACATGCCTTGCTCTAGGAACAAAGACAGCTCTAGCCAGGTGCATCTTTTCATTGGGAAGGTAGGTAGTTTACATAGACAGATTTCCGTAAAGCCTCCCCTCTTTAAATAGGATGTGTTCCTACCTGCCGAGGAGTAAAACCTACAGTGGGTTATTTGGTTAGTTTTTACATATTATTTTATTATGAGACTATCCTTTTCCTGTTGTCCACCTTTCAACAGGCTCAGAAATGGAAAATAAAAAACCTTTTATTTCTGAGGTTTCACGGCACAGCTGTTAACCTGGTAGGGTTGAGCCTCACCTGCTCTTGCCTAGAGCCGTGTAGAGGTCCCTGCCTAGAACCACTGTTTCCTCCCTGGAAGACTGACCACACACGTGTCCATTGAAAGCCCCTGTGGATGTGTCTGTACTTTTCTTCACGCGACCCATTTTCTCTACCACTACACATTTCTGTAAGCGCTGAATAAAAAGTGATGTTTGAAATATGTTATCAAAACTCACCTACTCTCTAGTGTGCATTTATTTTCTTTAAAATTCCCTAAGATCAAAATGATCAAGATGCTTGCTTCTACTACAATTTACCACTGCAACTAATTCTTACTGAGCTGTAAAAAGCCATACAATTACATCCACCGCCTGTGACTCGCACGGCCTCTTCATGGATAACTTTACAGCCGAACTGTACCTGATGATCTGAGATGGGCGGATCTCAGAATCTCCCTGCACCTTTAAAACCTGGAATCAATTCTAGAAACCAAGTGACAATTCTATTTATTGACTTGGTTGGTGGTGGGACATCATCAAGGGACTACTAAAAGTCACTGCTTTCCTTTGAGAATGTTCAGCATGTGAGAAATGTTAGGTCATGAGTTAAAGCTACTTCCGGGCTCAAAGGGTGAGCTCACCAGCTTCCCTGGAGCCGGCTGGCAAGAGGCAGGATGAGCACTACTCGCACGTGTTACAAATCGCAGAGGCCTGAAACTGGCCAATTTATCCCTGCACTGGGGGTCCAACTCTCTCACCAATTCTTTAAAACAGTGGTTCTCAACCTTGGCTGCACATTAGAATCACCTGGGAATCTTTTTAAAATCCTGATTTCTGGGCCTCATCCTCCGGAAATTCTGTTTCTTTGTTACTAATGTTGTGGCCCCACCCCATAACAAAGAAATAGAATTTCTGGAGGATGAGGCCCAGAAATCAGGATTTTAAAAAGATTCCCAGGTGATTCTAATGTGCAGCCAAGGTTGAGAACCACTACTTTAAAATATTAAATATATTACTACTCAAATAGAAATCTATTAAAGCTTAAAAGTTCTTTGAGGACAGCCCGGCCAGCATGGCTCAGTGGTTGAGCGTCGATCTCTCAGTGGGGGGGGGGGGGGGGGGGGGGGGGGGGGAGGGATGGGGGGGCAGGAGGGAGTTGGGAGGGCATGCAGGAGGCAGCCAGTGGGTGATTCTCTTTCATCATTGATGTTTCTATCTCTCTCTCTCTCCCTCTTCCTTCCTCTCTGAAATCAATAAAAAAGTATTTTTTAAAAAGTTCTTTGAGGACAAGAGCTTCCTCTTTGATAGGAGTCTAACAGACTTGTCAACCAGCAAATTTCTTCCTGGTTAATTGTAATTTCTTTCATGCTTCCCTAATTTGCAATGTGGACCAAGAATATAACCACAAACCTCCACTTAAAATATATCTGGTTCAATGATTTTTTTCTGATGCTGGAATAATCGTTTCCCATAAACAAAGCAAGAAAGAACACCAGGCAGTGGCAGATGTTTGGGGAGGTGGAAAGTAAAGGCTTCTATTAAATCTAGGGCATTTTAGGGGGGAAAAGGCCACATTAACCCTTATACCAGGAAAACAATACCTATTAAGAAACCTGTAGAGAAATGGGCATGGATTGTGGCAAATCAACTAATTAAGAGACATCTTTCAAGTAACTAGCCGTATGGAAATAGAAAAAGAGGGAAGTCAATTATTTTCATTATACAACAAGGGCAGGGCGAGTAGTAAAGGGTCTTCAGGTCACCAGGGAAAATTCAGGCTAATTAGGGGACCAAACTTTTAGACTATGAGCTGGGCAATGAGAGCTGCTAAGGGAACCTACAGAATTCCCCACATTGGAGATGTTCATAGCTGGCTTCAACTCCAAGGGATGATTTAGGAATAATTAACGTTGCCCGAATGCTAGGAAACAACAAAACAGTCCACCAGGGATCCAGAGCAGGTCAGATGACCGTAAAGCCTATTGGAGAACGTTGTGCTGTGGCTCAAAGACTGGTCGTCCTGCGGTATAGACCCCCGCCTATTCACACTTGGTATTAAGTAAACCACTCCGCATATAGTCAACCGCATCTGCCAATGACAGGATTAATTAAAACTCCCAGCCCAGAAGTGGCAGCTGAAAATAAATGTTTGTGGTACTCATAAACCCATAACATTGAAGAGTAACAGCGATGTGTTTTTATATGATATAGAAAGAATCAGATCCAGAAATTTGAGAGTTTCCCAAGCCCTCAATGCTTCCCGATAGAATGTTCCAGCAGGTGCCAGTCCCGTTGGAAATCTCAGAGTCCATTTGGCCACGAGGGCGGATCTTGTAGCAGAACCTGAGGACCACAGCTGTAGCTTTCAACGTCTAGAAAATCCACCCAAGTGAGACTGGTGAGGCTCCCCTACACTCACTTGCACTTTCTTGCCCTCCCAGACCTTGAGAAAGTGGCAAAGAACCATCCCATCCTCCTTGGCAGCTGAGGTTTGGAGGTTTAAGTGGCTCATGTTATCAGCCCCCTGCAGTGTCCTAACCAACAGGAAGTTTCCCCAGAGTTTCCATCACAGGAAATTTCCTGTGAGGAAGCTCTTAACTGCACAAACAAAGAGTTCCTCAGCCCCCTCAGCCCCCCCTCACTCCCCCCCCCAAACTGCAGAGGTGGCTGAGGCACTGCGGGCAGAAGGGGGCGGGTGTGAGCCGGGGTGGAAGTTGCCAGGGGGTTGAGGGGTGAGCAGCATGGGAAGAAATAGAGGGGAACAAAGAAGTCATTTTACTTCCCCTGGCCTTGGATTTGTCAGAAAACTGCTTACTAACTGGCACATGCTGGTTTTCACTCCTGGCCGGCAGCTTCACCCCAGGCCACAGTGAACTTAGAGAAAGAAGACCTAACGTGAGTGCAGGCTCCGCGGGGCGACCTTCACCCTGAACCCGAGTCTTTTCCCCCATCTATACACACACGAGGCATTGTGATGAGCAAGCGAGACAGATACATACAGTGATACTAGTGAACTGAAAAGTATCAGAGAAATATGCGATGGGATCAGCTTAACCATAACAATATTCTCCCGGCAGCAAATGCCTGGGTAATGGTATGTTCCGAACAGAAGAATGAGGTCTATCCCCAGGAAGACCATGCCATTCCCCAGTCTTTTCGGGCAATCTGAATTAAACAGAGCACCAGCTGCAGAAATGAAGCTTTGTGATTGTCTACTTTTTTTTTTTTTTGGTTACACCAAGATTCATGAAATAAACTTTTATTTTCTCAACTGTAAGAAGCACTTTCCAAAGGTAGGAAATGGGCCTAATTGCTCTAAGCCATAACTAGAGAGCTGTCTCTTAAAATAAATCAGATAACTTTTATTTACACAGTTTGCCTTTTTCTTCTCAAGGCCAAGGTCAGAGTTTTAAAAAGAAAGGTCAGTGAGAGGTCTACTTTGTTCTCTTCCAGGGAATTTATGTTTCTCTGTTCATATACTTGCCATTCTGATGTGGGGAGTGTCCTCAGAATAAAATAAAACAAGATCACGTGGGAAGAGTGTCAATGAACACAGCTCCTTTATTTTGTGTCACCCATATTTTTGCTTTTACTTTTAAAACCCTGATGTCACTGTACTACTTCAAAGGGCAGACTAGATACTCAATGTCTGCTGCAAAATACCCTCATTTTTAAATTCTTTCTGGTGAACACCTGGTCCCATACTCTTGAAAAACATTTTAAAATTTAAACCCCCTTTTTAAATAAAAATTCTGGAGGCTCACTCTATGAAGGGTCAATATCAATGCCTTTTGTTTACAGACCTGTTGCAAAGATAGGCCTATATTTTAAACTTCTGGAGTAAAAAAGAGGTAACCCCCAAAAAGAGAGAAGGAAACATCATTTCTGAAGAAATGGGGGCCATGAAAATGGAAACTCAAAAACGGGACAATGGAGCACACAAGCCAGGTGACAGGGACAGTCAGCAGAGCAGAGACACCTGTTTTGGATAATAATAAAGCCAGTCTCCTGGCTCGCATGGTCTCACACAGCACAGTATCACGGGTGTCTCGTGTTTAAGTCCCATATTCAAGGCCTCCTTGAGACTCTTCCCCTAAACCCGTGGTCGGCAAACTGGGGCTCGCGAGCCACATGCGGCTCTTTGGCCCCTTGAGTGTGGCTCTTCCACAAAATACCGACTTCTGCGCATGGGCCACGAAGTTTCAATCGCACTGTACATGTGCGACCACACGTGGTATTTTGTGGAAGAGCCACACTCAAGGGGCCAAAGAGCCACATGTGGCTCGCGAGCCGCAGTTTGCCGACCACTGCCCTAAACCAAGTAGATTCAATGTCACACACCTTTACGGTAGTAAGCACATACTACGCAGCAGACATGCCCCTGTCCCCAAGGAGTCACTGTCTAGCACAGCGATGGCGAACCTTTTGAGCTCAGCTTGTCAGCATTTTGAAAAACCCTAACTTAACTCTGGTGCCGTGTTACATATAGAAGTTTTTTGATATTTGCAATCATAGTAAAACAAAGATTTATATTTTTGATATTTATTTTATATATTTAAATGCCATTTAACAGAGAAAAATCAACCAAAAAAATGAGTTCGAGTGTCACCCCTGACACGTGTGTCATAGGTTCGCCATCACTGGTCTAGCAGGTGATGTAGTCACACAAATAAGTGTAATACAACATAAATACAGGTTTAGCCTTCGGCCCTGTACGTAAATCGGGGCTGTGCACGTTAGGGCAGAATGAGAAGGATGGGCAGTGAGGTGAGATGCACAGAGGGTAGCTACCTCTACATGATCCAGACGTGAGGTGGGCTATTTTTCGGTCCTTAGGTGGTCACTCCTCTCCCCCACCCCTGCTGGACTGACACATTATCTGCCACCAAGGTGCGACTTTGATTCTGAAACTCAAACATAAGCCCTGCTCTGCAGAGGTGGACTCCATCCAGTGGTGAATGGAGGCCGTGAAGAAACACGGGCACTTGGATGAAAAGTAGAAGCGCTGGGAAAAGCTTCCTTAATGCAAATCACAGAAGCTGAGGGTGAGAGGCCCCTCAAAGCCTTTCCACTGCCTCTAGCTCAGACCACACCCAAGTAATTTCCAATTTGTAACGATGACAGACTCTCGGGAAAATACATCTAAAACTCTCGGTGTCTACTTTGGGTTAGGCATTTTTCTATGTGTTATTGGATTCAATCCTTGTGCCTGGAAAGGGAAAACTTTTGATTCCCCAGGTTGGACACAGGAGCTGATATGCAGAGAGATAAAGCAACGTGCCCTTTATACAGCCTGGGGCTACACAGTTAGTCACATCCTTGCCATCAGTCTCAGCTTTGAAGCTCTGAGTCCTGCCACCCCATCTCCCCACCACAGACCCACAGAAACTTCCCCGGGGAGGGGGATCCAGGCCTGCCATGCACTGGGGGGCTGAGGTGTTGGGCTCTGAGGCATTAATCAGGACTTCATTCCAGACTGGCCATGCAGAACAAGAAAGCAGGGTTCTCCCGTTGGTTTTGATTGTGCTTATACATGGGACTTATTAACCCAGGCTATCCTTAAATTGGGTAACATTTCTTTAATGTTTTCTGAGTCAAATAGAGGTAAGCCAAAGAGCCAAGGTTTCTCTTCTTCTCTCTTCCACACCTAACTCAGGCTGGAAAAAGACCACCCACTCCAAGGCCTGGGCACCAGTAGCCATGAGTGGTTCTGAGGCAAATCAGGAGATGCCACCTAGTTAGTGGGGCTCCAGAGGGGGGTGGACACAGCCTGCGGGCTCACCAGCAACTGGGGGAACAGGAGGACACGGAGACGGTGACGGTGCTTGTGTTTAGGGACCTAAGGAAGCACCTGGGATGCTGGGAGAAATGGGTGGCCATGACGGAGACGTGGTAGAGACTCTAGACATCGAAGTGCACCTGGACATTTCAGAAGCTGTATCAGCCGTTCTCTGTCCTCAGGTTTATGGGTAAAAATGCCCGTGGGTAGCTGTCTCCTCTTCTTCCTCTTCCCGCCCCCTTGCCTTTAGTTAACTGCAGCTGTGGTCAAGGGCCTGCAGCCAAAAGCCCCACAATGCACTCCTCCGCAGGAAGTTCCCGAGATCTCTTCCTGAACAGGAAATTTCCTGTGGTCCAACAGACATTCCTCTCCGCGTTTATCACTCACATACATTTGTTTTGGCAGATACTGGGTCTTGGGTAAGAACAACAAGTAACCGTTGGAGGGAAAGCTACCTCAGGGGGGAAAAAATGCAGTTATTGTCAGGAGAAGAACGTGTGACTAAATTAGCTCCTACCTCAAAGCAAAACAAATACTAGCAAAATGGACCCGAGACGTCTGAACTGTGAGAGAATATTCGTAAATGCCACTCACACAGCCATGCAACATTCACTTTTTTTTTTTTTGTAACTCACAGGCTTTGTGGGGTGGGGAAGAGGCAACTTCAAAGCATTTTGTACATTTTACTGCTGTAGAATTAGGGTTCTTATAAATATCAGGGCTGCAAAGTGATTTAGATATTAAACTTTTCTGCAATGTCCTTACATATGTGCCCTAATATAATGTATTTCCTATTGCAGGGTCACTTCCGTCTCCCCCACTTCTAGGCACCAGCACACCCTCTCCGGAGTGGCCCACACGCCAGCATTTCACGCTTGAGGAGCTGCTCTGCAGCTAAGCCTGCTCCTCGGAGGCCATGACACTGGGTTGAGGAAAATGTGAGCACGTGAGCAACACCAACAACGTTTCCCTCCCAGCCAGGCTGGCTTCCATCCCATAGGCCCCTTCCTTCACACAGGCCCCAAAGCTTTCTTTCTTTCCTTTTTTCTTTCTTAATCCTCACCCGAGGATATTTTTCCATTGATTTTTAGAGTGAGTGGAAGAGAGAGGGAAAGACAGGAAGAAACATTGATTGGTTGCCTCCCGCATGAGCCCTGACCAGGGCCTGGGGCCCGGGAGGAGCCTGTAACCGAGGTACATGCCCTTGGCTGGAATCGAACCTGGGACCCTTCAGTCCGCAGGCCGACGCTCTATCCGCCGAGCCAAACCGGCCAGGGCTCAAAGCATTCTTTCTAAACACAGAAAAGGAGCACATCACGTCCCTGTCTGAAACCCTTCCATGGCTGCCCATGGGTTGGGGGTACATTTTAATTCTTCAGCTTAGCACAGCAGGCCTCGGGCCTATCTTTCCTGTTCCGTTTTCACCCCTCCCCTTCACTCCAATCACCAGGCTCTGCCGGTTTCTAGACCCACCATACATCTGCACTTCTGTTCACCTTCCTCATCTCGTCTTTACTTTTACTTTCCTTCATGACCCAACTCAAACACTCTCTCCTTTCCCAGTCAGTCGCATCCTCTCTGTGGGCCCGTGACATGAGACGCACCCCCAGTCGCCCCATGTTCTAACGTGTGGTTTCATTCTCAGTCTTCCCCAAGAGATGACAAGTTTCCTGAAGGCAAGAATGACCTTATTTGTTTTTGAAATCAGAGAACAAATGATTGTGCCTGACACGGAATAGATAGTTGATGGGTACTTGTTAGTAAGATGATCTTCTGAAATCTGATCCTGGTAATGAAAATTACAGGACAATTTTTTTTCTACATAAATAAACAAACAAATCACACAAAACTATTTTGTATCATAAGCATTCTGACAATCTTCTTAGTCTACGAGACAGCAGAACTAAAATCCTTTCCTTCAAATCACCCAGACTCGGTGTGTCCATTTTCTCCCGAACGAGGGATTTGTGCACAACACCAGTCCTATTTATTTTACTTGGATTCTAACAGTAGTGAGATGCTTGGCTGCCTGCCCCTGCGGCCCTATAACCTTTCCAGCTGGGCTTACTTAACCCCCTCTCTATAAGCTCAGCTCCACCCAGACTCCAGGCCCAGCCCCGCCCTCTATCAAGGGAATCAGTATTGAATCACCCCAACTGCTGGCCTGACTGGGTCATGCTCTGTAACCCGGAGGAAAGTCTTTGCCGTAAAGGGGCCCTTATCTCGCTTTCCCACCAGCTCTGTGCTCCAGTCCTTCTCCATAACAGAAGCCCTATGACTGAATCCAGTTTCTATGGCTGGGGTTCTGCTATCTGCTCCTTAAGTTCATGTTTCCAAAGTGAAGGTTAGATTCCAGCTCCCACCTCCCAAGAGCCCACCTCCCTACCTCACTCACCAACGACCGACAGACTGGCCTTCCTCCCATACCTGATACTGAACTTCCCCCCTTGCTCGGACTCCGTGGGCACGGCGGAGGTGTGGGAACTGTGAATGCCATGTCTATGTTCCCAGTGGCTAGACTAGCGCTGGGCATGTTGCAGGAATAAAAATAATAGTGTTTGAAAGAATGAATGGCCTCTCAAAGGTACTTTTGCTTCTTGACAGGATGGTAGCTGAGCCAGAGGCTGAGGTGTCTGCATTTTACCGGTGTAGAGTGGATTCCTCATTCAGAGGCAAAGGGAAAAATCTGAAGAATGTGGCTGAGGTCATTTGAGTGTCATCAGTTGAAGGAATGGACTTGCTGTAACCACCCAGATCGGATGCACCCTATTATTTTCCTTGGCTTTTTGAGGCTGAGCTAAGTGACACAGGTGGGAGCCCTTCCCAGCTTAGCTGACACTGATTGAGCCCTTTCTCTGCGCCAGGTGCTGTACTAAGTGAATGGATTTTAGGAAACTAACCCTTTAAGGCAGCGGTTCTCAACCTGTGGGTCACGACCCCTTTGGGGGTCGAACAACCCTTTCACAGGGGTTGCCTAAGACCATCGGTGTAATTAAAACACATATACAATTACATATTGTTTTTGTGATTAATCACTATGCTTTAATTATGTTCAATTTGTAACAATGAAATTGGGGGTCACCACAACATGAGGAACTGTATTAAAGGGCCGCAGCATGAGGAAGGTTGAGAACCACTGCTTTAAGGTCTGCATCACCTGCAATGGCTCCCACCGTAAGTGAATTCGCTCTCGGAAGTCTCCGTGTGGCAGCCTGCGCTGCGTGGAAAGGGCTCCTCCTCCACGAGTCACTACCAAGGCCAGACAGCTGCTGCTCTTCTGCTAACAGGGCTCTTGTTCCAAGAATGGGGAATTCAAAGAGGACATTCAGAAAGCCAAGAGACATATGAAAACATGCTCAAAGTCACTAATCATCCGAGAGATGCAAATCAAAACAACAATGAGGTACCATCTCACACCTGTCAGAATGGCCATCATCAACAAATCAACAAACGACAAGTGCTGGAGAGGATGTGGAGAAAAAGGAACACTTGTGCACTGCTGGTGGGAATGCAGACTGGTGCAGCCACTATGGAAGGCAGTATGGAGGTTCCTCAAAAAATTGGAAATGGAACTCCCATTTGACCCTGTGATCCCACTACTAGGAATATATCCCAAGAAACCAGAAACACCTATCAGAAAGGATATATGTAACCAGATGTTCATAGCAGCACAATTCACCATAGCTAAGATCTGGAAACAGCCTAAGTGCCCATCAGTAGATGAATGGATTAGAAAACTGTGGTACATCTACAAGATGGAATACTATGCTGCTGTTAAAAAGAAGGAACTCCTACCATTTGCAACATCATGGATGGAACTGGAGAGCATTATGCTAAGTGAAACAAGCCAGTCAATGAAGGAAAAATACCACATGATCTCACTCATTCATGGATAATAAAGACCATTACAAACTTTTGAACAATAATAGATACAGAGGCAGAGCTGCCTCAAACTGATTGTCAAACTGCAGTGGGAAGGCCAGAGAGAGTTGGGGGGCAGGAGGGAGGGGAGTAAGAGATCAACCGAAGGACTTATATGCATGCATATAAGCATAACTAATGGACATAAGACACTGGGGGGTAAGGGAGGGTAGGGGTTTGTCAAGGGCGGGGGGGAAAAAAGGACACTTATGTAATACCCTTTGTAATACTTTAAGCGAAAAATAAAAAAATAATAATAATAAAATAAAATAAAAATAAGAAGGGCAATAAAATAGTAGCAAAGGAATAATAAAGGGAATATTTGGCACACTGTCTCTGAGTTTGAGGAAATAAAAATGCCACAAGAAAAAAAAAAAAAAAAAAAAAGAATGGGGAATTGGAGGCAGGATGTTTTGTGAAGAAGGCCCGGTGCTGGCACGCCAGCCACCAGCGGACTGACCGAGACCCTGCTCTTCAACTTCAGGACCTTCTCCAATTTATCCATGTTTAAACTTACTTTTTTAAAATATATATAATTTAGAGGTGGGTCAGAGATTTTCCACACATGCCTTTTTAAAAATATATATTTTTCGTTGATTTCAGAGAGGAAGGCAGAGGGAGAGAAAGATAGAAACATCAATGATGAGAGAGAATCACTGATTGGCTGCCTCCTGCAAGCCCCACACTGGGCATTGGACCCGAAACCCTGGCATGTGCCCTTCCTGGGAATCAAACCGTGACCTTCTGGTTCATGGGTTGATGTTCAACCATTGAACCACACCAGTCAGGCTAAACTTACATTTTAAATATATTCTGCTTTAACTGCTCCTGCTTTTTAAAGCAAATATTATACACCAAGGTTCAATTTGAAGGAGGCAATCTTACAAATTAAAAAAGAAGGCACAGATGCAGTTCATAGTCAATGAAACTATTAAAAACACATATACACACTGATCATTCTGACTACCGGTGAACACAGAGTTTTAAACAATGCAATGTTAGGCCAATAAAGTAGTATTTATGCCATTTTCCATAGAAGTGCCATGGATATGAAAGAAAGGTTGTTTTGGTCAATTCAGTAGTCACAAAACACGTTAAGATGTAGTCGAGGATTTATTCAGTTTTGTAGGCCGTTAAAATGAAAGTAGGGGTCATGGTTCTTTTCTTTTAGGTATTTACCGCCAAATGGGAGATAACAAATAAATGTATGCATCAGGAGCAAATACCACGAATGTGTGCATGGAAAGATAACTGGACACAATTTGTTTCTGGAATCACCAAGTAAAACAATGGCATTCTCCTGCCAAGATCCAGACTCCTTATGATACTGATGCCCACAAATCTAAGACAACTGGTTTCTCTTGCAAAGCTATAAAAAATGGGCAATGGTATAGCATAAACTAAAACAACCTCAAGAGATTAAACACTTAGATGCAGTGAAACCCACAGGTATGAGTCAGGTGCTTGAGTCAGGCCGACCTCTGCTCACTGAGAATCTCCTTCGGTTCCACAGCCAGCGCCGGGAGGCTATTTTTAATCCGAAGGCTTTAGACAGCGAGTCTGGTTAGAATAAGATATCTGAGTCCGGAGCAGCAGTGAGGCGCCAACGCCTGGAACGCATAGTAGAAAACTTGCTTGTACCCTAGCAGCTGGGCTGAGAAAGAACATGCTCCCAGATCCCCAGGCCAGAATGGTCAGAACAGTTCAGGGCTCCAGGGTCAGGCAGGGGCCGGTTTTATAGAAGCATCTTCCCTGCCTTTGAGCTGAGCCAGTGTCCAGTTCCAATAGCTATTTTAAGTGTACTTAGAGCTGCCTCTATCCTCACCCACACCAAGGTCCAGGATGGAGAGAGAGAGAGAGAGAGAGAGAGAGAGAGAGAGAGAGAGAGAGAGAAAGGGAGAGAGAGAGGCCGCCTGGCTGGCCTGGCTTTACTGCTCCTTCCCTGACTTCCATGGGCTCCCATTGTGCTTCTCAGAAAGCAGGATTCGGTGCACGTCAGCGCTGCGGGCTAAATTTATCCCCATCCAGCTGCCCTGCTGCTGAGCGCTTCACAATTACAAACAACAGGAGAACAAGATGCCTTCCAGAGGGACCAAGTCTCATGGTATTTATTCTAGATTTCTCTGAGATGATCTGAGCATTCATCTTCTTGATGAAGAAAAAAACAAAAAGGGAGGAGAAGAAAAAACACCAACCAGAGTCGGTGGGCACAGTTCCCTGGTGCCAAGGCAAAGAGTGACATTTCTTCAGTCACAAAAGGGCTTCGTGTGCCAGGCAGCCCGGTTCATGCCTGGGAAATAGAGTAAGTGACACAGTGCTACACAGGTAACTGAGCAGAGGCGCCGACGCCTCCTGGGCTTTCTCTCCCACCTCCTGAGGAGCGAAAGAGAGCAAAAGGTAATACATACTAAGAAAAGGAGGGAGGCATCCCACTGGCTTCGGAATCCGACTTGGATCGAATCCTGGCTGCCACCATCCATGAGACCTTGAGTGAAGTAGGAGTTCCTGGAGCCTCACCTTTCCTAACAGCCCCCAGAAGAGTTACTGCTGGGCTGAGTGAGGCAGCACTGGAAGGAGGAGGAGGCACGCACTGGCTTCCTTTGGTTTGTGTCTAAGTCACCTACAGCTCTGCCAGCTCAGCCCGGTGCAGAACGTCCTTTGTGTGGGTACCTGTGGTGAGCATCCCCACACAGTCCAGCGACATGTCAGGCGAGTTAGTCTCCTGTACCTCAGTTTCCTCATCTTAATAGGACCTTCTCCAAGGGCTGTGGTAGGGATTGAGTGAGTTCGCTGATGCAAAGTGCCGAGACAGTGCCTGCATTGGTTAGCACGCGGTCAGCATCAGCTACTGTTATTTTACTAACGGAAAGCCCTGGTATATTTCCCACTGTTCCAACACTATAGAAAGAATTTGAAGATCATTTTTTAAAAAAATCCTCACCCAAAGATATGTTTATTTATTTATGTTTTAAATATATTTTTTAAATTGATTTCAGAGAGGAAGGGAGAGGGAGAGAGAGATAGAAACATCAATGATGTGAGAGGATCATCAATTGGCTACCTCCTGCATGCCGCAACCCGGGCATGTGCCCTGACAAGGGATTGAACCATGACTTCCTGGTTCATAGGTTGATGATGCTCAACCACTGAACTACACCGGCTGGGCAAGGATATGTTTACTGATTTTAGAGAGAAGAAAGGGGAGAGAGAGAGAAAGAGAGAGAGAGGGAGAGAAAGAGAGAGGAAGAGAGAAACATTAACTCCCCACCGGAGATTGAACCCACAACCCAGGTATGTGCACTAACCAGGAATTGAACCCGCAACCTTTTGGTGCACAGGAAGACACTCCAATCAACTGAGCCACCCGGCCTGGGAGAAAACCATTTTATTTATAAGTAAGTATTCCTTAGAATCAAACATTTACATTTTTATAACATAAAAACATTAGTGGATATGAATTTGGTAATTCTGCAATTCTGCATCTTATATCGCTCATCCCCCCTCTCAGCCCCTAATTATGATTTCTATTAATTATTCTATAATTATATAATTCTATTAACTATTCCAACCAATGCTGGCTGTTTTTGTCAAATAAAGGTTTGCTATTAATTCTCAAATAAAATAACCATTTAGAGCCTTTTGAGTCACTTACTTGGAAATAAAACAAAATGCTTTTATATTTCCTCCCTTTTCTCACCCTTAGTTCAGCTGCAAATGAGGGTTATTTGGTTTTATAGTAGATGAATGAAAAATGAGCCCCATTAGCAGATGAGACCTGAATCTAAACAAGTATTAATTTAAAGGCAATCCATCAGAATCCTGCGCGTCCCATTCAGGAGTGTGGATTTTGTCTAAAGTAAATGCTTGGCTGCCTCTGACCAAGGCTTCACAAATGCCTGCCACGGGGAGAGCGGGAGTAAACCACATCCACCCACATGAACCTCTTCTGCTAATTCTCTCCAGGTAAAATCTGACTTAAATGAAGGGGCAAAACAGCATAAAGACAGGGCAACAGACTGCCTGAACGTTCTGTACAAAAGGAGGGTTAACCATAACGCCTTGGTTCCCAGGCTCTGTATATGTGTGTGTGGTGTGTGTGTGTGTGTGTGTGTGTGTGTGTGTGAACATCTATGTGTATTTACTATAAAAAAATGTATTTTATTTGTTTGTTGTATGAATTTATTTGTTGTGCATATATACTTTGCTTTCAGTCCCAGCTCTCAGAGCTGACTCTATTGCTTCATCTTGCTGTTTTTTCTTTAAAAAAAATCTTAATGTTGAAAGTATTACATATGCCCCCTTTTCCCCCCATTGACCCCTTCTAGTCTGCCCTCACCCACCATCCCAGGCCTTCACTACACCATTGTCTGGGTCTGTGAGTTATGCTTATATGCATACAAGTTCTTTGAATGATCTCTTCCCACCCACCCACCATCCACATGACGTGTTCCACCAGTGATGTGATGTGATGAGATGTGATGTGATGTGATGACCCCCGACTCCACCACAAAGATTCTCGAAACATCTCACTTACCTCTTCCCCAGGAAAACGGAGCTCTGCTTTGTTATGTACGTGGAACCCACCCCTGAAGATTCTGATTAAGTATGTCAGAAGTGGGCAATTGAATCTCTTTTTAAAGATCATCAGGTCAATCTGTTGTGCAGCTGGTTTTGAGAACGACTGGCTATAACTCTTGGCAAATTTAGAAATAGTATAAAAATACAATATATAACAATAGTAGCCATTAACACATAGTGTTATGGGCCAGACATGGTTCTAAGAGTTCTACATATATTACCTAGTTTATTATTAATACATATATTGATTTCTTTACTGAATCAAAGGGTGTTGTTGTAAAAATAAAACAAAAATCTAACTATCTGGGTTTTAGCCAGATTCTTCCATTGATTTCTTATAACAAAGGAGATGTAACAATTTGTTTCCCTCAATAGGACTAGGACTACAAAGACACAACCACCTGTCCCTTAAGTAGCACCTTACATGAATTCTACACAGGCAACACTGTGACACAGGTTGTACTGTTAAGGGTAAAAAAAATTATCAATAGTAAAACTAATTACAACTGAAAAAGAATTTTCTTCCTGAAAAGCTCAAGTGTAATATATATATGCAATCTCCCTATGGCAGAGAATGTCAAAATTCATCAGTTTGAAAATGTTAATTTTAACTCTGCTCTACTTCCCCAAGCTCCTCTAAAATAACAGCAAAGAGATTTTTTTATAAGGTACAAGGAAAAGACACCAGGAGAGGAGATATAAACAAAAAGGAGGAGGAGAAAAGGGGCGGGGGGGGGAGAAAAGGAAGAAAAAACAAACCAGAAATTTGAAAGCAAACGAACCAGTAGTAATTCACTTGGCAAACCCAGGACAGTAGAATACTAAACTCACAGTAAGGAAAGCTGTGAGATCACCAGACGTACAGGTCAGGACCCTACAAGGCTTGGGGCACTAGTTACATCTGAAAATCTGGACAAGCAAATCACTGCTCCTCTCTACCATGGCCAAAGGTGAGAAGTTTATGCTCTGGAGACAGTAAAAATACAGTGACATCAGAAGGAGTTGGTACCAGAACGACTAGGTGGGATTAGTTGAAGAGTTATATATGGAGGATTAGCAGCTGTATATGTTGATCACTGAGACCTCCCCTACCCCTTCTCCCACTGCATTCCCAGGAGGTTGGCAGCTAGACTTATACCCTCCAGGGTAAATACCAGAAGAGTCATTCATCTCTAGGGAATGTGGGCAGCCAAAGACAAAATTCCTGGAGATATTCATACCAAAGGTATCCTAAGATCAACCAAAGGACTTGTATGCATGCATGTAAGCCTAACCAATGGACACAGACACTAGGGAGTGAGGGCATGAGTGGGGGGGTGAGGGGGGAGGCAATGGGGGGATAAGGACACATATGTAATACCTTAATTAATAAAGAAAAAAATATCTTAAGGAACTTCCCAGACCAGTGACCCTCGAGGTCAAGAACTTCCAATCAGTGCTTTAGTGCTCCATCAACTCCTAAATGTGAACAGATGAGTGGAGATCACCAGACCTCTGAGTATAAAAGGCAGAGAGCAAAACAAAACCCCAAGACAAATAGAAAAAGGCAACAAGGAGAAAACAAAGACAATGCAGGAAAAAGCAAACATAAATACCATTATCCTTTGATAATTAAGAGACGATAGTGCATCTATGAAACAAGAACAAGATGCTATAACAGGGACATGTCCAGAACAACAACAAACCACTTGAATAATAAAGGTATGACGTCAGGAATAAAAACTCAGTACAAGTCCTGGCACATAAAGTGGTGGAACCTTACAAAGAGGCGCTCAAATTATAAGCAGGTGGAAGAGAAAAGAGAAAAGAAAATCACAAAACCAACATCCTAATAATGAGCATCCCGGAAAGTGGGCTGAGAAATCAGGGGAGGAAATTTCCAGGAACTCAGGGAAATCACTGGCATGACTGAAATGGCACGGTGGCATCAACACAGACCCGCACCGAGGCACGTGGCGATGAAATTTTGAAATTGGAGAATAAAAATGTCCCCAGAGGACAAACAAGCGAACAGAAAGAGTTACACACCAAGGATTACAAATCAGAACAGCATGTTCTCTCAACAGTAGCAGCGCTGAAAGACAATACAGTGGAACAGGCCATCTCAATTCTGGGGGAAATTACTTCCTGCTCAGAATTGTAGACTTAGCCAAGTGATCAAGTATGAAGAGAGAATAGATATTTTTCAGACATGTAAGGTCTCAAAAAATTTACTTCCCTGCTAGTGCCCCACCCTGCCTCAGGAAGCTACTGGAAATTGTCCTCTATTAAAATCAGGGTACAAATTTAAACAGAAAAAAAGCATGGAATTCAGGAAATGGAGTTAAACTCAAATAAGAGGCAGAGAGAAGAAAGATCCAGATGACTTATGGGCACCGAGCTAATGTCAATCCTGGAGTAGGCTCTGAGTCTCTGCTTCAGAACTTGTAAGACCTACTGTATCTGATATGAATTAGCGGTAAGTGCATAAAAAGATTAAAACAGTAAGCACACGGTAAAAATACCAGTGTTTAACTCTATGGAAAACTAAAAGTAATCTTAATAGAATGCATGAGTCAGATTCAAAGAGTGTTTACATAATCATAATATGCAAGCACTGAATATTGATGTATCCAAAATTAAGATTTCTGGGTTGCTTCTACGGTAGGGCTGGGGTCAGGGGCAAAGGGAAAAACAATTTATTCGTGGTCATCTTCCACAGTGAGGTAACAGGAGATAATGTCTCGAACTGAAAAATAAAGACAGCAACATGAGCATGTAATTTAAGAACTGGGGGTAAATGACAAAAGAATAAGTTAAGAGATTTGAAAGTGGTTGCCTTCTGGTGAGCCTGAAATCAAGAATGGGGGCAGTGCAGTGGGGGTGTGTGGAAGATTTCTGTAGCAAACCTTATAGAATTGGTAGCTGCTTTAAACTCTATACATAACAACACTGATAACCATAAACACCAAAAAAAGTTTCTAGAGGAGAAACGATGGTTCAGGGAAAGGGACCAAGGGCAAGTGCACTAGATGCTCAGTTTCCTTTCAATTCCTCAAGTGCTCATGACAAAAACTACGCTGCTCAAACATGTAACGCCTTTCATAATTTTTTAAAAGATAAAATCGTTGCATATGCTTACCCACTGTGGAGGGGGAAAAACACCACGCTTGTGGGCAAAATATTTTTATGATTATTTATGACATTAAAATAATTTTAAAGCGTTTTAGAACATTACTATGTAGCATTAACATAGCTCCATGCTAAACACCTATCATCTGGGTTCCTGATCCTGAGGAAATTATGTCAAGGGAACTGCCGGCCTGGGGACCAAGAAACAATTTATTATTCTTGGTCAGCCTTAATCTCTTAATGGGTATTTGTTGAAGGGATGCTTGCTGTGTTGAAGGGAAAAGCATGATGAATGAGGGCTGGGCTCCTTGTAAATGTTTTCTTATTGTGGTTTTCTTCAGCAATTAATGTTCCACGCCAGGGTGTTGGGGTGAAAGAAATCTGCTCAAGAAGGAAAACTGGGACTTCTCACTGGGGCCTACAAAGGAGGGCTTTTTCTTTTCTCTTTTCTTCCTTCTTTTCTCTTAAATTTGGTTGAATTTGATACCAAAGGTTATACAATTAGGGGCTTATGCTCGGAAAACCCCTAATAACCTATATCGGAGCCTTGGCTTTTAATCAAAGTAGCAATTTTACAGACACCAGGTAAAACAAGCCGTGGTGGCCCCTCAGGCCTTTTTGGTCACAGAAAACCTGCTGGCCTAGTCCTGTCCCATCGACCAACTCACTTGAATGAGTGTGATCTTGAACAAGTGGCCTACCCTCTCTGATCTCATTTTGTGGGTGTGCAAAATGAAGACTAGGCCCCAGCCTTTTCACCACCCAGAAATCTCTGGCCAGCGCTTCCAATAGAACAGTGATGGTGAACCTTTTGAGCTCGGCTTGTCAGCATTTTGAAAAACCCTAACTTAACTCTGGTGCCATGTCACAGAAAGAAATTTTTTGATATTTTCAACCATAGTAAAACAAAGATTTATATTTTTGATATTTATTTTATATATTAAAATGCCATTTAACAAAGAAAAGTCAACCAAAAACATGAGTTCGCGTGTCACCTCTGACACACGTGTCATAGGTTCGCCATCACTGCAATAGAAACATAATGTGGGCCATGTACTTTTAAATGTTTTAGTCCTCACAGTAAAAAGTAAAAAACAACACCCCCCACACAAAACAAACAAAATCCATTACTTTTAATAAAATATTATTTAACCCAATATATCTAAAATATTATGATTTCAACATGTAACTGATATAAAAATGTATGTGACAGTTCACACTTTTTACAGCAGGTTTTGATATCTGGTCTGCATTTTACACTTGCAGGACATCCCAGTAAAGATCAGCCATGTCTCAAGCGCTCGATAACAATATGTGGCCAGTGGCTAATTGTATAGGACCACACACCTAGAGACAGTTTTTGAAAGATTTTGCTTACCCATGGGCAGTTACTGGGAATAACTGATTTATTCTCACATTGATAACTGCAGCCAAAAGTAAAGCAACCACATGCATCCACAGCCCGATTAACCTTCCAATATTGTCCTCAAGGGTAGAATTGGGAGGTCCAAAATTGGCTGATGGACGCACCCCATTACTCTTTTCAGACTCTTAAGGACCTGGGGGCCATGATCACACTAGATAACAGCATAGGGTCTCTTCCAGCACTATCATTCGGCAATTTCAGCATCTGATCACTAGCAACGGTATCAATTACGCAGGCACTTTTCAGTATGGTAGACATTCAGAGTTTTAAATAGGGAGTCGGTCATCTGCTCAGGAAGAGTCTGGGACCGGCATCTGCTTTCTTGATATGAACATTTCCCTCTAAGGTCAGAGTGCTGTAGAGAGCTCTCATTCACCCTGAATGTTGCAAAGAGAAGCAACAGGCATGGGCGTATGCAGTGAACTACCGTACTTTCAGGGTGTGACAGCCACCTGGCTCAGTACTACCCACGAATCTTTCTTCTCCAAGTGACTTGCCCAAGATGACGTATTTATTTAGGGATAGAACTATTGTCCTGACTCTTGATGAAGTGCTCTTTTCACTTGCAACATAAATCCCACACATTAAGAACAAAACAAACAACCAGAAAGTCTCTCCTCTAGAAATGAACTGAGGCTTTCTCAAACAGCATTGTATTTGTTCATTCAAAACTATCAGAAATCGTATTATCAACCCGTACTGAGGGTGTGCTAAACCAACAAATTCTTTGTATTTTGGAATTACATATATTAAATGTGCTATTTTCAGTTATTTCATACTTATATTAAGTTTACTTAATTGATAAGAGGTTTTGTAGGAGAAAAATAGTGTAAAACATGGGATTTGGGGTATGAAAACTATAATAAAATGGAAACTTGGTATGAAAGGATCATAAATAAAAGCATCAAACTATACTCTCCAAAGCAAGTAATAGTCACTGGTGGTCGGTGCAAAAGGCTTGGGATCATCCAGGAGTACCAGAAACGCAACTATGTTTTTTAAAACAAGAACCCTAGCCCATCCTACAAATCCTAAAATAGCTTCTATTCTGTGCCACCAAATTGTCTCCCTCCCCCCGTCCCCCGCTGGATATGGGGTCACTTTTTGTCACCAATGGCTGAATTATGCAATCAAACCTGCTAAAACATGTGCCAAAATTAGATGCCAAGACAGAAGGCATGCTGTTGGCAGCATCCTTTATCTGGTTCTCGAGTTCCCTGCTAACTCCAATGTCCAGAGTTACTCAGGAGTTTAAGCTAGAGGATTCTACAGAGAGTGAGCGACGTAACTAAAAAAAGATGCAAAGACTGACACAAACCAAATGCAAGGCTGCTTGTTCCATGAGGAGTCCAGAGATCAACTCCACGGCTTGGTGACATATGTCTACTCCACAGAGGATGGTATATGAGGCTTGAGATAGCATGTCATTCCCTAAAGGGAAGTATGGTAAGAAAAATATAATAATGGCACTTCCATGATCCTTACCAATTATAGTGGTGGAGGTGGTATTGGTGATAACAGAGAAGGAAGTACTTCATTCCCTAATTGATGCAACATAAACAAGCACCTCTTCAGTGCAAGCACTGTCCTAGGTAGCAGGCACACAGCAGTGAAGGAAAGAGAGAAATCCCTGCTCTTAAGGAGCTTATATTACAGTGAGGAAGACGGTAAATAAACAAACAGCTAAAATATATGCTATGTCAAATGGTGGTAAGCGTTATGAAGAGAAAGAAAATGCCATGGAAAAGGTACGCTCGTGTCAAATGAGGCTACCATGAGGGCCTCGCAGTTAAGCAGACATCAGAAGGAGGGGAGGATGTGGGCCATGGGCATAGCTGGCAGAAGAGCATCCCAGAAAGAGAGAGGAGAAAAATGCAAAGGCCCTGAGGTAGGAACACGCTGGGTCTAACCTTCCATCGTGAATTGCCAGACATGTTAACAGGCTCCTAACAGGCCTCTCTGCTTTCACACCCCTTCCCTCCTCACACTCCGTATCGCTAATCCCCACAGCAGCTAGAATGACGCTTTAAAATCAGTGAGGCTATGCCAGACCTCTGCTTAAAGTTATCACTGGCAAACGAAAAGCCAAACTTTCTACAATGGCCCACAGGGTCATCCCAAGTGCTCTGCTCCCTCTCCTCCTTCCAAACCCAACTGCTTTCTTGCTGTTGCTTTAAATGCACCAAACATTTTCTCTTCAAGGCCTTTCTTGTCTTCTGTGCTTGAAATACATTTAACCTCGGCAGCCACGTGGCTCACTTCCTCACTTCTTCATGTTGTTAACTGCTGTCTCTCAACCGTATGGACACAGCACATACCTAATATTGACTGAAAGAATGAGGCTCACCATCTCCTCTCTCCCCTACTACACCATGGTGTTGAGCAGCCCAGCGGGGAACCATACAAATAGACAGACATGCACGAACACTGACTCACGGGCCCCCAACTTGCCAAGCCATTTCTCTGGCTCTATCAGCCCCTCTCCAATTTCCTTCACTGCCATCTCCTCCATCTATGGCTTCTCAGGAGGAAAAAAAAAAAGATTTCTGTAGGGAATTCCCGTCAATTATTAAGCTTGCCCTCATTTAAACACTTATCATATCTATATCTAATCTATATCTATATGCCTTTCTTCTAGGTTCAGTGGAATGAATCTATCCTCCTATTGAAAACTAAAAAATACCTCTATTTTTATGTTGCATCTCATTTTTTTCCACTTCTGCAAGACCCAATTTCATAAATCACCCTCATTTCTCTAAAATGTTCAACTCTCAACCAGCAATTCTTCATGGCCAATTATTTTCCATTAAACCAGTGGTCGGCAAACTCATTAGTCAACAGAGCCAAATATCAACAGTACAATGATTGAAATTTCTTTTGAGAGCCAAATTTTTTAAACTTAAACTATATACGTAGGTACATTGTTATTAACTTAGAGTACTCCTAAGGCTTAGGAAGAGCCGCATTCAAGGGGACAAAGAGCCGCATGCAGCTCGAGAGCCGCAGTTTGCCGACCACGGCATTAAACAGACAAATAAAACAATCACATAAAAACTTCCCTTTACCCACCCACCCCCAGTTCCTCCTGCTCCTGATGGGTTTAGTCCAACCCATGGCCGATGAAAGAGACATCGATAAGCACCTCCTTCCACATTTTAAGGCGCAGCAATCAGGTTTCACCCGCCTCTCCCACACAGAAACGGTCCTGCCTTGATCACTGATGACTTCCTTACCTGTAAGAGCCAAGGACCTTTTCGGTCCTCATCTTACCTGACTCCTCACAGCCTTCGTTTCCGCTGCATCAGCATTTCCTTCCTGAACTCTCCCTGGCCTCTCCATGCTTTCCTCCCCACCTCTCTGGGCTGGTTATCGGCTGGCTCTTGCTTTTCATTCTGCAGCCCTAGGGAGGGACTCCACAGTGACTCCCCTTTTCTGCTTCTGTCCCTCATTTTCCTCATCTGATCTGTCACTAACCCTGGCCCACTGAATCCACTTAATAGCTCCCGTTCATTCCATCCCAGTGATGTTGCCTTAGTTTGGACGTGTCTTTTTTTCTCACTGGGATCTTTGCAACAGCTTTTTACCTCTCCCATCCTCTGCGTTGCTACCTACAAAAGCTCTTCAACATAAATCCGATCATTTCTCTCCCCTATTTAAATTTCCTGAATGGCACCCTTACAACTTTTAGGGTAAAAATCTAAATTCCTTAGTACCGGCATACCCTAGGCTGCTAGAAAACTAGCTCCTACCTCCTTCCTCAGCCGGCCAATAGATTTGTGACTTGTTTTACGTGCAGGGTGTGGCAAAAGTAGGTTTACAGTTGTGAGTATGTGAAACACGGAGTTTATTCTGATATTATTATTTATCATTGTATTGTTTTCCAGACAAACTGTAAACCTACAGTTTGCCCAACCCTGTATATGTATGATTCCCATATGTTTCTTATCTTTTGAGAATTTTCTGAAAGCTATTTAGCACATAAGAAAAGCAATCTCTTTCTGAACTTGTTACTGTGAAGATCAACATAATAGATTGATTCCAAGCATTTCCCAGTGATCCCCAAATCCCTCTGTCTTTCCATTACATTAATGAACATTTCATGGAGCCCATTTAAAAGTGAAAGATAAAATATACAAACCCGTTATCATAAATGTTCAACTGGAGAAACACAAATATACACACACTGTCATGAATGAAAAGAATAAAACATATTGTCTCTTACTAAGTAGATTTAGGTAAGATATGTTTCAGCTGTCTTGCCAGGTTAAAAACTCCTCTTAGACAAAACAGCAATTTTCTTTTTCTCTCTTGAAAGCACTGAGAGTATATAAATTGATTAGCCACATCTGTTATTACCACTGACACAAGAAGACTTCTTCCGTAAGTCTAACTATAAGGTTCTACCTTCACCATGAGCAGATTAGCAAAGTGAAAAGAAGGTACTTGGTAAAGATTTTTCAGGAAAGCCCAGGAGTGCATCTTGATTTCAGTAAATCATCTGGCAGTCTCTCTGAACAGTTACTTATGGGCTAAATTGAAATAAATTGAAATGTAGTACCATTGTACATATTTGCAAAAATGATGATGTGTCATTTTGGCATACAGGGCATATAAAAACGATTTACATGCCATAAGACACAACACAACCACAACGTACTTGCTCATTACAAAGATCAGCATGTGTGTACATGGAAAGCAGTCCCGAGTGGCATGCCACAGGGCTCTTTCAGTGATTCTGTCCCATTCAATCTTTTTTCCTTCCAAATAATTAACATAAAAGCAAACAGGGAATACTCATCTAAACTGAATGGCAGAAAGTAGGAGAGATTCTAGAGAGGGATGAAGACATAAGACCAAAATTACCTCAGCCGACTGAAATGAAATTTAACAGGATTAAATGTAAAGGCATATATTTAAATGTGTAAAAAAGACCTACAAAAGCATAAGGGAGGAGAACTCTGACTCTGGCTATAGTCCAAGTAAAAATGTTCAACATGAGTATAACACAGATACTAAAATGCCAACATAACCTTTTGTCACATTGATAAAAAAAATTGTCTACTTTTCACTCAACAATGATTGGAAGAAAAATACTTATACAGGAAGTAACAGTCCCATTTGGTTTAGCCCAGCTAGAGTGCAGACCACATTTTCACACAAACATTAATAAAACTGGGAGGACAGTGACAGAGTGAGCTCAAGAAGATTCATCTCAAGTGAGGCTTAACATGGAAAAGAGAAGACTAAAGGGATAAGATAATCGTCTTCATATGTATGATTAATAATTATAAGGATCACTAGCATTTATTGAAGATCTACTATGGGCCACAGTATAAGGGGCCCTCTGTTATACTGTAATCTCTGCAAAGTAGATACTACTTTTCTCATTTCACCAATGAGAAAACAACATTTCAAAAAAGATATTATAACTTGCCTAAAATTCACCCAGCTGGTAAATGGCAAAGCTGGGAGTCAAATCCATATCGATTTCCAAAGTTCTGTCTGTCTCTAGAATTATGTAGCAGGAAGATGTCCCATTAGTCCCACATGACCAAACTAGAACCAGAAAGCAAAGAGACAGTGAGGTGAATTTCAGAAAAGCCTTATCACATCTGGAGTCATCCAAGAATGGGATGGAAACGGGGCAGGAACGTACTCCCCGCTGAACATATCCAAGCAGAAGGTGAATGTCCTGGGATGCTGTGGAGACAGTCATGACTTGGGTGACAAGTTGAAAAACATCATCTCTGAGGTCCTTCGCAGCTCTTAGACTCATGGGTGTGTATTGGGAGTTATTCAAAGCCCTTTAAAAAACTTACTGATTTTAGAGAGAGAGAGAAACATCGATTCGTTGTTCCACTTATTTATGCATTCACTGGCTGATTCTTGTAGGGATCAAACCCGCAACCGTGGCACTTTAACCAACTGAGCTACCTGGCCAGGCCCTAAAAGCCATTTTTAAAAAGTAAATACATACTTCCAAAGAGTTAGACGCTTGTACATGTTCAAAAGCCTGGCCCATCTTTCTCTCTGCCATTGTTTCATGGTGTAGACATGCTTCTCAGCATGCTCCACGAATCTGGGGACAAAAAGTAGTGGAGATTTGCATAATTTGCTAAAGCCTCATCCATGAAAGTGGAGCCAAGATGACAAAGATGACAGTCCAGGGCTGCTGTGTGCTGACCTGGGGAATGCAAATGTGAAGCTACTTAGCTTTCCATGAATAAAGCTTCCACAAGACATGAAAACAAGATGAGACACGCTGCCATTCAATCATTTACAATCTTATATTTTTGTCTGCTCAGCACCCACACCCCTCTTGTGTTTGGGGAAATCCCAAGGTTGGCAGGGCTTTTTCCCTGTTCCCTGCAACATAACCTGGGCCAATCAGATGCACCTGCCCCAGTTTTTGAATCTGAAGGGAGGGACTGACCAATGGCAGCCAGTCATGTGGCGGCATCCTGAGAGGACCTTCCGTTGGCCAAGCTCTTGGCTGTGGAGCTTGCCCTGGTTTCTATTACTTTTTTTTTAATTGAGCAAATGAGCTACCCCATACCTTTCTAACAAAAACTTTTCTGATTAAGTCAAACATAACTTTTGTTTTTGTGATTTGCAAGTAAGAACTAGCACACTTCTACCAGTGTATATCATAGAATGAGTTTGGCTGAATATTTGCTCTTGTCCCTATGCAGTAAAAAAACACACCAAAAACTACTGCTAATATAAACCCAAGATGTCTATTCTAAAACGCTGGCATCCCAGTGACAGAGAAAATCCCAACTTAAAAAAAAATCAGCTACATCTATTAAACTATAGGAGATAATTACACCTCCATTAGTCAACTGTGTGATACATTATAATTCTCAAACTGCTTCATTCATTCTGCACTTATTTATCGAACGCCTTCTGTGTCAGAGAGAGAGAGAAAAAAGGAATGGTTCCTAACTAGCCCTTTTGTTTTTTTTGCATCTATATAAGTAAAAGCAGAGAAGGAGAAAGGTGGAACATTTGTAATGTTATAGACCCAGAAAAATAAGCATTATTGGCAAAACGTTTTTTAGAAGTCCTTTCATTTATTTGATATTGCCTAATACCTTATTTCATACAGACTTTATCTACTCATTGAATTATCCAGCACACAAGGCGAACACAGAAAGAAATAATTGGTCACTTCTCAGCAATTCTCTTTATACTTTTCACCTAGATGAAGGATTCCCATAATGTACTGAACTATAACAGTAGGAACTACTGTACCAAGCACTCTTTTTCTTAAAATACATTTTTATTGATTTCAGAGTGGAAGGGAGGGGGAGAGAGAGACAGAAACATCAGTGATGAGAGAGAATCATTGATTGGCAGCCTCCTGCCCACCCCCTACTGGGGATTGAGCCCGAAACCAGGGCATGTGTCCTGACTGGGAATGGAACCATGACCTCCTGATTCAGAGGTCAATGCTCAACCACTGATCCATGCTGCTGGGCCCAATCAATCTTTGAGTAAAAACCTGGCTATCTGGAAAACCTTAGAAATGAACCATTCTAAAGATCCAAGTTGTCAGGGTATCATACTAAGCACCAAAGGTTAATTCAGTGATTATTTTAACAACTCCGGGGAAATCTTTTCTACTTGATATTATATCTCTTCCTTCTGGCAGTAAAGAAAAAAATAGCAGGCAGCCAAATGTGTGCATCACTTGAACTATGTCATTTCCATCCTGGAAATGTTTCTGTCTTGGTTCCCGAGGTAGAAGAGTGGGCCTGAGAGGCAAGGAAGCTATTTTTAGCACCCGACTTCTTTTTTGAGAAATTCATCCCTTTCTTGATGCGAATGACTACCGAGAGTTTCAACCACAGTTTTAGATCAGAAATGTGCACATCACAGGAAAAGTCAAAAGATTCAAGTTCTGAAGACGGAAACTCAGCAAATTTGGTACCAAGTTCTGGGGAAGGGCTGTGTGCTTTTTGCCAAGTACATGTGCTGCAGTGATCTTCCAAGAACTATAGAAAGCACAAGCTGTAGAACAACAAGGCTGCGCTTTAAATGGGGACTTAGGAAAGCGCGCACATATTAACACAGGCTGCATGTGTGCATATACTCGGAAGTCAGTAGGCCCAGTTTTCACGTTTGCTTGAAACCCAAAACTATGAAAATATAGAGCAAAGTAATGAATACAGTTCTGAACTATTCAGGGGCTCAGATACAGGAAGGAAAAAAAGCCACACTAATATCTACTTCGAACACAAATCTGGTTTGGGTTGTTGGGAAGATAAAATAATCACCAGCCGAAGTCTGGACAGTTCGACAATGTTCAAGAAGCTACACTAAGGGGACAGCCCTGAGGCTGCAGAGCTTGAACAATCAGTTTGGTAAAAGAACAACCTGTCTGAGTCTCTAAAGCCTTTTAGCTGAACTCATCCACACATAGGGCTCTAACCTCGAAGAAAGAACTTGGCTTTTACACCGGGCAATTCAAACTGAGTGTACACAGTCTGTCTAGTTTAATGCTGTTTGAAAGAACGGTGATTTTTAGAAAGAAAAAATAAGAGCTCTTTGGCCTGTCAGAGGAGTTTTCTTTCTCTTCCTCCAATCAGGTGTCATGCAGTTTCAGGCAGAGCTCGGAATGATCGGCACCCACGAGGAGAAGGCAGCAGGTGGACACATAGGTGTCACCCAGAGGCTCAGTCTGGTTCTGGTCCAATTCAGCACACACACATTGAGTGTCAGGCACTGTGCTGGGCCCCAGGATTCTAAGATGGTGAAGACAAAATGCTGACCAACCAGGTCTCATTTTCTGGAAAAACATTTCTTCTGGGGGAACCTCTCCTCATGTGACTTACAATAGACAAGATCATGTTAAAAACAGGTGTGTGCCAGGCCTGGCTTTGTGACTGAGCACTGTGGGCAGCCCAGGATGACAGTATCATTCACTGAGTGCCTGCCATGCGCCATTCTTCTAGGCACGTGGTAAGCAATAACTCATGTAAGCTCACAACAAGGGTATACGGCAGGCCTTGGATTAGCCCTCTAGGGGATAAGGAAGCTGAGACTCTGCGACATTCAGGTCTGAAGGGCTCCAAAGCCTGTGCATTGTCTGTTGTTGGGCATGGCTTGCCATGAGAACAGGAGTTCCAGTCCTCTTGGATGAGATTCACCCGTTGATTCATTCATACTTCAGAACCATCTACAGTGAGCTGAACCCTGTGCTGTGTTCTGGGGGATACGTGGTGATTGATGTGGCTCAGTCCCAGCCCTGATGGAGCTTGTGGTTCAGTGGTGAGGACAGACGGGGAACCCAGTCTTGAGAAGGGAAGTTGAGAGTATGTTGGAAGCACATTGGGATGCTGGCGAGTCCTTGCTGAATCCCAGTGCAAGTGACTTAAACTAAGGCCTAAGACAGGGGTCCTCAAACTACGGCCCGCGGGCCACATGCGGCCCGCCGAAAATATTTATCCGGCCCACCAGGTGTTTTTGCCGCTGCTGCCTGTCCTGCTTAGCAGCTGACTCGTCCCGGCCCTCAGCGCGCATGTGTGGAATGTCTGAGGGACAGTGAACTGGCCTCCTGTTTAAAAAGTTTGAGGACCTCTGGCCTAAAAGAATGGATTGGAATTATATTGAATGTATCTTGTTAAGGTAGAGGGGTGTGGTGGGCCCAGAAAGGGCTCAGCATAGCGATGAGTGCTGCAGCCAAAAGGAAGATGAGAGAGAATGTGATCTATACAGGAATCCGAAAAAGGCCCTGAGTGGCTGAAGGACGGAGAGCAAAGAGGAGAGAAGCTGCAGGGGTGAGAGGGACCCAGGGTCTGCAGGACCCTGCGGGCTGCTGCATTTATCCTTCATTCAGCGGGAAGGTTCTGAGGGGCTCTAAGGGCAGGGGGCGGGGGGGGGGGGGGGGGGGGAGACAATGGAAAACATATGCCCAGATTTGGCATTTTAACACAATAAATCTAGGTGCCAGGTAGCCAACTGGGGACAGAAGTGACCACTATTTCATAGGCCCCTATAGACAAAAATAATCCTAGACAAAACTAGAAAATTACAGTAACGAAAGAGAAAAACACTTCTACCCACAATCCTTTCATCTAGAGATAATCACAATAACTATTTTTTCTTGTACTTCCTTCTGGTCTATTTTTACGGATTACAAAAATTGGGTTATTTTGAGGAAAAGAGATGTGTATCCTGCCTTTTCAATAATATAAGCTGAGCATTTCAAAAACATGATTTTTAATTGTTGAATAATATTCAAGCACAATGACTTGCCCTCATGGATTTAACTGATTCCTATTGTTGGCTCCTGACTCCTTGGCACATCCATGTGCAAGAATCTCTGTCAGTACCTAAGATTGTTTCCTAGTAATGGGTTTCTAGAAAAGGAATTACTGAGCCAATGAGAAAAAGTGTACTAGGTTTTTTACCTGTATTGCCAAAGTGTTCTATAAAGGAATGATTCTTGTGTGAGCTGCTGAAAGTTTGAAGTGACCAGCTGTGTCAGGTACAAATAAGCATGCCCATCTCCCCACGAGGCCATCTGAACTGAGACCTAACATTTACAAAAATCTGTCAGTTAACCTCCCAACCCCCAAACAGAGATATTTTATTATTGCTAGTATATGTTGATATGTATTCTTTGGCAAGTTATTTCATCTTAATGCTCGATCAAAGGTAGACGGTGTCTTCTGTACGCATCTGGTGGGGGGAGGGGTGCTTCCCCCCTAGACTGTAATTTACACGAATTAACAGGGAGAGTGTCTGTTCTTATTCATCACAGTTTCCACAGTTTCCACAGAGCCTAGCTAGCATCTACCCGGCACATGGTAGGGGCCCAGTTCCTATGTGCTGAAGAAGTGAACAAAAACTTACAAAAGACATTTTAATACGTAATAAAGAGAGCAGTATCTATATTTTATTCATAGGATAACGCCGGCCCTCATCACAGGGCTTGCCACAAAGTTAGTTTGGTAAATGTTTGTCATGAACGGCTACGTTTTCCTCTTTAGCTCACTTTCTAGGATTAGAACCTGCGTGAAGGAGGGTGCTGGGCGGTACTGGCTGCCCAGCTTCTACCACCTGCTCTGCAGCCACCATCCCCGGCACAGCCCTCAGTGCTGGGAACATCGGCTTTGCTGTTTCCGATCCCAACATTTTCCTCCACTCTCAGTCATGCCCAGCCAAACTCTCAAACCATAGTTTTAATTTGAGAAAACCAACTGCCCCCTCTGGTGCAAGGCCTCATGCAAGGTGGAGACCACATATGGGTAGAGAATTAGAGATGCAGCATACAATGAAGGCATCCAGCCATGCCCAGATCTGCAGAGATCTGGTATTTATACACAGAGCTCCTAGAGCCTGTCCCCAAAGGGTTGTTTTCCTCTGTTGCATAATTGAGAATGCCTGGGGGCTGTCTAAAGAGGCACCCTCCCTCACTCAGGGGCTAGTTAACAAGTTCCTAGTTGTTCGTTTTCTTCCAAGTTCTTTCAAGGGCCAGGGCGGTGGTTATAAAGTGCTCCTTGGTGAACTGTGGTTGGAATCTGGGCATGTGTTTTGCCAGATATATTCTGATAGGAAAGGTGGTTAGTTGAAACAAGTCTACGAGCACTATACTTCAGACAGATGATGAGCTATGTAGGCTTTTTGAGATAATGGACATCTGAAGACCACTTATTTACTTATGGGGGTTGGGGGTGAGACATGCTCAGGTAGCAACAAAGTTTTGGGACACACATTCTAAGATGTGGATTAACCCTGCAATTTCATATCCACACGGGGCCTAGGACAAGCAGGTGTGCCGGACACGTGAATGACAGGAAGGTGGGGAGTCCGTAGTCTGGCCTAATCCAGCCCTGGACTTTCTGAGTTCTGTCTGCACAAACAGGCTATGTTCTAATCTAAACTCTCTTGGGTGGTTAAAACGCAGGATCTCTGTGTAGTTCCCTAGGAGGGTGGGCCACACTTCAAATCCAAATGAGAGCCAGGCAGTCTGTGGGGTAGGAAGAAGCTCTCACAGCCCTGGACAAATGAAACTGCCCAGCACCTTCCCAGCTCGGCCTTTCTCATTTTACTCCCCAACTTTCATTAAAAGCAAAAACAAACAAACAAAACACCTCTCCTTTTCCTCCCCTTTTTGAGATCTGCCAACTTCTTCCATCGCCTTGCAGTGGTGTCCTGCTCTCCCCCCAAAAGGTCCTCAGCCTCCGGCTCCAGGTCTGCCCTCATTTGTGTGGCAGCCTCTGCCCGTCCTGCTCTCTTGAAGCCATGGGGGAGGGGGCCCCAGAGAAACCTGGCACTGATGGGATTTCCCCCCCAGACCTGGGGAGGAGGTCTGAGAGTCTGTTTTGTTTGTTTGTTTTTCGGTTTATTTGTTTGTGTTTTGAAGGGAATGACATATGCTCTCCTTATAAGTACATGCTCTGTTTTCTTCCATTGCTCTCTTTTTCTACCAGAACCTATTTCTGAAAGCCCTATTGGCCAGAGCATAAAAAAAGTGCCTCAAATATCAGCTTCTCTGGATAATCTAGATATAGTCTCCTTTAAAAGGACTCATAAGTATCAAGTATCTCTTCGTGACAAGCAGAATAAAAAATATAAACTAACAGATTACAATAAAATAATTCATACTTCCATTTGAACACAGGCGGTGCTAATGCCCTGGGACTGGGGTTGTACAATAATAAAGCCACGCTCTCAAATTCTAGCTAACTCTCCATCTCGCCCATTCTGATACCACTTCAAGAACCATTCCACTTTCAACTGAAACAGTTTCAAGAATAACTGATTGTTGGGCAAAAAAATCTTTTATTTTAAAAAATACAGATGTATATTTATGTATATGGCTCCTTCAGCTCTTCCTGAACTAAAAAATTCTCCTTATGTCAACAAAGTAAACTTAAGACAAAGAAGTTACAAGGGAAATAAGATAAAATCAAGATTTTTCGCTTAAATCCTGATCATGGGCCTTCCCAAAACCAGTCTTAGAAGCGGCATTATGATGTGGGCTATCTGAAGATCTTCCAACATTATGATTCTAAAATAAACAGTTTAGACTTTTGTTGGCTAAAGATAAACCAGAGAGGATCACAACAGAGGTTTAAACTGCCATTATTGGTTGTTCTTTTTAATCTTGCAAAATGCGGTAAAGAAATATTCTGACTCAGGGGTAGAAAGGAGCAGCTGGCTTGCTTTAGTCTATATCATGTCCACAGTTGCCCTTTACAGGAAATATGCAATCAGTTACTTCCTTGACTCACACTGGGTTTAATTCCCCCACAGCCCGAGAAATAAATTCCTCAGAAAAGACATTTCCTTTGTGGGGGGAACTGGTCCCTGTAAATGTAGACAACAGAAACCAGCACCCGATTCCCCCATCACCCAGTCACTCTGAGGTCTGGGTGACAAAGAACCTCACTTCAGAGTGTACTCAAGCGCAGCCCTGAGCACAGACCTAACCCCAGCAAACTATCTTCGCTCCTCTGACACCTCTGATCACGGAGTTATAAAATTCTCCAGGGAAGAGGCTCATGAAATTACCAAGTTACATGACCTGTTCCCCCCAACTCACAAATGTTCTCTTGACTGCTGATTACTTTCTTCAAACTAATAGACTTTTGTATCCACGGTTCCAGGAAAATGAATTCTTCTGTTGGCTGCCCAGCCTCCAGATTTTGGTTGTTACATTTCAGAGATTAATCTTTCATAGCGCTGAATCCCACCTTCTTAGTTTCAGATGTTTGAAAGTTTTCAATACACAGGATCACAACACCATTAATGCCTTTGATGGTTATGAGGTCGGCACACTGATTATATTTAATCAGCTACCTTTTTACTGCCAATGTGTAATATCAGGGGCTTTCCGTATAATTGGATGGTTGACTTATGGAACCAGTGGGAATTTGAGACTATGTAGGGACCTGCAAGGAAGTGTCAAAGCTGGGTATGACTTCCTGACTCCAAATCTCATTCTCCTTCCACTGCAATAGTTAGTTCTTTGCTGTGAAAGCCTCTTTAAACCTTGTGTGAGTTTAGTTGACATTCAAGAAAACACCATGCATTCTCTGAAGAATCTTGGTTTACTCAGAGGAACCCAGGTGCTTAAATAGGACATCATTGGCTTTACGAACTGACTTCACAACCAGAACTCTACAAGGACGGGCAGCATGCATCCATAGTCCTTGACTTCTTCCCCTCTGTTTGCTGTGAAAACCTATTTTCTCATGGGAACCTAAAGCTCTGAGCGCAGAGCTATCACTGGCCATGTTGATCTGTTACTATGGAGATCACTCTGGTAACTTACAAACCTGCCACCAGTCCAGACACACAGTATCTCATCTTGACTCTTAGAAGGATGGCTCTACCTTCAACTCCCACCAGCTTAAAGTTCGCCTCTGCTAGGATTTAGCTCTAAAGTATCTGCAGATTAACTCTGAAATGCCATTAAAAATATAAATCCTCGGGAGACAATAAGGGAAGTAAGGAACGCACGTCTTAAGAGTCTAAAGCAATAAAGTGCACATAGAGCGGTTGTCCCTAGGTTAGAGTTATGCACTTGGTTGTTACATTACTTGACAGAGAACCAAAAGTAAAATCGGAATGAGGATGCCATTGGACTTACTACCTAACACTTATTGATTGTCTGCAATGCACTATTTACACAGCATCTAGCTCATTACTGTGAGTTATGCAATGTGAAAGCATTACTCGCTATTAGACCCCATAAAGTCCACTACATTTCCAGAAATTGGAGTTCCTATATGTGGCAGGTTGATAGCATTCTGTCACAATCTGTCTCTAATGGGGGAAACAAACAGACGTGATGTTGGTCATCAGTTAAAACACGTCAGAATCACTCTGGGTTTTATGCTGGCTCACTGGATCGTGGAGGGGGGTGGGAGTGGTAACAGCCATTCCTCATTCCTCATTCAAAGAAGTCTAAAGGCTTTCTTTCTCTAAAGTCAACAAAGCTACATTTGTGCATGAGAACTTGATACCTGTCTAGAAGAAGGTCTATTTTAATTTCCCCTAAATCCTAGGGTTATTAGAAGGCTGGGGGGGGGGGGGGGGGTAGGAGGAGACGGGACTATGGTCTAGCGCAGCTGTGGGCAAACTACAGCCCGCGGGCCGGATCTGGCCTGTTTGAAATGAATAAAACTAAAAAAAAGACCGTACCCTTTTATGTAATGATGTTTACTCTGAATTTATATTAGTTCACACAAACACTCCATCCATGCTTTTGTTCCGGCCCTCCGGTCCAGTTTAAGAACCCATTATGCCCTAGAGTCAAAAAGTTTGCCCACCCCTGGTAGCCTCAGGTTGATAGTGGCTAGATATGACCCTCCCTGTTAGGAATTCCCAGGAGCCATGGAAAGGAGGCTGGAATTGTATATTTATGTTCAGAAGCCTCAGACTTCAAGCTGGGTCTCAACCACATAGACATAAAGTTCTCTGGTGGTTTTTAAGATAAGCAGAGGCAACTCTGCATCCAATAGCGTGAGGTGAGCCAAGGGGGCGGAGCTTCCTTTCTCTGCACACCCCGAGTTAAACCTGGGCTGCTGCCTCGGTCACATGGGGTCTTGGCAGTGGCACAGTGAAACTGTTAGCATGTGGGAAGATACCGTCAACTCCCAACATCCAAGGCCTGGCAACCTACTTCCAGGCCCAATGAGTTGTTGTTGTTATTGTTGTTTTTCACTTGTGTTTGAAGAGCATGGAATACTGAAAAGGAGATATAACGCAAACTTAATAAGTAGCCACTTTCTTTTGTTTAAGATTGAACAGAAAGGATATTGAATTTCATCCACCTATCAGTCATCTTGCTCCCTTTGGCACCTCTTCAGCTCCTGAAACATCTCTGTTAATATCCTCCTTCTAACGTGTTCTTCCCTGGCATTGCTGCCCAGAGTGCCAGGTAAGAAAAATACCCAAGGAAACACAGGATTAAGAAGCAGGTGAGTGCACACCAGCTCTTAGTCCAAACCCCCCTCCACATCTCTTCTTCTCCCTTCCAACCAAAATAAATAATTAATGATGTCAGTCCACCTCTTCCACATCCCCTCACTTCCTCGCCAGAGGAGCAAAAGAGTAGATTAAAGTTTAGCTTTGGCCACAGCGTTTCAATAGGTACTTTCCTTTTTTTGTACCATGAGCCCAGATAGGGAATCTGAAATAATGAAGAAACAGAATTTTTGAAAAAGACCCCACTGGCTGCTAGAGGCCAATGAAAGATTAAAATGAGAAATTACATTTCTCTACAGGACAAATGGCACCGTTTCTCCCCTTACTATGAACTCAAAATGACACCTATACAGTGTTTTGTTACATATGCCAAAGAATAACTTAGTACTGTGAGTCTTTTAAAATTACATACCATCAAAATTATTTTTTTTCTCAGATTTCCTCTTGGATGCTATCTGTGTTTTAAATACAAGTGAATTTAAATAAATCTTGGCCTTTATTGAAAAATAGTTTTGAAAATCTATATTCTTTGGACAAGAAAATAAGGTTAATGATGGGAATGAGAAGGAGAAATTAATTCCAGAGCTATTTACACTGTAGTCAAATAAGTTGGAGATAAAAACTTTGGACTTAATAGGGCATACACGAAAAGCTTACTTGTACGAGAAAAGTTAATACAAGCAAACATAGAATCAAGAAAAAATGTACTTTCTATGGAGATATAAAACATGTCTTGTAAGTTTTACGTATTTAGATGCTCAGTAAATAATGGTTTTGTGAATATGATATTAACTGAGTTTTTGCTTTCTTAGACTGAGTTCCTACCTGATTCATCTTTGCATTCCTAGCTTTGAGCATAATGGCTGAATAGAACAAGATTTGGATTTTCTTCAGAACAAACCCAGGCAGCCACAAATGATATTTCCAAGGAATGTCACATGGGAAAGAATGCGATCTGGGGGAGGTCACTTACCTTACCTATCTGAAATATGGCCAGATTTCTGTCCTATCCTGTAAGATGTGGCAGAGCTGGCCAGTGGAGTTCTAGGCCAAGTTGGCCCTAGAATGAACCAGAATGGGCTTTTCTAGAGAAAAGGGGCAGGACAATGTTGGCTCAGTTTATTGCCCAGGTGTATTATTCCCCACAATGGAAAGCTGCAGGCTTTGTTGCCATTACAAGAGTATCTCAACTAGGAGGTTAGTTTTGTTTCTTTTCAGGGACCTGGTATAGATTTGCTTCCCTTCTAAGCACTGAGGCTCATTTACTTACAATCAACAACAGAGATGGGATGCACTGAAGGGATAAAGAACACAGATTCCAGAGCCGACAGACCTGGGTACCAATTCTGGTTCTGCCACCAACCAGTTCTGTGATCTTAAGCAAGTTACCGAACATTTCAGAGCCCTGGTTTCTGTACCTGTAAAGCAAAGATACTATCACTTACTCCCAGACTTGTAACACATAGGACACACCCAACAAATGTCAGCTGTTTTTACTCAGTGCTTGGGATGTGATTTTATACATGGTCTCTAGTTTTTTCAGTACCTCAGTTTTCTCAAATCAAAAATGGGTGCTGAGAAGACTGTTTTGAGGCAAACTGAGTAACAGTCCTTTACTCACACCAACTGAATAATAGGGGAAGAATAATGTGGCGGTCCCAAAACTCCATATCAGCACATAAAAACTTTGGACTTAATAGGGCATACACGAAAAGCTCACTTGTACAGAGAAAAGTTAATACAAGCAAACATAGAATTAGGAAAAAATGTACTTTCTATGGAGATATAAACCATGTCCTTGTAAGTTTTAGATATGTAGATGGTCAGTAAATAATGGTTTTATGAATATGATATTAACTGAGTTTTTGCTTTCTTAGACTGAGTTTCTACCTGACTCATCTTTGCGTTCCTAGCTAAACAGGCAGGACCGGTGAACACTGTGGCCTCTATCCTGGGCGACTACTTAAACAAGGACCTCCAAATGGGAATGACTTACATGAACAGTCGTTTGGAAACTGAGGGTCCCCTAGAGCAGCGAGGAGAAGATAAACCAAAGCCCCGAGACAAGCTGTCTTGAGGAAACTGTCATGTTCAACCCATGATCCTAGTTTTTTTCAAGTCAGCATTCACTCAGAAATACCCCACACCAAATTGCTGTAGCTGATACCACTGGCAAGCACCAAATTTTCCTGTTTACCTCAGGAAATATCTAGCTTTTTGACATAAGTTTCTTCATCAGACAGGCCACTAGACAGTAAATACTTCTTCCTATTCTTCAGAATAAATCCTATAAACAACTGTAAAAGGCAGGGACCTCTTAATTGATTATATAATACCAGAGTTAGATAGACCTTATTAAAGTCATAGAGTTTGATGTCCCCAATTTTCCAGATGGGCAGATGAGACTCATAAAGGTTAAACAGTTCGCCCCAAGCCACAGAGCTCCTGAGTGACAGCTGGGATGGAACCCTGGCCTCCTGACTCCAAGTCCGAGATTCTTTCTGCTCTGCCATGTGGCCGCTCCAAATGTCACACTTTGTTTATTTCCCTCCACAGAGCCCACGTATATTGCACACATAGAAAACCTCTAATAACTATGTGCTAAATTAATCTACAAATTCTACAATTCTGATGTTTAATCTAATTATTATCTCAATCCCCAAAGACACCAATATTGGCTAATGAGCAAGGGCTATTTGGCAAAGGTTTCAGGAGTTTACAAAGTGTTTTAGAAATCCTCTTAACAATGTGTAAAAGGTATTTCTATGCCCATTTTAGAGAGAAAAAGGCCGAGACATTGAAAGGCATGTCCAAGGATACACTGCTAGCTGCATATCACCAGAGCTGGCACATGAACTTAAACATTCCATTCTAAAACCTGTGTCTTTTCTACTTCACTAGCCTCGCCTAACAACTGACCCCAAATGATACTGCCATCATTCCTTCTCCTAACCTACTCCGTGAAAAAAATGAATTTAGTTCATAAGGCATCTTCATGTCAATTTTTTTCCAAGGCAGGCTACTGAGCCTTCGAAAATATGTCCAGGTGTAAGTGCATCGGCCCAGCAAGGACCCTTATTTCCTTCAACAACGCAGAGACTTCAGACTCAGCTCTCAGCACAGAATAGCACTTACATTTACTGCCTACAAGATTTTAAAGGCCAGCCTGAGGAAATGGCTGCATTTTTTTTTTTACCCCATTGCTGAAGACATCTTCAATCATTGCTTTGTGTCGAAGCGGGAAGGAAAGAGGTCATTTCTGAGTCTTGGCAGCATGGGGCTGTAACAAAACCTGTAAGGCCTCTGTGTAGGTCAGGGATGGGTGAAGCCACAAAGAAAGGCAGCAGGAGCAGTGCTCCGAGCCTCTTTGCTGGCTGTTCCGGGGGCTGTTAGAGAGAGACGGTGGCAGCTAATGGTGGGGGTGGGAGGAAGGTGCTGGGGGGGAGGGGGGGCGGATATAACCCAGCATACAGAAACCTGTCAGGATGGGATTTATTTTTATTCTGTGAGGGAGTATAATAGGGCTTTGCCTGCACTCTCAATAGCTGTTTTGAAGTGAACCCGGCTGGTATGTCTTTAATTTGTCATTTCATTATGAAACTGTTTCCCTTCCAAGAAGCCTTCAAGTCAGGAAGCTCTGTCTGCCCACACAGGAAATTCCTTTGCTTCAACTTCCCCAAAAAGGAAATTTCCCTCAGAAGTGAGCCCAGCATATGCCTTTGAGCAGAGCTGTTTCAAAAAACTTTGGCAGCTGAGTCCTGAAAACACCCCTGGTCTTCTGGGGCTGCTGGGATGTTGGGATAAACAGTTGGGCTCTCACCCAGCGGGTGGGGACCCACCGAGCCTGACCCTGACCCACTTCTTCCTCCCTCTTCATTCTCCTGTGCCCTCACCCTCCTCACATCCTGCGTTATACCAAGAGCTTTAACTCTCCAAGAAGGAATTCGTATCTGCAATTTTTATCAAGAAATAGGCATATCTGGGCTCTGGCCGGGTAGCTCAGTTGGTTAGAGCATCATCCTGATACAAGGCTCTGGATTAGATCTCTGGTCAGGGCGCATACAAGAAGCAACCAGGGCTGGCATGGCTCAGTGGTTGAGCCTTGACCCATGAGTCAGGAGGTCACAGTTCAATTCCCAGTCATAGTACATGTCTGGGTTGTGGCCTCGATGCCCGGTGGGGGTGTGTGTAGGCGGCAGCCAATCAATGGTTCTCTCTCATCATTGACGGTCCTGTCTCTCTCTCCCTCTTCCTTCCTCTATGAAATCAATAAAAATATATATACTTTAAAAATCATGGTCATCATTACTATTTAAAAAAAGAAGCAACCAATGAATGCATAAATAAATGGAACAACAAATTGATGTTTCTCTCGCTCTAAAACCAATTTTTAAAAATAGGCATATCTGTAGACTTCCCTATATCACATGTATGTGCGCGCGCGCGCACACACACACACACCCACACACACACACAGGTACCCCACAGCCATCACATGGCACTTCAGTACAAGGCACCAATTCTTGTTCTCCCTCAACCCCCTCCACACAATTGAGATTTCTGGTAGAAAGACTACCCTATCTCAAATGAAGAGGGTGCACAAAAATAAAATAGCCTATTATAAGTTCCTAAAGCACATATATTACCAAATTACCTTGCATCAAGAGTGGTAGATATTTTTTTTTTCAAAACAAACTTCCCCAGTTGAGGATTTTAAGTAAAATATGGAAGGGGAAGAAAATATCTCCAACCACAGCCTTATAAAAATTAATCTTTCAGACATATTGTGAATGATTAAGTGGTGAGAGCCCCAAGCAGCTGTGCTGAAATGAATAATAATATGTAGTATTTTATGAAGCTTCTTAGCAGACAGGCATTAGCAGGAAACTGCTAGACTCAGTTGAGTTTTTAATTTTCCATTTCAAATCACTTCATTTAAAAAAAGAGCTGTGAGAAAGAAACAACATAGAGACCTAATGCACAAAAAGAGGCAGTGGCACTGAACTTCAAACCACCAAGCAAGAGAGGGAGAGAGAGACACAGACAGATGAGGAACTAAGACAGCCCTGGATTTCCCCCCTGCAATTAGACTGCACTAGAAGGGCAGAGCGATAGAATCTGATCTTATTACACTATTCATGTGCCTGAACTCTGTAAGGGATATTATTGACCAGGAAACACAGTGACAGTTAAGGGACTAGCGAGAATCATATAGCTCACTGAAATCTGAATACATTAACTCTGAGGTATGGGGTTGTGGTAGATCTTTTCTGTGCAGTGGATTTATAATTTTATTTTAAAGAGTTATTCTATTTTTCTAAAATTTATGAGGCTCCAACCATAAATGGGTCTCGGAGGGGGGCCCAACATTGTTTTTCATGCTCTCAAAGAGAATGGTCTAGGGAACAGTTGGGCTTCTTTTGGGAGGAAAGGTGGAGAGTCTGATGGACCTGGTCCACCACCTACCAGCTCTGTGGCTTTGGCCCAGCTCCTTATCCTCTTCAACCTAACTTTTCATCAGTAAAGTGAGGATAATAAAATGTGGTTCACAGGAGTGTCGTGAAGATTAAATGACATAATACATGTGAAAAGTGCCTACTATAAGCACTCAGTAAAGGAAGTTATTACTCCAGATGGAGAGCCATGAGAGATCTTTCGCCCCAATTCCACACACCCACTCCTCCTCTAAACCACTCACCTCTGGCTCACTCCTCTAAGTTCCACACAAGTCAAGATTCTCCTGCCCACTTCAACCTGAGGCTTGGGTTAAAGGGACCCTGATACACCTGCATAGTTTTGGCATTGCGATCACACATTTAGTCACCACAGACGATGGTTAAAGGCTTAATTTAAGAATTCAGATTTATACCCCACCCTCCCCAACCCCCCGCCCCAATTCACTATTCCTCTCAAGGAAATACAGGCGCTTGCACATTCTCAGTTTGGCAGTGTGCTCGAAGGAGGTCCAACTTTATCAGGCCCATACGGATGCTAGCGATGTCCTGAGGCCAAGGGCCAGGCATGATAAGCGTGAGATTACTCATCCTGGTCTCAGAGGTCCCAGTTCACAATGTTTTGTCTAAATCCAGGGGCCTGGAATTTCCATCTAATCTTATGTCTGTCTCCTTCGTGGAGAAGGCCAGCCACAAGCAAAATTATAAAGCTTATTCCCAACTCTCCCCTCTCCCCCTGACCTTCTCTGCTGGCCATGGTTCTTCCATTTCAAGAGATTTGCTTAATTTTCATTAAGATATCAGGAACATAAGGTATTGATAATCTTTATCTAAGGCATGAGATGCTATCATAATGCTTTACTCTTAAAAGTAGACCTAGGTAGAACTAATGCCTGGTCCAAAAGGAATGTGTCTTTTTTTTTTTTCTTAATCCTCACCCAAGCATATTTTTTCCATTGATTTTAAGAGAGTGGAAGAGAGAGGGAAAGACAGAGAGAAACATCAATGTGAAAGAAACATATCGATTGGTTGCCTCCTGCATGAGCCCTGACCAGGACCGGGGCCAGGGAGAAGCCTGCAACCAAGGTACATGCCCTTGACCAGAATCGAACCCGGAACCCTACAGTCCACAGGCCAACACTCTGTCTACTGAGCCAAACTGGCTAGGGCAGGAATGTATCTTAACACATTAAGCACCCTGTCAGTCACCAGTGACTGACACTATACTTTCCGTCTGGAAGACAAAACAGGCTGGGTGCTTAACGTGTTAATAGTGAGATACCAGGCACCACAGCAGTTCATGTAGGAGATACTGAAGCTCAGGGCAGTCTTAAATCACTGCATCTAAGTGACCACACACCCTGCCGAAGCATAACATTGGCCCTGCTCACAGCCCTCTGTCCTGGGCCCAGAGAAGTGCCTTAAGGACAATAGAAGTTTAGAAGCCAAACACTTTCTGAATCTCAATGCTCCTTCAGCAAACAAAGAAGTACCAGCCATGAGATTGCTACACAGCTGGATGTGCAAGGCCCAGGCTACAATACTCAGTTGTATTTCTTCACGCTCTTTCCCTGGATCACTCTGGGTGGTAGGAATCATCACAGAAGCTCCGTGAAGCAGATTCTGGCATAACAGCTCTGAGACAATCCAAAACTTGCTCCTCTATTTCTCTCTCTCATTTGGATTCATCTGAAGCAAAATTTTTCTTTGCCGAAGAATCAAAAGGAAAACAATTTCCTTTGGCAAGGGCCAAACAAATATTGCATCTGTTTAGATGTTTGTAGGTCTCTGAAGTTCCTCTCCAAATGATCAGAGAATGAAAGTTTCTAACCCCTGACTCTCAAGTGAGAAATAGCTCTCTTAGGGAATTTCTATGTTTGTGTTCCTAAAAGACCTTTAAGTAAACCTAAAATATCTGGGTAAATAACTGAAACGTGGTCAAATGTTAAGGTCAGCAAGAGCCCCACACAGAATGCTTGACGGAGTTGCCGATAAGGGAAGAAGAACTGTGTGCAGGGCGGGGGTTTCGTGAGGTGGCTTCAGTACTACTTCACACGAGAAGTGAAAAGAGTCAGTGTGGGAGGGAGTTCAGTTCTGTGAGAACAACTGTGTGGAAGGAATCAGAATGGAAAGGAAAGGAGAGAGTTCCCTCCCCTACTTTATTCACATCTAGTAGGAAAACAGGCCCAAGACCGTCGAACCTTCCAACCCATCAGAATAACAGGTTTGTGAACTTGCAGTTCTTAGGGCTACTTCCTGAAGTAAGGCATCTGAGGAGGAAGGAGAAGGTAAACCAAGCTCATCTTTGTTTCTCTACAAAGAGTTCCTGACGTTGGTGACCCAAGAGCTACTTTAGGAGGCAAAATAAAAGCCCTCCTCAGCTCTGTTCACGAATCGCTGCTGCTTTGAACAATTCTTTTCTCCCTCACCCTACACCCCCTTTTCACAGCCTGTGGCCATGAGTAGGTGACTCGAGTAACTAGTTCGGGGCCTCTGTTTAGAAATAGTTTCTTGGGTGTGAGTTTCCATACTCAGGGGATGGCATGAGAGTCACAGATTCTCTGTTGGCTGGGCGGGTGGAAATGTACTTGAAAGCTCAGCATCAAAGCCTTCACTTTAGGAGCTGAAAGCCTTCAATCCTTGCCAACTGGGTGCTTTCCCCCCATAATTAGTGAATGCAGTATTAATTGTGCATGTGCTATGGTGCCAGCTGAAGGAGAATGGCATGGCCTCTCCGTGCAGATCAGCTGGCGGGGGTAAAGCCTGAAACCCCGTGGAAACCATGTAGAGAGGGAGCAAAATGCAGACTGTCATTTTCACAGGTTACAGGAAAGGCCAATGTGCCTCAAGTTGCAGA
This sequence comes from Myotis yumanensis, assembly GCF_028538775.1. Taxonomy (NCBI): domain Eukaryota; kingdom Metazoa; phylum Chordata; class Mammalia; order Chiroptera; family Vespertilionidae; genus Myotis; species Myotis yumanensis. Next base: position 190,091,995 of record NW_027223754.1, read on the forward strand.
GGGGATTCCACAAATCCTAGAGTGGGGGTCAAGAAGGTAGTTGCCAGAAGCCACACCTGTGCATAATGCACTGGGCAAAGGGCCAACGTGCAGACAAGTCTCAGGCTGGAAGGGAGACTGTGAGAACAGGGGAGCAGGCCTAGGGTTTGGCCATGACATCCTGGGAACCAGTGTGAGATGTGACTGGCCAGGACTGCCTTCAGAAGACAGGCAAGGCCTAGGAGCTGGCTCTGTACCTGATCCTAATCATGGGCCGCACAGGGAAGTGTCCAACAGCAGTAGGCACTGAATTTCTGTATTTCTTTGTAGGGAGGCATTGTCACAGATGACAATTTCCTGTGTCACTGAAATACCACCATCTGCACTAAAAGCTGATGTTGAGCGCTTGAAATCAAGTGAATGATCATGATTCTTAGCATTTAGAGATAATGCTTCCCTGCTAATCTCCCTTGGATTTCTCTTCTGGAATTAGAGAACAATAAAGTGGTTGAGCTTCAAAGAACCTGGAGAATCATGTGCTTGGGCTGCTTGGCTTTATAAACATGAGCATACTACAGCCCGGGGAGAAAGAATGAACCATTCGGGGTGGCCCCACTATTCGGGGTAACCATGCTGGGCCAACACTCAGAGGGTGGACCTCCAGACAAGTGCACCCCTTGCTCTGCTCTCCTGGAGCAGACTTTCCCAGCCTATACACCAGGTGGGAAAACAAAGGCACAAGAATATCAGACAATCTTTCGAAGCAGGTCAGATTAACAAAGTGTATTAGAAAGTGAAATGCTTTCATTTGTGAACCAAGTAATATAATCTCTATTCGAGCACGTCACCTTTCAGTATTACTGTATAATAATGATCTGGGAGGTAGATCATCTCTTATAAAAAGATGGGAAATCGTGGACCTCAGGGGCCTCTTTTTACTTCATTTGATTTTCTTTTCTAACACTTTAGAATGTATACAAATACCTGAAAATATGTTGCAGATAACAGTCTGCATAGAGGACTGAATTTTAAAATTTATCTCCCTCTAAGTTCAAAATATAACTTCGTTTATGCCTCTGATTTTATCCCTTTGGTCTTTCAGTCAGCATGTGTCCTTAGTTTACATAAATTTTGCTTAAAATAAAAAAGAAAATCCAATAAATAAGTGGGGGGAAAAGAAATGAAGGAAAAAAAATCCACCTGTTGGCCTGGCTTTTCTCCTGCTAACCAACAGCTGGAAAGAACTAATTTCCTTTGGTTTCTAAGACTTTCAAGAAGCAACAAGGTGAAGTGCAAACAGCGCTGGGTTCTGCATAGAGATCTGGATTCCAATTGTGGCTCCTCCACTTTCCCTCCGTGTGTCTCTGGCAAGGGATTTGCCATTGATCCTCGGATATAAAACAGATCTAATATCCACTTTGCAGTGTTAGTGGCTCTTCGCAATAATATGTATAAAGTTCCTGGCACTGCAAAGCACTCAATGAATAGTAATGACAATGCTCACTTATTCCACACATTAATGTACCAGAGATTCTCTAGAATCTAGAGTGGCCTGGGAGTGGCTCCTCGGGAGGAGCACAGCTCCTGTGAACTGGCAGGTGGGCTATGATGACAAAAAAAGAAACTCATTTGCAAAGATAAGCCGCTCCTGGAAAACAAATGGGTAATTAATTCCTGGCACTGATACCTCTAAAGTAGAGCTACGTAAACTGCCTGATACCCCTTAAGATGCTGTCATTCCACACCCTTCAACACTCATCTAGATACTTTTTAAAAAAGGGTTGTGACATCTCTCCTCACAAACCTTTACCCTGCTGAGGGAACCATTTTCGTTACTGCCCCATCCTCAGAGAAGAGAATTCGGCCCCAGCTGGATGGGAGAACTAACGTGTTCCCTGCACAGCCCTCTCGGTTAGACTCTCCCTTCCAGACGTCCAATCTGTTCCCAGCACGCATCCACAGCTCTTTATCCAGTATCCATATCTGCAATCTGCGTTTCTATTACTGAAATCTTAGAGCGCCATTTGAGGCTATTTCTAGCCATGATCTAGAGGAAACAGAAATAGAGTCTAATTTCAAAAGAATGGGGTTTAATCCACCTACTCACGATGGAAGCTGTAAGTATCAGGGGAGGGTGACTAATTATTTTGGGGAATTTACAGTCAGCATGTGGCCAGGGACAGTTTAAATCCCTCAAATCCTGCTCTATCTTGCTTCAGAAGAGACCAGAGAAAAGAACCCCCAAAACACAGACACATTGTCCAGGCAACAGTGAAATCAGTAACATTGATAACAACCACCTCCGGAAAAGCATAAGGACAAGACAGTCAAAGTCATTCCTGTTAGAAACTCCAAGAGTCTGAGCTACTGATGAGGTTTAACTCCAGCATGAAGCAAAATGGGAGAAAATATCTATTATTTGAGGATGGAAACTTTACCATATTTGTATAGACTCAGCCCCATCAATGCTCTGAGACAATAAAGAGGAGGCGGGGAGTAACTTCAGAAAGCAGAGTTCAAGCCAACATCGTACTGAATCTTCATGACGCCTGCCAGCAGGATTTTGTAGATACAGATAAGGCCGACCATGGAGCTTATGGGCAGACACCTCGCATTCTGCAGAACCCTAATATGCCGAGAGAAAGACCACACGGGTACTGATGTTGGGGAAATCCAACGGAAGAGGGTTGAGAGGAGGCAGGAGAAACGAAAATGTCCTTTCTTATTTTCCTGTTGTTCAAGTCTCTACTCATAGGATGCACGGGTTCTCACAGGCTTTTATTTTTAAATGGCTCTCTTGCTGGGTCTGTCATAAACTTTCAATATTGGGTCCAGAATAGAGCTGGGCGTCCCTGGGCTCACATCAATAACTCATTGCACCCGATAGGAACAATCAATTGCCAACAGCTTCCAAACATCTACTTCAGCATCGTAAGGCCACTGACAGCCCTCCTCCCACGGCTCCCCACCCCAGTCAAAGCCCTTTGTCAGAGCTTCTGCAGGAAGAGCTGCCTTAAATGTGCACAGAACACAGTATGAAACGTGAAGTGAAAGAAAAGGTCAATAGACCTCTGGTTATATATTTCTTAAAAAAAAAAAAAAAAGACATCTAAAAATAGCTGCATTTATTGAAGCTGCTTCCTTATCAGGAAGCACGGAGCTAGGAATTAATGTCTGCCTGCATCGGAAATTCTTTCAGACAGCAAACCCAAAAAGGAAATTTCCCTTCCAAAGCATCCTGGCTGGTCTGCCGTGGGCTGTTTTTTCTCTCCACGCTGTTGGAAGCAGCTGACCGGGGCCCTGGTGCAGCCGCGTGGGCCTTTGGAGGACTAGACAGCCTTTAAGGATTTGAATGTAAAAAAGTGAAGGCCCCCAAAGGAAGGCTTGAGGGGAACAAAATACAAAATGCTGGCGGCTGGCCATCTTTGTGAGAAGTCATTACTGCTTCGTCGAGATCCTGAGAATGAAATATTCTTCCCCATGTCCTTGCCTCAACTCTGCTGGTGATGTCACTGCACGTCACAGGCAGCTGTGTGAGGCGAGGCTGTTTTTGGAACACTGATAATGACAAAGGACAGGCAGGGGGAGGGTCTCAGAAGAGGGTGGGAGAGGCTGAGGAAGGAGGCTTACAGATCAGGCAAAGCCCATGGGGAAAACAGTTCCAGAGAGGGGTACCGACATGGGGTGGGTAGAAAAGGCCCTGGGATGGAGGGCCCCAGAGCAGAACTGGGCTCCTAGAAACCATATGGAGTGGTTACAAAATGAAGCCGATTTTCACGGTGAATTAGGGAAATCAGTCTCAATGCTGTGTACACAGAACCCTAGGCCCTTTAATGAAACAAACAAGGACATACATGCTTCTCTTGGCCCTTGAAAACAGTAGAAGCCACCCCCTAAAGAGGCTATTTACCAGCTTGGGAAACTGAAATTGAGCTCTAGTGAGTTACCGGCCACTGTCTGCCAGGCACTGTGCTAGGTGTTATAGCTCTGACACTTGCAAGAAACCCGAGTCTTAGCGAGGGTCAATAATCTCTAATACAGAGAGGTGGCCCTGGAATCAAGCCCGCCCAGGTCTGTCCGAACCTAAGTCCTTCCTATCACCAAGCATTTTTTATTTTATTTTTTTATTTGTTTTTTATTGATTAAGTTATTACATATGTGTCCTTATCCCATTACCCCCTAACCCCCCCCCCCACTCATGCCCTCACCCCCTGTTGTCTGTGTCCACTGGTTAGGCCTATATGGTTGCATATAAGTCCTTTGGTTGCTCTCTGTCCCTTACCCCCACCCTCCCCTACCTTCCCTCTGAGGCTTGACAGTCTGATTGATGCTTCTCTGTCTCCGGATCTGTTTTTGTTCATCAGTTTATGTTGTTCATTATATTATCACCAAGCATTTTCACTTGGCAAGAAGGAAAGAAAAATAGGTCCTGCTCCCAGGATGCCATCCCTGGTGAAATGCCAGAGAAATGGGGCTACCTGGTTGAGCCCCATTCCCAGTGCTGGCCCTCTGGGGCCTTCACAACCAGCTCTGTCCCTTTGGTTGCAGAGATCAACTGAACTTCGGCCTGAGCTCACAAGAGAGTAAAGAGGGAGGAGCAGTAGAAGTGGGTGAGCAAAGTTAGAATGACTTATCCATAGTACCAGTTCCTGATGAAAGGCAGCCTGTTGGAAGGTCAGCACTAATCAATGGTCAAGTGCATCGTTAGAGCCCTAGCTACTCCCATCCCTGCACCCAGGGCTGCCCAGACTCCCATAGTCAGAAGTACTTTCAGGCCCGTGAGACTCTGCCTTTGTGTTTTCTCCTAAGAGAGCCAAATGGTGACTTTGGAAATCGCATTAGATTCCTCACGTGCTGTGTGAATTAGGACCTATCTGAGCCATAGTCATCTCATCAATAAAACAGAGTTAATAACATCTACTTCAGGGAATGTTGCTTGATTAAATGAGATAGTATATGTGAATGAATTCTGTTATTTACAACAATATAAAATATTCACTATGATTATACTGGATTTCCATTTTGGCCTCTTCATTGGGAACAAAAATAACGTGAAAGCATATAAAAGTGTTGGTTGCTGTAGCTGATTAGAAATGAGAGACATTGCATCTCTTTTTACCACCCTGGTTCTAATATAGCTTCGTCTGTCACGTGACTGTCTTCAATTCGGTTAGTCTGCTGAGAATGCAAAATCGCCAAGTGGGTGAGCAGCAGAGAGGTACTGTTTCCAGAGGAAGGCATTAAATTAAATTATTAAACACACACAAGTAGGAGTAGCAATGTAAGAATTTTAAAAGATTCACAAGGAAAGGCAGTAGAGCCAAGGGACTATTTCTGGTGTTCTGACTAGAAAACTCCCAGTGGCTATTACGGCTATTTATTAACCCGCAACATCATAAACCGTAACCCTATTAAATATGATGAATGACTGCTAGGTTACGATTTTTAAATACCAATTCACAGGGATTTTAGAAGGCCAAATTGGCATCACAGGATGCAAAGGCTTTGGGCAAATGGCGATTATGTGATTAGATGCAATTATAGCAACTGAATGCGAAATGATGATGGACAAGGAATTTAGAATAAAGAAAACGCATTTATTTATTTAGATTCTGCCCCACTGAGCTGAACTACACTAATTGTGATCAGAGGGGCAGCCCTGAACCACTGTTTGAGGCCAAGTGTGTCACAGGGCTGGCACCGCCTCATGAGGCACCTTGTGCTGTGCCCTTAGTGCTCATTGCTCCACGAATTTAGAAAAAAAAGTGCTCTCTGGGCAGACAAATGAGAAAAAGTCTCTCCCTCACATCATGAGGGCCCTTGTAAGAATTAGAAAAAGGCACCTCTTGCTCCAAGCCACAGCCCTTCACTGCCTAGAAAATCGAGAGTGATCTTGTCAAGGAACTCGGAGGGTCTTTGGTCCTTTTAAGTGTTTTCAAGGTGTGATAGAAGGCTTATGTCCCCTTTAAAGAATGGGATGTTTTGTTTTACTCTACTTAACTGTTCTACTTCAGGTCATCTATCCTCAAGTTTAAAAAAAAAAATTCAGCACCCTTTATGGAAGAAAAAGAAAACAAAGAAGCTCTTCCTATCTTCTCAGTAAACATGTGTGTGTTTGCTCTCCTGATGGAACAGGGAAGGTCCAGGAACCTGCTGGGGGGCTGCTGAAGGGCACCCACCTGCACATTTGGGGCGTGAGGAAGCCAGCCCAGGATGGCACGGGGCTGGCCCTTCTCCCCTTGGCTCTCCAGCCCTTTCCTAGGCCCAGATGCCCCTGGCTGCCCCTTTCAAGGCCTCTACAGTCACCACTTAACACTGGGCTCCATTTGTCACAGGCAAATAAAAAGGAAAGGCATTACTTTCTACTTCTCAATAGCTTGCTAATTTGTCACGCTGCGTCTTCAGTTTGAGGACAGCCCTGTGTTTGTAGAACAAAACGGGGAGAAACCCTCAGTAAGAGAATCTTAAATACTATGATCCCTGCTCTCCTTCCAACCAGGAAAGGATATATATTGATTTAAGAATGAAAGGAGAGGTCGGAGGAAGCAAGATGGCGGCGATATAGGCAGACGCGTCCCAGGTCTTGTCCCGGAGCAAACGGAGTAAGCAGCTGAAACTAATAACACCCACCCCGAATTGGCAAATTTACTCAGCTGGTGAGACGGCTTGCAGCCTGGAAGGGCAGACCTCCCCTGGAAAGGTTAAAAACCAGGGATCTGGGCAGGAAAGTTTGCCAGACCTGAGCCCAGAGGGTCGGAGGGAGACCGCATGGCAGACAGCCGCGTCTCTTGGGACAGACACAGACCCTGACCAGGGTAAGGAGTTCCGCGGGTTTGCTGGCGCCAGGAGATTTGAGATTTGGATTTTGTGATTGCGGAGAACTGAGACTAAAGGGGGCATCCTGAGGAACTGATCAGACCGTGCAGTGCCCATAAGAGAGGAGCGTTTCCCAGACCATGCAGTGCTGGTAAGAGGAGCGTTTCCCAGACCGGTAAGAGGAGCGTTTCCGCGGCCGGCCGGCGTTTGTCTGTTTCTTTGTTTTCACTGAACCCTGCTCATAGGACAGTTCGGATACAGACACTCACCTGTGCTGAAGAGAGGGTGAAGGTGCAGACGAGGGGAATCTGGGGAGAGGCTGAGGAAAGAGGGGGAGCCGGAGGAGGTGGCAGCGAATTGAGTGCTGAGACCCCCCTGGGCCCAGGACTGGGGCAGCCATTCCTCCAGAGGGTGGAATTCCTCCCCCCAGCCCCCCAGGCAAGGAGCACAGCCACACCCAGATTCCACCCTGTATGAGATAAAGGACTAAAACAAGCTGATTAGTCCCTGGGAGTTACCAGGGTCTGGCCTATAGAGGGATTTTCAGTCCCACCAACAACACAGAGCAGGGTAAGGATTAAAAAAGGATAGAGAAGCTGTATAGCCTCAGAGGCCAACCCAAAAACACTGCCACCCAGAGGTTGAGCCACAAACTGACTCTTAGGGGAATACAAATTAAGGCAGACTGGATCACAAATACGGCCTGCTTTAAAATCAGGACTGTGATTTACAACACGGAGGAACAGTGTAATGCAGGCAACACTCTCCTAAATACCTGGCAGGACCAAGGCGAACCAGGCTGAAGAGTAGAAGAACCGAAAGACCATCACTACTGCAAATTTTTTCTTTTTCTTTTTCTTTTTAATTTTTTCACCTTTTTACTAAGAAACCAATTTTTTTTCTCTTTTTCTTCTTTTTCCATCACCTGATTTTACCCTTTCAATTACCACATTTTTATTTTTAACCAGTATTATTACTCCTACCATTTTACCATTTTTTAAAGTGCCATTTTATTTTCTCTTTATTTTCTTTTGGGATTAGTGTTCTCCATTCTATTTTCATCGTTCCTTTAGCATTAATTTTCCCTATCTCAATTCCACCTCTTTGCTAAAACCCTCTTCCTTACTTTTCCCCTTTTGGTGTCCTGTTTCTCTTACCCTATTCCTGCTCCAGACCTTCCCAATTCCCTCTTTTTACCCCCTGTCTAATTCCACCCTACTTATATATCCTATTTCCAATCTACTGCTCTAAATCCTTATACACCTATTCTTTATCCTTCTTCACTTTCCAACCATTTTTTTTCTCTCTTATCTTTCTATTGTTTTCTTGATTGTTGAATATATTGGGCTTTTTTTTTTTTTTTTTTTTTTTTTTAAATTTGTTTGTTTGTTTTGTTTTGTGTTTTTTCTTCTTTTTTAGGACTGGTTGTGAGGTTGTTTTTCTTTTTCTTTTTCTTTTTCTTTTTTTTTCTGCTGGTTTTTCCCTTCCCTCCCCCACCCCACCCCAGCTATTTTTGTGCTTCTGTTTTCCCTTACCCCTCTGGATATTATTGGTGGTTTGTAGTTTGCATTCATCTCCAGGGATCTGTTGCTGGAATTTGTTGAGATTAGTGGCAGTTCTATTGGAGTTTGCTCCTCATACGGGGAGTCTCTTCCCCACTTCTACTTCATTCTCTTTTTTCGCTCTCTTTTTTCCCCCCTCTTTTTTCCCAATTCTATTTTTGCACTCCTTTTTTGTTTGTTTTTTTCTTATTTTTCTTTTCTGTTCTCTCTTTTATCTTCTTCTCTTCTTTCTCCCTTATCCCCTAATTCTCTTAATTCGGTTGGTCACCTTTATTTGGAGTTATTAATATTGTGAATATACTTGTGTTCAGTGCCTGGTACGTTGTGCCTTGCTCTGTTGTATTTTGTGCCTTTAAATCAACGCAGCAAATCCAAGCAACAGCAGCCCCCTGATCACCGCAGCCTCCTGATCACCACAGCCTCCTGATCACCACACCCTCTGTCTGTGGAACAGCAACTGTACGTGAAGCCTCCCCCCACCAGCCAGAAGAGCCAACACAGCTGTGAACAACACCCACCAGAGGAGCTGCTGCCAACTGGAAAGCAGCTGCTACCGCAACCGTCTGAGCAGCAACCACAACCCAAGGAGCCCCTGCCACCCAGGGAGCAGCCACTGAACACCTCAACATCTACATATGTCAGCGAGATCAAACATGGGTAGGCAAAGAAACCCCCAAAGGAAAGAAAAGGAGGACTCGCCAGAAAAGCAGCTAAGTGAGACAGAGATATGCAACATGACGGAAAAAGAATTCAGAATAAGGTTCCTAGAGTACATGCACCACATGTTCAAGAAGCAAGAAGAAACAGATGAAAAACTCAACTACTTATGCAAGAAGCTAGAAGAAACAGATGAAAAAATCAACAACTTAAGTAAGTCCCAAGAAGAAATGAAGAGTGACATAGCTTCAATAAAAAACTCCATTGAAAGTATCAACAGTAGACTGGGAGAAGCGGAGGACCGAATTAGTGAATTAGAAGACAAGGAAGCAAAACACACTCAAACTGTACGGCAAATGGAGAAAAAAATTAAAAGACAGGAGGAGAGCCTAAGGGAGCTTTGGGACAACATGAAACGAAACAACATACGAATAATAGGGGTGCCAGAACAACAGAAAGATGAACATGGATTAGAAAACCTATTCGAAGAAATAATATCAGAAAACTTCCCTGAGGTGGGGAAGAAAAAAGTCACACAAGCCCAGAGAGTCCCAAACAAGGTGAACCCGAAAAGACCCACACCAAGACACATCATAATTACCATGGCAAATGTTCAGGATAAAGAGAGAATCTTACAGGCTGCAAGAGAGAGACGGAAAGTAACATACAAGGGATCTCCCATTAGATTATCAAATGATTTCTCAACAGAAACACATCAGGCCAGAAAAGAATGGACGGAAATCTACAAAGTGATGCAAAGCAAAGGACTGAATCCAAGAATACTCTATCCAGCAAGGCTATCATTCAAAATTGAAGGGGAAATAAGAAGCTTCACAGACAAAAAAGGGCTAAGGGAGTTTATCACCACCAAGCCAGCCATGCAAGAAATGCTAAAGGGACTGGTGTAAAAAGAAGAAATATCAAGCTCAGAAAGAAAACAGCCACACACACACACAAAAAAAGAAATGGCTACAAACAAGTACCTTTCAATAATAACTTTAAATGTAAATGGACTAAATGCTCCAACCAAAAGACATCGAGTGGCTGAATGGATAAAAAAACATGACCCATACATCTGCTGTCTACAAGAGACCCACCTCATTAGAAGGGACTCACACAGACTGAAAGTGAAGGGATGGAAAAATATCTTTCACGCAAATGGAAAGGAAAAGAAAGCTGGGGTAGCAATACTTATATCTGACAAAGTACATCTCAAAGTGAAGGCCATAACCAGAGATAAGGAAGGCCACTTCATAATACTAAAGGGATCAATACAACAAGAAGATATAACCCTGGTAAACATATATGCACCCAATGCAGGAGCACCCACATACATAAGAAAACTTCTGGAAGATATCAGGGGAGAGATCGACAACAATACAATCATAGTAGGGGACTTTAATACACCACTGACATCACTGGATAAATCCGCTAGACAAAAACTCAGCAAAGAAACAGCAATCCTAAATGACTCACTAGATCAGATGGACTTAATTGACATCTTCAGAACACTTCACCCCACAGCTGCGGAATATACATTCCTCTCAGGTGCTCATGGGACATATTCAAAAATAGACCACATATTGGGTCACAAGCAAAGTCTCCACAAATTCAAGAAGATTGAAATCATAAAAAGCTTCTTCACAGACCACGATGGCATAATGTTAGAAATAAACTACAATAAAAACAACCCAAAATACTCAAACACTTGGAAGCTGAATAGCATGTTATTAAATATTGATTGGGTTACCGATGACATCAAAGAAGAAATTAAAAACATCCTGGACACTAATGACAATGAAAACACAACAATCCAAAACCTCTGGGACACAATGAAAGCAGTCCTGAGAGGGAAGTTTATAGCTTTACAGGCCTATCTCAAAAAACAAGAAAAAATGGTAGTCAATCATCTAACTCTACAACTCAAAGAATTAGAAAGAGAGCAACAAGAAAACCCCAGAGTGAGCAGAAGGAAGGAGATAATAAAGATTAGAGCAGAAATCAATGAAATAGAGACCAAAAAAACAATACAGAAAATCAATGAAACCAAGAGCTGGTTCTTTGAAAGGATAAACAAGATTGACAAACCCCTAGCCAGGCTCACCAAGAAGCAAAGAGAGAGGTCCCAAATAAACCAAATCAGAAATGATAGAGGCGAAATAACAACAGACCCCACAGAAATACAAATGATTGTTAAACAATACTACGAGCAACTCTACTCCAACAAACTGGACAACCTGGAGGAAATGGACAAATTCCTAGAAAAATACAACATTCCAAAACTCAATCAGGAAGAATCTAAAAACCTCAATAGGCCAATAACTATGGAAGAAATTGAAGCAGTCATCAGAAAGCTTCCAGCAAACAAAAGCCCAGGGCCAGACGGCTTCACAGGGGAGTTCTACCAAACATTCAAGGAAGAACTAAAACCTACCCTCCTCAGACTACTACAAAAAATTCAAGAGGAAGGAACGCTTCCAAGCTCATTCTATGAAGCCAGCATCACCCTAATACCAAAACCAGGTAAAGACATCACAATGAAAGAGAATTACAGGCCAATATCCCTCATGAACATAGATGCCAAAATCCTCAACAAAATCTTAGCAAATCGGATCCAGCAGTACATCAGAAGGATCATACACCATGACCAAGTAGGATTCATCCCAGAGATGCAAGGATGGTACAACATCCGTAAATCAATAAATGTGATACATCACATAAACAAATTGAAAGAAAAAAACCACATGGTCATATCAATTGATGCAGAAAAAGCATTCGACAAAATCCAACACCCATTTTTGATAAAAACTCTCAGAAAGGTGGGAATAGAAGGATCATACCTCAACATAATAAAAGCCATATATGACAGGCCCACTGCCAACATCATACTCAATGGACAAAAACTAACACCATTTCCCCTAAGAACAGGAACAAGACAGGGATGCCCACTCTCACCACTCCTGTTCAACATAGTACTGGAAGTATTAGCCATTGCAATTAGGCAAGAAGAAGGAATAAAAGGCATCCAAATTGGAAAAGAGGAAGTAAAACTGTCCTTATTTGCAGATGACATGATATTATACATACAAAACCCTAGAGACTCCATCAAAAAGCTACTAGACTTAATACATGAATTTGGCAATGTAGCAGGATACAAAATTAACCCCAAGAAATCTGAGGCATTTCTATACACCAACAGTGAACTTTCAGAAAGGGAGATCAGAAAAACAATCCCATTTACCATCGCACCAAAAAAATTAAGATACCTAGGAATAAACTTAACTAAAGAGGTTAAAGACCTCTACTCAGAAAACTACAGGACGTTGAAAAAAGAGATAGAGGAAGACATAAACAGATGGAAGAACATACCATGTTCTTGGATTGGTAGAATCAACATCATTAAAATGTCCATACTACCCAAAGCAATCTATACATTCAACGCACTTCCCATTAAAATACCAATGGCCTTCTTCAAAGATCTAGAACGAACTCTCCAAAAATTCATCTGGAATAAAAAAAGACCCCGAATAGCTGCAACGATCCTGAGAAAGAACAAAGTAGGTGGGATCTCAATGCCAGATATCAAGCTGTATTACAAAGCCACTGTTCTCAAAACTGCCTGGTACTGGCACAAGAACAGACATATAGATCAGTGGAATAGAATAGAGAGTCCAGAAATTAGCCCGAACCAATATGCTCAATTAATTTTTGACAAAGGAGGCATGAACATACAATGGAGCCAAGATAGTCTCTTCAATAAATGGTGTTGGGAAAATTGGACAGACATATGCAAGAAAATGAAACTAGACCACCAACTTACACCATACACAAGAATAAACTCAAAATGGATAAAGGACTTAAATGTACGACAGGCAACCATAAAAATTCTAGAAGAATACAAAGGCAACAAAATCTCAGACATATGCCAAAACAATTTCTTCACTGATACAGCTCCTAGGGCAGTTGAAACTAAAGAGAAACTGAACAAATGGGACTACATCAAAATAAAAAGCTTCTGCACAGCAAAAGAAACCATCAACAAAACAACAAGAAAACCCACCTCGTGGGAAAACATATTTGCCAACGTCATATCGGATAAGGGCTTAATCTCCAAAATTTATAGGGAACTCATACAACTTAACAAAAAGAAGATAAATAATCCAATCAAAAAATGGGCAAAGGATCTAAATAGACACCTTTCAAAAGAGGACATTCAGAAAGCCAAGAGACATATGAAAACATGCTCAAAGTCACTAATCATCCGAGAGATGCAAATCAAAACAACAATGAGGTACCATCTCACACCTGTCAGAATGGCCATCATCAACAAATCAACAAACGACAAGTGCTGGAGAGGATGTGGAGAAAAAGGAACACTTGTGCACTGCTGGTGGGAATGCAGACTGGTGCAGCCACTATGGAAGGCAGTATGGAGGTTCCTCAAAAAATTGGAAATGGAACTCCCATTTGACCCTGTGATCCCACTACTAGGAATATATCCCAAGAAACCAGAAACACCTATCAGAAAGGATATATGCACCCAGATGTTCATAGCAGCACAATTCACCATAGCTAAGATCTGGAAACAGCCTAAGTGCCCATCAGTAGATGAATGGATTAGAAAACTGTGGTACATCTACACGATGGAATACTATGCTGCTGTTAAAAAGAAGGAACTCCTACCATTTGCAACATCATGGATGGAACTGGAGAGCATTATGCTAAGTGAAACAAGCCAGTCAATGAAGGAAAAATACCACATGATCTCACTCATTCATGGATAACAAAGACCATTACAAACTTTTGAACAATAATAGATACAGAGGCAGAGCTGCCTCAAACTGATTGTCAAACTGCAGTGGGAAGGCCAGAGAGAGTTGGGGGGCAGGAGGGAGGGGAGTAAGAGATCAACCGAAGGACTTGTATGCATGCATATAAGCATAACTAATGGACATAAGACACTGGGGGGTAAGGGAGGGTAGTGGTTTGTCAAGGGCGGGGGGGGGAAAAAGGATACTTATGTAATACCCTTTGTAATACTTTAAGAGGAAAAAAAAAAAAAAAATGTCAAAAAAAAAAAAAAAAAAAAAAAAAAAAAAAAAAAAAGAATGAAAGGAGAAAAAGAAAGAGTTAAGAAAGAGGGCTTATCTATAGATCAATGGGGATAAATGATGAAAAGAAGCTACTTTGAGGCACACCAGCCTGGTGAGTATCTCTTTAAAACAAGCAGCTAAAAATGCTTTCAACCTCGTAATACCATAAATGTCCTGCTGCTGTCTTGGCTTCCAGATTCTTCCCCGTACTTTCCATGAGCATTCCACTGGGAATTGTCTGGAATCCCAGATTAAAACAGCAATCACCCCACTCCCTTGTTAGAATATTTATTTTCTTTTAGGTTTGGAAACTCAGCTGGGATGCATCTCTAAGTATACGGCATGGCCTCAACCCTCCTAGGGGCTGCAGGAGATGTTTCTCAAATAGCATGATGGGCAGCGGAGTCCTGGAATGGGAGAGGGAGGAGGGCATTGCAGCCTCGTGTGGAAAGCCCCAGCTGCAGACAAACAACAAAATCCTGGGAACCTCCACTTTCAGAGGATTCATTCCAGATGTCAGAACTAATGGTGTCACAATGGGGCTCATGCAGACTGACAAGGAGGTCCCTGAAGTCGGGCTGCCTGAGAGTAGGCATTGAGGCAAAATCATCACCTGACCAAATCCATAATCTAACAAGTAAATCTATTCTAAGGTTGGCAGCAATATGATACAGTCCAATATCTCATAATTATCTATGTGGGGGATACATCCACCCACCCGCCACCTACCTACCCACCTAATGGAGCAAACCATTCAATAACTGATTGACCATAGTCCTCAGTTAGAATACTGAATCACTCAGAACAGATTGTTAGATTCTATGGTCTAACTGATTGCTAGACTTCAGAATCTAACCATCTGATCCTAAGAACAGATTCTAGCCATAAACCAACGCTATGGCCACATTAGTAAATAATGATTAAGTGCCAACCCTGAATTCATCCACCCATCCATCCATCCATCCATCCAAAGAATATTTATTAAACACACATGGTAACATAACAGATAAGAATGTAAGCTTTGGAGTCAGACAGAATTGAGTTTGAATCCTGACTTTATCTCTTACAAACTGTGTGACCTTGTCAAGTTGCTTCAATTCTCTAAGCCCTAAATTCCTCATCTGTGACACGGATATAAAAAGAATATTGACCTTACAAGTATTACTGTGAGAATTAAACAAGATAATTTACATAAAGGGCTTCACACAGTGACGGGTACTGTGAGTTATTGTGATCCTGAGATTGTGTGATTACCACAGTAGAGCCTGGCCAAACAGTGGTAAGCTGTGGCTCACTAAGAAAACTGACTACTCCTGAAAACAGTTAAGTGTTGGTGGAAAAAACAGTTCACAGAGGGAGAATGATTCCTTAGGTGAGAATAATAATATCTGGAAGAGGGCTGGCTGACATTCTCTTGTTCGGTCACAATGGGTATGATAGGAAAACTGGATGTTACAATCACTGACTCAGTCAAACAGCTGGTGTAACAGCAGAACTAGTTAGGAATTAAGGTCTCCTGACTGCCAGTTTGGTGTATGTTTGTTTTGTTTTACCATAACTTCCTATGGGGAGGCAGTTCTATGGTCAAAGAGCTGACATATGCAAGGGCATCCAGAAACCAACCAGGAATTAGGGCCTCCTTGGAGAAATGTGTCAAAGTACAGGAATAAAAAGCTACGAAAGAAACAGCAGCCCGTTTGGGACAAGTGTTTGTAATTCTTTTCTCCCTGCACCTGGCAAAGAGCGTGGTCTGCTTTGTCCGTTTCTGTATCCCCAGCATCCAGAAGGTCCCTGGTACAGTGCCGGTAATCAGTAACTATTAATAGAATGAAGAAAGGAATGAGATTTGGTAGGAGGAGTGTTTGGCTTGCATGGCACGAGTATGTTCCATCCTGAAGTGAGTATACTAGTCACAGGGCAGCTTGTGGAGGAAAAGATGCTATTACCTGGCTGTGGTTTCTTTTGCAACCCTGTCTGCTGCCATGGTGCCAAAGCGCTCGGTTTACCAAGGACAACAGTGCCTGCAGCCATGACTTTGGCACCTGTACAGTCCCAATCTGGTCTGCGAAAGTGCATTGCGGAGAGGATGGTAGAGTGGAGCTAGGCCTTTCCCTCCTTGCCTAAGTGAAGCTGGAATGTGCTGACCCTAACATGTAGCAACTCTGTAAACAGTGATAGACACAGCAAGCTGGAGGAGGGGGAGAATCCTCGTGGTCCCCAATCCTCACTGTCCACAAGCCCGGCACCCATCCTTACTGTGGGGGAGAAGGGGTTGCCAGCAACGTTCCCCCAGCACCTCCCAGCACCACAGTCACCTGATTCCCTGAATTATCACAGGAAGAAAAAAGAGAAGCCCGTGTCCTCCGTCCCCTATTGTTCTCCACCTTCAACAGGCAACCTTCGGGCTCCTCAGGACGGATGGAACAAGAGGAGAATGACCTGGGGAGCAGCACCATGCCAGAAAGCGATGGCGGGCACAATCGAGCCACCATGTAAGTTATTAGGAACTAACTCGGACAGGGCCAAGGTGACCCCCAGTGTCCTCCATAACCTGGACTTGTGCCCTCAGGATAACATTTAAGCCAGAGAACCTGGCATTTTCTTGGACACCGTGACCAGGGTGGGAATCAGGTGATTCATTCTCCCCAGCTGCCCCCATCACATTGTATCTGGGCTGGGTGGCCGCACAGGAAAGACAAAAAAGGAAATGACAGGTGTCGGCTGCTTGGAGCCGGGCCCAGCAGCACAAGTGTGTTGGCCCCGATGCCCTGCCAAGTTGTAGCTGAAGATTCAGACAGGGGAGGTGGCAGAGGCCAGGGGGAGAGACGATTTGGGAGATGATTGGGGGAAATACCGCAAACTGGCTGAAGCTACGGAGGTAATGCAGGCACAAGAGAGGGAAGAGAGGGGAGGAGAAGAATGGAGGGGAGAGAAGCCATGTCCAGGCATGTAAGATCCAGGAAAGAAGAGCAACCAGCATGGGAAAGGCAGGAGGGGCGTGGGGGCGGGGGGGCGCGGTTTAAGCCAGGAAGAGAAGCACAGCTTCAAAAGCAAAGCAGGGAGAGAATCTGGCTCAGAAGTTGAGCAAAACTTAAAGCCGAACAAAATATTAAAGGGGAGTTAGTGTGAATTTAGAAGGACAGACTAACTGTCCCCAAAAATTCATCTCGCCTCTTAGGAGAGTGAGTGGACTCTGCCATATATATGCCCATTCCCGGATGTTTGGGTAACACATCATAGAGCCGAACAGAGAAGCAGGGACAGGAGTCTCGAGGTTTTCAAAGCCATTCTGGGGAGGGGGTGAAGTTGTGTGAAATCACTCTCAGCTTGCCCCTCTCCAGCTTGAAGCCCTGCCCCTCAGCTCCACGCAGTCCATCATTCTGACCCCGCGTCCCTCTGGACGGCTGTCCCTCTGTCTGCCCCCGCCCCGGGCGCAACACTCACGCAGGTGCGCGGGCAGGCGGATCGAGTCTTCCTCCATCCTGAGCGCTCTGGGCACTGGAACATGAAGTGGAGTCGAGGAAGCGTAACTGGGCACCGGGCTCTCGGGTGGTGTGTATGAAATTCGCTCTTGCTGTTAAAAACAAAGGCAGGAAGAGGGGAGGGGGAAAGACAGTGAACGCTTGGAACGAGGTGTGAACTAAGGGAGAGGAGCAAAAGGGACCGGGGGCATCTGAGCACATGCCAAGCAATCCCGCCCGCCCCCTCGACAGACACTATTCTGTGGCATTTCAGAGCTCCAGCTTTCGGGATCTATAACAAAACTCTGGAAAGGTTTAAAATAGGGCTTTTCCTCTGGACTCGGATCAATGGGTGCCCATTTTTTCCTCTCTGTACTAGTGGTTTTGTTCAAGTAAAGAGGGGAGACAAGGCGGAGGAAATTATAAAGTATGTCCTAGAACAGGGGTGGGGAACCTTTTTTCTGCCAGGGCCATTGGGATATTTATAACATCATTCTCGGGCCATACAAAATTATCAACTTAAAATGAGCCTGCTATGTTTGGTCAAACATTTAATTAACTCACCCCTAATGCCTTAGAAGAGCTACACCAAATGATTTCGAAGGCCTTACACGGCCCATGGGCTGAACATTTCCCACCCCTGACCTAGAGAATGGCTTTACAGACTACTCTCAAAAATGACTTTCCAAATCACATAATGCCACCAATACATGAAAACCACGTTTCCTCTCCTCTGGCAATAGTCTAATCCAAGTATGATCCTGTACTCAGATCCAATGAGAGGTGAGCACAAAGTGATGGACTACAAATTCCAGATTTAGTTCAACCAATCTATGAGCAAGACTTCGCTATTATCTACCAATCTCATTATATAACAACCAGCCAAAATATATATCCAATGTTTAATTTTTTTTTCTTCATAGCAAAGAATTATCTGTAAAGCTAACAGCCTCCTTGTCCCTTCATTTTCTATCTAGAATCAATATTTCCTTTTCTTCTGAACTGTTTCAGAGATTCAAAGAATCACCTGCATTTAAGAAAATGACTAACTGAAAACATGCAAAAGACAAGGAAAGGGGAGGGGGCTTCGGCAGATCCGCCATTTAAATTCAAACAGGCAGTGTTTGTTAGATCAATTAAAACAACTGGATGGGATGGAAAAGATGATCATTTGTTTGAAGTTAAAACATGACCAACAATGGCAAGAAACCAACCCTCGAATAGGCCAGAAGAGCAGTACAATTTGCATCTTAGATCTGCATATCCACTAGTTTGACTTGCAGGCCATACACACTGAACATAACTTCCGTCAGTTTCTGTGGTTTAAACTGGGCAAAGCAAAGTGGGACACACCGGGTCTAAAAATAGGTTGGGGAGGGGGGTGGCGGGGAGGAAGATCAGTCAAATGCCATTGTGAAAACAGAAATCAGGAGCGAAAGAAAAATCACAGATTAAAATAAAGCACAGGGGTTTATGTTTTGGAAAGACAGTTCTCTAACATTTTCTATCTCATCAAATATGCAAAGGGAAGCAGGGGAGTCCCCCGGACCTATAACCAAAGTCAAGTTTTTCTTCTGTTCATACCCTGGAAAGTTTGGTGGTTGTGGTAGGAAGTTTCAATTTTAAATGATTATATACATATTTTTGTAATTTCCTAAGGGAATCGCTACACCTTCCCTGAGATATCCTCTACCAGCAAATAGGGCATTTGGAATATTTCTGTTCAAGCATGCATCCTAAAGTTTCCTGGTGAATTTGCTAAGGGCAGGCACAGACATGCCAAATTTCATTTCTGTATCAATCAAGATGTTCTCTGAAAGGTCACCCAGAGGCGAAGCCTTCAACTTCACTTTTCTTGAACTTGATCAAACATCACACATAATTTGAGCAACTCTAAGGATGAGTTATATTTTTCGTGTTTGGGGTTTTTGGGGTGAAAGAGGAAAGACATGAACTCACATGGGAAACATACAAAATCTGTTCAGGGGGTTTTCAAGGTAAAACAGGCTTTTAAAGCATTGTAAACAGTCTGTAACAAATGCTCCCTACACTTCAACCCTCAAGTAACCCCCTCCCCTCCCCAGTCCCAGTATATATCTGGGGATCTTATCTACCGTTAACTTCATTCCCAGAAATAGCTTTCTGTTTTTTTAGGTTTTTTTGCAGAAGTGAAACTGTTGATGAAGAAAACTTGGTGCAGCCAAAGAATTTTAAAATGGGTTGGCGTGAGTGGGAGAAAAAAGAAGACGGCATTTCAGAATACGATGACTTTCCCTTCAAAGCACAAGAAACTTAGTCCCTACGAGTGACAGGCCACCTCATCCCAGCTTCCTCATCCATGACCACCTCTACCAAGGACAAGCTGGGCAAAGCCCAGTCCTCCACAAGGATTTTACTTTATTTTGTGGACAGTCTAGCTCTGGCTACTTACAAAAGAGTTGAGCTGGGTGCCACCTTTAAAAGGTGTACGCGCCGAAACCGGTTTGGCTCAGTGGATAGAGCGTTGGCCTGCGGACTGAAAGGTCCCAGGTTCGATTCCGGTCAAGGGCATGTACCTTGGTTGCGGGCACATCCCCAGTAGGAGATGTGCAGGAGGCAGCTGATCGATGTTTCTCTCTCATCGATGTTTCTAACTCTCTATCTCTCTCCCTTCCTCTCTGTAAAAAATCAATAAAATATATTTTTTAAAAAAAAGGTGTACGCTCTGACTTGCTGAATCGTCAGTGTGCTGTGCCTTCGTCGCACTGTGCTTTCTCTGTAACAGCCTCAGGTCTGAACTTCTGCGTGGCCCCCTGTCTCTACTGCTACACCGAATGCCACACTTCAGTGCTTGCCCTGGCATTTTATACCACCTTCTCTGACATGTCCACACAATTAAAAACAACTGTGCTATTTTATTTATTTATTTTTTTAGTATGTTTTTTATTGATCTCAGGAAGAGGAAGGGAGAGGGAGAGATAGAAGCATCAATGATGAGAGAGAATCATCGATCAGCTGCCTCCTACACGCCCCTTCTTGAGGATCGAGCTCACAACCCAGGCATGTGCCTTGACTGGGAATCAAACCCAGACCTCCTGGTTCATGGGTCGACACTCAACCACTGAGCCACACTGGCTGGGCATCTGTGCTATTTTATGATAAAACCTATAAAAAGAAGGCCAGAGACTGAGTGATGGTGAACCCTGAATTCCTCTTGTTCCTGATGAAGGCTTCCACTCAGCAATATTTTGACACCATAAACTTGGGACACAGGAAGCTCTTTTTTAAAAGGTTCAATGAAGAGACCAGTCAGGAGAAAGCAAAATGCACCTTTAGGGCCTCCAGTGATTTTCGAACAGTCATCACACATGACTGGGGCCCTGGGCTCAGTGGCCAGCAGAAGACAGGGGACCCCGAAAAGGATGCAGCCCAGTGCCCGGCTCCTTTCTGAAAAGAACAACACATACAGCTGGAATCCTTTGACTTTATTTTTGTTCATCTCTAGGGTAACCCACGTGGTCCTGATTTTTCAGTCTATTACTATAGCCCATGCGCTTAGCATTCAGCGCACTGTCATCAATTAGAAAAAAAAAATGAAACAAATCGGGCTACCTCAGATGGAAACATCTACAAAGAGAAGCTTAAGGAGACTAACATCCCATTTCCCAAACAAAGGAAACCTCCTTATTCTCACAATGGCTTCTCTGGTCGGACCCCAACAAATCGAAGTACCGGCTTACAGCTCATTCACCTCTAGAACAAACTGCCAGCCCAATGAAAACCAAAGGTGTTTCACTTTATGATTACAGAGGGGATAACAATGTTCCCAAGAGGATTATCACCACTGGTCTAATTAAATTAAAGTGCTGCAGACAGTATGGGTGCATTCAAGTGTTGTAGGGGGATAAACTGGCAGAGGAGGTCAATGATGTGACTACAAGGGCCGTGATGTGGTTGCATTATTGTTCAGGTGCTGAAAAAAACAACAGGCTGCTTTCAAATTTGCAGACACAACCTATCAAACCAACCTGCAGATCAAAAGGGAAGCCCTGCCACTTCCACGGCCAACTGTAATATCCGTGAGAAGAGTGGGTGGGGGAAGGAAGAGCTGCACCGAGCTCTGAAAAGAAAAAATGAGGCTAAAGGTAGTTTTAGGCAAAAGATGGAATGGAAATTTTACTATTATAGAAAGCTTTTCCCCTAAAAAAAATGTAATGGAATATGGAGTAGGGTCACTACAAGCACAACTACTAAAACCAGAATGAGTTCTATTCCCCTTCTTCATTCCTTCCCAACCACAGAGGGCCAGTGACAGGTACCCATCTAATGCTGTTCATGTTTATTTGTTTGTTTGTTTGTTTGTTTTAAAACATATTTTTATTGATTTCAGAGAGGAAGGGAGAGGTAGAGAAAGACAGATACACCAATGATGAAAGAGAATCATTGATCGGCTGCCTACTGGAGATTGAGCCCACAACCCGGGCATGTGCCCTGACCAGGATCGAACTGCTGACATTCAACCACTGAGCCACGTCGGCAGGGCATTGCTGCTCATTTTTAAGTTGAGTGCCTAGGAACCTGTGACTATCATGTAAAACAAGCTTATGCATTATGTGCCAAGTAGAAACATTGCATTTCTCCCACCCCCTAACCCATGGCTGCATAGTATGGAAGAGTGGAAAAATATTCTCATTACCAAAAAGTCTTTCCTATTCAAAATTAATCAAATCCTGGGGATCCCCCTGGTGCATTTATGTATTTGCTTTTACACCATTGACTCTTTGATGAGGCTGAAAGGTTAAGAAATATAGAGCTTATTACTAGTAAAATGTTAACTTCCTGGGAATAAAAAAGATCAAGCATTTCTGAAATTGAGAAAAACCAAAAGAAATTTTGGTTGTGCTTGCTAAAAGATGGTTTGCAGGTCATTTCAAAGACTCCTCTACTGCAAAGCTGAGATTGTCCTCGGTTTAGGATCCATTTAGAGAACTAGTCCCATCTCCATTATAAATGCCAGGGTTACCCAGGGATGGTCTCTGAAACCTGTGTAGAGCACTGAGGAGGCAGTGTCTTGGAAACAGCGGTGACTATGACCATTTCCTGGGGAACGCTAGCAAAAATGCCACAGGTACCCTTTGCATCCTACAACTCTTTGGTGTCTCATGCATGCGCTGAAATTCATCAACCCAGACAAGATGGAAAACAGGAGGCACCAGAGATACAACAGTCACGTACGTGGATGACATTCAATACTTGGAGGAAAGGACTCTTTTCCACCCTGAAGGTTTTTAAGAAAGCTGATGCTTGTATTATAGTTGTTTCCTGTACATTGAACAGGTGAAATCTCTTCTCTGGGAAGCTATTTATTGAGATTTGCTAAACTGAAGTCTGAATACACTTTTACTTAAGTACCCTCTTCTGGCTCCAAAATGATTTAAGGTGGTGGCTTTGGCTTTCTTTAAATAAGCTTTCATTAACACATCACCAAAAAATGTGCAAGACTGAAATTTGAGTGGCACTGTTTTCTAGGTTTTTGGCATCATGGATACAAACAGACATATATAGGAACCTAAACTCATGAATGTCGATTTTATTCATATGAATAACTACGTTCAATATTTTGTTTATCCCAAAATTTAGCAAGATCAACTTAAAGAACTCGATAAAAAATGCAATTGTGGGTCTTCTTTAGATAATATACTAGTACATTGTATACACAGACCATGGCTTGTTGGGTATCTCCCCAGAAAAGTATACCTTAAGATCTGGGATACACTTTAGGAACTGAGGTGTTCAATGGAATTTTGAAGTAGAAAACCAGGGCCATCAAATCACAGCAGTGCAGTTGCAATGCTATCTTTCCATCCCATGCAGGCTCCAGAAGACACCTAACCCAGCATCCCCAGTGAGCTCTTCTAGTGGCCAGCTCCTCCCCGGAGAGCAACATCCCTCTGGGTCAGGGGTGGGGAACTTTTTTTCTGCCAAGGGCCATTTGGATATTTATAACATCATTCGTGGGCCATGCGAATTTTATCAACTTAAAAATTAGCCTGCTTGCTATATTTGGTCAAACATTTAATTAACTCACCCCTAATGCCTTGGCAGGGCCAGACCAAATGATTTCCAGGGCCTTATACGGCCCGAGGGCCGGACATTCCCCACCCCTGCTCTGGCTGCTCAAGGCATTAGGTTTTTACAACCCAATTCGTCTTTGGCTTTTAACATGATTGAAATGATTGGGGGAATGGCAGTACCCTGTAAAAATTAGATGGATGGGAACTATATTCCTGGTCTCTAGAGCTTCCTCTCTTAGTTGCCCAGACACCCATTCAGCCCTGCAGTGGGGGTAGTGCCCAACAAACCACATTCACACTGATGTGGGCATCTTCCTAGGAGCACAGCTTCACCAGTTTAAGGAATGTTCTTGCTTTGGACATAGAAGAAGATGGGTTCAGGACCTGAAATATGCAGATTCCTGAAGATTTATAACTGAAATCGTCCTTTTTCTTACCTCCCTGGCCTATTATATCCTAAAATCAGAAGACAGGGTATTGTCTTTGTGAAATAGATACAAGTAAGTCAAAGCATCTTAAGTCTTCCTTTTACATGGAACAATGTTATCTATGCACAGCGATATGAGCAAAATGAATAAAAAGATAGACCCAGCAATCAAGCATTGCTATAAAAGACCATTAAGGCTTTCTATGATCATTATGAAATATTTCAGCACTCATCAGACAACTAGGAGACCAGGTCTATACTAGCTGTTATGAATTCTGCCACCATAACTCCTAGAATTTCCCAGATGGCCCAAATATTTAAAATGCTGGGTCATTTTACCCATAAATACATATGAGTACTCATGCATGTGTCCCAGTCTTAGTTGGACAATACCATCGCTGCAGGAAGAGGAGCTGGCATTAAGAGAACCCTTGAAATGTATTTCCCAAGAAGCCTTTATTTCAGACTCACAATAACCCTCTAGGGAAGGCTTCATTATCTCCACTCCACATGAGGAACCTGATCTGAAGCTCACAAGGGTTGAGCAACTTGTGCAAGTCACCAGCCTGGCAAACAGGATACTTGTTGCAAAGAGGAACACTGAGAAATGATATTTAAGAAGTGCCAGCCAATCCATGATGGCTGAAAGAAGGGGACCA
The DNA here is from genome assembly GCF_028538775.1 of Myotis yumanensis. NCBI lineage: Eukaryota > Metazoa > Chordata > Mammalia > Chiroptera > Vespertilionidae > Myotis > Myotis yumanensis. Next base: position 190,116,702 of record NW_027223754.1, read on the forward strand.
AATGCTATGTCCCGGAGAAGTTCTCCCAGCATGAGCTCTGAGCAGGTGCAGCCGTTAGAATCCATCCAGGGATGTGTCACCTGTGGGCATGATTAGCAGGGCCAACGGGCATTTACAGACTTCTTGCGCATAGGATGACTTCACCTTGCATAGATATCTCATCTTGGGGAATTTTTCAGTAAAAATAAGTTACTTTTATCTATAAAATTTTCTTTAACAACAACAAAATACACTTCCCCTCAACTCCTTCCCATTTATTCAAGCGCACCCAATCGAAGCATACAGGCAAGACAAACAGGAGCAGTTGGGAGGAAAGGCTCCTGTCAACATTTATTTGGAGCCGGCAGTGTCCAGATGTCCATACTAAGAAGGAGCTGAGCCTGCCTCCAGAAATCACCATGGCCACAGTCCAACAAGCTTCTCCAATGGCCTGAAGATGAGGCTCCCAGTCTCTCAAATGAGGACTGGATGAAGGCACTGAGGACATGTGTGGCCTATGGGGGAAAGGATTTAAAGGATCCTTGTAGGTGTCTTCAAACATGAGAAGGACTCAGGTAAGGAAGAGTTAGGGCTGACCTGAAGCATCTCAGAGGACAGGGCCAGCGACATATACCTGTGCTCTGGAATTAGGTGTGACTTATTGTTCCCCCAAAACCTGGTTTAAGCTGAGGCTAGAAAAAGACTCTACAAGAGGTTCCTGCACTGGGAAGGCACTGAGGTGAGGTGGTGGAACTTGAAGGTGCCATAAAACTCCAAGATTCTGCTTCTATGCAATCTTATATCTCCTGGCAAATCAAAGGTCACGGTGCGGGTGGAGAAGATGCAAACAAAACATGGATACCACGGTCTCCTTCCCCATCAATTCATCCCAGAGTCCCCTCACAGGATCCTAGAATTCTTTAAAGACAAACCCTCAAAGCAAAAAAACTGAAGTAGCGCCCTAGCTGGTTTGGCTCAGTGGATAGAGTGTCGCCCTACAGACTGAAGGGTCCCTGGTTTGATTCCAGTAAAAGGCACATGCCTAGGTTGTGGGTTCGATCCCCAGTAGGGGGTGTGCAGGAGGCAGCCGATCAATGATTCTCTCTCTTCATTGATGTTTCTATTCTATGTCTTTCTCCCTCTCCCTTCCTCTCTGAAATCAACAAAAACTATTTTAAAAAAAAACTGAAGTAGATTTCTTTATTGTTCTAATTTTAACACATTTTAATTAAGATCCTTTCCAACCTTGAGATGCTATGGATTTTTTCCCTGATTTTCTTAAACATTTCTGACATGAATAGTAAGCAGAATCTCAAGCTGTGATTCCTTTTCATGCCAGGTTGTGGTTTCCAGGGATGTTTTTTGCTTGAAGGGTGCTCAGCTCATTTGGCTGGAACCTCATGCTGACGGAGACGAGGTCACGGCACAGGCTCTGGACCTGCGTCGGACAATTAAACGTGTGCCGCTCCATGCCCCCGACTACTCTCCTAATCCCTGATGTGATGCAGATGATTGCTTTCGCTCCAAGTGGAGATTACGTGAGTGCAGCAACACACACCACCACTCCTGCAAGCCCCCAGGAAAGTGCAGGTCCTGCTGAGAGTGGGTCACTGCAGTGTAAGAAGGTGGTGTGACTTTATTTACGCAAAACCAGTAGGCATTACTTCCGGGGAAAATAAAGTCTTGCCTTTGGATTGTTCCAAAAATGCCCCTAAGCTTTTGATCAGCCTTTTGAAAGAGGGTCACTACATCCTTTCTTCCTAATTTTAATAGCAGAAGAAACAGGTACTTAAATTAACAGCGGCTTACATCCTGAGCTCAACAGAAGTGACCAAGCACAGCTCTTTATTAGCTGCTTTCTCCTCCATTAATGCCATTCCCTTTCATGGTTTGGCTATTACAATTAGCCAATCTGCGGTGTTCCTGCCTTAGGCTAACGGGTAATGAACTGAGAGTTACTATTTAGTTGTATCAAGGGTGTCATTAGAAAGGTTTCTCAATTTCTCCCCCCAAAGGAGAGATACCTTCCAGGCATGTTCTACCTGCCATGTGACTGCCCTCCTACAGAATTTACAGTGCAGTGTCCCCAGCCTGGGGAATCATGGGACCTTAAAAACTGGGCAGAGGAAAGGATGGGGGCCAGGCTTCTGCAGAGCCCACAGGCAGAAGGAGCCCAAAGGGTTGCTTTGAACCTGTGCTTTAATTCCTCCCTCTCTTCCTCCCTTCCCCTCGTGTGCCTGATAAACCCTTCACTCCCCACCCCTAGCAGCTTTCTATTACAGCATCACTCTGGGCTTTGCTCATCTTCATCTCTTTCTTGGATGACTGTATCTGGAAGTCTTGTAAAAGGAAGAGAGTATCAGATTAAGAGAAGCTATAGCTCAAACCCACAACCCTAGCTGCTTGCTGGGGATGACTGGAGGAGAGCCAACTCAGACCTCCTTTCAAACTAAAAAGGGTTTTGCCCTGTGATTTATCTTCACAAGATGTCTATAGCTTAAATGACCCACATGCCTGATAAGAAGGTTTTAAAAACTTTGATACCAGAGCAAGATTTACATTCTAATTCACATGAGGGTAATCCACAAAAATGCTGAATAAAGTCTCTAAAATGGCCGCCCCAATGAAGCTGTGTGCACGAAGTCCTACAAGGTCCTAAGTGGATCCAGCCCATTTCCAATGAACCAATAGACGCCCCCACCCCCTGGATCAGTGAGGAAGAGGCCGGGTTACACCCACGGCCATGCTCACATTGAACAAAGCCCCTTAGTCTACATATATCAGATAATTCCTGGGTTGCCTCAGGCTGAGAAATAAATACAAATAGAAAAAGCCTTGTAAACTCTACCTACAGTAACAAGCGCAAATTCAATCTGGAAAAGATTTATATCTCTGCAAAATGTTTACTACCAGAATAATTTTCAATAAAACCATAGGAGAGCACTATGCTTAAAAGGCAAAGTAAAAGAAGTCAGCATCTCCTCAGTGTTGCTGTCTGAGAAAATGGCATAACAATTCCCATCTTTACTGCCACATAATGCTATTGTAAGGATAAATAAGGTGAAGCTTATAAAATACTGAGTTTCTTGAAACGAAGGCTCTCTATAAATGTGAGGCATTTTATTATAAGGAATTGAGATGTCTCAAATAAAGCACTGCTTTGTATGTGTGCTTTAATAATTAAACTTGTCTTTATGGTGTAAAATGAGAAATTAATTTCATTGAAACAAAGACTGAAGATGGCAATGACCTCAATATATGACTGACTGTGGAATTGGGGCTGACTTGATCTTTTTCCCCCCAACCTCCATCACTCTAAAAAGTAACATAAACAACATCAAATACTGATTAAGAGTGTCACACATCTGTGATTCCTCTTTTAGAAAAACTTTTCCAGAAGTAAGAACCATCTTGGCAAGTAATTTCTACTTCTACTTGTCAACAATCATAGAAATTCCCTGATTCTTAGACCAAGACTCTTTATAGGAGCTCTCTGTGGTCACAGTGAGAAAGATCTGGGAGTTTCATTGTTGACAACTGTTCACTGAAAACTACTTTTGCTGACAATGTGAATATTACTATGAAAAATGCCATCAGCATCAGTACCATTCTAAAAATGACAGGAAATAAAAGTATGTGTATGCACACACGACGACACCAGTGATTAATAGAATATTAAGCAGCTTGAAGTATTAAGGAATCTGAGGTCTGGCACTCTTGTAGTCCTGTTGTTAATGCTATTTAATAGTTTATGTTACGTAAGATCCCTGCCTTCGTTAAAACGATTAGTGCTCAACAGTACATGAAAAATATGCTTGAATTTCCACATACTTCAGGAACTCAGGACCAGCTAACAATTTAGGAAACACACATTTTATATCAGGGATTCTGAATCTCAGCTGCACCCCAGAATCATCTGAAGAAATCTTAAGGGGAAAAAAATAATCCCAGCATTCAAGGAAATCGGCCAGGCACCAATATTTTTAAAGCCCCCCTCCTGCCCCCACGATTTCAATATGCAGAGGAGTAAGGCTGAGAATCACTGTTTTAAATCAAGACAGAAATAATAGAGTAAGTCAGGATACACATGAAATGATTATCTTTCACAACAGGTTTTTAGACACTTTTCAAATCAATTTGCCAACTGTCCTTCCCTCCTGAGTAACTGCTATTGTTCTGCTTTTAACCATAAAATGTAGATTATCAGTATAATTCAGGCAGTTAGTTCCTACCCGGTGACTACCTGGCCAATATATGAACAAACCGCTCAGACAGGTGTGTCTGCAGTGGTTCCTCTTCTTTCCCAACTGCCTCTGGAGTTCCCCTATCCCCACCCCCAGGAAGGCTGATTAGCATCTCCTCCTGTAGCTTCTCATGGAGCCCGTGTGCCCAGCACTAGCTGCACTTGTAGCAGGAGCAAGACAAGGTTAAGGAAGGAGAAGCAAGAAGGGATGGAAACCCATTCCACTTCTGACCTGCCCTTCCTTCCCCTTCTCCCTCCCAGAAGGCTGTCTTGTGCTCAAGCCCCAGACGCCCTTCTCCTGCTCAAGAATGAATCCCCATCCAGTCGCTTTTCTCTAGAAGAGGAGGATGATCCCTGAGCTGGCTGTCAGGGCTGCTTCTGTGCCACTCTAAGGTGGCGAGTGCGACATGTAGGGCTTTTTTCTCCTCAAAGTAACATTGGTACTGGTGGTTAGGTCTCTGTTTTTGCACAATGAACTATGAACTGATTGTAATTTTTTAAAGAAATGCTTTGAACTCCAAGCAGCTAACTTCTTAATAAAATCTTAGAACCCTAAACTAGTAAAGAGGCTGCTAAGGGTCTTAATCAAGACAGTTATGGTCCTTCAACGACATATGCTCCTAACACCCTGGGGTCATGTCACCAGCACTAAAAACACAAACCACCCGACAGATGTAGGAACTGAGGTTGAAGGAGTAACAAGATTCTTGAATGAATCACCTAACTTCTTAGAGGGAGCTAGCAGTCCTCAGCCCAAAGTTGTCATCTGTCCCCAGCTACCTTCTGCCTTTAATGTTGCTGAAACTCTTGGTTATCATGATAAAGTCTGTGTGCAAAGTGGCTCTGAAGCGGGAGGAGAGCTTACTGAAGGTCTTTGCTGACTTATTTATTCATTCCTTGGCAAAAACAATCTCAAAAAAAAAAAACCCACTGGAACTTAAAGACTCAATTTCTTGCTATAAAAATTTTTTTCCACAGGTTTGAAGCATTAAGATGTTATTAATATTTTTTTTCTTCTTCTTTTAAGCAAAATACAACTCTAAAACAGTGACAGAAACATGACACAAATATGGCTTTATCATCTGATATTCACTCAAGTGTTGAAACTGCTTGATTGGGCAGTAATTCTCTTTGCATCCTTAGAAAGCAATCCGCCAACCAAGCCATAAAATCACGCCAGAGTATCACCAGTCAAGCCTCACCAGTGGTTTCAACAACAATCCTGACATGGAGACTGGAAAAATAAAGCAGTCTACCCTTCAAAAGCTGGCCTTGTGGGTGTTAGGCCAAGATGACAGGACAAATATTGATAAGATGAAAATCTCTGCATGACTCTGAATATCCTAAAACCAAAAGAAATATCCCACTCATCTCAAACCACTCACTGTCAATAAACACTTTCTAGTTCAATAGAGGTGTTTAGAAAACTTCTTACAGTTGATTATAGGTTTTCAAATCTATCATCCTGACTCACAGCTGTAAGCAGTTCCCTCTCCACCCATGGGCTCAGTGGTGGGTACCCCATGCAGGGCTTCCCCTCCTGCCTCTCCTCGAGCCTCCCCAGTCTGTGCTTTCCAGACCTTCTCAGCAGACCCTGACCTTGAGTTTGGATCTAGGCCTCAGTTTCAGTTCCTTGTTTCCAGGTCAGTGGTTTGCTGGAGCCTGGACTTTGATGTTCCTGTGTCCACATCCACAGTTGGGGGCCTACCTCGCTTTCCCCTTCCCCTCAGACCCCCAAACCACACTGGAGTCCAAGACCTCCTACTCACCCAGGGGCAAAGGCTGTCATTAGCAGAAAACTCCCCAGGAGCAGGGACCTTGGCTGTCCTGTTCACCGCCACATCCCTGTGGCTGAGCAGTGCCTGCTGGCTCACTGCACCACTTGTTAAGTATTTGCTGAATGAATGAAGGAGCCTCATTAGACAATCTCACAGCACTTCTTACTGCCAACACAAACTCATCTTTTGTCCTGTGTTTTCCCCCAGGGCCAACTAGTGACTTATTGACAAAGTTTTAAGTCCAACCATCTACACACAAATCTTGCTACAAGCTGCCAGCACCACCCCATCTCCCACTTCTCTCCAGGAGACACATTCACTGCCCGATGAGCCAGTTATTTGACTTGTCTTATGCCTATTCCAGGTGGTTCTAAGTTCCTGGAATACCTTACCTACTACGATCTCACCCCATTCACTCTGCTGCCTCTCAAGAAAAATGCTCTATAATGTACTTACACTTATTCTAGTGATGCCATCATTCCTCAAGTACTCCAGAAACACCTCTTTTAGGACTTTCAGAGCCAGTTACAAATAATGGCTTATTGCTATTTCTTTCATCTGACCAAAAACCTTACTCATCAGATTTGACGCCAAATGATGTTGGCGATTTCCTAAATTTAAAGCTCAGGTTGAGGACCAAAGTTGTTCATTACTCTAATTACCCATGTAGTATTTCTCTCCCAGCTGGACTTACAAAAGGTGGTGACACAGTTTATTTATGTCATTGACTCCACTCCCCTAGCACAGTGCCTGATACACTGTAGATACACAACTGATCACTGGTGAGTGAAACAATGATCTGAAGACCTTCCTAAAAGCGTTTTCTTTGATTCAAATAATACCCGCTTGGCATTGCTAGACACTAAGAATATAGAGATAAGAAAAAAAAAGTAAGAAAAAAAAAAACTTCTTTAAGGAACTTCAAGTCTGGGGGGGGGGGTGACTTTAAAGGGAAAGAAAACGAACTATTATTTATAGTCAACTCTTCTGTAACAGGCACATATATTATTTCATTTAAATTTCCCAGCAATCAAATAAGCGTACATTTTAATTCCCATTTTTTTTAAAGACTAAGAAATCGGGATTCAGCAATGTTATATAACTTGCATAATGTTAATAGGTGGCAGGCCAGTCTCTGAACTCAGGGTCTTTGGACAACAAAGCCTAGGTCCTTCCTTCCATGACACCAAGCAAGGCGTGTACAACTGTCTTATAAGTGACTACTTTTGAAACTCTGAAGGGGACCAGACTTACATGGATATTTGAGTGCTGGGATGGGTGTACCCTTTTTCAGCCTTACCCCATACTACTCCAGAAATCACATTAGGTGACACACCAATTCATCTCACTGAGTAGTAGTCCAAAGACCAGCTCCCTTGCCCTAATTGCTACCTGCATCAAGAAGCAAAGCTTGATTAATCGGAGGTCCATAACCTCCATTCTGTGATCTCGAAGGTATTTTAGCGTAGAAGTTGCCATGTGAATGTTGGTGGACATTCAAATGCCTTCAGAGGGGGTAAGTGGATTAACCAGCAGATAAGCACTGAAACATGTGGAATTGGAGGCTTGTGAGCAGGAATTAGTGTCACTACAAGGGCCACCTTTGGGACACATGCCATAAATTACCACGACATTTTGCCCATTCCTACTGAGGAAAAGAGGAATGGAGCCTTTCAAATTTCATTTCAGAGACAAAAGTTTCGTGTTACCACACATACAAAAAACACACACACTAGAATCTAGGGAACATGTTTTCCTTTCCCTTAGATTTCTTCATTTCTAAATATATTTTTGAGCAGTGCAGAGTGGTGGATAAGAGCTATAGCTTCATCTATAAAATGGATAATAACACTGGCTCTACTTTAAAGGTTGTGAGGATTGAAGGAGATAATACATTAAAAGTTAGCATGGGGCCTGGCGCATAGTTTAATAACTATCAATGACAAGTACATGTGCCAGCATGTGGCAGATCTTAAGGACATACAGACATACACACATATAGATACGGTCATTTCTGAAATGGCTTCATGGCTCCATCTGTGATAGACTCAAGATATCTCATAATTACATAGAGAACTATGTGAAAAAAGACATGATGCTCATGTAAAACTATTGTCTGTTATCGAGCTTAAATTGCTTTTGAGTGCCTTTACAAATCATGGTTTTAAGTAGGGGCGGGGGGCGGGGGATGAGACGATGGTAATCGAAAGATTCGATTCCTATAAAGATGCTGCTTGTAGGAGAAGTGGCCACTGCCAGGTCTGCATGTCCTGGCATGACCAGATAATCCATTTGTCTGGACTGGGTAGATACTCAATGAGAGATATTTCAAGGTAATTTCTGTAACATTAAGACCCATGATCTGTCCAAAGGGAAAAGTTGCATTTTCTTCTTTTGAGTAACATGCTAGTGACCACATGAAACACCAAGTGGTTTTCCGGCTGTCCACTACAATAGGTGCAGCAGGCCGGCTTTCAACGCCAGCTTCACCTGGATTTACAGATCAATCCCTCAGTACCATCGAGCACAGGGGCGGGGGTGGCGAAGGTGCCCGTCTTGCTCTAATAATGAACACATTTCATTTCTTGCATGGAGGTAACTGGTTCTTTGTTAAGGACACCTCCTTCCCAATTGGTTCCATAAGCACTCAGGGGCAGCGTGGCTCATGTGAATTGTTAGGAGGAGAGTCTGGTATGATTATTCCATCAGAACCTACTCACCGTGTACTTGCTCTCCTTTACTTGTAACCTTTTCTGTAACCTCAGAAATTAAACAGAGGGGTAAGAAGGAAAACAAGGTGACATGTCAGGGAGCCTGGGGTAGGTGGAAGGGCTAAGGGAAAATGGAGAGGTAAATAAAATATATTCAGCACCTTCCATGTGCCAGACACTTAGGATATGATAGCTTTCTGTTTTATAAGTGAAAAAATAAATAAACAAGTCTCAGCAAGCTTAAAGAACTTGTTTTCCAGTGTCATACAAGAAGTGGTGCGAGGATTTGGATCAAGCCGGGTTGGGTTCCCGAGTCATGATCCTTCTACATTTTCTCCCCAAAATGAGGAGTAGGGATCTTTGACAAAATGAACATGGTACTTCCATGGAATCATGGGAGATAGTAAAGAATAAGTTAGAAAGTTTTTGAAAGTTCTAATGTTTCACATTGATGATTGCAAACCTGGAGTGGGGCAATCTGGATATTCTGACACCCGGGGTAATGTATATAGGCCCAGTGTCAGGATTGTTCCAGGTTCCCTATCGGCAGGAAAAAGAAGGGAGCACCTGGAGAAGCATGGCGGCCTACTGCCTCCCTGACACTGACAAAGCAGTGCGTGCAAACCACACAGTGTAAGATGTCAGAGATCCATGGGGTGGGACATCATGGGTGGAAATGCCCTGAGTAAGGGGAAGGATTTGTACTTGAAGGAAAATGCCCTCCTTGTGAGCAGAGTTTATTCAAAAAGATGGAGTCTGTTCCTTTTTGACCTCTCCTGCTTCCTACTTCCTGCTTCTTTCCTCATAGTAAGTTTGAACAGAAAGGGGCCCTAGGAATCGAGACCAGTATCCTCATTTCTCAGATGAAAAATCTGAGACCCACAGAAGTATCTGAAATCACACTTCTTGTTTCAAAAATCAGGTAGGTATCAGTTCTTGTTTTCGTTTTTCACTTTTTTTCTGGAGTAAAGGGAGACAGAGTAGACAAAACAACAACGAACAATAAAAACCAATAAACCAGCAATTTTCCTTTGTACACATAAAGATATCCTACTTAATCTCGAATTCCTCTACCTCTAGGTCGGTGGGTGTGTTTTGAATCTTTTTCTACCAGGTGGCATTAAAAATGTGTACTGCATCATCCACAAACTATTGCCTACGCCATTTCTAAAGCACCTGGTCGGGTGGAAGGTAAGGACTATGGGATGGAAGGATTCTCTTTATGCAGGAAAGATTCTCTCCCGCCCTGGTCGCCTTCTTGGCTATGACCAACTGTCCTGGTTTGCCTGGGACTGAGGAGGATCCTGGGATGTGGGATTTCAGGGTTAAAACCAGAAAGTCCCAGGGAAACAGGACAAGTAGGTCCCCTTACTGCCTTCAGTAGGGCCACATTCTCAACTGAGCTAAAGGGCCCAGACAGATACAATGCATTTAGCTGGAAGTTTTAACTGGTCTGACACCAGCTACATGTAGTTAAGAGTTGACATTTTTAAGAAGCAGGATGGAGATTAATGACTATAAAGGGTGCTGAGCCCTTGGGGAGGAAGGTATTCTTAAAGTAGGAAGTGTTAAGTCCATAAAAGAAACAATATGAGAATGCAGTGGGGCTTTTTCATACCTAACAAGTATGACTAAACCTCTAAACACTTCCTGTTCCGTCCTATGTTTTTCTGAAATTTGCTTTTCCTTATCGGCCAAGAAGGTAGGAGAAAAGAAAATCTGTTCTCTCTTCTCTTCTTAAGAATGACAGCAGGGAATTTCACAACCTCCAAAGACTTCTAGTTTAGCAAGCCCTTGCTTTCATATACAAATATTATTGGAAAACAAACAGCACTCACTTTTCTCCATAAGGATCCTAACTTCTGGCTACATGTCATTCTGGGTGAGTATACTAGTAAACCACCTGATTAGGGAGCACCCATTCATTCAGCCATCTAGTTGTATTTTGTACCAGAATTTGTTGTTAAACTGTGCTAAGTGCTTATAATACAACACTAAATAAGGAGAATACTTTTTTATTTCATACATTACAGTATCCTAAAGCTCAAAAAGTGCCTTTTTAGATTTATGCATGAGTCTTATTGCTGCGGAGGAAGAAAGCCACTCCCAACATAAAATTTCACCATTACATGGTTTCTCCCAGGCAGTACCTCCTATTCAAAAAGAGCAGTGCCACAAAAAGCCGTCTGCCTTTCACCATTTCTGGGTCACCAAATACACCGGAGGCACTCGGCCTAGAATGGGGTAGAAACAATGTGAACCGAGGAGGGGTTACACCAGGGCACATGCCAATAGTTCTCTTACAACAGGGGTCCTCAAACTTTTTAAACAGGGGGCCAGTTCACTGTCCCTCAGGCCGTTGGAGGGCCGGACTATAGTTTAGAAAAAAAACTATGAAAAAATTCCTATGCACACTGCACATATCTTATTTTGAAGTAAAAAAACAAAACGGAAACAAATACAATATTTGTATTTGCATGTGGCCCGCGGGCCGTAGTTTGAGGACCCCTGTCTTACAAGAACAGCCCAAAGGTGCCCTGTAGTCACACATATTTGGGAAAAACATTCTCCCACCTTTTTCCAGTTTCTGGAAGTATGATTTGAATAATATAAAGTAATATCTATGGAAGGGTAATATTCTGTGGGACCAGGGGGCCATGGGAAAGGCTTTCTCTCTTTCCTCATCCACTCTGATGGGTTGATCGTTGTACCCTCAATAAAAGAGGAAAATCAAAATCGAGCTCACAAATGCACCCACACTCCGCAGTGGAGAGAGCTGCCAACACCGTTCTCTGCCCCCGAAGGATGGGGTCCAGAAGACTGCGATGACGGGGGGACAGGACAACAGAGCAGGAACAACCATCGGATATTCACCCCGCGACATGGCCAGTTCAGGTTACAATGCCACCTCCCCAGAGTCCACGGTCATTGAACTCAGCTCACCCCCTGGCTGCAATGGACCTCCCGTCCTTGGTTAGCACTCTGGGTCCTGCCTGCGTGTGGGCCTCCTGGAAGCTCTCTGGGCTTCAGTGACTCTCACCTTCCTGCAACCAGAAGTGGCTTCTTTGAGCCTGGCAATCCCAGACCAGAAGCCTTAATGGACTTCCTCTGTTTATCCAAGACTTGTCAAGCAGGTTATGCTGCTTTTCTGCCACTTTCCTTTCCAGACACTTCTAAAATGCCAAGATATCAGGAAGCAAATGAAGAATAGGGTTTTCTCACCATAATCCCAAAGACGTACAAAGGCTTGCATAGACCACGGGCTTCGCTGAGGACCTGTGGCTGTTCTCTTAAATGGTGGAGTGTGTTTTTAAAGATTGTGAGGGAAGAGTTGTCAAAAGTAAGGTCAAAGTCAAATGCACTGAGTCTCTATCATTAGTGCTGGCCTCTTTCCAGAGAGAGTACAATGCACCCGTTGAAGCTGGCAGCAAGTCCTGTGGCTGTGTCAATAATAATTCTCACTTACACAGAAAAATCCCCCAGTAGCACATAGATGTTCTTAAACTTCCCTCTCTATTTTGCAGATCTAGAAAAAGTGGTGGAAAGAAATTGAATGCCTTTGTGAATCAGCAGAAAACCTAGGATAGAACCTGGGACAGCTAATCTTCCTGCTTTAACCCACATATCTGGCAAACCACAGGGAAAATGGTTATTTTTCTTTATAAAAGAGGTGATCTTCAACTTTAGAAAGGTAAGGTTTAAAAAAAAACTCCAGTTATTTTGTGGAGAGAAGAATTCGCAAAACAGTAGCACGGCTCTTTCCAGAGGTCAAGATGGTATCTAACCAAGGTCAAGACTGTACGGAACCAAGAGTTCAAAGGCCATTGTCTTCCCCAAGGTATGAGTCAGTCATGCTGAGACTGCCTCAAGGTTAAGGAGGAAAACATCAAATTGCCAGCAGTAACACCGAATTAGGACAGGAAACTGGCTACTACTGTCACATGTCCTTTTCCATTCATAGAACAGGAGGTGACCCAGAGAACAACCCTCTCAGAGCCTGGGAGAGGCCATTTATGAGGCACGGACCCACACCTGACCCTGTGCACGCAACCCAACCCCACCTGCTCCATGATGGCTGCCCAAAAGCTTTGAGGACCTTCAGGAAGATTCTCAAGCCAGAGGCATGGGGCCTTTGAACAGGTCTCTGCTCCTACTGCCCCCACCCACAGGAGCACACTCACAAGTACACCCAGAAGATCAGATAAAATCCTGAAAACATGGGCAAAGTTCAACCGACAGCTGCCCCTTCTAGGCCACGAATTGGCACACCTCGCCACTTGGCAACTGTTCCTTCCTTTAGCAGATCTTACCTGCCTGAGCAGGAACTGGTGATAAGGCTAAGGCTGTGATGGTTTCCTACACTTAGGCAGACTCAGTTTAGAAACAGAACCTTAAACTGTTGCAGATCAGTTCAGTGGAATGAAGTAGAGCCACCCCAAATAAGAGAGAATGCATGTCGCAATGTTTTGTAAACTATGAAGCCCTACATACAATATTATATATCACTATTTTGATATTAAATAATGCTAAAAGTAGAATATTGCATTGTGAATAAACATCGATAACAACGATGGAACAACTATGTGAGCACATGCATAGAGGTACAGGTAGCTGGTTACTACATAAAAAAGGCTCCATTTTTAAAAGTCCTTCCAAGTGTTTTAAACATTTAATAACCGATAAATAAGTTTAAATGGTGCCCTTTAATGATAAATGTTTATGATCCAATCTGAGAGTAAAAACTAGTGCCATACCCTTAACTTTGAAGGGCATCTCCCGGTAGCCTCAACACCAGCCCCATCTCCTCTATCACCCACAGCAACATAAATAAATCCGGTTTTTAAAGGGGTGAACTAATCTCTTGTGAGACATACCAGTGCTTGCTAGTGTATCATCCACCCCTAATGTACTCCTCTGTGCTAAACAAATTCCAGCTTGAAAGAGGACTGGACATGCAACAAAAGCCTGCACAGAAGCCACATGTACTGAATTACAGATCCCCACACCTCCCGCCAGGTCAGCTGCTATGGAGCCATCAGAAGGGCACTCGGTCGTAGTGCCGTGCACATACCTGCAGACCATAAGCCCCTTCACTTTCTACCCTACACATGTGATGCAGCCTGTATTAAACATGTGCTGGTATGTTTCTTCACCTTTTGTAACGATGCAAATCAGGTTCATTCGCCACATTCCTATTCAAACCTCTTAACCAGAAAACCAGCTCCAAGTGTGCTTGAGGCTGTATTTTCTCAGCTTCTCTTATCCCTTATTTTCTGTGTCTTTCTTTAGGATTAGTATTCCTCTCAAATGACTTCATGAGTGACACAGATGAGGGAGAGGAGGACTGAAGTGATATAAAACGATCGAAGGGAACATGAGCACCACAAATGGAACAGGAAGCTCCCAGGCACACTGCCACTACGAGGGAGAAGGCCTGGAAGATGGTTTTTAAAATGGAGCCCCTGTCCCAACTGCTACTTTTGTGAGATGAGAAGTTGGCTTGTGCCTGGGTACAAACAGCCCCCATGGCCTACGGGGTGCAGGCATGTCTGTGGTCTATAAGGCTCCTTCTTCACCATTCTCTCTACTGGGGAGTCAGACAAACTCCACATTCAACAGCTTGTCATTTGGGATGGTGTTTAGATACACATGCAAGGGCAGGCTACCTCTTCAGAGCTGCAAGGCAGGGCTCTGCCCCTCTGCCCACCTGCAGTTTACCTGCCCTTCACAATATAACAATGTCTCTTCCCTAAAAAGTTCAAATCTTGGCACTGACATTTACTCGCTGTGTAATTCTGCACAAGTGACCTGGCTCCCGAATCTCAGTTTCCTCATCTGGAAACGGGAGATAAAGATGCCTATCTTGAAAGGCTGTGCAGATTAGATGAAGTCGTGTGTGTGTGTGTGTGTGTGTGTGTGTGTCCAAGGCTCCTATTGCTCTATTAAACACACAGGAGGTGTGTTTCTTCCTCTCTCTGGACTAAGTACTCATATGCGTAATCCTGAACCCATTTGTACTTTTTAATTATTTTGGTTTTATATAGTATCTAGATTGTGAATGTTGTTTGTTGTTTTCATGTTTTCTGTCCGATGTATGAGCTGTGCACACAGTGGGCACCCAGTATGACAACTGTGGTCTAGGATACCGAACAAGGACATCATTTCCCCACATGCAATAATATCTGGTAATGTTTCCTGAGGAAATGACTGTGAATTCTGGATACAGCTGATCTCCCCTCTGTCCCTTCCCAACAAATCCCTCCACCATCTGGAATGCCTGGAAGACCTCCCATATGTCAAGGTATCCATTCAGCTGATCACTTCTTGAGTACATAAACATTTCCTGAGTACACACTCTGGACCAACAAGAGGAACTGTGGACCCATACTTGGACACAGAAATGGCGAGGCACAATTCTCGCTTACCCTTGAGGCAACTGGAGGGAGTCAGACGGAAAGGCAACAAACTCTCAAAAGAAGAGAGCCTATCAGATGTTAAGGGACGAGTGCACATGTCAGTCCTATGAGACAAAGTGGAGGAAATCTAAAGTAATTCTGAAATGTTAAATATAGATTGCCTTTGAGATAGACCTTCAATACACTTACCTTGTAGAAATAGTAGGTAAAAGGGAAGCCCCATTCTGGTCTGTTACAAAATAGGTCAACACTTATAAAGTCAAATGTCATTCCAAAGACACCCTCAGGATTGCCAAGTCCTTGTCAGTACCTTTCCTCACGTTAAGCCATGTACATTGCAATACAAAAGAATTTTCTTGCAACTCAAACTTGGAATCCTGACCAATCCATTCACACACATATTCACAGCATGACATGTAAGTATTTAGCACCAGATGAGGTGTTGAGTGAAAAAAAAAATAAGAAAGAAAGAATATAAGTCTTAAAAATCTCCCTGCCAATTCCTAGCAGAGAATGAACAGGCCCTGGAGAAAAGATGTGCCTGGACCCAAGGCGAACTTGACAGAAGTGGAGTGGAAGCCAGTTCACGAGTGAAGAAATACATGGTCACAAAACTCCAGTCTTCCCAGTGGGAAGTGGGAGAACCCAAGGGCAGGAGAATAGGGCCTCTCTGTGGACCCCGGAGGAGCTCAACCCCAGACCTTGGTGTCGTGTAGGAAGGAAGGCCTCCCTGACATGGCTTCATGCTAATGCAGAGCACCGGGTCAGAAGCCTACAGGGGTCTCACGGATGGACCACACAGCCAGACAAGCCCCACACCTAGATACATATCTACCACAAATAACTTCATGAACAGCTTAACCATTTTCTTTATTAACACTTTAACACTTTATTGCTAAGGCTTATCATTATCTCTTAGTCCTGTCTCCCCCCAACTCCTTATTCTTGTCACCAACTCAAACCTCTCTGCTCACTGATGCTCAGAGCAGACATAAAAGCTTCCTGAAGGTCAGGTTTGTCTATCTTACTCCGACCCCTAGAACCAAGCAGAGTACGTGGCTCATAGTGGAACCTTAATCAATGCTTGTGGAATACCTACTCATGGGGCAAACAGAGAAACAATGTGAACATGGACCCTTGAAACATCACAGAGTTTACAGATTTCCCCTGAGTGTACATTCTCCTGGTCTGACCGGCACAATCCAGTCCTCATGATTGGCTCCAAATACTAAAGACGCATGAACATGCCTTGCACAGAAGGAAACTTCCTCCTTCGGAACTCTCAGCACACACTCCCTCTCTAGGAGCTGCCCGCTGAGAAGTCTGTACACGGAAACCTTAGACCTTGACGTAAGCCCTGGCCACATCAATTGAGCAGAGCTCGCCTGGATCAGGACCTGGCAAAGAGAAACCCGAGCTGCGAGCGTAACATGAGATTCAGGCAGCTGACCTGCTTGAGATCTGGAGGCAGTCAGAGGTTAGCTGAGTTTAAACCAGCTGTAACTGGACAATACCTGACAGCCAACTTCCCTATAAGACCAAGAGTCAGGTGAGCTGACATGCAGAATCCCTTAAGGCGGGGTGAGGAAGGAGGGAGCCAATTCTGCTGGGTCGGGGAGCACAGGGTGGCTCTCTCACTCCAGGAACCCTCAGGAGTGCAGGTCCACCTTCCCCAACCAGGGTCCCACATGCTTCCTGGAGGCTCGAAAGGCAACCTGACTTGGCCTTGTCCCAAGGAGTACAAAAATTCTGAAAGGTAGTCCTGGTAGCAGCCAGTGAAATAAAAGCTTTGTCAATGATTGGCAATGCCACTTTTCTATGCCCGCAGTTGGGAAAAGAAAGAACAGAGGCTAAACCCACCAATGTGTCAGCCAGGACGGGATGAAGAACCAGAGGGAACCCTGATGGGTGAATCCAGTTTCATTTGTAAGGATGACAGGACTCCTGTAATAAACATTCACCAAACTCCTACTACGTGCCTGGTACCACACTGAGATACTGGGATGAAGACAGGGACAATCCTCAATGAACTCATACTCCTTTTCCTTCTTTCTTTTTCTTTCTTTCATTAACTTTATTGGGGTGACATTGGTTAATAAACTTATACAGGTTTCAGGTGTATAATTCTTTAATACATAATCTGTATATTGTATTGTATATTCACCACCCCAAGTCAAGTCTCCCTCCATCACCATTTATCTCCTACCTCTCCCCACCTAAAGCTCATACTCATAAAGGTCACACTTTATAACAACAAATGTGTATTTTCTTCTTTTATTTAGAATTTGATTAATTTAGTTTACAATATCGTTTATGAAGAGCAAGACAAAAGTTAAGGTAGGTTAGAAGGGGAAGGAATAATAGAAGAAAGAGAAAGGGAGAAGGTAAGAAACAAGAAAAGAGGGAGAAGGTTGTGGGTATTAAATGTGATAACCTTACAAAGTGCTTAGTAGGGTCCTTTGGCATATAGTAAGTGCTCAGTAAATATTAGCCATTGTAGTCATTGTTGAGGGAATCTATCACTGTGTCATGCTAGTCCATACTGAATACTTATGATACATCAGGCAATATTCTAAGGGCTTAACATGTATTAAGTCATTTAATGCTCACAACCCTATGAGATATTAGTATTCCCATTTTACAAATGAGGAAACTTGGACAGGAAGATACTACGCAAGCTATAACCACCCCATCACACAACTATCAGATGAGAGATCGGGGATTCAGACTCAGGTAGTCTGATTTCAGAGCTCATCTTCTTATCTATTGCATCCGTGGTTCTCATTGCACAGTCCCTGGAACCTGGGAACTTTTGAGATATGCAAATTCTTGATCCCAACCCAGGCCTACCAAATCAGAAACTCTAGCGAAAGGGCCCAGCACACTGCTTGTTCAAAGCCTTCTTGGCGATTCTGATGAACACTAAAGTTTGAGCACCACAGCACTGATTACATTATAGCACTTCTCCATACAGTAGTGGCTAAATTGAAGACAGATAATAAAGTACCTCACCACACTGTGACTGGCCTCGCTCAGCAATAGACAAAGATCACAATACTTGGGTTATCCCTGTCTCTCAGTTTAGAGGATGGCCTAGGATTGAGGCTTGGGAGAACAAATTCCATTCTCTTGATTTCCAGAGAAGTTGTCATTTGTCTTCTCTGTTTTGGTACTCTGATGTGAAAAGGCTGGAAGGGGGTGAGAATCCTGGGATATTCTTAGAATGGTTTAACTCTTTCCTAGCTTCCCAATTCAATAAAATGCAATGTCCCAAAATATCTATCACTAGATTAAAAATGAAAGGTGAAAAGGAAAGCTTTACTGCTGGCGTGTTCATTTAGCTTCTGACAGCGCTTTGCAGGTGGATTTGTCTGTTCTTTCTGCTCGAGTTAATTCAATTATTCAAACCGATCATCCAGTTTGTAAGTTACCTAAGCCTTCTGCTTCTCCCCTTTTGGCCATTTCACTGTTCATTAGCACCTCTACTAAGGATAAGCAGGGGAGAGGAAAAGGTGAGGAAACTCAAACCAGTCCATTTTTCTCCTTGTTAGCAGTTCTGGTAGACTTGGTGGGAGAAGAATTGTTATTGGCTAAAATGAGACACTGGGATTATCTATGGTTTTCAATTCTCCATGCTCTTCTGGCCCCTAATTATCACAGTCAAGTCAGCCTAACTTTACAGTGTCAGTCCAGCCTACAAGTGAACAGAAGCATAGCGTTCAAATTCTAGAATCTCTACAGAGATAACCTATGGTCCTTCTTATATTAAAACTCTTAAAAATGCCAAGGTCATGGACAATTCTGATTCAGGTAAAAGGACTCAGAAAAGTGATCACATCTCTAGAACCCCATTTTAATTCTGACAGTTGATTTTTCCTACCATTCCAACTTTCCATGGCCTGGATACGTGCTGACTCTCCTAAGAAAAATAAGAAACCTAACATTAATTAGGCACCTACTATATTCTAGGGTGCCAGATTCCCTGCTGGATATCTTATAAATATTATCTTGCTTATTTCTAAAACACCTTGGCAATAAATCTTTATCCTGATTTTATAGGGAAAGGGAGGTTTAGAGAATTTAAGTCCCGGAGTTAGTAAGTACCAGAGCTAAGATCTGAACACAGAGCTGTATTCTCCCAACCCTACCCCAAACCTATACTCTTTCAGCCCCACTGATAGGACTTCTTATTTCCACCCAGAACTCTGTGATGATGCTCTCGATGCTAATTCAGGGGATGGCTGTGCCAAGTGCTCTCTCTCTATGACTCTTAAAGTTGCAGGCTGTACCTGAACATGCAGATGGCATCCTCAGAAGCTCCTCATAATACCTTCAGATATCTACTCTTTCTCCTGCTGTCAGCACCAGCACAAATAACCTCCAGCTTCCATCCCTCTGCCCAATCCGTACAGACTGCCACTAGTCTTGTCCACAGCTTCTGACTAGTAGACCAGACATTTCCTCAGGCAGCAGCCCGAGGCCACGGTGGCAGAGGTCTGCACTTCCCCATGACTCAGGGCCAGGAGGGTTCCAGGAAGCTTAGGCAGCAGAAGTCCGTGCCCTCCGCAAGACCACTTCCTACTTCAGTGAGGGAAGTAGCTGCATGGTCTAGTGTGAAGGCGGAAGGAAGAAAGGGAGAAGCGATTCTGTTGACAATCTAATCCCCACATTCCATTCCCCAGTTTCTGCCCCTGTCCCTTTCCCCAGCCCCACCACAGGTGGATTTGGGGGCCTGAACTTGTCTTTCTCCTCCCCAAGCCTCGCTGGCCAGACTGCTCCCTGCGACTCTGCCCAAGCTCCCCAAAGAAGCACCTGGAGTCTCTTACTGTGAGACACACAGAGGCCTCTTGGTTTTGGCCATAGATAAAGTCGTCTTTACTCAGTGTCCTGTAACATGAAAGAGGTCTTGCTTCATTATTTGTCAGCCAGTCCTTCCTTGCCATCCATCCCTGGTAAGTGAGAGGTGGGCTGGTGGGACATAATCTCAGTGCAGGCAACACTAGAACAGCTGTCCTTCAGAGAAGAAAATCTCTTCCCTCTCCTGCCCACAGCACTTAGTGCCTCTGTACATCGCAGACCTGGAGGACCAGTATCTTTCATGGGTTTAATGTTTGTTGGTACAGTCAAACCTTGGTTCCTGAACATCTCCCATCTCAAACAATTCGGTCCTCGACCAAGTTGTTCACAGGAAAAAAATGTCTCGGTTGTCGACCAAAACTGAGACCAAAACTTGTTTTCGACCTGATAACCCTTTCATGCTGATACCTCAGCACAACAAAAAGTGTCTCTCAGGCAACTGAGGAGAGATTGCTTTTGTTGCTGGCAAAATCAACAATTAGCACAATTTTAAAACATGAAGAAGCCATCAAGAGTGCTGATGTTGCTAA
The DNA here is from genome assembly GCF_028538775.1 of Myotis yumanensis. NCBI lineage: Eukaryota > Metazoa > Chordata > Mammalia > Chiroptera > Vespertilionidae > Myotis > Myotis yumanensis. The sequence continues at coordinate 190,137,216 of NW_027223754.1, forward strand.
GGATGTGGAAATGCTCAAAAAACAATAATCACAGGCTATTGAATGGGTAGAAAAGCTGTTGTTGATCAGATAAAGGAAAAGCGGTTAGCCGGTGATAACATTTCCCAGGCAGTAGTATATGAAAAATTTGTTTACGGCTGGTAGAGGGTGGTTTGATAAATTTAAGAAAAGAAGTGCTTATTTACAAATTAAACAGTTCTTTAGACATGCACTGTATATAAGAAAGATTAAAACAGGGAATCATTTGGGGGTCTGGAATGGATGAATTCAATGTACATTATTTCTAATAGGAAAAAATGATTCAGTTTTCAAACAAACCGCTTCTCCAACAGCCTTCTGGAATGAAGTAAGTTAGAGAAATGAGGTTCCACTGTAATTTTAATACGCTTTCCATTGCCCAAAGTGATTGTAAAGTAAGTTGGGGCAAGGACCATATTTCCTGACCAAAGCACCCCAATATGCTGCTAGATACTCACGCAGTGCCTCCCAACTTGAGATGTGGGCCTCCTGCCGGAGCACAGGGATCCCAGGCTCCAGTACCATGGCTGCCTGTGGCCCAGGCTCCAGCTTCCTCTCCCCGCAGGCTCACTCCCAGGATGGCGGCTTGGCCAGGCTTGGGTACCTTCAACACCCTTCATTTAATCTGATCTGCTTCCAGTTCTGGAGATGCCAGAGAAACCACACTGACTGCCCGACCAGACAGGATGAAGCACTAACCAAACACATTCTGCACGGCCTCACCAACTTCCAGAAGAGAGAGAAGCCCAGACCCTGGGCAGTTCCTGTCTGAATGACTCCTTCTGAATCACAGGTCAGGGATGTGTCAAAGGCCCTCACAGGGACTGGGCTGGAGAGTCCCGTGGCCCTAAAACTAGTTCCTATTCATTCCAAAATACGATGCTGAGCATCAGGAGGGCTTTGTGTGGCCTGGGCAGGGACCCCGTGCTTGTGTGAGCTCACCTGTGACTGTTTTAACGCTGTGCTGTGGCTATCCTAAAGTTCTTTGTGATTTTTTAACAAGGGGGCTTGCATTTTCATTTTGCACTGGGCGCCACAAATGATGGAGCAGGTCCTGCCAACATGTTAACTCCAGCGAAAAGGTCACTTCAAAACATCTTGTAAGTCTTGGAAGCTGTGCGAATAGGAGCAGGATGCAGTCAAGTTGGGTGCGAGGCTTTGGGCTGGTGGGGATGAGGGAGGGAAGGCAAGGTCTGAAGGATAATCGCTCTTCAGAGAGGAGGGAGCTGGTCTGGCGACAAGGGGCACGAGGAAGCACAGGGTGCCCCGTATGGGGTGACAACAGTGCCACCAGAAAGAGCTTCTCAAATACACACACCGAGGACTGCTCACTTAGGATCACTATTTTTTAGAAACTCCCCAAATCTGTCTCAAATCTTTGATTATGGACCTTGCTTTCTCTCTCCAATTTATACACAGTCTTTTCCCCAATGTTTTGTAGAAGCTTGTTTTAAAAGCTGACATTCTATTTGCTCTTTTCTTTTTGGCTTGAGATCAATTTGCATGAGAGGAGGTTTGCTGAGATGGAGACAATTCCACTTCCAGGCCGTTACTTCTCTAATGAAAGTCCAGACTCCACCAGTTACAGCCGGGGCTGCTGCAGCAAGTCCCATGGGGTCAGACCCCACTGATCAGAACAACAGGTGGGAATATCAGGGTCTGTCTGAATACAAACTTCCCAATGATGAGCATCCACCGCCAGCCACAGAACTCTTCCCACTTAGATTCTCTAAGAAGTGGTTTTAGGAAGCGTTCCCAAGTTTTATTAAAGGAGCCAGAAGACAAAGACATTGTTTCTTTGAATGCTTCACTAGCTGTCTTGTGATCACCTGCAGGCACTGAGGCTGAGGCTTTTATTAATGTTCTCAGACCTGAGAGCTAGAGATGGACGGATGCTTCTTATTCTTCAGTGCGGAGTGTACACACACACACACACACACACACACACACACCCATAGCATTACAGCTTCGAAAGGATAGCTGTTCTCTGTAGTATGAGTAAATAGCCCACAGCAGTCCTGCTTGGTGCTCCAGTCTATCTTAATCCCCATGCAGGCCTCTCCTCCAGGACCATGAAGTCAGCAGGAAGCAGATATGTTTTATGGGCTGTGTCACTTAGCACCGCCTGCACATCCTGATCGGTGATAAAATAAGGGAACTGAAGCCATTGCCATTAGCACTGAAAACATGGCCCCCCTGGCTCCAGGTCTGCCCTCTCTTGGGAGGGCAGAGAGGACAAGCTGGTCCTGCTTCCTGGCAGAAAGCAAGAAAATGGAGCTGAGCAGACGCTGCTGAATCTGGAGAACATTAAGGTACACGGTGCAGGAAGAGCAATGCCAGGGAAAGGAAAGGGTTTCCCTGAGGCTCAGGGGATGCCGTCCACCTGTGTGCACGGAGGCCAGAGGCACCTTGGCACCACCTTCTGCAATACCTGCTCGGATGAGAGCTCGCTGCTTACCACACTGGCCCTCTCAATCTTGGAACAGAAACCCACCTGGTCATTCTAGATCTAGGAGATAGGAATCTGCATCTACTCATAAGCTTGGATAAGTGGCTGAGCAGTTTATGAACTGTGCACAACTGCTTTGAGGCCACTGAGGTGGGCAGAGAACTGGACACTATGAACATGAAGTTGAATCACACCAATTTGTGAAGAAATGAGCAAATCCTAACACAGCAGCTCAGATGGCCTTTCACTCACTGTCTTAAAGACATATCATAGAATTTTGGAGCTGGAAGGGAGTGGTGCTCCCGACTGGGTCCCTTATTTCACAGGTAGAGAAATGGAAGTGTCTAAGGGAGTCACTGCTGGTCTGAATAGTCAGTCTTCCTGAGCCTCCTTTGAGCATTTCCAGAACAGAGGATGAAAGAGAGAAACCAGTCCTGCTCTGCCCACGTCCTCCATGTCAGCCCAAAGTGGGCCAACTTCCATGAAATATTAATACGAATGACAGTCTAGAAACGGGAGCAGTCTGGATGGATCCCACTCATTCAGGTAGCTCACCTGGGTGACAGAACTCAGTCTCAGTTCACCAGATCACAGCTAGTCTCCACCTAAGTGGGTCCACGAGGTTTTAAACACCAGGGTAATAAGCAAGACGTTGTTTTCTACAACTTTTCTGTATCAGAATGCAGATTCCCTTTTACCAAGATTGTAGGTTTGATACAGTTAGGTCAAGGGTCACTGTTCTTCCCTGGGCTCTCCTACTATGTGAAGAAACACTGACTATTTATTATTAAAAGAAACCTAATGAAGAAATCTGATAGAATTCTCTGATTTGGGTTGGTTTTCCTCTATTCCCTTATAATTTAGATATTTCAAGGAACTCAAAGCCTTTACTTCCCCAAAAAGTCACGTTGTGTAAATATGACCAAAATTACAGAGAGAAATCAGCTGTCATAAATCCCCAACTTAGAATAATCAGAGAAAACTTTGTTCAAAAATAACAAAGACATAATCTTCCACATTGGCAAAAACTTCTCAAAACTTGCTCCACATCTTACATCCTACTGGCACTGCCCAAGATCAGGGCCCTGGCATCTGACTAGTATATTATCTGTAATCATCTCCAAACTGGTTCTGACACACCCATCCTCTCCTTTCTCCAATCAGCTTCCAGAGCCATCAGTCATCTCTGCAAAACAGACATGACTGTGCTCCAACACTTTCAGTGCCTTCTGCGTTTGCTACGCTCCAAACTCCTGAGCATGCGTCGCGTGCCCTGTGTTCCAGCCACTCACGTTCCCAACTCAAATGTCTCCTTCCCTCTCCACCAGGAAGTCTACTCTGAACCCCCAATCTGAAACAAACACTTAGACCTGACCCCCACAACATCCTGCCCACATTCTCTTCAGCATTTGCCTCGAGTTATAAATGACTGTTTCTACTGCTGAACAGTAAGTTGTAAGTCTTCTCCATCTTTGGTTCTAGATTTGTTAGCCATGTTAAGCCATGGATGTACTAGATAATTCATAAAGTCTTACTGAATTATTACTTAATTGGTTAATTGACTTCAGCAGGCCTCTAGTCAAATATATGCATGAAGAGAAGAAGCAGGGCTGGGTAGTTAGGCAATTCATTATCACAGTATCTCTGATTAGTCAGCTATCACCTTGAAAAGCACAGCAAGCTGGAGGCAGGCCCATGAGATGTTGGACACCAGGCTGTAAGTTTTATTGGGAGCAGAGAGCAGGGAGGAGCAGCCCTGCTTACACTGTACCTGTGCCCAGGGAACTTGGCAGACAAAGCTGTTTTCTTCTCTGTCTTTCCTTCCCTCTCTCTCTCTGTCTTCTCTCCCTTATCACCTCCTTCTTCCCCTATCTCCAAATGTAATTCATCATTCATTTAGTGAGTGCTTACTGTATGCTAGGCATTTTTCTAGCATTAAGAACATAGCAAAATGAAGCTACTAGCTTACATTCTAATGCAGTGCATCAAAAACCTCAATGTTGTCTGAATCATCTGGAATCTTGCCAAAAAGCAGAACTGGACTCAGGGGGTCTGGGGTGGGGCCAAGCACCTACATCTCTGAGAGCCTGGTGAGTGATGTTGATACTACCAGTTCACATTCTCTGTAGTAAAGGTCTAGCCTTGAGCACTGGTTCCCAACCTTGGCTGCAGTTAGGAATCAGCTGGAGTGCTCTATAAAATACTGATGCTTGGGTGTCTTCTCCAGAGCTTCTGATTTCATTGTTTGGGAGTGCAGCATGAGCTGGGATTTTTAAAAGCTCCCATGATGAATACAATGAACATCCAAGGTTGAGAACTACTATTATAGTGCGAGGTATAGATAGAAAAAAATACATCTATTTCAGATAAACACTATGAAGAAAAATAAAGCAAAGCAACAGAAGGTGAGAGAGTACATTGTTTTATAGTCAGTGGTCAGGAAAGGCCCCTGTAGGAGGTGACATTTGAGCAGATACCTGAAAATGGGCAGGACCGAGCCATGCAGCTGTCTGAGGAAAGAGCTCCATGTAGAGGAGACAGCATGTGCCAAGGTCCTGAGGTACAAGTGTGCGTGGCATGTTTGAGAAACAGCAAAGGAGACTAACATACAAGAACATTCACTAGGAGTTTTTATTAAAAACAGTGGTTCAGAATCATAGTCAAATAGTTCATCTGCTTTTAATGGGGAGTTGAGGCGCATAAGGCCTGAAGGAGTTCAAAATGAGTACTGTTCTAAGGAGGACTCGGAGATGGGCAAACACTTGGAAACAAGGGGAATCCTTGTGGCTATGTTAGGTCATTTAATCATCACAGGAATTGTATCAGATACACATCATTATCCTCCTTTTCAGAAAGAAGTGATCAGGGGCTCCTCCCAGGAGGTAAAGAATGCAGAGAGAGAAGCACTGAAAGACAGTCACCTCCTCCACACGTGCCTCCAGCTCCCAACCAGTCATAGCTGGTGCTCCTAAAAGCCCTGGAAGGTGGGCTGAGGGTTAATGTTGCATGGCAACATGGCAGGGCCATGGAACCCGGATATTTCTTTGGTCAAGCACCAGTCTAGACTTTGCTGTGAAGGTAATTTTTTAGATGAGGTTATCATTTAAATAAATGGATTTTGAGTAAAGGTGATTCTCCTCTGTAATGTGTGTGGGTCTCATGTAATAAATGAGCTGAAGGTTTTAAGAGAATATAGACTGAGGTCCCCGAGGAAGAGGGAAGTCTGCCTCAGGCTGCCTTTGGACTTGAGCTGCAGCATCAACTCTTCCCTGGGCCTCTGGTCGACCAGAGATGTTGGGCTTGTCTGCCTCCACAACTGCATGAGCCAGTTCTTTAAAATAACTCTCTCCACACACACACACACACACACACACACACACACACACACACTATTAGTTCTGTTTCTCTAGAGACCCCTGACTGCTACAGATGGGCACAACCAGTAATGTCATCCTCGTCTCTGAAAATTTCTGCTTCCAGGAAGGGGTGGGACTGAGACTGGCCTCCACCAGGGCCTCTTTAGAGCTGGCATTTCATCTTCCGTCTCCAATCAGGTTAAAAGGCTAAAAGATCTGGCCACACATGGAATGTTTTTAATAGCATTTTTAAACCTTAAAACGGATTGGGTGGATGAAATAGGGAATGAGGGCAAAGGCAAATAGAAGGAATATACTTCACTTTGCCTGTGGTTGATGAGACCACTACGCTTCTGACTTCTAGGGTTTCCAAAAAGTGAGAGAGGAGGGTCCATGTGGATCAGGGTTCAAACCTCCACCTGAAGATTGAGCAAAATGCTCTGTTTTTATGAGGCTGCTCTGCTAGGCTGGGGAATGACGGGAAACGAACACAGTCACAGATGCCATGCTAAAGCTCCAGGACTGAAAAACAGGACAAAAAAGTCTGGAGTGTCCTGGAGCCGTGACAAAACAGAAGACAGAAAGTGGAAAAAAATTAGAGAAAAGTGTTCGGTGATGCAATTCCACCCACAGGGGACGGTTGGGAAATACCATACAATTCTTCCTCAAAAAATGTTGGTCAAAATACTTACTGGTTCAAACATAATGACATTGAAGAAAGCAAGGAAATGCCATATAAATGATTTCAGATGAGTAGTCCTCTTTTATTCATTTTTGAGTAATTAAGACTGTGCCCCTAAAAGCACCCAGAAACCATTGTTACCTTGTAAGACTGACATTTTGAAAGTGCTTGAGGGAGAAATGTTTGGTGAGCCCAGGGAGCAGCACGGGTCTCCCACAGAAAACAATGGCTACACAAACATTCTCTTTCCTTCAAAAAAGGAATTGGGGGTGAGAAACTATCTCCACATAGCGGTGTCTATGAGAGAGTATAGGCGAGGGAACCAGGATATATGAAGAAAAAGGAAAGAGGGTACTATAAAAATTAAGTTCCTACACTTAAATGGGATAATTTCTGCTCCCTCTGCAACTGGGGTAGGGAAAACTAACCCTGCAGGTAGAGATACTCCTAGGACTCTTGGTGTGTGACCTCCCTCTCAAGGGACTGCCATTATTTTAAAAATGAATTAGTCTCCTTGAAAAGATGGAACTCATTCCTTGAGAATTAGTTTTGGAAACTGAGTAGACCGGAAAAAGAGTTAAAAACACTGAAGAAACAAGGCTAATGGATGGAGTTAGTGTCAACATCCTGGAGAGGTACAGCTGGGAAAAGAAAAAGGAGAGGCAAGAGTACTAGATAATGCAACTCAGTTCTCTGGGGCACCCAGGTCTCTGGAACGGTGGCCAAAGAACCTGCAGGCCATTTGCCCAACTCCATCAGGTAGCGGTGAGTACTCTGAAGAGTGCTGTCGTGATTTAACTTGCCATGGTCCTAAGAGGCACAGGAAGTTCCAAGTATTTGCCATGCTTTGCTGAGACCTCTGACACTCTAAGCTAAGGTGTCTTCACCTGGGTCAAGTACACTGTAACCTGCAGGACCCATTGAAACACAAAGTAGGTAGTGGCTTTCTTGGTGTGACCTAAGGGTAGGCCAACTTCCCACCAACCAACAAGTCCTAAAGGCCCCTTATAGAGCTTCTCCTTGGGGCTCAAGAAGGCCAGGAGAAGCCTTTTGTCCAAGAACCAGAGCTTTCCATATAGGCAGCACATTCCTACAATGACCCCATCAGCCTGAATCAGCTCCTCCAATGTCTCTGCTATCAACCAGCACAGCGCACTGCCCCAAGGCAACAGGTGTATTTTAATAATAGCTCTGTTTTACATTTGCAGAGCACTTTCCAGTTTATAATGTGTTTAAAAGTGTAAGGAGCAGGAGGATCTAAGGTCAGAATGCCTGGATTCAAATTCCATTTCCATGAGTTTCTTGCCGTTTTCTCACTGCGAAGTGAACATGATGACAGCGGCTACCACCTGGGGTTGTTGCTATACGAATAACAAGGGACAAACAGGTAAAGCACGTGGATCAATACCTGGCACATGGTCACACAATAAATACAGTTTGATGACTCTCCCCAACCCTGGAGCAGATGAGGGGACACAAGCTCAGAGAAGCTAAATGTCTTTCCTGGTGACAAGCCGAATCAGGGTTCTACATAATCAAACACACAGATGTAATTGTGCGTGTATGCTGGGAAGAGATGAGGGTATAGCAAGGGGATGGTAGGTAGGTATATGACTGACCAGAGAAAGCCACAGGACTTTGGGAGGGAATAGAGTACTAACAGAGAGGAAAGCGTACTCCAAAAGCAGAGAACAGGCTTTGCTTCTACAGAAAAGTCAAGGATTCTCTTCCATGGCCTAGGCCAGAATCAGCTAAATGCTTTCCCATCATGTGACAAATATACTGTTGATGTGCTGATGTAAGAATATTCTGTAAATCAATTCTGTAAAGCTACCCACATGGCATGCAGAGAAGTGTGATGTGCTGTATTAGTCAGGGTATCCAGTAGAATATATGTATACATACAAAGAGATTTCTTTTAAGGGATTGGTTCATACATTTATGGAGGCTGGCAAGTCCAAAATCTGCAGGTGGGCCTGCAGCCTGGAGACCCAAGCAAGAGCCGATGCTACAGTAAAATCTAAAGGCCATTTGCTGCCCATGCCCTTTGCTCAGGGAAAGCCAGTCTTTTGTTCTAGTTTGTCCTTCAATTGATTGCATGAGGCCCACCCACATTATGGAGGGCAACCTGCTTTACCCAAAGTCCACTGATTATAATATCAATCTCCTCCATAAACATCTTCACAGAAACTTCCAGAATAATGTTTTAGCCCTTATCTGGGCACCATGGCCCAACCAGATTGATACATAAAAGTAACCATCACATATGCCCTTGGTAGTTGGCCTTCAGAGATTCCTTATCTCAGAAAATTATGAGATCTCCAAAGAAAACATATGAGGTCTACAGAGACTTTAGGGGGAAAGGCAGTAAAACCCACAAAATGCAAGATAGTGGCTAAGTCATATGGGAAGACAGGGTGGGAGAAGAGAGGAGCACACAGGTAGGGCAGCAGTATTGGTAATGTGCCAGTTCTCAAGTTGGGTGGTAAATTCATAGGTATTCATTATGTTTTATAATTCACACATCTCCCATGTACATATCAAATATCACAACTCACATAAAGGGTAAAAAATCAAGCTTTCAGGCCAGGTAGCAAGACCACTTTCTCAATACAGCCTCTCCTGACAACTCCTGAAGAGAAATCTCCTTCTGTGATCAAACCATCTACTCTACCCACAGGCTGATATTGCTGGGCAACATTTCGTGTGCATAGGCCTTCCCTTCTCAAATGAGTTTTAAGTCCCTTATGTTCCGGGACAATTTCTTACAACGTCTTTTTATTCCCCCGCGGAGTCTGGCTGAATGTCTGAGTAACTCAATAAAAACTCATTGATGGCTGAAAAACAAGGTGGGTGGGGACAAGGATAACAAAAATAAACCAGCGGAAAAGCAGAGGTGCTGGGGCGGCACTGGGCTTCAGGTTTATAGAAGGCATTAACAGCTCCAGAAGTTGGCTTGAGGGATCAGAAGCCAGGCAGGGTCACATTGTACAATTTTTACGGGCCTAGAAATGAAACAATGCCCATGTGGTGGAGACTATAAATGGTACCCGTGCTAATAAAAATAACACAGCCAGGCTTGTAGAAGGGGATGCACACAGACAGGTAAGAGCCTGGATCATCTGTGATGTCCAGACTATGATCCCAGGGATGTGGCCCGTCAGTCCCAAGTGTTCTTAAGAAAACAAAGTACGACACCATGGTACTTCTAACCCAGTCCCCAGCAAACTTCCAATCTTCTACAACTTCTTGCCTAGTCCAGTCAATAGTTTGGATGGTAACAGTGCTGCCATTATTGACAGGACTCTTCCAAAAAGCCAACAGTGAGGAGAGCTCATATATCTTCAAATTTCTAGTTCACACTCTGTTCATTGTTCTCATCAGGACTCCTCAACCCTAAACTTGAGGTGCTCCCATTTGTCCCATGAACCCCAGTTCTGACTTACTCAATTGTGGTTAAAGGAGATCAAGGCTGTATGTGGTGGTGAGAGCTCTCTCCTATTGGAAACAAAGGGTCACCTGGGAAGAAAGATAGCCTTGGATATATGCTCACCACACAGAGAGGCTAGCAGAATGCTGGATGGGGATCATTTCTCTACTCAACAAACTCTGGGGGATCAGGCTTGGAGAATGACAAGTACAACTGCTGAGAGAAAAATGGAGAGACTCCCAGTGGCTTATAAAGGGATCAGGGTAAAAGGTCACTTCATACGCTATCATATAGGAGAGAAGGCAGACATTCAAATGACTTTAGCCCTGTTTCCAGCCAGTCTCATCATTAACAGGCGAATACGGCTCTCTGAAGTGACACGGGCAGCTCAGTGACATGTCACATCACTGTCAGAACTAGACTAGGTTTCCCCACTCCACAGCCAATGCTCTTTCTACCATGACATGCTCATGGATAGATCATTTCTGCCAATTGCCACATACAGGAGTTGAAGTTTGTATAAAATGACACTGAATCAAAGAAAGGTCCAGATTAGAATACATGAATCTCTACGAAGGAGGTTGGAGGGCAGCACTGAGAGGAAAATAATTCTCTCCTTACACAAAATGGAAAATCATTAGGGGCTACATCAAACTGAGAACATTTCACGAACCCACCACTAAGACCTACACATTGGTTCCAACAGTTCCAAAATTTCTCACATTTAGAAGAAAGTGCTCCTTCCTGGTGACAAAATTCTCAACACCAGCCCGTTGTTTGGCACGAGAGGGAACAAGTGAGAGCATGAAATGCATCCCTGGAAATGCAGAATAAAAAGGTTATGTCCAGCTCACATGCAGAAATCCTGCCATTGCAATGGAGCGTGATTCCCACAGCCATGCTCCAGCTCTGAGCTCAGATCACCTCTAAAAGCGTGAGGCTGCCAGCCATACCAATCCTGGTCACAAAAAAGGAGCTGTACCTCAGGATTTCATTATTTCTAAGACTACCCATTTGAGAAGCAGGAAGGAGAATTTTTTGTCTCACAAACACATTTTTTCTTCTCCAGCCTCCATTTACACTACTGCTCTTCTTCTAGAATTGGAAATTGAGCGCTGTTGTTTACTTTCTTATGCGTTCCCTGAGGTTTGATTGTTGATGTCTGTGCGAGTCAGTGATTAGCATTCTGACTTCAATTCCTTCTTTAGAGTCGGCCAAGGAGCCCAAGAAGTTGGCCTCAGCCACTCCCTAGGAACAATAGGCCCTTTCTACAAAATACAGGTTTGTCTTCCTTTTCAAATACACAGGAGTCGGGCCCCTGGCAGAGAGGTCTACCTGGCTGCACAGAACATTCACTGTGAAGCAGAGGGCTCCCCATGCAAGAGAAACAACTTGCAAGTCTTATGTTTAACCGAGTCAAGATTGTACCCCTAATTCCATTTATAGAACTTAAAATGGTGAACTGTATGCTCCATCAGAAAGCAAACAGATACAGCCAGAGAAGCAATCTCCTGGAAATACCCGGCTCTTAACAGCCTGGCCTGGAGGAGAAGTTGGGCTGCAGAAAGCACGCCTTACAGGGACTCTCCCACCCTCTCCACCTGCCAATTTAAGAATTCCTTCAGTGCTCCACTCACTTAGGACTTCCCCTTTTACCTGTCCTACTCACAAAAGGCAGTCCAGTTGACCTTACTGTTTCTCTAGCACTTAAACTTGGTCATTAGCAAATGCAATGTCCATCTGGATGAGGCCTGGCTGGCTGAGGAGGGATGGAGGTCTCGCCACCACAGGGCCCAGAGCACACTGATTCACTACTGTACCGAGGGAAAGGGAATCTTGGCCTCCAGAAGCTAAAGTTCACATCATCAGGCTCTCTACTCTTCTTTCCCCATCAGGTCTCCTTCATGAGAGACAATCTTGCACATGAGCTTGCTTTCCCAGCAAAGAGACATGGCGTCTGCTAGTAGTCCCTTTCTGCCCTTTACTAAACCGGGCGATTTAACCTGTGCGCCAGTTTCTCTGCAGTGTACAAGGACAGTGAGAGCGCCATCCTGCTTCTCTCACACAGTTACTATCAGGATGGACCAGATAACCAAGGCAAATATTTTAATAACTGGTTTCCAAATGTTATTTTCATTCCTTTCACCGACATGGGCGTGGGGTCTGAGGACATCAAGAGCTCAGACATGGGCATATCAGCAGAAGGAACGTCTGCTTCTTATCAGCCCAAGGCCCTCCAAAGATTTGTAAAGCCATGGAAACTCAGGGGGTGGCTCCAAAAGCGGTGACTCCCACCTCAACAATAAATCTCTCAAAAGGACTTTGGAAAAGTCCATAGATTCAAGGCTCTTGCTTTCATTTCCTGCACTTCTGTGAAGGGTGTACAGAGGTGGTGAGAGTCTGGGGTGGGGGGGCGCGGGGCGGAGGGGGAAGGGATGCTGGGGGATAGAGCTGTATACACTGTCCTCTAATCCCCCTGGAATATTATTCTAGTTACAAGTTAACCCTGTGGTCCGAAAATACTTCCCTGAGAAGCTCCATCAGCATGGGGAAGTTGGAAGGTAGGATTATTTAGGATAGGGAAGGATAATCTGTTTGAGAACTGATTCTTTCCTTTTTGTTTAATTTGGTTTTTGGCCCTTTTGTTAATATGCTAGTATTTTAAGTTAAGCACCCAAAGGTTTGGGACTTAGTGTCCTTAAGTGAGACTACAACAGACCAGACTAGACTAAATCAAGATATTTTTTGGCTACTCGGGCCGAGGAGTCCAACAGTCCTAAGCACAGAGGCAGTGTGCCACAAAATTGCTCCATTATCCCAATGCTGATAATCTAATCTAAAGCTGCTTAAAAAACATCTGAAGGCCAGGACAGAGAATATAAATAAAGGAGTCAGATGCCACACACACACACACACACACACACACACACCATGACCACTAAAACTTCCAAATGATTTACACACTAGGAAAACTTAGTTCTTACAGAACTTTTGTCTGTTTCAGAAAAAATTAACAAACTTTACCCATGACGAGTCATTGTGAATTGTTTCCCAGAGCTAGTGTGTCTGGGCACTAACCCATGTTCGCTCCTGTTCTTTATATGACACTATATGACTTCCAGGTTTAGCACATTTTTACCCAATGTACCAACAACAACAGGAAATAGGCCTTGTGAATTCACTCTCCTTCTCCCTTCTCCCACTTCCTTCTCTCTTTAACCCCCAAACTAGCATCCCTTCCAGGTAATGGTCATTATCCACAGACTGTCTTAAGCACTCTTCTCCCATTGACCCACTCTCATTCATTCATTCATTCATTCAACCAGATTTCTTGAGTACCTACTATGTGTCAACACTGTGGTTGATGCCAGAAATAAAGTACAGAACTAAACAGACACATCCCTGTTCTCACGATGCCTACCTTACAATGGGGAGAGAGACAAAATAATGAGTAAACAAACAAAACATCTGCAAGTTATAATACTGCTAAGAAAGAAGCAAGCAAGAGTTGAAGGAGCCTGAAAAGAGAAAAAGAAAGATAGCTTTTCTTTATCTCTAAAACCTTAGAAATATAAATTTATTTTAGCTCTTGACTCTTACACTCACAGGGCAGTCAGTGACCTATCTCTGCCTAAAGTTTCCTTTCAATCTTAAAATGGAGAGGAATTACACAATTGAGATCATTCAGCCCCGACTCCTTCAGCTCAGTTCTCTCAACCTCCAGGAAGGAAACTCCTCATTTCCCAGAGGCACCCTGTGAGGCTCTGTGGATTATTCAAAATACCTCCCAAAACTTAACATGCATTTTCTTTCACTTGGTGCTCTAGGGAAACTAAAAAAAAATAAAATAAAATAAATCAGTCAAGTCATTTGCACAATGAAAACCTGACCATTAAAGGCCCATAAGGGTAGAGCATTTTTTAAACTTCTTGGTACCTCAACTGGCTAGCCCATAAATATTCCTTTAATTTTTTTTTTTTTACTGAAGATAACTAAGTCCGTTTGTTTTAATCCCCAAATTTCTCTGACCTTTTCTTTCAAACCCCATGTTCTACATCTTAAATTATGTTTATCACACTTCTCTTGATCTTCTATATTTATACACACTCTTGTAAAGTGTGACTAAAACAGGAAAAAAATTCTAAAAAGGAACTGACTAATGCAAAGGTTAGCAAAAGGGTTATTTTCCTTGAAACTTGTATTATTTTTAGTGTATTTCAGTGCTTTTTCCTCAATCAGCGTTTAGTCAACTAATGACACCTGGGTATTTTCTTTCAATGCCTGTACTAACAGTATTTTCCCTTTCTGTGTGTGAATGTTTGGGGCCCTCCTTACACATCACTATTTAAGGGTACTGACTGGATTCATTTTTTCTAATTTTCCAGTGATTTCTGACATTGTACAATTTAGATTATAAACTGCTTATGGGCAGGGACTATGTCTCTTCCTGCTACGCTTACTATCAAAGCACTTGGTGATAAGCCAAGTTCTTTATGGACCATTAGATAGGCTCTGATGATCGTGCTGATAGCTTTTGAGGCCAACCCAGCTTTGCTCTTCAAAGTTTAAGTTTATTCACTTGTATGAACGTTTTGTTTCAGTTCTTTTGTTACCAAGAGATCACAGGGAGGGGGAGGGCGGTGCGCTTCTTATATAGCTTCACTGATCTGCTCTAATTCCAGCTATTCTATTATTACACACAATCTTAACAATCTTTTTCTACACATTAGACACCACATCACTTAACACATGGAAGATGATTAAAAACTACCTCCAAAAGTATTTTATTGAGTGGAAAGCCTGGAGGTAGGAACCTGTCCCACTGCCTTTTTAAAAAAAAAATATGTTTTTATTGATTTCAGAGATGAAGGAATTGGAAGAGAGAGACAAAAACATCAATGATGAGAGAGAATCACTGATTGGCTGCCTCCTGCACACTTCCTACTGGAGATTGAGCCTGTAACCCAGGCATGAGCCCTGACCAGGAACAGAACCATGACCTCCTGGTTCATAGGTCAATGCTACACCACTGTGCCACACAGACTGGGCCCATTGTCCTTTATAGATCAACTAGAGGCCCGGCACACAAAATTTGTGCACTGGGGGAGGGGGTGTTCCTTAGCCCGGCCTGTGCCCTCTCGCAATTCGGGATCCCTCGAGTAGGGTCCCTAGGCCTGGCCAGCAATCAGGGCCTATCGGGGCTTTCCTTCCCCTGGCTGCCAGCAGTTGGCCCTGCCCCTGCCACTGCTACTGCTTGCCATCTGTGTGATGCTGCTCCCCCCTCCCCCACCACCGGCCACCTCCCTCTGATGGATCACCCAGCAGAGGGAGGCCCCTAACTGCCCTCCCCTGCTGGCCTGATCTCATCCCAACTGCACTCTCCTGCCGGCCTCATCTCGCCCCCAACTGCCTCTGCCTGCCTGATCACCCCTAACTGCCCTCCCCTGCCGGCCTGATCACCCCTAACTGCCTCTGCCTCGGCCCCACCACCATGGCTTTGTCTGGAAGGAAGTCGGATGTCCGGAAGATGGCTGGTCAACCCGGTCTAATTAGCACATTACCCTTTTGTTAGTATAGATAGATTATATAGGATAGGATTGCTTAAATGGGGGTTGGGGGGAGCCTTTTTCAGCAGGAGGAGATGCTCTTGGCAGACAAAAATACATAATCCCTATATCTGGACTGATAGCCAGTCATATGCACTATACTACCAAACCAGTCATTAAAAAATTGAACGGCTTTCTTACACCTTATACCAAACAGCTGTTGCCCTTAAAACCCTCCTCAGCCCCCACCTTAGGTTCTGCCTTCGTAGCTCACCCAGATTAGGTTCTGATTGGTCAGTTTCTATGCCAGTCAGCATCAAAAGCTCCGCCTCTTGGGCAGCCATTGGCTCCTCGCACTTTACCCAGATTAGGTTCTGAATGGTCAGTTTCTATGCCAGTTAGTGTCAAAAGCTCTGCCTCCTAGGCAGCCATTGGCTCCTGGCACTCACCCAGATTTGGTTCAGACCAGTCGGTTTCTATGCCAGTCAGTGTCTCGGGGCCTATCTCTGGGCCTGATCAAAGAGGCAGGGCTGAGCAGCCCCCTGGAGGCCTGAAGAGAAACAGGTGCTGCTGCTGGTGAAGCCTGGAGAGAAAGAGAGAGGCAACACTGATCAACAGCTGCCACTAAGGCTGCGGATCAGATCCTGCCTCTCTCTCTGCAGGCCTCTCTCCAGGCCTGATCTGCAGCCCCCTCGGCAGTCAGTGCTGGGTCGCTGTGCGGGTACCACGGCAACCCAGCACTGACTTCCAGCGTTCGGTTGAGCCTTCAGTCGTTGCGGACGTTATGGACCCTGGCTCTTTATATAGACAGATTCCTTCTTACCACCGGTTATAGTAAGGAAAGATATGATGGAAATATTATAAAAACAGAACTCTAAACTGGAGTTGAAATTATAAGAATTTTAGAACATAAAGAGGCAGGCTAGGTGGGCATGGTCCAATGAACTCTGAGGTCAACATACCTGATGACATGGACCATGAGCAAACTCATCTGTGGCTGCCTTGGTTCAGGCCCTCATCATCTCTTGCTTAATATCCTGCAACCCACTGTCTCCCCACTCTCCCTGCCTACACACACCAGTCTCTAGTCTCCATGGATCCTACTGTGATCCACCAATACACCCTGTCAACCCACAGACTGAATTGCGGCATTCTAAATGCATGACCTGTTCTCCTAAACTCCTCAGCCTGATGGTCAAGCACCTTTAGCTCCCCACCATCTCATACCCTACCCCCATGTTTTCTTTCCCTTAAAATTGTCCCTTGCTATTCTTCCAACAACCATGTGTTTTCCACTTACCTTAGCTCAGGCTATTCATGGAATGCCATCACTTCTTTCTCTAGTTCTAACACCTATTCATCCTTCAAAGCCAATTTGAAATATGATCTCATCTTTGAACCTTTCCTAAATTCCCCTCATAGTCCACAGCAGATTGAGAGCATCCTTCTGGCTCCTCACATTTAGCACATGATACTATAGTTAACCAAGTATACAGTTGACTCCTTCCAAAAACTGTGTAATCTCTGTTCATAGGCAGAGCCCCTGACACACAGTAGGTGCTCATCTGTTACACTGACATTAATGGCCTCAGTTTTGCTACTCAGCTACCCCAAAGAATACTACTCAGAAAGACAGGGAATGCCCTTGAGAATTTCATCCCAAGAAAAGGCCAAGGATAGGTCTGGAAGAAAAATCTACCTCTGGCTACAAAACTAAAAATACTGAAACTCTTTACTCCTAGAGGAGAATGGCTGACTTAAAAAGGAATGAAAGACTCATATCGACTATGGCAGGGATGAACCTTGAAACATTAAGCTAAGTGAAATAAGCTGGTCACAAAAAGACAAATATTATACAATTCCACTTACATGAGGTACCTAGGATAGGCACATTCATAGAGACGGAAAGTAGAATCACAGTTACCAGGCACTGGAGGCAAGGGGAAGGGGGTGTTATTATTTAGTGGGTACAGAGTTTCAGTTGGGATGATGAAAAAGTTCTAGAGATGGATAGTGGTGATGGTTGCACAACAATGTAAATGTGCCTAATGAAATTGTATTATACAGATAAAATGGTTAAAATTGTAAATTTTGTGTTATATATTTTAACCACAATTTTGTTAAATATATTTTATTGATTTTTTACAGAGAGGAAGGGAGAGGGATAGAGAGTTAGAAACATCGATGAGAGAGAAACATCATTCAGCTGCCTCCTGCACACCCCCCACTGGGGATGTGCCCACAACCAAGGTACATGCCCTTGACTGGAATCGAACCTGGGACCTTTCAGTCCCCAGGCCGATGCTCTGTCCACTGAGCCAAACCAGCTAGGGCTAACCACAATTTTTTAAAGTAGAAAAAAACACACACAATAACTGAGAGCCCCTCCCCCCACAAATTAACAAAACAAAACATAGGAGCATGAAGGATAGTGATACAGTGGATTTCAATTTGTTCATCAACTCTCAGATTCCTGGGAAGAGGGATCCCCCTCAAAATCTTACAATGGAAGTTTCAGAACTAAAGGTTGGAAGCCCTGCCTTCCACTATAGGATCAAGTCTATGGAATGTATTCAAATATACCTTTAATTAAATTCAACCAATACAGTAATCCCCTAATTGGCAGAGGAAATGTTCCAAGACCCCCAGTGAACTGCCTGAAACCATGGATATGATGAACACTATGTATGGTATGTTTTTTCCTATACAGACATACTTACGATAACATTTAATTTATAAATTAGGCACAGTAAGAGACTAACAGCAATAACTATGAATAAAATAGAACAATTATAACACTATACTGTAATAAGAGTTATGTGAAGGTGGTCTCGCTCTCTCTCAAAATATCTGGAATTTTTCATTTCTCAATTTTGGAGCACAGTTGACCACAGGAAACTAAAACTATGGACCTTGAAACCGAGAATAAGGGGGGCTACTGTATATATTGAGCACCTCCAATGTGTCAGGCCTCGTGCTACACACTGAAAGGAGATCAAAGTTGATTAAAAAATAGCCCACGGCATCCTAGGGCGAATGAGACACGTACCTAAATAACTATAGCACTGCGCTGACTTGGATTGAGCTTTAGCAAAAGAAATACAAATGCAGTATGGGAGAAAGAACAACAGTGAGTTCAAGAAAGATTTCCAACATGAGTTAAGGGAAGGCAAATTCATAAGCATTTAATGAAGGAAGTTGGATTGTGACCTGGGCCCACTTGTACCTTCGCATCCCCACTAGCACATGGAGAGGGGCACTCGGTCTGCCCAAGGGCCCTTCCAGCTGGAGGACTCCGCCACTCTCCATGTCATGTAACAGGGAGGGTGGCCGCAACACTTTCCACGTTGGCCTGGGTCTGACCCCGTGTGGCATTTTTATCCTCTTGACCTTTATCTGCATTTGTTCCATTCGGCTACTTAGGAAAAAGCTCCATAATCAAAAAACCTGCCCTGGCCAGGTATCTCAATTGGTTGGTGCGTCCTCCCCATATGCCAAGATTTTGGGTTCAATCTCCATTCAGGGCACATACAAGAATCAACCAATGAAAGCATAAATGGGTGGAACAACAAATTGATGTTTCTCTTTTCCCCCTCTCTCTACCCCCCCTCTCTTCTCTCTCTAAAAATCAATAAATAAAATAGTTAACAAACCTTGTATGTATTCTATTTTTCCTCTTTATTGATACATTTTAAAGTATCTGGCAGGATAACTATCTAGGTTTCCAGAAATACAGAAGAAACAGACACATAGACACTAGATTATTTTACTCTCAAAGTTCAGTTTCTAATACTCAAATCTAATTTTGCACATTTCTCAACAAGATCCAACTACCTAAAACAGCCCTAATCTGCCTTTTCTAGATTATTTGTACTTATAGAATGAAATGCATAGTGCCTTATTAAAACAAACATTTTAAAGAAATTAAAATAAATAAACTGTATCCTATCAACTTTGAGGAGTTTGTAACTTTGATTTTTTTTAAAGATGCATATGCAACAGAAGTGTTAATACATGCAAATACCATTAAATTCTGCTTTCCTTCCATTTGTCCCATATGTCTTCAGAAAAATGAGAAAGCCTGGCTCACGTAGAAAAGAAATAACATTGTCTCCCATTTTATGAATGCACTTTTAGAGGAGCAACCTATTACAATTATCCCTTTGCAGTACTTCACTGATTTAAGTACGGATGGAAGAGAGGAAGAATTCTGAACACGGGCCGCATTATGTCCCAATGGCAGATCTTCAGAGTAGGATGACAGTGGCTTATGAAGTCAGCCTGGGCACTTTCTGTCTGGACACCTTGGGCAAGTTATATAACCACTCTAATCCTCAATTTCCCTGCCTGTTAAGTAGCTTGGTAATAATAATAATACCTAACTCAGAGTGTTGTATTGAGAATTGAATGAGCATGTAGTGACATAAAGCTCTTCACACAGTATCTGGTATGTAATAAAGATTTAATAAATGTTAGTTTTTGTTATTAGTTACCTTGTATTCTTATTCCAATGCAACCACTGGCTGCTTTTCAACCTTAGACATTTCACTGAGCTTTTTTGCAGCTTCCTTGGTTCTCCCTAGTTCTATCTCACCTTATAAGGATAATAGGGGGGGAAACTGAAGTCACATCTATAAAAAAAAAAAAAAAAATTGAGCTACAGGAAAACATTCAACTTCCTTGCTAGTTTGAAAGGAACAAGCTGCCATGTGTGGGTGCCTATGTTGAGGGGGCCCACATGGTAAGGAGCTGATGGCAGCCTCTGGCCAACAGCTAACTAGAAGCGGAAACCCTCTGCTAACAAAAATGGATCTCCCCAGTCAAGCCTCAGATGAGACCACAGCCTGGCTGACAAATGACTTGTAGCCTTGTGAGATCCTAAGTGGATGTCCCACATAAGCCCTGTCCAGATTCCTGACCCACAAAAGCTATGGGATAGTAAATGTGTGTTGTTATAAACCACTACGTATATAGTAATTTGTTATGCAACAACAGAAAACTAATATTAATGTGGAGTTTGAGAATGCAGAAACATACACGTGATATAAAATACACTCACATACATACACATACATGCACAAACACACAAGGATTCCTATGATTTAATATCATTGCCTAGTGATTTAGCCTTATTGGAACACTATGGCAGGGAAGAACAGTACACCAAGGACAGTTATTTAGGAGCAAATGGTAACAATCTTCTCCATACTGCTGGGGTGTTGGGGGAAAATTATACTTTCCTATGGCATTTCATCAAGTAATAGCCAAAGGTTTGTTTTCCATTTATTTTCATATTAGGTAAGTCAGCCTTTCTGGAAACCAAATTGGGCAAGAGATTTTGTCAAGGTCCAAATCCCCTTGCCAAACTGAATTACCTTATGGGCATGATGGGAAATCTCTCGGGATTTAGTTATGGGAAAGGTTCACAAATCAGACGCCTAGATTGAACAGCGAACATGCAACTTAGTTCAAGTTAAATCAACTGACCCAAACCAGGAGGTCAAGATGTGGTTCTGAGTTCATTTTCTATTTTAAATACTATAATTTTCCAGTTCCTCCAGAAACAGACACAACATGTCACCAAACCACTTGCCCGATGCTCCTAGACTAGCATCCCCTTCCATTTGATCAGTAACCCCACTTAAACCTCTGCCCTTTAAATTCTTCATCAGTGTGGAGCCTTCTTAACCATTTTCCACAGAATCAGGACATTTAAAAAGTAGGTGGCTCCTTGGAGATCATCTAATCCCATTCTCAAATTTTACCGGAAAAACTCTGAGGCCCATGCAATTCAAATGGCTGGCTCAAGTTTAAAAGCTGAACCTTTTTAACTCTTCTTGAGAACAGAGAGGAAGAGCACCTTTCTCTCTTCATCTCTTCCTGCACCTGTCTGTTCAGATGCCTGCCAGAACCCTGCGCTTAAGCACCCCCTTTGCCAGGGGAGCATTTCTGTGAAGTACCAACTATGAATGGAAGAGATCTCAAGTAACTGCTTGAGATCACATAGGCTGGGGTCACATCCATCACCCACAAGTTTCTGCCATGGCTGTCAATCCCCAGGAGATTTCAGCCAAGTCATGGCAACAAAAACAAATTATCAGCCCCAGTGCTTAAGTGATGAGCTAAGGCACAACATAATCTGCTATTCCACGCAGACTCACCAACTGCAGCTTGGGGAAAAAGATAGGAAGGAAACCTATTTGCTTACATTTAACAAATATTTACAGAGGTATTGCCTACAATTTCTCTGAGTTATTTTATTTATCTACTTAACAAACACTGAATACCAATCATGTGTTAGCCACATTACTACCAGGAATAAAAAGATGATGTAAAAAAGCAGTCTCTGCCCTCAAGGAGTTTACAGTCTAGTGAGAAAATCAAATATTTAATAATTATCATAACATGGAATCTTTATTGAACACCTACTATGTGCAGGGTGATTCTAAGTGCTTCATATGAATGAACTCCCTCAGTTCTCATTGCCACTTGATGAGATAGGCACTACTTTTTATTCCTATTTTACTCACAAGAACACTAAGCACAGAAAAGCTGTTACTTGCCCCTAAGTTCATGCATTCATTGTTTCGACAAATATTCACCTACTGTGTTCTAGGCACTGCTCTGGGTGCTGCGGTACATCAATGAACAAAAGAGACAAAGGTCCCTGTTGCCATGGAGTTTTCATAATGGTGGAAGAAGAGAAATATTAAGCAAAAAACAACTAGAATGAGACACTCTCTCGCAAGAGAGTGACAAGTGCTGGGCAGAAAAACAAAGCAGCAAGGGGACCACAAAAGGGTTGTTTGGAGGGGGTTGGGTGGTTGCTATTTTGAAAAGGGTGGCCAGTGACGATGTCATGGATGAGGGGTCACCTCAGTAGAGACCTGAAATGACTGCATAGTCCTGTTCAAGCCAGGACACTCACCGCGAAAGAGCGAGATGAGTGGAACTTTGACTTTCATTCTTTAACAGAACTTTATTTTCTCTTCTGGTTATATGGGCAATGTGTTCATAATAAAAAGAAATTGGTTTACAATGGGTTTTTTAGAAACTTTATGGAGGTTTGAGGTTCTTCATCTAAAAACATCAGAATGCTTCTCTAAGTCTTACACTGCAAACTAGGAGAGAGAAAGGGCATGTGTAAAGGAAGGAGTCCTGGAGGAGGATTCCGGAGACTTGGTTCTGGTCCTAGCTCTGCCTGTAACCAAAGCGTGTTTCTGCAGGCCTGTCACCTCCCCTCCCCAGGACTCAGGGGTCCTTGCCCCTAAAATGAAGGAGTTAGACTACAAGCACTACAAAGCCCTTTCTCACGCTCCATGAGGCAATGATTAGGAAGAAAGATGTCACTGGCAATGTGCACAAGGCCAACTGAACATACTAAGGGCTGCTGAACACACGAGACCCCCAAAGCTCCCTGAGCCCCCAGCCGGGTCAGAGGGCAAGGGGAGCAGCAGAGGTTCCTCGCCATCCCACAGGTGTTCCCAGGCGTCCAGCACTGCAGGAAGAGGGATGAGGAGGAGATGCTGTGAGACACAAACACCCTCTGGCTGCTTGATAAGAACAGCAGGAGGTGAGAGCTGGAAACCCCTCAATATCTGACTGCACACCGACCGGATGAAACACAGTTGAGAAAAGACAGCCTTGCAGGTCTTGAGTCCCACTGACTGAACTAGTCCCTCTCCCTCTGGCTGGCACCATTAGTATTTTCTCCATTTGACCCACCTGGACAGGACTGTAATACAACTTACTACAAATGGGGTACCCAGAATCTGGTGAGAGCAGAGACAACCTAGGGCCAGCCCCAGTGCTTGGCAGAAAGAGTTCTAATGTCTGATTAAAGAATTCCAATTGATCAAAAGCCATGGCCTTGGTAGCTGTTGTTCCCGTCACCTCCTCACCATTCCTCTCTCCAACTTTCTCCATACTTTTCAATTCCTGTCTGCCCAGACCCTCCACTGAATTAACTCTCAAAATGCTAATTACATAAGGTGGAGAAACCTCTATTTCAATTCATTAGAATCTGTTCATATCATAGTAATTTTCTTAAGAGTTCTTTGAACTTGGGCTAGATTTGGTAACATCATAAAAAGGAAGGACACTACATCTTCAATTCATGACAGATCGGTTTGACATGTATGAAAATGCCAAAAAATTAAGTGTTTCCAATGGATCTGTCTTATAACTACTGACAGACTTCAAGGAAATTCTATACACAGAAGTTACAGATGACGCACACTAAGAGACATATGCCATCATTACATGACCGTTGCCCCAACTAATCTTTTTAAATCGCATGATGAACTAAGGGAAGAAAAACACTGTAATAAACTGACGCAGAATGAATGTCAAGCCAAATTCTCTCCTAGGTCCCTGAGGACAGAAAAAAAATGGCATATCCAAGGAGAAAGAAAGGAACATCTTATTCCATGAACCAGCGGGGATATGTCTTCTAAAGAGAGAGATGGGACAAACATGTGTGGATAAATGACTATGACTCTGCAAAGCTAAATATATGAAAGCAGAGAGAACACTATAACAAACACAGAGACAATAACCAGGTGGGAAAAAAGAGTTCTCATTGGGAAGTTTTGTAGGGAAGGAGATTTTTTTAAGCACTGTTTTGAAAGTGAGAGAGCCATGTTTAGGCAGAGAGGTGCCTACTCTGTATATGGCCATCCTCTTAGTTAGCATCTACACTGAATGATGTTAAAAAAGCGTTAGGCATTACAGAAGAGAGCCTATTTGGTTTCAAGATGACTGACACAGCTGAAAGGATGAACTGAATTCTTTTATAAGAACAACATATAGGTCCAAAATTCAAATAACTCCACAAAAAGCTACTGTAAACTATTTTACATGCACTACACCTCATATAACCCTCCCAATAACCCAATGTAGGAGGTAAGTGGTCCATTTTTTGGCTGAGGAAACTGAGCTTCAGAAATTAAATAATATGCCAAAAGTCACAGAGCTCTAAAGCAGCAGATTTCAAACACAGGCAAGTCTATCAAACTTAAAGGCTGTGATCTTAACCATTATGGGAGGTAGGTACAAGAATACAAAGAAACTAAATCTCTAATAAGGCGAACCTAAAAGAAAGACTTTCAAAAAGTCATCCAAAATAAAACACTTTCTTATGCTGTGGCATGATAAAATGTGTTTCTCTACCTCTATCCATTCCAATAAAAATTTTATTTGGTATAACTCCATCTGATTTTCCCAAGTGTGTGTGTTTGTGTGTGCAGTGGCTGTATAATGTCTCTAGTTAGAGGGAGAATTGGCCACAGAGGACTAGCTGTTTTCTCTGAGAAGAGAGACGCCTGCTGTCCACCAGCCCCCTCTGGTACTCTTCCCTGAAATCATCGTTCCCTCTGCCAGCCATAGTGTCTGAGAACAGATGGTCAGGGACGGGTGCCGGTGTGGCCGCCATCCTTGTAGCTCCCCTACTGCTTCAACACTAGAAAGCAAATATATGACAGCAGCTGGAGGGCAGGACTAGGGTTGAGAAAGAGCACTATGACTAAAAGACCAGAAGTAGGAGGTAGACTTTTCCCAGCATGAACGTTTGCTGCCCCTACAATGGAGTTACTTTGGTCTGTTTCCTGGAGAGAAAAACACTAGTTCATGACCACAGACTGTTCCTGAATCCTAACTTGGGTGAACTCTACTGTCCAAGCAAACAGGCAGACAAGGGCCAGAGGTCTTTGGGATCTTCCCCTTACTCTGGGTACAAGGCCAGGCCTGCCTTCTTAGCCAAATGAAGGGGAAGGGTCAGGTTTGTCACTAAGTACCACAGACCCAGATGACTAGTAGTGGGACAGAGCATGAAGTAAAGTGAAAATGACTTTGGCCTTCCTATAATCCTCCAAACTGGAGAGACTCACAACACCACAAGCACATTTGATTTCTCATCCACTACCATCCCATGGCACGCAATGCATGTCCTAGTCAAAACCACCCACTTGCCAGGGCCTGAGTGTGCCATGCTCACCTATGCCTCTAACTTTCCTGAAATAGACTACCCATCCACACCCTAATCTAACTTGTGAACTCTTACTCGTTCTCCAAATATCAGCTCTAAGATGTTCTCCCCATCCAACCCCCAGGAGTCTTCTCTCCCAGGGACAGGTTAAGTACCCTTTCTCTCTGACCTAAGTGTTACAGCACATATTGTAACACATTAGAATTCTCAGTTTGCACAACCTTCTCCCCACTAGGTAGGAAGTTCTTTAAGGGCAAAAAATATGCTTTATTAAGATGATACTGCCTTGTTCATGGTAGATAGTCTAATGCAAAGAATTGATCCAATTAAACATATGGAAGCATAAAAGACTGTTCTCAAGGGAATATGGTCTTACCTTAAGAGTTTAAAGTAAGAGGAAGTCAACAGCACTGACTACCCTGAAGTCATGTATAAAGTGCTTGCTGTGCACCTAGAACGGTTCCAAGCACCAGGTAGGACTGGGGAAATGGTGGGAGGAACAAGTGAAAATAAGATGGTGTCTTGTCTCATATAAAGTTTACATGCTACTTCTTCACACCAACTGAAATAAAAAGCACTGAGGATTTATCTTCATTGTGCTTCTCGCAAATGTTCCTCTGGCTCAGAGTACTATACTGCTGGTTTCCAAAAAATGAAACCATATACACAAAGCAATCTCCCGCACATGGACAACTGACTATATGTTCAAGAATATTTATAGCGAATGTGTTTGCAGTCACTGAAATCCCAGCACCAACCTAAATGCCCATTAATGGGAGAGTGAATGAATAAACTGAATATAATCCCAAATGGGATATTATACAGCAGTCGAAACAAATGAACGACAATGACAACATGTAGCAATAGAGATGAATAATAGCAGTAAAAATATTAAGGGGAAAAAGTCCCAAAAGATTATATATAGTCTGATATTTTAAAACAGGTAAAATAAACTATACACCTGTATAGATGCAAATATTTTCTGTTTTCATGTAGGCCATTTTTAGACCTACATATAGAAAGGAGAGTAAGGGACCGATGCACACACGATTCAGGTGATGGTTACCTTGGGCAGGGGAAGAGAGCAGGATAAGAAGTGGGAGGACCATCATCTGGTCAGATGCACGGTATTTTCGAGGTCCTAGCTTTTGTTTTAGGCAAAGTGTTTATGGTTGCCTTACTTTAAAAAAGTAAAAATGTGAAGAATATAAGTCATGAAGTAAGGATTATGAATAATCCAATTCTTAGCATATAAAGTCTAATATCAAACAACAATAAAATGAAGTTACGAGAATATTATAACATGGTGCCTGACTCTATTCACAATGAACAGGTGTCCTTTAAGGGAGTGAGGAGGACATCGAGAGGGCAGCTCGTGCCACATTCTGCCGCTAATTGATTTCCACCATGTGGATACCAACATGGGCATCCACATGTCCCAGTGTCAATCCCTGGAGCCCTCTTTTTCCTCATGGCATTTCCTGGAGGAACTTGAGCTCTGGAGAACGCTGGATGCACTTCAGTTACCCCAGCACCACAAAGCACTCATGGACCAGCATTCATCTCATCTTCTTATATTCTGACCCTTTTCAAATTGCATCATAAATTCATGCTTGTGACACTGAGTACATAGAGCTTCTGGCAAGGACATCACTGTATCTGCGAATGAAAATCTATCAATTCTCTCTTCTTCTAGAAGTTAAACCAAGCAGACAAAGCTCTCTCTGGATGGTTTGGGCCGTATGCCCTGGGGAAAGCATGCAGCAGATGTCTGAGAAATTGACAGAGGGGAGGGAGAGAAGAGTCTCCCCATGGGAGACAAATGATTCTGGAGAAAATGCACCCCAGAGGCAAAAGTGGTCAGCCAGGACACTGAACCATGTCCAATGTCCAGAGAGACATGGCAAAGAGCTCTCTTCAAACACACTCAAACCAAGCCCCTAACCTGAAATTTCAGTTGATGGTAGTTTATTTGTTTCTTTTATAAAAAGCTAGGGAGTGAAACATTGGAATCAGAAAGGGAAATGTTCTTTGCTCACCTAAGCCTGCCATTTTTATGCCAGGATGACTGCAAACAACCAAGTTTTCTTCCTGGAGAAGACTGGGGAAGAGTGAGCTAGAGTTCAAAATAAAATTAAAAAGTCAAAGTACTGCCGAAACTGGTTTGGCTCAGTGGATAGAGCGTCGGCCTTCGGACTGAAAGGTCCCAGGTTCGATTCCGGTCAGGGGCATGTACCTGGGTTGCGGGCACATCCCCAGTAGGAGATGTGCAGGAGGCAGCTGATCGATGTTTCTCTCTCATCGATGTTTCTAACTCTCTAGCTCTCTCCCTTCCTCTCTGTAAAGAATCAATAAAATATATTTTTTTTTAAAAAGTCCAAGTACTGTGCTGTGTCTAAATATTCAAAGCATAACTTATGAGCATAATTAAGGTTTGAGCCCTCCACCTCCCCACCACCTGCAGCCTGATCTCTACATTTCATGTAGGCCCCTTCCTCTATTTATTTCAGCTTTCGCAGGGTCCTTCAAAGCACACAGCCATGTTATGGTACTCTCTCCCCCTCCCCTTTCCTCTCCAGAGGGGTTCACTCTACTTACATACTTTATCCTTCTTCCACAATCCCAGACACCCCACATTTCCCTGCCTGACTGAGTCCTGGGCCTCCTTCCCAGTAAATAATCTTGGTGAGATCTTGCCAAAACATTTCTTAATCACGTATTTTCTTTGTCTGAAAAGTTATAGATGTAGTAAGTCACCTTTGTTCCTAGTCCTTCCCACATGTTCAGGAGTCCCATGTTATTTATTATTAAGCTCAGTGTGCCTCTGTCAGCCACCACCACGTACACTTTCTTTTGGAGCCTGGACTGAAACCCTGGATTAATCAGCATGGAACAGAAAGTTGTGGTTATTCCCCCAACCATGCTCTCTACATATAAAAGTCTTAACCAGGTGATCATAAAGGATTCTTCCAAGTAGCCCCTGGGACCTAGAGCCAAGTCTTCAAGTGCAGCTGTGGCTTTGGTGCCTCTGGGTCTCTGCGAAGCACCATTCTCCTTCTGAGTTTCCAGGGTTGCTCTGAAATGTTCTGCATTCTTTGGCCCCAAATCGAGAGAAGAGAGAAGGGATCCCCGCGGAGGAATGACACTACCTGGATTTGCCTTCTGCCATCTGAGAAGGCAGGTTGCACACCAGCACTTAGGCCTGATGACTATGATTTTGAAGTCATTGATCTCTCAAGGCTAAGGGAGAAAAGACTAATGAAAATCAGACAAACTCCTGCACAGCCACAAGGCTGACGCAGAAATGATTAGAAAGCCCAGACTCGAACCATGGTGCTTGCCCTGCAACGCCATGTCCCTCTGTGAGATCCGTCCTCCCAAACTGTTGGGTACAGGTTATTTTCTTGGTAAGTTCATTCACTGGTCCTCCAACTGCCTTCCTGATCTAGTCCAAATGCCTTTAACCTGCACTGAAGGCCTTTTCAGTGTGTCCCTGAAAACTCACCTTTTACTCTTTCCCCATGTACACCTGCTGTCTCTGTGAGGTCACGTGGGTCTTTTGTCCAAAGGTCCCCCCTTCATCCAGGTTTTCCTGGGCCACCCTGGCATAAATAAGACTGTGGCTCTGGACTCAGGCAGTCCAGAATCTAACGGAGGCTTCACCATTTCCTTGCCATGTGACCCCGGGCCAGTTAGCAAATCCTGCCTCAGTTTCCTGATCTATAAAAGAAACAATAATAGCAATGCTCATTTCACATGGGCGACATGAAGATTAAATGAGTGAACATCTATAAAATCTAGAATAGTGCCTCGTACATGGTAAACACTCAATATGTGGCTTTGTCATTATTTGGTGGTTGTTATCATGATTCTAGTTTGCAACAAACTCTCTCCTTCCTTTAAACCCCGTTAGCACACATTTGCAAATGGCATTGATCACATACTGATTTTCCATACTACTTATCTTCTTATACATATATCTTATTCAATTAGGCTACAAGTTCCTTAAAGGTAAAGACTATAGCACATGTGCTTTTCTTTCGCTGCAATACTTGAAAGTGTCTTAAATGCAAAGACACAATAAATGCTTGCTACTAACAACAGCACAATAATACTTATTAAGCTCTACTTTAGCCACACTGTGCTAAGTCCTTCACATGCATTAGCTCACTTAATTAATTGATTTCTCACACTCAGTGATCTTAACTAAATGCATGGTAAGCTCAAATGGTTTCTACCCATTTTCTCATAAAAAAAAAAAAGGTTATTGCCAAGCAAACTTAAGTTTTAAGAAAGCAGATACTACAGAGTATTGAGAGTCACCACAGCCCTAACCGGTTTGGTTCAGTGGATAGAGCGTCGGCCTGCGGACTCAAAGGTCCCAGGTTTGATTCCGGTCAAGGGCATGTACCTTGGTTGCGGGCACATCCCCAGCAGGGAGTGTGCAGGAGGCAGCTGATCGGTGTTTCTCTCTCATCGATGTTTCTAACTCTCTATCCCTCTTCCTTCCTATCTGTAAAAAATCAATAAAATATATTTTTTAAAAGAGAGTCACCACAGACTGTCACTGAGCTGCAATCTCTGTACCACTCCAAAAATTCCCCAGACCCTTTCTGACAGTGGAGGGATGCAGAATGGTCTCTGAAGGGTCTAAAAGCTCATTTTAAAAAAAAAGTGCATAGTGAATTCCTGACAGATGTAAACAATAACTTCCGAGTTCGCCTTTGACAGTTCCAGCCCCTGAAGAGTGGCTGAATAAATAAAGACCAACTGAATCTACTACACACTCTATCCCACCTACTGGTATCCCGCATACTAGGAGGAAAATATAAAACTTGGGCCCTGGTGAACACAAAGGCACTGGTGTTTGGCAGATGAAGGAGACAAATGACAGAGAGTAATAATTTCACAAAAACTGCAAAGCTATCCACAGACTTTAAAGTAGCTGATGGTGAAGCCTAAGAAACCAGAACCTTTTTCAGAAGTGATGGTGACAGAAGTTTCTTAGGTTAAATCAAAGATAACATTTTAAGCTGTTTTTACAACACAATGGAATTTTACTTTGGGTGAAATTCAGTGAATAGGAACCTTGAAGATTTCCTTGTAAAAAGAAAACTATGTGAATCAACAAATATCTCCACCATGGACTAACTGAAATGCCTACCAATGTTTAGTCTGACTGTGCTGGCTGTGTTTGAAGACAGGCCGGCAAACTCTTTGTATGTATATATAAGGACTGTTTCTTTCCAATTCTTCTTTTAATGGCTAAGAAGAAAAAGGCTGAAATCATCTACTTTTGTTCAATCTTATGAACATAATACCCCATTTAATTTTTATTACAAAAAAAAGATTAGGACAAGCATGCATTCTAATTGGCTATTACATTTAAATCAAATGTGAGACTATCTTCTCTATGCACCCTTTCCTTCTTCCTATCACCCACGTATATACTCATATATACATGTAAATACGTTGTGTGTGTTTGTGTTGTTATTACTGTTGGTTTCTATATGTTCGTTTCTCACTTCCTAGTTTTTACTCAGAGGAGGAAAAAAAGAAGTTGTCACTTTTATTTTACCCAGAAAAAATTAGGAAGTGCCCAGAATCTCAAGAGGGAACCTGCCATATAGAAATTAGAACTCTATTATTACAGAGAGGAGGTTCTGTGCCCATAGGAGTTTGCATATTTCAAAGGGTCTTTAAGTAGCCTAAATTTGCAGTGTCATTTTCTTCTGGAATGCCCAGGGGCAATTAAACAAATCAGCTAAAAATTATCACAAAGTTCGATATCAGAATTTTTTAATGGTTCTATTTACCCTGCTGAAAAGTTAGACACTGAGAAAGTTACACATTCCAAATGACTATAATTAAAGCCAGCATTAACAGTGAAAAAAAGTCTGCTTGATTAGATGACGCTCCCCAAGCCCACCAAACACGCAGTGTACTAGCAAGTCCTTCCAACTGCCAGGGAGGCTATTCTCAGCTCCTCTTCATCCTGTCTCAGCTCCCATGACACCCCTCAGGGCTTCCCTGACCACCCTACCTGGAACAGCCACACTCTCACCTGGGTCATTCTCTTTCCTTTATCCATTGGGTTTGCTTCAGAGCACTCATTATTAACAAAAATAATCTTGTTGGTTTTTTAACTTATTTTTTTTAGGTCTCCTCACACAAGAATATTGGCTAGGAGCTATCAAAACCTTACAGGCCAGCCCTGGCCAGTGTGGCTCAGTTTGGTTGGAGCGTTGTCCAGTACACCAAAGGACAGGACAGGTTTGATTCTCGGTCAGGGCACATAGCCAGGTTGCAGGTCTAATCCCAATCAGGGGCAACCAATCAGTGTTTCTTTCTTTCTCTCTCTCCTTCTCTACCTCTCTCCCTTTTCCCCTACCTCTCTCCAAAAAAACAATTAAAAACTTAAAACAAAACAAAAAACCTTACAGGCCTTACTTTTAAAGGCTGCATCCTCAGTGCCTACAACACTAGGTATATTTGAACTCTAGATATTAATTAAATAATATGAAGAACTACTATTAGATTTACTAGGTATGGTAATGACATTTTGTTTATTTTTTTAAGTCTGTTAAAGACATATACTTAAGTACTTATAGATGAAATTATATGAGGGATTTATACTTCAAAACAATAAGTGGGAAAGGTGTGAGAAAAATACGGTAGGACAAGACTGATCATGTATTGATTGAAATTGTTGAAACTAAGTATGAGTATATATAGTTCATTACAATGTGCTCTTTACTTTTGAGTATGTATGGAAATTTTTCTAATAAAATCTTAAAACCTAAATGAAAAAAAAAATGAAACAGGTAATATTCCACAAATTTAACTGCATATTTATTTGATTTTAGGAGACAGAATGTCTTTTTAAGTAAAATATCGAAGGAATAAACAAAGCTTTTTTTTAAAGCTACATAAATCTAGATGTTCATTCAGTTTATCAAATTAGTGATGACTCAAAGCATGCCATGGATGAGAAGTATCTATGATATAGTAATTTATCGACCACTAAGAAAAAAATGCTTTATCATTTAATTTGTACTTTTTGAAAGAACTTTTAGATATACACATGTTTACTTTCATCTTGTGCAAATATTTAGAGAAAAAGAAGTAACACTGATTGGTCATTGTGTTCCTAAAACTTCCTATATGCAGTATCAACTCCCTTGAATCACTTTTTTTTTTAAATCAGAATGATTATTTTCTTTAATCCTCACCTAAGTATATGTTTTTATTGATTTTAGAGAGAGAAGAGGGAGAGAGAGAGAGAAACATCAAACAGTTGCCCCCGTACTCACCCTGAGGACTGAACCCACAACCTAGATATGTGCCCTCACTGGGAATCAAACCTGCAACCTTTTGGTGTACAGACGACACTCTGACCAACTGAGCCACCAGGCCAGGGCTCCCTGGACTCACTTTTGACTCAGTTGTCAATGTCTGTGACAAATGACCATCCTTATCCTCTATCCATGTACAATACACATCTGTGGAATTAATTACCAATTAATTTTATAACACAGTGCTTAGAAAGGTCAAGCTTTTGTCTTTATGCTCATGCTCTTACAGTAATTAAAGGAATACATCTTCCCAAAAAAAGGAGCTAAAGCAAGGAAGTTTGGGAGGCAACTTCACGAAGTACATAGTATTATATGAAATCCCACAAGAAAAGCCAGAGAAGGGTTTTCAGGGGTTTGCTGGTTGGGCATCATCCTGTGCACCAAAAGGTTGCTGGTTTGATTTCCAGGTCAGGGCACATGCTCAGATTGTGGGCTCGATTCCCAGTGAGGGGCATGTGGGAGGCAGTCAATCAATGTTCTGTTCTCACATGCTCTCATATCGATGTTCCTCTTTCTCTCCCTTCCTCTCTCTCTAAAGAAAATCAATAAAAATATTTTTTGAAAGAAATTAAGTCTAGGCTCAGTAGGATGCAGAGAAGAGATGCTGGCCTGGTGGGCTTCCAGCTTCATTCCTGCGCTGCCAGAGACTTTGAGGGTCTTATAACGTCTCCTATCGCCCTATGCATATTGAAGAAGATGCCCATTTTCCTTTTCCACCCTGGGATCCAAAAGGAAAGATGATTTGGAAAAGCATAAAGGAGCATCAGAGAGGAATAAAAACCTTTTAAAACAACAAACCTGAAATAAGAGGTCTGAAATTCACTTGAAGAACAAGCCACTCGGAGCTAGAACAATGGAGAGATGGGCGGCTGCTTGATGGCCAGGCCCTCATACAGGGTGCAACTGTCTAAGAGACCACAGGAGTGTTCACATTATAGCCAGGAGGAGAAGCAGATCAGAACACCATTGGGGAAATGCTCTAATTAGTTCCCAGGCAGATCACTTCGCTGCACGAAGGTGAAATAAGGACAGCCCATCGTTTTCACAAACACTTTGCTCTCTGTTTTTCCCTTCACACGAGTCTCCAATACAGGAAGTTAATCCCTGGCGGCAAGGAAATTGGTGTTCAGGTCAAGTCAAATTCTACCAGAGATGCATGCCCTGCTGCAGGCCCTGTCCTGGCTGGACATGTAATATGGACCTTTCGGGATAAAGTCACCTACAGCACCACTATTAAGGGAGTTCTCAGCCAAAGAATACAAAGAAAGCAACAAAAGGAGCTTAGAAATTTTTTTTTAATATATTTTATTGATTTTTTACAGAGAGGAAGGGAGAGAGATAGATAGTTAGAAACATCGATGGGAGAGAAACATCGATCAGCTGCCTCCTGCATATCTCCTACTGGGGATGTGCCCACAACCCAGGTACATGCCCTTGACCGGAATCGAACCTGGGACCTTTCAGAACGCAGGCCGATGCTCTATCCACTGAGCCAAACCGGTTTCGGCTAGAAATTTTTTTAATGTGAACATTGATGCATGGGTCAATTTTGCAGTTTTGGTTTCTAGCTTATTATTAATAGACGTGAAATAAATTGATTGTCCCCAACAACTTTAGGGTTTCTTTTTCTAGCAGCTACCATCTGAAGGGGCCAGCGTAGTTCCCTTTGGTTCTCATGGGAATACAGGATTTTTTTAAATCATTGCTCAAATGGCTAACCAAAATGCTCCTGGAAAGCATGAGATATGAAAGATTGAAATCCCATCTGCATCCTTTCAGGCTTCAGAGATCAAAATGCTCTTAATGCCAGAAAACTATCAAGCTGGATATCTCAACTTTTACAGAAGAGAAAACTACAAACCAGGAATGATGGGAGTCTTATTCAAGGGAATAGATAGTCCTAATTCCCAGCCAAGTACTAGTCCCACGACATCATGATGCCAAATTAAAATGAAATCAGTAAGAGATCTGTACACTTGAGAAGAGAAATAGGGTGAGAAGATGTATGAATCCCAGAGGATGTCATACTGATGGATGCCCATTGAGTGTGGTCACTCTCCTAGACTGCTCACAGACTCTCCAACAAGCATGTGTGAAAGTAAGAAACTGCATTTCTGAAGCTCTAATACCAGGAGAGAGAGATGGTCTATGAAAGACACAGATCACTGAATGTTACGAATGAAGGAAAATTCTTCCTAAATCCATCTCCCTATGAGAGGAGAAGAGAACGAGAGAGTGGCAAGAATAGATACAGTCAGATCCCATGATGGCCCCATTTTTAACTCTTTATTTATAGATTGGTGAGCCATCATGATGGTTGAACATGCCCTAAGTGAACTTTGTGGCAGTCCCACAAGGAGGGAGGAGGAGATCCTTTTATCTCCCAGTCTGCAGAAACTAGGGAGGGATGAAAGGACCTGCTGTGGGAAGAATGATCAAACTTCACTCAGGAGTTATCAGTTCTCTTTCAAAAATGCAACCACCAATCCATTCATTCATTCATTCACCAAGCACCAAGAACTTACTCTACCTAGAACAATGTACAGAACTGCTAAGCGTGGCTATTTCTTTTCAAACAACCATTTGACCTTACTTTGAATTCAATGCTGAGAGCCAAAGAGGTGGGTAAAAAGAAAAAATAATCTTTCAACACATGATCTCTTCCCCAAAGAGCTTACCCCTTATTTCCCACATACTCAGACTGTGTTGAAGATTTTGCGCGCGCACACGCACACACACACACACACACACACCACAATGGATATAACATTTTCTTTTCAAACCCAAATGTCTTAACAATTCATATTAATTATCTAATTTATATAGACAACAACAACAAAAAAATATGGTCAGAGCAGAAAAAATGGTGATTTCAAGAGGAAAAACATACTTCTGCAAGGAAGAGAAAACCAGGGTGCAGAAGGTATGGCCATGTGAACTGGCATAAAACGACCAGAAGGAGCCTCTTACTGCCAAGCACCTAGATCTGTTAGTTTTGTTAGCTAATGAGACATTTTATAACCTCCAGATTGAACACACAAGTAGACTTCCTGCCTGACCTCAAGAAGTTTCTTTACCTTGATATCTGATCAAAGAGACTTGGGTAGTTTATCTATATCCATAGTAAAAAGCAGCACACATTTACAGCCTTAAATAGGAGTTGATATGCCTCTCTTCTTGTTCTATTTTCTTGCCCAAAGTTCTTATAGTAATAATATTTGTGTGGTACTTGGTCATTCACAAAGCTTGCTCTTTGATTTATTCAGCAGCAAATATGTATCAAGTGTCACGTGCTGGACATCGTGCCAGGCACTGGGATTACAGAGATGGGCACAATGTAGCTCCTCACCCTCCCCCAGGGGCAGAGGAGGTGCTCCCCGTCAGCACTCCGCAGCCCCTCGTGCAGTCTGCTGGGGCACTTCGCTCCTCACTGGAAGCATCATTTGTTTGGTGTCTGCACCTGGGCCAGTCTCTTCTGGGTCACAAAGGGCCGGGTGACCACACTGAGAGACATCGGGGTGAACAGGTGTTTGTCAGGTGGAATTCGACAAACACTAACACAGTCGATGCTCTCAGCAGCCCTACAAAGCAGGTGTCACTATCCTCACAGTAACCCCAGGCAGGTGTCACTGTCCTCATTTTACAGTGAAGAAATGGGGAGTTTAAAGAGGCAAATGATTTGTCCCCTAAAGTTAGAGTAAGTGGCAGTAGATTGGCCCCATTACACAGCAAGCCTGTTGAATCAGAAGCCTTGTCATCTTCACCACGGTAATTCCAAGAGTATCCATCACATCATAGGTGTTCAGCACTTGTTCAATCAATCCAAGTGATCAGGCTCCATGTCCCATGTTATGTTAGCTACATCCCAGTAAGCTAACCAAGAAAGATTCAGCTAAACATACATCTAGCTGTCCATCTGCCCAAGAAAAAAGAAACAGGTCTCCATGTAGGACCATCATTGCAGGTCAAGGCAGATGCATATCTGTATGTATATGTATGTGTATATGTGTATATGTATATGTATACATGTATGTATTACAGGGTGGGCAAAAGTAGGTTTACAGTTGTTATACAATCAGTAATAATGATAATACAGGAATAAACTCTGTCACCTTACTTCTTCCCATCCCTGTATTTATAAAGAGTCTAGATGTGTATGATCTGCTCTCTTATCCAGAGCCAAGAAAGAACTTGGATTCTCAGTAGCACTTCAGTTCAGCTTTATAATTATGGGCAGTGAGAGAGGAGGAGGAAAGAGAGAGAGAGAAGGTTCCTCACAAAGCCAGACCCATCTATCTTCCTCTTTTTTTTCAGAGGCAGCAACTAGAATTGATCTGGGATCGCTTTTCCTGTCTTACGGGAACATCCAAGCGAGCTGCAGAGTCTTCGTACGGGGAGAGCAAATGATAAGAGAGATCTTGCTTTCGCTGATTTGGTTTTAAGTTAACAATAAGCAGAAACTCAATTTAAAAACCAAACCACTGCAGCTCATGTATCCCTCAAGATTCTGAATTTATAACTAAAATTAAGAACTCCATGTCCTCTGCATCAACAAACTTCCTACAAGCTGACTGTGTCTGACAGTGCTGCAGATCCACATCACCCTCAGCTCACAGCCCTGCAGTCTCCTGGGCTGATAAGAAGGACTGGTAGAGCACCAGACACTGAGCCAAACACAGCTTTCATCAAAGACCACATTCTGTTTTCTACGCGCTCCTTCATTCAACAAGTATTTATGGAGCACCAACTCTATGCCCAGCACTGCGGTCCCGGCCACAAAACCAAGATGGGTCCTGACTTAATGGGCTCGCTGTTAAGGGATGGATATAAACCGGCAATTACAAGATCATGTGACAGAAGTTTCAAAATAGGTGTTATGGGAGTACAGGCGAGGAACTGTCATCCAGACTCAGGGAGTCTGGGAAAAGGCTCCTGGGGAGTGAGACCAGAGGATGAGTAGGAGAAGGAAGTCGGCTGGGGGAAGGAGTGTTTTAGGAAGAGGGGATGGCATGTGCAAAGACTGGGAGAGCAGAGGATGGTTTGCTTGCTTGCTCTTTGTAGAGCCCTGAGGCAATGGTTTGGGTAAAGGGAGTCGTGGCGGTAAAAGACGAGGGACAGGGACAGAGAGGTAAGCAAGGCCAGATCACACAGGGAGTCATTGTCCTGCATTTCCAAGTTAAGAGTAGACTAAGAAAAGGGCAGAGAGCTTGCGTGCTCCATCATGTCGTCGCGCTGGGCAGCTAGATGTCCCTAATGACTGTCTGCAGTCATCTCCAAAGCCATCACCCAGCCAGGCCCATTGCAAACTAACAAGGAAAGTGGCATGAACACGGCCATAGACTGTGGCAAGAAACACAGGGCAAGGAACAAGGTGGTAACCTTTAACTTGCCTTCAATGACTTCTTTTTTTAAAAACATATTTTATTGACTTTTTACAGAGAGGAAGTGAGAGAGAGAGAGTTAGAAACATTGATGAGAGAGAAACATCGATCGGCTGCCTCCTGTACACTTCCCACTAGGGATGTGCCCGCAACCAAGGTACATGCCCTTGACCGGAATCAAACTTGGGACCTTTCAGTCCGCAGGTCGACGCTCTATCCACTAAGCCAAACCGGTCAGGGCTCAATGACTTCTTTAACAGTATTATTTCATTTAACCATTTTTAGGTATACATAGCTCTGCCTTCACTACTTTTTTCTAAAGGGGAAAAAAAGCTCCATGTGTTAGTTTCAAATTAACATTTCCTTTGAATGTACAGTATGTGCGAACTTTACAGGGCTGTATCATGAGTTTGGGAGAGTGCATTTTTCAAAGGAATGTATAGGTGCTCCAGCTCAGTGATTTTTAATACTTTTCAAATATATATTACTGCAAATAAAGGACTTCCAAGGGATTTTTGTTTGTTTGCTTGCTTGCTTTATTTCTGCCCTTTACTGCAGAAGTACAAGTGGTGATCTCTACAAGGTCCTCTTTGAATGCTTTCTGGGCAATTCTGAGGTCAACGTAAAAATACCTGGAGCTGCAGGTTCTTTGAGGCAAAAAAACATCCCAGCGGTAAGAAATCCCACAGGTTGGAGAAGTAGGCTCACCACTGTGGCTACTGTTCGGTCTATTACTATTAATAAATACCAGGTATATGTGTGCAAAGAGGCAAGGCCCATCCTTGGGAACTGAGTGAAGGCCCAGCTGTACCTGCACTGCCCATAATGCAATCAATGCCTTCGGTAAATGCTGCCCGGGGGCTGCAGCTTCCCTCCAACATCAGGAGGGTCCGGCCCTCATCCGATCGCCACCAAGTTCCCTACCACCCTTCGCAAGGCAAGGACACAGGCACCGGGGCCTGGCTCCTGACTCCTGAAGGACATGGCAGCAGTGCCAGCCAAGCTGTCTCCCCCCTCAGCCCCTCGGGCCCATCATCACTCCTGGAGATGGACATCCACGCTCTCCTGCAAAAGAGGAGCAGGAAGCAGCTGGCTTCCAAATGCAGGGTTGCACAACCAGGTCATCGTGGGGAAAACACCAAAACAAACCTAAAAAAGTCCCCTGGGCCCTGAGCCACAGCACACACGTTAGCAGGGCCGCGGAAGGTGCCAAGCCAAAGGGTGTTTCCATTTTCCCTGGCTGTTTTCTGCACGTCGTTATTACATTAGAAAGAATGGCTCCTCTTTGGACTGTACATTCTCGCGGGCAGGCCCCCTCTGACCGCTTTTGGAAACTTCCAACTCGGAGCTATGGTATCGCTTAACGAAAATATTACTATTTTTTCACTTTTAAAGCCCGAGTGTCCCTTCCTAGGTCACCGGCCGGCCATCTGCTCTCCAGCCCAGAATTCCTGCTTTCCCTCTTCCTCCACACGCCCATCTGAACATCCTCTGGCATTTTCTATGGCTATGTCCCCTGGCCTATGGAACCAACAAGCCAGTGCTTCCCAAAAATCAGGCGAAAAAAGGAAGGAAGCTAATGATCTGGCCACGCGAGCACACACTCTTTATTGTTTGCTGGATTCCGCGCATTGTCCTTGCCCGGGCCCAAGGTAAACACCGGCTCAATACGCATAACCGTTAACTTGTACCTTTTACAGGAAGGGGGCATAGAGGCCATTCTTTGTGAGTACAGAAAAGTTCTCTGGGACAGGTTTGCAATGGCAGATTAATCAGCAGGACACCTGCTTCCACCCGCATTCCACAGTGTGGCCATTCCGTTCCTGAGTTTTATTACTGAGGTGCACTCACCACAGTCGGGAAATCACTGCCAACTCCCAGCTGGGAGACCATGGGACAGCAACTGACCCGGCCGGTGGAAAAAAGGAAAGAGATCATTCTAACAATAGCCACTGGCATTGTCTGGCCAGAATCAAATATGGGACCATCAGGCAAGAAAACAACTGAGCCCTGACCGGTTTGGCTCAGTGGACAGAGCGTTGGCCTGCGGACTCAAGGGTCCCAGGTTCGATTCCGGTCAAGGGCATGTACCTTGGTTGTGGGCACATCCCCAGCGGGGGGTGTGCAGGAGGCAGCTGATTGATGTTTCTCTCTCATCAATGTTTCTAACTCTCTCTCTCTCTCCCTTCCTCTCTGTAAAAAAATCAATAAAATATTTTTTTTTAAAAAAGAAAACAACTGAAATAGTGATAAAATGGTGACAAAATATGACAAGCTCTCTTATGGATGAGAGAAACTGATGCGTTTGGGGTAACTACAGCTACAACATTTGAAGGGCTTGGGTGGAAAAATGTTGATTTTTTGAAGGAATGTGTTTATTCACCCAATATACCTTTCCTCTAATCATTGCCCCTCAGACACCTCATATTGAACTTTGCATAAAAGTTTAAGGTTTAGACTTGATTTCACTGCCATTTAAAAACATGTTGAACTCTTCCAAGTCTTCCTTCAGCCGCTTAGGCAGCAAGAGGTTTAAGATGCTATCAGGGGTTTTCTTTTGCTACTAAGCCTTTCTTTTCCCTGGTCTCTCTTACATCAGCCCACTCTTAATGCCATCTAGACCTGTTCCCTCACAGACATCCCCAGATTGTTCCTCAGCCCCATAAACTCCTCTCACCTCCTGCCCCACCATATCCCTCCTCATCACCACGCCCACCTGCTCTGAAAGCTGCCCCTTCCCAGTCTGGACCAACACCCTCTCGTGTACACACCCCCAGAACCCACAGCTCAGCACCATCAGAGCCACACGTGGCCTGCTGAGGGAGCAGCCACCCGGATTCCCAGCCCCAGCCGCTGAAACACTCCCTTTCCCTTCTGTCACTGAATGTTCAAGTTCAAAGTTAGTGAAAAGGGCCAAACTTTAAAGTCTGGGAAGTCCTTCAGTCAGTGAGAAGGCTGAGGGAATAGCGAGGACTTTCACATCATACAGGCTTCCCACAGCAGCAACATGGCAATGGAACTTTTTGTCCCTGGTTAACTCAGGGTTTCCCACAAAGCACAGGCTATGGACCCAACCAGTGCTCTAAGTGAATCTGCTCACCACCCCTTCCGTCCCTCACCCCAAGAACATATTCCGTCCAATAGGAAGCACAATATTCCTGAGTGGTCCCTTTCCTGAAGACATGGCAACTCTGTAATAGCCAACATCTCATACCAGGACCCGGTTAACAAGTGGTGCGGGTCAGTGAGGTTGCAACAAGGCGGCTGTCTGCTATGGGTAGCATGGATTATGGGCTATACAGCCGATTCCCTCTCAACTCTCCTTTAGCTCTGCATTTCGTTGAACAGCGCCGTATATTATAGGCAAGCTTTGTTTCACCCCATTAACAGAGGACAATTGTATCAGCCGTATGAATCTGAGTTCCCATGTTACTTAATTGCTACGCTGCTGTGTTAACGAAGTTAGGAGGGGGTTTGGCAAGAGCGTAGATCACCTTCATGTACAGATATTTGTGGTTTTATTTTTCCTTTTGCCAGCTTGCCTCTCGGTTTCAATTGCCTACCATCTGCCTTTGAACAATCTAAGTGCGAGCAGATAGATTTTATTTGGAGGATGAAATGCTTTGAGCCCCTCCTAGAAAAGCATTTTCATATACTGGTTCTCGGGGCATTCGCTGTTTAATAGGATCTCAGAGGCGATTCAGTTTGGGTTGGAAGTTGGTTCCTTTTCATAGTTCAAGTGCATTGGAAAATAAAAACTTCGAGATCCTAGTTTTTTATCCCAGAGGGAAACAGGGTACTCAGGATCCGGAACTAACCTCTCACCTTAAAATGGCCCCTGAATCACCCAAAGACAGGGCAGGTGATGGGACAGAGGAGCCAGTGGTGTGTGATGGATGGTCTATTCCTACTGCACCGTCCTTAAATCATTTCAAGCTTTTAAGAAAATCCAAACATGACACATTCAAGACTTTCTGCATTTGTGGTTTTCTTCACATGCCCAAAAAACACCTGACTGAAAAGTTCACTGAGTTCACCTGGCTGGTAAAAAAAAAAAATCCAACAAAGTAGAGGGATTTGACTTGACCTGATCTATTATTTTGAAAATAGAGCCCAAAATAAATAAAACCAATTACTGAGTCAAAAATCAGCAAGCTAGCTGGGAAACAGAAGACCTGGGTTCCAGTTTGGGCCTTTGTCTGAAATCCCTCTATACCAGGGGTCCTCAAACTACGGCCCGCGGGCCACATGCAAATACAAATATTGTATTTGTTCCCGTTTTGTTTTTTTACTTCAAAATAAGATATGTGCAGTGTGCATAGGAATTTGTTCATAGTTCTTTTTTTTAACTATAGTCCAGCCCTCCAACCGTCTGAGGGACAGTGAACTGGCCCCCTGTTTAAAAAGTTTGAGGACCCCTGCTCTATATTCTAGCTCTAAATGTCTAAGTCCTATTACTCTAAGGACTGTCTTCTGCATAACAAGTAGTCAGCAGTCACAGCTGATGGGGCAGATGGCATGATGCTGCTGGTGCTGATCCTTTATCATTGTGATGGAGACCCAGAGCCTGTCCAGCACACCTAGCTTTAATGAGTCAATGAAACCAAGCTTCTGTCTCAGCCCCTCCTAAACAATCTCAGACTACAGCAGCTGTCTTGAGCTGGAATCCCGATTTTCTACCCCAACCACTAAACCCTGCTTGACTCCCAAATGAGTGGATGAAGTCCCCATTATCTTGGAATTGCTGTGGAGCCTAACACTGAGTTAGAAGAAAAAGAAGTCAGCAGCTCCCTCCTCTCCTCCTCTGCAGAATCACGGGGATGCAAGTCAGGGGGACAGGGTCCCTGTCCCGGGAAGGAGAAATGCACAATAACCTCTAAGGTTCTGATTGTTCCCATCACTTCCTGAGAGCAAAATACATAAGGACGGGCAAGAACAACCCACAGTCCCTGCTCCCTCCACCTATCCCACCCCAAAAAGTCTACACAGTTTTAATAGAGCGTTAGTGACCCTTCGTTTTATTATAATTGACTGAAATCCTGAAAAGAACAAGTTTAGAACCCTAGAAGGCAAGTTTCAATGTGTAATACTTACAGAAGTGTTGTGCTTTAGGTGGCATAAAATCCCACCTACTCACCTGACCATATCAAAGCCATTAAAGGCAACTTCTCATTTACAAAGAGGGACTT
The DNA here is from genome assembly GCF_028538775.1 of Myotis yumanensis. Classification (NCBI taxonomy): domain Eukaryota; kingdom Metazoa; phylum Chordata; class Mammalia; order Chiroptera; family Vespertilionidae; genus Myotis; species Myotis yumanensis. The sequence goes on from NW_027223754.1 coordinate 190,180,607, forward strand.
AGTATATGTGGCTGGCCAGGTCTTACAACTGATCCCATAAGCTACCTGCCTAAATCTTCTCCCCATTATTTTTAGAAGAGTGAGAACTTCTCTGCTTCATTCCTAAATGATGTTGCTCTTTGGTGGGGAATGACTCAAAACAGAATTCCCTCAACTCTCTCCATCTATTCCCAGAACAGGGCATACTGGTATTGTAAACAGGATGAAACTACCCTTATACAGAAAAACCTTACACATGGGTGGTAATGAAGGATCAAAGGATAGGGCTCTCTCAGCAAGTCTGAATAGGAAAGCCAATGTAAAGAGATGCAATTTCACTACTTAAACACAGCACAGCACACATTATAAACGCTGCTATAAAATGAGAACATTATAATGGCCAGTAGGCTAATATTGTATAGTAATGTATCATAAACATTAAAAGTCTTAACATACAGAAATGAATTATTAGTTGTGGAAATTATAATATTAATAATTATAATAATTTCTAAGGCCACTATCTGAAAAAGTCATACATCTAAACTGGGTTGCTTACCCAAACTGAATAACACCTGCATAAATTACAAAGAAAAGACTTAACTTTTCAGCGTTTACACTATAACAATCACATGAACAATTTCTCAAGAATTATAAACTGGAATTACTGCTATATCAAAAGCTGTCAAAAACTGACTTTCCTTCCCCTATTTTTGACAAGCGTACTTGATATAAGTACCAGCTACTATTATGTCCACTTAGCAAATTTAGGTAATGGAAATTGATGTAATCTTTCATTAACAGGAATACCAGTGTACCCCAAACGACAAGAAAAACTTAAAGGTTAAAAGGAAACAAGAAAGTACAAAATGATCAAACCAAGGTGAACTATGAAGCACTAAAACAGTCATCTGGGATAGGACTGTGATTGGGGTAGAATCATCAAAAAGCAGAGAGAAAGGGAAGAGACGATGTGATGAGCACATGGCAGCCAGGGTACCGGAGCCCACGGTTCTGGGGCCAGAGCAAACGTGTTTTTGGAGAACCCTCTTCAGCACATCCTGTTTTAAAGGTTCACGAGCCAGACATTAGGTGCTGGAGGGCAATGGTTTCTATTTGGGAACCATGAATGAGTACATGATGGATTGAAGGAGAAACAAATTGATTTGATTATATTTACAGAGATGGAAGGAAAAGACTACAGGAAGATGAGGAGGGAAGAGGGGGAGGTAGGGAAGTGAATGGCAAAGCTAAGCAGGCTGGTAACAGGGACAGAAGTTCTGCACCACAGGAGACAGAGATGCAAAGGAAGAAAAGCAGGCAGGTGAGCCTGGGAATAGCTGGTAATGATCCTATTGCACAGGATGTGGCACAAGCAGGGCCTTGAAAAAAAGAAAGAAGAAGAAAAGAAAAAGCCCATCTGGCCGAGCCTCAATTTCTATTAGATCAGACTTCGAAGTCACAATACAAAGTTGAGAGTGGCAACTGCGGACCTTCTGTTACAGACTCCTACTATGAGTTGTACACAGCATTTTGATGTTCTGGGAATGCATATGGGTTTGATGCAGTGTGGGAACTAAAGTAAAGCCCAGGAGAGGGAAAGCGAGTTTATGAAAAATTATTCAAAGATATGTGTGCATGCATCTGTGGGTGTGTATCTACTGAGACCCAATGTCACATCGCCCGCGAAGTGAGGGTTGCAAAGAGGGATAGGGCCTGAAGACACGGCCCTGAGTTCAGCACAGCACAGCTGGAGGAGGCCAGGGGCAGGCCTCCATCTCTGAAGATGGCCAGGGAGTAGGCATGTGCACGTGTGTGTGTGTGTGTGTGTGTGTGTGTGTAACAGAGATAGCACACCTGGCCAGGCAGTTGTGTAATCCAATACCACAGGGGGAAAATTCCTTCCTGATCTCAGCTGGTGATCAAATTCTGCCCTGAAGCATAGAGTAAGTGTCCTTGCAACTTTTATCCAGAAGGAAGACAAAAACCCTAAGGAGTCCTTCTTCAACACCAGCCAGGGGTCGGGAAAAATGGAAGAAGTTCAGAAAAGCCACATGGTGTGTGTCTTTGGTCACTGAGTGTCACCTTTGCCACAATGGAAGACTGGTTGGAAGCAAGGCTATTGCTCAACCACCCTAATCTCATGGAATTTTATTTCCAATAAAAGTAATTGTTAAAATATAACAGCACACTTTTTAAAATTTTTTTGGTAAGGCTTGCCACATAAATAAAGAACAGGGGGAAGTCCCTTATCAGTTCACACATCACAATGTAGGTTTTAGAAAATATGGTTAACTTCTGCTGGCGAGGGCGGGGGGGGGCTCCCACACAACTGCATGGGCACTTGTTATTCCACTCCTATTTACAGTTCAACAGCTCATTAATAAATTTTCTCAGCCCAGTGGGTATAGCTCAGGGTTGAGTTTCAACCTATGAACCAGGAGGTCACGGTTCGATTCCCAGTCAGGGCACATGCCCGATTGCGGGCTCAATCCCAGTGTGAGGTGTATAGGAGACAGCTGATCGATGATTCTCTCTCATCATTGATGTTTCTATCTCTCTCCCTCTCTCCCTCTCTTAAATCAATAAAAATATTAAAAGTAATAAATAAATAAATAAATAAATAAATTTTCTCCTAGGCAGGTCAATGTTGAAGCAACTTCAAGTGAAAACAGTGGCTGATAGCCCTAACAGAGTTGTCAAGATTCAGATTTAGTTCTGAGGCCGGTTGCTAGAACTAAATGGGGACAGTCCCAAGATTAGATTGTGATATACTAATTGTCAGGAACCCTAAGTCCCATCAGTGCTAAGCCCCCATTTCCCTGAACAGTCAGCTTCCCATTGCATCTGTAAGACAAGAAGGAGGAGAGAGGAAGTGGAAGGGGAAGGAAATGGCCACTATATCAACAAGTCTTGGCAGTAGAGACACTGGGCAAGGACAGTAACAGTGGGAGGAAACTTGACAACAGCACATTGTCCAAGGATGAGGTGTATGTGCTGAGTGTTCATAGAAGGCACACCCTTAGTGGCCACCCCCACCTTGGCAGCTTGATAAATGTGCATTTTCACTGGGAACACAGAGACCTATGCTTTGCTGTTCCCCTAGGTGGCTTAGATTAGCATTCCTGCAACAACCCACAACTTGCACACAACCCCTATTGGGCCCTATCTGTGAGGGGCAGGGCAACCTTGGACCCCTGAGAAGACAGAAAGGCCTAGAATAAAGCAGTACAGGGACCCCACCTGCGGCCAAGATAACATCAAGGTCAGTAGGTCTGGCAGGCAGCTGTAGCGTGGGTGTGGAAAAGACAGCCTGTGGCAGACGGAAAACCTGGCAGATGTCAGTTTGGGGTGAAACTGTAAAAGAACTCTTGCTGGGATCTGGCTGGGTTCGGGAAGTTAAAACTTCACATATCCTGATGCCCTTAATCCCCGCTCTATGTCAACAACAATCAGAGTAAAGAGAAAAGGAGCCATTTGGGCTTGTATGGTAGGTCCAAGTATATCTGCTTCTATCTAAAAATACCTGACTTCTCCCAATTGGCCCATTTCACACCTATCAGATTGTTTATAACCCCAATACACTCTCCCAACAGTCTCCTCTTTAAGCAAATAGCACTGAGTTGTCTACTATAAACAGAAATGTTGAGGCTGTCATACCACCCATAAGACATGACTTTGAGCTGTGTTTCTGGTACTGTGGTGCACTCAGTCATTCTCACTGGTTTAGGCCTCCAGGGCAAGACACTGGGCGTGAAATAAGAGGTCCGAAGCGGTCATCATCATAGATAAGGGTAGGCAAGAACATGGGATTTGAAGAAGGTTGAAAAGCAATCACAGACTCGGGAAGGCCATTGCAGATATCACAGAAGGCTCAGAAAGCTGAGCTGCTCTCACAAGTTATCTCTACCAACCAGCTAGCGGAGGAATGAGGTAGGGGAACAACTGGTAGTCCCACACAGCGGTGACAGGCCGCTGGTTCCCAGAGTATCCCAGCGAGCAATGTTAAGACTACACATGGCGGCAACAAACAGCCATCAGCTCTCTCCCCCTCATCCAGGAGGCGTCGTGAGCCAAGCCAAGAAGAAAGGATGAATAAGGGATGAAGTTCATTCGTTTTGGGCTGTCCATGCTTCCCCTTGAAGATCTGGCCTAAAGGTTCTCAAGACTTTTCTCCAGCTTTCTATGTTCCTCTCTGGAAGGTGGGCGATCAAGTGGTAAAGAATGAGTGGGTGCTGTGTGTGCACATTCTATTCAGTGCTTAAGAGAACACCTCAGTGTTGGGGTGGCTGTGTGGTCGGTCGGTCAGCCTTGCCAAGCGGTCCTGACAAGGCAACCATAATGAGGTCTCTACCTTTCTTCCTTCCTCTACCTTCCAGGGGCATTTGCTCAGGATGTCAACTGTGTGAGGTCTTTATTTTACATTTTTCTTATGTATCACAGAGCCTAGCACCTACTGAGCCAATAGTAGAAGCTGAATAAATTCATGCTGATATAAAACTTCTATTCAACTAACATACAACAGACATTCTGTGCTGGATACTGGAAATATAAAAACGAAACCATGAGATTCCTGCTCTCAGTGGACTTTCACTCTAGTTAGAGGATGAGAAACAATTAAAATATACCAGGATCATTGCAAATAACAAAGGCATGTTCACCACTGTGCCTGTCAGCAACAAGGAAGGCTTCAGATGACAAATTGGCTACAGGGCAGAAAAGGGATCAGGGGAAGATTCCAGGAATAAAAGTTCATAATGTGGTTTGGGAGAAGAGAGAGAGGTTGGAGAAGGTTCTAGAAAGGCAGACTGTACAGGGTCTCGCATGCCATGATAACGAGTGGGTTTTATCCTGAACTGCAGTGTCAGAAAGAAACTAGTGTGACAAAGTTTTATTTGCAAAGAATCATGCTGGGCTGGATTGGAAGGTGCATGCGTGGAGGTCAGACGATCAGATGGGAGGCAGCTGAAGAGTTCGGGGCCAGAAGGAAGACAGTGCTCGTCAGGATGGAGAAGAAAGAACAGTGTAAGAGATATGGGGTGCGGACCACTGCACTGCGCTGCCTTGCAGACCCAGAAGATGGTACATCTGCCCTCCAGAAGCTGACGACCCAGTAGCTTAAAGAGCAATGGTGGCACTAGCTGGTTTGGCTTAGTGAATAGAGCATTGGCCTGCGGACTGAAGGGCCCCAGGTTCGATCCAGTCAAGGGCACATGCCTGGGTTCAGACTCGATCCCCAGTAGGGGGCATGCAGGAGGCAGCCGATCAATGATTCTCATCATTGATGTTTCTATCTCTCTCTCCCTTTCCATTCCTCTCTGAAACCAATAAAAATATATTAAAATTAAAATTTAAAAAAGCAGCAATGGTGGATGAGTCTGTTAGTACGCCATGGACAGAGAAGGGTCATCATTCCCCACTCAGACCTGGATGGCTTTTGTTGCAGTGCTGGCTTTAAGCTGGCCTTTGAAGAATGACAGAGAGGTGATTTGGCAGAACTACTCATTTACTCTCCTTCTTTTGGCTATTCTCCCCTGTGATTCATGTCCTGAACAGTTTTATTTAGCTCTATCTTTATAGTATAAGATTCTTAGATGGATTCTTTTAACAGAAACCTCCAGCAGAAATAGCTGCCATCGTCTCTCACATTAATCCTGCTCATCAGCACCTCCTGACAGTATCTGACCTAGGTGGGACGAAATAAATAAATAAAAACAATAACAATAAGGCTTTGCCAGGCTGGCGAACTGATCCAGTCAGAGGATTATAAGAGACACCTGTTTTTTTCACACAGCAGCTGCAAACACAGTAGAAGCATGGCATCCTGGAATCAAGAAAGAGTTCTCATTAAAATCCAAGAGCAGCAGAAACTGGTATGAACCAATTTTCAATGATGTCACCTGAATGTGAAAAGAAGTTCAAGTTAGAGTAGACACATAATAGGAACCCTGCTTTGCTAAACTTGGGAACCTGAATGTTACTTTGCTTATGGGGAGGTGATTATCTATTCATCCAAATATTCTAAATCCTTAGAGCATCTATTATACACTTAGGTCACTATCATAAACATACTGAAGGTTTTTGAAGTTTGGCTGATTTATGCCCTTGTGGCTGACCAAACACCTCTTCATTTAAGCCAGCTTAAAAAACAAACCAGAATATAGCCCAATGTAAAATGCAGATACTCCTACAGGAGCAAATAAACATTTAAATTATCTTTTCAGTTCATTGACCACTGCAGATATACACACGCATAAGCTACCAACCTGTAAACACCACAGGCAAACCATTTCGTAGCTGCAATATGTCCACATCGCCTTCCCAGACCAGACCAGGGAGATGCTCTTAGAAACAGCTTGCTAACAGCCACTCACATTGCTATTTAACAATCCATTTATAGCCCATCAAAAAGCCAGCCCTCCAAGGAGATATATTTTATACCTATATGTAGAGTTCTTTGCCACAAAGCTGGGTTTTGTACAATCTTTCACTCTGGAGGCCAGAAATCAGATTATAGCATAATTTCTGTGACTTATGATCCCATAAGCATGCCATATATGGGCATATATGCAAACAGTCACAAGAACAAACCCTTGGAATAAAAGCAGAATGATGCCCAAGAAAGCACATGCCATGAAATAGTCCTGACTAGAACTAAAAATAGCACATAAAGGCATGGTGTCAGCTACCCTCTCGCTGTTCTCCCTAGAACATGCTCATTCTAACCTCCAGTGTTGATTCTTAAGCTTCAGCCTTCAATGACTACCTAGGAACCTTTCCTGAACCCAACAAGCTCCTTTCCCGAACCCAACAAGCTCCTTTCAAGGCTTTGGAGTGGGGAGCAATCTTTCAATGCACTTCACTTATGACGCCATTGATGCACACAAAGGCAGGCAAAGAGTGAACCTGAACTTGTGAATATTCCCCCCGAAGCCTAATATGTGTGCCTTGGGGACTCCAGGACCAGCACAGAGATGGCCTTTCTGGCAAATAGTCCACTAGAAACCCCTGAAGTGCTACGCATGGTCAACGGCCCAATGGGCAGCCAGCGAGCGGGACTAACTCTCGCCTTACCCTGCCTGGAGAAGTATGCAGCCAGAACTTCCCCAAGTGGCAGAACCTTGTCAATGCAGGCCCTACTTGGAGTCCCAAAAAGATCCGAGAAGAAAACCCTAAGAATGCAAAATCCCAAAAGAACCACGGCCCCAATCTGGGGGCCAGGGCTGTGAAGTGAATTCTTCCCAATAACCCGTTTGGCACTTAGCCCAGCAGTCCACAAACGCGAGTATCGAGGCAGTGACTGGATTTCCCCTGGGCTCCACAGGTCATCCTAAAATGTATCCAAGCGAGAAACAGGATGTGTTGTGAACTCACTTTCACCTATAACCTAGATATACACGAACCAAGAGGCAAGAGGACGACATGTCATCCACCCACACCTTCTCCACAGCTGAAATGGAAATGTGCACAGAGCCATCTTTCCCCTAAATCGGACTGCCCCGCACCATGGCTAACCACAAAAGCACACAGGCCTCCCCGCACCCTTAGAGAGGCTCTATTTGGCCATTTTACCAAAATGTTCAAGACAGACAAATTATCAGATGAGCCGTCTAACGTGAACAGTGGCAGGGCCCCCCCCTCCCCCCCCTTCCCTCTCTGCTGGAATAACAGGCCTTCTAGGGGGGCCCACATGGCTCCGGGCCTTTCTGCCTTTTTGTGGTTTTAAGGTTCTTTTCCCTCTGAGGCCTTAGCCCAGATATCTCCAAGTGCAGCACACTGCCCTGCTCTCAGAAAACAAATAAATACCCTGCCATTGCTGCCAGGGCCTCCTTGTTCATTTTCTAGGGTAGGTAGCTTAGAAAAGCCACGGTGCCAGCACGGGTGGGAGCATGGAAGACAGGGACACTAATAGGTGCCCTACTTGAGATGTAACTGAACACTGGGTGCCTTTGCCCATCGCCCTGCCTGTCTGGGTGAAAGGGAGATACCTTTACAGCATGCTGAGAACGATTAGAGGATCATCACTCCGGCCTTCCTGTGCTCGCCAACATTCCCCCTGGATGCCATCGTGTGCAAACGCTGTGTCTGACCTACAGCTGACTTCTGCCTGCAGGGCAGTGCACCCTCGCGTCCGAGTCACGTCCTGACAACAGCACAGGGCCTCACAGGCGCAGAAACGCAGACTGCAAACCTCAGAAGGTGAGCCTTTGTTTCTCTGGTTCTTGGGGGGTAACGGCTCTCACTTTTTCAACCAGTGTGGTCTCTATTCTCACCCTAGAGTCTCCGAGTCAGCAGACTAAGGGAAGCACCACATGGCACAGCGTCAAGCAAGGAGCTGGCAGCTTTCCAGGGGATCTGAGATGTAGGCAGCCAAACCGGGGCATTCAGGTCTCCATGCTGCGGAGAAGAGGAGACTTACCCAGCTTTAGGGAACCTACATGACTCAGATTTCATGCCCAAAATGACAGCGCTCCCACCTGGCTCACCTCACTTCGAATACAGATCGGATCAAAAGGCGCAAAGGGAGAGTGACTCCTGGCCCGCTGCCCCCGCCCATCACTGCCCATTACTATCAGCCCTTGTGAGTCAGGAGAGCCCCGAGTGTCAACCCTGCAAGGAACCAGTCAAGTGAACTCATGACATGGATTTTTAAAATCCTCAGATCTCAAGTCAAAAGGACGACACATCAACTACAAAACACACCATGGCTCTGGTCCTTAAGATTTCCATTTCCCAAAACCAGGTGTGCCAACTCTGTGGCAGGAAGTTGGGCAGGAGCACACAAAGAGGCCCAAAGGGAAGAGAACTCCTTCCGTCCCTTTGGGTGCCCGGCCTGGGATCACAAATCTACACACAAAAATACGCAGCTGGTCCATGTGGCTGAGTGAGGAGACACTACAGTCTGGTTTGCTCTGGCAGGAGTCTGACTGGAGGGTCAAGGATAGTCTGGGAAAGAAGACAAATGGTCTAGAAGCAACAATGAATAAGGAAGGAACTAATGCGGACAAGTTTTCTTCCTTCGTCTGAACTCTTCAAAGCAGTCCAGAAACGAGCTTAGCAAACTCCTACTCCCCTTGTAAAAGCTGTATTACTTGGACATTTCTTTTTGCTCACTCCAGAGTGGATCTATTTATCCGGGTATTCAACATTCGGCTGGAATAATACTAACTCTAAATTGTCTCTTGACCTGGGTTCTTCGTTAGATTCCCGGCACTGTTCCCAACCACACCCACAGCAAGGCGACCGACCACCTGAGCCCTCCCTCTCTGAGGCCACAGTGGCCACAACTAGACCCACACTCCCACTGCGGGGACAAGGCTGCAACCTAGGGAAATGGGCAACTTCTGAGACAAACAAGCTGCTCTTTGGGGTTGGATTTTTTTCATTGCAAGGCTGATGTCTATCTGTAGCTCATTTCTTCCAGGAAATACTTTACAGTCAGCATCTCATCTCTGGTTTCTATTTCCTCACATACAGGGGATGTGAGCAAAGAAGGATTACTGACCTCATTCTACAGATAAGTCTTCAGAAAGACAGGGTTACACAGCCCATCCAAACCCACCGGAGAAGGTACGAGGCAGCCGAGAAGAAATCACAAACTTTCACTGTGTTTTCCAGGTGGAGTGCGGAGGAACACACCTCACCAGTTCCTTCTTCTCATCCACACCTGCTTTCATGGGGTCAGCGGAAGAGGCAGCTAACGTTCTCTCCTCAAAAAGGGGCATTTTCCAGTCTTCTCGTTTAACATGTACATACACAGGAAAACTCAGGAATGCATTTTAAATCCCCAGCAAAACAGATACTTCCAAACAGATACTTCAGTCTCTTAACAGCTACTAAAAATGAAGGTGCCTGCATGTCCCAAAGTAACAAATTTGGCTTTTTCCAACCCTTCTGCATAAACTTCCACTAAGAGCCATCTATGCCCCGCTCTTAAAACTGGAAATTCACCGCCCCGCAGCAAACAGTGTCTGTTCTGTGGTCAGACAGACATGGGACTGCCTGTTAAACAAAAGCAGACTGAAGAATGGATGTTCCCTTTCAAGACTCGCCCCAGTCACAAATAATAAGCAACTGTACGAACAAGCAGATCCCTGAATAGGTTCGAATGCTTGAGTGCTGAGTAATAACGCCAGTTAGAGTCACTGTACAGTACTTCCAGGCTTAGGTTTTTTTCCTTTTCTTTCATCTCTGGACACTTATTCAGAACCATACTAGCTATGCCCTCAAAACTTTACTGTAAGATGCAAAAGGCATTTATTATCCTGTAATTGCAGTTGGCTCGTCTCTCCTGCTGTTGAGGCGAGTATTCAATTAAAGTGAGAATAAGAGCTTTTCTGAGCATTGACTGAGTGACCCCAGCCCTGTGAGAAACGCAATGGGGTAGTGACAGGCGCACTTGCTGGGAGTCAGCCAACATGAGAGGCCTAGATTTTAGTTCAGGAAGGGCCATGAACTAGCCATGTGAACTTGAACAAGACAGTTAACATCTCTGGCCTCCGTATTCTCAACTGCATAATGTGGAGGATTACAAAGAGGAAGAATTTACATATTCCAACAGCCCTGAGAGACAGATCTGCGTATTAGCACTTCAGATGAGTTACAAGGTTCAAGATGAAGATGAACAAGTTCAAGAACCAGAATTCACTCTCAGTTCTGTCTACTCCAGTGCCTGTGTTCTTCCCCTAGAAGCACTCACAGTATGGCAATGACCGGACGCCTCTTCTCAGCAACTTACAATCCCCTTGAGGGAAATCACCTTCACAGATAAGAACTAAAGAACAACATCAAACAGAATAAAATAAGAATCAAAATCTTACATCACTGAGCACCCACTGCGCTCGCACCAGCAGGGCGACACATCCTTTTCAGGTCGTTCAGGAAATGAGATCGTTTTCCGTATGTCTGACTCCCACACAGCGAGGGAAAATACCCCCGAGGAGAACAAGGTCTAGTGAGCGTGCAGATCTACTGGATAGCTCTTTCCTGGCTTCACGGGGGAGTCGAGTACTTTTCAGAGGTCTTTAATCCAGATGACGGAAATGTAGCCTTTGGAAACGTAACCTTATTTTATGCCAACCACTTTTGTTGGGGAGCTTTCCAAAGTGCATTACATTATTTCCTCACTTCCTAAATCTCATAACTTAAAGTTTGTCTTTAACTGGGATGTCATAATTAATGATTATAAATATCATCAGTCGTGGTGTGGTACCGTCCACAGGGGTTTAACTCTCTCTATATGCATCATCGCAATGAAGCTATGCTTCCTGAATTCTGGTCGCTTTTTATCGATTTTCCTCTGCCACATAGTTAGAGGGACATGGCCCGAGGACAGATTCCCTGATTCTGACTCTGGCTCAGGCACAATGAACAATGTGACCTCAGGCAGGCTATTTAAAAGCCAGGAGGTGGGCAAAGTGGGGAAAAAGGGGGGTGGAGAGAGACGTTGCTTAGGGTGATGGGCACACGAGGCAATGTGCAGATGATGCTTTGTTGAGGTGAACACTTGAAACCTGTATGGTTTTTCGAACCAATGTCACCCCTATAAATTCCATTTAATAAATAAATAACATAAAAGCCACGGGACTCAGTTTCCTCACCTGTTACATGAGAAATTTGGGTTATGCTTTCTTAATCCACTCTTATCACCTCCACAGCACATCTCTCTCTCTGCTTCCTTCTCTATCTCTGCTCTGAAAATATACTTCATTACAGCTGTTCATTATAGAGATTTGTGAAGTAAAAGCCAAAAAATTCTCTCTTCATTCAAGTAAATTAAAACAAGGCCAGTATGGTCACACTATCAGGTGAATGGAAAAGAAAAAAAAAAAAAGACCCTTCCTTTGATAGTGGGGGACAATCAGGCAACACATGAATAGACTTCAAATAGATTCCTAGAAATCAGTTTTAAAGATGTACATGAAAGACAGTTAAAACACCAACAACAACTTTGTGTTCGTGGATTGTTTACAGAGTTTTAAAGGAAAAGAAAAGTTGTGGAAGGAGAAGAGTCTGACCAGGGAGTGACACAGGTGAGGTGTCTAGCCCCGAGGCTGGACGGGATGAGGACAGCTTCAGCCTGTCACCCACTGAACGAAGGAGAACTTAGGCACGTGGGGGGGGGGGGGGGGGGGGGCGGCAGAGAGGAAAAAGAAAGGTTTCTCAGAAAAACATGAAGGGCCCAAAATGAAGCCCACTGAAAGACAAAATATGCCTAGAGAACATCGGATTGGTATAAAAATGGAAGATCTGAACATTCATTCCAAGGTAAATGGCCCGCGGTGACCACCTGGCCATCCCTTGTATGAGGGCAATGGATAGAACAACCCGCCATCAGAGGAGACCAGAGAGAGAACAAGAGTCAAGACTCCAGGAAACATCTCCCCGCAGCTCTATTCCTGCCTCTGCACGTGGCTCATGTGCAGCTCCACCATCGCCCCATCACTCTCAGTTTCCTCATTTTCTTCATACAAACGGCTGTACTTCAGACCAGTGTCATGGAAAATGCTTTGGAATTACAGTCCCACGGTGGAGATTCTGGCCCTGCGGATGCCACGGATGCCACGTACAGCCTGGGAGATCTCAGGCCAATCCATGGCTTAACTGCCCTGGGCTTTAGATTCCTCATTTGTAAAATGAGGAGAAAAAAATGCGTCCCTCAGAGAGCTGTTAAGAGTGAATGAGATAATATAATAAAACACTTAACGCAAGGACCATTCACTAAATGATGGGGGTGGTGATGATGATGAAGGAGGAGGAAAAGAAGGAACTGTAGAAACCACTAAAACGGTACACAAACACCTTTAATTGCCTACAATTTATAAAACTCCGAAACACCTTTAATTGCCTATAATTTATAGAGCTCCAAAAACGCAAGAGTTCTACATTTCCCATAACCCTGGTCCACAGGATGAGTGAGCTGAAATGCTCATCTGGAAGGCCACACCTAACACACACAGGCTAATGTCTTCCTTAGTCAGCCCCCCTTCCCTGCCCATACTCCGAAAATTCCACATCGTTTAGACAAAGACCAGGCTGAATTGTATATTTTCACAATCTAGGAAGGGTTATCAAGCAAATAATATATCTGTGGTAATATTTTGACATTGAAGAAACAGTCTGAAACACACAGTAGCACTGGTTTCTAAGCCATGATGACACAAGTCGTTTTTGCCTATACCCTGAGATGCCCCAGTAGGCAACATTTTCTTAGTTTGGTTCGTATATGTTCAAAAATCAATAAAACTGTGTCTGTTTGGTAACAGGCTATGATTCTAACTTCTCACTAATTCAGCCTGGTGTTTTTCCTCCCCAAATACTAGGTTTGGCAGTGAACAGTCGTTAAGCTGGGCCCCTTTTGGCGTGGGAACCCTGAGTACTCTCACGCTCATTCTATTTAACAAAAACACACAGCGATTGGATTCTTACACACATCTAACAACAAATACAGCAGCGAGGGACTCTGCCAGAAAACAAACTCCACTGTTCTTTCTAAAGTAGCAATCCCAGAAAAAAAATATGTCATTTGTACACCCCACACCCTAGGGGGCTTCATTTGACACAGATTCACTCAGCTGGGAGATCCACACCAAAGAGCAACTTTGGAAAATCGGTAATAAAATGCAACTGCTCCTCAAGCGAGTCTGAGTCCCAACAACCCCTTGCTCCCTTGCCCCTAACCTTCCTCAGTGTAAATACAGCTCAACTCAGATTTACAGACTTTGGTTTATTTCTACCTTTCCTGGTGCCCCCTTTTGGGGTATTTTTTACCCTTGACTTCCCTATGCGAAGGAGGTGAGCTACTTCCCTAGGACCGGCCGCCATGTTTTTATTTGCCTGATACTGTTTGCAACAGGGAGCTCATCACACATAAACTGAGGTGCAAGTTTGGCTGCCCCTGGTTAAAGGAGCCTCTGGTCCACTCAAGGATTTTTCAGTTCTGATAACAGGCCCAGTGCCCTCAGCTCAGAGCAGCAGTACCAGTCCCTCACACGCTGTAAAAAGTAATGTTGCATCCCGCCCATCCCATCTTTGGGTATATATCCAAAGATCTCAACACGGGATATCAAAGAGATTTGCGCACTCTTGTCCACCACAGCTTCATTCACAACAGCCACGAGCTGGGAGTCAACCAGTGTCCATCAACAGATGAATGGATAAAGAAAATGTGGCATCTCCACAAAATTTGAATATTGTGCAGCCTTAAAAAAAAGAAAAGGAAATCCTATCTCATGCTATAACACTGATGAGCCTCAAGGATATTATGCTAAGTAAAATAAAAATAATGTATGGTTCCCCTCATATGAAGTATCTAAAGTAGTCAAAATCATAGAAACAGAAAAGGAAAAAGGTGGTTACCAACGGCTGGGAGGAAAAGAGGGGAAATTAATGTTGGCTGGGTATAGAATTTCAGTGTTGCAAGATGAAAAAGTTCTGGAGATCTGTTGCACAACAATGTGACTATACTTAACACCGCTGAACTGTACACTTAAAATGGTTAAGGGGGTAAATTTAACGTTATGTGTTTGGTACCATAACAAAAAAAATTACTGCTGCAAATGGTGCATCAATACAAGTCCATCAAGCCGTCCTTCCCTCAGCCCCTACTCCTACTCCTTCCTCTCCTCACATCTAACAATATACCCTCTAGGCCCAATGTTCCCCCCACACACCATCTTCCATGCCCTCCGCACCCTCATACCAGCTGGCTTGTGATTAAAATGGACCAAGCTAGGAAGTGCCAGAGAGTGTGTGACCTATTGTATCGAATTTCCTTGGCCTTTTATAGGGCTGAGAACCAGGAGGCCTGTGTGGCTCTAACCCTGGCTCGGTCGGCAATCAGCTGAAGCAAACCATTCAGCCCTCTGGACCTCCTCGCTACAAAAACAGGGCGTTGGCCCAGGTGATCCCTAAGGCCTTTCAGCTCTGAAAGTTCCCTGATTCGACTGACAAGAAACTGGGGGAAACAGAGCCTGCTATGTTGAACCTTCTAACGTCATTCCTAAGTCCCTTTGCTGCATCTTTGACTCAAGTCCTTTTATTTTGGTCTCTCTGTTTAGACACCAAAATAGTCTTAAAAATTTTTATCAAAATAATAAAACATGATCATTATACCAAAATTCCACCGGTGATTCTTTTTGGACAGACACCCAGGGAGTGCTGTAGGTGTCCTATTTAAATATTTCATGCAAACTAGTAGGTGAGGGTGTTAAGTCACCCTGAGGTGCACAGGGACAGGCAGCGGAAAGGGCAATGACCTCGTCCCATGCCTTTCTTCAAATCAGCAAACATTACTGAGAAACATTTCTGCGCCCGGTGCCAAGATAGGTACTAGGACACAAAGTTAATCACAGCTAAACTCAAGGAGCTCAGAGTCCAACAGGGGAAACCCAGAGAGTCTCCCCGTTCGCAGCAAAATAAAAAGAGATTTCCTCAGCTAAGAAAACCAACCAGTACAGAGGGCAGGGAAGGGGGGGGGGACCAGGGAAGTTATATGATTAGGTTTTGTTTTCTGGATAGCCCTTCCCCACGAAAGAGCCGTGCCAAGCCTCCTGGAGGACTGTGTCTACTGGGCCATAACCACTTTCCGCTGCAACTTGGCTGAACTTAAAACTGAACAGGTGACTTGAAGGTGAAGGCTGATGATGGAAAAGACAGCCTCTTCCTTCCTCCTGTGACCAGCACACTCAATCCTGGGGTGGGGGGCGGGGGGTGTGTGTGGGGGGGAATCATTGCACTTCTTATGTAGTTAGTTGTCACTGTTCTTACGTTTAAACAACCCCAGATGGTCAGAAATTTAAGCATTTAACTTCTCTTGAAGAGAGTGCCGCTACACATGCGGGCAGCCCAATGCTGAGAAAGAGTGGGGCTCGGTGATAGTTTTTGGTGACCTTGAGCTGGTCAGCCTGTCTTCTCCTGTGAAACCTGGGTCTGATATTAACTCCCCGAGGTGACGATCACCTGCTTAGAAAGCACAAAAGGAATATAAACGCCAGTCAGTATCAGGCATTCATTGGCCACCAGCACCACATAGTAGCACTGCTTACAAAGGGGTCACTGACTGACTCAGAAACTTTCACCTTGGAAATTCCACCTAAATGGTACACTTCTCTTTTCTAGTAGAACAGACACTGCTCACAAGTAAACAAAGTCCTTCCCTCTGGGTCTGCCCCTGGTCAGGCCGCTCTGTGCTCCATCACCCCAGCGGCTGAGGGACTGCCTACCTGCTGACCAGCTGCTTGTAAGGCAGGAGAGAGAGCAAGTGAGGAAAGTTTCAGCGGGGAGGAGCGAGGGAAATCTCCCCACATACACAGACCTTCCCTGTCACATGTCTCCAGCACATCTGATTCATCAGTTCATCCTTGAAAGCTTCTGACATCCACCCTCCACTCCACAGAAAAGTTTTTGTGTGCCGGATTCTAGTAGCAGTCCCAGGACTTGCTTGTGGGTTACCAGCAAACATCTTATTATGCACTGTACCACATCCCAAAGACTAAATGAAACACTGCGCACATCGCCAGAACATTTTCAGATGACCTGGAATAATCCCGCTCCTTCATCTCCAGCGCTTGTTATTGGAACATTGTGAATTAAACAAACTCCTCGGAAAAATACACTTCACATACGTGCGCCGACACAGATTCACAGTCTAGGAAGTCAGTAAGTCTGTGCACTTGTTCCATAATGAACAAACCAAAAAAAAAAAAAAAGAGACAGAGAGATACTTCTGTTACTAGTGAAGAACATTAAATTTATTTTAATTACATAGAAATACAGTCAGGAAAAGAGGCACCTAAAAAGAACTCAGAGGGTAAGCAACGAGGAAAGAAATGATATGCAAACTAGGGCTGCAATTTTTATGTCACATTTAAGAAAGTGTTTTGTCTGGATTTGTGCTCGGTTCTGAATGTGTGGGTACGGGATGGGGCCGCCGCACTCTTTTCCCACTAAAATACAGTGAAATGAGCCACTTGGTAGGACTCCGGCCTGCCGCACACCAACATGAGCCCATCACAACAGTGGGAATAATAGTCTCTTTAGAAGAAGTATCAAGAAAAGTCACAGAAAGGATTTTTTTTCTGTTTCACCCTAAAACTATTGCCCATCGTTGGCCCAGGTTTTCCCGATGTCAGATTTACTGGCGCTCCAAATACAATTTACGGGATTTAATATCCTATTATTTAGTTGCCTGTGTTTGTATTATGAAGTGTCAAATAAATTAGATTAACCGTAAGGTAAGATTTTCCTGAACTTGATGAGGAGTCTCATTTACAGAGCAAAAGAAACTGGTTTCAAAGTATCCAAGTACCCTAACTTCTTTATTCTCACACCCCCCGCTCCATCACAGAAGTACTGCTACCCCCAGAGATGTACAAACACAGAAGCCTGAAAGTTCCACTGGGCATTTTTGTGAGGCAAAAAAAAAACAACAAAGAAACCCAACCCACCTTTTCAGTCCACATTAGCCCTACTTCAAATCCATGAAAATCTTTCCTGATAAGAAACACTAAAATCCGAATATAAGTAGGAAAACCTACTAAGCCGATATGATAAAATACTGTGTTTCCTCTAAACAGATCCTAGTGGGAAAGCAGTGTTCAAACAGGAAAGGTTCTTCTAATTCCCCACAGATGAAGAACACGGGTTATTTGTTCATTGTTTCTGCAGTTGTCCACTCAATGAACGCACACTAAATGGGCCAAACCAAAAACCAAACAAACTTCAGCAGCTTCAGGCTCTCACAGAAGCAGAAGGCTTTTCCACCTGGGTGCTGATGGAACCGGGAAACAAATAAAGTATAAAGTGCACGAGAAATGCAGCCACGGGAAAAATAACTGGGGGAGAGGGGCACATCATCTGACTCCCCCGGGTGGCAAACTTTCCAACAACTTCTGAGAAGCAACAAACCACAGCACCACCAGCCTAGATAGATCGGCAGACGGACAGATGCGCGCACACAACTACCTGTAAGTGTCTGCAAATGTCCACTCTCCTGCATGGACAGTACAGCAAAACATGGCCAGAAAGCCCGGAGATTTCTACTCTCCCATATCCTCTCCGCACTGTCAAACACGGAAGGTCATTCCGCTTCACTTAGAGAATTCCCTCTCTCCCTGCATCACAGGGAGAGTTTTCTACTTTGGGACTGCTCAACTTTCATATGCATCGGAGCAAAATAACCATTCAGCAACTTTATTCACCTTGGTTTAAAAAAAAAAAAAAAAGAAAGAAAGAAAAGAAAAGAAAGAAAAACATTCATTGTGCAATGCCCAGGAAAAGCTGACACCAGGGCTGTCTCTCCGACAAGCGCTTGCAATTACCATCCGAGGAGAAGGGGGGTAAATCCTGTCTGATCAGACCCAGGGAGTCCTTTAAAAAAAAAGAAATTATTCCATCCCTACAAGGGGCTGGAGACATTATTTTTTTTGCTAAGGAGACCACCCTCGGGAACAAAAGTTACATGTCGGTCACATGTTGGGAGTAGGAGTCGGGAGCAGGTTTTAGTTTTTTGTTGTTTTTTTTTAAGCGCACTCATTACGGGGGTGTTTTCCAGTTGGAGACCACTCGGGCTCCTCCTGACCAACTGTGACGGGCACCATCTCATTGTCAAAAAGAAAGGGGGTGGGTTGGGGGCGAGGGAGCCTCCAGGGGGCTCGGCGCGGGGGAGGGGGGCGAGCAGCAAGGTTACCCGAAAGGGTACCGCAGCCGCCGCCGCGAGCCGCAGCTCCTGCCCGGGCGCCCCGAACCACCGAGCGCGAGCAGAGCGCCTGCAACAGCCCCCTCGGAAGCGCCCGGCACCGCCGCCCGGGGCCGGTGCGGCGCCGGGGTTCGGGTCCCGCAGAGGGAGGGGGAGACGATCTTTACCTTAATGCTACACTGAGCAGGAGTCTCAGACATGTCTCACAGCGAGAGAGATCAGGAAGTTCTCAGTTTTTTTCCACTTTCCTTTCCTCTCCCCAACCCAGAAACGCTCCACGGCCAGCCGGACGCGGTCATTTAAGAAGTTTCTTCCAGCATCTCTCCCGGCAGCCGCCCCGGGGGGTCCTGCGAGCGCGCGGGGCGGGCGGGGCGGCCGGCGGAGCGGGTGCGCGGGGCGGCGGGGGCGTGGGAGCCGGGCCGAGCGCGGCGGCGGGGTCTGCAGGTCACGGCGCGGCGGCGCGGCGACCCGGGGCGCAGCCCGGCCGGCCTCCCGCTCTCTCCTCCCACCCGCGGCCGGCGCCCCCGCCCCCCGCCTCTCGCCCTCGCTCGCTCGCTCGTTCGCTCTCTCTCTCTCTCTCTCTCTCTCGAATGTTTTCCTTCCTGGAAGAGAGAAACTGAAAGGCAGAACTGAGAAAGCTCTCTGCTCATTGATCTGGAGAGTTTCAGGGCAGAAACTGACGCGGATTCCCAGCACTGCGCTCGGTCTCTTAAAGGAGCCACCAGGAAATAAAAGCTCGGGTTACAGCCCGGCATCGGGGAAATGAAAGCCGGCCGGGGGGAGGGGCGCGGCGGGCGGAGGAAGCCCGGGGAGCGGGGCCGCGCGGGGCCGGGCTGCGGGCGAGGCGGGCGGCGCTCCCAGCCCACCCAGCGCCGCGCGGCCCCGGCGCGGGTGCCCGCCCTCCCCGCCGCGCCCCTCCGCCGGCCGGGGAGCCGGGCTTCCCAGGCTGAGCCCAACCATCGCCTCGCTCCAGGAAGACGCGGTTAAAAGAAAGGTTACACCGGGGCCCCGGAAACCACAAAGCAGGTTTATTAAACGCGCCCCCCCCCCCCACCTTCCCCGGCTTCGTCCGTCTCTTTGCTACCTGGACGTGCACAAGGTGCCCCCCGCCCCCGAACGCAGAGACGCGAGGAACACGGTTTAGGAAGGGGCATTCCGGGAAGGACGCGGATCCGAGGGAGGAAATAAGACAATAGCCTTTGTTCTGCTCGGCGGCCGCGGCCTCTTTAAGAGAATCCACCAGGAAATGGGAGCTCGGGTTACAGCCTGCGCACCGGGAGCTGTGGGCGAGCGGGCGCCCGAGCGCGGCGCCCCAGACAAAGCCCGCGGGCAGCGGGGCCGGGGTTGGGGGGCTGCGGGGGAGGGGGGCTCGCCGCCAAGGTGGGCGCCCCGAAACGAGGAGGCGCCGCGCGCGCCCGCCCGCCCCGGGCAACGGCCGCCGCCGGCGCTTCCCCCACGGAGCAGGCGTCCCGGGGACGGGAAGGCTGCGGGGCAGTTATCGCAGGCAGTTGAGTTCCTTTTCCTGACCTCCCTTCCTCCCCGTGGCGACAGACTCTGTCCATTTAAAGAAATAGCGGTCGCTACCAACCGAAAGAGGTGACTCGACTGCCCGGTGGACGGGCCGGGTTCCTGAAGATAATAGCCCTCCCGGGGCGGGACCCCAGCGCCGGGACCGCCCTCGCCGGGGCGCACTCCGCGGTCCTGCCCGGGGAGCGGGGCGAGCGATGCCTGGGAAAACCATCGAGCTGGGAGAGGGGTCGGTGCGGGCTGCGGGTGTCAGCCCGGAGTACAGGTGGTCCGCTTGCAGCGGTTCTCAACCTGTGGGTCGCGACCCCTGTGGCGGTCGAACGACCCTTTCACAGGGGTCGCCTAAGACCATCCTGCATATCAGATATTTACCTTACCATTCATTACAGTAGCAACATTACAGTTATGAAGTAGCAAGGAAAATAATGTTATGGTTGGGTCACAACATGAGGAACTGTGTTTAAAGGGCCAGAAGGTTGAGAACCACGGGAAGCCTTATTGTTTTTATTAGGTATGGGCTCCCTAAACGCTCCTGACTGTCCACTTCAGGAGACTGAGAGCATTATAATTATGCTTCAATGCTAAGCCCTGCTAACGCAGACATGGGGGCTTAATGTGTGAATGTGTGTCATGTTGCAACTATGAAGATACCTATGGATGGATGTAGTGTATGTGTGTGTGTGTGTGTGTGTGTGTGTGTGTGTGTATACACGTAGAGACCAGAGCAGATTGCCCAAGATCCTCCCCATGGTACCTGCTGTCCTGCACTTCTCCAAAAGTTCAGACTTCTTCACACGCTCATCAGAACACTCTGAACCAGAATTTATTAAAGGGGTCGGGTGGGAAGCAGTCTTGTTCCTGGGAAGGTGGGGGTAATGGGTGTTTCTAACCCCCAAGGACCTCGGCAGCTTTTGTCACCTGGTAGGCCTGTCCTCCCCCAGGAGAGCTCGGGCCCTCACCAATGCCTCTTGGATCACCGGCTGCCGCCCCGCCCCGGCAATTACCTGTCTATCTGCCTTTGACCCATGGACTGACGTTGCAGATACTGGTTCTGATGCCCCATTGCTGGATTAAATCCTATAAACCTCGGCTTCATTTACTTCTCAATGTGGCAGTTGGCAACTGGCCCTCAGCTTCTATCAAATAGGGGTGGGGAACAGTACCCACCTCATAGGATTCTTGTATTAAATGAGCAAAATGCATGCAAAGTGCTCAATTACCTGAGTGTTTGTTACACATCGTATGTGCTCAATCAATGTTAGCTTTAATTATTTGACCTCAGGACTGAAACAGCTCTCAACTTCCCTCTCGTATCACCTCATCTTCTCCAAGCGACTCACTCAAGTAGCAGTTTGAATTAGAGTGTATGTAGTTCCAAAGCAAAATACATAGTAGCAACAGTGGCAAACACTGCTTTAGACTAGGGATGGACAATTTCTTTTTGAGAAGGGGCCGATAATAAATACTTTAGACTTTGTGCACAGAGTAGATACTTATATTAAGTAGATACTTACATAACAAGAGAGAAACAAATATCCATCACTTTTAATTGACAAAAATGTAATAGTAATAACAATTGCAATGCAGGTCTAATGATAAGAGGAATGGAAATCTTTTTTTTTTTTTTTTTTTTTTTGAGGGGGGATAGCATTTCACTAAGTTAACGCCCAATTCAAAGTGTTCTCTATCACCAAAAGTGAAATGTTTATCTGTTAATGCTGATCTGTAAGGAGAGTTTATGTATTTCATTTTTGGAAATATCTTTCCTCCCAGATTGGTACTGTCAAATATATCGATCCATGGACATATGATTTTCCTGAGCATGTTTATGGCTTAGAATACATTTATGCAATTAGAATTCTGTACATTCTCTTAGTGTTTCCCCTTTAGCATGCCATTACATTGCAGATTAATCACTTCCAATTGAAGGTTAGGTGGAAGCACCTCAGTTGCAGTTACGTGGATTTGAAATATGGAAATTTCCTTTTTACTGACATCAAAATCCATAAATGACTGTTGGAACGGTAGTTTGAGTTGAGAGAAAAATAAATTCCAAATTTATGTCGGAATGGAAATCTTGTTTCTTGTTTTAACTTTTGACAGCATGGAAAGTGTATAAAGCAGATTGATGTTTGTGATTCAAACAATGTTAGTTGCATCAAAATGATTTAACTGCAGTATATGCTCCACACGTAGCTCTATTTTGCCTTGTAGTTTTAGGTTGAGTTCATGAAAACCATGATCAAGTCTATAGTAAAAGCTAATTTCCAAAGCCATTCAGTGTTCGATAATAGTGGTTGAGGGAAGTTCTTTTCGTTCATTCATTCCTATCACTTGTTTCTCTATGCCTGTTTCCGGATTTCTTTGGAATAAAATGGGTGTCTTTTTAATATTTCATTTAAATTCCTAGATTGTCTTTATAGCTCTTTCTCTATGTTAAATGTAGTGGTTGATCTCAGAATTATAATTTGATTCTGTAATGATTACAGTCTATCTTCAAATAATATTATCTATTTTATGACTATATAAGAGGCCCGGTGCACCGGTGGGGTCTCTCTGCCTGACCTGCAGGGTTCGGGCTGAAACTGGCTCTCCAACATCCCACACATACACACACACACACAGGGGTCCAGGATTGCAAGAAAGTGCAGGCCAGGCCAAGGAACCCCACCGCTGCAGGATCAGGGCGGGGGAGGGACTGTGAGAGGGCTTCAAGGTGTGTCTGGCCCAGTACCGATCAGCCGGACCCCAGCAGCAAGCTAACCTACTGGTTGGAGCATCTGCCCCCTGATGGTTAGTGCACGTCACAGCAACTGGTCGAATGGTCAGACACTTAGCATATTAGGGTTTTGTTATATAGGATAAGAAATTTACAGCAGCATGCTTTTATTTGCCCCTCTCCCATTCTTTATATTGATTTATATTTCATTTCTACATGTTGTACATTGTAGGTTTTTTTGACATTTAAAAATTGGGAATATATGTATATAATAAAGGTACTAACATATATATCTCTTGTTAATTTGCCCAGATATTTGTCCTTTCTGGTGTTAGTTCTTCTTGCAGATCATATATAATTTCTCTTTGGCTTCAAGAACTTTTTACACCATTTCTTGTAGTGCAGTTTGGCGAAGTCTCTCAACTTTTGTCTGTATGAGGTTGTCTTTATTTCACATTCATATTTGAAAGATAGTTTTCACTATATAAAATTTTAGGTTGACAGATCTTTTTCCTCTTTCAGCACTTTAAACATGTCATTCTATTTTTATCTCCATTATTTTCTTATTAAAAGTCATGTGTAGCTCATATTTTAGCTCCCTGCATGTCATGATTCTCCCCCCTCCCCCCTCTGGATACTTTCAAGATCTGCTTTCTAAATTTGGTTTTCAGAATTTTGACTATGTTGTGCCTGAATGTACTTTCCTTTCTGTTTACTCTGCTTGATGTTGGCTGCAGTTCTTAGATCTGGAAGTGGATATTTTTCATTAGTTTTGGAAAATTCTCATCTATTATCTCTTTGAATGTTGTTTCTGCCTAGTCTCTCTCTCCTCTTCTTTTATTACTTCAATAATACAAATGTTAGACCACATGACATTATTTCATACGGCTCAAATACTCCGTTTTTAAAATAATTTTTTCTCTTTGTCTTACAATTTGGATGCTGTCTCCTTTCAAGTTTCTTTCCTCTCTGTTGTCATTTTTTACATTCTCCATCACTTTTCTGAAGTTGCTCATATCTTCATACTTGGTTTCCACTTCTTTAAGTCCTTTAGCATTTTTGTCATACTGTGATGATTCTAACATCAGGCTATTTCTTGATTAAGTTCTACCGATGTTTATCTTTCTTGACCAAAGGTTACATTTTCTTGCTTTTTTGTGTGTGTCTTGATTTTTTTTTTAAATGTGTGCTGGATATTTTATGTAAAAATAAAGTAGACAATGAATTAAATGATGTTTTCCTCTATAAAAGAACACACTCCTTCTATAAGGCCACTAGGATTTAGGTTGAGTAAATACAATCTGGATTATACTTACTTTATATTTATATTATAGTTGAATTAGATTTGGGCTATGTTGTACTTTTTTAGTTTGATTCATTCCACCACTGGCCTCAAATATTTTGAAGGCAGGATCCGGACTTTTCCTATAAGCGAGTGTCATCTTAGGGCTCTTATTCTCAACTTTTTTTCTCTTCTTGACATCTTCCTTAGCTTCCAGCCGTGAGGAAGACCTCACTTCTCTTTGGCTCCCAACCCCCGTTTCTTATCTGAATGTCTGAAGAGTCAGGGGTTTTCTCTCAGCCCTTCTGTCCTTCTACAAGTCTTTTCTGGCTTGAAAGCCCAGGGTATCTCTGAGAGTTTCTCAGCTCTTCTTCATTGCCCTTGTTTCTGTGGTCCTACCCCAGTAGTTAGTATCATTAGGAAGGAATTGTGAGGTAGTACGGTTTGCTCTGTGCCTGTGACTCCTGTAGATTCTAACCTGTCACATAAGCCCACGCACTGCCATTAAAATTTGTTAAAAGTTAGGCTGATTGCTACAATTACCATAGTTTATTCCTGTTTTCTACACTTTAGTCAAGGGTGAGAACTACTGTGTATCTTTTCTCTCATATGAAGGATTGTCCTTTCTGGAATTCAGTTCACTTAGTTTTATCTGTGCTCTCCTCTCTCTGATGTGTGTGTTTTTTAAAGCTATAATTATGTAGATTATCTGGTTTGTTTTGGGTGTTAGGGAGTGAATTATGGTCTCTTGTGACTTTCTACATACAAACTGAAAGAGGAACCTGAATGTCTAATCTTTATCCTCCAAAAATGTGATGGGGAGGGGCAAAGAGTGGGAAAGAATAAAGAGTTAAGAACGCGTGGAAGTGAATGTGTTTAATTTCAAAACCTATAGCTGTTGCCATAGAATAATGTTCTATTTTAAAAGTGAAAACAATAACATCTTAAACAATATAAACTACAATAAGGAACATCATCCATATATCTCCGCCAAACCAGAACTCCTTAACCTCATGGGTATGCTTCTCTAAGAGGGGTCTCTGTCAGAACTGGTGGGGTGGGAAAAAAGACGAGCTTACCCAAATAAGACATGGATTTTGAGCCCTAGCCAGTTTGGGTCAGTGGATAGAGCGTCGGCCTGCGGACCAAAGGGCCTGGGCCCTGGTTGGGGCGTGAGTGCGAGAGGCAACCAACGGATGTCTTTCCCTCTCTCTTCCACTCTCTCTAAAAGATCAATGGAAAAATATCCTCGGGTGAGGATTAACAAAAAACAACAAAAAACAGACAAACCATTTTAAGAAATACATGGATTTTGAAATATTGAGAATCCCTGCCCTACATTATATATTTTCTTTGTTATACCAGTCAGGGTGCAATCCAAGAAGCAGAATCGTGTGCGTGTGTGTGTGTGTGTGTGTGTGTGTGTGTGGTGTGTATAATATATATACACATATGTGTATATAGTGATTCTGCTTCTCTGATTGCATGCTGACTGATGCAGCAAAGAAAATGTATATATAGGGCAGGCAGTTGGGAAGAGCAGATGGATGTAAAGTGAGTAAAATCAAGAATAAGCTATGACTCAAAAGCATGAGCTGGAGAGCCCTTGAGGACGTACTAAAGCCCATGTCAGTTGTCACTGCCTCTGACTTTGTTGGCCTGGGTGTCCTACACAAGCTGGGGCCCGTTGTCATGGAAAATAGACGTGCCTGACACACGCCTGGCCCAGGAGTTGCAGAAGCTGAACTAGCACCTTGGTGAAGGAGGATCAATCACCAGCTCACACATCACAGAGGTGAGGCAAAAGAGAAATGACAATAGGTGCAAGCTACAAAATACCTGCTGCTACGCTGGATCGCCTCTCCCACACCTGCCAATCACAGCCTCACAATGGGCGGGGCTAACTCTTAACAGATCTCCTGGTCTCCGTCTCCACATTTTGTAATCTATCATTTCATCTTTTTCCAGATTGTGGGGGTTTTTTATTATTATTGTATGCCTTTACTTTTAAAATCAATTTTATTCAGGTACTTATATACAGCAAATTTTACCAATTTTAAATTTTAAAAATCAGTGAGTTTCAACAAGTTCTAAAACCTCCATCACCCCCAAAAGTTCTCTCATGCCCCTTTACAATCAACCCCCTCCCCCACTCCTGGCCCTGAGCAACCACTGATCAGCTTTCTGAAAAACTAAATGTCATACAAGTGAAATCCTACAGTATGCACTCTTCTGTGTGGCTTTCTATTTGACACAGTGCATTTGAGTTTCGTTCATCAGTGGTATTCCTTTATGTAGATTACTACAGTTTATTCACCAGTTGATGAACATTTGAGTTGTTTCCAGTGTTTGGCTATTATAAATAGACCTTCTAGGAAAAAAAATATATATGCCACTTCATTTTTTACCAAATCACACAATACTCTTTCTTGTGGCCCACCCTAACTAGAAACACATTAAAGGGAATTCTGGGAATGTAGTTTAAGCAAGCCAAGTTGTCAAATTATAAACTCACTACTTATAATAATCAGCTTTTAATAAGCCCCCTCTGACAGTTATTCTCCTAGAACTTTTCAATACTCTATCCCCTCTTTTCCCACCTAACCTGCAAATGACTGTATTCCATATGCCTTCTCCCTATGGCTTCCCCATCTTTCTTACTAATGCCACCATATTTCCAACCTCCAACTTAATGACCCTCAAAATAAGTTCTGACATGCTGCTCTCTGTATGCCATGTATATGGCCTATTCCCAAATCTTTCTGTTTTGTCCATAGATTCTCCTCTGTCTTTTCAGAAGTAGCAACTGCAGCTTGGATTATTGCCACTTCCCTTTTTCCAGCCCCAAAGTTCTATAGTTCATATTTGATCACTACTGGATCTTTCATCTCTGCTCAAATATCTTACTTCATTTACTCCCATTTCTATCCTCAAACCTTGTCCATATTACTCAAAACTCTACCCACACACACAAACTATGAAGCTATTTGTTGTCTGTGAAGTAGTACCTGAAAACCACCTCTTTTATAAATCCCTCTCACACTATATAGGTGGAAGGTGTCCAAAGGGTAAGGAGTTGGAGTGCTGGCATGGATTTATTATGTAAGAACTGCTCAGCTGTCCACTAATTATGACCTGGGAGGGTTCAGAAGGCACTCCCTTCATCAAAGCTTTAAGAAATGCAAACATCAGCATCCTTGTCAAGTTCTGTAGTAGCCATCGTCTGTAAGCCATTAATGATATCATTAAACTGCGGATGGTGGGATACTAGAATGACAGGTGCCTAGTGATATCACTTAACTATCTCAACTACCAACAACAAGGAAACCATGGTTGTCATAATGGATAGAGCTAAAGTGATCATCAGTATGGTTTGATCTTTGGTGATGGCACAAATTGTATGAGCCACTGGCTCAGATTCCTATGGCTCTTATTAAATTTTATCCTCCCTCTCAAACCTCATGGGAAGTTTTCTAGTGTCCACTATACTGAAGAAGAGTAAGTTCAGGTCTGATTACAGATGGGGGGTCGGTGGGGGGTGGGGGGACTATGCTGGCATCACTAAAAAGTGAACAACTGTGACTACTGCCCCACTCAGGAGTGGACCTAAAAAACAACAACAGTGGTTATGGAAAATCCTTCCATTGGTCAGAACCGGATATGGATTTGCATTTTTTGTCCCCAAAGTTTCTGGAAAAACCACTCTTTGTGGACTTAAAAAACACCTTGTTCTTCCTGTAGTATCCCAAAAAGCATTGCTTCTGAACAGAAAACTGATTTTATGTCAGGTCACATTCACTGGGCTATCATGGTCCCCGTCATGTTGAAGCAGTTGACCTGATGGGATAGCGGGATGGCCCTTTGCAAACTCCGTTGTGGTGCCAGCTGGATGACACTTTGCAGGGCCAGAGTAAATTCTTCCACTGAGCAAGCAACTAATACATGGTGCTATTTCTCTCAGTTTCAAGAATTAAGGAGTGGAAATGGGATTGGCTCCTCTCATTACTAACCCTGGTGGCCCACTAGCAAAAAATGGTGCTTCCCATCCTCTCAACTTTGCTCAGTTGGTTTAGAAGTCTTAGTTCCCTTGCAGGACAACCAAGATGGCAGCATAGGTAAGCACCTGAACTTGCTGCCGTGCACAACCACAATACAACTACAACTAAAAGACAAAACGAATATCATCCAGAACCACGGGAAGGCTGGCTGAGTGGAAATTCTACAACTAGAAGGAAAGAGAAAAGCGCATTGAGTTTGGTAGGAGGTGCAGAGGTGCGGAAGTGCAGAGATACAGAGGCCCGTAGGAAAGGGGCTGGCAGCTGGGTACGCTGTTGTCTTTTTCAATCAGGAAGGAGATACAAGCTCCCGACTGCTCTGAACTCCAGTTCCAGGCAAGAATTTGGGGACCCAGACTCATACGGAGAGAAACTGTACTGTCTGGCATCGGGCTGGGAAGTCAGGGCGGCTTTCTCGCAGAGGTGCTTGCAGCGGTCATTGTTCCTGCACGGGGCCACGGGACACAGACCCCGGGACCACTCTGAGGCAGAGCGGACTGGCAGCCATTGTGGTTTGCTCCGCCTTGGTGATTCCCTGAGACCCCGCCCACCCAATTTACAACCCCATCCAAGCTGTAGTGCAGAGGCTTTTGCAT